>NC_047086.1:288937119-290297952 GCF_902459505.1 Geotrypetes seraphini
CCAGGGGTCGCGGCCTGCTCTGGTCGTGCATGTGCAAGACCGGAGGGTTGGGACTTCGATGGGAAGATAGAACTCAATGGGAAACCAAGGTGGCAAGGGGGCCCCTTCTGGTGACTCAGACAGGCCGTGACCTGTTCGGGCCGCCGCGGGAGCGGACTGCCGGGCGGGATGGACCTATGGTCTGACCCGGCGGAGGCACTGCTTATGTTCTTATGTTCTAAGCATTCTGCTGTACTTTTTTGTATAACAGCGATATCGGCTTGGTTTAGGATGTAATCTACAGTGTTGATGTAGCGCGGAGCGGCCACTGCAAGCACGCCCAAGCAGCACAAACACATCATCGCATTTTTTTGCGTTGTGACGTCATAGAATCGCCCGTTCTTCATACGCAGTTATTTCTCCTAAAATGGCTGCCAGGAGACAGCCAAACTTCACCACTGAAGATTCCAGGCTGCTGGCCAGGCTCTTTTTAGTGCATGAGCACCACTATTTCAGAGTGGCAGGCCATCACAGGTCATACCTGCAGTTCAGGGACTCCTGGACCCGCCTGACCCGGCGGTATAACAGAAGAGCCTCATGTCCCAGGGAAGTAAGTATTCCAAGTCAGGCCCTCACAAATAATCATGTAAAATGTAATGATGGAAACCTGTCTCAATCAAATTGTTCATGTTTTTGTGGGTAAATTTTGATTCCTTTTAAAAACTACAATTGTGCATAATAAATCTTTTACATTGAATGCTGAAATTAAAGCACATCCCAAAGGAGCAGTAGTAGGATTTCAAATGACAAATTCAGCTCCTAGAAGGCATCTATTCCATTCACAACATGCACACAACTAATTTTTGGGTCACAAGCTTCGCATTTGTAATAGAAACATCTTGAAATCAACTTTGCCAAAGGAAAACTTTGCCAAAGGAAAACAAATATATTAAAGTGCTGCTATGTCATTTCAAATACCTTCACCTTTCCTGTATCAATCTGCTGGTCTAGGGAGATAGTGGCATGACGTTTAAAGTGACAGCGTCAGTACCCTGACGTCAGGGGTTTCAAGCCACGCTGCTCCTTCTGACCAAACTATTTTATTGCCCCTGCTGCATGATTGTAAGCTCACCAAGACATGCTGTAATGTGGGGCGGTACTGATAGGCTACAGCCTCAGCACCCTGGGGTTGTGAGTTCAATCCCACACTCCTCCTTGGGATGCTGGCCATGTCACCTCACCCCCCACCCCCCCCCCACTGTCCCAGGTACAGTAGAGAGATAGCGATGCCTCCAGCACAGAAAGGGGAAAATGCTGGAGTACGTGAATAAATTCATGTAAAACATGTGGCAGAAGGGGGTGGAGGCAGGCAGCAAAGCGGATAGGGGCTCTTGGAGGGCAGCGTACTCCATTTTTATGTGCTTATAGAGGTCAATACTTAAGTAAACATGTTATGCCACAGTGCTAGATGGCACTCATCATATCCCTCCCTCTCTGTTCTTTCTCTCTCTCTATTATCCAGGTTGAGGATCTCAGGAAAAGGGGGCGGCTGCTGAGGCGCCAGGAGCGGGCCTTCCTTGAGGGGGTGAGGGAGGAATTGCGCGCTGAAGCCGGTGAGTAATGAGTCCAGCGTGTGTTTCTTTGTGATCAGCATACCAGAATAAATAGATGAAAATGCTTGAGTAGCTGTAAACCATTCTTAATCATAAAATCTGCAGTAAAGCTGCTATTGTGATATCATGTCACAATGGCGTTATGGTGTTCTACTTGCCTCACTTACTTACGCTACATTTTGATGTTTACAGTGGAGTAGGTGCTTTGCATCCTGTTATTAGCATTTGAAGACAATAACGTAGTAAAGAATGTCATGTTCAAAAGTGTTGTGGACATATCTGACTGTTTCTATTTCTCTCTTGTCAAGCAGCAGCACAGGCACCCCCTCAGGAGGTGGCACCCATGACCCCACCCTGGGCCCCGGAGGTGAGGGAGGGGGCTCCGCCCTGGTCATCGGCGGAGGAGGAGGAGGAGGGGGAAGAAGAGGAAGATTCCCTGTGGCAGCTTGCTGAGCCACCCACACCGCCTGCCCCACCACTGCCCCCTGGACCACCACCGCCTGCCCCACCACTGCCCCCTGGACCACCACCGCCTGCCCCACCACTGCCCCCTGGACTGCCTGCCCCACCACTGCCCCCTGGACACCCACCGCCTGCCCCACCAATACCTCCAGGACCTCCACCACCATCCCCTGTTGGACCTTCCCCTTCCCCCACCCATAGCCCTTCCCCTCACTCTCCTGCCCTTCCTGTTCCTGATCCCATCCCACCCCCTTTCCTTGCTGTTCCCCCCCAGGAGCAGCCCGACCAGCCTCAGGAGTAGGGCAGGGAGATGGAGCCCTACTCTGCCCTCTTGGAGGAGGTGCAGGTATTGAGAGGGTGTGTAGAGAGGATGGAACATGCCCTCTTGCGGCTGGTAGCCAAAAGAGGGCATGGTGCCAGCAGCCATACACCCTCTTAATGACTGCACCTCTTCCGCCCCCCTCGCCTGAGGTAGCTCAAGCTGCTCTTGGGGGGCACCCACCCTCTTTCCCTGTGTTATGTGTATGTAAATAGTTATTTTAAAAAAAGTTTTATATTTTAATAAAAAAATTGTTTATAGTTTAAACTTTCCTGTGTGGTTTTAACCTTGTAGCATCAGCAGTTTAGTGGACAGAGTCCAAGGTAGATAGGGGTTCAGGAGGGACTGCTGAATGGGCCCTTTTCAATATAACAACAAGGTGACATATAGAAAGTTTGACAATCTTTATTGGGGTCTGTCATTCATTCTATTACCTGCTAGCCACTCTGATGTCAAATAATTGCAGAATCTAGGAAAAAAGCAAGTGAATGCAAGGGTATATGCAACTGTAGGTAGATGACGACATCTCAGCTATGATGTGCAAAGTAAGCCAGTCCCTGTTCCAAAGTAAATGGCTACATAAGGAAGAGAATATAAGCCACTCTGGTAGATTTGTTGTTAAGGAATAGGGTTACTGCTAGTAAGAGTTGGCTCCACACCAGGAGAATCCAAATGAGACATGTGGGTTTTTCTTCCTTTCACGGAAGGTGATGGAAGTAAAGGCCAGATACCTCAATCTATCCTCCTGGTTCTTGAGCTGCACTATTTTGGTTAAGCAGGTGTGGAAACCACAAAGATGCTCACAGCTGCACTGCTCTCAGTAATACAAAACTCCATCTGACAATACTGCAAGAACAACTACAGTTGCCTGAAAACAGAAAAGAGAAGAAGCTGGTTTACACAAGGTTCACAAACAGGGGGGTTCAACCCCCAAGGTCCATATCTGTCCTCCCTTCCCTGAAGCAAAGTGTTAACCTCATTTATGTTGAGCTGCTTAGATGTCACTGTGGTATAGTTGTTAAAGCAATAGCCTTAACTCGCTGATGATGTGGGTTAATATCACCTGTAATCCTCCACTGCTACTGTTTAGAACTCATGTGAGGGAATAGACTAACTGAAAACAAAAAGTTTGTGTGCATATAACAGCAGGAATGCGTGCCATGGTGTTCTACGAGGCCAACATTATCAATTTACTATTGTTCCTGAAAGTCATCAAGGATACCTGTGTGAAGAGAACAATAGAAGTGTGAAACATGTTAGCTTTGTGAACATTTATTTCACTCATCAGAAGAGTGACTCAAGTGAAGAATAGTAGAGTAAGCAAATAAAGGTTACCATATATCATTCTCACCTACAACTGTTTGGCTAGGTGCAAGCTGGTGTGCTGAGCTGCTCGTCTGGTCTCTCTCTGGCAAACACATAGGTGATGAGCATAGTTAACCTGAAATGAAGAATAGAGAGAAACTGTTAACAAAGACCTATGTCTCCAAAATTAAACACTGAAGTTGTGGCAGAACACACACCTAGAAGTAACAGAGGTGCTAACATACCTTTAGACTCCTTATTAAAAATGGCAGCCATTAGGCACTCATAGGAGTTTTCCACCTGAACCATGTACACTGATTGGATGTCCACTGAATGGCAGTGTTTCCCCCCCCCCCAACACACCCAACCTATTTTTATCAATGAGTTAGTACACAGAACCATTCCTCACCTGATTTTAACTTGCCTGTAATTTGATTCTACAAAGAATTAACTTTAGCTCTATGAGTAAACCCTCTCAGATGTGTGAACACATCCATTTTACTTACATATCCATTTTTCTACCAGCAAAATTTCTACCAGCATGGTCTTTATCAGTCTTCTCAGTCAATTTTGTCAACCCTGTGGAATGGAGAGTAGGAGATATCAGAAATAAAATAACTATTATAAACAATAGCACACAATGAAAGCCCATAAAGAGAAGTCAGTTTTTCTGGTTGGTTTCTTTAGTTCTATCATAAGGACACCTAAGTAGCTTACAAAATATCATTCTCACCTGGACTTACTATCTGAGCTGCTTCTAGAAAAGATAAAACAACATATTAGAATGACATGTAGCTTGTTAATGGCTCTGTGGAATAGAGAGAAATGGGAGGCAGAGATAGGAAAAAAAATGAAAAAGACTAAGACAGAGTAAAGTCTCAAACATCTGCATAAGCAATAGGACAGAATAGAAAAAACACTGCTCACCTGGACCTTCTTATACCCATGCACGCCTATGTAGCGTCTGACATCAGCATGGCGGGAAAACTTTCTCTATGCCTATTGGGCGCCGTTCGGGTGCGGTTGCTTGTCCCGCTTCCTAACCACGCCCATCACACCTCATTGGCTGTCTATGGGGGTGTGTTTGAACGTGTTCTACAAGTAGCCTGAAAAGATGTCTTCACCTTGCAACATGGCTCCAAAACGGAAATCGAATTTCTTGCATGGAGAGTTGCAGATATGGAAAATGGAGGTGGGGCAGACCATGACATTATGAAAGCAGGGAGAGTGGTGGGTGTGGGCATCTGTGTGTAACCTGGCTTGGCCCCTTCTTTTCCCTAACAATTGATTCCCCTCCACACTTAACACAAAACCTAAGTCCTCAACAATCCCTCACACCAACACCCAGAAAAATCCATAAACTAAAGAAATACAGATAATGGGGGTGGGGAGGAGTGTCAAAGGTAGAAGGGAGTATAAAGGAGAACAGCCAAGTCATAGCACAAAGTTTCATCATTGAGGAAACGGAACACCACAAACACCAACTCACATGAGGGGGGTCTTACATAGGAAAAATGGCTGTGCCAAAGCTTTCTATATACTAAGCACGCCTAATTAGCGGCTGACGTCATAGGAACCGTTAGGATTCAAATCTAATTGGATGTGCATTGGATGTCGTTTTGCCATATACAGCTGTAGTGATGTTGTAGTCATTTTCTTCACATCTCTAAGCTTTGATACGAAGCTCTATGTTCTAAACAAAGTTACCTCTATAGCTCTATGCCTTAAGGCATTGCTTTTCATCTTCCATACATCAGGGGGTTCAAGTCTTGAGTAAGGTTAGCAAATAGTTTATATTCATTTCTCAGCCAGGACACCTGGTAACTCTTTAGCCTTGCCTTTACATATTAATATTTTGCTTCAGCTTTTATTATGTGCAGCCCATTGTCTAATATTTAATGCAACCTGTGCTCTCTCATGCTGAACACCCTCCCCCCACCAAAAACATCCCCCCCTAACTGGATCATTCTTCAACACCTGTCCAAGCCCTCTGAAGTTTGATTTAACTCATAGCTGTTGGCCAATGCCTATATTGCATCAAAAGAAACACATCCCTACTAGAATGGCTTCCAGTTAGGAGCAAATGAAAGTATCTCATGCACCTGTGGCTGCAGAATGCTGAGGAGAAACAGCAAATTCCACCACTTCTGAGAACTGTTAGGATGCAAGGAAACAAAAGTGAAGGTGCTTAGAATGAAGATTAGCGTGTGAGCATGGTCTGGGTTGGACATTAGAAAAATGTGGATAACAAACCACATTTCTGCCCAAACAATAATATAATTTACACATGGCTTTTACAACCCCCTTTTTCTTCTCAACAAACAGCACTGCAATCGGCTCTCTTTTGAAGCAAAGAAAAAACAGCACACATTATCAGCACTTAAAAAGAGAATAAACAGATACACACCTTAACATTCAGCTTCCTTCATTGCAAAATGGAGGTCTTCAGTTGCACAAAACTGACCTCATTGTGACCTCATCAATCTGCACCTTCAAAGTAGTATGCCACAATTAAAAGACGTGCTGGGTGTAGAACTCACAACCTCTGGATGTTAGGAGCACAGGCTGGCGCCTAACACATAGAGCTACAGCTGCTTCTACTAAGGTCCATCTCACCACCCGTTTATATCATACTTGACTGAGCTGTTTATGCTCATTAGCAATCATATCAGGATGAACTCAAATAAGATTAAGCAAAGGAATGCCTAAAGATTTGGAAGGTTTTCAAGTAGAAAACAAATATCAACTATGTATTAAAGAATTGCAGCACAAATGACGCTGATCGGTAAGGGCAAAAAAACACCACTTTTCCGGTATGACGCCTAAACGGAACAGATTACTTACAGTCATATATGCATTAGTACAGTGCTTAGAATGAAGATTAGCGTGTGAGAAAAATGGAGCTCCACCTCACATGCATTCAAGCACACTTGGGAATATGGGTTTGGGGCTCAGTGAAAGCAGTGCTTTTAACCATTGAGCTACCACTCTTTTATCTCAGCCTACAATGACATTATAGCTAAACTCCTTTTCCCTTAGCACTTCACTAAGATATGATATGACAAGGGAGCCAGAGGCATTGGAGCTGTAGCTCAGTGAGGAAAGGCACTCTCTACCAATCTTCTGGGCTTTGAGGGTTCAAATCCCAGCCTGTATTTTACTTGTGGCATATCTACCTTCCAGGTGCACTTTGATGATGCTTTCCACTTCTTATAGGAGTTGAATATAACATTACTGTACAACTTTGCTGTGTAGCAGAAAAATAAACTTTTCCCCCTTCCATGCTAAGAATTTGAGTTCAACTCATCTTATATTTCTCCTTTTAAACATGGCATACTTTGTTAGTTTTTATCATGGTAAAGTATACATTTCTGAAATGGTGAAGAAACAATAATATACAACTGCAGTGTTTTGTCTCACCAAACTGCTATAAGCACAAGAAAGCATTTGTAGCTCAACACGGTAATGCTCCTGTTCCGAGCTCTGACCTCTGAAACTCCCCGGTTCGACTCCCACCTGTGCTCATTTTAATAAGGTCCTAGTTTTTTCCTATTAGTTCTTATAACAGGGTCTACATGGTGGACTTTGCCATTTGTAAGGTGCACATTTCCCTTTCCAGGCAAACCTATTTTCAACTTACCATGGCTCGGACATCCTAAGCAGTGATGAGAGGAAACCTTTCCTCTGACAGCAAGATGACATTTGTGGATCGCCTGGTTAATGTGCTCTCATCACTGCTTAGGATGTCCGAGCCATGGTAAGTTGAAAATAGGTTTGCCTGGAGAAATATAAAAGGAGAAATATAAGATGAGTTGAACTCAAATTCTTAGCATGGAAGGGGGAAAAGTTTATTTTTCTGCTACACAGCAAAGTTGTACAGTAATGTTATATTCAACTCCTATAAGAAGTGGAAAGCATCATCAAAGTGCACCTGGAAGGTAGATATGCCACAAGTAAAATACAGGCTGGGATTTGAACCCTCAAAGCCCAGAAGATTGGTAGAGAGTGCCTTTCCTCACTGAGCTACAGCTCCAATGCCTCTGGCTCCCTTGTCATATCATATCTTAGTGAAGTGCTAAGGGAAAAGGAGTTTAGCTATAATGTCATAGTAGGCTGAGATAAAAGAGTGGTAGCTCAATGGTTAAAAGCACTGCTTTCACTGAGCCCCAAACCCATATTCCCAAGTGTGCTTGAATGCATGTGAGGTGGAGCTACATTTTTCTCACACGCTAATCTTCATTCTAAGCACTGTACTAATGCATATATGACTGTAAGTAATCTGTTCCGTTTAGGCGTCATACCGGAAAAGTGGTGTTTTTTTTGCCCTTACCGATCAGCGTCATTTGTTCTGCAATTCTTTAATACATAGTTGATATTTGTTTTCTACTTGAAAACCTTCCAAATCTTTAGGCATTCCTTTGCTTAAACTTATTTGAGTTCATCCTGATATGATCGCTAATGAGCATAGACAGCTCAGTCAAGTATGATATGAACGGGTGGTGAGATGGACCTTAGTAGAAGCAGCTGTAGCTCTATGTGTTAGGCGCCAGCCTGTGCTCCTAACATCCAGAGGTTGTGAGTTCTACACCCAGCATGTCTTTTAATTGTGGCATACTACTTTGAAGGTGCAGATTGATGAGGTCACATTGAGGTCAGTTTTGTGCAACTGAAGACCTCCATTTTGCAATGAAGGAAGCTGAATGTTAAGGTGTGTATCTGTTTATTCTCTTTTTAAGTGCTGATAATGTGTGCTGTTTTTTCTTTGCTTCAAAAGAGAGCCGATTGCAGTGCTGTTTGTTGAGAAGAAAAAGGAGGTTGTAAAAGCCATGTGTAAATTATATTATTGTTTGGGCAGAAATGTGGTTTGTTATCCATGCAATATAATGTGTTCCATTGTTATGGTGTCATTATATTTATTAGGACAGAGAAAAGATGAAAATTACCTATTCAAACTCACTATTGGAATTATTGATGAAAAAACACAGCGGACATCTGCCTCGCGTCTAACAAAGAGCCGCAATTACGATAGTTGAAACGGCATTGAAATCCAAGTTAGACCAGGGTTTCTTACGTCTACATAATACACGATATTTAGACGCAGTTGCTCGCTCAGGTAGCGCTCATCTAGCGTCCCCATTTGGCACGCCCACAGAACGCCCATGGAACGCCCACGTCCAGAGCTGGAGACGGGACTATGCTTTCTATAGACGTCAGTTCATCAACTACGTCTTAGGGACGTCTATGTGTCGTTTATTTCCCAATTAACATTAATTAAGACCCTTAACTCCGTAATTATTCACTTACATCGGACGCCTAAAGCACGCCTAAAATAAACGCAGTAATAGAGAATTTACCCCTAAATGCTGAGACACCCATAGGACTATAATGGGCATATTAGCATTTAATGCGCACTAATCGTAAGTATGCACTAAATTGGTTAGCACACCTCTTCATATGAATTATTTGCTTTGGTCTTCACTGAGGAAAATGTGGGAGAGATACCAGTGCCAGAAATGGTATTCAGTGCTGATGAGTCAAGGAAGTGGTGGAGAGGAAAACTGTGATGGAATTCAAAAACGCGTGGGATAAAAATAGAGGATCTCTAATTAGAAAACAAAGGATGTAAATTAAATAACTAAGGCTGGTATTTGACAGACCTGTGTCCCATATATGGTGATTCGGTGTAGGATGGGCTGGGGTGGGCATCAATGAGAACTCCATTAATTTTGAACATGAGGATGTTACTGGCCAGACTTTACGGTAGATATCCTGCAAACAACAGGATGGTTGGATAGTCTGGAATGAGTTTGGATGGCAACTTCAGCATTTGGAACCTAGGATAATACCAGACTTTACAGTCTACGGCCCAGAAATATCAAAGAAGAGACAAGTTTATTTAATCGTGTATTTTTTTAGTGGGTATAACTTATGGGCAGACTGGATGGACCGTTCAGGTCTTTATCTGCTGTCATTTACTATGTTACTAAATCTTTTTATACTGGAAAATGTAATGGGGAAATTTGCCTGATCTGAATGGTGTACAATCCCAGAGTACAAATAGAATTGAAAAATTAACTTGCAGAACTATTAGTAATTTGTAATGTCCTATTATGGAATAAGAACTGGCTAATAGAAAGTAGAGTAGAGTTAAATGTTCAACATTCTCTCTTTTTTTAAAATTCTTTATTTAGTAGTTTTAATACAATAATCTCATTGAAATGCACAATTAGCATTAAATATAATTCATAAACTTAGTAAACTAACAAGAATACTACATCTTATTAATATTACAATAAAAATAATCCCATCCCCTATCCCCTATCTCACCCCCCCCTCCCAGGAGACCTGGTTCCAAAACCCCTAAGGGTAGGAGAATTCTTCATATGGCTTCTTTTCCCAGCTCAATATAGGTCTCCCATATGTCATTAAATTTTGCCCATTGATTGGTTAAAAGGGCTGAAAGTCTATATTTTTCACAAACTATTCCTAAACATTCCCTCACAGTGGGTACATTTAACATATGCCATTGCTGAACTAATGTCAATCTAGCAGCTATAAATGCCAGGTCCGAAAGTTTAGATTGAGAAAGTATTAAACCTTCCATTCTTACTCCCAACGATGCCCTTTCAGCATCCGGCTTAAGTGATATCTGGATTAATCTGCTTACATAATCAAAAACTTGCTCCCAAAACTTTTGGACCCTTTGACATTCCCACCACATATGATAGAATGTACCTCTTTCACCACATCCTTTCCAACAGGTAGCATCACTCTGCTTGGTACATTTACTAATTAAGACGGGGATGGTGTACCAATGAACTAGAAGTTTAATAGCATTTTCCACCAAAGTGGCAGCCCTAGCTGTCTGAAAAATATGTGATACTATTACCCCCCCACTCATCTATGGACCATTCTTTCTCCAAATCATTTTCCCATGCTTTCATATATGATGTTTTGGTTATTTTATCCTCCTTTATAAAATTTATATAACCAAGAAATACACCCTTTTGCTACTGGTTCTCCTAGCCTTTTTTCAAATTCAGATTTCTTTAAGTTTCCATCATTTTTCATCTTGTGTTAATATATAATTTTTTTATTTGTAAGTAAGGGAAAAGATCTCTCGTTTCTAGTTGAAATTGATCCTGAATATCTGTGAAGGCTTTAACCTCCCCATCTTCAACTAGTTGGCTAAAACATATTAACCCTTTTGCCGCCCACTTCTTAAAAATTCCCTCCTCTCTACCTGGTGTAAAGTCTTGTGCATATAATGTAGAGGTGAAAAAAATACCCTTTTCTCTACCTAAAAGTTTTTTTTCCTAACTCCTTTCCAGATTTTCAGGGGACATTTACTTAAAGGATTATTTATATTTGTTAAATCTTTTTCTCCCATCCATGGTAAGTATTTCAATTTTCTTATACTTTTTTTCATATCTAGAATTGCTTGTTCTATTTTTACCCAGAGCTTAGGAGGAGATGAATGCCATTCAACTATTGCTCTCAACTGATCTGCTTTATAATAATTCTCCAAAGAAGGTAAACCTAGTCCTCCTTCCGTCTTAGACTTAAACATTACCTGCCTTCCAACCCTTGGTCGTTTCCCCCCCCCCCCCCCATATAAATCTCAATATCATATTATCCCATTTTTGAAAAAACTGTTTTGGGATTTCTATCAGTAATACTTGGAATAAGCAAAGGAACCTAAGAAGTATCATCATCTTTACCACTTCCATGCGGCCTAACCAGGAAATGTACAACTTATTCCACCTATCTAGATCTTTCTGTATATCCTTTACCAATGGTATATAATTTAAAGTGTCCAATCTGTTCCCAAACTTATTCCCAGATAACGAATAGGGCCCTTTACCCATCTCAGGGGTATTGATCTTTGTAATTCCATAATCCTTTCTGTTGATGTTGAAATATTCATCACTTCTGTCTTATTTAAATTAGCTTTAAACCCTGATAGTTGGCCATATTCACTCATAATGTCTTTAAGGGTAATTAGAGTTTTCTCAGATGCCTCAACAATAGCTAATCATCTGCAAACAAGGACAGCTTTTGCTCTTCACCCGCTACCCTCTGGCCTTTTTACCTGTTGAGACTGTCTGATTTTCTGAGCTAAAGGCTCAATGATGAATGCAAAAATCAAGGGGGACAACGGACAACCCTGCCTTGTCCCTCTTTGAAGTTCGAATGTAGTGGAGTAAGTTCTGTTTATTTTAACACATGCTAATGGGCTGTTATATAATGTAAATATTCAATCCTATACCTTTTCCCAAAGCCCACATGCCCCAAAACTGCATCCATAAACCTCCATTCAACTCGGACGAATGCTTTTTCAGCATCGACTGAGACTGCCACCCATCCTGTTTTTTTCTTTTAGCCCTCCATACCAAATCTAGTACCTTCCTAATCCTATCGGATGCTTGTCTCCCAATTATAAAGCCTACCTGATCTGGGTGGATAAGTGAAGGCATATATGGTGACAGTCTGTTAGCAAGGACTCTAGCCATAATTTTTGTGTCTATTCCCAATAAGGAAATAGGTCTATAGCTAGCACAATATGTATTATCTTTTCCTGTTTTAGGGATTATTGTGATTCCTGCCATTCTCATATAATATGGCAGTTGTTTTCTATCTTTTAGATTGTTAAATAATTTTGCTAAAAGAGGAGTTACATAAGATATAAACTTTTTATAAAACATTCCTGTGAAACCATCTAGTCCTGGAGACTTGCCCATTTTGATTTGATGTATAACTCATCAGATCTCGTCCTCAGTTATATCCTCTTCCAGTCTTTGGACCTCTGAATCCTGAAGCTTATTTAATTCTAATTGAGACAAATATTGTGTCAGGGATGTTCCCTGTCCCTGATATTCTGATGTATATAATTTCTTATAAAATTCCACAAACCTATCATGGATCTCCTTCTCTTTTGATAAGAGATCACCATGTTCGGATCATATGCCCGTAATGTTTCCTTGTTGGTGTTGTACTTTGATGCGATGTGCTAATAAATGTTCAACATTCTCAATGGATAAGGGTAAGTAGTGGGATTCCCAAGAGTCTGTTCTGGGACTGCCTGTTTTTAACATTTACTAATGATCTAGAGATGGGAGTAACTAGTGAGATAAATCTGCTGATGATACAAAGTTGTTAAGTCGTAAAAGGATTGTGAAAAATCGCAAGACGACCTTGTGAGACTGGCCATCAAAATGGCAGATGCTGTTTAATGTGAGCAAGTGCAAAGTGATCCATGTGGAAAAGAGAAACCTGAACTGTAACTACATGATGCAGGGTTACACATTAAGAGTCACCGCCTAGGAAAAGGATCTAAGTGTCATCGTTGATACATTGAAACTCTGAATTCAGTGTGCAGCGGTGGCTAAAAAAGTAAATAGAATATTAGGAATTATCAGGAAAGAAATGGGAAAAAAAGATGAAAATGTTAGCTTTTGTATCACTCCATGGTGAGGCCAATACCTCCAGTACTGTATATAATTCTGATCAACGCATTTCAAAAAAGAACGGAATTATAGAAGGTACAGAGAAGGGTGACAAAATTGATAAAAGGGATGGTACAACTTCCGTATGAGGAAAGAATATGCCTGAGGGGAGATATAATAGAGGAGTAGAGTGGAATAGGTAGATGTGAATCACTTATTTAGTCTTTGCAAAAATACTAGGACTAGAGGATGTGCATTGAAACTACTAAATAGTAGATTTAAAACAAACCGGAGAAAATATTTTTTCACTCAACATGTAATTAAATTTATTGCCAGAAAATGTGGTGAAAGGAGTTAGCTTAGCAGAGTTTTAAAAAGTTTGAATAATTTCCTAAAAGAAACGTCCACATTCAGTTATTAAGATGGAGTTGAGAAAAAATCCACTGCTTTTTCCTAGGATAAGCAGCATAAAATCTGTTTTATTCTTTTGGCATCTTGCGAGAACTGACAGGCAGCCATTCGGAGTGCAGTGAGGGACCGAGCAGGCACGTAAAAAACATGTGCCTGCCTCGTGTGCCGCTGCCAGAAGAGAGCAGGGGAACCGAGGCAGGAGCGCAGAAAGTGCGCTGGACCGCTGGGATGGGAAAAAAAAGTACCCGGGGGGGGGGGGGCTGCCTTTGCCTTGGGGTTGGCTGGGGGCTGGCTGGCTGCCATTACACGTGCCTACCATTAGACATGCCCACCACTAGATGTGCTCTGTACCCTATCCTGGCCTACCACCAGAGGGGGGACAGGGTACAGGGCACACTATTTGGTTCAGAATTTTTTTTTTCTTGGTTTTTCCTCTATAGGTGAGCATATCTTATGGTCAGGTACGTCTTATAGAGCGAAAAATACGGTATGTATTTTCATGCAGTCCCCTGACACAGGTGAGATGCAAAAACATGTTTTTTGTTGTTTCTTCGATAAACCTCCTGCTTCCCATGTCTTGGCCTACTTCACTTCTTTTGTTGATTCTTTGATGTGTTTATTCCCTCAGTTTTGTTCTGTGTTTTAAAGCACACCAAAAGTTATTCAGAATAGTCTGAAAAAGAGTTGGAGCAGACAAGATGTTATGCCAGCCTTTCTCAGTTTATTGGGCTTCATCCTGTTTCTGCCTCCGAAGAGTACGGTAAGTATTCCTTTTCTTATATTTATTCCTGCTGGGAGTATGAGTAAGTCTGTGGCATCCCTTTGGCTGATATGCTTCTTGTTTTCTATGGAGTCAACAATGCAGAAAGGCTTACATGATATTAGCACTGCAAAACCATTGCAGTATGCTGACCATGTGGTCAAGGTTTCTGTGTGAAATTAACACCAACCCTTTCTCATATACTCAGCTAGTAAAACTTGTGGAAAGCAAGATTAAATCCATGGTAACTGCATGCAACATTTTTTGAAAGCAAAAATGTTTATTTTTCCTCCCATGGAAAATCATAGCAGCTAGCCTGTGCCCTCTTTTTTTTTTCTATATTTGTTTCACTGGAATGTAATTGGGGAAAGAGAGGGTTAAAAGTCCCATTCTGGAACAATTTATTGTAACTTTTGAACACTGTACAACAATCACTGCAGCATTTTGTCTTTTTGAAAGCAGCTGACAGCCTCTTCATACTTGGCATGCATCCTAGCTCGCTCTGGTAACTGGATGTCTTTTTCTTCACTTACTAGCCTGATGTTTTCAACTGGCTTTATGGACTCTGGTATCCTAGAAGCTTTTTTTTTTTTTTTTTTTTTTTATACAACAAGGAAACCCCTCCCCTTGTTACTTGTAGCCTTCTGGTGTTCAGAAAGAAGGATGCCCTGTTTTGAATCACACAAAGAGCAGTTGCTTAGTTTAGGTTGGTCTGGAAAACATTAAATAAATTAATTAGTGGACCAAGTCTAGCAAAAGCAAATCAAAGTACTGTATTAGGTTGGGAACCATTGTTCTAGACTTTTCTTCTACTGTAACACATCTGATAGATGATGATCATGTGTGTGACATACTGAACATTGAAATTTACAGCTGAACAAAAATAAAATCCTAAATTTTGTTCCCCCTAGAGGGGAAATGAGCACCCACAGACACTAACACAGTAACACTAGCAGACTCACAGCAAACAGGAAGGTAGATATCAGGAAGCCAGAAAACATCCAGACAACAGAGACAGAAGGTCCATAACAGATTCGCTCAAACAACTCAGAAGGGGGACAAGAGATGGATGCCCAAGGAAGCCAGAAGATGAGCTTTCCAGTCTTCTGCACCGGCTGCAGTATGTATGACTACCTCCCTTCGGGGATTAGGGCATACATTTGCAGTTGTTGCATGGAGCTGGATAGCTTGAAACGGCAGGTCCGGCTGCTAGAGGAGACAGTGCTAGAACTAAAAGAACTCTTCACCTTTGAAGAAGAAATCCGCAAGCAGGAAAAGCTTCTAGTGGAGTTCATTCCAAACGAGGAGGTCAAGGAACTAGAAAGATAAATCGAGGAAGCCCACCAGCAGCATGTGGAGAACTGTACCCGAACAACCTAGGAAGAAGGCCTGGACGAGGGAAGAGAAGACACTCCTGCAAATTCTGGAGAAAAGGAAGATGAGATAAGGGGTGATCACACACCAGGAGTAGGAGGGAGACTGCATGGGGATGCCCCCCACCCGAAGAGCAGAAAACTTCAGGAGTATTGCAGGAGGGAGAAGATTGGTCCTATATCAGGGATGTGGACTTACGACCCCCAAGGAACCACCGAATAAAGAAGATGGGGATCATCGTGGGAGACTCCATCGTACAGCATGTGGACAGCTACATCGCATGAGGGAGAGAGGATAGAATCGTTACCTGCCTGCCGGGAGCACGAGTGAAGGATGTGGCCAACAGGATCTCCAGGATCTCATAGACAGTGCAGGGGGAGAGGACACTGCTGTACTTATCCACGTGGGAACCAATGATATCAGCGGAGAAAAGTATGACAGGGAAGAGATGAAGGGCCAGCTCCGCTCACTCAGAAGAAAACTGAAGATCAGGGAGGTGAAGGTGGCCTTCTCCGAGATCCTCCTGGTACCAAGAGCGGATGGAAGGCGACAAGGGGAACTGCAAGAGATCAACGCCTGGATGAGAAGATGGTGTGATGAGGAAGGCTTTGACTTCATGCAAAACTGGACAACGTTCTGGGGAAGAAGCAAGTACTACAGAAAGGACGGACTGCACCTCAACGAGGAAGGAGCAAGAGTATTGGCAGGCAACATGAAGAAGGCCATCGAGAAGGCTTTAAACTAAAGGACAGGGGAAAGCTGACAGTCGGTCCACCAGTCGATGGTCTGGGCGACAGGATGACCCAAAGAGGGAACTACAGACAACTACTCAGACACAGGAGGGGACGACCACCAAGCAAATAAGGGAGACAATGCAGGAGCAGAAAAGGATACCGTGAAAGAACCAGGGGAGACTGCCAAGCTTAAAGAGTCCAAGAAGGTAACACAAAGGGAACTCAAATGTATGTATACAAACGATAGAAGTTTAAGAAACAAAATGGGAGAATTATAAGCAATAGCGAAAAACGACGAACTGGAAATCATTGGCATAACAGAAACCTGGTGGAATGATGAAAACAAATGGGATACAGTACTACAGGGATACAAACTGTACAGAAGAGATAGAGTGGGGCAGAAAGTTGGAGGTATTGCTCTATATGTTCGATAAGGAATAGAATCTGTAAGAGAGACTATGATGGAAGAGAAAGAGAAGCTGGAATCCCTCTGGATAAAGATTCCCAGACATAACGGCCTTTACTACCGACAGCCAGGACAGAGGGAGGAGACAGACTCAGAAATGATAGAGGAAATTAAACACGAATGTAAGACAGGTAATGTCGTAATCTTGGGGGATTTCAATTTCCCGGGGATAGACTGGGACCTGGGAACCTCTCCATGTGGCAAGGAGGCAAAGTTCCTGGAAGTGCTAGTGGACTGCTTCCTGGAACAATTGGTGGGAGAGTTGACAAGAGGAAACGTCACCTTGGACCTGGTCCTAAATGGTATTACGGGACCGGCAAAGGAAGTAGAAGTCACGGTCCCGCTGGGAACAAGCGATCACAACATGATCAACTTCAAACTCGATGTTGGGAAGGGGAAAAGTACCAAAACCTCAACCACGACTTTAAACTTTAAAAGGGGAAGATGGCCATGGTGAAACAACGGATCAAGAAAAAGATGGGCAAAGTCAAAACGGTAGAACAGGCATGGTCCCTACTGAAAAATACTATCATGGAAGCACAAAGCCTCTACATTCTGCGGATGTCCAAAGCAAAGAAAATTAAAGGCAAAAGGGAGCTGGCGTGGCTCACTAAAGAGGTGAAGGAAGCCATAAAAGAAAAGAAGGACTCCTTTAAAACGTGGAAATGCACGAAAACAACTGAAGCTTGGAATAAGCACAAAGAAGAAATGTCACAGGGCGGTGAGGGATGCCAAAAAGGACTATGAGGAGAAAATAGCGCATGAGGCCAAAAACTTCAAGCCCTTTTTAGGTACGTAAAAGGGAGGAAACCCGCAAAAGAGGCGGTGGGACCGCTGGATGACCAGGGAAGGAAAGGGTACATCAAGGAAGACAAACAAATTGCAGACAGACTAAATTCCTTCTTTGCATCTGTCTTTACAAAGGAGGACACCGCAACAATTCCAGAAGCAGTGAAAGTGTTCAAAGGAGTAACAGAGGACAGCCTCACCACAGTAGAAGTGGACTTGGACCAGATTTACCATCAGATTGACAAACTCAAAAGTGACAAATCTCCTGGACCAGAAGGAATTCATCCGAGAGTCTTGAAAGAGCTGAAAGTGGAAATTGGAGAACTACTGCAAAAACTTGCCAACCTGTCAATCAAAACAGGACAGATACCAGACGACTGGAAGATAGTGAACGTCACGCCGATATTTAAAAAAGGATCGAGAGGAGTGCTAGGCAGCTATAGACCTGCGAGTCTCACGTCAGTCCCTGGGAAGATGGTTGAGGCGCTGATCAAGGATAGCATAATCCAGCACTTAGACGCACACGACCTGATGAGAGCCAGCCAACATGGATTCAGGAAAGGGAAGTCGTGTTTGACAAACCTACTTCAATTTTTTGAGACAGTGAACAGACAAATTGATAATGGAGAACCGGTGGATATTATATACTTGGATTTTCAGAAAGCATTCGACAAGGTTCCACATATAAGACTTCTCAGGAAACTGCAAGGCCATGGAATAGAAGGAGATATACTAAGATGGATAGACAAATGGCTGGAGAACAGAAGGCAGAGAGTGGGCATAAATGGGAAGTTCTCAGACTGGGAGACGGTGACTAGCGGTGTACCCCAGGGCTTGGTACTTGGGCCCATCTTATTTAATATTTTCATCAATGACCTAGAAGATGGAACATCCAGTGAGATCATCAAGTTTGTAGATGACACAAACAGTGTTCCCTCTAAGCGGGCGGGTGTTGTGAGCAAACTTTTTTCACTGTGAGCTAAAAATATCGGGCGCCAGCAAGTTATGAGCCAAATAAATATGTTGTCAAAGTTGCTGATACATGAGGACGAGGTATTCAAAGGAATTTTAGGCCTACACGCTAAATTAAATAACGTTAAATAATATTTTTAAGAACACAGAAATTGTAGGGATGAAATGATATCTTAATAAATGTTTTACAACAAATGTAGTTATGTCTGTTACATCCATATGTGTAAACTGTAAATTAAAAACAGTCCAGAAGACAATACGTTTGATGCTTTCAATTTCTAGACCAGTGTTTTTCAACCTTTTTTGGGCAAAGGCACACTTGTTTCATGAAAAAAATCATGAGGCACACCACCATTAGAAAATGTTAAAAAATTTAACTCTCTGCCTATATTGACTATATATAAAGTAATTCTCTTGAATAGGAATCAAATAAACACAAAGAAAGTATTTTATAATTACTTTATTATGAAATAAAAATTATAAAAATTATAAAATACTTTATTCAGTGCGAAACCTGGGCCTGTTTGGCTGAACACAAAGCTGATATTCTGGCTGGAATGGAAGAAAGACACACACGTAGCTCTTCGTCAACAGCTCTCAGTCTCTCTCTGTATTTGGTTTTTATAGCATACAAAAATAGACAAATATACCCTCCATCCTTTTTATTAAACCACAATAGCAGTTTTTAGCGCAGGGAGCTGCGCTGAATGCCCAGCACTGCTCTTGACGCTCATAGGCTCCCTGCGCTAAAAACCACTATTGCGGTTTAGTAAAAGGGGACCATATTGTAAAATATAGACAGCAGATATAAATTCAGAACTGTGCATAGTAAGTGAAGGGAAGTTTTCATCTCTGGAAATTTACCCAGTTAACTATTAAGTTATTTGGGCAAATTCCTTTGAAAACTGTGGTAATACTGCCTCCACTTTGCTAAATTTAAAATAAAATCATTTTTCCTACCTTGTCTGGTGATTTCTGGTTGCACTTTCTTCTTCTGACTGTGCATCCAATCTTTCTTCCCTTCTATCAGCCTGTATGCTTTCTCTCCTCCACACCTCATTCCCTCCCCCAACTTTTTCTTCCTCTCTCCCTGACCTTTCTTTCTTTTTTTCTGTTTCTCTTCTTTCCTTCTGTTTCCCTGCCTGCCCCCTTTCTTTCTTTCTCCCAGCCTCCTGTCCAGCAGTAACTCTCTTCCCTTCCTCCCCTCCCAGCAGCATCTCTCCGTCTCCCTCTCCAGTAGCAGCTGTCCCTTTTTTTTCCTTGCCCAGCAGCTTCCCATATTCCTTTCCCTCCTCCCCTCCCAGAAGCATCTCTCCGTCTCCTTCTCCCTCTCCAGTAGCAGCTGTCCCTTTTTTTCCTAGCCCAGCAGCTTCCCAGATTCCTTTCCCTCCTCCCCTCCCAGAAGCATCTCTCCTTCTTCTCCCTCTCCAGTAGCAGCTGTCCTTTTTTTTTCCTGGCCCAGCAGCTTCCCAGATTCCTTTCCCTCCTCCCCTCCCAGATGCATCTCTCCTTCTCCTTCTCCCTCTCCAGTAGCAGCTGTCCCTTTTTTTTCCTGGCCCAGCAGCTTCCCAGATTCCTTTCCCTCCTCCCCTCCCAGAAGCATCTCTCCTTCTCCCTTTCCAGTAGCAGCTGTCCCTTTTTTCCCCTGCCCAGCAGCTTCCCAGACTGATAGTGGTTTTCTCCCCTCCCAGCAGCTCTTCTTACTTCCCAGCGCAGCGATTCACGAAGGCAGCCTCGGGTCCTTTGTTGTGTCGCGCCGCCTCTGAGGAAAGAGGAAGTTGCATCATCAGAGGCAGCCGCGACTCAGCAAAAGCCCCGAGGCTGCCTTCGTGAATCGCTGCGCTGGGAAGTAAAGGAGAGCTGCAGAGAGGGGAGAAAGCCACTGTCGGAGGCTCCCCAAGATCTCTCCGGCCCAGCGCACGCTTCCGATGCTGATCTTGCAGAAGTTCAAATGAGTCAATCTTGCCGGTCCTGCGCTGTGACGAGAAACTTGTGCGCTGCGACCTAATATTTTGTGCGCCAGCGCACGCCAGCGCAGCTTAGCAGGAACACTGGACACAAAGCTATGCCGGGCAATCAAATCGCAGAAGGACAGTGAGGAACTCCAGAGCTACTTGAGTCGATTGGAGAAATGGGCAGATAAATGGCAGATGAAGTTTAATGTGGAAAAATGCAAAGTGATGCACTTAGGCAGAAAGAATAAGGAACACAAGTATAGTATGTCAGGTGCAACTCTGGGAAAAACCGAGCAGGAAAAGGACCTGGGTGTACTAATTGATAGGACCCTGAAACCGTTGGCGCAATGTGTGGCAGTGGTGAAGAAAGCAAATAGAATGTTAGGCATGATAAAGAAGGGAATCACAAGTAGATCGGAGAAAGTAATAATGCCGCTTTATAGAGCGATGGTCAGACCACACTTGGAATACTGCGTCCAGCATTGGCCTCCATGCCTAAAGAAGGACATAAAACTGCTGGAGAGGGTGCAGAGACGAGCAACAAAGCTCGTGAAATGTATGGAAAACCTGGATTACAAGGAACAATTTAAGAGACTGGGGTCGTTCTCCCTTGAGAAGAGGAGACTTCGAGGGGATCTGATCGAGACTTTCAAAATACTGAAAGGAATTGACAAAATAGAGCAGGAAAAAACAGTTATTTACACTGTCCAATGTGACACGTACTAGAGGGCACGGACTGAAGCTGAGGGGGGACAAGTTCAGGACAAATAACAGGAAGTTCTGTTTCACGCAGCGAGTGGTGGACACCTGGAATGCTCTCCCAGAAGAGGTAATTGCGGAATCCACCGTTCTAGGATTTAAGGGTAAGCTAGATGTACAACTCCTTATGAGTGGCATAGAGTGATACGGGTAAGGGTAAACTAGATCTGCATCTCCTTATGAGAAGCGTAGAGTGATATGGGAACCAAAACTATGCCAGGTACACCTGGTGGGGCCTCCGCGTGTGCGGATCGCTGGACTTGATGGACCTAGGGTCTGATTCGGAGATGGAAATTCTTATGTTCTTATGTTCTTAGATGCGCAGATGGACAGTAGCCACAGTCGAAGCCTCGAAAATTGACATCACTTCTGACAAACGTAAAATATGGGATAATTAAACTTGTTTTATGTATTTAAAAAAATTATGCAAGGTACATGTAATCTATTCTTAAATAGGACTTATTCAATCATGCAACAGTTTATTAAAAATTGTTGTTTTTCTTAAAATAAATAGTGTGAGTGCTAACTTGGACTGTATAAAATTTTTGATTTGGGGTTGAATGGAAGACAAATTCAATAACATTTTACCCATTCTAGAGTAGAGAACTAGGGTGTTTCCTTTTATAGCTTGCCATATAAAACAAATATATATTTACATTCTGGTGTCACCTCGGTAACAGCAGTAGAAAATTCCTCCATTGCCAGCTACTTTACAGTAGAACAAAACCCTTTAAATAAGCTATACAGAACCATGATGTAAATGGGATGAAATTAAGTTTGGAGGGTAGAATGTCAACTATGCATGCTAGGATCGGAGCATAAATTATATCTGTGGTTGGCGTAGAACTATGGAATGCCTTGCCTGGTATCCTGCAGTTTTGTATGGGGAGGATGAATTTTAAGAAAATGCTGAAAACTCAATTATTTGCCAATGCCTTCTTATGCTAAGGTATATTTCAGTTGATAATTGCCTTTTAGAATTTTTTTGACAGCAATGTATGATTTAAAGCTTGCTTGTATTTCTGAATTGATTGAATTTGCGCTCTATCCCTGTTTATAACAGGGACGATTAATGATGTTGTTTACACATGTCTATGTTATATGTGATAATCGTAGGGAAGCAAGATTTTATGTATGTGATATAGAAACCACATAGTTGTATGTGGTATATAAATTTTTAAATAAATAAATAAATGTAAAATAACAGAACCTATGAATAGCAGATCTGCCACATTTTCTAATTGGGGCTGGTGGTACAAACTAGAGCTAATATGCAGAGAAAACAGAAGAGGAGGAGGTCTAGCAATCATTGTAAAGAACAACCTCAACATTAAAGTCCTTACCAAGCACTCCACCCCTCACCTAGACCTTCTAGCCTGCCAACTCTCTGTGTCACACCAGGAAAATGGAATACCTCTAAACAAGAACTTGAAGAATTTATCTTCCAGAATTCCCTCTCGTCCACACACAACCTGATCCTAGGAGACATTAATCTCCACTTAGAAGACATCACCTCCAAACAAGTAGTGGATATTCTTACATTCCTCAACACCCTATCTTACCAAATACTCAACCCCAAACCCACGCATGAAAAGGGCCATCAACTTGATATTGCCGCTTACACATCTCCCAACCTCAACACACAAAACATCCACATAACCAACGGCTCATGGCATCCTACCTTATGGTCTGACCACTACAAGTACACCTTCACCATCAACTGGGAGCATAATAACATCAAACCTACCCCACGCATAACAAGCTTCAAGTCCAGACAGAAAATCGAACCTAATACATTCTGGGACACAGTAGATCCAGCAATAGACTTAAACAACCCCAAAGAATTCATAAACACCTGGCGTTCCACAAGTGAATCCACTTTGAACAAACTAGCACCACTAAAAACAAAAAACAAAGTATGCAGACCATCAGACAAATGGTTTGACGCCGAACTCCTACACCTAAAAAGGCAATGCAGACAATTAGAAAGGACATGGAAAAAACAGAAACAAGACCACAATAAAACAGAATGGAGATCCCAAATCAAACAATACAAAATCAAACTGAAGGATAAATGCAAAGACTACTACTCCAAACTCATTGGCACCGAAAAACCGGACACCAAAAAACTTTTCAGCATTGTAAAAAACCTCACTGATACCAAACCCTTCCTTGCCACCCAAGGAACCCAGTCTCCAACAGCTTCTCAACTAGCGGACCACTTCAAAAATAAAATCACCACAATCAGATCCACATTCAACAACTCTCAAAACATCATAGAAGAGATACTAATAAATCCCACAATAGACGAAGCCATCTCAGCAGATAGGATCTGGAACAACTTCCCAATGACACAATGGTCAGACCTTGACCGGCTGTACAAAAAATACAGCAAATCTTCTTGTGATCTGAACAACTGTCCTCCTTATCTACTAGCTACAGCGTCCACTAAATTCATAGCTTGTCTCACGCTATGGCTGCAAACCACCCTCAGGGAAGGTCAGTTCCCTCCGGATCTTGGCGAAATCATAATCACCCCCATACTAAAAGACCCCAAAGGCCCAATAGACAACCCAACAAATTATAGACCAATCGCTTCTATCCCACTATATGTCAAACTCATAGAGGTTATAGTAGCACAATATCTCACCAATTACCTAGAAGACCACCACATTCTGCATCCAACTCAATCTGGTTTCAGAGCTAATCACAGCACAGAAACACTACTGATATCTCTACTAGATATAGCCCGACAGCACCTCAGCAAAGGAAACAAGTTACTAATCATCCAACTCGACCTTTCAGCAGCATTCGACTTAGTTGACCATCCAATACTACTCCAGATACTAGATGCCATAGGAATATCAGGCAAAGTTCACAACTGGTTCCAAGGATTCCTTAAAACAAGATCATACTGAGTTAAGTCAAAAGATCTTCTATCCGACCCCTGGACAAACCCATGCGGAGTACCACAAGGATCTCCTCTTTCGCCCATACTTTTCAACCTCTTCATAGCTTCCTTAGGCACTGCCCTAGACGCCCTAAATATAACATCTTTCAGCTACGCGGATGACATAACCATCCTCCTCCCCTTCGACACCCAAGACCCCATCTCCAACGGACGCCTGAAAACAACACTGGAAACTGTAGAAAAATGGATGAAGAAGCATAAGCTGAAACTGAATGCAGAGAAAACCAAATTCCTACTACTAGAGAAGGAACAAAAATCATCCCTAACAGAACTGGAAATAAACGCAACCTAATATCCAATACAGAGCACTCTCAAAATTCTGGGAATACAATTAGACAGATGCTGCACAATGCAGACACAAATCCACAAAATCATACAAAAAGCATTCTTCACCATGCGAAACCTAAGAAAAATAAGAAAATTCTTTACCAAAGAACACTACAAAATCATTGTACAATCCCTCACACTTAGTACCTTAGATTACTGCAACAGCCTCTACCTACCATGCCTAAACAACATGATAAAACAACTACAGACCATTCAAAACACAGCCATCAGACTCATCTACTCTCTTAGCAAATTTGACCACATCACTCCCGCCTATGTAGACTCTCACTGGCTTCCGATAAAAGCAAGATCTCAATTCAAATTCTATTGTCTACTATTTAAAGTAACCCATGGTACTGCCCCCAGCTACCTAAACAATCGCCTATACCGCTACCGCTCACCCAGATCAAGGAGAACTCAGAACCTATTCACCTTCCCTCCTCATAATGGTACACGACGTAAGAAACTTTACGACAGCCTTCTAGCAACACAGGCAGCGAAAATTGACCCCACCATCACCAAACTGATGATCAAAACAACAGACATCAAAGTGTTTCGAAAAGAAATCAAAACAGTTCTATTCAAAAAACACGTCCTTACCTACTAATCTCCTCCCGCTCGTACATGCTTTCTCCCCCGTGAATAACACATTAGTCAATCCCTCAAACCATACCTACCAAAAAATATCCAGACTCCTAAATAAGCATCTACCACATGTATCCAATAAACTTCTTCCTTCAATGTTAGGTAATCCTCTTCAGTTATCCGAATATATCGTTATTCTCCACTGTATCCTGTAAGTACTTGAATCTTTACTATGTAATTCAATCGGATAAATTCTGTTATCCTCTAATTTGTAATTCTCAACTGCATCATGTAATGTACATGAATCTTTGTTATATAATTCTCCTGGTAATGTCCAGATATCTTCTAATTTGTAATCTGCTTAGAACCGCAAGGCACAAGCGGAATAGAAATCACTAATGTAATGTAATGGTAGTAGTTATCATTATGGGTAGTAGGGAAGTAGAAATAGGGACCAGTTAATGGGGATTTCTGTTACGTGTTTTCTGGATTCCATATGCTAGGTGTTCAGTCCCAACCCGCAGTCTGAGAGTTGTAGAAATCCTTAACTTTTCTGAGCACATGTTCCACCCCCTTAGCCTGAGAGCTAGTAAACATATTCAGTTACAATTTCTGCAAGCAGCCCGTGCAGAAGTCTTTTGCAGTGGCTCTGCTTCTATTTCTTATTTTTTTGCTTAAAGTTCATTTCTTGCAGGCTTCAGTGCTTTGAAACCCCTTCCCAGTGGTCCCCTGTCGGAGGAAAGGATGCAGTCCCAAGGTGCTGGACTGCTGCTTCACAGAGAAGCTCTGATGGATCTGTGGAGCCATCCTGCTGTGTGTCACCATTTATAGATTTGGGGCCCTTTCCCTGGGAGGCTGCTTGCCAGTGACCTTGTCACTGGTTTCAAGCGCAGGCTGTATGCTTCTGGAGCAAAATCCACCCGGGTTTCAAGGTGCAGGCTGCCATTCCCACCCCTGACTTGCTTGGATGAGGATCCATGGGAGTTGAGTTCGTAGTCGGTGTCTGGTCGGATGGCAGTCCGAAGATCTCAAGTCGACCCATTTGGAGCTGTTTCTGAGGCAGAATATCCTTTTCCTCCATGCTAATGCTGTTTCCAGTGCAATAGGTGAGACAATAGGGTTATTTCTCAATACTCACATGCTCTGCAGTAGTGCTGCCCGATTCAGGAAAAAAAATTTCGATTCGATTCAGCCTATTGAATCGATTTTCCTGCCCAATTGGGTGGCTTTTTCCAAACATCCTGGTGGGTTTATTTTATAGCCTCTTCACCCTCTTTTCCCTCTCCTACCCACACTGGTCCTGTGGTGTAAACAAAATAAATAAACAAAAAAGACTTTTCCTCTCTCTATTAAATTCTAGCTTACGTTTGCGGTCCAACACCAGCTCTGGAAGGATACACATTTCAAATCTGACATATTGTAATCACAAAACAGAAAATAAAATTATTTTTCCTACCTTTTGTTGTCTAGTCATTTTTCAAATCTTGTTGGTCCCATGTTGGTCTGGTTGTCTTCTGATCAGGCTCTCCTTCTTTCTTCTTTCTCCGTGCTAACCATTCATCTTCCATTTCTGTCCTCCCCTTCTGTTTCCCTTTCCTCTCCCGGAGGTCTGGCATCTTTCTTTTTTTTTCATTTCCATTGCCCCGCAGCTGCAGTGATGGACCCCACCATCCCTCCTTTTCTCATCTACCCTTTCATCCAGCATCTCTCTTCTGTGTTCCTGTTCCTATGCTCCCTCCATGCCCAGCATCTTATCTCTCTCCATATCCAGCTTCTTCTTTCTCTCTTCCTTACCTCCTGTATCCCTTTCCCCAAGTACAGGCTTTCTCCTACTATTGCTCCTGCCATCCTGCACCTTGCCCACCTACTTTGGAGCAGTATCTGTCCCTCTTGTACCCTTCCCCTTGTGGTCTTGCATTTCTCTTTCCCTCTCCCCATTAGTCCAGCACCTCTCCTCTGCTTTCCTCCCCCTCTTTTTGGTCTCTCTCTTCCCTTCACTTCACCCCAGGTCTGGCATCTCCCCTCCCCTCTCTTACTCCTTCCTCCTCCCTCTGCATAGGCCTGCCTCCCCACCGCCAAAGGGGTGATGGGTCTTAAGCACGCAAGACAGACGCATGCTGACAAACGAGCGCCAACAATTCAGCACAAGACTTCAGCATGCCGCAGGAAAACCTTCTTTTAAAGGGCTCCGATGGGGGTGTTGGTGGGGAACCCCCCACTCTACTTAATAGGGATCATGCTACCTTGTTGAGGGGTGTAGGGGATGTAACCCCCCCACATTATACTGAAAACATAACTTTTTCCCTAAAAAATAGAGAAAAAGTTAAGTTTCCAGTATAATGTGGGGTTACAACCCCCCAAATCCCCCCCCAACGCCAGCGCGATCACTATTAAGTAAAGTGGGGGGGTTCCCCACCAACACCCCCCATCGGAGCCCTTTAAAGAAGGTTTTTCTGCGGCGCACTGAAGTCTTGCGCTGAATTGTTGGCCCGCGTCTGTCTCACGCGCTTAAGACTATGAACCGCCAAAGGAACTCTTCCTCCTCCCTCTGCACAGGCCTGCTTCCCTGCCCTGAAGGCCTGCTCCCCGCCATGAAGACCTGTTCCCCCCCCCCACGAAGGCCTGCTCCCCCCAGGAAGGCACTTTCTCTCCTCCCCGCTGAGAAGGCCTACTTCCCCCCCCACCGGGAATGAACGCTGCTCCCCCCCCCGCCACGAAGGCACATTTTCTTCTCCCCCCCGCCGGGAACGAACGCTGCTTCCCCTGCCACAAAGGCACATTTTCTCCTTCCCTCCCCCTGCCGGGAACGAACGCTGCTCCTCCTGCAAGCCTGCACCTTCCCCACCTCCTTACCGCTAATAGGGCAGCTTGTAGGCTCGCTGGTGTTATAGCGTCCCTGCAGCTGCCCGTGGTCCTCAGCGGTACGTTCTTCCTGCTACGTCCTGCCCCTGCTCTGACGTTAGGGGCAGGATCGCGGCAGAGAGAACGTGCTGCTGTGGACCACGGGCAGCTGCAGGGTTTGCTATAACACCAGCGAACCTGCAAGCTGCCCTATTAGTATAAATGAGGTAAGAGTGGGGAGGTAAGAGCGGGCAAGCTGGGGGAGGCCTTTCTGACCGACCCTCCCCCCTCAAGCAGGAGCAGCAGCGGATGGCCGCAAGAGGCAGCGCTGCAGCTCCTGGTTTAGGAAGGCACGGGGGAAGGGTCGGCCATTGAATCGGGAGGCCGATTTTTATTTTTTATTTTTTAATTGAATCGATTCGAATCGATTCACCTGATTCGAATCGGTGAATCGATTTGAATCGTGAATCGGGCAGCACTACTCTGCAGAAGGAATCTACTCCTGATTTTTCACTCTTCCTCTGTAGTACTTCACTGATCAGTTTAGCGCCCTCTATTGTCTTTTTTTCTGCAAGCATGTCTGCAGCTGTGTGTGTTTTTGTTTTAAATTCGCCCTTCTCCAGTCCTCCGGTATCATTCCTGACTCTAGAGACTCGTTGAAAAGGTCAGTCAGCGGAGCTACCAGAACTTTCCTAAGTTCCTTCAGCACCCTCGGATGTACACCATCCAGCCCCTTCGCTTTGTCTTTTATTTTAGCTAGCTCCTCACGAACACAGTCCTCTGAAAATCGATCAGGGTCTATTACTCCTCCATCCTTACTGTCACAACCCTAGCCCTAAAGCTCGGCTTGTGCCAGGTAAGGCTTTGGATAAACCTAGCCCAGCCATTAAAAGAGCTAATCAGTGTGACAGGCTAGAGTCCAGGAATAGGGAAAACTTTGCATTCCCCTTTAAATCCCAGATTAGAGATCCCTGGGGAGAAGAGGACTATGAGGGTAACAGCCTGGAACAGCCACTGACTCCTCCTACTCTCTCAGCTAACTCCCAGCTGCAGGAGCTAATTAGAAGTCCTAGGAAAGCTAGGCAGAAGCTGCAGGCTGTCCCTCCCCCTCAGAGAACAGGGCGTGGTCGCCTCAATGCACTAGAGGCTGCTCTGAGGAGGAAGCAGTCAGTCTGCCCTGGGTCAGCCCAGGAAGGAGGTTGGCAGGATAGCTCTCTTGAACCTCAACTTTGCCAGGACATTGAGATGGTGGATCCAGCCCCTGACCCTGAAGCTAACCAGCTAGCAGAACCAGAGCTCATGGACTGCCTTGAAACTGTCAATATTACAGAAGCTTGCCCTATGGAGGAAAGTTAAGTTTAATTGCTGGTTGTGTTCTGTTTGTATGCTCATGCTAGCAATCGTTTAGGCTTCTTGCTGGGGAATACTGTGCACCTGTAAGAAGTAAGGGAGCAGTGCTGAGCTCCTTACTAGGTGCCTGAAAGTGAAAACCTTTTTGTTAGGTTTCAGTGTGCTGCACTGTTTGAGTTTATGTTTTTGTTTTGAAAGCCAGCAAAGTTTCAATTTTTGATTGTGTGTCTGAGGAAGTAGTTTGGGGAAGAATCCAAATAATATCCTAGGTTGGGATTGTGGGGCCATTTGTGGCATTCTGTTACTTACAGAGTAAAGTTAGTGGATTCTGCTACTCCCCTCCCCCACCAACTACTGTTAAATTGGTTGGGGCCAAGCCGGCTTCAATCTAGGCTTGGGCACAGCACTGGCTTTATTTATAAAGGAAGTGTGACAATTTGTTACTACCTGTTTGCCAAAGGCAGAACGATTGGGACTACACCTTGCTACTTACCTGTATCACCTGCAAGGAAGGTGTGAGTTGTTGGTTGTTTGCTTTTCAACTTGATTTGATTTTTGTTCCATTTTTCTTATGTTTTGGGAAAGAATGAACTGAACCTTGTTCAAGCTGCATTGCCACAATAAAGTGGGACTTTATTTTATTTTGAAAGTGACTGTTTGGAATCCTTTTTGCTTCCTCATTGGATTGTGTGCCCAGCAGGACTTCCAGCTTTTCTGGAAGCACGTAGGACGCAGGCTGTTCTGAGCGCTGACCGGAGCCAAGCATATACACGGACTCCGGCAACGCCACATTACTCATGTTTGTCTTCTGCGGTCCCGTTCCCAGCGCTTCAGCCGTGAACATAGAACAGATATATTTGTTAAGCAATTCAGCCTTTTCTTTATCAGCTTCTACATATTCCTCCCCTTCACCTTTGAGTCTCACAATGCCACTTTTGCACTTCTTCCTATCACTAATATATCTTAAAAAAAAAAAGTCTTGTCTCCCCGTTTTACTGTATCGGCTATTTTTTCTTCCATTTGCATCTTTGCTTTCCTGACTACACGACCAGTCTCTCTTAACTTCTCCAGATATTTTTGCCTGTCTATCATGTTAGTGATAGAAAGAGGCATACAGACTGGATAGTGCGTCTGAGGAAACCCGACGGCAACTTTGCAGAATCGGACTCCGATAAAGCCAAACTACTGAACAAATACTTCTGCTCAGTCTTTACCTGTGAGGTACTGGGATCCGGTCCACAGCTGCAAACAAGGGAGAGCTCAGAAGACCTGTTCAGGAATTTTGCATTTTCCACCAGCAGCATCTACCAAGAATTGTCAAGGCTCAAAGTGAATAAAGCCATGGGACCGGATAAATTGCACCCCAGAGTGCTTAGGGAATTGAGAGATTGTCCTGGCAGAGCCATTAGCTGCACTCTTCAATCTTTCTCTGAGCATGGGAAAAGTTCCATTAGATTGGAAAACAGCTAATGTCATTCTGCTCCACAAAAAGGGATGCAGGTTAGAGACTGCAAAATACAGACCAGTAAGTCTCACGTCAATAGTATGTAAACTTATAGAAACATTGATTAAACACAAATTAGATACGATTCTGGATGATGAGAGACTGAGGGATCCCCACCAGCATGGATTTACAAGGGGGAGATCCTGCCAATCTAACCTGATCAGCTTCTTTGACTGGGTAACAAAACAACTAGACAAGGGAGAGTCCCTAGATCAGCGATGGCGAACCTATGGCACGCGAAGGCCTTGCAGCTGGCACGCGGGAAGGTCCGCAATTAAGATATGCGGTGCGGCGGGAGGCGAGTGTGCCGGTGTCTGCTTTGCAGCTCACCTGGCAACAGGGCCGGACTGGCCATTGGGAGAACCGGGCATTGTCCCGGTGGGCCGCGGCCCATCCTCCTGTGCTGGCTGCAGTCCTGTGAGTGGATGTTTAGCCTGCCTGTCTTCCCCTTAGTATCCTATGAGCCAGGCAGTGTGTGAGGGGGAAGTGGGGGGAGGAAGAGAAGCTTCACACTGAGTCTGTCACAGGAACTCAGTGAGGCTGTAGTGTGACTCCACATGTGACATCTGTAATCAGGAACAGTTCCTAGTGCTCCCATGCTAGAGAGGTGAGGATATGGGGGGATGTTAATGTGTCTAATAATGTGCTCCTCTGTAAAAACCTCTGTATCTTCCATGGGGGACATGCTAAATTCGAGGAAATAAAAAAGCTGCTTATGATGATTGCATAGAGAAGTTCAGTAAGCTGAGAGGAGGGCTGGGCTCTCTGTGAACAACCAACACACTAATCCTCTGCCCTGTACCTTATGGAAAACTCAATATAGCAAAAAACAGTAAAGTGTATATGTGGCCCTTCACAGTGCTTTTGTAAACATCATAATAAAATAACAAAGGCTCCAATAATGAAAAATAAAAGTCCTTTTCCCATACACTCAGGTCACCTCTTAATTAGTTGTTATTGTGATGAATCCAATGTTGTATAGTCATTAATGCGATTAATCCAGTTTGCAGGTCATTTTATTTGGGGAATCACAGTCACTTCTTATTAGTGGCTGACCGTGCCTCTCAAGTGTGCTTCTGCATTTTAGCCCTGCCCCTGGTCTTCAATGGGCGGGGCCTGCGTGAGGTCATGTGATTGGGCTGCTCAACCTAAAATGCCCGGGCCTATTTTTTGTCCCAGTCTGGCCCTGCCTGGCAATGTGTTCCTCGCGGCTGCCTGAACCGCCGCGGGGCTGTGAGACAGTATATTTTTTTACCAAAACAGATGTCTACAATTAGTAAAATTCCCCAATCACATATTTTTTTATGGGGACGGATTTGTATACAGCACTTCATTAGATTTTTTTTATTATACAAATTTTATCTTTTTGTAGACTTGAAGTCTTGAACAAAGAAAATGAGTACAGCAAAAAAAGCAAAAACAGATAGTGGAAGACCATTCCAAGAGGCCTGGACAGAGACATATGGAGTGATTGAACGCAGTGGGAAAGCATTGTGTATTATGTGTAATGAAAGTGTAGTGTCTTGCACATCAAGTGTCAAACGTCACTTTGAGACCAACCATAACAGTGTTGCTGAACTTGGTTTAGCTCAAAGAAAAGAGTTCCTTGTAGGAAAATTAAAGAAATATCACTCCCAGTCTCTTAGTTTTAGCAACTATCTTTCAAAAACTAATCATCTTACAGTTGCCAGCTTTCAAATTTCACTGTGCATGGCAAAACATGGTAAGCCCCTCTCTGATGGAGATTTTATCAAAAAGGCAATTTTGGCTGGGAGTAATTCACTCTTCCACGATTTCCAAAACAAGGATAAAATTGTGCAGTGCATCTCTGAGATGCCGCTAAGCAGAAATACTGCAAAAGATAGGGTTCTGCGAATGGCTGCTGATGTTAGTCAACAGCTTACTTGCGACTTACAAAAAGCACCCTTCTACTCCATGTGCTTGGATAAAAGTACAGATATTACTAACCATGCAAGACTAGCGCTCATTTTGCGTTATGCTACTGGTGACATCATGAGAGAAGAGCTGGTAAAACTGCTGTCTTTGCCTGGAAGAACACAAGGGATAGATATCCACAATGCTGTGATGGAGGCTTTTTCATCACTAGACATAAGTCCAGAAAAAGTGGTTTCAGTTACTAGCGATGGAGCACCTAGCATGGTGGGGACAACATCAGGATTCATTCATTTCTTTGCTAAGGAAGCAAAACATCCACTGATTCAATTTCACTGCATAATACATCAAGAGGCTCTCTGCGCCAAAGAAAGCAGCAAAAAACTTGACGATGTCCTCAAAGATGTAACAAAAATGGTGAACTTCATCATGGCGCGTGCTCTTAATTTTCGACAATTTCAAGCCCTTCTTGATGAGGTTCAGGCACAATATAACACTTTACTGATGTACAATAATGTCCGGTGGCTGAGCAGAGGACGAGTGTTAGAGAGATTTGTGGCCTGCTTGGAAGAAGTTAGGCTATTTATGAACGAAAAGGGGGAAGACTATCCTCAACTCACCAACATGGCCTGGCTTACCAACCTCATGTTCTTTACAGATTTTACTAACCACTTTAATGTACTAAACAAAAAATTACAAGGCATGGGAAAAACAGCAGAAAGCATGTTTAGTGACATCAAAGCTTTTGAGAGAAAATTGCATGTTTTTGAAAAAGACCTTGAGAGTGGACAGCTAAAATATTTTCCCAACCTAAAAATACATTTGGATAATTCTACATTTGTGGACAGTCATAAAAAACACCAGGAAATCCACAAAGCATATTCCACCATTGTAGTCGAAGCAAAGGAGAATTTTAGTAAAAGATTTTCTCAGTTCCGTAAGATGGAGACAACCCTTTCATTTATAACTTCCCCAGAAAAGTCCACATTTGAAGATCTTGATCTTTCCTGCTTACAGTGGTTGGATATTCAAAAATTGGAAATGGAGCTACTGGAATTTCAAGAAAGCTCTATCTGGAAAAGTAAATTCAATGACCTGCGTGCGGCTCTTGAACTTATTGAGTGTGAAAGGGTGACAAATGAAATCACTGCTAGCAGTTCTGAAAATGAAATCCTAAAAGCGTGGAATTCTCTACCAGACAATTTTAAGTCCATGAAAGCACTTGGGATTGCTCTTCTTACTTTGTTTGGGTCATCCTATGCTTGTGAGCAGCTGTTTTTGGCTTTGAATCATATAAAATCTGATGCTAGAAACAGATTAATGGATGACATGAGTGCTGCATATGTTGCTCTGAAATTAACGCACTATGAGCCAAGGATTGACAAGTTATCAGCATGCATGCAACAACAAAAATTGCATTAATTTTTTTCAGAGCATGCCCAATGCATATGTTTACATGAAGCAGTGTTTTCAGTTTGCAGTTAAGACACTTTCTAAGTTATTTAAATATTATTTAAAGATGTTATTTAAAAAAGGGACTTTACATGGCCCTGTTGTATTCCAATCTGGAATTTCCAATAAAAACGGTTGGTTTAATTGAAAGCTCTTTTGTTTTCTTTACATCATATTATTAGAAATGTAATGATTTAACTATTTTCTAATTTGATTGTAAATTTTACAAAAAAACATGTATAGACTCTTTGGGAATATACACCGAGTCTTGACACAGTTAACAGTTTTAAGAAGTTTATCTTTTTTTTTACTCAGGATACATTTGACATGTTATGTGAATAATACATTTAAAATATATTGTGTAACTGAATCAAATTCTTCCTAAATTCATTAAATTGAATGAAATCATTAAAACATTATAAATTGCCAATAAATTGAAATGAAAACCAAAGGATTGTGAATCAAATTGATTCTCTGACAATACAAAGATTCCAACCTTTAAAAATGATGTTACATAGTTCAGGCAACTTTATAAAGAGTTTTTAGATACTAAAATCTTGTTATTAAGGTTTAATTGACGTGCTGGCACTTTGAGGAAATTCTTTGGTTTTGTGTGGCAGTTTGGGCACTCGGGCTCAAAAAGGTTAGCCATCACTGCCCTAGATGTAGTGTATCTAGACTTCAGTAAAGCTTTTGATAGCATCCCACACCGTAGACTTTTGAACAAGATGAGTTCGTTGGGGCTAGGAGAAATATTAACTGCATGGGTTAAAGCAGGGGTGTCAAAGTCCCTCCTCGAGGGCCGGAATCCAGTCTGGTTTTCTGGATTTCCCCAATGAATATGCATTGAAAGCAGTGCATGCAAATAGATCTCATGCAGATTCATTGGGGAAATCCTGAAAACCCGACTGGATTCTGGCCCTCGAGGACCGACTTTGACACCTGTGGGTTAAAGACTGGCTCAGTGGCAGACATCAAAGGGTGGTGGTAAATGGTACTCTCTCTGAAAAGTCGGAAGTGCACAGTGGAGTTCCACAGGGCTCGGTCCTGGGTCCAATCCTATTTAATATCTTCATACGAGATCTGTCTCAGGGACTTCAGGGTAAAATTGCATTATTTGCCGATGATGCTAAATTATGCAACATAGTGGGCGGAGGTACCATGCCCAACACTATGACACAAGAAATACTTTTACTGGAGCACTGGTCTACTATTTGGCAGCTGAATTTTAATGCCAAGAAGTGAAAAGTTATGCACCTTGGTAGCAAAAACCCATGCAGGACCTACACTCTGAATGGTGAGACCTTAACTAGAACTGTTGCAGAACGGGACCTGGGAGTAATCATTAGTGAAGATATGAAGACAGCCAATCAAGTGGAGAAAGCCTCATCCAAGGCTAGACAAATGCTGGGTTGTATCCGGAGAAGTTTTGTCAGTCGTAAGCCCGAAGTGGTAATGCCGCTGTACAGATTGATGGAATCGATGGGAGACCACATGTGGAATACTGTGTGCAATTTTGGAGGCCACATTATCAGAAGGATGTGCTGAGAATAGAATCAGTTCAACGGTTGGCCACCAGGATGATCTTAGGACTCAAGAATGTCCCATATGAAGAACGTCTAGGTAAGTTGCAGCTATACTCTCTCGAATCAGAGAGAGGGGTGACATGATAGAGAAGTTCAAATACATTACTGGCCGTATTGAGGTGGAAGAAGACATCTTTTTCCTTACAGGACCTACGGCGACAAGAGGGCATCTGCTAAAAATCAGGGGCAGGAGATTTCATGGTGACACTAGGAAGTACTTCTTCACCAAAAGGGTAGTTGACCGTTGGAATGATCTTCCACTTCAGGTAGTTGAGGCCAATAACGTGACTGACTTTAAGAACAAATGGGATCAACATGTGGGTTCACTTCAAAGAAGAACTTAGGGGGGAGGGTTATTTGAGTGGGCAGACTTGTTGGGCCGAAGGCCCTTTTCTGCCGTCATATTCTATGTTTCTATGTCTTCCTCTTTCTGCGATCTTTTGTAGTTTATCAAAGCTTACCTTCTCAGCTACTACTTTTGAGAACCAAAGCGGCCTTCTTTTCCTCTTACTTTAACTTACTTGCCTCAAAAAAGGGTTGTCACTCTTACAATTGCTCCTTTCAGTTTTGTCTACCGCATTTCTACTCCTTCCAGACATTCTCATCCAGACAATAATTGGAGGACGGGAAAATTATCCCATTCGAAATATTGATGGAAGAATATGGCCTTTTACTGAGAGATTTATTTTACTATAGACAAATTGAAAGCTTAGTCATCATTGAACAGCCCAATTTAGGGAGAGCTATGATAAAGGAGAGTGGGACGGGTAGTATCACTAGATTATATAATGCACAATTGGAGCATCTTCATCCGACTTTGAAATATAGATGTCGTTGGGAAAAGATCATTGGCAAATGCTATACTGATAAAGAATGGTCTAAAATAATGCATTCCCTTCTTTATGGCACTATAGCTAGTAATATAATTGAAAATGGGAATAAGGTGTTTTTTTGTTGGTATTACATCCCAGTGCGATTACGAACTATGAATGTTGGAGAGGATGTGGGGAAGTGGGTACTTTTGAACATATATGGTGGTACTGTATAAAGGCTCTCTATACCCATCTTAATATTAAACCATACCATGCAGTGATCACTGGATACCAGATGATCACTCACTGTAACATCAGAAACATTTTCCCTGTTTGTCCCGTTTGTAAGCACTAAGTTTAGAGGAGATGAGGAGTTGGGATTAGAAACAATATTAAGGATGGTTGGCGGAAAAGGGCACAGACCTCGAAGTCCATACTCACAGTTCCTCCAAATTCTTGACCACTCTAGAAAGCTATGTGTCTGCCAGATATTAATCTGTATACTGTCAGCCTCAGCATTTTCAGTTGGCCTAACCAATGCCAGCAAAGGTCTATGGGAAATTATATCAATCTGACTCTGGAATGTTGATGCAGATAGGCTCCTGCACAGAATTCACATACATTAAGCATCTAGCCAGACTGGATTGTTTATCAAGAAGATATGTTACTTGAATGGGACAAAAAAGCCAAAGACTAATCCCATCTACCATGCCTGCAAGTATCACATCTTCCTTATCAATTGAACTAACCATTGTTTCAAACAATTTACAAATTATAAACAGAAAGATACTGGGAAATACAATAGTTTCTATATTTAGAATAAGATTCCAAGCTATAAAAGCTTCCTCTCTGCAACACCTCTCTCTCTCTCTAACCCTCCCCACCCCCCTTTTTCTCTCTACCTCTCTCTTTCTTTGTCCTCACAACACCTATTCAGGAAAACTGCCTTTTCTCTCTCCTTAATTGTAATCTTTATGAATCTTGCTTTTCTGTAATACTAAGCTTATTTCTGTACAATATATATATTCTTTTTGCAAGCACTGTTAGTGGTCTTTGTCAGTAATTTTACTTCCTACTGAATCTTCAACGAGGGTATCGAACCCGGGACCTGGCGGATTGTAAGGCCGCTTCAACATTACCCTCCAAACCTTACATTTGGGGGGCTAAACCTTACATATACCACAATCCTAGAAGAGGTCCAGGATGGGAAAAACTATTCTGCCTCCCACTGGCAGGTGCCCTATGGAGCCTCTTCTAGATCAACCACACTGAATCAAGACCCATGGGCCAAGGCTCAGGGCTGAAAAGGGAAAAGCTCTCAAAACTCAATTGAAGAAAAAGTCCATGATCAATGTGGAAAGTAGATCAGAAAGGGATCTTGGGCTACCCTGCTACTTAGCTAAGGAATGTTAGATTTTCTCTCACTGCAATACAGTTTTAGGTAAAGGGGTGCACTTTCTTACAGTACAGCCCTATATAGGCTGCGTTCTGGATACCATGTGGTTCTCATATATTTCTTGGCACCTAATATTCTTTGGATAATGCCTATTCCTGAGGGATTGCACGCCCACCCATTATAGTCTGTCTGGCCACCTCCTTTTGGGGATCTTGCTCACATGGGATGGTAGTTTTTCTCCGTTAGAAATGGTCTATGAACAAGGATCTCTGGTGACGTCGTTTCTGTGCTATGCACTGATTCAGGGATTGTGCAACCCTGAGAGAAAGATTTGGGAATTTACACAATGTACATTCTTTGGAGTTTTGATCTTCAGATTGTTGCATCTCCGTAAAGGTTCTGGGTTCCTAGGTTGACCTCCTCTCTAGTATGACACAATTAGTGGAAATCACAGTACAGAAATTGCCATGCTGGAAGCTTCTGACTCTGGTTGTCTATCTCTTTTCAGTCTTTCAGATTCCTATATATGATGGACTTTGACATGTGCTCTGACTCTAGGGTCTTCTGTTTGCAGTTTTGGTACCTTCCTGCAGGTACATTACATAGAAGAGGGAGGTGTTGACACAATGAAGGTAAGTGGGTTTATGGGCTCCTTTTTTGGTGGCTTTTTCAGCTTGCCTGGACATTGCTAGTGAGGTGCACAGTAGAGAGTGACATGGGGACAAATATTCAACCCCATCTCCTCACTTTTCCTGTATTTTCATCCCTGTTCGCTCACTGTCTCTGCAGTCCTAATTTTTTTTTCTCCACGTCTCCCTGCTCAAATCTGAAAGATGATTTTATGCAATTTTATGAGCCTAAGGCTCAGATGAGCTCCCATTCTTTAGATGTAAAGGAACAATGTAGATCTCGTTCCCAATGACTACGAAATCCAAGATTTGGCAATACCCGTCCCCTTAAATATTGATAGATTACGGAGATATGTCTGGGTACTCTCTGCAATGTTCCCCAGAGTTGTTCCAATTGTTCAATCTCAACCGGGGGAGTGGCAGCCCATCCTCTAGCACCCATAAAGTGTTTTACTTGAAGATATGCCAAATAGTCCCTAGCCTGCACCCCTAGATGATGTTGTAGAGCCTCAAATGATATCAGGGTCCCCCTTTGCAAAAAATTTTTGAATGTACGTAGTCCCAGTCTATCCCACCGCTCGAAGACAGGGTTAGTTCTACCCACTCCAAATAGTGGTTCTTCCCTCAACAATGCTAAAGTGGAAGTCTCTCTCCCCTCATTGCAGATCTGTTTAGTTGTAGCCCACAGTGAAATTAAGTGCAAGATGTAAGAATTGTCAGTCTCCAATTCTCATTGAACCGTCTGAGAGGACCAAAGTTTAGCTGCCAGACAGCCCAACTGAACCCCCCATTTATGGGCTCCTAACTCCCACTCCAATAACATCCTAATCTGTGCTGCCTGGTAATACCAAGAAAGGTTAGGAACCCTTTTCCCACCTCGAGTTCTATCTACCCATAGCACCCGCTGGGAGATCCTGGGAGCTCTATTCTGCCAGATAAATTTCCGGAACTCCGCTTGTAATATTTTAAACGTCCGGGGTGGTATGGGAATGGGCAAGGTTTGAAACAAAAATAATAACTGAGGTAGGATATTCATCTGAAGCACCGCAATGCGCCCTCCCCCTCCCCCCAAGAGAGCCAGATCCCCTGCCATCATTGAAGGTCCAAACGAACCTTCCGAATAATCGGTCCATAATTAACTTCATACAGATCAGATAACTCAGAAGGTATAAAAATCCCCAAATATTTAAGTCTCTGAGGTACCCACTTAAAAGGAAACGCAATTTGAAGAGCTCGAACTTGGTCTGTCCCTAAAGTAAGATCCATCAACTCGGTCATATCTAAATTGATCTTAAAGCCAGAGGCTTTCCCATAGTCCTCAAAAATATGGAGCAGCTGGGGTATAGCATGTTCCGGGTTTGTCAGGTATAAGAGAACATCATCAGCAAATAGTGCTAAACGATGGTCCACTCCCCCCACTTGAATGCCGCTTAGTTGCCAAGGGTTCAATGGTAAGCGCAAAAAGCAGAGGGGACAATGGGCAACCCTGGTGAGTGCCCCTCGCGATGGAGAAAAATTCTGTATAAGATCTATTAATCCTGAGGCAAGCTCGAAGTGCATGATACAATGCCCTAACCCATGCACCAAATGAGCCCCCAATGCCCATTTTCCCCATCACCGCCCAAAGAAACTGCCATGAAACCCGATCAAAGGCTTTCTCAGCATCTACTGCCATCAGAGCCGCCGGTTTCTTATCCCATTTCACTTTCCACTTCAAATGCAAAGTACGTTGAATATTATCCCCCACCTGCCTCCTTTGAATAAACTCAGATTGATCCATATGAATTATTTTGGGAAGCAACCTACCCAGTCGTATTGCCAAATCCTTGGCAATGATTTTAGCATCTACGTTCAATAGGGAAATGGGTCTAAAAGACCCACAGGACTGCGGGTCTCTCCCAGGTTTCAATAAAATCGTAATCCCCGCCTCCCCCATTGTACCTGGCAAAAGACCTCCCTTCTGAACCCCATTGACCAAGCGTACCAACAGAGGCCCCACCTGGTCTTTAAATTTCTTATAAAAAAGATTCGTGTATCCATCCAGACCCGGAGATTTCCCCGGCTTGGCTCCCTGAATTACTTCCAAAACCTCCCTCAACGTCACCGGTTCATTAAGTTGTGCTTGATCTTCAGGGGATAAGATGGGCAGCTCTACTCTATCCAAGAACCCTTCAGCCACCCCTTCTTTCCTCCCCTCCCCTCTCCCTGCTGATACAGACAATGATAATAATCCCCAAAAGAATTGCCAATAGCATTATTCGTGACTTGCAAATTCCCACTCCTGTCCCTCTCTGGTCCATGCCCCCTTATCCCCCCGTAGTACTTAAATATGTCCCCAACACCCCCCCTCCCCCCCACATATGCCGATCCAGCAGATTCCAGACCAGCCACTGAGAAAAGATGAAGTCTCCCCCAAAAGGCATCTGACTCCGTAACCTTTCCAACAAAACAGAAGTCACAATAACAGAATTATAACTCCCAACCCCCTATATCCCAACAGTATACTCACCACCCCCCAACAGCACTCATTCCACCCACATGTACCCATATAATCTTGCTATAAATCCCAATGTTCACAACCCCATTCCCACATAGCAATTCCCCAATACCATTCAAACCCTGTAATTTCAAGCATACAGCCCACCTACATCCCCCCAAATATTACACTCTCACCCCCTGTCCCATGCATTCAAGTCCCCACTCATCAAATACCCCATACAGCAAAGTCCAAAAGTCCTAATGAAAGACTGAAGTATCTCAACTGGTCCTCAGGGGTTACAATCGCAGGCCCCCAGCTGCTTCAACAGTCTCTCCACTCTCCATCAGGATTGCCTTTTTAGTGGCGCGGGTGACTGTGCGCCAGGCCTCAACTGATCTGCCACCTTTCATCGGAGTCCCCTTCGCCGGAGCCACTGGTATGGTATGTTATTACAGCCAAGGTCCTTCAAGGCCAGCCATGCATCACCCACTGTATCCACTCTCCGCGATTTACCATTCACCGTCATCCAGACACCAAATGGGAATAACCACCTATATCGATGGCCCTCCGCCTGCAGCAACTGAGTCACGTCCTGAAAGGTCCGCTTCTTTTGCAGAGTGGAAAGAGCCAGATCTTGGAAAACTCCAACCTCAATGTCATGCTACTGTAATTGTGGTTTTCTCCTGGCGGCTTGCAGAAATTTTTCTTTGAGCAAGTAATCTCCGAAACAAGCAATAATATCTTTGGGTACCCCCGATTGACGGAGCTCAAATTTTATCCTGCCATCCAGTAGAGTGACGTCACTTCCTCCCCTGCCTGGCCTTTTTATATGGGCCGTGGCAATGCTTCTGATCTTCCCGTTCTCAGAGCCCAGCATGTCCTCCTTCCTGCGCCGGTCCACCTTCGCCGTCATGCCGGAAAGTCTGCCAGCTTCAGCAGTGGTTCGGCAGTGTTGTCTGTGGCTCCCCCTCCTGCCTTCTGTCTGCCGCGGTCCACCCGAGCGGAAACAGGAAGTTGCATGTCATTGGAGATGGACCGCGGCAGGCGAAAAGCAGGAGGAGGAGCTACGTACAACACTCCCGAATCGCTGAGGCCGGCAGATTCCTCTGATTGGCGCCGACTTCGGACTGGCACCGGAGGGAAGACACCCCGGGCTGTGAGGAGAGAGGGGCCAGCGCTAGAGGGAAAGGCATGCTAAGCTGTAAGGAGAGAGGGACCGGCACTGTAGGGAAAGGCATGCTGGGCTGTAAGGAGAGAGGGACCGGCGCTGGAGGGAAAGGCAAGCTGGGCTGAGAGGAGAGCAAGATGAAGGGAGAGAGGTTGGACCTTGGGTAGTGTGGAGAAAGAGGGAAAAAGATACTTGAAGGGAGAACCTTTGAGAAGAGAAAGGGAGAAATGGTGGACCTGGAGGGAGGGAGGCAGGCAAGCAGATTGGGGGATAGATGGGATGGGGGTCAGTTGGGAAAGGGAAAGAAGGTGGAGATGGAAGGGAGGGAGAAATGTTAGGTCTGGGGGTGGAAGGGAGAGAGAGATGCAGCATCTTATTTTGTTTATTTCTTTCCATCTCATTGTTCAGCATCAAGGGGGGAGGGAAGAAGAACAACAGAAAAGAGAGGGAGCAAAATGTTGGATCAAGAGGAGAGAGGAGGAGAGATAGAAGGAAATAGGAGACTGGGAAAGAAATGAAATGGGAGAGCTACAAAATAAGAGAAGATGGAAAATTGATAGGTAGCTGAAAATTTAAAAAGGAGAAGGATGAGAAAGGGCAAGATTTTAGTGGACAGAGGCAGAAAAGAAAAGAGAAAAGTTGAAAGGGAAAAATTAATATGTTGGAGACAGGGACTGGAGCAAGAGAGAAGAGGAGAAAAAAAATGGACAGCAGACACTGGAAAGAAAATTAGAAGATAGACAAATTTAGAAAGAGAAACTGGGACTAAAAGCAAAATGACCAAACAAAAAGTAGAAAAAATAATTTTATTTTCTATTTTGTGATTACAATATGTCAAATTTGAAATATGTATCCTGCCAGAGCTGGTGTTAGACAGCAAGCGTGAACTAGGACCTAAAAGAGAGGAAAAGTCTTTTTTATTTATTTTGTAGCCGTTGTGGAGTTGGAGAGGTTGTATCCCTCACTTCTGTTAAGACTAACCCCCTCCTTTGCTGGCATGCAGTGTGGGTTTTGGTGGTGGGGGCGATTGATCCGACACTCACAGAAGTCCTGTGAGCATCAGATCCACCACTGATGCTGGGGACCACGCTGTGCGTCAGCAAAGGAGGGGGTAAGTATCTTAATAAAAAATCCGGCCCATGACTTAGCCTATGTTTTAAATTTCGGCCCATTATGTGATTTGAGTTTGACACTCCTGGCCTAAGGCATTGCAAATAAACATTTTAAACCTGTGGAGGGGCATAATCGAAAGGAACGTCTAAGTCCGTTTTTGTCTAAGTCGCAAGTCCAAAGTAAAAAACACATTTTCGAAAAATACATCCAAAATATTTTTTGTTTCAAAAATCGTTTAACTATACGTCCTGCCGATCTGATTGTCCAAGTCGCTAAATCGTCCATCTTTATACCACATTTTCTTCCAACTTTTTGTCCAAGTCAAAAATGCCTAGAACAAGTCCTGTTGGACGTGGGAGGGGTCTGCAAAGTGATGGACTGAACACCCAGACATGGCACCTAAATAGTGGGGTACCTTACAGGGCACTGCTGTGAACTTCACAAAAAGGGTGCCATATCATCATCTCACTACAGCTCCCTTATAGATCATGGTGAGCCCCCCAAACCACCTCCAGAATCCCCTAGACCCATTTATCTACCACTCCAATAGCCCTTATGGCTGCAGGAGCCACTTATATGGCAGTAGAAAAGGGTTTTGGGGGTGTATAAGGGAGTGCACATGTTTAAGTATCAATGCAGTGATTACAGAACGTCATTCAGTTGCACATGAAGTGGAATCCTTTTTTTTCACACCAGTGCGTTATCCAAGCATTGACTGCTTGCAGCTCCATCCGTCTCTTCTCATTGGCCCTGGGTACCAGCAGGATCTCTGAGAACACTACCCTCGGTGTTCTGGTCTTCAGCTTCCTTCCAAGCATCCGGAGCTGGTCCTTCAGTCCTTCCCTGCTGTAGTTCATGTTGCTCACGTTGTTTGTCTCCACATGGATCACCACCGCCGTATCTTCCTCTTCCACGCTCTCGATGATCCTGTCAATGCGGCTCACTATATCTTCTATCTTGGCTTCCGGTAGGCAAGTCACCAGCCAATCCTGTCTTCCTCCTGCTATGTGGCTGTCGACCTGTCTGATGATGGAGTCCCCCACGACAATTGCTGTCCTCTCTATCTTCTCTTGTCTAACCAAGCCGCAGGTCTGTGTCCGCGGTGTATGTCCATCTCTCCAGCCATAGGTCCGTGTCCTCTGTGCACTTCCATCTTCCCTCATCCTGGCGTTGGCTTGAACTGGACTCGTCTTCCTGTGGGTTCCCTCTGCTGTTTCCAGGTCTCGCTGCTGTGTTACCCATTTCTTCCTTGTGGTTGTCCTCCAGGTGGTCCTCCTTCATTGTAGGTGTATCTTGGCAGTTCCACTGATGCTGGTGATTTTCCATGGCCTCCCTGTATGCCTCCTTGATGAACTTCTCTAACTCCCGGACTTCTTCCTCAATGGTTTCCTCTGTCTTGAAGTCTTCTGCCTCTCTGTCCTCCTCCTCCTCCTCTACTGCTCAAAGTGCTTCTAGTTCTGTATTCTGCCTTCCAGGAGTCTAACTTGTTTCTTCAGGCCCTCCAGTTCCCTGCATCGACTGCCTTCCAGAGGGGAGATAGTCATACATGGCAAACGGTGAAGAAAACTGGGTAGCTCAACATCCTGCTTCTGTCTGCTGTTTCTATTGCTGTCCGCTTGCCAGTCTGCTGTCTGAAGTGGCTTCTCCCTGTTTCCTTATGTAGTGTCCTTGGTGTTACTGTGTGGTCCCTCACCTGATTTTAGATCTGCTACTCTTGCTTGCTTGTTGCTTGTGTGTCCTCTGTGTCCGCTGTGGTTGTCCTCTGTGTCTGCTGTGTTTGTTTATTTACTACTTGTCTGTTCTGTTGTCCTTGTGGTACTTGCCTGTGTAGGTGTCCTTCCTTAACACTTCTTCTTTGCAGTGATGCGTCCCTTCTTAAGGCCCTTTGCAAAGGTGCTCTCACTAAGACGAGTGCCTTTAACACTTGCCTTCGCGCGCTGAACGGATGAGTACCGTTGGCTCCTCCCCTTTTAAGGGGGAGCTCTGTATTGGTGCTTTGCTGATGTCGGAGGGGTGGGCGAAGCTACCTCTCGCCGCTGCCCCCTCTGACTCTTTTCCCCTCTTCTCTCCTGCCTCCCGACTCTCTTCTCCTGCCTGCCTTGCTCTCTGATTTCGCCTATAAGATGCTTTAAACAGTAGAGGAGATCTACTAGTTTTCTCTCATATGTTAATGTTATCTTGTGAATTCTGGGAAGAAAAGTAGCAGTTACAACAAGGAATTCCATTATTGGACACTTTCCCTGCATTTTGGGAATGGAGACAGGAAGCTCTCGGCAGTGTTGTATCAGGAAAGGGCCTGAGCCAGAACCCCTGGCCAGGGACAGCAAAAGCCGTTTATGACCTTACGTAAACAGTTTCATTTAGCAGCATTACCGGTAAATGTAAGCATAAAAATTAAAAACAAATTATGACAATCCATTTGCCATGACCAGTGCATCTGGCCACATAAACAAACTGCTGACACTACTTGGACCTTCCATAGACTATTGTTCTGTTATCTGCCAAATAAAATCCATTAGAAGAAAAGATAGCTTTCACCATCTAGGATAGGGGTGTCAAAGTCCCTCCTCGAGGGCTGCAATCCAGTCGGGTTTTCAGGATTTCCCCAATGAATATGCATGAATATTGCATGCACTGCTTTCATAGTATGCTAATAGATCTCATGCATATTCATTGGGGAAATCCTGAAAACCCGACTGGATTGCGGCCCTCGAGGAGGGACTTTGATACCCCTGATCTAGGGGCAAGGCAGTTTGTACTATTTTACTTTTTTTTAGCTTGTCTTTATTTCCTCCTACCTTTGTGCCACTCCTTCACACCTTTAATTTTTGAGACAGAATTGGAAGGAGAAGTTACATAAGTTGAATAAAGACAGAAGTCTGACCTCAAATATGACAATCAACCCAAAATTGTTTGATTAGCACTCTTCCCTTTAAAAGTTTTATAGTTTACTCTTCAAGTGATATAAAGTCTGATATAAGGTCTTATAGGCAAAAAAAAAAGAATGTCCAATTCTTGACATTGGTAATTTGTAGAGTATGTTACAAAATGCTCACTGAGGGGCTGATTCTATAAAGGGCGCCTAATTGGCAAAATACTCTTAATAACTGGTAAAAAATTAATTGGGCTATAGGCTTAGTGGCGCCCAACACCTAAGTGGGTGTTTTTATTGGCAGTGCGTGATTTTAGGCACTGCTAAGTGCGATTCTCCAAAATCTTTTAGGTGCCTAAAATGTTGACTCTTAAAACCCTGGCCTACTTTTCAGGTGCCTAAGTTTTTACATAGGCCCTGCTAGCCATGATTCTGTAAACATTTGTGATTGACACATGGCTGGTGCCATTTTTTTAGGTGTCGTTTATAGAATCAGCCCCTGAATACATAACCTTTTATAAAATATCAAAAAGCTCACAGGAAATACAAATGTAGCTGGTGGCACATACAGCTGGAATAGCTATTTTAAAGAAGAAATATGTTCAAAAGAAGAGCATCATCACACAAGACTCTGATTATGTACGTAGTTCCAATTATACCTCTGAATGACTTATTTTCAGTCTACACAATACAATATTATACAGCATCAATGCTTGTATTCTGCAATTAATTACCCTACAAATTTAGTTAAATGAGGATTACGTAGAGAGAGACCAGGATAGACTGGGAATTATACCTCTTTAAATCTGAACATCAAGATGGTCGATCAAAAAGCTAAAAAAAATTCTTCTTCTAACATTCCTTTATCATACAACAAATTTCTGAAAGAGAAAATTTGAAACTCCATATAAAATCTTAGAGGATGATTTTCCTATCCAATTTCCTGTGGTACTATGTTACATAAAAGAGGAACTTTATAAAGAATAATTAAAGAGAACATCCTCTTGGAATTTACACCTTTTACTGATGGAAAATGAAGTTTCAGAAGAAACTGATTTCACAAAGATCTACCAGTGTTTCCCAAGTCAGTCCTGGAGTGCCCTGTTGCCAATCAGGTTTTTAGGATATTTACAATAAATATGCATGAGATTGATGTGCATATATTGCCTCTTGTATGCAAATCTCTTTCATGCATATTCATTGTGGATAAACTGAAAACCTGACTGACCAGAGGGGTACTCAAAGACCAACTTGGGAAACACTGCTGTAAAATATGAAAACTGATATAAATAACATTCTGCAAAGCCATAAATGATTCTGTGGATAAAAGTGCCTAACTTGAATGAGCATTGAGATTATATTGGAAGTAAATGTGCTTTAGTAAAGGTTGGAGAAGAGTGATATATTCTCCAGCTCTACATAATAACCCGGCAGCAGTGCTTTGCAATGTCTGTAGTCATTTCCTTAGTCTATCTGGACATCCTACATACAGTATGGGGCTCATAATAAAAAAAAAAGTCTGCAAAGTGGCCTAAATGGGTACTTGGACGATCAAAAAGCTTGATCGTCCAAGTACCCAGGGCCGCCATCAGGGCAGTACTACCAGTCCTGTATTCAGGGGCCCGGAGCTGACAGGGGGCCCGGGCTCCCCCAGGGTCCTAGGCCACAGTCTAGGGAGGGGGCGGGCCACCCCAGGTGCACAGGAGAGAGCTGGACGGTGAACCCGTGGAGTTCAATACATCTCGAGCCGCGAGGTTCGTCTTCTGTTTCTACCTGCCCTGCCGCTCACATATAGCCGATCGGAAGTGTTCCCCGATGTCAGCGCTGACGTTGGAGGGAGGGCTTAAGCAAAGCCTGCCCTCCAACGTCAGTGCTGACATCAGAGAATACTTCCGGTCGGCTATTTTTGCGCGGCAGAGCAGGCAGGAGACAAGGTCTCGGCTCGAGCTCCGTTTTGCTGAGAAAGTTACAAAGATGGGCTGGGAGGCAAACGCGGAACACAAAAGGGGGGAGGGAGTGCATTTTAGACACAGAAGGCATGGACTTGGGAGAGAGGAAGGGAGGGAAAGAGATGCTGAGGTGGGGGATGGAATGGGTTTTTGGACACAGAAGGCATGGACTTGGGAGAGAGGAAGGGAGGGAAAGAGATGCTGAGGTTGGGGAGGGAATGTGTTTTTGGACACAGAAGGCATGGACTTGGGAGAGAGGAAGGGAGGGAAAGAGATGCTGAGGTGGGGGAGGGAATGGGTTTTTGGACACATAAGGCATGGACTTGGGAGAGAGGAAGGGAGGGAAAGAGATGCTGAGGTGGGGGAGGGAATGTGTTTTTGGACACAGAAGGCATGGACTTGGGAGAGAGGAAGGGAGGGAAAGAGATGCTGAGGTGGGGGATGGAATGGGTTTTTGGACACAGAAGGCATGGACTTGGGAGAGAGGAAGGGAGGGAAAGAGATGCTGAGGTGGGGGAGGGAATGGGTTTTTGGACACAGAAGGCATGGACTTGGGAGAGAGGAAGGGAGGGAAAGAGATGCTGAGGTGGGGGAGGGAATGGGTTTTTGGCACAGAAGGCATCGACTTGGGAGAAAGGAAGGGAGGGAAAGAGATGGTAGTGTACACAGGAAATAGAAGAAAGGAGAATTTTTGGTCATAGGGAGGGAGTGAGGTACAGATAGTGGCATACCAAGGTGGTGGAAGGTGGGGGGGCGGTCCACCCCGCCCCGCCCCGGGTTTATGTCCCAAGGGGGTGCACAGCTGGCCACCCTCCAGTGTTCTCCCTAGGCCGGCAAACTGCGGCTCTTTAGCCACTTGAGTGCCACCGCAGCCATTGGGAACAGGCCGGTGCCGAGTTCTCCCTGCTTTTCCCTGTGGGGCCGACCAACTCTCGACACTCGCGTCAATTCTGATGTCGGAGAGGACGTTATGGGCCAGCCAATCGCTGCCTGGATAGCCTAGAACGTCCTCTCCGACATAAGAATTGACGTCGGGTGGCGAGAGTTGGTCAGCCCCGCGGGGAAGAGAAGCAGGGCAAACTCGGCGCCGGCCTGTTCCCCAGTGGCGGTGGCAGCATTTTCCCAATGGTGGTGGCATAGGGGAGGGCAGGGAGAAAGAAAGAAAGGGAGGGGGACAGGAAGTCAGAAAGAAAGAAAGGGGGCAGGGTAAAACAAAGAAAAATGGGGCACGGAGAGAGAGAGAAAGACAGACATACAGAATGAAAGAGGGTGTGGAGAGAGAAAGAAAGAAGGGGGCAGGGTGAGAGAGAGAGAAAACAGACATACAGAAAGAAAGGGGGTATGGAGAGAGAGAAAAAGAAAGAAGGGGCAGGGTGAAACAAAGAGAAAGTTTGGGGAGGGAATGAGGTCTGGAGGAGAGGAAGCATACAGGAGGCTGAAAGAAGGGAAGAAATATTGGATGCACAGTCAGAAGAATAAAGTGCAACCAGAGACTGATGAAATTACCAAAGGTAGGAAAAATGATTTTATTTTCAATTTAGTGATGAAAATGTGTCTGCTTTGAGAATTTATATATGCTGTCTATATTTTGCACTATGGCCCCCTTTTTCTAAACTGCAATAGCGTTTTTTAGTGCAGGGAGCCTATGAGCATTGAGAGCAGCATGGGGCATTCAGCGCAGCTCCCTGTGCTAAAAACCGCTATCGCGTTTTAGTAAAAAGGGAGGGGGAAAATTTGTCTATTTTTGTATAGTTGTTACTGAGGTGACATTGCATAAAGTCATCTGCCTTGACCTCTTTGAAAACCTGCGGAATATAAATGATAATTAACATTTTCTCTGCGTACAGCGTGCTTTGTGTTTTTAAAATTTTATTGTTGGTAGATCATTTTGACTTGGCCACAAAGGTAAGGGGGAGGGAGGGGAGCTGCTGAAAGACATCTAGTAATCCTTGCAGGCTTGACTGTGCAGGGAATTATTTTTTTTAAATTATGTTTTGTTATGTGACTGGCATTATTTAGACTTTAATTTCTATGAATGAATAGAATGAAAATGATATAAATTACTTGCTTGTTTTTATGTACGTGCGCTGAAGGAAAGTGGAGAGAGAGTGGGCTGAGGACGCTGAAGGGAAATGGGGAAGAGAGAGTGGGGAGAAGACTGGGATAGACTGGAGGCTTGGAAGCTCGAAATGCGCTAGGGAGACAAAATTCCTGGAAGCCACACAAGATTGCTTCATGGAGCAGCTTGTTAGAGAACCGACGAGAGAAAATGCCACTCTGGATCTAATCCTAAATGGGTTAAGAGGACCTGCAAAGGACGTTGAAGTAGTGGGGACTTTGGGAAACAGCGATCATAATATGATCAAGTTCAAGGTTGAGGTAGGAGTATCGAAAGGCAAGAGATCCATAGCCACAACCTTTAACTTCAAGAAAGGAAACTACGAAGCAATGAGGGAATTGATAAGGAAAAAACTTAGGAACACTTCCAAAACATGGCTAACGGTAAATCATGCCTGGTCCTTCTTCAGGGACATGGTGAACGAGGTGCAAAATCTGTATATCCCCAGATTCAGGAAGGGGTGCAAAAAGATTCGAACAAAAGACCCGGCGTGGATAACCAAAATAGTGAAGGAATCGATAGGCAATAAGAAAAATTCATTCAAGAAATGGAAAAAGGACAAATCTGAGGGGAACTGGAAAGAGCACAAGAAGTATCAAAAAGAATGTCACCGTGAGGTTCGGAAAGCTAAAAGAGAGTATGAAGAAAGGCTAGCCAGGGAAGCAAGAAATTTCAAACCGTTCTTCAGATATGTTAAAGGGAAGCAGCCAGCTAGAGAGGAAGTGGGACCGCTAGACGACGGAGACAGGAAGGGAGTGGTAAAGGAGGAGAAGGTAGTGGCAGAAAGGCTTAACATGTTCTTCTCGTCTGTATTTACTAACGAAAACACATCCAACATGCTGGAACCTGAGCAATTCTTCAACGGAAGTCAAGCAGAAAAATTAACATTCATAGAAGTGAGCATTGAGGACGTTCGCAGGCAGATAGAAAAACTAAAAACTGACAAATCCCCGGGTCCGGATGTCATACATCCAAGGGTTCTGAAGGAATTAAAGGAGGAGATAGCGGAACTACTGCAGCAAATTTGCAACTTATCCCTGAAAACAGGCGAGATCCCGGAGGATTGGAAGATAGCCAACGTTACGCCCATCTTTAAAAAGAGATCAAGAGGTGATCTGGGAAACTACAGGCCAGTGAGCCTGACTTCAGTTCCTGGAAAATTGGCAGAAGCACTGATAAAAGAAAGCATTGATCAACTTTTTGAAAAGCACGAACTTCTGATAGCCAGCCAGAATGGTTTTTGCAAGGGACGATCGTGCCAAACAAACTTATTGCACTTCTTCGAAGGGATTAACAAACAGATGGACAAAGGAGACCCCATTGACATCATATATCTAGACTTCCAAAAAGCCTTTGACAAGGTGCCTCATGAATGTCTACTCTGGAAACTGAAGAACCATGGGGTGGAAGGAGACGTACATAGATGGATCAGAAACTGGTTGGAGAGTAGAAAACAAAGGGTAGGAGTGAAGGGCCACTATTCCGACTGGAGGAGGGTCACGAGTGGTGTCCCGCAGGGCTCGGTGCTCAGGCCACTACTATTTAATATCTTCATAAATGATCTAGAAACAGGGACGAAGTGCGAGATTATAAAATTTGCGGACGACACTAAACTATTTAATGGAGCTCGGACTACAGAGGAATGTGAAGAATTGCAAAGGGACTTGAACAAACTAGAAGATTGGGCGACGAGATGGCAGATGAAGTTCAACGTTGAGAAATGTAAGGTATTACATGTGGGGAGCAGAAACTCGAGGTACAACTATACAATGGGAGGGATATTATTGAATAAGAGTACCAAGGAAAGGGACTTGGGGGTAATGGTGGACATGACAACGAAGCTGACGGCACAGTGTGCAGCGGCCGCTAAGAGAGCAAATAGAATGCTTGGTATAATCAAAAAGGGCATTACAGCCAGAATGAAAGAGGTTATCCTGCCGTATCGGGCAATGGTGCGCCCGCATTTGGAGTACTGCGTCCAATATTGGTCGCCGTACCTTAAGAAGGATATGGCGTTAGTTGAGAGGGTTCAGAGGAGAGCGACGCGTCTGATAAAAGGTATGGAAAACCTGTCATATGCTGAGAGATTGGAGAAGCTGGGTCTCTTTTCCCTGGAGAAGAGGAGACTTAGAGGGGATATGATAGAGACTTATAAGATCATGAAGGGCATAGAGAGAGTAGAGAGGGACAGATTCTTCAAACTTTCGAATAATAAAAGAACAAGAGGGCACTCGGAAAAGTTGATAGGAGACAGATTCAAAACAAATACTAGGAAGTTCTTTTTTACCCAACGTGTGGTGGACACCTGGAATGCGCTTCCAGAGGACGTGATTGGGCAGAGTACGGTACTGGGGTTCAAGAAAGGATTAGACAAATTCCTACTGGAAAAGAGGATAGAGGGGTATAGATAGAAGATTACTGCACAGGTCCTGGACCTGCTGGGCCACCGTGTGAGCGGACTGCTGGGCACGATGGACCTCGGGTCTGATCCAGCAGAGGCATTTCTTATGTTCTTATGTTCTTATCTTATGATTTATAAATTGACAATTGTATAGAATATTGTTTCTTTTTTATATTCATCCATAGCTGCATGTTAATGTGCTCATATGCACTTATTTATCATCATAACATATACATCATCATTAACATGCAGCTGTGGATGTGTAAGGACAGGCTGAGGAGGATGGATGGGAAGGAAGGAAGGTGCACATATCAATATATCATACATTTTTAACATGCATGATGCAGCTATAGGCAAGCTGAGGAGGATGGGATCATACAGATGTGTATGTTCAGATATGCGCTCAGATGTGTAGTTTTTTCTGATATATTTATTAAGTTTACAGTATTTATAAAAACACATTTAATACTTGTTACAAAAAATATTGTGCAATTGTGATCTACTTCTGGCCTACAAAGGTCAAAAGAAATCCTTAACTGAGATTTTACATTCAAAAGTGAATTATAGCTACTAGCACTATTATTTATTAGTTATTTATTATGCAGATGTTTGTTAGTTTGTTATTAGTTCAGTATTAGACATATGTTAGTTTAGAATAGATAGGTATAGATTAGTTTAGTTTAGGTTAGGTTAGGGCCCTGCTGAAAGAGTCTACCTTGACGTGGTTGCAGGCTTACAAATCATTTGGTCAAAGAGTGCGGCGACAGAGAAAAGTATGTGTGTATTCGGCCCATGGAAGAAGGGGGGTGGTCGGGGGGGAAGGGGTGCGTGGGGGGCCCAATAGGATTGCTCAGTAAGGGGCCCAGAAATTTCTGATGGCGGCCCTACAAGTACCTATAACCAAAACATATCTAAAACCAGCTTAGGCCTTTCCTCTGCCTCTAAACGCATAGAGCGGAAAGAGAACTTTTTAGAGGAGGGGAAAGGGTGGGAGGTGGGCCGATCTACACATAGTCGTACAGCAGGTATAACCAAAAATTTAGGCAGGTTGCCTAGTCGGCACTTATACGTTTTGACTTAGACCAAGTCAAAACAGGTATAAATACCAAAAAAGGAGCTGCTGAGCTTATCGCAGCTGCCACGATGAGCTCAGCAGCCCCGGAAACCTGCCCACCCTCCAACGCAACCATCGCAGCAGAAGAGATGGCTCATCTCCCCTGCTGTGATAATGATCTCAAAGTGCTGCCAACCGTGGCACTTGGGATCCCTATCGTGGCAGGAGAGATAGCCAATCTCTCCTGCTTGATCCCCCCCCACGATCGGATTGGGCAGGAGGAAGCCCAGGCCCTCCTGCCCGGCAACTCCCCATCCCTCCCGACACGATCGGGGCAGGAGGGATCCCAAGCCCTCCTGCCCTGGCAAAACCCCCTACCTCCCACCCCCTCTAAAATACGGGCAGGAGGGATCCCAGGACCTCCTGCCCTCATCGCGCCCCCCCACCCATGATCGCCCCCGAATCCCCGCTTAGCTCCCTGAACCCTGCGGACCACACCCCCACCCAGTGACCCCCACCCCCGACACTCCCCCGGTACTTTAAGAAAGTTGGCCGGATAGATGGGTCCCAAGCCCGTCTGTCCGGCAGACCTGCCATCCTCAGGCGGGGCCTTAGGTGCATGGAAGGGGCCTAAGGCAACTGGGCCTATTACGGTTGGCCCAGGCGCCTCAGGTTCCATCTGTGGGCGGGGCTTGAGGCGCCTGGGCCAATCAGGCCCTAAGGCCCGCCATTCTGAAGATGCGGGCCTGCTGGATGGATGGGCTTGGGACCGCGGGGTTTGGGGGGGCCGAGCGGGGGTTTAGGGGGGGGCAAGGGCAGGAGGGCCTGGGATCCCCCCTGCCTGTATCTTTGAGGAGGTGGGGGGTAGGGGGTTTCACCTGGGCAGGAGGGCTTGGGCTCCCTATAATGTCCTTGTTGTATGGCCATTTTAAAAGTGTAACACAGAGATTCCCACCAAAACGTATAATTTAGCCTATCCTAGTTCTTCCAGTTCCTCAAAATAAGTTGTATGACAACCCCTGCCATTATAAAGAGAAGTTTGTTATTCCGAGCAGATATATGGCTTTTAGACCTCATTAACGTACCAAATAGGATGGTATCGTACGTCAATGCCACTGGATTTTCCAATATTTTGTTAACTTGATCTCAGATGGATCTCCAAAATTTAAGTATCAAGGGACAATAGTACAATAGATGATCCAACGTCCCAATTTCTATAATCAAACAGGGGTCCAAAATGCTCTATGTAACAAGAAAAACCATGTTTGTCTCATAGATGCAGACACCGTACATCTCATCCTCCAAGTCCAGATTCGTGGCCATCGAGACGCAGTAATCTGATGCTTTATCTCAATCTCCAAATGTCACGAAGACAAAAAATTCAGATATTAATTTGTACCACTGAGTGGCCTGGTGTCCCAGGAAATCTGTCTGGAAGTATAGGACTGCCAAACTATACTGATTTTTAAGATTTTGCCAATTAGGGAACCCCTTCTGAATGGCTTGTTTCAACTGCAACCACCTATAATTTTGAGATTTAGCAATACCAAATGTTTGTTGCAGTCATGAAAAATCAAGCATTTTCCCATTTGAAATAACATCATCTAGTGTACGTATGCCTGCCTTCATCAATGCTTCCAGATGACCTTAAATCTGCCAATTTGAATCTTGGAGTTCAGCCAAAGGGACTGACAGGTGGATTTATGAAACAAAATAGGTGTTAAATTATTTATAAATTTTAATGTGTCCAAAGTGTCTAATAAAATTCTATTGTCCTTATACAACTTAGGTAACTTGATACTCAAAATGTGACCTAATCTCAGTGGAGACAGGAGTTGCCATTCCAACCATAACCAGTCTGGAAGATTTTCCATGAGCTCGGGGAGAATCCAATACATACCCTGACGCATTATATAGGCTTGATGGTACTTATAAAAATTGGGAAAATTTACCACTCCCGCCGCAATTGGTTTTTGTAAAGATACTAAAGCAATTCTCGCAGCTTTCCCCAGCCAAATAAATTTAGTAAGAATACTATTTAATTTCTTGTAAAAGGACCCCTGAAAAAACACTGGCAACATACCCATTTGGTAGCAGACCACAAGCAAAGTCATCATCTTAACAGTTTGAACTCTCCTCCACCAAGACAGGTGTAAGGGGTTCCATTGTTCACACATTTCTGTGACCTTTAGCAGTAAAGATTTTTCATTTACTTTCATCATTTCTTCCAGCATTTTTATAAATCCAAATTCCTAAATATTTTATACCCTCTTCCTTCCAAAGAAAGGGGAATTAATCAAATAATCCTTTAGCACAATGTACATTTAACGGAAGAACCTCTGATTTATTCCAATTTATTTTATACCCTGAAAATTTCCCAAATCTATCAATCAGATCTAGTAAATGTGGAATGGTAGTTTCAGGATTCCTCAAATGAAGCAAAATATCATCTGCATACGCAGAGGCTTTATATTCCCGATCTGCATAAGGAATACCCTGTATCTCCTTTGCCTATTGAATAGCCAATAACAAGGGTTCCAGTACAATGTAAAAGAGCAAAGGAGATAACGGACACGGGTTCATTTTAAAATAACATAAGTGATTGACGAGATATTGACAAAATTGTTACAAGAGGGGCTGGGGAGGGGGGTAAAAATAAAACTATATTGAAGTAAAATTAAAATTTTAAGAGGAAGGTAAGAAGGGGAGGGGAAAGATACAAAGGAGGGGAAGTCGATTCTTAAAAGTGGTTCTCATCCATCATTGATCTTGAAGGGGAATTAGCAAGAGGTGGGATCCCATCTTTTATTTTAATAAGCATCCCGAAATAAGAAAGTTTTAAGTTTGCTTTTAAATTTTTTGAGGGACTCTTCAAGCTGAATATCTGAAGGGAGAGCATTCCAGAGAGGATAAAATGGTGTTGCGTGTACAGAAAAGTTCATTAATTAGGGGAATAGTCAACAAATTCTGGTTGGTTGATCTTAAGGCCCACAAGGTTGCATAGGAGATAAGATATTTATCTAGGAAGGCTGGGGAATAGGTAAGTTTAATTTTGAAAGCAGGTCCTGCATCTGGCCCTCTCCCTTCCACCTGCATCCTGCCACTCCCCCTTCCCTGCAGGCCTCTTCGGCGGCTCGTCAGTGGTGGCGATCAAGACAGGCTGCTGACATCAGGACCTTCCCTCTGTGAGTCCCGCCTTTGCGGAAACAGGAAGTTGAAACAAAGTAGGCGGGACTCGCAGAGGGAAGGCCCCCGACATCGGCAAACTGTCTTGATCGCCACCGCCACTGCTGACTAGTCGCCAAAAAGGGCTGCAGCCAGGTGCAGGTGGAAGGAAGAGGGCCAGATGGGAAGGCTGCTGGAAGATGTAGGAGCTTCAGAGCATGATGCCGACCCTGGCCGGAATGATTTATTTTTCAGGCAGCTGCCGCTGCTTCCTGAAATGGTGGAGTCCTCAAAAAGAAGACACGTCTGGGGAAATCCAAACATCTGGTAACCCTAACCTAGAAGATTTATTTTGGGACTGTGTTTTGAACTGCTATTTGTGAAGCAGCTTGCATTGACAAACTAAGAAAGTTAATTGCCTTTGATATTGAAGCTGGTACTTTTGAACCAGGTTTGGTGCAGTATGAAGACACCTGAATGACTCTTGTTTTGCTGAATTACCCCAATTGTGGAGAGAAAATAAAAAGAAGACAATTCGTACTTATTTGGTGTTAAAGGTTTTTATTTTGAGATGTGCAATCATATTGACCACTCCAGTACCACTTGGCTGGTGCAGTGTTTGAGGACTAAGGTCAACTACCTGCTGCCCTTACTCCCCGCCACAATATATATATATATATATCCAGTATACTTATTTTCATAGTGTGAATGGTGGTTCTTTAATTTCATGGATTGCCTTGCCACCTGAACATTAACACCCTATTTGACATGCAACACACAGACTCAAGGACTCACCCGACTCAGTTTCGCCCACTACAATACATAAAACAATATTAAAATGCCAAATTTTAAATAACCCTTTAAAACCCCTATCAAACTCCTTACTACTTAATAATTCTAATACAATTCATTTAAATATTACTAATCTGGCTATTACCTTAGGAGAATAATCTTAACTCACTCTAAATGCTGCATTGTCGGTGACTCACTAAGCCATCGCCAATTATCAGAGCTTTTTAACCCTGCAAGCACAAGCAGTCCCGACCATGTCGGCCCCACCCTACTGCACAAGGGCCGTCGCAATCACACGCTTCAAGCCTTTTGTATCATTACAAAACATATTACTAAACCTCCCAGTGCAAAATGCTTCTGTGCTTAATCCACTCAATAAACCAAACATGCAACTAATACTCTCCAGTATGCTCTACTATTACCATAATTTCACACTCTCTAAATACTTCTCATGTCAATCCATCTGCAGGGAAAGCCAATCAGTGTCATGATCCAAGTATATGTTCCATGGACAGACACAGAAGATGATGATGTAGAATTGTTCTACGAACAACTTCAAAATGTAATAGATGAGATGCCGAAACAAGATCTACTGATCATTATGGGGGACTTCAGTGCAAGAGTAGGAAGTACATCAGAAGATGCAGTGGTTGGAAAGCACGACATAGGAGAAAGAAATGAAGCTGGTGATAACTTAGTACAGTTTTGCAAAACAAACTAACTGTCAATCATGAATACGCATTTCCAGTACCACAAACATCGCCAGTACATATGGAGCTCTCCAAATGGCATGTATCAAAAATTAAATTGACTACATCTGCGTAGGACAGAGATAGAAATCTGCAATTTTAACTGCAAGGACTAAACCAGGAGCTGATTGTGGAAGCAACCATGAACCTTTGACATGCAAGATCAAGGTAAACCTTCGCAAGAAGATGATTAGAGGCCTCCCAAAATACTTTGAAAACATTCCCAGACTATTGGATAAAACTAAACAACAGGTTTGCCTTGCTTGATACAGGAGATAGAGAGCCGGAAGAGTTATGGAATGACATCAAAACTGTAATTAGTGATGAAGCTAAAAAAAAACACTTCAGAAGGAAAAGAAAGCCAAGAAATCGCCTTGGATCTCAGAAGAAACCAGAAAAGTAGCAGAAGAAAGAAGACAAGCAAAACTACCCAGTGATAGAGAAAAAGTATCACAAATGAACCCAGTATTTTAATATCATGTTCGGCAAGACAAGGATATTTGTCAGAAAATTGAAAAACCAGATTAGTGTATCAGGAGATTAAGAGATTGCGGCAGAAATTCCAACCTCGACTGGGGATGCTTAAGGATGCCAATGAAATGATATTGAATGATCTAGAAAACATTAAAAAGAGATGGAAAGAATATACAGAAAATTTATATAAACAAGGCAATGAGGATAACATTGGGGAAATTAACCTGGAAACTGAAGCTGAAGAAGAATCAGATATTTTAAAAGAAGTCATAGCAGCAATTAAAGCTTTATCCAAAAACAAGTTACCTGGTCTTGACGGTATTCCAATTAAATTAATAAAAGGCTCAGAAGGTGCTTTCATGGCTTTTGCTCAACTGTGTCAACAGATTTGGAAGGAAAAAACATGGCCAACCGATTGGAGATCACTGTTCATACCTATACCGAAGAAAGATGACGCCAAGGACTGTACCAAATACAGAACGATTGCATTAATTCCACACGCCAGCAAAATATTGCTGAAAATAATACAACAAAGGCTCCAATCATGTGTTGAGCAAGAACTACACGAAGTTCAGGCTGGTTTCAGAAAAGGTTGAGGAACAAGAAACAATATTGCCAGTGTTAGATGGATAGTGGAGAAGAGCAAAGAATACAAAAAACCCTATATCTTTGCAGCATTGACTACAATAAATTATGGAGAACTCTAGTGTAAATGGGAATACCCAAACATATAACTCAGATGATAAAGAGCTTATGTGAAAATCAAGAAGCTGCAGTGAGAACTGAATATGGCAATACTGATTGGTTTCCAATAAAATGTGGCGTCAGGCAAGGATGCATCTTGTCACCTTACCTGCTCAACCTGTACAGTAAAACTTTCTTCAGAAAATCAAATTTGGAAGAAGAGTGTCAGTTTCAAAGTTGGTGGCTAAACTATAAACAACCTGCGCTATACAGATGATAACGCTCATCACCAGCAGCAAAGAAGACATGCTGTATCTACTGAGAAAAGTCAAAGCTGAAAGTCATAAAATGGGATTAGAACTGAACATAAACAAGACTAAACTAAACTAAACCTTAAGTTTGTATACCGCATCATCTCCATAAAGATAGAGCTCGGCACGGTTTACAGATAATTCAATAAATGAGGGAAGGATGAAGATCATGAACACGGAAAATGATGAAGACTTTGAGCTTGAAGGTAATTGAAATCCTTTGCAACTTCTATTCTATCTCCTGGGCTCTTATGTAAACAAAGAAGCAACTAGCAGGGAGGAAATGCTCCATAGAATAGCACTTGGTTGCTCTTCAATGAAGGCTCTCGACAAAGAATTCAAAGGCAAGTAGGTAACAGTCCAGACTTGTCCACGCACTCATTCTCTCTGTGGTCAGTTATGGATGTGAAAGCTGGACACCATGGAAAAAAGACAGAAAGAAGATTTACTCATTTGAGCTTAGGTGCTGGAAAAGGATTTTAAGTGTATCATGGACTGCCAGAAGAACTAACAAATTAATTCTGAAAGAGATCAAACCGGCTATGTCACTCAAAGCCAAAATGATGAAGTTACGACTATCTTATTTTGGTCATACCATCAGAAGAGAGAGATTACTGGAAAAGGACATCATGGTTGGGAAGATTGAAGGAACCAGGCGAAGAGGGCGACCTGCAATCACATGGCTGGACACGTTGAAAACAACCATGGGGATGATGCTGGAGGACCTTTCTGGACTAACACAAAACCGATTTCTTTTTAGATCCGCAATTCATCAAGTCACTAGGACTTTGAACACGAGTTAATGGCACTTAACAACAAGGAGTTTGATAGAGGTTTATATACTTATTTTAAATTTGGGATTTTAATATTGTTTTGTTTGTGTATTGTAGTGGGTGTCCCCTCCTGAAGAAACCAAATTCAGCAAAACTCAGGCTAGGGGGAGTCCTTGAGTCTGTGTGTTGCATGTCAAATAGGGAGTTTAATGTCCAGTGGCAAGGCAAGCTGTGAAATGGAAGAACCGCCAGTCACACTATGAAGATATGTATATTGTGTATATATGTATATATATATATTTGAGATGGTGATAAAAAATATTGGAAAAGTGGCAAGGTATGGGTGGTTGGGACATTGATGTGGGTATGAATATATATAGATATATATATATACACACACACATATATACATACACACATACACACATATATATATATATATATATATACACACACACACACATACACATATATATATATACACAAAAGTATTATTTTGAATGAGGAGTTGACTTAACTCAAAGTGGCCTTGTGTTTTTTGGTGGAAAGTTTTTACGAACAAGCGGTGATTTTTAAGTGTGCTCCTAGTATGAATGGTAATGAATATGCAGGTCCTTTACCCTCCAGGACTTCTAAATGTTAAGGGGGCATGCTAGAATTGTGTTTTGGGCAGTCTTAGCATTGGAGATCTTGCAGGGATAATCAAACATTTCCCAAGAGGTCCCAGATGCCAGTTAGATGTGTGGAGGTAGACCTGTTTTAAAAGCATCTTAAGGGCCAAAAAAGGTATCCAAACTGACCAGATGACCACTGAAGGAATAAAAAGCATGGCCCTCACACTTCCCTGGTGATCATTGATCCGCTCCCACCCCCATAAAGTTGTGAAAGAAACAGTACATGCTAGCCTCCAGAGCAGCAAGCAGATGTCTGGAGTAGCCTGGTGGACAGTATAGTGAACCATAGAGGGGGATCCTGACCAATATCCCATGCTACCCGGTACATTTATGGTGGAAAGTATGAGCCCACCCAAACTCTACTATCCTGTCATATAGGTAATACCTGCAGCCATAAGGACTATAAGGATGGTAGGCAGATGGGTATAATAGATTTTGGGGGAGTTTTGGAGGACTCATCATACACTGTAAGGGGGTTGTAGTAACATATTACTTGGCACCCTATATGTGTAGTTCACAGCAATGCCCCCCCAAGGTGCCCCACTGCTCTGTTGGCATGTATGTGTGACCAATCCATTAAAAGGCTGACCTCTTCTATGTTCAAATGGGCTTGTTTTGAACCTTTTGCATTTGGACATTTTGATTTTTGAAAATGGCCGAAAAAGAGATATCCTAAGGGCCAGAATGTCTAGATGGGTTATTTTTGAAAAACAAAGTTGGTCATCTTGTGGTTTGGAAAATGATCATTTTGTCATCCCAATTTTTGGACATCTTGCGGAAGGCGTCCAAAGTCAGGCTTTGACGTCATATCAAAATGCCCCTCTATGTGTAAATCAATTAATAGAAAATAATCTAAATATTAGATAGCTATTAAATAAAAGTTTATTGACAATTACAAAAAAAAAAAAAATGAATCCATTGAGCCTGATATTCAGTGGGGCAGCTGTCAGCTGTTGGATGAAGTAAAGTACTTTGCAGATGACACTAAACTGTTCAAAGTTGTTAAAACACATGCAGATTGTAAAAAAATTGCAGGTGGACCTTAGGAAATTGGAAGACTGGGCGTCCAAATAGCAGAAGAAATTTAATGTGGACAAAAAGTGACGCACATTGGGAAGAATAACCTGAATCACAGTTGCCGGATGCTAGGGTCCACCTTGGGGGTTAGTGCCCAAGAAAAGGATCTGGGTATCATCATAGACAATACAATGAAACCTTCTACTCAATATGTGGCGGCGGCCAAAAAAGTAAATAGGATGCTAGGAATTATTAAAAATGGGATGGTTAACAAGACTGAGAATGTTATAATGCCCCTGTATCGCTCCATGGAGTATTGCGTTCAATTCTGGTCTCCATATCTCAAGAAAGCTATAGTGGCACTAGAAAAAGTTCAAAGAAGAGCGACCAAAATGATAAAGGGGATGGAACTCCTCTCATATGAGGAAAGACTAAAACGGTTAGGGCTCATCAGCTTGGAAAAGAGACGGCTGAGGGGAGATATGATTGAAGTCTACAAAATCCTGAGTGGAGTAGAACGGGTACAAGTGGATCGATTTTTCACTCCGTCAAAAATTACAAAGACTAGGGGACATTCGATGAAGTTACAGGAAAATACTTTTAAAACCAATAGGAGGAATTTTTTTTTTCATTCAGAGAATAAGTTAAGCTACGGAATGTATTTCCAGAGTTTGTGGTAAGCGTGGATAGCGTAGCTGGTTTTAAGAAAGGTTTGGACAAGTTCCTGGAGGAAAAGTCCATAGCCTGTTATTGAGAGAGACATAAGGGAAGCCACTGCTTGCCCTGAATAGGTAGCATTGAATATTGCTACTCCTTGGGTTTTGGCCAGGTACTAGTGACCTGGATTGGCCTCCGTTAGAATGGGCTACTGGGCTTGATGGACCATTGGTCTGACCCAGTAAGGCTATTCTTATGTTGTTATGGTGCTTATTTTGTTTATTCAGGGAAACTATAAGTCAGTTTTCAAAGGGTTTAGGTTACTAACATTGAGAGTTAAGCTCCTAAATTTGCATCTTTGAAAATATGCTAAAGCCGAGTCCCTAATTTTATGCTCAAGTATTATTAGACTCCTAATTTAAGTCTAAACAGCATGGATCATCTTAAATGGGCTAATGTTCTTTGATTTATGCTACCTATCCATCTCTATCCTCTTTAAACAACCACAGTCATAGTCCTCATCTAATAATAATAATTTATTTCTTATATACCGCCAAAGCCGTAGTAGTTCGAGCCCCACAAATCATAAACCACTCTAATTTACCTAGCATCTGCCTGGGTTTTCTCTGATGTCCAGCAGGGGGCAGAAGCATGTCCCAATCACTCTTATCCTGTCAGGTTCCTAGTTCAAAATGGTGCCTCTCCATACCTAGAGGTCAGTCTCTCAGTACTACAACTAGGGCTGAAGCTGCCAATGATGGGCTGGAATCAAGGGGGGGGGGGTGGAGGTGTTAATTGGAAGTATGTGTTTAGAATTGGGGTGACAATGTTTTTGAAATGGGAGGGATCTAACTGGAGTGTTTAGAAATGGTTGATGGAAGGATTGGGGATTGGGCTGGTATGGGGTGGGGTGCTGGAAAGCAATCTCAGCTCACATTGGCACTCTAAGTGATAGTGGGTCAAGCACATTTTCCCAGAAAACTCCATCCCTGACCTTTCTTAGTGTATCTTTTCCTTGTATCCAGAAAATTGGGGTCTTTGCCCCTCTCCCAGGATTTTGGTGTCTCCATTCCAATGCTGGTGGTGTTTTACCCCTCTCTCAGTGCCTGAAAGTCTCCATGCTAATTCTTCTGCTAATTTACCCCTCTCCTGGTGCTTTCAGGTCTTCTTTCCAATATTAGTTCTGCTTTACTTCTCTCTCCTTGAGTTCTTCTTATGTCTTGGGGTTATCATTCGACTGCTTAATTCTCTTTTCTCCTCATTTGCTCTGAAGTCTTAATGTTATTCATGATGTCTTGAAATGCTGTTGCCTCTGTAGCCAATGCTTGTTAGAAGATTTTAAAGAAGTTTCCAATAATAATGGATGGAAATCCATACTTTTAGGCTACAAAATTGCTTGCCTCTTTGACTTTAAAGGACCCAAATGATCCAAAAGGTTTGTAATCTAATGATGAAGTGAAATGGTGATTTGATCCTGAAACTGAACTGAAAATTGTTCCTGTGCAGTTCTTTAGTGTCTGAGCATTGACATAATCAAAAAAGTGCCTATATATTGAGGAAAATGGATGTTATGGGTAGCATGATTACTGTTACTAGCATAGATTGTGATCCCATCTGGGACAGATAGGGAATAACTATGTGCCTTATTACCATGATCTTTAATGCTAACAATTTTTCCTTTGTTGTATTTTTTTGTACACTGCCTTGAACCGAAAGACATTTGTGCAGTATATAAATAAAAACTTGTTATGTTACTGTTAATGCAGCATTTTTTTTGTGGCTTCTTTTCAGGCATTCTCTGAATGTCTCATTTTTTTTTTAAGACCTAACAAATATCTCCTCTTCCTCCAATTATCTGCTATCAGTTTGTACGACAGTTGCTATTAGAGCTTTTGGCTCTGTTTGCCTACCAGAGGCCATAAAGAATTTGGGTGGATCAAGCCCAAAGAGAATAGATTATACTTTGTTTTCAGTGCCTTTGGCAGGCATCCAGTGTTAGGATTATGTGTGATGCCCCATTGATGTTCAGTGCCCATCCAGCCTTTATCTTTAAAACAAAGATTACAAGGCTTAATATTATTTAGCTCTTGAGCTAAATAATATTAAGAATTATGAAAAATTAATTAGGACTTTTAAATAAGATGTTATTCATAAAATTGATATAGTATCATATTTGCCTACCAAGCTTTTCTGTAACTTTTTCCTGCTCTAGTTTGAACAGTAACAGTGGTGCATGATTGCCCAGGTAATAATCAAATAACACTCATATATATCGAAAAATGTTGTGGTACCAAAAAACATATAAGAACAAAACCTCACAATTTTTCAACTGTAGGCACAGCTTTTTCAAAGAGGCAGGAAGAGCCTTAGACTGGGAGCATTACAACTCAACAAGTCTTAGAGTAGCCTCCCCTCTTTAATCGCGGGCAAAATAAAAAAAAACCTCCCCCTACTTGTTAATTCAGAATTCAGATTTCAATTGAACTCTTATTCAGTCAAAACAATATATCACTTGTTAGTTCATAGTTCCTGATTCAGGTATTCAATTGGACAATTAATCAGTTACTAATGATACGAGTTAGTTTAGCCAGCAGTGAATATCACAGTGGTATATAGCAAATAGTTCCACAGCACACTTATCTTAATATAGCCAGACTCTCCAGGCGTTGCTTACATGTGAACATCTTAGAATAACGCTATCAGTCATCCAACACAGTCAGTTTTTCATGGCAGTGAGCTGACATTTTGTAGCTTACTATGCCGTGAAATGCCACATCAGATGCTGTAGCCTTATTCTCTATTCAAACAGTAAAATTGTATCTGTCAGATGTATCCCAATAATAATCCTTAAAAAATCAACATCTGATCTCTTATTATTTATTTAAGGTATTTATATACCATCTATCAAGGGTTTCTAAGAGGTTTACAATCAGGTACTCAAATATTTTCCCTATCTGTCCCAGTGGGCTCACAATCTATCTAACATACCTGGGGCAATGGAAGATTGAATGAGTTACCCAGGGTCACAAGGAGCAACATGGGATTTGAACCCACAACCTCAGAGTGCTGAGACTGTTGCTCTAACCACTATGCCACTCCTTCCTCCTAATTATGACCAATAACACTCAGTAAGATTAACAATTTTCACTATGAAAAGCAAAGGTTCATGTAGTAGGCTTTTGATAGCACAATTTGGGTTTGTTAGCATGTCTTAAATTTGGTGCACCCAAAATTGATTTAACCCATGGTAATCTTTGAATTAATGAATGACCAAGGGGATGGAACAACACTCTTATAAGGAAAGTTTAAAGTGGCCAGTGTTCTTCAGATTGGAGAAAAGATGGTTGAGAAGTGATAGGATAGAGGTATACAAAATCCTGAGAGTAACAGAATGAGTGAACAGAGAACAATTGTTTGCTCTTTCAAAAAGCACAAAGATTAGGGGACTCACATCATGACGTTATATAATAATATTTTCAAAATAAATGGCAGAAAATATTTTTTTTAACTAAACACTAGGGGCCTCATAATCAAAAGAGAAAAATATCCAAAAAACGGCCTAATTCGGCACTTGGACGAACATTTCTCAAAAACGTCCAAGCGCCGATAATAAAACCGGGTTTTGGACGTATTTAAAAACGACCTAGGCCTTCATAGTGCCACTCAACGTCCAAAGCTAAACGGGACGTTTCAGGAGGCGTTTTGAGGGTGGGAGTTGGGTGGAACATGGGCCGGCTTAGACTTAGTCGTACAGCATGTATAGCCGAAAGTTTAATAACAGAGCCTAGACGGAACTTGGACGTTGTGACTTTGAATGGAAGTAAAACCTGGATGTCTCAATCCATCCTCCTTTTTCTGCAGCCATATGGTAACCCTTCTTGACACATCATTAAGCTCTGGAAATCTGGACAAATTCCTCGAGGTGAGTCCATAGAGTGTTAAGGTAGAGCTGGGGAGAGGCACTGCTCAGAGGTATAGGGGCTGCCTGTTGATCAGCCTACAAAATTATCCCTCTTTTCCCTCATTGTGATCCATCTATCTCTTTCATTCAATCTGCCCCCAGTATCTGTGTTTGAGTTTATTCCAAATGGCCACAAGTAGCAGGGCTTTACACCCTCTGCCTGCAGCCTGCTCCTGATCTTCCCTCTCAGCATCCTGGTCCCCCCTCTGATGCAACTTCCTATTTCTGCAATGGGCATGGCTCATCAGTGGGTAGAAGGTGTGAATATCTGCCACTGCTGGTGACCTTTTACATAAATACAAGTTTTAAGGTAGACACAGATGTTTGTGGTGGTGGTGGTGGTGGTTAGGTGAGGTTGAGAAAAAGAGATATACCAGATTACAAATGAGGGGAAGAGAAGGGAAAGATGATGGACCACAGGCAGGAGGACAAGGGAGGAAGAAATGTGAGACCCAGGGGAGGAAAGATGAAGAGATTCTGGATAAAGGGAGGTAAAAAAGAGGGAGAGGAGTTGGACTGGGGCAGAAGGGAGAATAGGAGAGATGTTGAACAATGGGAGGGAAGAAAGAAGGAGAGATGCTGGCCCACTGATCTGGGGGTGACAGAAGGCTGCAGGCTGACATATGTGTTAGAAGTGGTAGACGGGCTCATACTAGGGTACAAGGTCTGATGCTAGAGTTGGGTAAAGGGGACTTGGAGATAGCACTAGGGCTTGGGATGGGGAGAAAGGGAAATGTTAAGGCATGGATATAGAAGAAGGGTTCTAATGCTGGGCATGGAAGAAAGGAATTGAGAGAAGGGGCCTGACACAGAGGCTGGGGCTGATAGGGAGGCAGGTGAGAGAGGAGGTGTTGAAGCTTAGAGATAGGTTTGATGCTGGGACTAGGAGGATGGAGGTTATAGGCTGATGCAGAAACTGGGGATGAACAATAGGAGAAGACAGGGCCTCAAAGTACAAGTTAGAAGGGAGAAGAAAAAGTGGAATGGATCAGAAGCAAAGAGTTAGTATGGAAGGCTAGAGGGAGGAAAGTGATGAGAAGGGATAGATCTGAGAAGGGAATAGATAAATTGGGTAGCAGGTAAGAGAAAGAAGGGAGCTGGATGCCAGGAAAAGAATAGCAGGTAAGCTGAGGTTGGTGAGGCAATGAGTCTTGAAGAAAGATAAATGAAGGCTGGAGAGAAGCAAGAGTGGAATATGGAAAGATCATAGGTAGATGAGATGTGAAAAGAGGGAAACTGTAGAGGGTGATAGAAGGTGAGAATCTGGAGTAATATGTAGCTACTGAGTGGAGATGCACAGAAGAGAAAGAGAGAAGAGTTCCCCAATTAAGGGAGCTGATCAATGTCAAGAGAAGAAAGAAGAAATAAAGATAAGATCCTGAAAAAAATTTAGATGACGACTATGCAAGAAAATTAGAAAGGATAGACAAGAATACATTTTTTTCAATGAAGTAAGTGGAATATTTCATTTTGAAATGTTCAACCTGAGAGTGTTTTATTTAACCAGAAGTAACATAAGTTTTTATTTATATATCCCATAAGCTTTTTTGGTTCTATGCAGTTTACAAAAGAGGTAAAACTGACCAAAGTCAGCGAGCTACAACATAAGAAGTTTACAGAAGAGGTAAAGTGATTGAAGTCAAAGGACTGCAACATATTTAGGAACAGTGGTTAACAATTATAAAGGTTAACAATTGGAATGGGGAAGAGGTAGAGTAGGTCTATAGTCAGTAGGTGGGGTTGCATCTTTAAAGTCTCTTTAAGAAGGGCTGCAGAATTTGGAGAATAGGTGTGTTTATAGGAGCTTTCTGAAATGCATGTAGGTGGTTCAATTCTGGGTCTCTGGAGATGGCTTGCTAAGATACGAGACCATTGATGATTCTTTTTTGAGTGCATCTTTTGATTGAGGGGAAGGTGAAACATGATCGTTGATGAGTAGGTCGGCCTGGTTCAGCAAAGATGAATTAATTGGTATGATAATTGGAAAGTAAGGACTATTGTCAGCCAGTGCAGTTTCTGATAGAATAACATTATATGATCAAATTTTCTTACATTGAAGATTAGTCTGACTGCGGTGTTTTGGATGACGCTCAGTCTTCGGAACTGTTTGCTTAAGCCTGCTAAGAAAGTTGCAATAGTCAAAAATGCTTAGGACTAGTGTTTGGACTAGGAGCTGGAATGATGGCAGTTCAAAGTATTTTCTTATGGATCTTAGTTTCCATAGCGTGTTTAAGCCTTTATGCACAATACGATCCACTTGGGGGTGACATGAAAACTTGTTTGTCTATGTGAACTCCCAGGATTTTGATTGTAGGGACGATTGGAAATTTGGATCCCCTCAGGGTTATGGATCCCACTATGAAGTTGGTGGTTGTGGCTTTGAATAATTTTGTTTTATCAGTATTAAGTTTTAATTTGAGGTAGGCCATCCAGTGTTCTATGGTCCATAGGACTGAGTCTATTCTTTGTGTTTCTATGTGTGTCAGGTATGTAACAAGGAGAACGATGGTGATGTCATCTGCATAGCTGTAGAGGGCAATGTTTAGACTGCTTAGGTGGTCTCCTAGTGAGGAGGGGTGATAATGGAGATCCTTTTGGGATGCCACAACGGCTTACCCATTCATCAGATAGCATGTTGTGAAGCTGAACTTGGTAGCTGCGAAATTTCAAAAAGCCTTGGAACTAGTTGAGCACATTTCCTGATATTCCGAAGGAGTCTGTCATAGTAGTAGTAAATCATGGTCCACTAGGTTGAAGGCACTACTGAGGTCCAGTTGGAGTATGAGTGCATTTTGTCCCTTGCACAATATACTATATAGGTTAATGAGGCGGGAGGCAATTTCTGTCTCGGTACTGAATGATGGTCTGAAGCCTGATTGGGAATCATGAAGAAGCTGAAATTGTTCTAGGTGGTTCAGTAGTTGAATTTGTACTATTCCCGCCATAAGTTTTATGAAGGGTGGAGGGTTTTATTTATTTATTAACACAATGGGTCTTTAGTTGTCAGGCTAAGAGGTAGGTTTTTTTTCTTGTCCTTTATGATGGGTCTCATGATGATATGGCCTCTTCCTGTGGGAAATTCCCCTGTTTAGTGTGTCCACTATCCAGGTGTATAGATCAGCTAGGAACCTGTTTGGGGCTTTAGACATTATAGCTGGGAGAGTAATTTTGTGCATATTTTTTAAAGAAGGTGGCATAAAGGAATTCCATGTCATGTTTGCTCGATGTGCTTGTCCTTAAGATTTGGAGGGTTTATGTGATTGGTGGATTTTGTAGCATTGAGAGAGTCTCTTGTGGTTTGTATTTTTCAGCAAAAATAGTGAGCCAGGGCATCCCCAGTTGGGGTGGAGTCATGGGACTCATGTGTTAGGAGGGTGATGTCTGTCAGGTTAGTGACTAGTTTGAATAGCTCTTTAGTGCTTGTCTATGTTGGTTTATTAGGGTGGAGTAGTAGTTTTTTCATTTCTCTCTCAATTTGAGTTTGTATTCTCTTGATTTCACTCACCATTTCAGTTTGGCATCTTCTCCTTTAGTCTTGTTCCAGGCGACTTACTTACTGCATTAGTGTTTGTAATTCTTGGTCAAACCCTATGAATTTTTAGGGACAGTGCTCAAACACCCCTGGGGGATTATTCCACCATATGTATTTGTTTATTCTTCTGTGTAAAGCTGGCATTCTCTGCACTGCATTCTCAAATGTATACTATTCTTGTGCAAAACAATTACTTGTAATAAAAAGCCTCTTTGCAACAAACTCTGTAAAGCCTCCTTTTATGGGTACCTGGTGCGGATATCTATCCATAATCCTCAATAGCTCATCATATTTAATCCACCCATAAAAGTCATCCATTATTACATTCTCCTGACCAACATAACCATCCCACCACTCCCCCCGGGGTTTATAATAAACCCCTCCCCCTAATTTATCTGCTGTCTCTTTTGCAAGTCTGGACTTGCCACATCCTGCATAACCTATTATTTTTATTACCTTTGTCTTCCAATTTACCTTTGTCCACCACTCCCCCAAAAAAGAAGCAAAGGAAGGAGAAGAACATTGTGGTAAAAAACAATGTTAAATATTCTAGATGGTGTTTTACATTGAATAATTATGTCAATAATTATTTCCTCTGATGTTTGACTTTTAGACATTTTGGTGCAATGCGATTTAGGGCTCCTTTTACAAAGCCACGTTAGCAGTTTAACTCACGCTAAACTGCCAGCCGCACTAGCTGATACCGCCTCCTCTTGAGCAGGCGGTAGTTTTTCGGCCAGCGCAGGGGGTTAGCGTGTGATTAAAAGTCACGCGCGCTAAAGCTGCTAACGCAGCTTCGTAAAAGGAGTCCTTAGTGTGTTATTGCTGAAGGAATCTCAATAGGTGAGAAGTCTTCTTCAGGTTGTTCTGTGAAGTTGATATCGTAGCTGGCCAAAGTTTGCCTCGTCTACTGGGTCTCTGGTGAGGATTGTAGTTGGGGAGTGAGCCGTGTGGTTTCTCGTTAGTTGCCAGTTTCTTGAACTTGTATGTGTAATCAGGGCCGCCATCAGAAATTTCTGGGCCCCTTACTGAGCAATCCTATTGGGCCCCCCACGAACCCCTTCCCCCCCCCGGCCCCCCCCCTTCTTCCATGGGCCGAATACACACATACTTTTCTCTGTCGCCGCACTCTTTGACCAAAAGATTTGTAAGCCTGCAACCACGTCAAAGTAGACTCTTTCAGCAGCTCCCCTCCCTCCCCCTTACCTTTGTGGCCAAGTCAAAATGATCTACCAACAATAAAATTTTAAAAACACAAAGCACGCTGTACGCAGAGAAAATGTTAATTATCATTTATATTCCGCGGGTTTTCAAAGAGGTCAAGGCAGATGACTTTATGCAATGTCACCTCAGTAACAACTATAAAAAATAGACAAATATTCCCCCTCCCTTTTTACTAAACCGCGATAGTGGTTTTTAGCGCAGGGACCTGCGCTGAATGCCCCACGCTGCTCTTGAAGCTCATAGGCTCCCTGCGCTAAAAAATGCTATTGCGGTTTAGTAAAAGGGGGCCATAGTGCAAAATATAGACAACATATATAAATTCTCAAAATGGACACATTTTGATCACTAAATTGAAAATAAAATCATTTTCCTACCTTTGGTAATTTCATCAGTCTCTGGTTGCATTTTATTCTTCTGACTGTGCATCCAATATTTCTTCCCTTTTTTCAGCCTCCTTTATGCTTCCTCTCCTCCAGACCTCATTCCCTCCCCAAACTTTTTCTTTGTTTCACCCTGCCCCCTTTTTTCTTTTTCTCTCTCTCCATACCCCCTTTCATTCTGTATGTCTGTCTTTCTCTCTCTCTCCGTGCCCCATTTTTCTTTGTTTCACCCAGCCCCCTTTCTTTTTTTTTCTGGCTCCCTGTCCCCCCCTTTCTTTCTTTCTCCTTGCCCTCCCCTATGCCACCACCATTGGGAAAATGCTGCCACTGCCACTGGGGAATAGGCTGCCACTGCCGCTATCGGGAACAGGCCGGCGCCGAGTTCGCCCTGCTTCTCTTCCCCGCGGGGAAAAGCAGGGAGAACTTGGCACCGGCCTGTTCCCAATGGCGGCGGTGGCACTCAAGTGGCTAAAGAGTCACAGTTTGCCAGCCTAGGGAGAACACTGGAGGATGACCAGCTGTTGACCCCCTTGGGGCGTAAACCCGGGGCAAACCGCCCCCACCCCCACCTTGGTATGCCACTGTCTGTACCTCACTCCCTCCCTATGACCAAAAATTCTCCTTTCTTCTATTCCCCGTGTACATAAAGCACAGTTACTTACCGTAACAGGTGTTATCCAGGGACAGCAGGCAGATATTCTTGACTGATGGGTGACGGCACCGACGGAGCCCCGGTACGGACACTTTTAGAGTGATTGCACTCTAAGAACTTGGAAAGTTCTAGAGGCCGCACCGCGCATGCGCGAGTGCCTTCCCGCCCGACACAGGCGCGCGGTCCCCAGTTATGATAAGCCAGCTAAGAAGCCAACCCGGGGAGGTGGGAGGGACGTAAGAATATCTGCCTGCTGTCCCTGGATAACACCTGTTACGGTAAGTAACTGTGCTTTATCCCAGGACAAGCAGGCAGCATATTCTTGACTGATGGGTGACCTCCAAGCTAACAAAAAGAGGGATGGAGGGAAGGTTGGCCATTATGAAAACAAATTTTGCAAAACAGATTGGCCGAAGTGACCATCCCGTCTGGAAAATGTATCCAGACAATAATGTGATGTAAAAGTGTGAACTGAGGACCAAGTGGCAGCCTTGCAGATTTCCTCAATAGGCGTAGAACGGAGGAAAGCTACAGATGCTGCCATAGCTCTAACTCTATGGGCCGTGACGGAACCTCCCAGTGTCAGTCCGGACTGAGCAGAGCAGAAAGAAATGCACGCTGCTAACCAATTTGACAGCGTACGCTTAGAAACAGGATGACCCAATTTATTAGGATCAAAGGACAAAAAAAGTTGTGGCGATGATCTGTGGGGCTTAGTACGATCCAAATAGTAAGCTAAAGCTCGCTTACAATCCAAAGTATGTAAAGCCTGTTCCCCAGAATGAGAATGAGGTTTCGGAAAGAAGACAGGCAGAACAATGGATTGGTTGAGATGGAATTCAGAGACAACCTTAGGTAGAAACTTTGGATGTGTATGCAGAACCACTTTGTCATGATGAAAGACCGTAAAAGGTGGATCTGCAACTAGTGCATGTAGCTCACTGACCCTCCTGGCAGAGGTAAGAGCGATAAGGAAAAGTACCTTCCAAGTGAGAAACTTGAAAGTGGCTGTTGCCAAAGGTTCAAACGGGGGCTTCATCAAAGCGGAGAGAACCACATTGAGATCCCAGATAACAGGAGGTGCTTTAAGGGGTGGTTTAACATTGAAAAGACCTCGCATGAATCTGGAGACCAGGGGATGAGCTGTAAGGAGTTTCCCATGGACTGGCTCATGAAACGCAGCAATAGCACTGAGATGGACTCTGATGGAGGTAGATTTGAGGCCAGAGTCAGACAGAGAAAGCAGATAATCCAACAAGGTCTCCACTGGAAGAGACGTAGGATCATGATGATGAAGAAGACACCAGGAAGAAAATCTTGTCCACTTCTGATGGTAACATTGCAGAGTGGCTGGTTTCCTGGAGGCATCTAGAATGGAACGAACGGGCTGAGACAAAAGAGTATCATGAGAAGTCAGCCCGAGAGATACCAAGCTGTCAGGTGCAGAGACTGGAGGTTGGGATGTAGAAGGGTCTCCTGATGCTGTGTAAGTAGAGAAGGAAACAGTGGAAGAAGAAAAGGTTCTCTGGAACTGAGTTGAAGTAGAAGGGAGAACCAATGTTGCCTGGGCCACCTCGGAGCAATCAGAATCATGGTGGCTCGTTCCCTCTTGAGTTTGAACAAGGTTCTCAACATGAGAGGTAAAGGAGGGAAAGCGTACAGGAACAGATTGGACCAGTCGAGGAGAAATGCATTCGCTGCCAGACGGTGAGGAGAGTAGAGTCTGGAGCAGAATAGGGGCAGCTGGTGATTGTGAGGAGCTGCAAAGAGGTCTATCTGAGGAGTGCCCCATTGAGCGAAGATGGACTGTAGAGTGAAAGGATCGAGCGTCCACTCGTGAGGCTGGAGAATTCTGCTGAGCTTGTCCGCTAAGGAATTCTGTTCTCCCTGAATGTAGATAGCTTTCAGGAATAGATGGTGATTTATGGCCCAAGTCCAGATTTTCTGGGCTTCCTGGCACAAGAGGCGAGAGCCCGTCCCACCCTGTTTGTTGATGTAGTACATCGCAACTTGAATGTCTGTGCACAGTAGGAGAATTTGAGGGACGAGAATATGTTGGAAGGCCTTGAGGGCATAAAACATTGCTCTGAGTTCCAGGAAATTGATGTGATGCTTCTTTTCCTGGGCTGTCCAAAGGCCTTGAGTTTGGAACTCGTTCAAATGAGCTCCTCAGGCATAAGGGGAGGCGTCGGTGGTGATGACTAGTTGATGAGGAGGTAGATGGAGCAGAAGACCTCTGGAGAGATTTGAGGATATCAACCACTATTGTAGAGACTGACGAAGAGATGATATCACAGATATGTGTCGTGAGCAAGGATCCGTCGCTTGAGACCACTGGGTAGCAAGGGTCCATTGAGGAGTGCGCAGGTGAAGACGTGCTAAAGGTGTTACATGAACTGTGGAAGCCATGTGACCTAAGACTATCATCATCTGTTTGGCAGATATGGAACTTTGAAGAAGTACCTGCTGACAAAGAAATTGGATAGTCTGAAGACGGTTGGTCGGTAGAAATGCTCGCATGAGGACTGTGTCTAGCACTGCTCCAATGAATTGAAGTCTCTGAGTGGGGATGAGATGAGATTTGGGAAGATTGATCTCGAACCCCAGAAGTTGTAGAAACTGGATGGTTTGGTTGGTGGCCAGGAGCACTGTCTGAGGTGAATCGGCTTTGATTAACCAATCGTCCAAGTAAGGAAAGACTTGAAGGTGGTGAGAGCATAGAAAGGCAGCTACCACAATCAGACATTTGGTGAACACTCTTGGAGAGGAGGCAAGGCCGAAGGGCAGTACCTTGTATTGGTAATGACAGCGGTTGATCATGAAGCAGAGGTACTGTCTGGAGGTCAGATTGACCGGTATGTGAGTGTATGCCTCTTTGAGATTGAGGGAGCATAGCCATTCGTTTTGATTGAGAAGAGGGTAAAGCGTGGCTAAAGATAGCATCTTGAATTTCTCTTTGACCAAGCATTTGTTGAGATCGCGAAGATCTAGAATCGGTCTGAGGTCTCCTGTTTTTTGGGGACCAGAAAGTAACGGGAGTAGAATCCCTGCCCCTTTTGATCTGGAGGAACTTCCTCTATAGCGTTCAGAAGGAGGAGGGATTGAACCTCCTGAAGAAGGAGGGAAGACTGAGGAGAGTTCAAAGCAGACTCTTTTGGTAGATTTGGGACCGGGAGGTTCTGAAAGTTGAGAGAGTAGCCGTGGTGGATGATGTTGAGGACCCATTGGTCCGAAGTGATAACTTCCCACCGGCTGAGGAAAAAAGAAAGACGACCTCCTATAGGTTGAGGTTGCAGGGAAGATGGTTGGACGCTGGCTATGCCCTGGAGAAGTAAGTCAAAAGGGCTGCGTGGATTTCTGTTGAGGAGGCGGCTTGGCAGGCTGTTGCTGTTGTGGTCTAGGTGTCTGCCGTTGCTGCTGACGCTGTCTTCTCGGTTGTTGTGGAGCTGACTGCAGAGGACGAGCCACATAACGGCGTTGGTAAGCCGATTGTTGTCTAAAAGGCCGTGCCGGTGGAGGTTTCTTTTTTGTCTTGAGGAGAGTATCCCAACGTGTTTCATGAGCGGAGAGCTTTTGGGTAGTTGAGTCCATAGACTCTCCAAACAGCTCATCCCCTAAGCACGGAGCATTAGCTAACCGGTCTTGATGGTTGACATCAAGCTCGGATACCCTCAGCCAGGCAAGGCGGCGCATGGCCACAGACATAGCTGTTGCTCGAGAGGTAAGTTCAAAAGTATCGTAAATAGATCTTACCATAAACTTTCTCAGCTGGAAAAGTGACGAAGAACATTGGCGAAAAGCCAGTCGTTTTTGCTCAGGAAGGTACTGCTCAAAAGAAGCCATGGTGGTAAGGAGATGCTTTAAATAGAATGAAAAATGAAAAGCATAGTTGCCAGATCTATTGGCGAGCATTGCATTCTGGTAAAGACGCTTACCAAATTTATCCATGGCTTTACCATCTCTGCCAGGAGGGACAGAAGCATAAACACTAGCTCCTGAAGACTTTTTAAGTGTAGATTCCACAAGAAGGGACTCATGTGGAAGCTGGGGTTTGTCGAACCCTGGGATAGGGATGACCTTGTATAGAGAGTCCAATTTGCGGGGAGCTCCCGGGATAGTAAGAGGAGTCTCTAGATTTTTGTAAAATGTTTCCCTCAGGATGTCATGAAGAGGGAGTTTCAAAAATTCCTTTGGAGGCTGGTCAAAGTCAAGGGCATCAAGAAAGGCTTTAGACTTTTTAGACTCAGCCTCCAAAGGAATGGAAAGAGACTCACACATGTCTTTTAAAAAGGAAGTAAAAGAGAAAGAGTCATGCTTGGAGGATGGGTCAGGAACAACAGGATCATCCTCATCTGAAGAACACTCACCCTCTGATAGAAAAGGTTCTTCAGAATCACCCCACAGATCAGGGTCCCTAATATTGGAACTACGGTCCCGAGACTCAGGGGTGGATGGTTCCAAGTGTCGGGACTTGCGCAGTGACTTACCCGACCTCATCGATGTGGTACCGGGAGAAGTCATCGGTCGCATCGGTGCCGAAGTTTGTACCGATTGGTGGTGAGATGTCGGCTCCGGTGCGAGGAGTGGCATCGACACCGATGAGGCCGAGTACACCGGTACCGAAACAGTAGATGCAGACAATACAGGCTGTTCCACTGCCGGTACCGGTGGCTCAGTATGGACCGGCACCGGGAGATTCGGAGCCAAGATAGCTGGAAGGAGTTGTTGTAATTGCTCCTTAAGCTGTACTTGGAGGATGGCCGCTATGCGATCATCTAATGAAGGCACCTGTACCGCCTTTTTCTTTTGCGGTACCTGCGGTGCCGCTCTACACCCCGGAGATGAGGAGCCCGATGTCAAGGGACTCACCTCAATAGGGGCGGAGCGCTTCCGCTGGCGCCTCACGGTCGGCAGGACTGGACTCGCTGCAATCGAGACCGGAGGACGCTCCAGTGGGGAAGGCTTCTTAGCCGGCTTACCTGGGTGTTGCGACGCCGGCGCGGTGTCACGCGGTGTCGATGAGGTAGGTGCCGACTGTACCAGAGCCGATACCGGTGTCGATGTCGCGGGATCGGAAATCTCGGTACCGAAAAGTAATCGTTGTTGAATTTCACGATTTTTTAAAGTACGTTTTTTCAATGTGGCACAGCGGGTGCAGGTGGACGCCTGATGCTCCAGACCCAGGCACTGTAGGCACCAGTTGTGCGGGTCCGTAAGGGAGATAGGCCGTGCACACCGCTGGCACTTCTTGAACCCTGGCTGAGGGGGCATGAAAGAAAAAACGGCTTCCGCCAAATCGAAGGCCGAGGCCTCGATGGTGGCAGAAGGCCCCGCCGGGGAAAAACCAAATAATGAAGAAAAAATACAAGTTTTTTTTTTTTACAAAAATAAAAGAAAAGAAAAGAGGCAATAGAGCCAAGGGGGTTTTCGCGAGCGGGAAGGCGTGAAGAAAAATTTTCAACGGCCGTTGAAAAACGCGTCTTCTTAGCTACGCAGAAACTAAGAAACTGGGGACCGCGCGCCTGTGTCGGGCGGGAAGGCACTCGCGCATGCGCGGTGCGGCCTCTAGAACTTTCCAAGTTCTTAGAGTGCAATCACTCTAAAAGTGTCCGTACCGGGGCTCCGTTGGTGCCATCACCCATCAGTCAAGAATATGCTGCCTGCTTGTCCTGGGATAACATCTCTTTCCCTCCCTTCCTCTCTCCCAAGTCCTTGCCTTCTGTGCCCAAAAACACATTCCCTCCCCCACCTCAGCATCTCTTTCCCTCCCTTCCTCTCTCCCAAGTCCATGCCTTCTGAGTCCAAAAATGCATTCCCTCCCCAACCTCAGCATCTCTTTCCCTCCCTTCCTCTCTCCCAAGTTCATGCCTTGTGTCCAAAATGCACTCCCTCCCCCTTTTGTGTTCCCCGTTTGCCTCCCAGCCCATCTTAGCAACTTTCTCAGCAAAATGTAGCTCGAGCCGCGTAGGCTTGTCTTCTATATCCTGCCTGTCCCGCCGCGCACACATAGCCAACCAGAAGTCTTCCCCGACTTCAGAGCTGATGTCAGAGGGTGGGCTTTGCTTAAGCCCTCCCTCCGACGTCAGCGCTGACGTCGGGGAAGACTTCCGATCGGCTGTGTGAGCGGCAGGGCAGTTGGAGTAGAAGACGAGCCTCGCGGCTTGAGTTATATTTAACAGCGCGGGTCCCCCATCGTTCCCGTTCAGCTCTCTCTCCTGTGCACCCCGCCCCCCCCCCTAGGTACGCTACTGGCCCGGGCCCCCTGTCAGCTCCGGGCCCCTGAATGCAGGACTGGTAGTACTGCCCTGATGGCGGCCCTGTGTGTAATGGTCTGACCAGAGACATTGTTGCTATTTACCTTCTGTGGAGGATATTGAGGGGAACATGAGGTCCTTGGTAGAGGTGGTGACTAAGTCTAGGTGGTGACCTTTTATGTGTGTGGAGCTGATAAGGGACTTCGTGTAGACTAGGTACTGTAAAAAGGTGAGTAGTTCTATGACCATTTTGTCGTCTTTCTTTCTTTTCTTTTTTTTAATCTTTATTGATTTTTAAACTACAAATGCACAATAAATGATTCACATATTTGTACATTATACAATAAGCACAACAAATATTACTGCACAAATAAATTTTCCCCCACCCTCCCAGTTAATAAACAAATAAATCAAAACCTTCATGAAACTATTTATAAATTCCTATATCAATACCATTTCCATTTCCATTTCCCCACCCCCCAGGATGTGTATGTTTACATGTCCACAAAATGAAAAATTATTGCTCTTTACAATATTTAGCCAATGGCTCCCAAACAGCCATAACATTTTTAAAGCGTCCTTGTTGTATAGCCATGCAATGTTCCATTTTATAAGTATAACACAGGGTTTCTCACCCAAATGAGTAATTCCAACCTATCCCAGTTTTTTCAATTTCTTAAAATAAACTGCATGGCAACTCCTGTCATTACTAATAGAAGTTTGTTATATCTCATTGATAATTGGCTTTTAGCTCTCTTAAGTGTACCAAATAAAATAGTATCATAAGATAAAGCCACTGGATTCTCTAACATGTCGTCTTTCTTCTAAGTGGAATATAGATCTCCTAGCATTATGCAATTTGATAAGGATAGCGAGTTTGTGAACATGAAGTTGTAGAATGTGTCCCTTGCTTTTGGACAAATTTTTTCCCGTCCCCGCAGGAACTCAATTTCCCTGTCTCATCCCTGCAAGTTTTGTCCCTGCCCCATTTCAATAAGCTCTGCCTTAACCGCACAAGCCTTAGACACATGATTTTAAAGTGTTTGATGCTTGTGCAGATAAGGACAGAGCTTGAAGGAATGGGGCAGGGACAGGAAAAGAACTTGCAGGGATGGGACAGGAAAATGAGTTCCCGTGGGGACAGGGAAAAATTTGTCCCTGTGTCATTCTCTACTTTGGACTTTTGGGAGATACATAAGAGGATGCAAGTAAAAGTTGTGCTGGACAGTTGACACGATAAGATTTCAATGTTTTTGGTTTAGTCAAACTCTAGTATGTTGAACTCGAGGTATTCTTTCACCGAGTGCAAGGCCACCTCCTTTTTTGTTTTTCTTGCATAGTTGTATTTTGTAGCCTGACTGACAGAGATCTTTAATGAGCGGGTCTTTTGCTGAGGGTAGCCACGTTTCTGTTAGGAATAAGCAGCCCAATTTTTCCTCTGTGAGCCAATCCCTGATGAGATTGGCTTTATTCCTGACAGATCTTATGTTGACATATGCACATGGGATGGTAAGATAGTTGGTTGCCTGGTAACCTGATGATCATGGCAAAGTGGTTAAGGTTCTGCCTTTCCTGTGTTTGTGGTGTGTGGCTTTGTTTTGCTGGTTCTATATAGTTTGTATTAGTTGTATGATGGCTTCTCTACAGCCCTTTATGGTTCTGAATGCTGGTGGGCGTCCGAGATGTGTGTTAGGTGTGGTAATTGTAAAGTGGACAGGGATTTGCTTAGGACTAACTGTGGTCTGTCCCATGCCACCACACCATGTGAGGGTAATCAGCCCTCTCATGTTGGGTGGTGGTTAGATTCTGCCTGAAGAATGTCTTGATTAGTAGTTAGCTAATAGGGGTGTTGGGAGTGGAGCAAGTTACCCGTATCTCTAGCAGTCAGTTCGGTCAGGCTAGACTTCCTTCTGAGTCTCTTTTAATGGAGTCTGCTGCTACAAAGTTACAGATTGCTGATCTATCAATTTAGACACTCTCTTCTTATGGAGTCTATGGCTATAAAGTTACAGATTCCTAATCAGATGCTTTAAACAATCTCTACTACCATGTTTCCCCCAAAATAAGACAGTGTCTTATATTAATTTTGGGCCCAAAAAATGCACTAGATCTTATTTTCAGGGTATGCACATGATCATCTCTCCCTTCCTTTCCTTCACCCCAATTCTTCCTCTTTCCTTTCTCTCCCCCACATGTGCAGCATCTTTCCTTCCCTCCCTCCCATACCTCGTGCAGCAGAACCCTTACCCAGCTTCTATCCTTCCCTCCCTCCCATCCCTTGTGCAGAAGGGCACCCCCCACCGCCACCGTAAATCGAAACCCTGCTGACCATCTGTCCCTCCCCACCGACCATGAGCAAGCTCTACCTTCATCCAAAGCAGCGTTGGGCTGGCAGCACTTTAAACAGGCTACTTCAGCCTTGTCCATTGGGGAATTCAATCTGCTGCGTTACTGATTACTGGTTTGGCTGCACAATGGTGGGATGAGGGGGGGGGGGATGGCAGGTTGAAAAGATGCTGCTGGCGAATCCTGGGACTAGGGCTTATTTTTGGGGTAGGACTTATATTAAGACCTAGGGCTTATTTTCGGGGTAGGTCTTATTTTCAGGGAAACAATGTAGTGGATTCTATTGCTACAATACAAAGTATACAGATTCTTAATTAGTTAATCTAAGTAGTCAATTGAATACATATTGTGTTTAAAGTTGACTATAAATTTAAACTTGTAAATATTCCATTTACTCACTGTCCTCTTCAATGGGGCCTTCTGGCAGAGCAGGCCCATCTGTCAAGTGGCCCTCTGAAGGGCCAATGGGAGGCCCGAAGGTGATAGGCGGGGTCTCTTCCTCCCAGCCGCATGGGCGATCAGAGCCGATAGGGAGAGGAAGGACGATTTACCAGTTCCCTTCCTCCTCTCCCTGTTGGGGCTTGTGTGCACTGGTACCCTGGGAACTTTTTCTTTAATTTAAAGGGCCGATGGGAGGCTGCATTATACTTGGACTTATCTAACATAGTAACATAGTAGATGATGGCAGATAGAGACCCAAATGGTCCATATAGTCTGCCCAATCTGATTCAATCTAAAAAAAAAAATTTTCTTCTTCTTCACTATTTTTGGGCAAGAATCCAAAGCTCTGCCCGGTACTGTGCTTAGGTTCCAACTACTGAAGTCTCCATCAAATCTCACTCCAGCCCATCTACATCATCCCAGCCATTGACGCCCTCCCAAAGATCAGCAGTAGATGTAAATAATTTCAGGATCTATATAGAAAATCTGTCAAAATAAAATACTGACATCCAGGGCTCAAATAGTTTCTAGTTTGTGGTTTTCTGTCAGAGTGTTAGAAGTGATGTAATCTGTTAGTGTTTAGTTTCTGTGTAGGTAGGTATCTGTAGCAGTCTGACTTGCTGTGTTTTCTCAGCAAGAAGTATATAAGTATTCTAGGGCAGTGTTTCTCAGCTCGATCTTGGAGTACCCCTTGCCAATCAGGTTTTCAGAATGCCCACAATGAATATGCATGAAAGAGATTTGCATACAATGAAGGCAGTGTATGCAAATCAATCTCATGCATAGTCATTGTGGATATCCTGAAAACCTGACTCGTAAGAGGGTAATCCAGGACCATGTTGAGAAACACTGTTCTAGGGTGCAGCCATTTAAAAATAGGATTGTTTTTATTTGAGCCCTGGATGTCAGTACTACTTTATTTTGACAGATTTTCTATTTAGATCCAGAATGGATGTCTTGTGGGGTCTGATTAAAGGACATAAAAGGAGAGGGCATGAAAATCACCCTATATCAACAAGAAATGTATATTGAGGATAGGAACAATGAAATAAGTCTTAACCTTTTTCTATCATAATAAATTTTACATTACGCTGGTTCCAATCATAATTATTTTAGCAAAGTTTTGTATTATTCACTGTTATCATTTACGGCTATTGTAAACATAATGTAAATAAGTCATAAGTTTGTAAATTCAAATATTTTGTGTTCCTGGCTCTTTATTAGTCCATATAGACTGTTTATCCACTGTCTATGTCATTTTTGGAATGTCCCGTCATCCAGGACACACGATAGGAAAAGGTTAACAAGCTTTTTTAATATACTAAAAGCACAAAAATCAATGGATAGTGAATTGCAGAGAACAGGAGCAAGACAACTGAAGGCAGCACTGCAAAACAGTACAGTCTTAACTTGTTAAAGGAGGAAACAACCTAGAGACTGGCTTGCAATGAGAGACCCAGTTCAGATAGGTTGCAGAGAAATGACTTGAGACATCCAGGTCAGGAAATGACCAATTCCCCCTATATTTTACAAAAGGCTTTGCCAAATACAGAGCCTTTTGTAAAATAATAATAATAATAACTTTATTTTTCTATACCGCCACAGTCAGACGACTTCTAGGCGGTTTACATAGTAAGAAGGCTGGACATTCAGCGAATATTAAAGGTTTTAAAACAATACAAAACAATAGATCCACATACAATACGATACTATACAATACCGTGAGTCTGAATAACAATACTATACATTAAGTCTAAATACAATACTATACATTAAGTCTAAATACAATATCGTACAAAGAGTCTAAATGCAATACAATAGTTTAGATGCGAAAGTTACGTATTAATTGATTGGAGATCTAAGGGTAATGAGTGTCTGAGGGATTTAGAACAACCATGAGTTGGAGTTCTGGGTTCGAGGAGATCAAGGTATGAGGGGTTTGTAGAGAGAGAGAAAATGCGTTTAATGGGGAGAGGAGACCTGGTGGCGTTGGGGACCGTTTTAGTCAATGTATTTTGCGAATTGGGCAGTTTTGATTGTTTTGCGGAATGCATTATAAGTTACATTGGGTTCGATTATGTGGTTTTTCAGCCAGATTTGCTGTCTGTTCGCTTGGAACTTAAAGGTTCTATCCAGGAAGGCTTTGTATCTGCAGCCTGTAATCTTTGGGTATGCAAAGATGTTTTTGTTCCTGGTCGTTCTTGTGGGGTTGTGTAGGGTGAAGTGTGTTTGTAGATATGAAGGTGCTATTCCCCAGGCTTGTTTAAAACAGGTGCAAGCAAATTTGAATATAATTCGCTCTTCTATTGGAAGCCAATGCAGTTTTTTATAGTAGGGGCTGATGTGGTTGTTTTTTCTTAGTCCGAAAATTAGGCGGACGGCGGTGTTTTGTATGAGTCTTAGTTTTTTTATTGTTATGCAGAAGTGCACATTCATTATTTGGGTACATCCAGCAGAAGCAGCAATGTTAGAAACAGAGATGCTGAATAAAGTGGCATTGTCTGTTTCACAGCTTTGTGTTGTCGAGCCATGCCTGGTGTCTGCTGAAGGGACTGGTGGTGAGATAAGTTTCTTCTTCACCTTGGACCTTGGACATCTGTCATGCCCCCTTCCCTGCCAGGACTTCATATGTTCCCCACCTTCCATTTTACTCCTGATAGCACCTCTTACACTTCCTCCCCCTGTCCCTCAACAGTACATCATATACCTTCCCACTCTGCTCTGGATCTTATTTGGCTTTTACTGAGGGCTCATTCTGGTACCTAGCAGGAAACAGAAGTGATCTTCAGGTGCTCCTGCCCTGTATTTAAAAACCTTGCACTATAACTATGACAAATCTTAACCTGTGAACTGTATATTATGGGACTCATAACCTCCCCCCCCCCCCCGAAAACATCTAAAAACCCGCCTAAATCAGTACTTGGATAATCAAAAAGACAGGTCATCCAAGTACTGATAATCGAACAGGGTTTTAGACATATCTAAAACTAGCTTAGGCCTTTTCCCTGCTTCTGTATGCCCAGAGCGAAAAGGGGCATTTTGGACGAGTAGGTAAGGCGGGATGTGGGCCGACCTAGAATTAGTCGTCTGGCAGCCATAATTGAAAAGTTTGATAGGCTGCCTGGACAGAATTTATACTGAAACAGGTGGGGGGGGGGGCAAGGGTGAACTTTCAGGGGGGTGGGGTGTCTGCAGGAGGGATTGAACTTCCATCCTGCTGCCAATAATTTTGTGTGTTGGAAGGGTTTCGTGGGGTGTTGGCAGGAGGAATTGGGCATCCTTCCTGAGATGGAACATTGGGAGGGGGGTTCACAAGGTGTCAGCAGGATGGATTGGGCATCCCTCCTGCTGAAGAACATTGCGGGAGAGTTCGGGGAATCGCAGCAGGGGTGATTGGGCATCTATTCTGCCGCGATTGTTGCAGGGGGGGACACGGTTCCATGATTCTCTAACTGGTGCTTATGACAAATGCCGGTTTCAGAATCGTGCTTTTAGGCGAAGGACTAGTCCCTCTCACGTCTAAAAGGTCTTCTTTTGGGCGTTTGGACTTGGGCAATTTTTTTTTTTTTTTTTAAGAATAGAGCTTAAAGGTAGACTTAGTGGTGGTCTGGGCAATTAAACTCCTGAAAGTCCAGGTAGACCATTCTGGAAAAAAAACACATTTTGGACAGATTTTTTTTTTCTCCAAGCGTGGGTATTTCCCTGCTGCCTATGTTGTGCACCTAGGGCCTTAGGCCAAAAGGGGACTTAGATGTTGGTTTTGATTATGTCCCTCCACGTATATTGGTATTAGATCCCTAGTTTGGGTCAAATTAAAATAAAAATTTGTATTGAAAAACCTTGCACAGTAACTTTGGTAAATTGTAACCTGTAACGTATATATTGTATATGTTTAACCTGTAACCCGTTCTGAGCTCTTTGGTGGAAAACGGGCTAAAAAACAAAATAAATAAATAAAATAAGGAGCACATGCCTTTATTTGGCAGTTTGAACCCTAATAGTAGTAGTTCAAGACACGTACTAGTATTGAGGTGGCATTTGGATTCTGGGCACCTGACGGCATCAGCAACTAGAAATTTGTCTTGCCCCCTATTAGACACCAGTGAGAGCCTTTGGTAAGTACCTAGGGAGTTTTGAGAAGATAGGCAGGGGGTTATCATTATGAAGGGAGTCCAATGGAGGGTTGTTCAAGGTGCTGTTGGGGTGACCAAGGAAGGATGTGGGTGTACGAGGTGCTGAGCAAGAGGTTTGGGGATAGGAAAAGGGCTATGGTAGATGTTGGGGGAGTCCAGTAGGGAGTCGGTAGTAGTGTCAGTTTTTGCATCTGCCTCTTCCCTGAGACCCCATATCTTAACTGGAAACTGACACTTATGTGGGCCTCAGGGGAAGTGCAAAACCCAATGTAGAATTGTTTTAAACCTAGACATGTCTTCATATTGTACATTAGAAGTATACACCTATGTTTGAATCCTGTTGTACCACTCCCTGCCCCTTTGCCTTTAAATCTCAGTGTCATAAGGGGTATATACATCTGAATACCAGATTTCTACATTTGCTATTAGGACAGGCATGTGGTCTAAATTTGTAAATGTCACTATATATCTAGATGCTTCTAAAAAGACCTTCATAATAATATTGTATGACTAAAGACAACAATATAAATTTATGTGAGAGGCTAAGCAAGACATATGGAAATGGCACAAGGGCATAAGTTGAAAAGACTTATGGGGCTCATAATCAAAAAATAAAAACATCCAAAAACCGGCCTAAATCAGCACTTGGACGAACATTTCTCAAAAATGTCCAAGCGCCAAAAATAAAAATGGGTTTTGGACATATTTCTAAACGACCTAGGCCTTCATAGTGCCGCTCAACGTCCAAAGCTAAACGGGGCGTTTTGGGAGGCATGTCGAGGGCGGGAATTGGGCAGGACGTGGGCTGGCTTAGACTTAGTTGTACAGCATGTATAACCGAAAGTTATACAGCCCATGATCGACGGAACTTGGACATTGTGACTTAGACCATGTAAAACATGGTCTAAGTCACAAAACCTCACCAGATAAGCACTGCAAACACATAACACAGACCCCCACACACTACTCCAGTGATCACCAACCCCCCCCCATAAAAATTTTATTCACAACTTTAAATTTCAGCCTCCAGACCATCATCACCTGGCCACCTGGCATAGGAAAGCCTAGTCGTCCAGCCCAGAGGCAGCTTAAGTCGTCTTGGGGGTGGGTTAGGGACCCAAAGAGAGCAGGACCCATGCCCATAAGTAGTGATACTTAAACATGTGCACCGCCCTATACATCCCCCAAACCCTTTTTGATTGGCATGTAAGTGGCTCCTGCAGCCATAAGGGCTAATGAGGTGGTAGATAAGTGGGTCTATGGAATTCTGGAGGTGGTTTGGGGGGCTCACCATCACCTATAAGGGAGCTGTAGTGAGGAGAAGCCATGGCCCTCTTTTTGTGAAGTTCACAGCAGTGCCCTGTAAGGTACCCCACTATTTAGGCAGCATGTCTGGATGTGCAGTCCATTACTTTGCAGACCCCTCCCACATCCAACAGGGCTTGTTCTAGATGTTTTGGACTTGGACGGAAAGTTGGACGGAAATGAGGTATAAAGATGGATGATTTAGTGGCTTGGACAATCAGATCTGCAGGACGTATAATTACACAATTTTCAAAAGTAAAAAAAAGTTGGACGTATCTTTCGAAAATGTGTCTTAGGCTCTTTTTAACTTTGGACGACTTGCGAGATGGATGCAAACGGACTTAGAAGTCCCTTTCGATTATGCCCCTCCACGGATACATTTGTTTTAAAAATACAAGAAAACATTTAACATAAGGTTGGGCATCAATTTAGCCATGCAATTAACTTGAGATAAACTTCATAAAGTTTTTAAAGCACAAAAATTGAAGCATATTCTTTGCTACTGACAATATCATCAAATACAGGGAGGATTAAAAAAAAAAATTAGGTGCTTGTCTTTTTTTGTATAAGGCACTTGGCAAAAATACTGAAAGTAATAAGCACATGTGCATATGTATTTGATTTAAAACTATGATTCTGTCCTATTTTCTAAAGGTTTTGAAAATAATATAAATTTTTTAAAAAAGCACTTCCAGGTTGAAGTGATGTACATCGGCATCAGCATCTGCTCTCACAGGGAGGTTCTTCACAGGAGAAAGTGCAACGTCCTAAGTAGTAAATATGTTTTGTGGTTTTCTTCTGCAATTACACCATCATGGTAGCACTGTTGTTAAAAATAGAACATGTGCTGTTTGCTTCTCGGTGCCAGTTGTTGATGGGTACAGAGAATAAGTCTGCAGCTGTCTGTTCACTCACCATTCGTAATCTGTCACTCTGTTCATCTTGCTGACCTTAAAATCACTATCCAGTTTTTTTCATACAATAGGAGCATATACTATACACTGTGAACCGAAAACCACCCCCACCAAAATATTTTTTGTCATATCTTCCACAAAACTCAGCTGATTCTTATGAAATTTAGTGCATCTTGTCCTGAATGAAGTCGATGTAAAATATTGTAAATATTTCCCACTGCACCACAACACTACCTTGTGAAAATGAATTGTGAACTGACTAAAAGCACATCAAAACGTATCTTGCAGAAAAAAGTAAAGTCAAAAAGTAATGATTGAGATGTGACCAAGACCATGACTGATTGTCTGAAGGTTGGGCGGGTCTGTAGTAAGCGTTTGGCATTAACCTTACGCTTCAGTGTAGTTGAAGGCACGTAGAGATGCTCATTCTGTGTGTTAATTGGTGGAGCTACTGTAAATATCTTTCATAAACTAGATGAAGCTAATGTTGTGCTCTGGGTGCTTGGTCAAGAGCTGCTTGTACTGTTTCAGCCGTGTGTCTTTGCTGTGTAAAGTTAACTCTTGTAAAGTTAATGACACTTTAAATTCAGATCGTCATGAATTATCCTAACCACAGTTGTCTGACTTATTGCTGATTTTCTTGCTATTTGATGAGTTGTTCGGTGTGTTTGTGGCCCATCCTCCTGGCTCAGTACAAGATTGCGTACAATGTCAATGTGCCCCTGTGTGCAAATCAAGCTCGGTCATCTGCTCTTCGTGCCACTGTGCAATTCCAGTCTTGTTGCTCGAATATGCGTAGCAGCACATCAAGGCCATTTTTGTTCCATCTCTTCTGTGGGAACTCTTTCAACAATCATTCTTTACTCTGGTTCATGGTCTGGGTTTAGGGTTTTCCAGTTCTTGCAGATTTATGCTCTTTTGGTCTTATGGGAACTCCTATGTCCTATCAGATGGTTCGGAGTTCCTAAACTGTCCTGAGAGGGTCTCAGACATCTCAGGAGGTAGTTTCTTCCTACCCCCCCCCTTTTCGTTACCTCACTCAGATTCCATTTTACTCACCCTCCTTGGGCTTAAATTTTTCTGCTGCAGTGAAAGAACTTCTTGTACGACTGCTAAATGAGACCAGGTGAGTTTGCCCTCCTATAGGATGCTGTCCCACTGATTTTCTTTCGTACATCAATATCATAAGGGAAATGGACAGGGGGTGGAGAGAGAGAAAGAAAAAAAACCCCCTTATATTCTAATTCTCTTATTTCCCTAATTTCAGATGTATTTCATTTCTTTGATATCCTTTTAAGTAAAGTTAGCCCTTCTGTGATACTGTCTTATTTATCACCCCCTCTCCTCTTTTGCTATCTTCTTTAGCCTATACCAGGGGTAGGCAATTCCGGTCCTCAAGAGCCACAGCCAGGTCAGGTTTTCAGGATCTCCACCGTGAATATGTATGAGATGGATTTGCATGCACTGTCTCCTTGAGATGTAAATCTATCTCATGCATATTTATTGTGGATATCCTGAAAACCTGACCTGGCTCTGGCTCTCGAGGACCGGAACTGCCTATCCCTAGCCTATACCAATTTATAGCTACAGGGAATTTCAGTATTCTCTCCAAGTGCGGTGGTTATAGCTACAGGCTCAGCACCCTGAGGTTGTGGGTTCAAACCCATGCTGCTCCTTGTAACCCTGGGCAAGTCACAATCCCTTCCCATTGCCCCAGGTACATTAGATAGATTGTGAGCCCACAGGGACAGATAGGGAAAAATGCTTGAGTACCTGAATAAATTCAAGTAAACTCAGGGTTACCAGATGTCTGGTAAAACCCAGATATGACCTCTTTTTAGAGGACTGTCAGGGCTCCCGGATGGGCTTTTCATAATCCAGCATTTGTCCAGGTTTTGGAAAGCCCTGAAACTCTGGCCATATATGGAGGGCCTATGAGCATGTGCAGATGATGTCACACACATCCACATCCAGGCCCTCCAGACATGACTGGAGCTCGTCGCAGAAGAGAGGAGGCTTGCTGGGGGTGGGGCCAGAGGCAGAACCAGGCAGGGCTAGGGTGGACTAGGTGGGGCTGGAGGCAGAATGGGGCAGGGTTATTGTCTGTGGTTTTCCTTTGTAAAATATGGTAACCCTATGAAAACTTCTGAGCTCCCCTGGGAGAATGGTATAAAAAATTGAATAAATAAGTCCTCTACCATTTCTGCCTCTGAAGATTTTCTTTGCTGGGCTAAAAAATGGATCAAAAACAACTTGCCTTATTTCAGGAGCTTTTAGTTGGAACAGTAATTGATTTCCTTACTAGGATTACCATATGGCTCCAGAAAAAGGAGGATGGATTGCAACATCCATTGCTTTCAGTGAAAGGAAAACCTAGATGTCTCAATCTGTCCTCCTTACTTCCATTGCTTTTAATGGAAGTAAAATCCAGATGTCTTTTAATCCGTTCTCCTTTTTCTGGAGCCATATGGTAACCCTACCGATTTTGTGTGTATAACTTGCTTGTCGTTCAGCATGCATCCTGGTTTATTATTCTATCCACAGCTCTTGATAATGTTGTCCCTCTTCAAGAACTTAGGGTGCATTTCAGCTTCTGAAATGGCAGACCTGCCATGCTGTGCATCAGTGACCTCTTGATCCTATGCAAGGAGTGTTTAGCAGCTTACAAAAAGGAAGTCTGCTAATCAAAAAGAACATACTGTTCCAGATTTGATTAATTCACTGCTAACTTACTCTTCAGGACATGAGTTCACTAGATTCTTAGGAGCTCTTTAATAGTAGTCTAGCTGTCCCACCTCAGGATTCACTAATTGCATCTCCAGATAAGCTTCCTCTGGATGACTCCTGGTCAGAGTAACACTTTTGGTATCTTATGGTTCAATTTTCCCACTAGAAAAGGCTCTGATGGTGCTCATGTTTACTATCTTTTGACTAGATTGTTACTGATTTTGTGGAGTAAAAGTTAATACCTAAACTACTTTTGGTCATGCTAATTCGTTTCAAGCTAGCATGACACAGAAGCAAGCTGTAATCTTTCTAGACCTAATAAGAATATAAGAATTGCCACTGCTGGGTTAGACCAGTGGTCCATCGTGTCCAGCAGTCTGCTCCTGCGGCAGCCCTTAGGTCAAAGACCAGTGCCCTGAGTCCAGTCTTACTTGCGTACGTTCTGGTTCAGCAGGAACTTGTCTAACTTTGTCTTGAGTGTTTTCCCCTATAACAGCCTCTGGAAGAGCATTCCAGTTTTCTACCACTCTGGGTGAAGAAGAACTTCCTTACGTTTGTACGGACTCTAACTTTAGAGAGTGCCCTCTCGTTCTCTCTACCTGGGAGAGGGTGAACAACCTGTCTTTATCTACTAAGTCTATTCCCTTCATTATCTTGAATGTTTCAATCATGTCCCCTCTCAGTCTCCTCTTTTCAAGGGAGAAGAGGCCAAGTTTCTCTAATCTCTCACTGTATGGCATAAAAACATAAGAATTGCCGCTGCTGGGTCAGACCATTCTGTGGTGTTTAATGTCTGGCTAGTTTTTCACTTAGCTTTCATATCTAAGATTCTGGAAAAATTAGTCCTGGTCCAGCTAATTCTCTTCTTTAACTGGCCATGTGTATTGAACCCCAAGATGAGACACAGCATAGAGTCCTTACTCACTGATATGGTCAATGAGATCCAACTTTTTCAGTGGCCTCAACATCTTCTGTGCCCTCTGCTATCTGGATTGCTTCAAGGTTCCTTGTTGGTACCCATCTTTTAAAAATATCTTTTTGGTCCCCTAAATGACCTAGTAAAGTTGAGTGCAGCCCCTATATTTATGCAGATGATATACAAAGTATACTAGCCATAAACACCCTTTCTTTAGCTATCTCCCTCGTTGAAAATTGCTCACAAATTAACACTGAAAATTGCTGAATGTGAATCCATTCGGTTTGGCTGCTCACATGTTTATCCTACTCTTGTTTCTTCCCTTTTAGGATGCCTCTTCAGCTCCAAAATTATGTCATTTTATTGAGTGCTTTTATAGATTATTCTCTCCATTTCAGGTTTCAGATCCTTCAATTGTCCATTTTTTTCTTTTGCAGCTTTCCATAGGTTTATTCAAGGCTTTTTCTGGCTTCTTTTGCACACTTTTGTAGCTCTTAACCCTACTCCAATGTCTCTTGCAAAAAGGTAGAGGATAGTAGCCATGCAACACTTAAGCTAAGGCAACTTTCTCCTTTTCTGCTACTGGGTCCTGTAGAGTCAGGCTTTCAACTGTTCAGTATTATAGTCCCTTTCATGGTTCAAAGGAGTACACCAGCCCTAGGTTGTTGAAGAAACTAGCCTTAGGTATTGTAGTGATATGATCCTTCAGTTTCCCACAAGCTAGATGAAACCTTAGTGAAGGGATCAGAAGGTGCAGGACAAGAGACGGTATGTATGTGGGGGGTTGGGCAAGCTATGGAGAGTGAATGAGGGGATTGGGGTATGGAAAGACTAAGCGAGAGGAATTGTTGGGTTGTGGGTTGTGTGGAAGGAAGGAAAAAAATGAACGAGTATTAGAAGGGGTATGAGGGTATGAGTGATGAGATCTGAAAGAGAAGATAAAGGAATAGACTAGAGCACTGGTTCTCAACCCTGTCCTGGGGGACCACCAGCCAGTTGAGATTTCAAGATATCCTTAATAAATATGCATGAGAGAGATTTGCATACCTGTCACTTCCATTATATGCAAATCTCTCTCATGCATATTCATTAGGGATATCTTGAAAACACGAATGGCTGGTGAAACTCCAGGACAGGGTTAAGAACCACTGGACTAGAGAATATAAGAACATAAGAATTGCCATACTGGGACAGACCGAAGGTCCATCAAGCATAGTATCCTCTTTCCAACAGTGGTCAACCCAGGTCCCAAGTACCTAGCAAGTTCCCAAGTAGTACAACAGATTTTAAGCTGCTTATCCTAGGAATAAGCAGTCGATTTCCCCAAGCCAACTCAATAATGGTCTACATAGGGTCTAGTTAGATGAGTCCAGTGGTATAATGAGGGAGATTAGTGCCCGGGGCGGTGGTGCCCTGCATTGCCATGTGCCTCCACTCTTCCCTGCTACTTGAGCACCCCCCACCACCACTTTTTCCGCAACATGAGTAACCCCCCCGCGTACCTCTTGAAATGTTCACCAGCATGAGCAGCATCTTCCACCTGCTGCTCGCGCTGGCCTCGGCTCCCTTCTGATGTTACTTCCTCATCACGGGACCAGGAAGTGACGTCAGAAGTGAGCCGATGCCAGCACGAGCAGCAAGTGAAAGATGCTACTCATGCCAGGGAATGTTTAAGGAAGTATGGGGGGGGGGAGGAGAGGAGGAGAGGAACTGGCGCTCCTCCCCCTGTGAAAATGGCACCTGGGGCGGTTGATCCCCCCAACCCCCCTTAATATGCCATTGGATAAGTCAATGGATTTTTGACTACAGAGGGCAGCAGAGACCTGCAAGTAGCAAGACAAAGGTTGTCTGGCGAAGCCCAACTATAGCAGTAATATGAAAGCAGCTGGGTCCTGCAATTGCTTTTCTCCCTCTTTCTTTTTATGTGTAAATTTGTTTTATTAACCACATACAAAAACATACAAGCATAATAATGCATAGCTGATATATAGTACTGGCCAACAATATTTTTTGAAAATTTTCCCCAAGTAGAAGACTTGAAATAACCATCATTTGGTTATTTCAAAGCTACCAAGTTACCCATTCCAGGAGAGAGGTCTTTTAGGCCGATCCTGGATTTCTGCCAACCTCATCCTGGTGCATTATGGAACCTGCAGCACCGATTTCAATGGATAGAATCATGGACTTCAAATACTACACTGCTTTGGGATCTATGGTATGTTTAAAACCAGGACTGCCCAAAAAGTCTGCCTCCTTGAATGGGTAACTTGGCAGCTCTGGGTAACTTTCAATAACTATCTTTTAAAGAAATCTACCACTGGCACAGAGACAATCTAGGAAAGTTAATCAGATGAACATTTTGCCTTCTCACAAAACTAACATTTACATTTAAGCCATATAATGTTATCTTTAATCAGAAAAACACTGCTTTCAGAAACATTGTCCACGTTAACTTCCAGTATTTCATGTTGGGTTTATTTGTGTGTGTTTTTTTAATAGTTTGATTACCAGTTTCCTGGGCTTTAAAATCCTCCAAGGGCTCTAAAGGTTTATTCAATGTTGCACCAATCTGATCTAATAATAACTTTTCCATGGAAACCCATTCTCTTCATTGAGCTTCAGAATTAAAAGTTCTACATTTCATTAGAGTTGAAACTCCAAGGGAGGGATATTTATATGTTTATTACTTATTTTAAAATAATTTAGGTGTAATCTAATAAAGTCTTTTTTGTGTGTCTCTGTAGCCTCATATGCAGGTTATAAGCTTAAAAAACCCCCAATAAATATTTACATGGCTTATTGAGAGAGTGTACTGTATATTTTGCCAGTAGGCATAGTGGGAGGGGGGAGGGGTGGTAAAGGTAGAATTCACAAGCATATGTTATCATGTCAAACTAAGAACTTTTGGAAGTCCTGTGCCTATGAGTATGTATGAGGGGGCAGCTTAAAAGTTCTCAGCCCGGACAGGATCCAAGATGGCTGCCGCTATCTGATTGCTGGTAGGACGCTGGCAAGTGTCTCTCTTACCGCTTAGAAATGCCGAAAAGAAGGGGTAAGAGCGTTGGTGGAGCCTCCCAGCGCTCGGGACCCGTGGTTCTTACAGTCGATGACATCTTCCGACGCCTTCAAAGTGAGCAAGGCTGTTCGGGGATTCGCCCGTCGGGAGCGCCGGCAGAGAGGAGTGCTTCGGCGGATACCCCTGGGCTAGACGTCACACTGAGCCCCGACATCAGGATGCCTCCCCTTCAACCGCTGCCGCTGGGAGCCAGCTCTCCGTGAGAGGAGAGTATGTCTGACGAGGCAGTATTCTCATCCCGAGAGGCCAGTGAACTGGAGGGCTCACTACAGGGAACAACACAAAAGGAATCTTTCCTTTTGGAAGGACCAGCGACCGGGACAACTGTGTCTAAGGGGCAACAAGGCACAGGGGAGGTAAACCATTCAACTGAGCAAATTAGCATTGCACAAATATCTTCTTTTGCTCCTGTTAAGCCCCTAGAGGTTAAACTGGATTCGCTTTGGGATTTAGTTTCTACTTTGGGAAATTCCCTCAACCCTCAAATAAAGAATTTAGAAAAGGAATTAGAAATCCAGAAAGAAGAAATTAAAATCTTGAAACAAGACATTGTAGTATTAAAGACTGAAATTCAGGAAGAAAAGAAGGACTTAAAAATGGTTAAGAGTAATCAAGACTTAATTGTGAAAGATAATCTGACTATGAGGAGAAAATTGGAAGTACTTGAAAATAATAATCGGTTTAACAATTTGCGTTTGATTAATTTTCCAAAGGTCTTGTCAATTTCTCCAGGAGATATGATAAAAATCTGGAAATCCTAAAAATTCCTGAGAACTCTTTGCCACCATTGTCAAGAGTGTATTATTTGCCTAAAAAGAATCAGGACTCTCAAAAAAAAGATGAGGATGGAAAACCACAGGAAAGTTCTTTGGATGTTACAGCTTTATTGGAACAATCTGATAGAGAGGTGGCTAGTCCAGCCACTCTCTTATTGACTGTGGCTTTGGCACCAGACAGAGATTGGATCCTTAAACTTTTCTTTAAAAATAGATCTAGAGATTTCCTTGGCTTCCATATTCAAATTTTTCCTGATGTTTCGAGAGAAACTCAAAAGAGAAGGAGGGAATTTTTATTATTAAAACCAGGTGTGATCCAGATAGGGGGTTTATTTTTTCTTAGATACCCTTGCAAATGTGTAATCAGATATAGTACTTTTAAATATATTTTCTTTGAACCAGCTCATTTGACGGCTTTCCTCTCTATGAAGCGCCTTGAAAAAGGAGAAATCTGTATCTTAATAATAATTTAAGCTCTCTTTCAGCAACAGATAATGTGATTTGGTTTAACTGTTATTGTATTGTATTCACTCCTAATTCTTTAATCTTGGATCTAATTTTGAGGACTAGTGTGGGATTAAGTTGAAGATCATATTATCTTTTCCATGTAGTTTTGGTTTATTTTCAAGTTTGGAAATAATTAATGTTATGCTTTCTTGATCGCACTTTTCTGTACAAGATTATATGCTTGTTAAATAATTTGAAAATTTATAAATTAAAAAATTAAAAAAAAAAGTTCTCAGCCCAACCAACAAAGTTGGGACAGTCTCCATCGACGGCTATATATTTAGTCCAGTGATTTTCCACTTTTTTCCTTCTCTATTTTTCTGATGGAATGAAAAAAGTGGAAAATCACTGGACTAAGAGCTAGATTTCCCAAAAAATGTGTAAAAAAACCATGGGCTGCTATCACAGTTATTATAGTAGCGATTTTTTAAAAAGTATGTCATTCTTCAAAAAAATTCATGCAAATGAGGTTGGCAGAGATTAGCGAAGACTTGCTAAATTTGCATGTGCCCATCACTGGTTATAGTGAGATTTGGCATCTCTCCCACTGCTGATGGGAATTGGGGGGTATTGGTTGGCAATGGGAGAGATTGGGCATCTCTCCTGTTGCCGAGGGGAGTTGGGGGGGGGGTGTTGGAAAGCGGTGGGAGACACTGGGCATCTCTCCCACTGCCAGGGGGTGTCAGTTAGACAGGAAAGATTGGGCATCTCTCCCACTGCTGGGGAGGTGTGTTGGTTGGTGGTGAGAGACATTGGGCATCGACCTAGACGCTGGGGTGAAACATCGGTCCAGCACAATGGCCACGGAACTAAACTTCTGAAAAGGGAATTACGAAGGGATGAGACGCATGATGGGGAAGAAGATTAAGAAGAGGATGAACAATATAAAAACGCTAGAGCAAGCTTGGTCCCTTTTTAAGGATATGGTCACCGAGGCACAAAATCTATATATACCGCGTATCAAGGGATCCAAGAAGCAAAAGAACAAAGAACCGGTGTGGCTCACTGTAGATGTAAAGGAAGCAATCAGAAACAAAAAAACTTTGTTTAAGGAATGGAAAAGGTCAAAAACTGACGAAAACTGAAATAAGCACAAATAACATCAACGCAGGTGCCATAAGGTGGTAAAAGGGGCCAAAAGAGACTATGAGGAGAAAATAGCCAAGGAGGTGAAAAACTTCAATCCGTTCTTTCAATATATTAAGGGGAAACGACCCGCGAAGGAAGCGGTGGGACTGTTGGATGACCAAGGAATAAAGGGAGCGCTAAAGGAGGACAAAGCAATCACTGACAAATTGAACACATTTTTTGCTGAGTGAAATGGGAAACTGACAGGGTTAACGGTCAGTCTAGAAGAGGTATGCAAGCAGATTGATAGGCTTAAGAGTGATAAATCCCCGGGACCGGATGGTATCCATCCGAGGGTCATCAAGGAACTGAAAGGGGCTGTAGCTGAACTGTTTCAGATAATAGCCAATCTGTCGATCAAATTGGGAAAGATTCCGGAGGGCTTGAAGTTACGCTGATCTTCAAAAAAGGTTTGCGGGGAGACCCAGGAAACTACAGACCGGTGATCCTGACCTCTGTACCGGGAAAGATGGTAGAGGTGATGATAAAGGACCGCATCATTGATCACCTTGACGGACACGGTCTGATGAGGACTAGTCAGCACAGTTTCAGCAAAGGCAGTTCTTATTTGACGAACTTGCTGCACTTCTTCAAGGGAGTAAACAAGCAGATAGACAAGGGCGACCCAGTCGACATTGTATATCTGGATTTTCAGAAGGCATTTGACAAGGTTCCGTATGAACAACTACTTCAGAAAATTGCGAGCCATGGAATTGAGGGTGAAATACTCATGTGGATTAAAAACTGGCTGGAGCATAGGAAACAGAGAGTGGGGGTAAATAGACAATACTCGGACTGGAAGAGCATCACCAGTGGGATGCTGCAGGGCTCGGTGCTTGGACCTGTGCTCTTCAACATCTTTATAAATGATCTGGACATAGGTACGACAAGTGAGGTGATTAAATTTGCGGACGATACGAAGTTGTTCATAGTAGTGAAGACACAGGGGGATTGCGAAGATCTGCAACGTGACATAATCAGACTCGAGGAATGGGCATCAAGTTTCAAGTTTATTAAAAAGTTTGTTATACCGCTTATACAAATTTCTAAGCGGTGTACAATAATAATAAAAAAAGGGGAAATCGTTAAAAATTACACCAAACGAAATACCACTGAAGACAAAAAAGTAAACTCCACACAAAAGGGGAAAAGGGAAGAACTACAATATTTAAAACAAAGTACATTTAAAAGGAAAAAAGCAGTAGGAAGGGAAAGACTGACAATTGTTTAGTCCTAAAAAGGACAGTTTTATCCGAAAGCATCCTCAAATAGAAAAGTTTTGAGTTTAGCTTTAAATTGTTTAAGAGAGGGTTCCGTCCACAAATGGGGAGGCAATGAGTTCCAGAGGGTAGGAGCAGTAACAGCAAAATTATTGGATCTCAGTGTTGATCGATTTGAGAGATGGGACAATTAAAAGATTCTGCGATGTGGAACGAAGAGATCTAGCTGGGTGATAAGGAGTGAGAAGTTGATCAATAAATGCTGGTTGATTGAGTGATTTGGTAGTAAAAGTTAATAACAAGATTTTATAGTTAATTCGATGTTCAACCGGTAACCAGTAAGCATCAATTAGAAGAGGTGAAACATGGTCATATTTTCTAGCACCATAAATAATTTTAATAGCAGTGTTTTGTATTATCTGTAAGCGTCTTATTTCCTTTCTGGTGATACCCTTATAGAGGGAGTTACAGTAATCTATACAAAAGATGACTAAAGAATGGATTAATGTATTTAAGGAGGAAAGATCTAAGAGTTTGGAAAGAGAGCGAATCATTCTGAGGCGGTGGAAACATTTCTGAACCACCGTGCTGATGTGATCATGGAAAGAAAATTTAGAGTCAAAGGTAACTCCTAAAAGTTTCAGGGTGGGAACCATTTTAATTGGAAGGGATTCGAGTTTCAAGGGGGCCTGGAGAGTTAGCCCCTCTTTAAGAGGGAAAATCATAAGTTTGGATTTATCAATGTTGAGTGATAACATATTTGCGTCAAGCCATGATTTGGCATCGACATGGCAGATGAGGATCAACGTGGATAAGTGTAAAGTGATGCATGTCAGTAACAAAAATCTCATGCACGAATACAGGATGTCCGGGGCGGTACTTGGAGAGACCTCCCAGGAAAGAGACTTGGGAGTTCTGATTGACAAGTCGGTGAAGCCGTCCGCGCAATGTGCAGTGGTGGCGAAAAGGGCGAACAGAATGCTAGGAATGATAAAGAAGGAGATCACGAACTGATCGGAGAAGGTTATCATGCCGCTGTACTGGGCCATGGTGCGCCCTCACCTGGAGTACTACGTCCAGCACTGGTCGCTGTACATGAAGAAGGACCGGAACGTACACAGGTAGGGCTAGTCTCAGGGTGCTGGTCTTTGACCTAAGGGCCGCTGCGTGAGCGGACTGCTGGGCACGATGGACCACTGGTTTGACCTAGCAGTGGCAATTCTTATGTTCTTATGTTTCCTTCTGCCAGTGGTGTGTGCTGGTTGGCGGTGAGAGAGACTGGGCATCTATCCCGCTGTCAAAAAGCGCTATAATACACTCGCTCAAGAAGCGTGCTTTTACTACTTCTACTAAAAAATAAAATAGACACCTTGATTTTTCATGTAATTTTTGTTTTTTTTCATTAGCCACAGTCAATCCACATGCCACAAGATGCACTTTTAACAGTGCTATCACTGTACTGGCACCCCCAGACCAGTCACTGATTTCATTATTGAAGAGCCCATTTGCATGGCAGTGTCGGAGCTAAAGACCAAGATATGTCGTTTTGATAATTCGCTGCTAAAATGCATGAAGGCGAAACTGTCTGGAAACGAATTTAGAAAATGCGTTAAAGTTCTGAGAATCTGGGCCTAAGTGTATAGCCCTAGATGAAGACTGGGCTGAGAACTTTTCAGCAGCCCCTCGTAAAGCCCAGATGTCTCAAACTGTCCTTCTTACTTACGTTGCTTTCAATGGAAGTAAAACCTGGATGTCTTAATCAGTCTTCCTTTTTCTGGAGCCATATGAGAATCTTATAATGGGGCTTATTTTTAAAACAAAAAGATGCCCAAAAAATTGCATAAAGTTACACTTGGATGTTTTTCTCACCATAACATCCAAGTGCCAATTTACAAAACTGACTTTTTAGACTTCTTGCAGTTAATTTTCCCTCCAGTATGTCTAAATCTTAAGAGTGAGTGTTAGAGGCATGTTTTGGCAGGATTAGGTTAGCTTAGACCTTAGTTTTGCAGGGATAATGAAACCTTTTTGGAGATGTCCAGGGCATCATTTAGATGTTAAGAGCTAGACTTGTTTACAAGGGTGTGCTGAAAAGTTCTCAGCCCAACCAAGAAGAGTATCGAAACATGACAGCAGATAAAGGCCGAATGGCCCATCCAGTCTGCCCATCCACTATCTCCTCCTCTCCCTAAGAGATCCCACATGCCTGTCCCATTCTATCTTGAATTCAGATACAGTCTTCATTTCCACCACCTTCATCGGGAGACTATTCAATGCACCTACCACCCTTTCTTACATTATTCCTGAGCCTATCACCTCTTAACTTCATCCTATGCCCTCTCCTTCCAGAGTTTTCCTTCATTTAATAAAAGACTCGCCTCCTTTACATTAACACTACAGAAATATTTAAACATTTCTATCATATCCCCTCTCTCCTGTCTTTCCTCCAGAGAATGCATATTAAGGTCTCTAAGTCTGTCCCCATATGACTTATGATAAAGACAAATTTTGTAGTAGTCCTCTATCCAACTCCATCCTATTTATATCTTTTTAAAGGTGGGGTCTCCAAAATTGCACATTATTCCAAATAATGTGTTACCAGAGACTTATACAACAGCATTATCACCTCCCTTTTCCTACTGGTCATTCCTCTCCTTATGCACCCAAGCATCCTGCTGGCTTTGACTGTCACCTTTTCTACCTGTTTTGCCACTCTGAGATCATCAGACATAATCACCCCCAAGTCCCACTCTTCCTCTACACACAGAAGTACTTCGCTTCCTATACTATACTGTTCTCCTGGATTTTTGTAGCCCAAATGCATGACTGCATTTTTTAGCATTAAACTTAGTGGCCAATTACCAGACCATTCTTCAAGCTTCACCTCATGTCATCCACACCCTTATTACTGAGTTTTGTATCATCCACAAAAAGACAAACTTTGCCAGACAGTCCTTCTACAATATCACTCAAGTGAATATGGTTCAATCAATGATCTAAAACAATGTTAAAACATAGAATTTTGTTTCTGCAAATTGGCACTTAATGAAATCCACTCTTTTCAGCTAAGTGGCAAAATAATACTCATAATTTAGGAAGTTGGTTGGTTGGGCTGAGAACTTTTCAGTACTCCCTCATAAAGGTGAATAAAGGCCAAAAAGGTACCCAAACTGAGCAGATGACCACAGGATGCATGAAGGCATGACCCTCTTCCACACTTCCCCAGTGGCCACTGACCTTCTCCTCCCACCTCCCCCTCCCTAAAGATGTGAAAGAAACAGTACATACCAGCCTCTATGACAGCTGCAGATATTATGGGAAATCCTAGTGGAGTAGCAAGCAGCTGTCTGGAGTAGCCTGATGCAGTGAACCATAGAGAGGGGGATCAAAACTTACCCTGAACCTACTCTACTGCCATATAGGTGACATCTTGAGGGAAAATCGGGAGTAAGACCTGCATGAAAATGTAGGCGGAAGAAGATGCAAGCAATTTATAATGGGCACGTTAGCATTTAACGCGTGCTAAAATCGGTTAACGCGCCTTAGTAAAAGGACCCTTAAAAAGGTAAAATCCTGGATGCATGGCCCTGCCTTGTTCTGCTTCCAGTCCCGCCCCCACACTGCCTTGCCTCTTCTTTCCTGCCGAGTCTGGAGATCCTCCAAGCATACGCAGCTGTATGTGATGTCATCTGCGCATGCTCAGAGGCCCTCCAGACGTAGCGAGACTTTCCGAAACTTGGACAAACTGCCGGGTTTGGAAAGTCCATCCAGGCACCCAGACACGTCTGGGTTTCCCTGGACATCTAGTAACCCTAGGAAACTAGATACACTTAGAAACACTGGCAATGCATTCATTTAAATGTCTATGGTGGTGGAATGTTGGTGGCATGGTAGGGGCAGTTCTGCTAGCTAAACATGCGAGATGCTTCTCAAAAAGTCTATGGGTGCCAAAGGCAACAATTCTGAACATCACTATTTGTATCTGCTATTAATTGCAAAAAATTCAAACTTAGGCCCTCTTTTATCAAGCTGCTTTGGGATTTTTTTAAATCATGAGTCGCTAGGTAAAAAGCTCTGACACTCATAGGAATTCTATGAGCATCAGAGCTTTCACCGCAGCGGCCTACGATAAGAAACCCTAATGCAAGTCTGGTTATTGTTTCTCCCTTTAATTTCTCTGTCCATTCCATTTGGTTTTCTGCATTCTATTTCTCTTCCCACTTCCCTAATCTTTCTCAGCTCCTGCCCTCTGGCCCTCTGATATTGTTTGTATTACAGGGAGAAATGGTTGTCACTTGGCCCTATCACTGTAGGAGTTTCAGTAGCATAGAAAAAAACCCAAAGCAGTTGTTTTGGGATCAAAGAAAATAAAAGTGCTACCACCTAACATGATAAAATATCTGGAAGGCAATTTAAGGATAAAGCTTGCACAGAGTGCAACCCCAAAACGTCCATTCTCCTCTTCTGTGTCGAATAGCAGCAAATATAATAACCATGTACAGATGGGCTGCTTCTGCAGCTGGAGGCTGTAACTTTGTAGTATTTATTTGAAATATCAGTGAAAGCAGGGCAAGGCTGAAAACACAGAGGGAACAATCCAGAAAGCCTGGGTTCCTGTGTGTATAACAATTGAACTTGATTTTTTTTTTTTTTTTTAATAGAATGGGATTCATGCAGATGTGCTTTGCACTAAATTCATGTAGCATCCAAAACCCAGTATAGTTTTCACATTTTTATCAGTAAGCAGCGTAAGCACTAATTAGATGTAAAAACCATGTTACTGGACAAATTACAGTGCTAATTGTTCAAGTCGTCTTACATTTGTCATCTGCTTTGGGGTGATGATTTGGGTTCAGACAATGCAAAATGTTGTTTCTTTTGTTAAACGTTGTACAAGTATATGCCTAAAAGATAGTTTAATCTGATGTCACTGTCATATAGCCATATTTTAAAGGAAATTTAGTATCATATTGTTTTTATTTACTGTATAAATTGTTAATTTTATATTATTTTATATTATTTACTATTTTAATATCATGTTTACTCATACATTGTAATTCGCTTAGAAATAATTTTAATTAAGCGATTAATCAAATATAAATAAAACTTGGAAACTTGGAAAACATTTCAAGGTTTTCCAGAGACAAACTAGCATGAAACACATTGCAGACCGTGAACGAATTGATGGGTGCAAATGATTTGCAGATATTTCTGCTTTTATTTATGAAATCAAATATTCTTCAACATAGAAACAGCATATAGCTAAGGGAATGTTTGTTTATTTTCACAAAGCTCCCTGTTTAACCAGCACTCTACAAACGAGAGTGAGGTAATGGTGGAGATGGATATTCATTAGTGGCCTATTCAGACTTTTTTTTTTTTTTTTTTGTAAATATGTTTATTGAAGAAGTAAAACCGATACCTCTTTCAAGCATGGTGGATGCATGGAGAGGTCTCTTTAAGGTTAAAAAACTAGGTATAAAATAGATCTGTTGTATTGCAACATAAAGTAAGAATATGCAGATTTATGTGGACTTTGCCATCTTTGCTTGCTGTCATACTTGACGTTTTTATGCAGAAATCCACGTCAAGCCCCAAAATAACATAGGGGATGACAACAAATAAAGACTTACTACTGATGGGAAACAGCACAATATCTGAAATTCATATCATAAATAACTCACTATAATGTCCTAGTTTATTATTTTTATTCTACTATTCCTTAAATACTTTCAAACATCTACTAAAGAGACTTTATAAAATAGTTTCTAAAATATTTAAATGGTTAAATGTGATGTGGCCTGCCGGATATGGCCATGTTGAAGGTATACTGAGCACATCACATTTAACCATATAAATATTTTAGAAACTACAGTGGTACCTCGGAATCCGAACGCCCCAGAACTTGAACAATTTGGAATCTGAACTTGTTTTTTCTTCATTTTTGGCCCGGAATCTGAATGCGGCTTTGGCAGTGCTCAGCCCAAAGCTTCCCCTCTGACGCAGCTTCCTGTTTCCGCCTGGAGGAAAGCTTTGGGCTGAACACCACTTGCAGCTGCCGTTGCCAGTGGCGTACCTAGCATATGTGACACCGGGGGCCCATCATTTTTTGACACCCCCATCTGTACGAAAAACATGATTTTTAGTAACAAGCCACATGCTACACATGAGTACCTAGGAAAAGGCAGCATCTTACATACTGCAGTGAGCAGTACAACATCAATATACCCATTGTAAAACCAAACAAGCCAGACTAGTACAGATCAATCCTGCAGTCAATCCTAACAAAAAAACATGTCTTTCGAACACACAGAACACAGAAAACACCTTCGCCTAGTATGGAATATGTCATCACAAACTTTTACAAAACTGTAGTGTGAATTTTAGTCATGGTGGTAACAGCTCTGACGCTCATAGAATTCTGAGCATCAGAGCTGCTACCACCACAGCTGGCGCTAAAAAACGCTCCACAGTTTTGTAAAAGGGGGGATAAAATAGAAATACATAGACAGAGGTTAAATTGAACCAGCAAGAAGCTGGACTCTGCATACAATGCAACACCAAGAAATAGTGACACATGTCTCCTAAAGCAATAAATAAATAGAAAAATTTTTTTCTACCTTTGTCTTCTCTGGTTCCTTATCTTCTTGTAACTCTCTTCCTTCCATCCACTGTCTGCCATCTCTCTTCCCCTATATAGCATCTTCTCTCCTTCTATGCCCCTTCCAGAAACTCTATGCCTCCCCCTTCCATCTCTCCTTTCACCCCCATTGGTCTGGCATCTCTCTCCTCTCCTTCCCTCTCCCACACCTCTTTTCTGCAATCCCTTTCCCTTTTTTCCCTCATTTTCCTTTTCAATTTATTTTCTGCATCTGTCTAGATTACGTTCTTACAACCCAATCACTGCCTGGCTGGTCCGGAATGTCCTCTCCGACGTCAGAATTCACGTCGGAAAGACTTCTTGTCGGCGGGGGGAGGTAGGATCGTAGCGGCGTGGCCGGGGGAAAGGAAGGGCAGGAAGTCCCGGACCTGGCCAGCTGTGCACCCCCTAAGCCGTGCACCTGGGGCGGATCTCCCCCCCCGTTCCCCCCTTGGTATGCCATTGGCCGTTGCCGATCTTGCTGTCTTGCTGCTGGGGATCCCGATCTTGCTGTTTCTGCCAGGTTAGTCCAGTTTCTATTCTTTTCAATGGGAAAAATTGTCTTGGAACTCGAACGTTTTGGAACTCTAATGAGGTTCTGGAACGGATTAAGTTCAGATTCCAAAGTACCACTGTATTTTATAAAGTCTCTTTAGTAGATGTTTGAAAGTATTTAAGGAATAGTAGAATAAAAATAATAAAATAGGGCATTATAGTGAGTTATAACAAATAAAGACTAACATGCTCCATGTAGACTGCTACTCCATGCCGGTCACCCCTCCCCCATACTTTCTTAAGAAGTGTAAGAGTTACTGCTATTCTGACCTGAAACACTCAATGCTTGATTACCATGCCTTTGACTTTTAGGAATTCTTGGGTCCATATTCGGGGCAGAGTTGGCACTTGGCTGGTTAATGGCTCCAGAAACCCTGAAATCTGGCCCCTCTATATCTCTTACTTCTTTTTGAATTCTGTTACTGTTTTTGTCTTTGGCAACATCTCCAAGAGGGCATTCACTACCCTTTCCATGAAATTCTTTCATACTTAATGAACTTTAATCTTTGGTACAAGTACAACCTTTCAACAGTGAGACAGCTCACTTTATCCGGTTTGCAAAATCTTTGCTCTTTGCACATGATCTCTGAGCTTCTAGAATTGTTAGTGAAAAGTTCCATCTGAATTCTGCCATCTTTCCTTCATAGATTAGCCACAATTCTCTCCATTTCATGCATGGAGACTGGCTGTGAAACACATAGAGGGGCATAATTGAAAGGGACGTCTAAGTCCGTTTACGTCCATCTCGCAAGTCGTCCATAGTTAAAAAGAGCCTAAGACACATTTTCGAAAGATATGTCCAACTTTTTTTTTACTTTCGAAAATCGTCTAATTATACATCCTGTCGATCTGATCATCCAAGCCACATTTCCGTCCAACTTTCCGTCCAAGTCCAAAACGCCTAGAACAAGCCCTGTTTGACGTGGGAGGGGTCTGCAAAGTGATGGACTGCACACCCAGACATACCACCTAAATAGTGGGGTACCTTACAGGGCACTGCTGTGAACTTCACAAAAAGAGTGCCATGGCTTCTCCTCACTACAGCTCCATTATAGATGACGGTGAGCCCCCCAAAACACTTCCAGAATCCCCTAGACCAGGGGTGTCCAATGTCGGTCCTCGAGGGCCGCAATCCAGTCGGGCTTTCAGGATTTCCCCAATGAATATGCATTGAAAGCAGTGCATGCAAATAGATCTCATGCATATTCATTGGGGAAATCCTGAAAACCCGACTGGACTGTGGCCCTCGAGGACCGACATTGGACACCCCTGCCCTAGACCCACTTATCTACCACCCCAATAGCTCTTATGGCTGCAAGAGCCACTTATATGCCAGTACAAAAGAGTTTTGGGGGTGTATAGGGGAGTGCACATGTTTAAGTATCAATGCATTGATTACAGGGGCTTATGGGCATGGGTCCTGCTCTCTTTGGGTCCCTAACCCACCCCCAAGACGACTTAAGCTGCCTCTGGGCTGGACGACTAGGCTTTCCTATGCCAGGCGGCCAGGTGATGATGGTCTGGAGGCTGAAATTTAAAGTTGTGAATAAAATTTTTATGGCGGTGGAGGGAGGGTTGGTGATCACTGGGGTAGTGTTTGGGGATCTGTGTTATGTGTTTGCAGTGCTTATCTGGTGAGTTTAGGTGTGTTTTTGTGACTTAGACCATGTTTTACACGGTCTAAGTCACAACGTCTATGTTCCGTCTAGGCTCTGTTGTTAAACTTTCGGTTTTACATGCTGTACGACTAAGTCTAAGCCGGCCCATGTCCCGCTCAACTCCCGCCCTCGACACGCCTCCCAAAACGCCCCGTTTAGCTTTGGATGTTGAGCGGCACTACGAAGGCCTAGGTCGTTTTTAAATACATCCAAAATCCGGTTTTATTATCGGCGCTTGGACGTTTTTGAGAAATGTTCATCCAAGTGCCGACTTAGGCCGGTTTTTGGACATTTTTCTCTTTTGATTATGAACCCCATATTGTATTTGATATTCAGAAACTAGAATGGGGCTTAGGAATCATAGACTGCAAAGAAGGGAGGTGTGATAGTTCATTTATTTTATCTGAAAACACATTTACTACCTCTACTGATTTATTGGTGCATTTGCAAAGAGACAGAATACAAGAAACAAATTCATTCCATGAGATGACATTTGTTTTTGCTTTGCTTAGATTCATTCAGATCAGTTTGACTCATTTAATATTATTGATTTTTGCTAAAAATGAGTTCTTCCTGCTAAGGGTATCATCAGGCACAGAGCTGATCATTATCTGATACAAAAAGCTACCAAGTAAAAGCCTCAATTAAACAATGTACTTCCATTAAATACTTAACTATGCATTAAGTTGCACTAAGATAGTAAAGAAATAATGCATTCTAACTGGAGGCTTATGAACTTTGTAGATTTAATTTTGGAAGAAATTGTGCAGGAAATCTGCAGCTGATGCAAAACCCACAAAGCATTTAGGGGGAAATTCTATAACCAAGACCTAAACATAGGCGGCGGTAGGCGTCCTGCCAATGCTTACGTTAATTGAAAAACACCATCAGAAATGGCAAAAAATGGCAGTGTTGAAGCGCCTACCGACGCCTAAATAAAAGGTGGCTAGGTAGCCACTTTAGGCTGCAGAGTAGCACACATCAGAGAACATTTATAATGAACTCTTATTGCTATGCAGGACAGCATCTATCATGACTGCATGGGGCAGCATATATGATGACTGCAGCGCTTTTGTGGAACACTCTCCTGGATGTAGTTTCCGTGAGTGTCTTTAGTGAGTGGATGTAGTTTCTGTGAGTGTCTTCCGTGAGTGGATGTGGTTTCCATGAGTGACACTCACGGAGGCTGCATCTGGGAGAGTGTTTTGCAGAAGTGTTGTGGTCATTATATATGCTACCCCTTCCCTTGTTTAAAAGCAGACTGAAAGCCCACCTTTTTGATATAGCTTTCAATCCTTAACCCTACTCCTCTGCCCTCCAACTCAGCCAGCTGATTAACCGTTCCCCTTAACTGTGTCCATGACATCCAGTTTGTCTGTCTTGCCTGTTTAGATTGTAAGCTCTTTCGAGCAGGGACTGTTTTCTTACTCTTTGTGACTCTGTACAGCGCTGCACATGTCTGGTAATAATAATAATAATGGTAGACACAACATTAAAGGCGTCGGCACAGTGCGCCTCAGCCTCAAGAAAAGCAAACAAAATGTTGGGTATCATCAAAAAGGGTATCACGGTCAGGACGAAGGAAGTCATCCTGCCACTGTATCGCGCAATGGTGCGCCCCCATCTGGAGTACTGTGTCCAGTACTGGTCACCGTACCTCAAAAAGGACATGGCGGTACTTGAGGGAGTCCAGAGAAGAGCAACTAAGCTGATAAAGGGTATGGAAAACCTCTCATACACTGACAGACTGAAAAAACTGGGGCTATTCTCCCTAGAGAAGCGGAGACTTAGAGGAGACATGATAGAAACCTTCAAGATCCTGAAGGGCATAGAAAAAGTAGACAGGGACAGATTTTTTAAATTATGGGGAACCACAAGTACAAGGGGGCACTCAGAGAAATTGAAAGGGGACAGGTTTAGAACAAACGCTAGGAAGTTCTTTTTCACCCAGAAGGTGGTGGATACATGGAACGCGCTCCCGGAGGCTGTGATAGCCAGGACATAAGAACATAAGAACATAAGCAGTGCCTCCGCCGGGTCAGACCATAGGTCCATCTAGCCCAGCAGTCCGCTCCCGCGGCGGCCCAAACAGGTCATGACCTGTCTAAATCATCAGAAGGGGCCCCCATGCCACCTTGGTTTCCTGATGAGTCTTATCTTCCCATCGAAGTCCTAGCCCTCCGGTCTTGCACATGCACGACCTGGTTGGGTTTCTATACTTTCTCAGTATCCCACGATCCCTTTATCCCCCAGGAATCTGTCCAGTCTCTGTTTGAATCCCTGTACCGTACTCTGCCCGATCACTTCCTCCGGTAGCGCATTCCAAGTGTCCACGACCCTTTGGGTGAAGAAAAACTTCTTTGCATTTGTTTTGAACCTATCTCCCTTGAGTTTCTCCGAATGCCCCCTCGTACCTGTTGTCCCCTTCAGCCTGAAGAATCTGTCCCTATCCACCCTCTCTATGCCCCTCATGATCTTGAAGGTCTCTATCATATCACCCCTGAGCCTCCTTTTTTCCAGAGAGAAGAGCCCCAGCCTGTCCAACCTCTCGGCGTATGGGCAGTGTTCCAGCCCTCTTACCAGTTTCGTTGCTCTCCTTTGGACTCTCTCAAGTACCGCCATGTCTTTCTTGAGGTATGGCGATCAATATTGAACGCAGTATTCCAGATGAGGACGCACCATCGATCGATACAATGGCATGATGACTTCCCGCGTCCTGGTTGTTATGCCCCTCTTTATGATGCCCAGCATCCTGTTGGCTTTTTTCGAGGCCGCTGCGCACTGTGCAGATGGCTTCAGTGATGCATCCACCAGCACACCCAAGTCTCTCTCAAGACTGCTTTCTCCCAACAATGCCCCCCCCATTTTGTAGTTGAACAACGGGTTCTTTTTCCCTATATGCATGACCTTACATTTTTTCACGTTAAAGCGCATTTGCCATTTGTTTGCCCAGTCTTCCAGCTTGTCTAGGTCCCTTTGCAGGTCCTCACACTCCTCCCTGGAGCTAACTCTGCCGCACAGTTTGGTATCATCTGCAAATTTTATAACCTCGCACTTTGCCTCCTTTTCCAGGTCATTGATAAATATGTTGAAGAGTAACGGCCCCAGCACCGATCCCTGTGGCACACCGCTCGTGACTCCCCGCCAGTCAGAAAATTGGCCCTTTACTCCGACCCTCTGCAGTCTACCCGACAACCAGTGCTCGATCCATCTGTGCACATCCCCTCCCACCCCGTGGTTCCACAGCTTCCTAAGCAGCCTTTCATGTGGAACCTTGTCGAAAGCCTTTTGGAAATCGAGGTAAATGATGTCGACGGGTTCCCCATTGTCCACCCGACTGCTTATTCCCTCAAAGAAGTACAGAAGGTTCGTTAAGCACGACCTTCCCTTACAGAATCCGTGCTGGCTTTTTCTCAGTAGGCCATTTCTCTCAATGTGCTCGCAAATGCTGTCCTTGATCATAGCTTCCACCATCTTCCCTATAATTGAAGTCAGGCTCACCGGCCTGTAGTTCCCGGGGTCACCCCTCGATCCCTTTTTGAAGATAGGTGTGACATTCGCCAATCTCCAGTCCTCTGGTACCTCTCCAGTTCTTAAGGATAGGTTGCAAACATGCTGGATTGTGTCCGCTATTTCTTGTCTTAGTTCCTTCAGAACCCTTGGAGCACGTTACAGGGCTTCAAAGAAGGTTTGGATAGATTCCTAGAGGACAAAGTGATTGAGGGGTACAGATAAGAACAGACGTGGGTTATAGGGATAGGAGTAGAGGTAGGTTATAGAAATAGTCAGGGACCACTGCTCAGGCAATGGGCCTGATGGGCCGCCGCGGGAGCAGACCACTGGGCGATATGGACCTCTGGTCTGCCTCAGCGGAGGCAACTTCTTATGTTCTTAATAACAGTTTATATACCGCAATACCATTAAGTTCTATGCGGTTTACAATAGATTAAGCGAGGTACAAATTGATTGAATTTAAGAGGGGAGAAGAGGAGAGTTAATAGGACCGGAAATGCGTTGTTGAGGAGAAAGAGATTAACAGGACAGAGGAAACACTAGAGAGGAGAAAGAAGATGAGTGGGTCAGTTGTCTAGATACTTTAGGAACAGTTGAGTTTTTAGACGTTTTCTGAATTCCTCATATGTAGTGGTATAGAAATAATTAATAGTAGTAGTAGTAGTAGTAGGTTATTTTAGCTTTTTATTGCTGCCTATCTTCCTCTTTCTGTGAGCTCTTGTAGTTTATGAAGGCTAACCTCTTTTTCTTATCTTTTCAAGTACTACTTTTGAGAACCAAAGTGGCCTTCCTTTCCTCTTCCTTTCATTTATATCATCAACAAAAAGGGATTTTTCTTGGGGGGGGGGGGCATTTGCTCCTAAAATAGGCCCCTTCAGCTTTGCTCACTGCTTTTCAACTTTTATCAGATGATCCCATCCAGCTAACAACTCCTACAGATATTCCCAAATCAAAGTTTAGATTGAGGACAGGACTGCCACTTCCCTTGCTGTCCAGTCCTTAGCAGCCTCTTACTCTCAGAAGCAGCAAGTGCTGATATGAACCCTCCCATCCCCTCTTTACTGCCTTAACCATATTAAATTCGTTATCTTTGAGAGGCTGCTGTAAAGTTCTCAGCCCAACCAACAAAGCTGGGGCAGTCTCTATCAAGGGTTATACACAGTGGCATACCTAGCATATGTGACACTGAGCCTATCATTTTTTGACACTCTCCTCATCTATATAAAAACATGATTTTTAGTAACACTCCACACATCGCACAACAAGAGTGTCCCTAGGGAAAGGCAACATCTTACATACTGCAGTGAGCAGTAGAACATCAATACACTCATTGTAAAATGAAACAAGCCAGACCAGTACAGATCAATCCTGCACAGTCAATGCTAACAGAGAACCATGTCTTTTGTACACACAGAACACAGAAAACACCTTTGCCCAGTATGGAATATGTAATCACAAACTACCCCCTTCCCCCCTTTACAAAATCGTAGCATGTTTTTTAGCACCGACCATGGTGGTAACAGCTTCGATACCCAAAGAATTTCTATGAGTGTTGGAGATGTTACCGCTGCGGCTGGTGCAAAAAACCGCACTACAGTTTCGTAAAAAAATGGGGGGGAGGGGGATAAAATAGAAATATGTAGACAAAAGTTAAACTGAACCACCAAGAAGCTGGACTCTGCATACAATGCAACACCACAGAAACAGTGATGCATGTCCCCTAATATTGTGCAAAATATAAAGATTACTATTTCTCTGTTTTTGCAAATTTACATCTGCTATCATCACTTTACAAATTAACAAATAAACTCCCCCTTTTATTAAGCTGCGTTAGGGTTTTTGATTGCAGGACATGATGGTACAATCTCCGATGCTCATATGAATTCTATGAGCATTGGAGCTTTTACAATCGCGGCCAGCAATAACACCTCCCCCACCCCTGTTTTATGAAGCTATGTTAGGCTTTTATATCGCTGGTTGTGGCAGTAAAAGCTCCAGTGCTCATAGGATTCCTATGAGCTTCGGAGCTAATATCGCCGCAGTTGGTGATAAAAAAGCTTGCCTCTGTCCCCTCTCTCCTCCCCGCTTCCATAAAGCATCTTTCCCCTCTCTCCTCCCCACTTCCATAGAGCGAGGGCTGAATGAGGTGAAAGAGAGCCAACAAATATGTTCCTACTTTGGGCCATGACACCAATAACGTTTCTCCAATTCATTCCTACCAGAACACCTAGCCATGATCACACATATAGAACACAGATCAACTCTGCAAATTCAGGACCACAAATTAAAAGTCCTAATATACACAAACGAAACCCTAATGCCAGACTCTGTATGCATGTAGTATAACAACAAATGCATAGCAAATATACATTCTCAAAACCAACATATTTCAATCATCGAATTGAAAATAAAATCATTTTTCCTATCTTTGTTGTCTGGTGATTTTATTTTTCTACACATGTTTTCCCAGACTCTGTCTGTGCCCTTAACTCTATTTCTAGGGCCTTCTTATTATTTGCTGTTTCTCCTTCACTTTCTGTGCTACATCCATCTTTGGCATTAACTTTCAATATTCAACTTTTTTCAATTTTTCTTCTTCCTTCTGAATTCCATCTACTATTCCATATCTTCCCTTCCCACCTATCCATGTGCACAATCTCCTTCCTCTCCATCCATGTGTACCATGTTCCCTCTCTTTCTTCTCTCCATTCCCATCTTTTCTTAAACAGCATTTTTTTCCAACTCTCTTCCCTTTCCATCCCTCCCATTCCATTCTCTCTCTCTCCCCTTACTTTCCAACTGTGTACAGCATCTCCTCCCTCTCTCCCCCCCCCCTTCTAGTGGTCTGTCATCTTTTCCTGTCCTTCCCCCAGTCTGGCCTCAGTCACTCTCCCCTCCTTCTCTTCCCTCCTCCCTCTTAGTGGTCTGTCATCTCTTTGTCCTTCTCTTCTTCTCTTCTCCACGTGTCTCCCCTCCTTCCCTTCCCTAGTCTGGCATCTCTCTACCTCCCTCCCTCTCCAGTAGTCCATTTCATTCCTTCCCTTTATCCCTTCTTGTGATATGGTATTTCTCTCCTTCCCTTCCTTCTTCCTACCTACCCTAGTCTGGAATCTCTCTCTCTCACCTCCTTCTTTTCCCTGGTCTGGCATCTCTCTCTCTCTTCTTCCCTCTCCCTCCAGTAGTCCATCTCTCTACTTCCTTTTCTCCCTTCTTGTGGTCTGGTATCTCCTCTTCTCTCCTTCTCTTTCTTCCTCCTCCTCCTATTCCCTACTATGGTCTGGTATTTCTGCCCTCCTTTTCCCTTCCCTGCCCCAGAGGTCTAGCATCTTTCTTTTTTCCTTTTCCATCCCCTCAGTCCAGCATTTCTCTAATCCCCCCATCCCCCAGTGACCGAACCTCCCCCCCACCCGTCCTCCTCTCCACAGGATCTGGTAAGGCAGCTGCTCTTTCATCCTTCAGTCAGGCGGCCTGTAAGCTTTCCCTCTGCTACTACTTCCCACCTACTAGGGGCAGGGCTGCCGAGAGAAAATCCGGGCACACAAAGAAGGTGTGTGGGCCAAATCTCTTAGTTGCGCTGGTGACATAGTGGATCTTAAAATTTTTTTTACCAGCTTTAGCTTGCTGAATGAGCGCTCTGCAGAGGCAACAGTTGCAAGAATTGTCAACAGAATACACAGACCGACGCATATATTTGGAAAGAGTCCTTCCAGTTTGTACTTTTTCAAGCAATTCAGCAGCTCCAATGGGCTCAGCTGGTTCTCTCCAAAATTTGATCGATGAACAGCTGGCAGATGACTCATCTCCATTACAAGATCTTCACTGATATCAGCAGGATATTGATTTGCCAGTGATTTTGATTTTTCTTTCAGCTCATCTACAGGAATTCTAAAGGAAGTTGAACTTCTTAGAAATGTTCACTGAAGCATTGAAACAAACTGTGAGTCCACCAATAACATTATCCAACATTACATAGAAAACAGACTTTCTGAAATACGCTGCTTCAGGGGAGTCATATGTTTCATGTTGTTGTGTCAATTTGGCATCTTCACCATGGACCCTCGTTTTGCGTCACCACGACTTCCAGATAGTTTAATTTCTATGTGTAAATTGGAAGCAACATGCTTAGCTTCGCTCCACATACTTTTCCAGCTGTTACAGAGATATGTCAGTTCTGAAATCAGGGGTTTTATGTTGAACACTTCAACATCTAGTGTTACATTTCTGAATTGGATAACTTTGCTACAGATATCAACTGGAACTAATATTTTGTACCATACAACAGACACTATCACACAAACAAATGATGTCACATAAGACAAAGCTCCATTAATCTCTGTTCTTGTTTTGGCAGGTTCAGCTTCAGGAGGTCTTCTAATGCTAATTTGATGCCAGGCAGATGGGCTACAAAGGGCTTCACACTTTCAACACAGTCTGACCACCGTGTGCTAGATATGGCATGAAGAGAACAAAATTTTGCAAAATTTTCTATTGATGTGGAGTAGAGCTAAACAAGTTATAAACAGTTTGTATAGTTCCAAAGTATGTTATGGTTTCAGGAATACATTCTGCAGCATCATTTCCACACAAATTGAGTGTGTGGCATCCGCATGGAGAAAATATAGCTATTGGACATTGCTTAAGTATTCTTACTTGTGCACCTTTATATTTTCCTTGCAATATCACCAAAGATGGCACAAATTTTCATAATAAATATGCAGTGGGGATTCCAAACTTCAATCTAAACAATGTCCCCCGATGCTAAGTCATAAGTCAACAGCTTCCATTTGCATTAGCTGTGTGCCCCACACTTAAATATCATACTTCAATTACGCATATTTTATACAAATGTGGCCTCAGGTACACCTCCTACACCCTTGACAAAATTTAAGTCTGGTGGAAATCCAGGTGTCTCAGTATCCTCATTGGCCTACATTCTCCTCACCTCACTCTGACATGTTTGTATTCAAATTTTTGCTTTTGTATATTACTTTAGAAGTTATTAAAAGAGTATTGATAACCCTTATGATGAATATAATACTTAACTTGAATTCATCATACTCTCATGCTCATGGGATTAGTCAATCTTTCACAATGAGTTGCTTTTTCAAGGATCTCGCCCTATAAGACATATACAGACCAATCAAATACTCTTCAACACTTATTTAATATAAAACATACACTGAAACTCTCAAAGTACTCCTACTTACACTCCCACCCACTATTCTGCTTACCAGAGCCACTGTGTCATCCGCCTTACTCAAACTTCATAGTAAGATGGCGGCGGCGTACTCAACTCCCTTTCTTATTCTATTTGGATTATCAGCTGACCCCCCATGCAGCCCGAAGGAGGGGCTAAATTAACGTAGCCCTTTTGACCTCCGAGTTGAAGCCATTAGGAGCCACCGTATCCAACCGGTGGATCCATCCTTGTTCTTTACAATTCAACACTTGTTCCCCACTGACTCTATAACTCGCCATAATAGTTCGTCCACTGTGTGATTCTTATACCTCCAGTGTTGCACTAAAGGTGCTTGCAAACACTCAGTAACTATGCGAGACTTGTGCTCATTCATTCTAATTTTAACAGGTCTACTAGTGCGTCCGATGTATATCAGACTGCACGGACACATTATTGAGTAAATAACATTGGCTGTGTTGCAGTTTGTATTGCTTTACGCTTTAATAGTGTATGTCTTATTGGGGACCTCCCAACTGTTCCCCTTTATCGTTTTTGAGCACCATTGACATCGGCCACAATTGGTGTGCTGGTAAGTGCCCTCTCTCATGGGGCTGTAACCCTGATGTAGTCTTTGGCCTAACGTCTTACCCCTATTATACGCCACCTTTGGAAACACTTGTAAAGAAGGATGTAAACTCAACACATACCAATGCTTCCTCATAATCTGAATGAATGTTCCCACTATGGGGGAGTATGGAATTATACAGGTGACATTCTCTTGTGTGTCTTCAATCTCCTCCCCTTTCTCCCGCAACAGAAGCTCCCTCTGGGTGAAACGTGCTCTTAAAAATGGCACTCTAATGGCTCTCCTAGGGTAAGCCCTCTCTAAAAATCGCTTCTCCATTAGTTTGGCTTGTACCTTGTATTCCTCCAAGGTGGAACATAATCTGCGAGCTCTTAAAAACTGACTGACAGGCAAGTTAAACTTTAACTTGTACGGATGGAAACTGTCAAAGTGCAACAGAGTATTCCTCGTAACGGGTTTTCTATATAGGGAAGTGAAAAAAAAAAACCCTCTCTCAAAAAAATAGACAGGTCCAAAAATTCAATACACTCCCGACTAGAAGTCATGGTAAACTGAACCTGCCTGTCAATAGAGTTGAGATGTTCAATGAATTGTGTCAATTCGCAGTAAGTCCCTTCCCATAGGAAGAACACATCGTCCAAAAATCTAGTCCACAGCATGATGTTTTGAAATTGAGCTGTGGCATAGACATGCTGTTCTTCCACCAGACTTAGATTTTGTCAAGGGTGGAGGAGATGTACCTGAGGCCAAATTTGTATGAAATATGCGTAATTGAAGTATGATATTTAAGTGTGGGGCACACAGCTAATGGAAATGGAACCTTTATATTTTCCTGACACTTTGGCTGCGTTTTCATAACCTTGGCTGCGTTTTAAATCTGTCCTGGGGGGACCCCCAGCCAGTCAGGTTTTCAAGATATCCTAATGAATATTCATGAAGCAGATTTGCATGCCTATCACCTCTATTATATGCAAATCTGCATCATGCATATTCATAAGGATATCTTGAAATCCTGAATGACTGGAGGTCACCAAGACCACTGCATTATACAATAGGATACTGCATAGAGCAGTGTTCTTCAACTACCGGTCCATGGACCAGTGCCGGTCCACAGAAATTTCCTGCCGGTCCACAGGGCCAGCATGTGCATCAGGCCCAAAACAGTGTTCTTCAACCGCCGGTCCACAGTGCAATCGATGTGGCGTTATCTTCGAGCCAGCTCCCTCTTCCTAACTGATTCAGTGCACAAAGCCACAGGCAGTGGCTCCTACGGGCATCCTGCGCCTGAACCGGAAGCCTTCTCTCTGATGTTGCAATGTCAGAGGGAAGGCTTCTAGACGAGGCACGGGAAGTGCAAGGTGCAATTAGTACTATTATGGGGGTGGGGTCTGGGGTGGAGATTGGGTAGAGATGGGCAGGGTCTGGCCCACGACTTAGCCCAGTATTCTTCAACCGCCGGTCCACGGACCGATGTCAGTCCACAGAATAATTATTTTATTTCTGCCGGTCCATAGGTGTAAAAAGGTTGAAAAACATTGGCATAGAGAACAGAGAATCTGAAGGCCCATATCTTAGCAGAAAAACGGGGCATGCTGCTGACATCTAGGCTAGAAAGAAGAACTCCAGCTGGTATATTTATTTATGTCGCTTACATCCTAGGAGCTAATGTATATGTCGCTTACAACCTAGGCAGCTCACAAAACAACATACATAATCAGAGAAACATCACCTCATTAATTGATATCAAATATCTATATAAAATTAATATTGATTACACTATTAGCAACAAAGGTCAGCTACATAACAAATGAAAGCCAACATATTGATCATCCAAAAGCCTTAAGAAATGTCTTTAGCAGTTTTCTAAATAAACTTCTTTCTGATTTTAGTTTAGCCTGAATAGGACAATCATATTACTTCATCTTCATATGCTCGCATTCAGTCAACCTGTGATGCAGCATTTTTTTGTATTACACCACATCTTTGGGATGCTCTTCCAGCATCGATTTGTAAGGAAACATCTTTAGATAAATTTAAAATCTTATTAAAACTTATTTTTTTCAAAAGGCTTTTGGGAACTCTAGGATTGTTGGTCTCAGGAATTATAAGGGAATTTATTAGGTTATAATATATGTTTTAGGGCTCTTTTTACTAAACGGCGCTAGAGGTTTTTAACTCAAGCTGGTGAGATAGAATTCCTATGAGTGTCAGAGCATTTACCTCACTGGCCTGCGCTAAAAAGCTCTAGCTCAGGGGTGTCAAATTGCAATCCACTCGGGTTTTCAGGATTTCCCCAATGAATATGCATGAGATTTATTTGCATGCACTGCTTTCATTGTATGCTAATAGATCTCATGCATATTCATTGGGGAAATCCTTAAAACCTGACTGGATTGCGGCCGGCCGACATTTGACACCCCTGCTCAAGCTCCATTTAATAAAACCCAACATTAATTTGCTTTGCTTTTTGTTTTTATATTTTGTACACTGCTTTGGCCTTCTCGCCAGTAAAGGTGGTATATAAAATTTAAATAAACATAATCTGAATAGGACTTGGAACAGCTAATGAGAAAGTACATAACCTAGTCTGTTTCAAACATTACACATTTCAGCCAATATTAGTCAATAGACCAGTACTGTTTGATCGTAAAGACCTGACTGGATGATGTGTTTGAAGAACCATCCTCAAATAATAAGAAACCCCTGTTTCAAAATATAATACAAGGGGCCACTGAAAAGTTCTCAGCCCAACCAACAAAATTGGGACAGTCTCCATCGAGGGCTATACACTTACAAGAAAATTCTATAACCATTGCCTAAACTTAGGCATCGGTAGAAGCCCTGCTAATGCCTAAGTTAATTGGAAAAACACCATCCGAAATGGCAAAATACAGCAGCACCTACTGACGCATAAATAAAAGGCACCTGGATTTGCGGCTACGTAGCCACTTTAGGTCGCAGAATGTCAAAATAGGCGTGGCCAACATCAGAAGTGGCATTAGGCAGGCTAAAGCGGCTACCTAGCTGTGATTCATGGCAAGATAGGCGGCTGAAATTTAGGCAGATTCGGGAAGTCCTGCCAGCGTAGCTGATCAGGAAAGAAATACCCCTGCCAAGATCAGCTGAGTGGCTGTGGCACCGGATCTCCCAACTGCAATAGGCAGGATGGATGCTCACTTCTTCTTGCCATAACCCCCAAAGTATAACCCCCCCAACCAAGATAGCCAGGAGGGACCCTCTTGCATCTCCCCTTGGCTGCTGGTCCACCCCCTCTGACATCACTTCCTTGTTCCAGAGCAGAGCCGGCATTTAAGTTTACAGCCACTGCTGCTGTTCAAAAAGCATACAGCAGTGGTGGTGAGGTGAGGGGGCAAGATACTGGATGGCATTGGGGTGGAGGGCAATATTCCCTCTAAGCTGCACAGGTGTGCGGCTGTGCACTTCTCTTCAAAGCCCAGCACAGCAGCTCTTGGCTACCATGCACTAGGAGCAGCACTTCCCACCTCCCTCCTGACACTAGGATGTATCTTAGAGCAGGCCAAGTGGCTGCTCCCTGCAGTCCGGGATTCCTTCCACCCCCTCCTCCCTCCACGGGACCCATCTCTGCAGCTCCTTCATCCTTCATACAGGTAGCAGCGTGAGTGAACACATGGTGCCTTCGGCGGCCTGGAAGCTTTCCCTCTGCTACTGCTTCCTGTTGCCTGTCCCCTAGTCAGGCTCGAGGAGATGGGGATGCTGCTGGTACATCACTCCAGGGCCTATGAAGCTCAAGGTAGCCCAATGAAGCCCAAGGTTATGAAAACGCAACCACTGATGTAATGCATAGAAAACCTGACCATTTTGCCAAATAAACTGGACAGACAAGAGGCTCTTACCATAGCAGATGCACAGATGTGTTTAGGACAGTGTTTCTCATCTCAGTCCTCAGGGCACAGCCAACCAGTCAGATTTTTAGGATACCCACAATGAATATGTATGAGATAGATTTTTATACTAAGGAGGCAGTGCATATCCTGAAAACTCAACTAGCTAATTATGCCCCCAAGGACTGGACTGCTCTAAGAAAAGATTGGGTGAGTTAGCAGCTAAAAGGACACTCCGACAGAGAAATGACACTCCCAAGGAAAAATGAATATAATTATAGTTTTGTTCATAGTATATGTGGGTTGTTTAAAGTGGTTAAATATATCTATAATAATAAAAAACCTAGTGCGCGCATGCGCTGTTGAACGATCGTGAGTCCTGGTGGCGTGAGGTGTGCTTCTGTGTCACTCCTCATGGCGCCTGCGATAGCTGGCGTGTGTTCCAGCGACTCCTCCCTCCCGCTGCCGCTGCTCTTCAAACCTGCGAGGTTCGCCAGCCGCTGTAGCAAACCTCACAGGCCGCTCTCCACCTTCCCAAAATGGCGCTGAAGGAGTTGGGGTTGCCGCTGCCGCCACACTCGGTCTTCCGCCATGAAGGAGGAGATCTGGGCTGAGAGGTGAACGATGCAACCCAGCTCCAGTTCGAGGAATGGAGGGAGGGTAAGAATGGAAGGGGGTGGAAACGGAGGGGACCATAGGGCAGGCAAGCATTGCACAACAGGGGACCAGGGGGAGAGGGAAAGGGGGTTGCTTTGGGGGGAGGGGGCAGACAGCAATCATCAGGGGGGAACAGAAGGGGGCCACGGAGCACGCAGGCATGGCACAACAGGGGGAGAGGGAAAGGGGTGTGCTGGGGGCAGAAAACAATCATGCTTTGCTCTGGGAGGGGGGGAGACAGAAGGGGGCCACGGAAGACAGGCAGGCATGGTGCAACAGAGAAATACAGGTAGGCAGGGGGGCCAGGGAGAGATACAGACAGAATGAATGAATGAATGACAGACAGACAGACAGCGTCCAAGGAGAGAGAGACAAAGAAAAAAACCCAGACATCTGCTCTAGCGCCTGTTAATGTAACGGGCTTAAGCCTTAAAGACTAGTATATATATATATATTTGCATTAGAGCTCATAATTCAATGCTGTCTATTCAATATGTTTTGTGGTGTCTATAGTCTATAGATCAGTGGTCCCCAAACCTTTCCTGGGAGACCATCAGTCATTGGGGTTTTCAAGATATCTCTCATGAATATGCATGAGAAAGATTTGCATGCATGCCATTTCCATCACCTTCTTGTGCATCTTCATTAGGGGTATCCTCAAAATCTTCTGGGACAGCTTCAAAAAAATACATTTGGGACACATGGATGGGGCATTTTTTAAAAAAAGTCTAAGTCCAACTAGGATGTTTCCAGCTGAACATCTAAAGTTGGAGGAACAAAAATGGCCATTTTCAAATGGCAACCTGCTGGATGACCACATATAATATATATATATATTTTTAAAATATCTACTTAGATGTCTTGGTCACTAGGATGTTTAACTTTATACACAGCTCAATCCACACCAAGGCTTTTTAATTACACATAGTAAACATCAATCATAAGCAGTGGCGTAGTGAGGATAGGAGGCACCCAGAGCGGTGAAATCCCTCCCGCACCCTCATCTCCACCCCTCGCTCCTTCCCTGCTGCACGAGCGCCCCTTCCCTTTCCCCATACCGTGAGCAACAAGAACTTCAACGTTCTCCTCGTGACCCCGTCGTCTCTCCCACTGATGCCACTTCCTGTGCGCGGCACCCAAAAGTGACATTTACTGGTGAAATGATGCGGTCGTGAGGAGCACGTTAAAGTTGTTGCTCAAGGCGGTTGTTGCTCATGGCATGCCTATCACCTCTATTATATGCAAATCTGCCTCATGCATATTCATAGGGATATCTTGAAATCCTGAATGACTGGAGGTCACCAAGAACAGGTTTAAGAACCACTGCATTATACAATAGGATACTGCATAGAGAACAGAGAATCTGAAGGCCCATATCTTAACAGGAAAACGGGGCATGCTGTTGGCAGCTAGGCTAGAAAGAGAGAACCCCAGCTGGTATATTTATTTATGTCGCTTACATCCTAGGAGCTAATGTATATGTCGCTTACAACCTAGGCAGCTCACAAAACAACATACATAATCAGAGAAACATCACAACATCATAAATTGATATCAAATATCTATAGGTGGATAGGAAGGGTTGGCATGTGCATTACGAAGGGAAGATCAAATATCTATAGGGGATAGGAAGGGTTGGTGTGTGCATGGCAAAGGGAGGAGTGGGAAGAGGCAGGGGCAGAGAGGAGGAGGGGTGCTGCCACCCTCCCCCCGCCTTCCCCATTACTACGCCACTGATCATAAAAGAGGCAAAAGGATCTCAGACACCTGCTCAGAGAGTTATATTGAAACACTGATCTGAGACTTATCAATCGCAGATTTCCATCATTGATCCAAAAAAGTACTCTATTAACTCACAAAATATATTCTAATTTCTTCTTTTTTTCTTTTTCTTATATTAATATATTCCTTTGAGTGCTTTGCACTTTATACTTCATATGTACTACACATACTTTTCAAATAACCTTATGAAATCAATTTTTGATCTTACTAATGAAATACAATGACACAGTACCAAACATTCAGACACTAAATACTCGAATTATAAATACTCGAATTATAAACCGTGATTTTTGGGCCCAAAATTTGGCCCAAAAACGGGGGTCCCCATTTATATTTGAGCCAACGCCTCCTCCCAGAATTTTTCAGGCCACGGCCGCCAGGCTCTGTCCCCCTCCTCCCTGCCCTATCTTCATACTCGTGCTGATCCCTGGTAGAGGTGCAGCAGGCAGGAGCAAGCTTTCCAAACTCCTGCCCCGCTGCTAACCAGCTACCGCAGATCGAGTTTCTTCAGTCGCTGAGCGGCACAAGCAGGAGTATGATTTGGTGCTGCTGCTTGGCGCTGAGTGGCTTCCTTACTGGCTCCAAAGCTGCTCAGCACCGAGCAGCAGCGCCAAATCGTGCTCCTGCTCGTTCCGCTCAGCGGCTGAAGAAACTCGATCTGCGGTAGCCAGTTTGCAATTATCCCTTGGTCCATTGGCTGGATCAAAGAGGTCGTGTTTGGCAGCAGAAACACAAGTTTGATGTTGGTAAGTCTTACGCGATTGCTGTGTGCTGCACAGTTATCACACAGCATTAAAAATGTGCCTCCTTATGCCTTCTCATCAGATTGTCAAGCTTCTGTAACCATTCCAATCCACAATGTCACTGTCATCCATGCATTTTTGTTACTTTCATATTTAACAGGCAGGTGTTTCAATTTTTTGAAGCACTGAGGATTTTGATTCTTCCCAATCACCAGTGGCTCGAGCTTTTTTTTTTTTTTTTAACTTTATTTTTATTGAATTTAACATACTTTACAAGTATAACTACTTGATTTAGAAATACAGAATCATGTTCCAAAAGAAAAACATCATTAAACATTGCAGTCTTTAAAATAAATATGTATGAAACTTAACTCTTCCTTAGACCTCAATTAGAAGGAGGAAAAGAAAACAAAGATATTATAGGAGTAATATTACAATGATACAACAAAGAAATAAAAGTAAAGACTTAAACGCTAGAACCCAGCATTTCCTTTAAGCTACATTCCCTCCACTAGATAAACCTTTGAGATCTAAAAAGGAACGTAGATGATCTGGTGTAAAATACACATATTTCAGACCCTTAAACTTAATGACACATTTGCATGGATAAGCTAGCAAAAAAGTAGCACCTAGCTTCCTTGTCTCTTCTCTCATGCCCAAAAACATTTTCCTTCTTTCCTGGGTTATTCTAGTTACATCATGATATAACCATAAACGTTGACCACAAAAAAGTGATCCAGACTTTTTAAAGAATAACCTCATAACTGCGTTAAGATCTTGTTCAAAGATAAAGTTAACAATTAAAGTTCCTCTTTCTTTAACTTCCATAGATGATTCCTCTAATATTGCCGTGAGATTTTGCAGATCTTTATCAGTAGCCAAATTCTCACCCTTAGGTATATCTAAATTTCTTTTTGAAGTAGGTAAGAAGTACACTTTGTTTAAAGGCGGAATCTGATCTTGCGGATAGTTCAAACATTCTACCAAAAATTTTTTAAAAATCTCAATAGGTGATATTGCCGAAATCCTTGGGCAATTTAGAATTCTCAAGTTCAATCTTCTGTTAAAGTTCTCAATCATTTCTATTTTACGGGCTGTAGAATTTTGTTCTTTAACAATGGTGGTAATTGAGTTTTTCAGTGAAGCTGACTCAATTTGTATTTTATCCATGCATTCTTGTTTAACTTTTAGCAAACTTTCAGAAAAGTTATCCATTTTCTTAACCATTACCTCAACATCTGAGGCAGTCTTCTCCACCTTCACATCCATTCTCTTGATAGCCTCCAAAAGTATTTCCAGTGTCACTGCTGGGGTGCTTGTTGGTGCTCCTTCTCCTTCGGCAGCCCTTCCTCCCAGCGTTCCAGCTAGGGCTGTAGCTCCTCCCATTGCCTGCTCCGGGGTCTCCAACTCCTCTCCCTCGGGGCCAAGCTCAACACTCTGCGCCTCTGCTGGACATGGGGGCGCAGAGAGATGCGGTGGAGACAACGATGTCAACAAGTCCAAAGACCCGAGTGCTCCCTCACTCGGGTCCGACGCGGAACTCTCCCGCCGCGGGGACATCTGGGCGTCGGCTGGGCTCAGCGGCTGCAAAAACCGCTGAATTGACTGCTGGGCTGGAGACGATGTGAGCAGCGGCAAATGATCCGCTCTCACACTCCCCTTCCTCTTTGCATGAGGCATTCCGACAAGTAAGTACAGTATCTGGTTGAAGTATTAATTTGAAGAAAAAACGCTAAGCCTGCCGAGCACAGCTACATAGCGTCCGCCATCTTGTATCCTCCCTATCACTCGAGCTTTTCACTACCATGCATATTGCAACTGAGCAGCAATGTCAATTGTTCCTTTGGCACCTTGAAGCCAACAGCTTCACTGTATTTGAAAGCCAATGTTCCATCAGGGATGGCACACCAGTAGAGGCCCTTGAACACGTCACATGGTTCATATCCACCAATGACTGATGGCAACACTTCTAATCTTTCTACACCACACTCATCCGCCTCTTGTTTTTCGCCATGCTGCTTCTTAAATGTTATGCCATTATTAACTCTCCACCTCTCTAACCATCCATTTGTTGCTTCTACGCTCAGTTCTTCAGATAACTGTGCTGATTTCTCCTTCAGCAGAGGTTGTTGACTTCTAGCTTCAGCAAACCATTGCAGCAACGCCTGTTCAACATCTCCAGCCTTCCCAATTATTTTCCGTTTTCTGGTAGGATTGCTATTGTTTTGCCAGTCTTTCTATATCACTTGCTTTTTTTGTAAATCCGAGAAATCTGGCTAGGATGAATGCTGTAATATTTTGCAATAGAGACCTGACTCTCTCTTTGGTCAAGTCTCTTTAACACATCGACACGTTCAGCCATAGACAATGATTTTTGTCCACGTGACGCCATGGTACAGTTCCAAAAGTTCGAACACCTGGCCAGGCCTAGGCTGTGGTTCCAAAACACATGGCTCATCCACGTCAGAACATGTGATTGCATTTAACCGGGGTGAACATAACATGAGACAATGGCGGATGGGCCTATAACATCTGTGAGCATAAGCGAATTGAATGCTTATCAGAATTGCTATTAACCGGAGTTTACATCCATTGACTTTAATGTAAAAAAACGGGACTGTGGTGGCATGTGTGGATAACCGAAGCGTGCGCTTAACCGACGTACACTTAGGTGGAGTTGACTGTATTCATTTTTAAGTTTGATGGGGTGAGAGGGCATGTGAGTTGGAGAGGAAGCAAGAGGAGGGGTAGAGAGAAACAGAATTCTACTATGCATGCCACCCACTGGTCTTCGCCAAAATTGCTTTCTTTTTTATAATTCTTTATTTATAACACACATAAATATAACAAGAAAAATACAACAAACAAAGCCTCAAGAAAATCATCAGCTAATCAGCATCAACACTCCAAGCACATGAACAGTGTTAACTATTTTCTAGAAACCTATACAGAATCAGAAAGAGCCCCCCCACCTCCCCATCCCCCCTTCACCCCCCCCCCCAGAACAGAAAGCCGATATACCACCAAACCACTACAACTCCCAGCCCCCTACCTCACAGTAGAAAACTAAGAGCCAGAAACCCACTAGGACAATACCACATCCCAACCACCCTCAGAACCAGACACCTCCCCTCTCCCCACTTCAACCCTCGGACCCTGAGCTATCCGTTTTCTCCACTGCAAGAAACCATCCCCAAAGATCTTCAAATTGTTGCCAATGACGTGTCAGCAAAGCAGATAGTCTATATCGTTCACATACCCAACCCAACTTCTCTCTCATCAGCAAGGTAGGCACCGTTGTACTCCTCCAATGAAGGGCCAGCACCATCCAGGCTGCTGTGAAGGCTAAACTGGCCAACCTATCCTGAGTGTCCTCCACCCCCCTGGCATCACCCCAAACAATGCAGTTTCTGCTCTTATGACCACCCGACATTGGAGAAGTTGACCCACATATCCAAACACCTGGGCCCAATATTCCGCAATCTTGGTACACCCCCACCCCATATGAATAAATGTGCCCAAAAGTTCACATCCCCTCCAACATTTATCAGTACATGAAGTATACATTTTGCTGAGTACTGCGGGCATAATATACCAGCGCACCAGAAGCTTAAGAGCATTGTTCACCAATTGCGGTGCCACCGAAACATGGTGAATTCTCAAGGCAATCTGTTCCCATTCCTCTCCAGAGTAAGTGATCCACAAATCCCGCTCCCAAGCCCTCATATATGAGGTCTTGTGATCCTTATCCTCCTGTAACAGTTGGTACAATATCGAAATGCACCCCTTGTGCACCAGTGCACCCAGCATCATTTCAAACTGGGAGCACTGGAGCACAGTGGAATCCACCACCCGAGCCCTCATAAAATAATTTTTTACTTATAAATAAGGAAATTAATCCCCTGACTCCAAGTGGAATTGAGCATGAACTTCAGGGAACCCCATAATGGAGTCCCCCTCCAAAAGCTGACCAAAACACTGAAGGCCCCAGTACTCCCAGCGAAGGAAAATACCCCCTTCCCTACCCGGTAGAAAATCAGGAACAAATTGGATGGGAAGAAAGCGCACTCCTTTGAGCTTACCCATTAGCTTCCTAGAATTTCCATGCCATACCCTCAATGTCCACCTAGTAAAAAGATTATCTATAACCACTAAGTTTTTTTCCCTGAAGCCCACCCATGGAAGGTATTTAAGCTGTCTAATGCCTCTGAGCCTCCCCCCCCCTAAGAGCCTTTGTTCCACCTGTACCCATAATTTGAGTGGAGAGGCATGCCAATCCACTACCGCTCGAAACTGCACCGCATGATAATACTGTTCCAAATTAGGGATACCCAGATCCCCTTCCCCCTTGAACTTAAACATGGTGTACCTAGCCACTCTAGGATGCCTCCCTCCCCAGATAAATCTCAAAATTCTCTGATACCAGCATTGGAAATACACTTTTGGGATTTCAAGAGGCAAAACTTAAAATAAGTGCAGAAATTTAGGGATTACCATCATCCGTATAACCTCCATTCTACCCATCCAAGAAAGATATAATTTATCCCAACGTGGCAACCAACGGGATATAATTAAGATGAAACAAAGCAGACCAATCACACTCCCCTCCCCCCCAGCTGAATCCCCAAGTATCAAATGGGGCCCTTCACCCACCTAAAAGGGACCATGTGCTGTATCACTGGAATATCCGAAACGGGTACCGATATATTCATAATCTTGCTTTCTGGCTACAGTACTGCATAACATGATCCAGAAAGTGAAGTTTGTGGGCTGAAATTCAAAGGGCGACATCATAAAACTCAAAATGAATTGTGGATAACTTGCAAAATGTTTCGGAAATCATGCTCTATGGATCACAAATTTTAGTTCCTGTTTTCTGAATAGCTATAATACTATGAAGTAAGACTTTGGCCTTCTCTGCTCTCTGTTTTCATGCACTAAACAGGCTAATATTTTCCTCTGGAAATTTAGCCACATAAAACCTCTCAAAAATGATCACTACAGGTACAGAAATATTTCCCATTGCATTGGATGCCAACAGTCTGATTAAAATAGAATTCCAAGCACGACTTAACAGATTGCTTATATGTATATTGCATCCCAAGACCACAAAAGTCTTTAATGCTTAATAGGAATTCCAAAAGGAAACTCTCTCTGGTAAGATGCAAGTATTATGGTGAACATTAGCAGTAAATTTGAGAAGTTAAGATCATACCTTATATACCTAGGCTTAGTAATGGAGCTCATTATTTATTTACAATTTTGATATACTATCATTCTCACAAAATAAACAAATCAAAATGTTTATCATCTAGGCACAACTAACCCATTTGGAAACATTGGCCTTGAGTGATCGGAAAAATGATCCATGAATTGCTAATCATTAACCATGATTTTGCACGTCACAAGGTATGTGACCATGAAAACCCAACTGAATCATGGACGGCTAAGTAGGACATTTGCATATCAAAATTAGATCTTTCAGATTAGAAGATAGCAAAGCATTTTCAATTTTTCACTAGTCAATTTCTAACAGAGCAACACAAAAATCAAATTTACTGAAAATAAATTTTATCATCATAGGTCATTTATAACCACTAAAGTCTAATATAGTGAGCTGATGTCGGCCACATAAAGAACCAAAAGAACCTGATATATATTATGAGTCACTGGACAAAGTATAGCAGTACTACTGAATCTCTTCCACTCATCGCTTGGTAATATGGGTGTAAAAAAATTACAGTGGCTGATGGCTACCACTACAGCCAAGCTCATGAATGTATTCATGAAGCCAGCTGTTCTTCTGAGGGGAAGCGGGGGAATGAATCCCTAGGCTGGAAGCCTTGTAAAGACAGAAGGCCTTTATCCTAGGGATTGTGGTGCAATGGGTTGCTATTTCCAGGCATGCCCCTTGTCTAGACACAAAGGATTATTATTAATTTGGATCGACAGTATGATATGAATGGATTGTCTCCTGCTTCCATTAACATTCCAGATTCAATGATCCTTGAAGGCACTATTTTAACCTATAGACCTTTATTCAAAACTTTAGTTAGTTTTCTTTAAAAATGCAAAACTAGTGATGATGTGAGTGACATAATGACCCATTCAGTAATATTTCTCAGCCAGTCAAACAGGACTTTTATTCCAGTGAACTAACTATGCCCTTTAGGTTAAAATCTAAAACAAAGTATTTCATTGTATGCTCACTCAAACTCAAACTAGTCATGCAATTCTAATTTAAGGAATCTTGTAAAAAAATAAAAAAAAAAATTGGTTTTGACACTGTGTGGCATGCGTTTTAATTTGGTACTACTTAGATTTTGGCATTGCTTTGTCAGCTTGGCAGCATGTGATATCATCAACCAATCTGTATTGGTGAAAAAGAGGTGTTCTAGGTGTGTGTGTGTGTGTGTGTGTGTTGAGGGGGAGGGGGGTTCTTGCTAAATTGATTTAATTTTGTTTAATAATCATACTCATTAAGCGATGGTTTGTGGAGATTGTTCTTCATGGTTTCTCTACTAATTGTATTCCTCAATAATCGGCATAATCCACTTTATTATTTAGGGCCTGATTCAAAAAGACTTAACCAGCCAGCAGAGTCTTCTACCTGGTTAAACATTGAACTGGCCATCTGCCAATATTAAGTGGCATTTAAGTGGGTATTGCTGCTGAATATTGCCTCTGACCACCATGGTACTATCCAGTTAATACTGAGGCAGTCTGGGGGTGGAGTTATGGTGAAGCAGGTAGTTAACAAGGCTGTAGAAATATTCATTCAGCTACTCAGATAGCAAACTGAGTAAAGATAGGGCAGTAAATAGGCTGTCCTAACGTTGCCCAATTAGTTAACCAGGTAACTGGATGAAAATTGGCTTTTTTTGTTTTATATTTTACTGATCCTCCTCCCACCACCATCACAAAGAGTTTCTCCTTCCTGAATACCCTCAAGAGATTCCCCATCCCCTCAAAAGAGCTGCCCACTCCTCATAAAAAGAGCTTACTCCCACAAGCTTTTTCCACTCCCGAAGAACACCACTACCCCTGATAGTGTTTATATAATAGGATCCAAAGCTGTTATGGGCAGGAGCAAGTGCGGATGTTCCAGAATATTGACAGGCAAATTGTATATTGATCTTATAGCCAGAATGTTCTTGTGGATTTCTACTGTATTTTAGCAAATCGTATTTTATTCTTTTACTGAATAATTTTGGTACTATTTAGAGTTTTGTATTTTTATTCATTGATTGTATAATGTTAGTAATGTATGTGAACTGCCTAGAATTTTGAGGTAGGGCGGTATACAAATAAATTATTATTATTCCTGCACTAGACCATCAGAAACCCTTAAGGTTGACTTCGGGGGAGCTTACGGGGGGGGGGGTCACTTAAATCCTTGGAGAGAAGGGCAACTCATGGAGGAAGCTCTTGTGGAGAGGAGGTTCTGGGGGGGTTTGGGGGGAAGAAGCTTTTGTGGAGGGTGTAGGAGGAGGGCAATGCTCTTGGGTGGGGGGTTGAGGAGGAGCATCCCATGACTATGAGGACCTGACATTCAGCCTACCGACCAGGTAGCTGATGAATATTCTGTCTAGTTCCATTCTGGGTACAGCCAGAGGCAGGATATTCTGTGCTAGTACCTGGATAAGGGCTGGCCCTGACTATCAAGTCCTAATTCAACCTGTGGCAGTCAGCTGACTGTCACTGGCTTAACGTTGATTGGGTAATATTTACATGCAGCCAATTTGTAAACTGTTAACTAGCCTAGGAGTTACGTACAGATATATGCAGATGCCTTACAGTTTTTTTGTACATATTAGTGGTATAATTGATGAGGTTATGGTGCTCATTTTCAAAGCAGATGGACATATCAAAATACCCCCCCCCCCCCAATCTGAATCGTGATTTTAAAAAGGTAGAATTTAGACATCCTACACTGCAGCTCATCCAGATAACAGGGGGACATGTTGTGGGCATGTTTAGAGAGGGCCCAAATTTAGGATGTCTAACAGTGATGATTGAATAGGAAGAAACAATCAAGTCCATAAAAAAGGGGTATCCAATGTTAGACCTATTTCAATCACATCCAGGGTAAAAAAAAGGCGCCCTGATTGAGTAGCTGACCCCTCTTTAATTAATTACTGTCCTCCTCCCTCAATCCTGAAAGGCTCCCTGACTCAGGTATTAGGAATATTCTGTGCACAATAGCAAGCAGGTCTAAAAGGTAGCCTAGTAGCCAAGGCAGTAGACTGTAAACTGAGGGGGACCAGCTTCAAATCCACATCAACTCTGTTATTTTATCTTTAAATTGTGAGCCCTCCAGAAACAGATATACCTACTGGAAACAGATATACCTACTGTACCTAAATATTAAAGACATCTACAAGCCTAAGGGCTATTGAGGTAAGGCAGTCAGGAACAGTAGATTTTTCCCTGTCCCTGTTGCAGCTGAATATGAACCTGAGTGTTCTGGATTAAAGACTACTGCACTGACCATTAGGCTGCCCCTCTGCTCTGCATGGACGTCTGTGTAGCTTTTTTTTAAATATACAAATGCTGCCAGGCAGACGTCCTTGTCACTGGATTCTTGGTATTCATCATTTGGATGTTTTATTTTGAAAAATGGATGTTCGTTTTGGATGTTCTATTTTTAATCAGGAAACCCCAATGTTTTTCCTGCTCAAAAATGGCTCTGAGTTGTTAAAATATTATGAGCAGAATGACCTCATAATGAGCAGACACCCTGTGAGTGACCTCTTGACAAAATCTCCCCATATAAGCAAAAACAAAATTAAAATTCATATCACGTGGTCTAAAATTGCTTAGACATCTATTGAAGATCTCTGGAATTGAGCTGGGCAACTCGAACAGCCCCTAATACAACACCTCTGTGATTATGGCTGGTAAACAGCAGCAGAGTTTCAGAGACAGAGGAAAACCCGGGGAGGACAAAAGGGCAACTGAGATGAGCTCATCAGTCTTCACGCTATAAGAGGACACAGTACATAGTGTGAAAATAATACTGGAGGACCATCAGTCAAAGCTGCAAACCTTAGTGAATGACATAAAAGCATGTTTGGAGGGTTACGCTGCTAGGTTGCTGCAAATGGAAGATCAACTGATGGATGAACAGATTAGAAGAGTGCCAAAAATCCTTTGAGGGAAAGAACCAAGGATCAAGAGAACAGAAGTAGAAGAAACAATGTGGATAACTTGAGTCTGTAAATGATGGTGATATGATGCACTTAATACTGTAAAAGCATGGCTCTCAGGACAGCTGTATGGTGTATATTTGATTGTATATGTGGCAGTTGTAATCTGCCTAGAACATTTGTGATTGAGCAGAATATATGTTTTTCAAATAAATCAATCAATATGCAAATAGCTGGGGATCCCCCCCCTGAAGAAGAGACCTATTAATGTAGAAAGGGCACACAGGATCTGTGGTACTGTAATGCATGGTGGGAGATCGCGAACTGTAATTGCATGCATATTAAATTTTGCAGATAAAGACTGCCTTATGGCTCTGTGCAGAAATAAGAGTGATCCGGCCTATGAGGGACAGTCTTTATCAAGATTATTCAGTCCATGTAGCACAGGGATCTCAAAGTCCCTCCTTGAGGGCCGCAATCCAGTCGGGTTTTCAGGATTTCCCCAATGAATATGCATTGAAAGCAGTGCATGCACATAGATCTCATGCATATTCATTGGGGAAATCCTGAAAACCAGACTGGATTGCGGCCCTCAAGGAGGGACTTTGAGACCCCTGATGTAGCAGAAAGGAGGCGGGCGGTGTTTCCATACTGAATAGAGCTGTACCAAAGAGGCTTTAAGTTCAGGTTGTAATATTCATTGAAGATTCACCTCATGCATGATAACAACCAGCCTTACTTTGCTTCCTCTAGAGCAGTTCCCAACCCTGTCCTGGAGGACCACCAGCCAGTCAGGTTTTCAAGATAGCCCTAATGAATATGCATAGGACAGATTTGCATGGCTGTCACTTCCATTATATGCAAATCTCTCGCATGCATATTCATTAGGGCTATCCTGAAAACCCGCCTGGCTGGTGGTCCTCCAGGACAGGATTGGGAACCACTGCTCTAGAAGCTTTTTTGGAGACATTGCCTAAAGCAGGGGTGTCAAAGTCCCTCCTCGAGAGCCGCAATCCAGTCGGGTTTTCAGGATTTCCCCAATGAATATGCATGAGATCTATTTGCATGCACTGCTTTCATTGTATGCTAATAGATCTCATGCATATTCATTGGGAAAATCCTGGAAACCTGACTGGATTGCGGCCCTCGAGGAGGGACTTTGACACCCTGGGCCTAAAGAGTGACTGAATCACCGAAAGCTGTAATTGCGCCATTGCTGCCTTTTCTGGAGAAGAGGAGCAAAATTGGAGGGCAGTTATCAAGATTCTTTGTTTCTTGTTATTGAGATGGACAATAAATTTGAATGTTTTTAAAAGAATATTTACAGTATATTGGCTGTTTCAGATGGGATAAACAGTCATGAGGGTTACATGGGCAAATGGAGGCCATGTTTGCAGAACCTGTGACCCCTGACCCTCAGAACATCATGCAAGCTAAGGCCAGCTAGTATAAGGTGCAGCTCTTATACCTTAAACTCTAGCACACAGTTGACTGTCTCCTGTACAGCAGTGGTTTTCAAGCCATAGATGAAGATATACTGCAGGAGACCACCACTACTAATACTCAGTGGCGTACCTAGGGTATGTGGCACCCAGGGCCCATCATTTTTTGACACCCCCCCCATGTAAAAAAATATTTTTTGTAATGACCATGAAATGGAATAAATGGTCAGAATAGAAACAGGCAGTGAAAATTTTCTTTCATTGAACCTCATATATGTAATCATTATTCCAAATATAACATAACATAACATAAATTATGTCTGAATTGTCATGACATCAGAAGTACATATGGAGTAGTTGCAGGTGATGCTTGGGACAGTTCTGATTGTGTTAATTCGGTTTTATGTGTTTTTTGAATAGAAGAGTTTTTATTTCTTTTTTGAAGGTTTTGTAGTCTGTGGTTGAGGTCAATAGGTTGTAGAGTTGGGGGTCGAGTGTTGCAGCTCGAATGGCTAGGAGGTTGTCAAACAGTTTTTTTCTTTGGACGTTTTTGGTTGGAGGGTGTGTGAATGGTGCGTGAGTTCTCCTATGTCTGGTTGAGGTGGATTGAATTATTTAGCTGAAGAAATTAGTTAACCCCCCCCCCCATTCCACACACATTAATTCTCTTCCATTTTTGTTCCCATTATAAAAAACACTGATAAGTTCCCAGATAAAAAAATACATTAAAATAAGAAGTGAAAACAAAGGCCCCTACAGATGAGAACATAACATAAGAATAGTCTAACTGGGTCAGACCAATGGTCCATCATGCCCAGTAGCCCATTCTCATGGTAGCCAATCCAGGTCACTAGTACCTGGTCAAAACTCAAAGAGTAGCAACATTCCATGCTACCAATCCAGGGCAAGCAGACACTTCCCCCATGTCTTAATAACAGATTATGGACTTTTCCTCCAGGAATTTGTCCAAATCTTTCTTAAAACCAGCTACGCTATCTGCTTTTACCATAACTTCTGGCCACTTCATTTTCAAGCTGAGATCTTTCCTTCCAAACAGAGACCTTGCTAGATGTCAAATATAGCACAAGGTAACTTCACAGGGACTTAGCTGTGTAGGAAATGTGAATCTCCTCATACACCCACTATATAGTGCAAAAATATGCAAAGGTCTGTTTTTTCTTTCAATCACTACATAGCCTAATGCCACACAAGCAGCGCTGTTACAAACATATTCTGAAGGTCAATGCTAAGGTTAACAAAGTTTCCTTCCTTAGACCAGAAGGAGATACTGACAAACCACTGGAAGAGATCCCAAAACAACTACCCAGGAACAACACCCAAAGACCCACTCAGTGTGTGAACCAGTTGAGTGGAGTGGACTAACTGGGGGGTAGAAATGGGCCCGGAGTTTTCTCAGCAGAATTTCCCAGACCACCTCTTCCTCTCAACACATTGACACGCTGTCACCACCACCACTAGGAACACCTCACCGGGTAGGCCAGCAATGCTTATAAACTTTATAAAACACATAATTATATTTTCTTATAAAGCACATATTTTAACTGAACTCTCTGACATCCTCAGCCTTTCCATTCACAAAAATAGAAGGAAGAAAAGTTCCCGTTTCCTGCTGTCTCATGTCCCCGGCCTATACAATATTTTTCTTCTGCAGACCCTTCAAAAGTCTGACCAAATCCTCATTTCACTTGCATTATAAAGTACTGAGGATGCCATCTCTCCCCAATCCCAGGTCCTAAAGTCTAAGACAGTAGCGCAAACTAATGCTGCCCGATTCAGGAAAAAAATTTTTGATTCGATTCAGCCTATTGAATTGGTTTTTCAATTCGATTTTCCTGCCCAATTGGGTGTTTTTTTCAAACATCCTGGTGGGTTTATATTATAGCTTTTTCACCCCCCTTTGGCTTCTCCTAACCACACTGGCGCTGTGGTGTACATAAAATAAAGAAACAAAAAGGTCTTTTCCTCTCTCTGTTAAATCCTAGCTCACGTTTGCAGTCTAACACCAGCTCTGGCAGGAAACACATTTCAAATCTGACATATTGTAATCACAAAACAGAAAATAAAATTAGTTTTTCTACCTTTTGTTGTCTGGTTATTTTTCAAATCTTGTTGGTCCAAGACACTGGTTGTCTTCTGATAACTTGCTTGCCAGGGCCTCCTTCTTTCTTCTTTCTGCATGATAACCATCCATCTGCCATCTCTGTCCTCCCCTTCTATTTCCCTTCCCTCCCCAGGAGGTCTGGCATCTTTCCTTTTTCATCTCCCTCCACAGATCCACCTTTTCTTAACTATCCTTTCATCCAGCATCTCTCCCTCCTTCCCCAGCACCCCAGGGTCCACCATCTCTCCCTTTCTTTTCCCAACTACCCTCCTATCCAGTATCTCTATCCCCCCTCCATACCATCCCTTGTGTCTAACTTCTCTCGCTTTCTATTCCTTCCCTCCCTAAAACCCATGGTCCATCATCTCTCTCCCTCTCCTCTATTTTCAGACCCATTATTTCTACCCACCCAAAGTCCGGCATATGCACGTCTCTTTGAACCCTCCTTTCCCTCCATGTACTTCTACACCAGGACTCCCCTCCCCTGAAGGCCTGTCCCCCCTTAAAGGCCTGCATCCCACCCCTGAAGGCCTGTCCCCCTTTGAAGTCCTGCACCCCCCCGAAGACCTGTCCCTCCCCTTGAAGGCCTGTCCCCCCTTGAAGGCCTGCTTGCCTGTCCCCCTTGAAGGCCTGTCCCCCCCTTGAAGACCTGTCCCTCCCTTGAAGGCATGTCCCCCCTGAAGGCCTGTCTCCCCCCTGAAGGCCTGTCTCCCCCCTGAAGGCCTACCTGCCCGCCCCACCCTGAAGGCCTGCTGCCCCGCCCCACCCCGATAGACCGCTCGCTCCCCCCCGAAGAACCGCTCGCCCCCCCACCCCGAAGGACCGCTCATCCCCCTGGCCTCCCCGCACCATTTACCTAGAGAAGCAGCCTACAGCAAGATCGCGATGCCAGCGATCTTTGCACTGCTTCGGCGCTGTTTCCTCCGCCGCGGTCCCGCCCCTCCTCCTTGGTATGCCACTGCTACTACTACTTATTACTTATATAGCGCTGAAAGGTGTACATAGCGCTGCACATTTTGACATTTATAGACAGTCCCTGCTCAGAAGATCTTACAATCTAACTTGGACAGACAGACACGACATATAGGGTTGGGGATGCAGAACTCTTCACCTTCCGTACCAGTTATGTATTAGACTGGATAGAATTTGACTGTAACTATGTAAAAGAGTTTTGTTCTGCCCCCCATTTTAAAAATGTTATACGCTTTGAAGCTTTTGATATTGCGTACATAACAAAAATTTAATAAACTTGATGCCCCTGTACAAGTCACTGGTGATGCCCCACTTGGAGTACTATGATCAGTTTTAGAGGTCGTATCTGGCTAGGGATGTATAAAGACTTGAAGTGGTTCAGAGGAAGGTGACAAAACTTGTATGGGGTTTGCACCAAAAAACATATAGAAGAGATTGATCTCATATGTATACTCTAGAAGAGAGGAGATACAGGGGAGATATGATACTAGATGTTTAAATATTTGAACGGTATTAAAATAGAAACAAATGTTTTCCAGAGAAGAGAAAATGGTAAAACTAGAGGACATGAATTAAGGTTGTGGAGTGGTTGACGTCTGGAATGCCCTCCTGAGTGAGGTAGTGGAGATGAAAATGGTGGCAGAATTCAAAAAGGCGTGGATTGAACACAGAGGATCTCTAATTAGAAAATGAATGGTATAAAAAAAACAAAAACTTAAATGGTTGCATGTGTGTTAGATGGCGACACCGGCTATGAAGTCGGTATTGGACAGACTTGCACATATATGGCAATTTGGTTATGATGTGCTGGAGAGGCTAAGACTTTTACAGTCTGTGTTCCACAGATGATAAGATGGCTTGGATAGGCTGGAGTAGGCTTCGATATCAATTCTAGTAGTTGGAACCTAAGGATAGTGCTAGGTGGACTTCTATGGTCTATGTTCCAGAAATGCCAAAGAAAGATCATGAATTAATAATGACTGTTGATTAGACTGGATGAACTATTCAGGTATTTATCATCCATCATTTACTATGTTACAATTAGGGACATCTTCATAGCTCTAAGACATCTAAAAATCATCAGGCTTAGACTTGGATATCTTGTGGCGATAATTGAACCTTTCCCAAGACGTCCTGGACGGAACTTAGATTTTGTGAGTTAGACCTCTTTTAAAAGCATCTAAGTACCAAAAATGTACTCAAACTGACCATATACACTACTGAAGGGATAAAGTTATGACCCCCCCTACTCTCCCCCCAAATCTGAATGAAACAGTATATACCTATCTGTAGAGCAGTAGCACCTAGTACAGGAAATCCTAGTAAAGTAACAGTAAATGATGGCAGATAAAGATTTGAATGGTTCATTCCGTCTGCCCAACCATACACACTGTATAAATTCATGGTTTAAATTAAGTTGTCCTTTTTCTTAGATATTTCTGGGCCACAAACCCAGCACTCTGCCTGGTACTGTGCTTAGGTTCCATCTACTAGAGTCTCTGTCAAAGCTCATTTTAGCCCATCTAAACCATTTTAGCAGTTGAAGCCCTCCCCATATTTGTTTGGTAAATTTTTTAACTAATAGATTGTAATTCACTGTGAATATCCAGTATCTTTAATCTGTAAACCGTATAGAACTGAGAGGTAGCTGCGGTATACAAGCATATTATTATGTTATCCTCAACTGAATGGCCATATATGGAATACAAACCATACAAGTCTGCCAAGTACTGGCCTTAGTTCTTCAATATATACCCATTATTTTCTGATTAGAGATCCTCTGTGTTTATCCCATGCTTTTTTGAACTCTGTCATTGTTTTCCTCTCCACCTCCTCCCTCAGGAGAGCATTCCAGGCACCAACCACTCTCTCTGTAAAGAAGAATTTCCTAGCATTACTCTTAAGTCTACCACCCTTCAACCTCAAATTATTCCCTCTGGTTTTACCATTTTCCTTTCTCTGGAAAATATTTTATTCTACTTATGTTAATACCTTTCAAGTATTTGAACATCTGAATCATATCTCCCCTGTCCCTCCTGACTTCTAGGATATACATATTGAGAGCTTCTAGTCTCTTCTCATGCATCTTTTGGTGCAAACCTCCTACCATTTTGGTCGCCTTTCTCTGGACCTCTTCAATTTTTCTTATATCCTTTGCCAGATACAGTCTCCAAATTGAACACAATACTCCAAGTGGAATCTAACCAATGACTTGTACAGGGGCATCAACACCTTCTTTCTTCTACTGGTCACACCTCTCTCTATACAGCCTAGCATTCTTCTGGCAACAGTCACTACCTTGTCACACTGTTTCTTCGCCTTTAGATCTTCAGACCCTATCGCCCCAAGGTCCCTCTCCCCATCCATGCATATCAGCTTCTCACCTCCAAGCACATACAGCTCTATTCGATTTCTAATCCCCAAATGCATTACTCTGCACTCTTTGCATTGAATTTTAGTTGCCAGACTTTAGACCATTCCTCTAACTTTTGCAGATCCTTTTTCATGTGTTCCATTCCCTTCTCATTGTCTACTCTGTTACAAATCTTGGTATCATCCACAAAAAGGCAAACCTTTCCTTCTAACCCTTCTGCAATGTCGCTCACAAACATATTGAACAGGATCAGCCCCAGCACCAATCCTTGAAGGACTTCACTACTTACCTTTCCTTCCTCCGAGTGAATTCCATTAATCACCAGCCTCTGGCATCTGTCTGTCAACCAGTTTCTACTCCAGTTCATCACTTTGAATCCTAACTTCAGCCCATAAAGTTTATTCAAGAGCCTTCTAGGAGGAACCGTGTCAAAGGCTTTGCTGAAATCTAAGTAAATTGCATCTAGCATATGTCCTTGATCCAATTCTCTGGTCACCCAATCAAAAAATTCAATCAGATTCATTTACACGATTTACCTTTAGTAAAACCATATTACCTTGGATCCTGTAACCCATTAGATTCTAGCAATTTCACTATCCTTTCTTTCAACAATGCTAAATGGACTATGAGGACTGGTGCAAGATGTAGAAGTAGAAGGGATGCTGGGAAGCAGTGATCACAATATGATCTGCTTCAACCTGGACACAGGGGCGAAACAACGATCCAGAATGACGGCGCTGAACTTCCGGAAATGGAATTACGAAGGGATGAAACTCATGGTAGGGAAGAAGATTAAGAAGAGGATAGGTGCTGTAAAAACGCTAGAGCAAGTGTGGTCCCTTTTTAAGGACACAGTCACTGAGGCGCAAAATCTATATATACTACGAATCAACAAGGGATCCAAGAGGAAAAAGAACAAGGAACTAGTGTGGCTCACTGTAATGGTGAAAGAAGCAATCAGAGACAAGAAGATTTCTTTTAAAGTATGCAAAAGGTCAAAAATGGACGAAAAGTGGAAAAAGCATAAGCAACATCAACACAGGTGCTATAAGGCGGTAAGAGGGGCCAAAAGGGACTATGAGGAAAAAATTGCCAAGGAGGCGAAAAACTTCAAGCTGTTCTTTCGATACATTAAAGAGAAACGACCCGCGAATGAAGTGGTGGGGCCGTTGGATGACCATGAAATAAAGGGAGTGCTAAAAGAGGACAAAGCCATTGCCGAAAAACTGAACATGTGTTTTGCGTCTGAGTTTACAGAAGAGGATATACGCAACATACAGGAAAGCTGACAGGCTATACCTAGGAAACGAAGACAGGAAACTGAAGAGGTATGCAGGAAAATTGACAGGCTTACAAACGACAAATCCCCTGGACCGTATGGCATCCATTCGTATGGCATCAGTATGGCATCAATAATCAAGGAACTGAAAGGGGTTATAGTTGAACTGCTTCAACTAATAACCAATCTGTTGATCAAATCGGAAAAATTTGCGGCTGTACTCACTCGAGGAATGTAGGGAGAGAGGAGACATGATCGAGACGTTTAAGTATATTACCGGCCGTATCAAGATGGAAGAAGAGATTCTCTTTCTCAAAGGACCCTCAGTCACAAGAGGGCATCTGTTCAAACTCAGGGGCGGGAAATTTCATGGCGACACCAGGAAATATTTCTTCACTCAGAGAGTGGTTGATCCTTGGAACGAGCTCCCGGTGCAGGTGATTGAGGCAAACAGCATGCAAGAATTTAAGAGCAAATGGGATGCCCATGTGGGATCCCTTAGAGGGTTAAGCCAAGGGAACCTGTCAACAGGAGTTGGATCCCTAGGATAGTAGACTTGGGGGTGGGTCAGTAGAGTGGGCAGACCTGATGGGCTATGGCCCTTAACATAAGAACATAAGAAGTTGCCTCCGCTGAGGCAGACCAGAGTCCATCTCGCCCAGCGGTCCGCTCCCGCGGTGGCCCATCAGGCCCATTGCCTGAGCAATGGTCCCAGACTATCCCTATAACCTACCGCTACTCTTATCTGTACCCCTCAATTCCTTTATCCTCTAGGAACCTATCCAAACCTTCTTTGAAGCCTTGTAACGTGCTCCGGCCTATCACAGCCTCCGGAAGCGCGTTCCATGTGTCCACCACCCTCTGGGTGAAAAAGAACTTTCTGGCATTTGTTTTAAACCTGTCTCCTTTTAATTTTTCCGAGTGCCCCCTTGTACTTGTGGTTCCCCGTAATCTGAAAAATCTGTCCCTGTCTACTTTTTCTATACCCTTCAGGATCTAAGTCTCCGCTTTTCCAGGGAGAACAGCCCCAGCTTTTTCAGTCTGTCAGTATATGAGAGGTTTTCCATACCTCTTATCAGTTTAGTTGCTCTTCTCTGGACTCCCTAAAGTACCGCCATGTCCTTTTTGAGGTACGGCGACCAATACTGGACACAGTACTCCAGATGCGGTCGCACCATCGCACGATACAGTGGCAGGATGACCTCCTTTGTCCTGGTCGTGATACCCTTCTTAATGATACCCAACATTTTGTTTGCTTTTCTTGAGGCTGTGGCGCACTGTGCCGACGCCTTCAAAGACGTGTCCACCATCACTCCCAGGTCTCTTTCAAGGTTACTTACCCCTAGCAGTGTTCCTCCCATTTTGTAGCTGAACATCGGGTTCTTTTTCCCTACATGCATGACCTTGCATTTCCCTACGTTAAAGTTCATTTGCTATTTTTTGGCCCATTCTTCTAGCGTCGTTAGGTCCCTTTGCAGATCTTCGCAGTCTTCCATGGTTTCAACCCTGCGGTAGAGTTTGTTGTCATCCGCAAATTTAATAACCTCGCAATTTGTTCCCGCCTCCAGGTCATTTATAAATATATTGAACAGGAGCGGTCCCAGCACCGACCCCTGCGGAACTCCGCTCGTGACCCCATGCCAGTCTGCCGTCATCTTCTATGTTTCTATGTTTCTATGGAAAGGATTCCGGAAGACTGGAAAGTGGTGAATTTTATGCCGATCTTCAAGATAGGTTAGAGGGGAGATCTGGGAAACTACAGGCTGGTAAGTCTGACCTCAGTACCGGGAAATATGGTATAGGCACTGATAAAGGACCACCTTGACCACCATGACGGACACAATCTGATGAGGACCAGCCAACATGGCTTCAGCAAAGGAAGATCTTGCTTGACAAACTTGCTGCACTTCTTCCAGGGAATTAACAGGCAGATAGACAAAGGTTACCCGGTTGACTACTTCAAAAAATTGCGAGCCTTGGGATTGAGGGTGAAATACTCATGTGGATCAATAACTGTTTGGCGGATAGAAAACAGAGAATGGGGGTAAATGGGCAATACTCGGACTGGAAAAGCGTCACTAGTGGAGTGCCACAGGGTTCGGTGCTTAGGCCTGTGTTCATCAACATATTTATAAATAACATGGAAATTGGAACGATGAGCAAGGTGATTAAATTTGCAGACGATACGAAGTTATTCAAAGAAGTGAAGATGCAGGAGGATTGCAAAGACCTGCATCAGGACATAAATACGCTCGAGAAATGGGCCACAATATGGCAAATGATGTTTAATGTGGTGATGCATGTCGGTTACAAAAATCTTGTACATGAATACAGGATGTCTGGTGCAGTATTAGGAAAGACCCCCCAGGAAAGAGACTTGGGAGACTTGGGAGTTGATGAAGCCGTCCGCGCAATGCGCAGCAGAGGCGTAAAGGGCAAACAGGATGCTTGGAATGATTAAGAAGGGGATCACGAACAGATCAGAGAAGGTTATCATGCCGCTGTACAGGGCCATGGTGCAACCCCCACCTGGCATACTGTGTCTACCACTGGTCGCCATACTTGAAGAAGGACACGGTACTACTCGAAAGGGTCCAGAAAAGAGTGACTAAAATGGTTAAGGGGCTGGAGGAGTTGTCGTACAGCGAGAGATTAGAGAAACTGGGCCTCTTCTCCCTTGAAAAGAGGAGACTGAGAGGGGACATGATTGAAACGTTCAAGATAATGAAGGGAATAGACTTAGTAGATAAAGACAGGTTGTTCACCCTCTCCAAGGTAGGGAGAATGAGAGGGCACTCTCTAAAGTTAAAAAGGGATAGATTCCGTACAAACGTAAGGAAGTTCTTTTTCTCCCAGAGAGTGGTGGAAAACTGGAACGCTCTTCCGGAGGCTATCATAGGGGAAAACATCCTCCAGGGATTCAAGACAAAGTTAGACAAGTTCCTGCTAGACCGGAACGTAAGCAGGTAAGGCTAGACTCAGTTAGGGCTCAGGTCCTTGACCTAGGTGCCACCATGGGAGCGGACTGCTGGGTACGATGGACCACTGGTCTGACCCAGCAGTGGCAATTCTTATGTTCTTATGTTCATTATTTTTCCAATAACCAAAGTGAGGCTTACCGGCCTGTAGTTTCCTGCTTCATCTCTATGACCACTTTTGTGAATAGGGACTATATCCACTCTTCTCCAATCCCCAGGAACCACTCCTGTCTCCAAAGATTTTGTTTAACAAATCTTTATTAGGACCCCCAGAATCTCTCAGAGCGCTCTCAATATCATGGGATGGATTCCGAATGGTCCCATTGCTTTGTCCACCTTCAATTTTTCATGCTGTTTATAAACACTTTCTTCTGTGAATGGCACAGTATTTACTCCATTCTAGTGTGTAACTTTACAAGACAATCTCGGTCGTTCTCCAGGATTTTCTTTTGTAAACACAGAAGTATTTGATTAGCATGTTTGCTTTTTACTCATCACTCTCCACATATTGGTTTATAGCATCTTTTAGTTTTCAATTCCATTTATCTGAAAATTTTTTTGATCTATTTGTTTACATTTCTAGGCATTTGTTCTTCTGCTTGCACTGGTGTCTTAAGTAGACTGGTGAGTTGGTTAGTGAGCCATAGAGAGGAGGACCCAGATCCATAAGCCATTCTAACCATTACATTTATGGTAGAAAGTGTGAGCCTACCAAAATCTTACTATACTGACATATAGGTGCCACCTGCAGCCATAAGGGTTATTGGGGTGGTAGAAAGGTGGGTATAGTAGGTTTGGGGAGAGTTTTGAAGGGCTCAGCATAAATTATAAGGGGTATATGGTGAGATATACATCTGGAACCCTTTATGTGAAGTTCACATCATTGCCATCTAAGGTGCCCACTGCTCTGTTGGAATGTCTGTGTGGCCAGTCCAATACATTGCTGGCCCCTCCCATGTCCACATGGTCTGGATTTAAACATTTTGCACTTGGACATTTCTGTGGTTGAAAATGGTGAATAAAGTTGGACATACTAAGGTTGGACAGCCTGGCAGCCAAGATGTCGAAGTAGATGATTTGCAAAAAAAAAAAAAAAAATTGGGGGGAAGTCTAGCAGTTTTGCCAGTTTTGAAAATGGCCATTTGTCCGCCTCTGACTTTGAACGTCTTGTGGGAAACATCCAAAGTCAGACTTAGATGTCCTTTCGAAAATGCCCCGCCACATATATTTGGACCATGACATTGTAAATTGGACAGAGTTGGTGAGCTACTGGAGACAAGCATGGGGTGATGTATCTGACGGCAAAGATCCACTTAATGATTTTAAAATGGAAGGAAATTATGACGAAGATTTAGTATTTTGTACTGAAAACACTGGGCCAGGCTCATCATTGTGGGCCAAATGAAAAATTTATATGCAAGTTTAGTCAAACTCAAGCCTCTAATGGTAGCAAAAAGAGCCTTGGGTTGATTGGCCGCAGAAATTTACCTTATGGGTATAAGCATTGAAGATGTATGCAGATATAAGCATTGAAGAAGTATGAGCACTGTAACTCTTTACAACAGTTCATGGCAGCAGATGAGTGAGTTTATCTCCAGATCTTTTCTGCATGTCCGATCTGTTGTCTAAGAAGACAGAGGTTATCCTGGTACCAGGGTGGCTTTGGATGGACTAGTGAGGGAATTTTGTGAGATTGCTACATCAGTTAAGATAGAGTTCCAGAGTGTAGTCTGGTCATCCAGTGTTAGAGAGGCAAGGTCCTGTTGTAATCATGAGTACAGTGGGGCTAGGGAAGAAATGTCAGTATGTTTCCTCATAGGTGGGGAATACAGCCAGGAATACAAATGTGATGTTCCTAGCTGCAAATTTATATTAACTACAAGAGTCACTATTCTGTGTTTGTTTTACTACAGCTTAGTAACTATTCTTCAGTAACTGTTCTTCTTACATATTTGCAGGTTGCCAGTTAATGTATAAATCCACTATTTGCCAATATTCAGTCTTTGTACAGATGGTACCACAGTGAAAATTCATCCAACCATCTTGGCACTCTCTGTAAAGGGATGGGGTGGAGTTAGAGCAATGTGAGAGTGAGAACTGTATATTCTCAGCGGAACAGCTGAATATTGTCACTCTTTGGATAGTTCCCAGCACTCAGCCATGAATACATATTTATTTATTTATTGAGAAACATTTGTTATAGCACAATTCAATACAGATATCAAAGTGGTGTACTATAAAATCAATTACAGTCAGTACATACAAATAAACCCCCTCCTTTACAAAGCCACGCTAGCATTTTTAGCGCTGGGGACGGCGGTAACTGCTTGGATACTCATAGGAATTCTATGAGCGTCGGAGCCGTTACCATGGTGGCCAGCACAAAAAACACTAGTGCAGCTTTGCAATGGAGGGGGGAAATTAATTTAAAAATACAAACAACAAAGTAACCAGACAAAGGCAAAAACATAAGGGACGGAATGAATAGAACAACAATATATAACTAGAAATAAATGTATGCATGATGTTCAGGATTCAGATATATTTTGCCTCTTACTATACATGTGGAGGGGCATAATTAAAAATCACATCTAAGTCCATTTTAGGCCTAGGACACTAGTCGCCCAAAGTCGGCAGCATCCAAAGTCCATTCTCAAAAAATACATCCCCAATTTTTTTTTTTTTTGAGAATCGTCTAAGTATATGTCCAGCCGTTTGAGCATCCAGACCAAGTCGTCTATATTTATACCGCATTTTCAGCCAAAAAATCATCCAAGTCCCAAACGCCTAGAAAAAGATCTTTTGGATGTGGGAGGGGTCAGCAAAGTGATGGACTGGCCACCCAGACATGGCAACAGAGTAGTGGGGCACCTTATAGGGCACTGCTGTGAACTTCACAAAAAGGGTGCCACATACACATCTCACCACAATTCCCTTACAGGTCATGGTGAGCCCCCCAAAACCTACTATACCCATCTGTCCACAACCCCAATAGCCTTTATGGCTGCAGGTGGCACCTATATTGCAGTAAAGTAGAGTTTGGGGTTTTTCTGGTGGACTCACATTTTCCACCATGAATTTAGTGGTTAGAGTGGCTTATGGGCCTGGGTCCTCCTCTCTATGGTTCACTAACCCACCCGTGGCCATTTTTGGGTTTGTCAGACCTGCTTTTCAAATGATGTGACAGGTGTGGGAGCGTCGCTGACTACTAAAGAAGTTTTTGAGATTTTTTTTCTCCCCTGATGTAGCCTTAACAAGAGGGCGAAACAGTAGTGCTTACTGTTGGGAGAAAGTTGTGGGATGAATTTATGAAGAGACTTAGAGGGGATATGATAGAGACTTACAAGATCTTGAAGGGCATAGAGAGAGCAGAGAGGGACAGATTCTTCAAACTTTCGAAAAATAAAAGAACAAGAGGGCATTCAGAGAAGTTGAAAGGGGACAGATTCAAAACAAATGCTAGGAAGTTCTCCTTTACTCAATGTGTGGTAGACACCTGGAATGCGCTTCCAGAGGACGTAATAGGGCAGAGTACGGTATTGGGGTTCAAGAAAGGATTGGACATTTTCCTACTAGAAAAGGGTATAAAAGGGTATAGATAGAAGAGTATTGTGCAGGTCCTGGACCTGTTGGGCCGCCGCGTGAGCGGACTGCTGGGTGCGATGGACCTCGGGTCTGACCCAGCGGAGGCAATGCTTATGTTCTTATGTTCTTATCTGAGAAAGACGACTTGAAGATAAGTTTTCCATGCTGTTTCCTATTTATTCTATGATTTAGAGAAATCTTTTTTCTACAGCTGAAGCTATTGCAAAAATTCATGCAGTGTGAACCATTTTCTTATTCAGTTTAAAAGAAAGAAACATTTTTTTGAAAAATATGCTTATTTAAATTGATGAAAGATTGATATATTCTTGTTACACTGAGTTTTTTCAGACCTACGATGATACGGACGACTTAGGGTACAGTGCAATCCCGGCTGTCCATGTATGAGGTCTATTTTTCTTTGTTTTATGTGCTTATGATTTTGCGTTTTTTTCAATATTATTATTTTGGATGAATGTGGTTTACTGCTAGACTGATTTATAGTGTGTTTTTCAGCTCAGTTTTCACTAACCCATCCCCCAGACTATTTAAGCCACCTCTGTGCAGCTCTACTAGGCTTTCCTATGCCAGGTGCTGATGTTCTGGAGGCAGGTATGTACATTTTTATTCCAATTTTTATGGTGGGGGGGGGGGATGAGGAACGAGTCAGTGATCACTATGGGAGTGTGTGGGGGTCTGTACTTTGTCCCTGTAGTGGTTATGTGGTCACGTTGGATACCTTCTGGGCATTTAAACCTGTTTTTAGATTGCCTAAGTCATAACATATATGTTCCATCTAGGCAGTATCGTCAACCTTTTGATTATCGCTGTAGGACGATTAAGTTTGTTCGGCCCACATCTCGCCCACCTCCGGCCCTAACCACTCCTTGATAAACTCTACTTTTCGCTCTGAACACACAGCGGCAATCAAAAGGCCTAAGATGCCTCTAGATACGTCTAAAAAGCCATTTTGATTATCAACACTTGAACAACCTGTCTTTTAGGTTGTTCAAGTGTGATTTAGGCGGGATTTTAGACGTATTTTCATTTCAATTATGTACCTCATAGTGATGCTAAATACTGGGCCATACCCAGTTACCAGCACTGAGTATCTGGGCAGAAGGCAATAGCTGGACATTGTATGGATACTGCTGATATTCAAGTTCAGTACCCAGATAACTATCCAGATTAGTTAGAACAGTCATCTTTATTTTACTGCAGTCATTTTGCTGTCCTGACATTAACAAATAGTTATCTGGGTATGAGCACTATATATTGGTGGCACCTAGATAACTTCTGCCTCTACCCCTGGACCATTCCGACATTATTCTGATACTACTACTACTACTATTAATTATTTCTATAGTGCTACCAGACGCACGCAGCGCTGCACAGAGTCACAAAGAGTAAGAAAACAGTCGCTGCTTGAAAGTAGAGAATGCCACAGTGACAAAATTCATCACCATTCCCGTCCCCGTGAATAACCGTGGGAAATAATCCCATGTCATTTTTTAGTGTCTATTTCAACCTCAGTCTTTCTACACCAGCATTCTTCAAAGCAAAGCTTGAGGGTCAGTGGTTGTGGCCATTCATACTCTGATTCTTCCCTTTCTCCTTAAAGAATGACATGAAGATGGTTTCCCGTGGTTATCCGCGGGGACAGGGACGGTGATGAATTTTGTCACTGTGTCATTCTCTACTCAAAAGCTTACAATCTAAACAGACAAGACAGACAAACAGGATGTCATGGATACAGTTAAGGGGAAACGGTTAATTAGCTGGCTGGGTTGGAGGGCAGAGGAGTAGGGTTAAGGATTGAAGGCTATATCAAAAAGGTGGGGTTTCAGTCTGCTTTTAAACAAGGGAAGGGAAGTACCAGGATGGCATTATCTAGATATTACCAGTGAAAATCAGTAGCTGGCTCCAGTCACAACATCTATCTGTGAAGGAGTCATCCCTATCTGGATAAATACTATTGATTATCAACCCCAATATTTTTTTCATGCATTTGTGGTTTGATAATTTTATTCTTCCCATTAGATAGATCTTAGTCTCTCTTTATTACTTCCTCATCTTGGTTTCAATTTAAGTTTTTTCTAGGATCTCATTTCTAAAATTTCTAGTGCTTCTCTGTATTCTTCTCTTCCTCCTCTATATCTGTCTCTGATATTGATTAATCAGTCTCATCTCTTTTTCCATTTCTCTTATCTGCCTTTTTATCTACCTATAGCTAGATTTAATTTCTACTTCTCCCCTGTCCAATCTTCAGTCTTTCTTCTTACTTGCTTACTTACTAGTTGTTGGGGTTTTTTTCTAACTCTTTCTTCCCTAAGTCTCCCATAAATACCTCAGTCCAAGGCAGGATTAATTCTTCGAGGGCCCCTAGGCACACAAGTATACTGGGGCCCCACTGGATCTGCCCCGCCCCCCTGCCCCACCCATACCCCACCCCCATTTATTTGTTTTCTTGTTCACTTCTATTTCTTTTTTTAAAATTCAAAACAAACAACTAGTGCACAGTTTTTCTTCTATGCAACCCCCAAACATCTCTGAACAATTCTCCCTTCCTTCCCTTCCCACCTACTTACCCAGGACTTTAACTCTGAACTCTTCATCAGTGATGTACCAAAGGGAATCACTGGCAGGAGAAAGCCACAAGGCAGCCTGCTTAGAGTGCTGCAGTGCTGTTTAAAGTCTCGCAATGGGAGGGAGGGAAAGATAGGAGGGTTGGACCGGGGGGGGGGGCAGGACAATGATGATGCTGCTGCTGCCACTGGTGAATCTAGAAAGGGTGTGGCCCTAAAGCACCGCACCAGTGGGCCCCCCTGACCATTTTGGGCCCTAGGCCCGTGCCTACTCAGCCTATCCTTTAATCCGGCCCTGCTTCAGTCTTATTCCTTCTCCAACTTCCTATTCCCACATCTTTCACCCACTTTCAAGTCAATCATTCTACCCTCTATATTCATTCCATCTTAGAAGAAGAGTCTGGACAGACAGACTGGGAGATGCTGGGGAGTACTTCTATTGTTGAGGGTCCAGAAAAGGATCTAGTCATGTTGGGGTGGGGTAGTAGGGATTCTATTGTTGGGAGAGGGGCATTGAGCCATGCTTGTTTATGTTTATTTAAAAGATTTGATATACCGCCATTTCTAGTCATAAGTCATAGTGTTTCACAATACAATAAATAGTGTAGTGTAACATGAAGAAAAGGAAATAGAATTCCAATAAAAATAGGAAAGAACACAAACCCACATTAAAACTAATCAGTCACATTAATTACATCATAAAACCAGTGATCTCATCGATATAAAGGCTGATCCAACATCACACAGAGAAGGAATTTGGTCAGGGAAAGTTCAGACTGAATAAATGGAGATAAATTATTCCATAATTTTGGCACTGGTTAAAAAAGAGCTGAATTTTTGGTTAATTCATAATGGGCTTTCTTGGTGAAAGCAGAACTAAGCAGTGTGCATCAATAGAAAGAAGAGCATGGGATAGTGTATATGGAATCATCAAAGGAGAAGGGACGGAGGGCCTACATAATGGTGAAGCGTGATCATATCTCTGCTTTTCACAACAAAATGAGCAGCAGAATTTTAAAGTTTGTGAATGCCACAACTGAGAACAGGAAATACCACAATACACAGTGTTGCAATAATACAGCATTGAAATGATAAATGCATGAATTAGTGTACATAATTATGCAAAGTCTAGAAATGTACTAAATGAATGAGATGACAAAGCCAGTGAAACCCTAATGCAACCACTTGTGAAATCTGTTTCTCAACCGAAAGATGAGAATCAATCACTATTCCTAGCTGTTGAAATGAACCTACAGTTGGAATTGGTATATTAAAAAGTTTCAGAGCAAGTTATAGATAGGATTCTGTGATCCAGCAGGCAGTTGTATTTATGAATTCAAAACTAGTTTATGAGTAGTGAGCATGGACCTGATGGGCTGCCGCGGGTGCGGACTGCTGGGCACGATGGACCTCTGGTCTAACCCAGCGGAGGCAAATTCTTATGTTCTTAAACAGTGCACTAAGACATGTCTGACATGATATCAGATCTTGGAAAATTGGGGATGATGGAAAAATCAATAGGATGTGGGCTTCTGTTGTTTGGAGGAGGTGTCAGGAGGAAGGTTGGGTCATGTCAGGGGAGGGTGGGGGGTACAGGAAGGAGAGAGAAATGCTGCAGTCCGGTACTTGGGTAGCTATGCAGGCCCAGCTAAGATTCATTGCTGGCACCCACATAACTAAACAGGCATAGAATTTGAGGAAAAGCTCACAGTTGTTCAGGAGTACATGATTCAGAGTGATGTGAACTATTAAAAATAGGAAAGTCAGGGCATATCAATAAAGAGGTTGTAACAAAGGCAAAAGTAAGTCAGGTGCGTTTAAAGGGAGAGATGAGTAAAGATTGCAAATTATTCCTGTCAACTGCTAAGCAGCTTGTAGATACAAACTTACTAGAAGCCTACAAATTAAGAAAGGAGAATTAAAGTATACAGTATAGCACTAAATGAAGATAAATTAGGCGTCTCAAAGACTTGGTGGAAGGAATATAACCAATGGGACACTTTGTTACCTGGATACAAATTATATTGCAATGACAGGGTTTGATAGCGAAACAAAACATTTGTTGTGACAGGACTTGAAAGGGAAATTAATTACTTGAATAGAACGTGGCTCCTTAAAATAAGTATGCTGTCCACCTTCACTTTGCTGCATTTTTTCTCACCAATTTATTACATTCATTTTATATGTGAAGAAGCATATGTACCATTTGACTTTTGTTAGTGGAAGTTTTTCAGATCAGTGACTTATATAGTTAAGCCATTTTTTAGATGGTGGCTTTGTATATCTGAGGTCTTTTTCTCCACTTAAGATTTTTTGCTTCAGTATGATTTATTTGGGATTTTGTTAAAGTTTTAAGTGCACATATTTGGTTTCAATTTGAGTAGTGTATCTTGGTTTTGGTTTGTAATTTCAATTACCCCACCATCGACTGGATAAGTTATGTAAGGAAATGCTAGGGAGGTAAAGTTAATGGAGCAGCTGGTTCAGGAACCAGGAAGAGGGAGAGTTATTTTAAATCTTATTATTGGTGGAATGCACACCTGATGCAAGAGGCAATGGTTTTGGAGCTGCTTGGCAAAGGTGATTATAACATAATCAAATCTGAAATAATATCAGAGTGAAGAAACTAAGGGGCCCTTTTACTAAGATGCATTAATCACTAATGCGTACTTACTGCAACTTAAAAACCACTACCATGGAATGCTTGAGTGCACCCTGAGGTAGTTTTGGGATTGACACACATACCATATACTAAAAAAATTAATTTTATTTTTTAACGCTGGGGCGCATCTGGGATGAAGATGGGAGGCTCCCAAGGAAGTGGCACCTCTCACGCCACATTCGTGCCCTCCCCCTGTACTCTTTAAATCATCAACAGCAGCTTCTCTGGCCTACTGTTCGTGCCAGTGTTGGCTTTCCCTCTGATGTCACTTCCTGGCCCCATGACCCGGAAGTGATTTCAGAAGGAAGTCAGACTGGCGCAAGCAGCAGACAGGAAAATTTGCTCATGCTAGTGAAGATTTAATGAAGTGAGGTGGGGGTGAGTGTGACATGGGGTTTAGAGGTGCCGGTGCCCTCACCAAGATGGTGCTCAAGGCAGTCCGCCCCCCCCCCATCCTCCCTTACTATGCCACTGAGAGTAGGTGTGTATTGCACTCATTAGTTAACACAGCTACATAGCCTGTGGTTAGGGTGTGAGTACTTACCATCTAGGAAATAGGTGTCAGTAAGTGCTTACATGCTAATGGCCATATTCTAATGGGGAAATTAGAGCATGGCCATTAATAGGGAAAATGGAAAATGGGGCCATTTTACCGCCCCACAAAAAGTGCCTTCAGCACGCTGGAAAGCCTCTCACTGGGGATAGCGCTGGCCACTTTTTAGCACAGCTTAGTAGAAGGATCCCTAAGGAAATCTACTGCAACAGCATTTAATTTTTGAAAAGGCAACCAAAATAAAAGAAGAAAAATGATTTTAAAAAACTCAAAAAAGCTCAAAGGAGTAGTTGCAGAGAGTACACTCTGTAATACGATTTTTGTTCCTGGGCAGTAAATGTAATTTCCTAATTGCTCCTGCCTAAAAAGTATAGAAAATGCCCGTTATTTTCATAAAACTTTGCTTTTGTGACTAGGATAATCAAGATAATCAAATTTTGTAATTTACCTATTTAAAATGTGCCAACACCAAATTTTCATCTTTTTATTCTGATAAAGTCATAAAAAGCAATACATTTATGATAATTAAAATGAAGTTATATTGAAGTTATATAAAGATGACCACAGAAGATTTAGAAGTAGCTTTTCAAAATTTGCAATTATATTGTAAGTCACTTTCATGAATCAGCCCCCAAATGTAATCTCTCATCACGTTCTCGTAATATTGTCCTTGGTAGTGGTGTTCAAATTCCAGTATATCCTGATGGAAGCATTCACCTTGCTTATCTGAGTATGTCCCCTGATGCTCTCCTTGAATGTTTCAAGATGAGCATCAGGACATGGACTTTGAAAGACATCCTAAAGCCCATTTTATTATAATACTTCACTAGATTCTCAACCAACTCCACATAGTTTTTGGCCTTATGATTGCCCAGGAAGCTCTGAAACACTGTCACAAAGCTGTTCCAAGCCGCGTCCTCCTTCCTAGTTAGCTTCATGGGAAATTCGTTGCACTCCAGGATTTTCTTTATTTGTGGTCTGACGAAGACCTTTGCCTCAGACAGATTATGGAAGATGTCTTGAAGATACTTGAACACTGCTGACTCCTTATCTAGAGCTCTCACAAATTGTTTCATTAGGCACAATTTAAAGTGCAGTAGTAGCATCAGTGCCTTCCAGGGGTCCACCAGTGGTTCCCATTTGACATTGTTTCTCTCCACAGAGAACTCAATCCACTGTAGCTAGTCCCGCCTTTGATAGTGCGCCTTTGTGTCCTGGAGGACCACCAGCCAGTCAGATTTTTGAGATAACACTAATGAATATGCATGGAGAAAATCTGCATACCTGTCACCTCCATTTTTTGCAAATCTCATGCGTATTCATTAGGGCTAACCTGACTGGCTGGTAGTCCCCCAAGACAGGGTTGGGAACCACAGGCCTAGGGTGTTGGATGCCCTTGAACAAGCTCTGTAAATAACAAGTCAGACTTTTCCCACAACTGTGCATGGTAGCTGAACATAATCTTTATTTTTCTTTTATAGTATTTTGAGTACACTTCCCTGAACGAGATACGGCACAACGTCAAAAGTGAGCTGTGTCTCAATGTGGCATATCCTAGTGTGGCACGTCCTATGCTTACGCTCCAGGTTTGTGTTGCTCGGGACGAGAAAAGAAATGTACCTCCACATCAAGCATTTTCCTATGAGATGGTGCGTGATATATGATGTCACCTCACATTGTAAGTTACAAGATGGGGACAGATAGCCTTACTCAAGGTCAGTCACCAGCTCAGTTGGGGCTTAGAACTTAATAACTGCAACCCCCCCTTCCCCCCCATTGCTGCGATGTCTTCATCTGCTGATCTTATTTCGCTTTTCAGGGCGGTCTGCTTCAGAGTCAGAAATTCGACTTGTGTCTTCAGGTCTATTCGCTACGCCCTGTTTCTGGCTTCCTGTGCCTCAGAAGAGGACACACAGGTCTGGGTCTTCTTCCCTGAGCTGCTAAAGTGAAGAGGCCAGATATCCTGGAAAATCTGCAGCATGTTTCTCTAAGAAGTCTCTAGAACAGACTAGTTTAGTTTAAGCAAATTTTTTTTTACATGCCATATCATTGGCTAGGGCTGTCAAAGGGGATGGGGGATATAGTTGAAGACCTTAATTTTAAATTTGTTTTTATTTCCTACCATGATGGCCTATTTTATGACTAGGTTATGACTTCTAACTCTGCATGTTAGTCTAATAAAGCATATTGATCTGATCTACTCTTTCACTTTGTTTCTCTTGAAAAGCTCCATTTTTTCTAGAGCTGTGTGCAAAGCCTTTTAGAGAAGGGAATTCCTCTTTCACAAATTTATGTGGAGTGTGTGAACCATGACAAAAGGTGTGACTAGACTAGAAAAAAAGTAACCTAACTCTACTAATGCCCAGCCAAGCATCATATCAGTAATCATTTTTAAGGCTTTCCAAAAGGAATAGTAAAGCATAGCTGCGTTTCTCAGGTAGAGCTACAGCCTTACTTCAACTGAAGGCCCCAAAGTTGCCTTCTTACCAGTCAGGTTTACAGGATATTAATGAATATGCATGGAATGGAGTTGGCATATGCTACGCAAATCATGCATATTCACTGTGGATATCCTGTAAACCTAACTGTACTCCAGGACTTATTGGGGGGGGGGGGGGGGGGAATGCTGATCTATATGGCCTAAAGCTTGGCCATAAACACTCAAACTGCTCCAACTCCAGCCTGGCACCATTGAAGACTTTAACTATCAAATATGCCAATTTAAAACTCATGGCTGGCTTACTTTATATAGTATCATATTCAGAAATCATTAATTCACACCGCTTCCATAAGATAAATACAAATGTTGATTTAAGATTGATTGAAATGGGATTGCCCTCAGCTGCATTACCCAGACGGGAGTAAAATATATGATAAATGGGTAACAAGGAAACCAGAAATCCAAAATGCAATTAAAATGGGACAGATCAAAGGAGAACTGTGCTACCTCTGCAGCTTCAACACTCCCCCATCCCTGCCTCCTGGGCTAAGGGCAGTCATAGAATCAGTTATCACATGCTTTATGAAAAAAATCTTCAGAAATTCCTTCAGCTTTTTAATACTCTAGATGGGGCAATAAAGAATTCCCAACAGTAGGCCCAGATTTCTGAATTTTTATTAAGGAAAACATGCCACAACATGGAGCAAACATCCTTAATGAAGGGTGGAGGGGAGCAAGAGGTATTATTGGCTAAGACAAAAAGCTGGTACACTAGAGGACTTATGTATTACTATAAAAAGATTATATTGTAGTCTTGACAGCCACATTCTGGATTAACTGGAACCACCTAGTCTTTACAGTAATCGGCTATATCGACATCAGTGAGTTGGATCTGAATTCTGAGAGTGCAAGGATCTGATAAATGTACAAATTGAGCAGATTGGACATAGGGAAATATATTTTCAAGCTACTGTATTTGAGATATGAGCATGGAAAGTTATCTATTCACAGAGAAAGGTAGGGGAGGGACATTAGGGTGGGCAGTCTATATGGGCCGTGGCTCTTATCTGCCGTCTATTTCTATGTTATCAGTAGTTGGAACCACATGGTAAAGGGGGTAAAAGATTGTAGATCACAAATACTCCTCAAGCAATGTCAACAAAAGCACCTTGATTGTAATTTACTGGAGATCTTGTTACACTGTTCTGGCACTCAAAAGGTTTGATGGCCTGGAGAGGTTGAGTGAAAAGTATACCAAAAGACACGGGTTGAAAAAGGAATTTGAAGGACTTTGAAGTAGCCCAAAGGCTTAAAACCGATTGAATTGAACCACTCAAGAGATTTATGAAGAAAAATATTGAGAAGGCACAAATTAAATTTGATGTTCTGAAGAAAGAACCAAAGTTGCAGCTTCTTGGAAACATAAGCGATGGACCCACGAGCCAACAGCAGGTTGGAAGGCACTGGCATGTGTTTCTAAAGTACTACCTGGAAGTTACTACTCCATACTCCTCATCCAACAGGTCACAGAGGAGAAACTGGGGTGCTACATGCGCTTTCCTATAGATTTCAACCTATTGCTTACCTCAATCTTGCTGCTTCTCCGCAGTCACTTCCATCTGTCTATTTGCTCCTTTCAACATAGAAGGATTTCTCAGGTTGTCAATAAATGACCCAATCTTCCTTTCTGACTTCACTTCAAATTCCTTACTGACCTCCTTTTCAATCTGCCCTGTTGTCGTTACTACTTTTTGTCTCGAGCTATTCTCAACTCGCTTCAATAGGGCTTTAGCCCTCTCTCTTCTATGGAAACTACCCTTTCTAAAGTCTCCAATGACCAAATCCAAAGGTCTCTACTCCGGTCCTCATCCTCCTCAATCTTATAACATAACATAACTTTCATCAGTAGCATTTTACACAGCCTACTCAAGGATACACTGTTCTCACTTGGATTTCAAGGCTCTTATCTCATGGGGGGGGGGGGGTTTCTCTCTCCTGTTGCACTTCTTAGCCTAAGCTCTGGAGGATCCTCCACTGCCATTCTGCTTCAGATGCATTCTGGTTGGCATGCTTCAGGGCTCTATACTGGGCTCTCCTACTTCCTCTGGTGCTCTAATCACTTCTAGGATGACTACTCACAAGTTTACTTCTCTATGCCCAAAACTTCTACAAGAATCCAGGCCTGAGTATCGACCTGCCTGGCTGACATTACTATCGGGATGTCTTGCTGCCATTTGAAATAAGTTCAGCCTTGGCCATATCATTCCTACTAAACCTGCCTCCCGCTTTCTTCCATTCTCTCTTATGGTTGTAAACACTTTCACCATCCCTGTCTCAATGGCTTGAAACATTGGTGGGGGGGGGGGATCATCTTTCCTTCTTTTATATACAACAGGTGCCAAAAATTCTGCCATTTCCTTGCGGTTCAAGGTGGATACTGTCACTAAAATTCAGACCTTCCTTCTTGAGCATGCTTAAGGTGACCATTTATTTTTTTCATCAAAACGGTACATCTATTAATTGTTAGTCCCACCCTCACCCCCAATTTCTTCCATTCATTTTCATGTACACTTGGAGGGGCATAATTGAAAGGAACGTCTAAGTCCGTTTTCATCTAACTCGCAAGTTGTTCACAGTAAAAAACAGCTTAGGACACATTTTCGAAAAATACGTCCACATTTTTTTTCATTTTGAAAATTGTCTAAGTATACGTCCTGTCGATCTGACCATCCAAATCACTAAATTGTTCATCTTTATACCACATTTTCGTCCAAGACAAAAATGCCTAGAACAAGCCCTGTTGGACATGGGAGGGGTCTGCAAAGTGATGGACTGAACACCCAGACACGGCACCTAAATAGTGGGGTACCTTACAGGGCACTGCTGTGAACTTCACAAAAAGCCATGTCTTCTCCTCACTACAGCTCCCTTATAAGTCATGGTGAGCCCCCCAAACCACCTCCAGAATCCCCTAGTCCCGCTTATCTACCACCCCAATAGCCCTTATGGCTGCAGGAGCCACTTATATGCCAGTAAAAAAGGGTTTTGGGGGTGTATAGGGAAGTGCACTTGTTTCAATATCAATGCAGTGATTACAGGGGCTTATGAGCATGAGTCCTCCTCTCCATGGGTCCCTAACCCACTCCCAAGACGGTTAAAGACGCCTCTGTGCAGAACAACTAGGCTTTCCTATGCCAGGCTGCCAGGTGATGATGTTCTGGAGGCACAATTTTCAAGTTGTGATTAATATTTTTATTGGGGGGGGGGGTCGGTGATCACTGGGGTAGTGTGGGGGTCTGTATTATGTGTTTGCAGTGCTTAACAGGTCACTTTAGGTGGGTTTTTGTGACTTAGACCGTGTTTTAAATGGCCTAAGTCACAACGTCCAAGTTCCGGCGATCCTGTGCTGTATAACTTTTGGTTATACATGCAGTACGATTAAGTCTAAGCCTGCCCATGTCCCACCCAAATCCGCCCTTGACACTCCTCCTGAAACGCCCCGTTTAACTATGGTCATTCAGCGGCATTATGAAGGTCTAGGTCGTTTAGAAATATGTCCAAAACCTGTTTTTATTATTGGCATTTGGACGTATTTTGACAATGTTCGTCCAAGTGCCGACTTAGGCCGGTTTTTGGATGGTTTTCTATTTTGATTATGAGCCCCATAATATCTCATTAATTCAAAATGATAACCATAAAATAAAAAATAAAAAAAAAAACCACAAAGCACACTATACGCAGAGAAAAGGTTAATTATCATTTATATTTGGGAGGTTTTCATAGACGTCAAGGCAGATGACTTTAAAATATGCAATGTCACCTCAGTAACTATAGAACAATAGACAAATATAGTGCACAATATAGACAGCAGATATAAATTCTCAAAACTGACACATTTTGATCACTAAATTGAAAATAAAATCATTTTTCCTACCTTTGCTGTCTGGTGATTTCATGAGTCTGGTTGCATTTCCTTCCGACTGTGCATCCTTTCTTTCATTTCTTTCTGCACTCAGGCCCAACAATTGTCCCTTTCTATTCCCTCCCTCCTTCCTTCCTATGTCCTTAATGCCCCCAGTACCTCCTTCCTATGTCTTTAGTGCTCCCAATGCTTCTTACTATGGACTTAGTGCCTCTTCCCTTGTCCTTAGTGCCCCCCGTGCCTCCTTCCTATGTCCTTACTGCCCCTTCCTGTGTCCTTAGTGCCACCAGTGTCTCCTTCCTATGTCCTTAGTGCCCCATCCTATGTCCCCCTCACTGCCTTCCAGCCTTTGTCCCACCCCGTCCCACAAAGCCAGCCTGCCTGCCTACCTCCCCCCTCCCTGCCACACCAAAGCCAGTCTCCCTCCTTCTCCCTCTAGTGCCCGATTCACGCCCCCCCTCATGTCCATCACTGCTGCTTGCTAGCCTCTCTCCTTACCTCCCTCCAGTGCCAATTCAACCACTCCCCTGGTCCACCGCCACTGCTTGCCTCCCAGAAGCCTTCCTTCAGCTGTGCTTCACAGTAACATAAAATTAAAAATCTATTCCTTCCTCCATCCCTTCACTCCCTCCAAACTATAATATTGCTCTATTCAATTTCTCCATTGTCATCTGACACACTTCATTTCAGTGTCTTGTCATTTTACAGCAAGAATTACAAGGCTTCCCATATTATGTCAAGACACCAGCTAGCCTAGAATCACTGATTTTTGTCCTTTTGCTGCTCTAACTTTCAGTGTCAGATGAAGATGGATGCATCTATATTTAAATGCCTGGCTGGCCTGGAACTTCCTCTCCAACGTCAGAATTGACATCGGGAAGAAGGCTTCTGGACGGCAAGCAGCAGCAGCGGCAGTGGACCGGGGAGGTGGGTGGGGGGAGGGAGGGTTGAATTGGCACTGGAGGGAGGTAAGGAGAGAGGCTAGCAAGCAGCAGTGGCGGACCCGGGAGTTTGAATCGGGCGCTGGAGGGAGGGAGGGGAAGCGATCACCAGTCCTTTTGTTCCTGCGCACAGCTTCGGGATGCTGTAACTGAAAACGGGACATTTTGGCGTCCCAAAACTGTGTACGGGGACAACGGGACAGGGGATCTAAAAATGAGATGGTCCCGTTCAAAACGGGACGTATGGTCATCTTAAGCATGCTTATCCACACTCTTGTCACCTCTTGCCTGGATTACCGCAACTTGCTTCTGGTAGGTCTACCACTTAGCCATCTCTCTCCTCTTCTGTTGAGAATTTTGCTGCATGTCTCATTAGGCTCACATTAACCCCTCCTCAAGTCACTTCATTGGGTCCATGTCCGCATACTGTTTAAACTCCTCTTACCGACCTCCAAGTGTATTTGCTCTGCAGCTCTACCCTCTCATCTCTCCTCCACCCTGGGAACTCTATTCATCATGCATTGTCTGTACCCTTCTCCTCTCCTAACTCTGTCCCTTCTGCCTTGCTGCACCATATGCCTGGAACAACCTACCTGACTTGGTAGGCGAGCTCCATCTCTGGCGGTATTCAAATCTAGGCTGAAATCCCACTTTTTTGAAGCTGTTTAAGTCTTAACACTACCAACCAGTAAAGCACCATATTTTTCATTCCCACTGTAGTGCTGCCTGATAACGAGGAAAAATGTTTAAATTCAGCTTACTGAATTGACTTTTCAATTTGCTTTTCCTATCCAATTGAGTGTTCTTTTCAAACATCCTGGTGGCTTTATTTTGTAGCCTCTTCACATATCCCCTTTGCCCTCCAGCCCCATCCTACCGCTGTGGTGTAAACAAAATTAAACAGACTTTTACTCTGTTAGATAACAAGCATGAGCTGGGACCTAAAGGCCACCGTGTGAGCGGACTGCTGGGCACGATGGACCACTGGTTTGACCCAGCAGCACAAAATCTTATGTTCTTATGTAACACCAGTTCTGGCAGGATACACTTTTCAAATCTAATATATGGTAATAAAAAAAATAGAAAATAAATTTTTTTTTCCACCTGTTGTCTGGTCATTTTATTATATAAATTTTTTTATTGAGCATTTGCAGGATACAAAACAAGCAGCAACACAAGAACCAAATATCCAACCCAGCAATATACAATAACATGGGGAAAATACAACAAACTCAAGAACTAGGTAGGACAAAACAGAAAACAGCATAAAAGAAGACTACTACATAGCAAAAAGAACAGAGCATAGTTACAAACGCTCAATACTCAAATTTTTCACAGTTTTTCAAAGAAGCAACACCCAAGGCCCCCAGAACATCCCTCCCTAACCCAACGCCCCTCCCCCCCATGTGTGTGACACTGACAAGGTGAGCGCCAGACACAGGCACAACCTGTGTGTGTGGCAATAAGAAGAAAACCATAAGCACATAAGCATTGCCTCTGCCGAGTCAGACCATAGGTCCATCATGCCCAGCAGTCCGCTCCCGCGGCGGCCCCCCAAGTCAATGACCTGTAGTGATCTATTACTCAAGAGCATTTTGTCTTGTATAGTATCCCTCTAATTGTACCCCTGGATTCCCTTACCCTTTAGGAACTCGTCCAATCCCTTTTTGAAACCCAAAACTGTACTCTGCTCAACTATCCCCTCTGGAAGCGCATTCCAGGTGTCCACCACCCTCTGGGTGAAGAAGAACTTCCTAGCATTTGTTCTGAACCTGTCTCCCTTCAATTTTTTTGAGTGTCCTCTAGTTTTTGTTGCCCCCGCCAGTCTGAAGAATCTGTCTCTCTCTACCTTCACTATACCCTTCATGATCTTATAAGTTTCTATCATATCCCCTCTAAGTCTCCACTTTTCCAGGGAAAAGGGCCCCAATTTCTCCAGCCTCTCAGCATACGAGAGGTTTTCCATGCCTTTTATCATTTTTGTTGCTCTTCTCTGGACCCTCTCGAGTATCGCCATATCTTTCTTTAGGTACGGCGACCAGTACTGGACGCAGTACTCCAGATGCAGTCGTACCATTGCCCTGTACAGCGGGAGGATAACTTCCTTGGTTCTGGTAGTGATACCTTTTTTGATAATGCCCAACATTCTGTTCGCCTTTTTTGAGGCCGCTGCACATTGTGCTGCCGGTTTCATTGTTTTATCCACCAAAACCCCCAAGTCCTTTTCTAGGTTGCCTTTTCCCAATGTCATCCCCCCCATCGTGTAGTTGTACATCAGGTTCCCTTTCCCTATGTGCATAACTTTACATTTCTCCACATTAAAACTCATCTGCCATTTATCTGCCCACTCACTCAGTTTGTCCAGGTCCCTTTGGAGTTTTTAACATTCCTCTACAGATCTAACCTTACCGGAGAGTTTTGTGTCATCCGCAAATTTTATAACTTCACACTTTGTCCCTGTTTCCAAGTCATTAATAAATATATTGAATAGCAGCGGTCCCAGCACTGACCCTTGTGGGACGCCACTTGTGACCCCTTTCCAGTCAGAATAGTGTCCCTTTACTCCTACCCTCTGTTTCCTGTTTGCCAGCCAGTTTTTGATCCATCTGTGTATATCCCCTTCCACCCCGTGGTTCCACAGTTTCCTTAGAAGGCGCTCATGAGGTACCTTGTCGAAGGCTTTCTGGAAGTCTAGGTATACTATATCAGCAATAGGGAAGAAAGAAAAAATAGAAGGAAGACAAAAAAGAAAAAGTAAAAAGACAAAAAAGAAAAAAGGAAACTATGAGTTAAGAAGCAAGCTATGCGCTCGATGAGGCAAATAGTCCTAGTACACCTCCCAAATATCCTGGAAATTGTTCCAGGCATGTACCTCCCTGCCAGATATAGCTCGGCATTCAAACATAGCCAATTCAAACAATAAATGTTTCCATTGAGTCATAGGAGGAATGGTAGAAGTTCGCCAGTATATCAGGATCACCTTTTTTGCCAACAATAACGCCTTGGCCACCAATAGCCGGTGTCCCTGAGGAAGAGCGAGAAAACCATGATCCATATAAAAAAGAACAATCTGAGGAGAGGGGACAGGCAAAGAGGGGAATAAGGACCGCAAAAAACTCCAAATGCGGGACCAAAAAAGTTGTATCTTAGGACAATACCAAAACATATGACCTAGAGTAGCATGTCCTTGATCACATTTGGGACAAAGATCCGTTTCAGCAAAGCCCGCCCGAAACGCCCGCCAAGGAGAAATAAAAGCACGATGAAAAAATTTATATTCTTGTTCCCTATGAGACATGCTGCAGGAAACCACATGAACAAAGCCATAGCCCCTGGCCACAACCGCAGAATCTAGAAGTATATTCAGGTCCGCACTCCAGGCTCGCGCTAGGGAAACAAATTGAGTATCAGGCCGAAGAGAAAGAATATAATGCCACAGACTTGGAGCTCCCTCCTCCCACATCGCCAGACTGTGCCCCAGCTGTTCTACGATAGTAGCTGTCAGAAAGGAGCTATCGAGACCAGAAACATAGTGCTGAAGCTGCAAGTATCCATAGGGATCCACAGTCTCAAGATTATACAGAGAAGCAAGCTCCGTAGAATCCAGAAGATGGCCCTGATTGCTAAGAACATCCCCCACCCTTCTGATACACTGAGTGGCCCAGGTCTGAAAAACATGGGAGTCCGTCCCTGGGCTAAAACCCGGATTCCCCACCAAGGGTAGAAATGGGGAAATACTAAAAGTCACCTGTAGTTCTTTACACAGAAACTTCCAGCCCATACGCATATACGTCAAAATCACATTCACCTTCAAAGATGTAGCTAAACACGAGGAAGGAGCATGCAGAAGGTACAACCCAGACAGAGGCGCCAGCAAGTCTTTTTCCAGCAAGTAGTCAAGAGCAAAAGACGATTCAAGGCACCAATCACGAAGCAACCGTAATCCACACGCTAAATTATAAACCCGAAAGTCCAAAAGCCCCAACCCCCCCTTAGAAACAGGGAGCATCAGTACCGACAAAGACAACTGAGGCCGCTTCCCCCCCAAAGAAAATGACGAAGCTCCCGATAAAGCAAAGTCAGGTCTCACTGACTCAACCAAAGAGGCAAAGTTTGCAACAAATAGAGCCACCGAGGAACAATCATCATATTGTAGAGAAAAATATGGCCCATCAACGAAACAGGTAAAGAACCCCATAAACGCAAACACTCTATAGACTTTTTGAGTAAAGGGCGTACATTGCACTCATAGAGAGTGGGCAGAGAGGAAGGAATATAAGCACCCAAGTACTTCACCTGCATAGGAGCCTCCTTCAAAGGAAATTGAGGCCAAAGAGCAGAAATCCCACAATGAAGAGCCATCGCTTCCGACTTAGAAATATTCAACTTCAGCCCTGAAACCTTACCAAAACAAGTAAAGAGATCAAGTAACAAAGGTAGAGTGACTTCCGGACGCGTTAAAATTACCATAATATCGTCAGCGAAGGCCAAGGCACATATAGAAGAGCCACGAATCTCTACCCCCCCCCCCCCCCCCACACACACACACACTGAAGTCTGGATGATGTCGGATCCGCAAGAGCAAAGGTTCCAGAAACAAGAAATATAACAACGGGGAAAGAGGGCAGCCCTGCCTGGTCCCCCGTCCCAAGGGAAAGACCCTCGAGGCATGTCCATTAACCAGCACTGCAGCCGCTGGATTGGAATACAGCGCCCGCAATGCTTGAAGATAAAACCCCGAGATCCCATAACGAGGTAACAAAGAGAAAAGAAAACCCCATTCAACCCGATCGAAAGCCTTTTCGGAGTCAAAACTAATGATCAGGGATGGAATACGATGGGTATCACAATAAGCCATTGCAAGCAGCAGTTTGCGAACATTAAGTTCCGCCTGGCGACCTTGCACAAATCCTACCTGATCCACCCCCACCAAAGTTGGAATAAAAAGCGCCAATTGATCCGCAAGAATCTTGGCCAATATTTTCAGGTCAACATTGATTAATGAAATAGGGCGATAAGATTCCACGAAAAAAGGATCCTTTCCGGGCTTAGGTTGGACCGTAATTAAAGCTTGATTAGAAGGAACGGAAAACCGACCATCCAGAATAGTGCTACTATAAAATCCACGCAATGGATCTGCAAGATGTCCTCCGAGAAGTCAATAAAACTCACCTCCAAATCCATCTGGCCCCAGGGACTTACAAAGGGGCAGACGTTTGATAACCCGAAGAATCTCCTCTCGGGTAATAGGCACATTAAGAGAGGCATGAGCATCAGAAGATAAAGACGGGAGAGACACCGAGTCTAGGAAGTCAGCTATTACAGTCTCTTGATTTACCACCTCAGCCGTGTAGAGGCCCTGATAATAAATAACAAACAAATCTTCTAACTGGTCCTGCTTAGTAACCACATCTCCCACAGAGTTCTTCAAAGAAAAGATAGGTGTAGATCCAGAACAGTTTTTGGTCAATCGAGCCAAAAGTTTCCCTGGGCGATTGCCAAAACAATGGAGCTTATACTTGTAATAAAAAATCGATTTAGAAGCTCTGTCTTGTAAGAGGGTATTATAGGCAACTTGGGCCGTGCAAAAATCATTTTTATGCTGCAAGGATGGAGAGCGAAGAAACCGCTCCTGACAGGACTTAACCTTTCTCTCAAGCTCCAAAAGTCTTCGAGCTTGGAGCTTATTCTTCCGAGAGGTATATGCAATTATAGCTCCTTGAAGTACCACCTTAGCAGCATTCCAAAAAAGCAAGCCCTCCTCTATATGGACATGGTTAAACTCTACATAGTCATTCCATTGTTGCACCAAATAAGGATCCTGATATAAAGCAACTGGGAAACGCCACCTCCCCCCACCCCCAACCCACTCACCCCTAGCCCCATATCCACCCAAACAGGAGTATGATCAGAAACAGCCAAGACTCCAATAGCAGCGTCATGAACAAGATGAAAGGAAGTCCTAGATAAAAATATATAATCAATTCTGGAGGAAGTATGATGCACCCTAGAAATATGGGTAAAATCCCTATCCCACACATCCACCAGATCAAGAGTCCGAAGGAAGGCAGGTAAACCATGATCCGACCAGGGAGGGGAAGATATAGAGTCCCCAGAGCAATCCCAAGCAGGATGAATTACAGTGTTAAAATCACCCAGCAAGATTTTATGAGCTGAAGCGGAATCCTGCAAGGGAAGCAAAACTCCCAGTAGTTTAGTCAAAAACACTCGCTGCGCGGTATTAGGCGCATAAATAGAAGCAATAACCATGCGTTGTTGATGTAAGGTACCCTGCACCACCACATAGCGCCCTTCAGGGTCAGAGATAACATTTGTCATCTGGAAAGGTACTGATTTGTGTATAAGAACAGCTACCCCTGCTTTAGCTTTAGATGAAGAGGCAGAGAAACATTGCCCCACCCACGAGCGTTTCAATTTTCCATGTTCCAGAACAGAAAGTTTAGTCTCCTGAAGGCCCACTATATCAGCCTTAGAGAGCGCCAGAGACTGAAGTATCTTGGTATGTTTAACTGGAGAATTTATCCCTGACACATTCCAAGATATACAACGAAGGCCCCGCTTAGAGTAATAGTGCAAAGGAAAAAACAGACTACTCACAAGAAAACAGATATCCCCTGCCGAGGCACCCAGCCTCACTCCTTTGAAGCTAAGGGGGGACAAGTCCAGGACAAATGTCAGGAAGTTCTGCTTCACGCAGCAAGTGGTAGACGCCTGGAATGCTCTTCCAAAGGAGGTTATTAAGGATTCAAAGGCAAATTAGATGCACATCTCCTTACGAGAGGCATAGAAGGATATGGGTGACTATAACTACATCAGGCGTATACCTGACTGGGCCTCCGCGTGTGCGGATCGCCGGACTCGATGGACCATGGGTCTGATCCGGAGATGGCAGTTCTTATGTTCTCCAAAACAGCACACACAAACCACACACACACATCCACATCAGGCCACACAACACACCTACCCAATCCCCCAATCCCTCCAGTCCCTCTCCCCACTCCCAAAAAACCTCCCCAACCCCGACCCCTCTTCCAGTCCACCAATCACCAAAACAACATGGGGACCCCACTCATGCCAGTAACCATCTCTCCCCCCTGCCCCATACAGCAAAACCATTACAATAAGTCACAAAAGCAAAGAGCAGAACATAGAACCTCTTGCATCATAGGAAGTCTCAGGAAAAACAAAGCCTACTAAAAAAACCTAAGTAAAGAAAACACAAAAAGCAAACAGTCAAACCCGTAGTCCAGGAATTAAAGGGCCAGCAAGAAAAATAGCGTGACCCCCAGGCAGCACAAAGCCTCTGCACTCCACAGAAGAACCCATAGGCAGTCACAAATGAGCAGAACAATCAGACCAGCGAAGAACGCCCAGATTAAACAGGTGCCGATGGGACAGGAAACCACTGCCGGATCTGGGCTGCTGCACTGTCACAAGTATCAAACACAAAAGGCTGGCCATTATACAGAACACGCAGCTTAGTAGGATATTGCAGTGTAAAGCGCAATTTTTGGTCGACAAGCTGCTTGCAAATAGGTGAGAACCCCCTCCGCAAGGTCGCCACCTGCGCCGAGTAGTCTTGAAACATCAGCACTTTATGATTCTGAAAGGTAAGTTCTTTCCGTTGGCGGTAAGTCTTCAGGAGTAGGTCTTTGATAGCAAAGTTTAAGACACGTAGAATAACAATACGCGGACGAACCGTTCCATCCTGCTTCCTTCCCAGGCGGTGCGCTCTCTCAATCCTGAGGGGCCCCAGCGTAGAGGTGGTAAGAAGTTCAGCGGACAGCCATTTTTCAAGCACTCCCGCCAAATCAGAGTCCGGTATAAGTTCCGGGATTCCAACCAAACGAACATTATTCCTCCTGGAACGGTTCTCAAAATCCTCCAGTTTGTCTTCACAGACAGTAAGTTTACTTTGCAGCTGTGTCAGCTCCGCGTTCATCTTCATCAGAGAATCCCCCACCGTACTCACTCGCTGCTCCACTTCGGTGACCCGAGCAGCAAATTCATGTACATTAGTAGAGAGAGCACTCAGGGACTCCTGCACGGTATCAAATCTTGTCCCCAACGCTAGAACCACAGCCACTATGATTTTCTCCACCAGCGTGTCACTGACTTCGCTAGAGCCCACCATCTTTCCCTCAGCTCCTGAAGAGGCCTTGGCGCGTTCTCTGTCCTTTTTCCCAGCCTTAGTAGTCATATCGGATCCGGTTTCTGGACAAACCTGTCCATAAGATGGTATAGCAAACGGATGCAAGACTAAAATGTGAAAATCGCTGCAGATTATCATGCCAAAGGGGCAATTAGAGAGGGAGAGCTATGGAGCTCAAGAAAACGCGACTTCCCAGCTCACTGCATGGCCACGCCCCCCAAATCCTCGTCTGGTCATTTTATATACAAATCATGTTGGTCCCAGGTTCTGGTCTGGGGTCATCATCATCCTCTACCGCTCATAAAACAGAACCAAATGCCTTAAGAAATGCTTAAAAACCCAACCAGGATTGAGAGCGCAGACATCAGCAACCTTCAGTGTTCTAAAAACAGTCAGTACAAGGTGTACAAAGTCCCAGACTAAAACTGTACATCAGGAATTTGGAAGGATGGCAAAGGCACCCTGTAAAGATCACTGAGTTGAGATAGCTGGTGAAGAATTACTTTTTTAAAATTTATTTATTCAATTTTCTATACTGTTCTCTCAAGGGAGCTCAGAACAATTTACATTAATTTATTCAGGTACTCGAGCATTTTTCTCTGTGTTCTGGTGGGCTCAAATCTATCTAATGTACCTGGGGCAATGGGAGGATTAAGTGACTTCCCCAGGGTCACAAGGAGCAGTATGGGTTTGAACCCACAACATCACAATGCTACAGCTGTAGCTCTAACCACTGTGCCACTCTAGAAATCAAAATGTAGTAAAAGTGAGCCAAGTGTAGGACAATCAAGCCATTATGACATCACTGATGAGGTTGGTTCTTATTGGTGGAATGAGGCATTATGATGTCACAATACCAGCTCTGGTTATCAGAGGCTGAAACTTTTCACATTATTTATTTATCCAGCTTTTTATACGGTTCTCCCAGGGGAGCTTGGAACTCTTTACATGAATTTATTCAGGTACTCAAGTATTTTTCCCTGTCTATCTAATGTACCTGGGGAAATGGGGGGAGGGATTAAGTGACTTGAACCCACAACTAGATAATGAGATGGGGAAAAGTTTTTCCCTGTCCCCATGAGTTCTTTTCCTGCCCCTGCCCCTGCCCCATTCCTGCAAGCTCCGTCCTCATCTTCCACAAGTCTCAAACACTTTAAAATCATAAGAGTCTGAGGCTTGTGCGGTTAAGACAGAGCTTACAGGAAAGGGGCAGGGACAGTGAGAAAACTCGCAGGGATGGGACATAGAAATTGAGTTCCTGCGGGGACAGGAACAAATTTATCCCTGTGTTATTTTCTACCCACAACCTTGGGGTGCTGAGGCTGTAGCTTTAGCCACTATGCCACACTCTCACCTGATTTAAAGGATCCAGGCTTTAGAAAATGGCAGGTAGCAGTAGAGGAACTGGTGAATAACAGCATGGGTGGCCTGAACTGATAGGAATTGTGAACTCGCTCCCCCTCTCCCACCGCCCAAATTCAGCCAGATCTTCATGATGTCAACAGCCAAAAAACAAACACAAAAGAACCCAACCCAATCCACAATAGGCATGCAAGAAAGATAATGCATAGGGAAAGGGCACATACATATGTATGATGGAAATCCTGAAATCGTGACTAGATCACGTTTGCAGACTCTCCTACCCTAGAGAATCAACCTACCAATCAGGGTAGGGAAACAGAACCATACATCCGCAAGAAATAGGGGCTGGACCTGGTACCACTACTACCCATCTCTTATCAACACACGGAGTGGGCACAGGACAAAGGATGGCACCGATAGCCAACCGATTATATATAGCAAAGGGAGAACCCAGAAATTTCAACAACCACCATATTAGAAGCGTGCCCAACAGGAAAAAAAAAAAAAAAAAGAGAGACCTAGAGATAGCACAGTGACAAAAAAATACTCCAGACCGATGAAGAACATCTCTAACCTTGGTATCATGCACTGGGAAAATCAAACAAAATCAGTTGGGACCGATTAAAGAAGAACACCGGATCCGCGCTCAACTCTCTACCCATCTCACCATGATTACACAGAGCATGCGCATGAGCACCACTTCCACATAACCAGCATGAGTCAAAAGAAGGAGCTCCTTCTGGCTCTAGAGCAGGGGTGTCCAACCTGCAGCCCGGCAAGGTGTTTTGTGCGGCCTGGCTGGTGCTTCCGGTCTTAGAGTCATGGTCCGGGAGCTTACCATTCTCACGACCCGTCCCCAAGGCTCTGGGTGGTCCCTGTGGCCCAGCATGAATTCCCCCTTCTCTCCGGGCCGGTCCGATGTTGCCCTCACCCGCTGAAAAATCTGCCAGCCTCAGCAGTGATTTAGCAACATTGATCACAGCTCTTCTTCCATCTGCCATGGTCTGTCTCCAATGACGCAACTTCCTGTTTCTGCCCGGGTAGAACGCGGCAGATGGAAAGCAGGAAGGAGAGCAGTGGGCAACTTCGCTACCTCACTGCTGAGGCCGGCAGATTTTTCAGCCTGACAGGAGGTGAGGGTAACATTGGCCTGGCGCGAAGTGGGAGCACATGCTGGGCAAGCAGAAAAGGGCACAATAAAATGGGGAGCACATGCTGGGCACGGAGAGAAAGGGAAGGACATGCTGGGCGCAGAGAGAAGGAGGAAAACATGCTAGGTACGGTGAGAAGGGCGTGGAGAGAAGGGGGAGAACATGCTGGGCGTGGAGAGGAGGAGAACATGCCGGGCCGAGGAAGCCTCCTGGACTAACTGGGTTGTTTTTTTTTTAAGTACAAAGGGAGAGGATATTAAAAGAAATACCCGATTGGGTGTGGTGGGAGAACTTATGGGGCCAGAAACAGAGGACAGAGAGAGAGAGAGCTGGTGGGCAATGGTTTGAAGGGAAAGAAGTTGGACCTGGGGTGATGTGGAGGAAGAGGGAAAGAGATACTTGAAGGGAGAACTATTGGGAAGAGAAAGGGAGAAATGGTGGACCTGGGGGAGGCAGACAGGCAGACAGGGGGAGAGATGGGATGGGAGCAGTTGGGAAAAGAAAGGGAGAGAAGTTGGATCTGGGGATGGAAGGGAGGGAGGGAGAAATGTTAGGCCTGTGGATGGAAGGCAGAGAGAGATGCAGCATCTCTCTTTTTTTTCCTCCTCCATTTCATTGTTCAGCATCAAGGGGGAAGGGAAGAAGAAAAACAGAAAAGAGAGGGAGCAAAATGTTGGACCATGGGGAGAGAGGAGGAGAGATGGACCCATGGGAGGGCATGAGGGAAGAGAGCTGGGATAAGAAGATGCTAGGGGATGGAAAGAAAGAGACAGGGAGATATAACCTGACCAGTGAAGAAAGGGTGGGAGATTCTGAAAGTGTGAGCTATGTGGATGAGATCAAAAGCAAGATGATGAGAGAGAGAACAGTGAGTACAATGGTAGAAATGTGGTAATGGGGAGAAGATAGAAGGAAATAGGAGGCTGGGAATAGGAGATGGGAAATGGGAGAGCTAGGGACTGAGAGAAGATAGAGAGTTGAGAAGTAGCTGAACATTTAATAAGAAGGGTGAGAAAGAAGGCAAGATTTGAGTGGACAGAGGTAAAAAAGAGAAATTTACGAAAGCTGAAAGGGAAAAATTGATATGTTGGAGACAGGCATAAGGAGGAAATGGAACAAGAGAGAAGAGGAGAATAAAATGGGCAGTAGACACTGGAAAGAGAATTAGTTGAAGATAGAGAAAAAGCAGAAAGAGAAACTGTGACCAAGATGATGGAAAAACAAAATATCCAGACAACAAAGTATTAATAATAATAACTGTTTATATACCGCAGGACCATGAAGTTCTATATGGTTTACAATGATTAAAAATGCTACAAATTGAGTAGAACTAAAAAAATTAAAAACTAGTGACTAACAGGTAGAAAAAATTGTTTTATTTTGAATTTATTAACTGGAATGTTAGTTTTGGGATATGTGCATCACAATTATTTTTGTATTCAGTGGCATAGTCATATACAGCTGATTTGGGGGAAGGACTGGACTCCAAAATTAGTGGATGGGCACCAAAGTTTCTCCCTGCCTGAATGCAATTTATAAATACTTTAGCTGGTGAGGATTCCCAAGCCATGCCAACTAAAGACATCTTCCTCCAGTCTGGCAACCTGAAATCTCCAAACTTTGCAGCAAATGGCAATATCCTCAAGCTGCAACTGCTTTCATGCTTGTATAAAGCCAAGAGTCAGGGAGGAGGGAGGGCAGCATCTCTACAATATTGCTGCCAGCTACAGAACTTGGGAAGTTGGAGGGGGAGGAGGTGACCGTCAGTTGGCGAGGCTTGGGGATCCCTACTAGCTACAGCACGGGAGATGTTCATTTTGAGGGAGCCTAAGCTCAAAATGGGAGACCCAAAAAAGCAATTTACTCTGACTGAACGATCCTCCACATGCGCTGCTGACAGCTGATTTAGCATCCCCGCTCTGATGAGGCTCACCTCTGAAGAGGCTCACCGTAGCTGTAATAGAAGTGACTAGGAGAACCAGGAATGCGTGTCCCTGCTCATCAGAGTGGGGATGTGGAAGCTGCTCCCACTGTCAGCGGTGCACGGGGAGGATCACTCAGTCAGGGTAAGCATTACTGCTTTTTTGGGTTCCTCACCACAGTGTCCCTTTAATGAAGGTTTATTATTAGATATGTACATCTTCTGTATTAGTGATTGCAAATTTGGGACCTGCTCAATCTTTTTTTTTTATTTTGCTCATCAGCTAGTGTTAGTGTTTATGCAGCCCCAGAAAATTTATTTTCTTCCACTGTGACCCAGGGAAACCAAAAGGTTGGACACCCCTGCTCTAGAGAGTTTAAACCTTGCACTGCAAGCTGGGAGGCAGGGGAAGAAGGAGGTGGGGAACTTTCAGGACTCTGCTAAGTTCTCAAATCTGCAGTCGCATCCTCTCCAACCCCCCTCCCCTCCCCTCCCCTCCACCCACTCCCGCTAGCCATCGCTGCTGCCTAACCCAATGCCTGCATATGTGAATCAAAAAAATTAAATTTAAAAAAAACCCCAAACAACTAAGAATATTCCAAGAAGAAAGAGCAATATCACAATGTTTAACTCAGCAATTTTTTTTAATGATTGCAATTAATTAGCTCAGCCACCCCATGGCCTTGAGGACAGCTGTATTTAAAGAGCTCCTCCAGGGTTTGGAATCTATGGAGGTTGGGGTGGTGTTGTTCTGGTCTAATAACAAGTGAGTGAGTAACATTCAGAAGGGCTTGGAGCAAACTTTCTGGGCTTATGGTTCAATTTCTTTTTCTCTCTTATTTAGAAATGAGAGGGTATTGACTATAAGAAGTGGGGAGCTTTTTATAATTCTTCTTTTGTTTCATTTTAGGAGTAGGTTATAGTTTTAAGCTGGAAAATTGGTGCTACTCTCGTGGTGATGTGTGGTGCCAATTATTTAAGACTAGAAAAGAAATACTAGCTTTAATTATTCATTCTCTCTTATTTTAAGTCTAAGCTGCTGTTTGTCTTCAACTGATTCTCTGCAGCATACAAACAGTTAATTTCTACTTTCAAAAGCAATATGTGCTATAGCATTTTTAACTGGGGTGATACTACTAGCTAGATTTAGAGATTTGTAACTTTCTCCCTACATATGCTACTTGGAGCAGTAGTTAATGACTAAATATGACTCAACTCTTTATAGTTGTAAGTATTTTCTGTCCCTGGAAGACTTAACTTTGTACCTTAGGTAATTGGGAGTGGGGTACAAAGTGACTTCCTCAAGGTCATAAGAGCTCACTATTGTCAGCCAATTATTCTAACCTTGAGGATGTTTACCACATACTTTCTGTTAAGGCCCCTAAAATGTAGAACAGAAAAGCCATATTCTATGTGGCAATATGCCCCTCTTCTATGGGGTTCATAATGCACCCATATAGAAAGTGGCTGTTATGTCTCTTGTATATGCTGTGTTCAGGAATTTTCTATTGCTAGACAGAGAATAAAAGCTTAAGTTGTTTTGAAATTGAGAGGTAACTGCCCCTGGAGAAGATGATAGAAAGGTGTAGTAGACCTAATCTCCAAAGGCCACCTAGATATGCATTAAGATCAGGACACTCCTGCAGGTTAAGATGTTCTATTGATGGAGGCAGCCATTTTGTGCTAGTGTGGAAAACTGGGGTGTTGGGTTTCACCCCTTCCCTTACTAGATTCTTTTTAGAGAACTGATATGCCTGAATAACAGAATGCCTCTTTAATCCTTGTTGTGTCTTCCTTCCCATTCTCTTCAGCCCCTCCTCCCTTTTTTTTTTCCCCTCTCCCCCTCTTTAGGGTCTGGGCCATGTCTCCCCCACACAGGAATGTGTGGAGGCTGTATTTACTGCTGTCCCTCATCATCTTATGTCTCCTGATGCTGGGTTTTATGGAGTGGTTCCTCTCTAATACTTGGGTGCAGCAGCCATTAAGTCATGAGTCGGCTTTTACTCCCAGGCATGATACGGTCTGTGTTACGAGTATACACAGTGATAACAGCATCCCTCAGGAGCAGAGCTCACCACCACAAGAGAATGAAGGGCCCATGGGCTGCCTCCCTGGCTACTATTCTGCTGCTGAGCTCCAGCCCCGCTTCCAGCGGCCTCCCCAAGACACCTGTTTCCATGGTGCAGGGGGAAGAGCATACCCACTGTCGGATCTGACGGCAGAAGAGGAGGTGTTGCGGAGTATAGGTTATGCAAAGTATAACTTGAATGCCTTTGTCAGCGATCGTATCTCTCTGCATCGGGACCTTGGACCAGATACCAGACCCCCTGAGTAAGATAGGAACAAAATTGTGTGTGGTGCACAGGTTCTTTTCATGTGCTTTTTGCTTTCCTGTCATGCTCCCCTCATCTCTACACAGAGCCTGGCTTTCTTATGCCATGTAAGGTTACTAGTGAGCCTTGTGTCAGTAGAAACACTATCTGAGCCTGCTCTGACTTTGTCCCTATTGCGCTACAAACTTGTAGACCTAGTTGATGAGCAGGAAATACATAACCCAGCATGCAATGGGGTGATGCAGGACTTGGCTGAGCCTATCCCAGATGACTTTTTGTAATCCTGCTTAACCAAGTATTGGCTATAAACACATGAGTTTTTACTTGCACCTTTAATCCTCTTTACTGAGGTTATGGTTGGACTACAGATTCCATTTTTAGGTCTACTGTCCAAAGAAGTCATGGGATGGGGGTGGGGTGTTAACAAACCTGAGCAGCTTAGGTAATAACTAGTGAGAGAATGAATGAGTTGGTTTTAATCTAGCTAGAGCTGCCTACTGTATTTGATTTTTATCTTGCTTGAAACTTGGACTGGTCAAGGAGAACCAGTTAATCTTGAGACTGAGAGGGTGGCTTGACAGCAGTCAGTTTAAAAGGTGTTTAACAATGAAGGCAGGGACAGGGATAGGTCACGCCATCTGCGTTGGGGATAAGATTTCATAGTCTTAAATCACGGCAAGCCTGGTCTTAAAGAATCGGCAATTATTTCTGGTTTATTTTGCTTAAGCACACCAAGAGTTGGGGTGCGATCCCCTGTGCAACTGGACTAGAGGGAGTTGCTGGTCCCACAATGGGGCGTCTTCAGTCTATACTACTATTAAACTATTTCAATAGCACTATCAGACATATGTAGTACTATATAGAGTCGGTCAACAGTCCCTGCTCAAAAGAGCTATAATCTAAACAGACAAGACAGACAGACAAAAGATGTCATGGATACATTTAAGGGGAACAGTTAATCTGCAGGCTGTAGCTGGATTTGCTGAAATTATGCAGCATGGGGGTCAACCCAGAAAGTTCAACGTTCTCACACACAGTTCTTGGTCACAACTGTACTAGATGCGAGTTCCAAACTTAACAGACTACACTTAAAAAAAACAAAATGATTTACATAAAACACTCTTTCTAGCGAGGGCAGAATCTCCAAATGGTTTTATGTACGACGACAGTAATGGAACGTCACTTGTAAGCAATATTCCCTCTGCGGGGTTGGTCAGGTGCAGGCTGGTGTGGGTTTTTCTTTTGTTTGTTTGTTTTGGGGGTTTTTTCCTCATCTGAGTGACATGTTCTAAACTTAATTTTCCAAGTTTGCAAGTAATTTTTGAGCGATGCTCCTAAAATGTAGGAGCAACTTACTCATGTGCTCTGCTTGGAGGGGAACATGACTTGTAACCCAGGGGATCTTGGGGATGACTTCAAAACTCTGATTTACTGCTAGCATTTTGCTTTTTTAGTATCTGTATTGTGCTGAAGAGACCTGCCAGAGGGTGTAATGCAAGAAACATATCAAAGGTTGGGAGTTCTTTTTAATGATGGCAACTGGTACCATCTTCCACCACACTGCTGTAGTTTATCAATTGTAGATGTTGGGTACCTGAGAAATAGCCTCTTGGTAATGTATTTTGTTAGCCTCTATAATGGAAATTGGGGAGGTATTGGGATCGCTGTCCTTGCTTAAGTATTTACCACTTAAGTGGTTTACATTCAGGTACTTGAGCACTTTTTCCTTAACTGTCTCGATGTGCTCGCAATCTTACCTAAAGTTCTTGGGGCAATGGGGGATTAAGTGACTTGCCCAGGGTCAAAAGGAGCAGCATGGGGTTTGAACCCACAACCTCGGTGCTGTAGCTCTAACCATTGTGCCACACAGTCCCACACATGATTCTCTGGGTTTAGATGCAGGAGACACTGCCTGGGAGCAAGGGATGGAGTAATGTGGTGGTGTTTGTTTTTTCAATGCTTCTTTCCATGCATGTAGTGGATCCCTGAAACAATATTAATCTTTATTGCTTATGATTTTCCATATTACTTTTTGCTGTAACATAACCTACTCTTGTCCCCTCTTCTGAAAGGTGTTTGGTGAAGAAGTTCAAGCGCTGTCCAGCCCTGTCCCCTGTCAGTGTGATCATCATCTTCCATAATGAGGCCTGCTCAACTCTATTGCGTACAGTCTATAGTGTCCTCTACACTGTACCTAGCTTGCTCTTGCGTGAGATAATTCTTGTAGACGATGCCAGTACCAATGGTAAGTCACCCCACAATGGATGTGCTATCTTAGAGAGAGGATATAGAATTAGATGCAAGTGAACCATAGGGAACCATCTTGCCCCTCTTTGTTTTGACTTCCATGATAGTCTGCTTTCTGAGACCATAGGATTCTGTTATTTGGCTTAGTGGGGGAAATGAGGTCCATTCCTCAGTTGCTAGTGAATGACTACATGATTAGATTTCTTGACTCTCGGCTCTTCTCTCTGGAAAAGGCTAAGGAAATAGTTTACCAGATACAACAGTGTAGCTTAAAACTTCAAGGCCTTGTGAGTTCTTGGCATCCTAACTGGTAGGGTACCAACCAAGAATGACAAGTGACTAGCCATTTTTATTGGGATTGTCTTGTCGCTAAAGACAAGGAGTGGATGATTGAACAGAGCTGGAAGACTCTACTGCACACAGGGGCAGTAGATGACCCTTTTTTTGCCTGGGTGGAACAAGATCCCGGGCTGGCATTAGACTGCAAACAGGGCAGTTGCCCAGGGTGTCCTTGTTGCAGGTGCCCCTAAGCATGCTTAAAGCTGAAGAAGATGCAGCCTGCTGGTGGGCTTCAGGGGCTCATTCCTAAGCTTGTCCAGAGACCATCAATATTCCCATTGCTGACCCTGTTTGGGCCATGGGTTCTACTCCATTCTGCTATGTATTTTCAGGTTGCATTGGGAACAAGAACTAGACCATTCTTAATCCTAAAAAAAAGTTGAAGGAGTGAGTAGAACTTGGTGAATCTGCAATTTAAACAGATCAGAGTGGAGATGGGTGTAAGCCTGCAACTAGAAGCCCAAAGTTAGGATTAGCCTAGCCAGGGGTGCCCAACCTTGATCCTCAAGGATCACAACCTATCGGGATTTCCCCTATGAATATACATACAATGGAGGCCATGCATGCAAATAGATCTTATGCATATGCATTGGGGAAATCCTGTAAACCTGACTGGGCAAGGGCCAAAGTTGGAAACCCATAACCTAGGTCAGGGGTTGTCAACCCAGGCTTTGACACCCAGTCGGGGTTCCAAGATACTTGCAACAAAATAAAGTCTCCTGTGTATGCAAATTCATAGCATGTATCCTAAAAACCTGCATGGGTTAAGAACCCTTGGCCTAGACTGACCTGATAGTGTGGTCCAATGGGAGTTGCTATGTATTGGTTCTGATGAAGGTTTTGGTGGGGGATGGGGGGGCTCCTGTTTCTCCCATCTACAGAGGACTTGATGAAAACACTGGATGAGTATGTGAGACAGCTGCCATTGGTGAGGCTTTTACGGCAGCCAGCAAGGAAGGGGCTGGTAGGTGCCAGGTTGCTGGGAGCTGAGCAGGCCAAAGCAGATGTACTGGTTTTTCTGGATGCCCATTGTGAGTAGAGGGCCCACCGGAGGTGAAACTGGTTTGAGGGAGCACAGGAATAGCTGGAACCAGGAGGGGAGCATTTGGTGAAAAACTGGACACTGCACTTGGAGGTGACTTAGTGGTGGTGGATTAGACATTCAACAGCACGTGTGGTAACATCTCGCAAGCAAGAGGTGTTCTGGTATTTGGCATTCTTCCCCCCTCCCATTTTAGACTTCAAAGGTATCTACGTCTCCTCTCGCCTGTAGGTGAGTGTTGGCTAGGGTGGTTGGAACCACTTCTGGAGAGGATTGCTTTGGACAACACCCTTGTTGTGAGCCCAGACATTGTCTCCATTGACCGGCACACCTTTCAGTTTCAGCAGCCTGTCCCCAAGCCCTTGATCCATGCCCGTGGAACCTTTGACTGGGCGTTGGTGTTCATGTTTGAGCCCTTGCCCCAAGCCCTAGAGGACATGCGGCTTGATGAGACTCAGCCCTTCCCGTAAGTGACACCATACACTCGCCCACTCTCTGCTGCTCTGCTTAATTCTTGAGGGCAGGGACTTGACTGCTTTCTCTTTGTGTATCCAGGACACCAGCCATAGCAGGGGGACTCTTTGCTATCTCCAAATCCTTCTTCCAGCACCTTGGGACCTACGATCCAGACATGCAAATCTGGGGAGGCGAGAATTTGGAAATGTCTCTTAGGGTATGAGGCATGGGAAGCGGGAGCAGGCTGCACGCCTGCTATGGCGTTGTCTTGCGAGGAGATGGGAGGGATTATGCAGGAGGGTCACAGCTTTCAAAAGATGTTCTCCCTCCTCAGGTATGGATGTGTGGAGGAAAGCTAGAGATTGTACCCTGCTCAGTGGTGGGTCACATCTACCGCATGGAGAACTCTCACACCTTCCCTGAGGGAAGCTCAGTGGTATCCCGGAACTTGGTACGACTCGCTGAGGTTTGGATGGATGAATACAAGGTGCTGTTCTATAACAGGCATATGGAGGCTGCCCGTATATTCAAGGAGGTAAAACTTGGGGTTTTTTGTTTTTTTTTAAACCTCTGTCTCTTATTCCCCCCCCCCCCCCCTGAAGACCATAGCTGGATTAGGTTCATGTGTTGGGTATAGTAGAAAACTCTTCTTAGTTGAGGGGAGGGAATAGGGAAAGGACATCAAAATTCCTGACTTTCTCTGAGCTAGTTGGTGAAGCCAAGGCCCCAATAGCCCACCCCTTTTTATGCTATGTGTCATGAACAGAGGCCTGACTGCTGTTTTTTTGTCTTGTTCCTCTTCTACATCTGCCCAGAAGTCATACGGGGAACTGAGCCAGAGACATCAGTTGCGAAAGCGGTTGGGCTGTAAATCTTTTGGCTGGTATATGAACAATATCCGCCCGGACTTCTTTATCCCAGAACTCAACCCACACTTTTATGGTGCTGTGAGTACTCCTAGGCCTCTGTATAAGGAGATGTTTAGTGGCATCTTCAGAATGGTTAATAACAATATGGTTGGAGTTGAATTCTGAGGCAGCTTGAGAGACATCCTCCAGCTGGGGACTTCAAACTGGTTGTAATGCCCATCTGTGGGTGGGGGCTTCAAGACCACAGCAGATCGGCTATATGTTGAATTACCAGGCTGGTGAAAACTTTCCCCAGTGACCCAGTTCTAAATCACTGTGCAACCTGGTCATATCTTATCTATTTTTACTAGCTCATGAATAGAGGTCTGAAGATGTGCCTGGATGTTGGTGAGTTGGATGATGGAAAGGCTCAAATAGGCATAAGTAAATGCCATGGAGACCCAGCTTCACAGGTAAGGGGGCTTCTTTGTGTGTAGGTGGGGGAAGGATTCATGTCTGTAGTAAGGGCCAGATCTGATCTGCCTAGGGTAGAGGTGGGCAGCCAAAGTCCAAGGGCCAAAGCCCAGTTGGGTTTGAGGTTTCTGCAATGGGAACAATGATACTGTTTATATGCAAATAGATGTAAATGCATTGCGGAAACCCCAAACCCAACTGGGTTTTGGCTCTCAGACTGGTTGGGCAGCAGTGTTTGGTAGGGTGGTAATTACTCCTGGCAGAATTCTGTGCACATAATTTGTAAATTCTGCAAGTTTATTTGACAACACTCTAAAATTATCCTGAATTTCAGTACAATTCAGTATTTTCATTAAATTTATATAGTCTTAATCCTGACTAAAAGTCTTCAAAAGATCCAAAATTACTGCAGCTAGGCAGATCTTGCAGAAAGTAAACTTGATCATGTTTCTCAGCTTTTGCTAAAATTTCACTGGCTTCTAATTATTTCTAGAGTTGTTTCAAATATGCGTGCTTTACTTTTAAGATCTTGTATGGCATTTTTCCTTCCTTCCTTTTATTTTGGAATTCTACAAGATCTGAGATTACCAGACCTACTCAAACTTAAATTATCCTTTCTTATGCTGAAAGGTGTCATCTAATACTGGAAAACTAGGGGAGTCTCTTTTCAGAATTACTGATCTGGAATAAATTTTCCTGTTCAATTGTGTGATCTTGGCTTTTTTCAAAATTGTGATCTTAATTTCCTTCTATATTATCCCTATTGTATTTTTTTCTTTAATTTTCTGTAAACCTTGTCGAGCTCTTAACCTCTTTTCAGGTTCAACTGGTCAAAGCTGGTAGAAAGCCAAAATGTTCAAGCTGTCAAAACTGGTCCCATGGAAGCAATTTACAGCCCCAAGATTTTAAAAATGTGCTATTCAGCCTACCACTAGGTTTCTCTTAAGCTGATTTGATATTTGACCACTTTCTAAGTTATGCTGACCATAGCAGGAGTCCAGGTTTTAGTTTTGCTTCAGGGTAGAAATTCAGTACAATCCATCCAATTATAAGAACTGAATATTCCCCCTCACCAAATCTCCCTCATACCTCTCTATCCTCCCCAGCCAACACTTCACTCTTCCCACGTCCCCAATCCATCTTGTGTACCTTGGACGCTGCTATTAGCCTATAGAACTGGTGGGAAGGTTGGTTTTCTCTACTGCAGTCTGTCCTGAAGAAAGAGGAAGTGACCTTTAGGGTGGGACCATAGAGGGAAGCTTGCAGAGCCCACATTGGCTGCCCAAAGATGTTGCCGGCTATTTGGGCTACAGAGAAGTGCTGATCTGATTGAATAACAGGAGAGGGGGTTCAGAAACTCTGCACAGAAGTAAACTGATATATTCCCTCTCCTCCTGATGCTGCCCTGCTTGTCAAGGTTTATTAAAAATTTGTTAATGATTCATCTGAAATTCAAAGCGGTCTCTCCCAAATTTACTCTGCCTTAGCTGACAGCCCTTGAATGCTGTTATGGCTCCCCCACCACAGGAACTGAATCAGGGAGGATGGGCTTTAGCACTTGAGATCATTCCATTGCTGATGTGGCACAGAAGATAGGGGAGAAATGCTGGACTATAGGGGTGGGATGACTAAGGCCTTCAGCTGTGTGCCTCACCCCCAAGGCAGGTCAATATTTACCTAAGGCAGTGGTTCCCAACCCTGTCCTGGAGGGACACCAGCCAATCAGTTTTTGGGATGACAACATTATTATTACTAGTGTTTAAGCCAGTTACATTAACGGGTGCTAGAATAGATTAGTCTTATCCAGTATGGCTAGTCTTATCCAGTATGGCTATTCTTCTTATGTCTTACCCCCTCTATTCAGGCTCCCATTTCCCCTTTACCTTCCCTATTTCCACCTTTTTTCACCAACTTAAAAATCTGTCCCCTTTCTCTGTCCTTCACCTCCCATAGAACTCCCTCTTCATTCCCCCTTCACTTATTCTTCCAGCTCCTATCTTCAGCCCCTTTCTCTCATATGCCCCCTTTTGTAGCCCCCTTCTCCCATCTCCTCCTTTTTTCATCCCCAGCTCCCTTCTCTCACACATTCCTTTATAGCCCCCAAACCCAACCCCCTTCTCATATCTACTCTTCCAGCCCTCAGTTCTAGGCCCAGTTTCAGAGGAGCCTCCGCCACATCTTTGAACTTGCAATACATTAAGGGAGCAGTGGTGCGCGAGTGTGTTCTTACAGGGAATGATGGCGGCGACTATTAGAAGAGGAAAAAGTTGCTGAGTAGGTAATATCTGTACCTATTAACAGCAGCAAGGCTCGCTCAATCTCTCGCCCCAGCAGGATCTGTTTGAGCTTCAGCATGGACCTAACAGGCCGAGCCCCCAGCAGTGTAACTTCCCGGCGGCTCCTCTCACGATCGCCGCCTTCTCCAACGCAGGAGCAGCTCGTGAGAGGAGCCGCTGCAGCGTCCTTGAAGTTTTTAAAAAAAAAACTTCTGCTCGGCTCCGTGTTAGGCCACCGCAGCCTACAGCCACCACGGCCGACATCGCCTCTCTCGCCTTAACCGCAGCCGGCAGTGCTGGTGGGAATGGAGGGTTTTGTAAGGTTCAGCGATGGCGGTGGTGCTGTGGGGGTTTGAAAAGCCGTTGGTTGTGAAGTATGCCGCCTGCATACTTCATGGCCGACGGCTTTTCAAGACTTTAAAAACTTAGCTGCTCCTACTGTTTGCCATGGCGGGAGAGAGAGATTGGCACACATGCGCACTCCTACCTGAGCTGCCCTACATCTCACGGAAAACGGATGCACGCGATAGGAGTGCACATGCGCGGCCTAGCATTTTATTATATTAGATTATTATTTCTTATACCACCAAAGCCGTAGTAATTTGAGGTGGTTCACAACAAATCAGCGAATAGTTATAATCGGTGAATACAGATACAACAAATAATCTGCGAATACGGTTTACAACAGAAGGCCTGGCCAGTCGCGAATAGTTACAATCAGTGAATACAGATACAATAAATATGCATGAGCGGGAAACAGGTAAAATATGAGGGGACAAATGTAAGGTGGGCAGGGTGAAGAGGGTAAGGCAAAGAACTTGGGGGGGGGGGAGACAGGGGTAGGGAGAGAGGGCTTAGGTTATAATTCGGTTGAATAGGCTAGTTTTTTAATTTCCTGAAGTTTAGGTAGGAAGAGGAGTGAGAATTCTGCTCAGCCAGTCATTTAGATGACCCGCTTGGAAGGCAAGTGTTCTGTTTAGGTGACTTTTGTATCGGCAGGCCTTTAGAGTTGGGTGGCTGAAGAGGTGGGCTCTGTGGGTGGGCCTGGAAGGGCAGTTTAAGGAAAAATGGGGAACCAAGTATAAGAGGGCCATACCAAGAATGGATTTGAAACAGATACAGGCAAACTTGAACTGGATTCTTGCTTCGATGGGTAGCCAGTGGAGTTTTTGGTAGCCCAAAGATCAGTCGGATTGCCGAATTTTGGATGTGTTTGGGTTTTTTTTGTTTGTTTTTTTGAAGGACCCCAGGTAGATAATGTTGCAGTAGTCGAGTAGGCTTAGGATGTAGGATTGTACCAGTAGTCGGAAAGAGGTTGCATCAAAGTACTTTCTGATGGTTCTCAGTTTCCATAAGGCAGAGAAGCCTTTTCTGACCAGTAAGTTGGTATGAGTTTCAAGGGTGAGTGTCACTCCTAGAATTTTTATGGAATCTGTGATAGGAAAGACTTAACTGTTTAAGAAGATTGTAGAATCTTTGATTTTGTCATTTGGACTCGCCAGGAAGAATTTGGTTTTTTTCAGAGTTGAGTTTTAATTTGAAATCGGTCATCAACAGTTCAATTTGTTTTAGGGTGGATGCCAGGTGGTTAGTTATCTCCGGAGATATAATGGTTAGGGGAAAAACTAAGGTAATGTTGTCAGCGTAGATGTAGAATTTGATTTTCAAGCTTTGTAATAGGTTCAAGTGCGGCCAGGTAGATGTTGAAAAATGTGGGGGACAGGGGAGAGCCTTGTGGGACTCCACATGCGTTCACCCAACTGAAGGAGAGTGTATTGGCATTGTAAACTTGGTATAAACGTTTACTTAGAAAACCTCAGAACCATTTTAAAACATTGCCTGAGATGCCGATTGACTCAAAACAGTTTAAGAGGATGGTATGATCAACTAAGTCAAAGGCACTACTTAGATCAAGCTGAAGGACTAGTGCACTTGTGCCCTGGCTAAACAGGTAATGGAGGGAATCTAGTAGAGAAGCTATAATGGTTTCAGTGCTGTGTCCAGTGCGAAACCCAGACTGGTTTTATTGTTTAGAATGCTGAATTTGTCCAGATAGGTCACTAAGTCTTGGTTGACTAGCCCTTCCATTAAATTTGCAAAGAAGGGGATGTTAGCGATGGGTCTAATTTGATGTCAGGTTGATGGGTTCTTTGGGGGTTTTTATAATCAGAGATTAGGATCTGGCCTTGGTCCTCGGGAAACGTGCCAGAGAGTAAAAGGGAAGAGATCCAGGTGTGTAATTTTGGCTTTGAAGGTGGCCGGGGCAACTTTCATTACGCAAATATAGGTGGGCAACAGTCCAGTAGGAATTAGCATATTTTGAGTAGAGCTTGCAGAACTGTTGCCAGTTAGGGATTGCAAAGGTGTTCCAGAATAGATCAGCCCTGGGTTCGTCGGTGTTGAGAGCGACTGGGTAGTTTAAATGGTTGGTTGTGGTGACTGATAGGGTGGAACTCAGCTTGGAGATTTTGCTGTAAAAAAAAAAAAAAAAAAAAGTCAGCCAGGGCATTGGCTGGTTGTGGGGAGTCGGAGGTAGTACGGGTTAGGGTCTGAGTGTCAAAGATTGTTGACTATTTTGAAGAGGTTTTTGATGTCGGGGTTAGGGGAGCCGATTTTTAGTGCGTAGAAGTTAGTGCGTTTGGTAGTTATGAGTTTTTTGTATTCTTTTAGTTTTGTTCTCCAGTTGGTTCTCTCTTTACTGTCACCAGATTTCAGTCATAGTCTTTCAAGTTTCCGTAATTCCTGTTTCACTGATCCTAATTCTGCGTCAAACCAGCCATCTGTATTTTTGTTACTTAGTTTCCTTGTTTTAATGGGGGCCATTTTGTTTAGGATCTGAGTGCTTGTGCTGGTCCAGGCTTCGGCCGTGAATGAGTTGGGGGTCCGGTTTGGAGGAGATGTAGTGAGACCAGAATTCCACTGGGTTGATGAGGCCTCTGGTGGTTATCATTTTCTTGGACCTTTTTGCCAGTTTGGGGTTGGATGAATGGTGTTTTGCTTGCCAGTTAAGTTGGAAGTTGCATAGTCGGTAGTCAGACCATAGGGAGTCAGTCCAAGTGGCTAGCGCCCAGAGAATCTTGGAATGGAGTTCTTTGGAGGAGAATGTTGCTAGGTCTAGATGGTGGCCCTTGTGATGGGTTATTTCAGGGGTCAGTGTGATGAGGGATAGTAGATCTTTGGTGTCACTTCATTCGGCCTGTTCAAGGTGAATGTTCAGGTCACCGATCAGTAGGTTGTAGGGATCTGTAATAGAGTTGGTGAGGAGGAATTCGGAGAAGTTGTCTTTAGCGGTGGGGCCATTTCATGGGAGGGATGTAAAATAAGAGTGATTAGGCTATCTTCTAGTTGGTTGGACTGGAGTTTACAGGAAAGAATTTCAAGATCTGGTGAGGAATTTGAGGCTAAGATGGTGGACTCAAATGCATCTCTTGTGTGATGGCTAGGCCCCCCCCCCCTTCTCCTGGATCTGGGTAGAGAGGTAATTTTAAACCCAGGTGGTAGACATTCACGGATTATGATGTTGTTGTCAAATCAACTAAGTTTCTTTTAAGAGAACAAAGTCGGGGTTGGTCTCCTCTAGCCAATCTTTAACTAGCTGGGCTTTGTTCCTGATCGGATGTTTAAATAGAAACCTAGGATCTTTTGGTAGTAAGGAGCATCAACAGGGCTGAGTATGCAATTTTCTTCAGTGATCGCCATATGTTTCTGTGAAGTTTCTTTGGTTTGTGAGAGGGAGGACAACTGGGATTTGGAAAAGGCCCCATTCAGAGCAGTCAAGAATGAGGTGTTGAGCAGGCCTATGGGGTTCTGGGAAGGTAGGTCGAGGCCTAATGAGATTGGGATAGGGGAGGAGAGTAATGCCTTGCTTATCCAGCTTTTGTAGCAGGCCCAGTAAAACATGAGAAATAGTTAGGTAGTAGTGTAAGGAAGCCATCATGCAATGAGAGATAGTACATGGAGCAGACTTGCATGCCCGTCACCTCCATTTTATGCAAATCTCATGCATATTCATTAGGGCTAACATGACTGGCTGGTGGTCCTCCAAGACAGGGTTGGAAACAACAGGCCTAGGGTGTTGGATGCCCTTGAACAAGTTCTGTAAATAACAAGTCAGACTTTTCCCACAACTGTGCATGCTAGCTGAATATAATCTTTATTTTTCTTTTATAGTATTTTGAGTATACTTCCTTGAATGAGATACGGCACAACGTCAAAAGTGAGCTGTGCCTCAGTGTGGCACATCCTAGTGTGGCACGTCCTATGATTACGCTCCAGACCTGTGTTGCTCGGGATGGGGAAAGAAATGTACCTTCACATCAAGCATTTTCCTATGAGAAGGTACGTGATATGATATCGCCTCACATTGTAAATTACAAGATGGGGACAGATGGCCTTGCTCAAGGTCAGTCACCAGCTCAGCTGGGACTTAGAACTTAACTTTGCTGTGATGTCTTCATCTGCTGATCTTATTTCTCTTTTTAGGGCGGTCTGCTTCAGAGTCAGAAATTCTACCTGTGTCTTCAAGCTGTGCGCTACGCCGTGTTTCTGGCTTCCTGTGCCTCAGAAGAACATACACAGGTCTGGGTCTTCATCCCTGAGATGCCAAAGTGAAGAGACCAGATGTCTTGGAAATCTGCTTCATGTTCCTCTAAGAAGTCTCTAGAACAAACTAGTTTAGTTTTATTTTTGTTTTTTTTTTTAACATGCCAAATCATTGGCTGGGGCTGTCAAAGGGGGATGAGGGATATAGTTGAAGACCTTAATTTTAAATTTGTTTTTATTTCCTACCATGATGGCCTATTTTATATCCTGTAGCTAGGTTATGACTTGTAACTCTGCATGTTAGTCTAATAAAGCATATTGATCTGATCTACTCTTTCACTTTGTTTCTCTTGAAAAGCTCCATTTTTTTTTTCTAGAACTGTGTGCAAAGCCTTTTAGAGAAGGGAGTTCCTCTATCACAAATTTATGTGGAGCATGTGAACCATGACAGTGTGACTAGAAAAAAGTAACCCAGCCAAACATCATATCAGTAATCCTTTTTTAGACTTTCCAAAAGGAATAGTAAAGCAGCGACTGAAGGCTGCTTTACTAGTCATTTCCTGAGGCTAGTCATTTCCTGAGGATCAGTGTTTCCCATGTTGATCCTGGAGTTGCCCCCTTACCAGTCAGGTTTACAGGATATTAATGAATATGCATGGAATGGAGTTGACATATGCTAAGCAAATCATGCATATTCACAGTGGATAGCCTATAAACCCAACTGTAAGGGGGTACTCGGGACTAATGGGGGGGAGGGGAATGCTGCTCTATATGGCCTAAAGCTTGGCCATAAAAACCCAAACTGCTACAACTTCAGCCTGGCAGCACTGAGGAGATCAAGAGAAATGATTAACTGAACATGTTCCAACCACATTTAACATCCAGTGACCAATTGGCAGAAAGCTTGATGTGACCCATGTCACTATGCAATCATCCTCACTAGGACTTGTGCTCCATAACTTCTGCCCCGTAATAGTTAGTTTTGCCACAGTGTTTTTTTCAGGCAGACACCATTACAGGGCAGAACTTATGGAGCACAAATCCTAGAGGATGATTGCATAGTGACATGGGTCACATCAAGCTTTCTGCCAATTGGTCACTGGATGTTAAATGTGATTGGAACATGTTCAGTTAATCATTTCTCTTGATCTCCTGATGAAGCCACAGTCAAAATGGGCCCAGTTGAGAGATCATGATTGAAGTTTCATTGCTGTTTGAAGCTAAATTCAACACTTAATGTTCAAAGAATATTTATAATTTATTGTTTTTTAACACGATAAGATTTTGCATTAAGGTTGGCAAGTGGTGATTGACTGGTGAATTGATAAATTAATCCCCCGAATGGATCAGCTTAGGCTGCCCTAAAGTGAGTTAGGAATGAATTTCTGAGGTCTCACCACAAATGAGTTTTTTATATTTTGAATGAAAGCTCAGCCTTACCATTCTTTTCAGTATTGATAAATGAATTATTTATGATCTTTGGCAATAGTTATTTCATCCACATTTTTACGGCTTTATTTTGTAGTCTCCTCACATACCCCCCTTTGCCCTCCAGCCCCATCCTGCCACTGTGGTATAAACAAAATTTAAACTTTTACTCTTAGGTCCAAGCTCATGTTTGTTATCTAACACCAGCTCTGGCAGGATGCACATTTCAAATCTGATATATGGTAATCAAAAAATGAAAACAAAATTATTTTTTTCTACCCGTTGTCTGGTTATTTTATATACAATCTCTCGCATTCTCAAAATGCTGCTAATTAAATCTTTATCCCACGATATGTCCATTACCATCACTCATGCTAATAAAGGCGGTGTATCAAACTGAAGCCCGATCAGCTAACGGACATTGATGTCTATCGGCAATTATTGATGATCCCACATCTCAATTCCAGAAAGAGGTGTATAACCTTCATCAAGCCAATAGTGATGGCCTATTATCCACAAAAGAGTTTTAGTATTTATTTTGCCAACATCCAGTGATTCCTGTGATCTATTTTCTCTCTAAAATTCACAAATCTTTAAACAATCCCCCGTTCATCCTATCGTTTCTTGCCGCAAATCATTGTTTGAACCTTTATCCCAGTATATAGATTTTTTTTTTCCTTACAACCTTCAGTGCATTAAATAGCTTCTTTTATGCGAGACTCAATGGATTTTATAACTCAACTTCATCTGGGGAATATACCTCATGAAAATAATGACTCGATTTTGTTAGTCACTATGGACATTGTTTCCCTTTTGAGTATACCCCAATTTGAAGCTCTTCAAATTCTTAAAGTGTTATCTGATTCATTGGGGGTTGGGAACCATTTGGATTTGCTTATGTCCATGAGTGATTTTGTGATCAATAAGAAGTATTTTAAATTTGAGGACACCTTTTATATTCAAAAGAAAGGTGTAGCTATGGGCGCGTCTGTCGCCCGTTCAAATGCCTGTTCATGGCAAGAGTTTGAAAACCATTATGTCTATCCTTCTGTGTTTTTTCCAAAGTTCTTTATTGAAAGAGATACATTGACAAACATTTTTCTTGTCTGGTCAGGCTTCTGCTCTGAACTAAATCCTTAATCAATGCAGCCACAATATTCAATTCACTGTCGCTAATCACCCGACTGGGATCAACTTTCTTGATATTCAACTGACCTATCAAAATGGTCAGTTTGAAACATCCATCTTCCATAAGTCTACAGATACTAATTCATTACATTACAATAGTTATCACCCCAAACTATGCAGAATAGCATTCCTACAGGCCAGATGCTTCAACTCAACATTTATGTTCTTCTGATACAGATTTTAAAGTCCAAGTCGATTTAAAGAAATAGGCTACCCCAATCATATTATTAAAAGGGCTGCCAAACGTGCTGCATGTGCTGATCACGAATGGCTTTATCTCCCTAACTCCACTGCTACAACTTCTGATCAAAGAGTTACTTGTATTTTGACTTTTGCCCCTCTATCTGCTCCGTTGCAGAATATCATCAATCATCATTGGCATTTATTAAGTTTCCACTCTTGAGTTTAAAAACAAACCGAAATTTGCTCTTAAACGTGGTAAGAACTTAGGGAACATCTCAAAAATCGTTCTAATCATATGCCTATTGATCTCCAACTGGGACACAAACCCTGTGGTTCTTGCAGATATTGTCAGTTTTCTTTGAATGCTAATTATGTGATGATCCCTAATGTTAATATTAAGTTTGAGCTCAGAGGCAACACGAATTGTAAAACTACTCATCATATATGGTATATTTTTTTGTCCTTGTCAAAAAATATACATAGGACAAACAACAAGAGCTGTCAAAATTCGTATAGCCGAACATCTTAGTTGTATCAGGACTAACAAAATGGATTCCCTGCTCATTGAACATTGGGCATTAGCTCACCATTCCCTGACTGACATTAAAGGGCAAATTCTATAAGAAGCGCCCAAAAGTTAGGCATCTAATTAGGCACTGTTCAGTGTGATTCAAGTAAAATTGGGTGCTGTTTTGGGTGCACCTATTTTGGAGGCACCCAATAAATAGGCCAGCTCTAGGCACAACTCAAGGTTAGGCGCCCATGTGAGCGCTTAAGAGCATGGATTCTGTAAGAAGGTGCCTAACACATAGCCACGTCCATGCATAACATGCATATCGCCTATTTTTTTTAAAGGTCGCCTAAATTTTTAGAGGCACCTTATTACAGAATTGTGCTTTCTTGATAGGCACCTATGTTTCAATCAGTGCTGATTAAAAAGCATAATTGAGCTTGTTCTTTAATTTAGATAGGCGCCCCAAAATAGGTGCCTAACTTTAGGCGCTGGTTTCAAAATTTGGGCCCAAGTTCTGTGTTTTGAAACACTTTAGTTACCAGAACAGAGGAGATATATCTCAATTATTAACTTACCATGAGCAGCGGTTTATTTTTGCATGGAACATGGTTGTCCTTCATGGGCTTAACAGAGAAATTGAATGGTTGGTGATTTTGTTAAGTTCCCTGTAGACTTGTTTTGCATATTTGACCCACTGAGGGCTCCTTAATTGCTCTTGCATCAGCTGTGTTTATCTTGTTTTACACTTGTTTAAGCCTTTTTGACGTCATTGCGTCTTATTCTTTTTAACGGAGTTCTGTGGAGTTCTGTTCATTCTGCTAATCTTCCGCCGGTTGGCGGTTTGTCACGCTGCTCATGGTCAATCCAGTTTTCCTTTCTTCCCTGGTAAGAGTGCCTTTAATTAGTTTGAATTAGTTTAATTAGTTTATATGTTTTATGCAGTTTGCCTATAGTTTCATTCATATGTTTCTTTCCCATTCAGTACTGCTCTTCCTCTTGAAAAAGATACTATCGAAACATGGCTCGTGTTGAGGGAGCTGTATTTGTATTGGAACCTTTGGTTCTGGAGTTGGATTCATCTTTGTGGATTTTGAACTGGTAATCTTGTGAAGCACTTTATGAAGTACCTGCACTTGCACCTTTTGGACTAGCTTTTCATGAATTGGGATTGACAGCACCTGGACTTTGAAGTTTTTTTCATTTTGAAACATTTTTTATTTATGCATGGATGATTGAATGATATATTATGATTTTCCTGCTGACATTTGCAAATCTATTGTTTTGTAGTTTGATTGTGTCTTATGCATTTTATGATAATAATATTTAGATGTAATAATATGAATTAAAGTAAATTTTGTTACTATATCAATGAATTTGGATTCTCTTACAATAACATTTTATATACAAATTATGTTAGACCTAGGCTTTGGTCTGGAATCATTATCATCCTCCACCGCTCATAAAATAGACCCAAATGCCTTAAGAAATGCTTAAAAACGCAGCCAGGACCAAAAGCACAGACATCAGTATCCTCTAGCATTCTGAAAACAGTCAGCACAAGGTGTACAAAGTCCCTGATTAAAACTGTACATCAGGAATTTGGAAGGATGGTAAAGGCACCCTGAAAAAAATCACCTGAGTTGAGATAGCTGTGAAAGAACTTGTTATTATGCTCCTTCACTGACCTCTTATCTAAGAGGGAATGACCACGCTACACGCTATGTGCCTTAGAATAATGCTGATATTTTATTATAAAAATGCTATAGTAATAAGTGAACAGCAAATAAAATAATAAATATTCAGAATATAATCAGACAGCACATAGAAGAGAAATTTACAACATGACAGAGCGCTGGCCAATCTATCAGTGTTAAATTTATCTAACCAGGTCTGTACTCTGGCCCCATTTTTATACTTTTTACTAGTCTTCAAGACCGTTACATTAACGTGTGCTAGAATAGATGTGTGTGTCTTTCTTTCTGTCTCTCTATCCATGGCCACTGTCTGTTTCGTTCTTTCTGTCTCTCTTTCCATGGTCGCTGTCTGTCTTCATTCTGTATCCTTGGCCGCTGTCTTTCTTTCTGTCTCCTTGGCCGCTGTCTTGTCTGTCTGTCTTTCTTTCTTTCTGTCTCTCTCTTTCCTCAGCTGTCCAACCCCCCCCCCCCTCTTGCCAGCTCCCCCTGTCCAGCAGTAGCCCTTCTCCCTTCCTTTTACCTCCCCTGTGTCCAGCAGCACCCCTTCCCTGCTCCCTCTGTCCAGCAGCACCTCTTCCCTGCTCCCAAACCTACCCTCCCTCCATCCCGGCTTCCTGGTCTCTTCTGGCTCACCGGCATGCACCGCTGCCGCCGCTGCTGCTCTTCAATTCTATTTTTGTCTGTCTGTCAATGTCCCTGCCGCCACAGGATAGAGGAAACTGCCATGCATGCACTGTACCAAACCATCATGCGCGCACACACCGAACGTGCCGAATGCACCACGCACGCGCCACACGCTTAGGGCCGGCTATGGAGTTACGGATCACTGAGGCAGGGATCACGCAGGTAGGAGTGCTCATGCACACTTAGGGTTTTATTATTTGTGATAACATCACTAGAGGAGCATCTGATCTGGTAAATGCAGGTGGTTTACTGGGAAATACACCAGCCATTTTTTAAATAGACTTAGGTTTCAGTCTATGCCATTTTGTATGCCATCTTTGCCTCCAGAAATTTAGACAGGTCAGGGTCCATTTCAGCTAGTAAAAATTTTTTTTTTTTCTATACTGTTTGCTGAAGGTACTCAAGCATTTCCCCTTGTCTGTCCCGGTGGGCTCAAATCTATCAAATGTACCTGGGATAAAGGAGGATTAAGTGATTTGCCCAGGGTCACAAGGAGCAACATGGGTTTGAACCCACAGCCAAAAATCCAAATACAAAATAGGGAATTCAAATAAATAATTCAGAAGCAATAAAATACCCTATGAGATCTGCACCAAAAAGATCTTATCTGACACTAGGAATGGGCCTCAGAGACCTGAATATCAGGCAGTAGACTGCTATATGTACTTGCAGGTCAATGTCTCAATCATTGGCCCGAAACCAAGTCAGTATATATACTATTTTTATCATTTTAAAATTTTTTGTATAAATAGATATTTTTAAATATTTAAACTTTTGTGGCATAGGCAATTAGGAAAGAACACATTACCCAGGAACAAAAAAAAAAAATAGTTATTGTCGTATATGTTCGATTCAGTGCTATTTACCTAGTCAGGAACAGTTAAATAGAGTTTGGTTGATTAAGTGCTAATATTCAGTGTGAGATAGCTAGCTATCTCCACTGAATATTAGATTTTAGTGGCTAAAACTTATTTGGCTAAATTGTGCAATAGCCACAAATTTTAAACTGACCTGCTAAGTTTAGCAGCCAAATAAGGCACCCAAATAGCTGGCCCATCTTTGGCCACTATAACATAACTAGTCAGTGCTTAAAATCGACTTAGCCAGCTAACTTTGTGTCAGCCAGAAATAGACCAGATATTCAGTGCCAGCCACCACAAATGGGCTGGCATTGAATATCTGAATTCAGTGTCAACCACTTGAGTTAGCTGGCCTCCCTCCCATGGTCTCAACATTAGCCCCTAAGAGTTTAAATCAGGCATGGATGTTGTTTAAAAATCTCAATGGTCCTGATGACCTATGCTTGCTTTTATAAATTTTTAGCACGGTGGTCTGAGCACTTTTTAATATACTGTACACATATTTTGTATGGTTAATGATTGGAAAGCTCTGTGAAAGTAATAAGAGTAAAATCTTAACCCAGACTTTTAGTGATATTTGTGAGCTCCCCTTTATTTGAGGTGTTGTTTAAAAATGCCATCTTGGAAGCCCAGCGGCACTAGAAAAGGACAATTTCCTGGAGGAAAAGTCCATAGTCTGTTATTGAGAAAGACATGGGGGAAGCCACTGCTTGCCCTAGATCGGCAGCATGGGATGTTGCTGCTCTATGGGTTATGGCCAGGTACTAGGGACCTGGATTGGCCACCATGAGAACGGGCTACTGGGCGTGATGGACTGTTGGTCCTTTCTTATGTTATCATCAGGAAAGGTGGTAGCATGGGTGACAGAATGGAAGGAGCCACAGGTGATGTGGCACCATCAAAAATCTCCCCATGCCCAGCTATCATTGATGCTATTTCAGCAGCGGCAAAACAAAGATAAAGGTATCATGGGTCCACTCTCTTCATCCTCTTGGCTGCCGGATCTGCCCCTGAATTGAAAGTGATGTCAGAAGGGAGTAGGGGCAGCAGCTGTGAGGATAAATAGAGCAGCCCCACAATACCTTTATCTTTGTTTTTCTGCCATTGGAGAGAAGAAGAAGGAAGTGCTAGATGTAAAGGGGGAGAGAGGAGGTCAGGTGCTGGTTGTAAAGGGGAGAGAGAGGGTCAGTTGCTGGATGGAGGGGGAGGGAGGGAATCAGATAATGGATGGAAAAAAGGAGAGAGGAGGTCAGGTGCTGCATGGAAAGGGGGAGATCAGGTGCTGGATGGAAGGTGAGGGGAGAGAGAGGGTGCAGAAGTTGAATGGAAGGGGGGAGAGAGAAGGGTATATGCGGAATAGAAGGGGAAGAAGAAGCAGACACTGAATGGAAGGAAGGAGAGAGGGCAGATGCTGGATGAAAGTGGGAGAGAGGAGATCAGTTGCTGGATGGAAGGGGAGGGGAGAGAAAGGGTTAGGAACTGGGTGGAAGGGAGGAGAAAGTAGCTGGCTTACTGAGTGTGATTTAAATGTCGTCTTTACTGTCCACTTAAATTGCTTTGTATATTTAACCCATTAGAGTTTAGATCTCTTGCAAAGTATTTTGCTGTAGAATTATGTTATGTTATGCTATGTACAACTGAAGATTTCAGTAATGTTAACTGCTCAGGATAAACAGGGTAAGCACAGCCTAGGTAAGATAAAATCAATCCCCATTTTAATTCCAAAATTTTATATGTACTCTTGTAAGACCCATATGCTTTGCTTGGATGCTTGACCAAGCTGTTTTAACTTACTAGTACTGGGTGACATTTTAAATTTTAAGAGATCCAGCATTATACCACACCTGGCTTGCCCTTCCATATATTTAGTTGTAGTAGTTCATAATTTTATAGCAACAGGACAGACATTCTTATTTTACACAAGCATATATCTGCACAGCTGTTGTACAGAAATGAGGAGTGTGGCCAGCATTAGAGTCTCCAGTGAGCCAACTACTGTGGAATCAAACTTGACATTCTGCCAAATCAATCTAGAAACAAAAAGGTGTTATACTCTAGTGACCCTGAGCAGGAAAAGCAGTTGCTCTCTCCCAAGACTTCACCGGTATTTCTGGGGTGAGGGGCAGGAGGAGTAAAGAAGGAAGGAAGAAAGCAATTTGAACAAGAGACAGACTGTTGAAACTCCACTACAATTTGTCTGCTCTCCTCTTCCAGCTTGCAGCTGCCTACACTCCCCATGGTATCCTGCAACCTCTGGTTGTGCCACAACCGATTTCCTTTTCCTGCCAGGGGCTTTAGGGAAGGAACGTGACTTGTAAAGCTAGCTATTTGCAACATCTTGCCTGTAGTGTGAGAGAGGAGCAAGATGTGTGGCCAGAAAAGGGGAAGTGATACAGGAGCATTTAGGATTGTAGATTAAACACTGGGGAGCATGATACAGTGATAGAAAAAGGGTCAGAGTCAAAAAGGAAGCACAAGGAAAATGAAAGATTGATTACTACTGGTGGGAACAGAATACTGGGCTAGATGGACCATTGGCCTGACCCAGTATGGCTATTCTTATGTTCATATGTTCTTTTTGAGAGAAACCACAATGAGAATGAGAGTGAAACAGGAGAAAAAGGTGAAGGAGGAATGATATAGCAACAAAAAAAAACAAAAAAAAGAAAGGGGAAAACTAGGGCAAAGAAACCTGTTGAAAAATGCAAAGCCCCACCCCACCAAAAAAAAACTCAAAGAAAATGGAAAAATTGTTATCTAGAAAAATAGGGAGACTAAAATGGCAATTTTGAACCAATCAGGACCTTTGTCCCCTCCCACTGCATCCCAAGATGCATTGGGAGGGGGAAGCACCATCATTTGCAGCACATGGCCCTGTAGTACTGGGGGGGGGGGGTTGTTCTGGGGATTTGGGAGGAGGGAGGAGGGCACAGGAAGTTTGAGGGGATGTGGGGGGACGGGGATGTGGGGGATATCAGGGCAATGTTAGGATGTCAGGGGGAATGTGGGAGATGTTGGGATGTCAGGGAGAGGGATGTAGTGCTCCACGGCTCAGCTGATCCTGGCAGAGGGAATCCCCATCAGCTGAGCGCCAGGAATCCCCCAAACTGGCTCAGCTGATGGGGATTCCTTCTATTGCGATCAGCTGATGGGAAGCCTATGGGTTTTGGAGGGAGGGATTTTCTCTTTGGGTGGTGGTAGGGGGATCATGCCTTAAATCCTCTAGTGGTCTTCTTGTTAGTTTGGGCACCTTTGTGGAACTTAAACACTGCCAGTTAGACCTGTTTGAGTTATGTCTACGTTCCCTCTAGGAAAGCTTTGATTAATGGCTGGGGTATGTCCAGGTTGAAGCCCACCCAATTCCCACCCATAACACACTTCCCAACATGCCCCTATGCTCTCTGAATGCACAGCAGCTTAACCCTTTCAGGACCATAAGGATCGTAGGCCAATTTTTGTGGTTTTGACGACATTTTTATGGTAAAAAGGACTTGCAGATGCCAAAAAATTGATTTTTTTTGTGAAATATCATTATTTTTATTTAAAAAATCACACTTCTGGCTTATGGACAGTGTGGCAAGTGAATCTTCTCATCAATCTGGCAACGATGCTAATGAATGAATGTCGGAACCAGTTTGTTTACATAAAGGCAGTATCATATGGAATCCGTACATATCAAATTTAGAACTGTAGACTATCCCAATCAAAATTTATAGGATTTTAAAGTTATGGGACAAATATGTCCCTTGGTCTTGAAAGGGCTACAAGTGCTGCTATATGTCCAGAAAGTTGGTTTTGATTATTGGCACTTGGACATCCCTGCTTTTATTTTTGAAAATGAGCTAGGTCCTTAAGATGACCACCTTTTTGCCCATTTTCAAAAATAAAAGCATCCACAAAAGAAATGTACAAAAGCAAGTTTTGTAGATATACCCACCAACTACCTTGTCTGATCGAGGCAGAAGGAATCGCCATTAGCTGAGCTGATTTCGGGGATTTGTGGTGACTCAGCTGATGGGGATTCCCCCTGCAAGGATCAGCTGAGCCATGGAGCCCTACACCCCTCCCCCTGACATCCCCCACATCCCCCTTGACATCCCAACATCGCCTTGATATCCCGTACCTTCCCCGACATCTCCGTCCGTCCCCCCCAGCATCCCCCCAACATTTCTGGGCCCCCCTCTGACAATCCCGGAACCCCCGTACCTTCAGAAGAGAAAACAGCAGGAAGTAAGCACACTCCCTCCTGCCAACAGGGCTGCGTGTAGCAAATGATGGGGCTGAAGACCCTGATTGGCTCAAAATCACTAATAATTGGAAATGGCATTGCTGAGAATGGGAGAGAAAGAGACGTTCTGGCTAGGGATGATAGGGGAGAGTGAAATGTTCATAAGGGTATGGTGGAGAGAGGATAGGAGATGTTGGCTGGAAGGGACAGGGGTGAGAGGGATGCTGGCTAGGGAGGAAGATGGGTGAGAGAGATGCTAGTTGGGGGGACAGGGGCGAGAGAGATGCTGGCTCTTGGGGACAGGTATCTGGGGTCCTTTTTGGTTCACAATGTAACCTGGGTTTCAGTTGTATTAATGCCATTTCCAACTCCAGAGATGCAGAGACAGTTTTTCACTGTTCAGTTTGATACCTTCTACTAGAAGAAAGTCACTATGCAAGAAAAAAAATTGAAGGCTTTTTGTTTTCTCTAGTATAATTTAATGAAAACACACTAAAATTCTGGATAATTAACAAAAATATTGTATAAATGTTATCAAATAAACTTGCAGAAGTTGCAAATTTTGTGCACAGAATTTTGAATTTTTTTGTGCAGAATTCTGCCAGGAATAATGTTAATACCTACTTTTTGAACTTGAATAGAAAAAAAAGTAACAAGCCCAGACAACACAATTATATTGTAATTCAAATCAATGAAATCCATAAAGGCACTCTACTTAATCATATTTCTGCTCATTTCTAGGATTCAGAAATTGAGCATTTGTTAACATTTTAAAAATATTTTTGAAGGTATAGACTCACCATCTTTAATAAAGGTTTACTCAGTCTGTTCAATTGCAAATCTCAGGGCAAGGGAAATGCAGAAATTTCTAGGAACCCTCCCCCCACAGAAGTAACAGCAGAGTTTGGTAGATTAGGGCCCTTTACCTCTATACCAGAGGTTCTCAACCCAGTCCTCAGGAAAGTTAGTCAGGTTTTCAGGACATCCACAATAAATGTTTATGAGATTAATTTGCATGCACTACCTCCATTTTATGCAAATGTTAAGGTGGCAAAACAGGTAGAAAAGGCAATGGTCAAAGTCTGGAGGATGCTCGTGTTCATAAGAAGAGGAAGTGATAGTGCCATTTTATACATTTCAGTGGGCAGTTCTGGAGACCACACCTTCAAAAAGATGTATATTGGATGGAGTCGGCTCAGAAGGCTGGTACAAAATTTTTTAGTGGTCTTTGTCATGAAGCGTATGGGAACAGACTTATAGACCTCAATATGTATACTCTGAACAAAAAGCGGGAGAGAATGGATATGATAGAGATATTTAAATATTTCCCTGGCATTAATGTACAAGAGGTGAGTTGTTGTTTTTTTTTTTTTCAAATGAAGGAAAACTCTGGAATGAGAGAGCATAGGAGTTAAGTTAAGAGGTGATAGGCTCAGGTGTAATCTAAGGAAATTCTTTTTTACAGAAAGGGTGGTAGATGCGTGAAAAATTATCCTGGTAGAGGTGGTGGAGATAAACAAAACTAAACTAAAACTTGGATTTATAGTCCGGGTCATCACCAGTTAGGAGTTCGACTCAGTTAACAAAATTATAGAATAACAAAAAGGCTTCTAGTTAAAAAGACATAGCAAAAATTTGTGTGCAAAAATAACCAGAATAATCATGCCTTAACTGTTAATAATGAATAAATCATACAGGAAGGCCCTCTATATATTTTGTAAACAATAGTGTTTTCAAAGTCTTACGAAATAATTGAAAAGAACCCAATCCTCTTATGGCAAAAGGGATTCCATTCCAGAGCTGTGGATAGGTCGAATTATAATAATATTGCATATTTGTTACGTAACTGTAATTGCTGAAACTTTGAAATTAACATGAGCAAAAGGGTTTCAGTACTAAAATTAGGATGAAAACCATGTTGAACTGGTAAATGGAACAGAACATTTCTCCAAAGAGACAGAAAGTTGACAGGAAACAATCAATTCCATTAATTTGGTTAACAGAGGTGTATGTTAGCAATTGGTGACAGTGTGAAGGGATAGTAGGATCTAGATCAACATTTTTTTAGAAGTGGTGCAAGAACACTTTTCCCCATACTAGAAGAAAAAAAAAACCCCTTTTTTTCCAAGGAGTGATTTAGAAATGTAGTCAGCCATGTAATAGCTTGGGGAGGACTGTGTCTGAATTCAAGAATACATAGGACAGGCACGTGGGATCTCTTAAGGAGAGGAAGAGATAGTGGATGCTGCATATGGGCAGACAAGATAATGATAATAATAATAATTTTATTTTTGTATACCACAATACCAAAAGCAGTTCAGAGCAGTTTACAGAGGAAGAGACTGTACACAGAAAGAGACTTTCAAATCACATTAGCAGCCAAGAGTAGTCAGGTATATCCGGAAGTATTTCAGAGATATAACAAGGCAGGAAAGGAGTCAGGGAAATTTATGGGCCATTTGGCCTTTATTTGCATCATGTGTCTATGTTTCTATCTAGGTACATCATGCATATTCACTGCAAAAATCCTGAAAACCTGACTGGCTAGGTGTGTACTAAGAGAGATATCCCAGCTGCCAGCCAAGAAGTTTGGCCACCTGCAGACAGTCACTCCAGATATTCTCTCAGCTTAGGAGTTATGTTTCCACCAAAGCTTCCCTATTCCTGAAATAGTGCACCTAAGCTTATTTGTTAAAATCAGTCTCCATGTCACTGCAATTCAGGAAAGCAGCCCTTCATTACGGAAGTAAACAAGTTTTGACTGTACAACAAAACTGGTGTTAATGTTTGATCTCAGAAATCAGATTCTTGATTTCAACCATTAAAAAAACCTTTAAAAAGAAATTATATATACAGTATATATATATATATATATATAAAATCCAGTTGCTTTCAATAAATTCTGAATTTATCAACTGGGGCTTTCTCTGGGAGATTATAATTTGCAAAACTCCTCTGCATTCCCAGCTTTAACAGTTGGAGGTGGATGTCCTTAAGGATGGAGGGAGGGGGAAGTTCTTTTTTTAAATGGCACATTTACTAATTATAAAATGCTCTTATCTCTCTACATCCAAAGCCAAAATGAACATGTGCCTTGCACTAAGAAATCCCAGGATTGTCACAACTTGTGCCAGCTGTTGAGGTTATGACACCTGTGCCAGCATCGCCAGCTCTGCCCACTGGCATCTGCTCCAACTGTTCCATCTGCACTGTTTGTACCAATTCTCCCATTTCTGCATCTGTACCTTCTGCAGAAACGGTTCCAACAATGCCAGCTGTGTCACTGATGCCAAATATGCCAGATGTTCTCTTCATCCACCCCGGGCCAAATCAGTGTAGTTTAGTTCTCATTAGTTTTAGCTGGTAGATTCTATTTCACAATTTTTTTTTCCAGATTTGATTAGATGGAATCAGTGTAAAATTATCCCCAGATCTATCTATCTATCTATCTATCTATCTATCTATCTATCTATCTATCTATCTATCTGCCTGTCTGTCTACAAACGCAACTCAATCTGCCGATGGATATGAAGTAAGCCTATTCATTTTGAACACAATAAACCATGCCTAATATGACAGTGCAGTCTTAATGGCAGGGTTAAGTGTTATTCTTCTCTGCACAGCGCAGCTTGGAAGAAATAAATGTCACAAAGTCATGAAGCCACCAAAATAAAAATATTAAACTGCATTTTGATGACTGCATGGGAAGCGCTTGAAAATAAGCAAGGATAATAACAGTACAGTATTTTGCTGTTTGCATAGAACTGGGAAGAACTTTATTCCTCTGTCCTGTAATTAGAGTGGAGGAGTTGCTTAATGGCTAGAGAGAGAGACTAAGAACTAAGGAAGGCAGAGTTCAAATCTAAATGATGCCCCTTGTGACCTAAGGCAAGTCACTCCCTCTGGTACAAGCTTACATTATGAGCCCTTCAGGGACAAGGAAATGTTAGCTGTACCCAAATGTAATTCACCTTTACTACTGAAAAGGTTTGAGCAAAATCCACATAAAGGGGGTCATTTTGGATACCATTTTCTCGTGTAAAATTAGGTCATGTTCTTATTGTCTAGTACAGATCCCAGTCACTATAGGGCATTTGTGCCTGTGTTGAATCAAAATTTAGGAAACAGTTCATTTTCTGGCTCTGCCCCTGATTGTTTGATCTTAACATAAAAACATAAGAATTGCCGCTGCGTGCCCAGCAGTCTGCTCACGCGGCGGCCCTTTGGTCAAAGACCAGTGTCCTAACTGAGACTAGCCTTATCTGCGTACATTCTGGTTCAGCAGGAACTTGTCTAACTTTATCTTGAATCCCTGGAGGGTGTTTTCCCCTATAACAGCCTCCGGAAGAGCGTTCCAGTTTTCTACCACTCTCTGGGTGAAGAAGAACTTCCTTACGTTTGTACAGAATCGATCCCCTTTTAACTTTAGAGAGTGCCCTCTCATTCTCTCTACCTTGAGAGGGTGAACAACCTGTCTTTATCTACTAAGTATATTCCCTTCATTACCTTGAATGTTTCGATCATGTCCCCTCTCAATCTCCTCTGTTCAAGGGAGAAGAGGCCCAGTTTCTCTAATCTTTCGCTGTACGGCAACTCTTCCAGCCCTTTAACCATTTTAGTCACTCTTCTCTGGACCCTTTCGAGTAGTACCATGTCCTTCTTCATGTACAGTGACCAGTGCTGGATGCAGTATTCCAAGTGAGGGCATACCTTGGCCCGGTACAGCGGCATGATAACCTTCTCCGATCTGTTCGTGATCCCCTTCTTAATCATTCCCAGCATTCTGTTCGCCCTTTTCACCGCCGCCACGTATTGCGTGGACAGCTTCATTGACTTGTCGACCAGTACTCCCAAGTCTCTTTCCTGGGGGGGGTCTCTCTAAGTACCGCCCCGGACATCCTGTATTCGTGTATAAGTTATTTTATTTCTGTGTGCCTAATTTTATCCTAATATAAAAAAAGAATAGCAGTAATAGTGCAGCTTGTTGGCTCAGGGGTAGTGCTGTCAAGTGGGAGATCTAGGTTCAATTAGTGAGCTAGGGTTCTGTTCCCAGGACCAGCCCTGGCATACTGAGTAGATATTGTTCACTGACCCTGGGTGGGAGAGAGGTTTCATTTAACAGAGGTACTCTGAAAAGTTCTAAGCCTAACCAAGAAGAGAATGATGTGGATATGAAATGAAACGAAAGTGTGAAATAACTTGTAGGTTTCCTGGCTCCACACCATTCTCTTCTTGGTTGGGCTGAGAACTTTTCAGCAGCCCTTCGTACGTGGGCTTCATTTTGAGTTCCTGAAGAAGCTGTACTCTTTTTGCCCCTGCCCAAAGGTTTTCACCATGCTGGCTGGGTTGGGCTGAGCTGGAAGTCGGATATAAAGCTGGGAGAAAAAAATCTTGGTTACTTGCAAATGAACTTTCATGGTGTACCCAAGAGACGCTGTTTTGATTGAGCTAAAAGGTCAAAAGCATGGAATGAAACTGCCAGATCAAAAAAAAAGTTAACTATTCCTTCCTTCCTTCCTTCAATCATTAGGATTTATTTGCTTTATTCAGTGCAAGCCATTAAAATAAGAAAGATTATTTACAAATATTGACACATTATAGGTTATCATTCAGTGTTTTCAAAATTACCTAAGGTAGCATATCATCATGCAAAGAATTTGGGAGAGATATTTTGTAAACCAAGTTTAGATTCTTCAGTAAATGCGGAACATCAAAATGTGGCCGTTGCTACAACTGTACATATGCTTTAGAAGTAAGCTTTATTCAACATCCAGTTACTGGTCCAGTTTTTCAACTATGTTTGATAACAGATTGTGAGATTGCCCAGGCTATATATACAGTATATATGATAACAGAGCTCATTTAAAAAAAAAAAAAAAAAATTGATGGCAGCCATTCAGGGAGCGGTGCGGGACCAGGCAGGTGTGTGAAAAGCTGGCGCCTACCTTGTGCACCGCTCTGCCGCTGCTGGAAGAGATCTGGAAGCAGCCGTCCAACAAGGTAGGAGCGCAGAAAGCACGCTGGACTGCCAGGATTTAAAAAAAGGTACTGGGGGGGTGTTGTTGTTATATTCACTCCATAAGATGCACCCTTATATATGATCTGACTCATTATGCATGTCTTCCATGTGATCATTTAACATATATCACCTGACTGGCCTGTTTTGCTCTGCTCCTATATATTGGGTGCCCCACTGTTCATAGAATCTATGCACGTCCATGGATTATAGATAGATTCACTCAAATAATACCCAAAATTGCAAAAATGTGAGCAAGTAAATAAGGTGATAGATACCTCACAAAATACTTCACTCAATGAAAATGCATAGCATTATAATATCATAACCTAATAGCAATGATATATTTTTTTTGAAGGAAAAGGATCTCAGACATCCAAACCACAGACAATTTGAAAGTCCGTTGGTTATCACTGGATGATGGTATTGAGACCAGCGGGATTTTTAGATATTTATTAATCCTATGTAATAATACCCTTAGCGCGCATGTGCACTTCAATCTTCGTAGCTCCATGTGTCCGTAGCTCTGTGGCAGGCAGAGAAATTGTAAAGCGTGCAGTGCGTGCGCACGTTTGGTGAATGCACGCAAGACGATTTGCTTTGAGTGGCGGTTTAACCTAATCCAGCAGCGGTTACTGTGTGCCAGTTGCCCTTCCCAACACAACGCATGATTTAAAAAAAGGTAGGATGGAGAACGATAATTGACAGGGAGAGAGATTGAAAGAAAAAAAAAAAAAAAAACAGACGGGACATTGACAGAATGACAGAAATAGAGACACACACACTGAAAGACAGGTAGGTGTGAGTGAAAGACACACACAGAAGGACAGGGGGCCAGGGAGAGAGATTGAAAGAAAAAAAAAAACCCAGACAGTGGACAAGGAGAGAGAGACACACAGAAAAAAGACAGACAGACAGTGGCCACGGAGACAGACAAAAAAAAGACAGACAAACATAGAGCAGTCAAGGAGAGAGACAGCAAAATAAGAAAGACAGACAGGCAGCGGCCAAGGAGAGAGAGAGACAGAAAGACAGACACACACATTTATTTTAGCACCTGTTAATATAATGGGCTTTATTAAAGACTAGTACATAATAATTATTATCACCCGCTACACAAGAACCCAACCACACACGCTAGGGATCAGTCTTACACTAACCTCGTCAACAACAGCCAAAGACTGCTGCTATCACGGTTTGAGCGGAAGGTCAGATTTCCCCAGAGGCAGTGCATACGTACTCCCTATACTCGCAGCGGGTCTTGTGTTCACAAATAAAATTTATTTACCGAATCTTGTTGGATTTGGAGGAGTTATTGCTTTGGAAAAGTGAGTTATCCAGAGAGACTCAAACAGGCAACTTCTTAAAATAAATAATATTTACTTTATTGCACAAATGATTTTAAAAGCATAAATAATCAGTTTCAATTAAAAAGATTTTCATCCATTAAAGTGCATTCAATAATAAAATCATCAAACACCAGAATAAATATTAAGTGTTTTCTCTTGTCAACTTTCGTTATCAGTTTCTCCAATCAATTTCTTCTTCTTCTTCCCAGTCACCAAAAGATAATTCAGGTAAATCAGGTAAGCAAATTCTGTAACTTCAGTCTTTAATGTACTTAAAGATAATACCATTTTGCCAATAATGTCTATTTTCTCTTACAGGTTATCGATTTAAACCTTTTCTGTAAGTGTTATCTCAATTTCCCCAAACTTGTGTAAATGTCCAAAATAAAAGTAGTGTGCACACTATAAAGAAAAGTTAAATAAAACCTTTTCTTCAGGCCCACCGTCGCTTTCTTGCGTTGGAGCTCTGGGTACTGGAACCAACACTGGAACTGGATCTGGGACTGGGACTCGAACCACCGAAGCTTGCTGTACCTACTACCTAACTTTAATAAATCAAAGAGACAAAACCCTAATTTCCTTTGTGGTGTGTTCTTTATGTGTCATTCTTCAGCTGCTCCCTAATGTGTACTAATTATTTCCAGTGAAATAAAATTAATTAAAGAATTTCCTTAACCATTCCCAGTATTCAAGTGTGCCTCTCACTCTTTCAGGTTTCATTCAGTCCTTTCCTAAACAACTGTTCTTTAAACACTTTAGCAAATTCTTATTAATTTCATGAGAAACCATACCTTTAATGAGGTTTTAAAATGACCTGCTCCCTCAGCAGCACAACTAAAATGCAGACCCCTTTCTTCAGCTACAAACAGGCTGCAGAATTCTATTATGGCTGTGATTTAAAAAAAAAACAACCAAAAAAACACCTTTTTTAAACCAATTAACAGGATAATATTCTTTAAATCCTGTCTTCTTAAACAGTATTTTAAGTTTGGAAATAATTCTGAGCCAATCTCTTACTCAAAATTACTGTAAGTGGATGCCCTTTAAATTCTTACTTTAATAAATATTTACCAGGCTTTCATTACAAATCACTTTTAAATCCTTTTCTTAATTAGTTATTTTCTTAGAAATCAATAAAATTTCCTTTAAACACCAATAAAATTATCCTTAAAGATCACTCTATACAGGGCTTTCCTCAGCGATCAATTTCTCTTGTTTCCTAAACTAAGCTGAGCTCAATTATCCCTTAAATCAGAGATCCAAGAGTACTAAGGATCCACAAACCTTACGAGCATCCTCTCCCAACAGCCAGCTAACAACAAAAACAACTGCTTTTTCTCAACTGCTAAAATGTTTTCTTCAGAATCCAGTCAGTCACACCATTCCATAGAATGCATTCATAAGAGAATAATGGTCGAATAAATAATTTGAGATTTATAAATTTTCCAAGAATCCTGTCAACTTCTCCCAGAGAAATGGTGAAAAGATATTTTATGGAAATTTTGGAAATTCCGGAAAACTCCTTACCTCCTCTTACAAGAGTGTATTATTTACCTGCTAAGCCCCAATCCAAAGAAGAAGAAAAAATTGAGGAACTCCGGGAGAGGTCATTGGACATTTCAGCTATATTGGAACAATCAGACAGAGAAATGGCTGTTCCAGCTACTCTCTTGTTGTCTGTTGCTTTGGCTCCAGACAAGGATTGGATATTAAAACTTTTCTTCAAAAATAGATCCAAAGACTTCCTGGGGCAGCATATTCAGATTTTTCCTGATGTCTCTAGGGAGACTCAGAAAAGAAGGAAAGAATTCTTAATTCTAAAACCTGGAGTGACTCAAATAGGGGGTATTTTCTTTTTGAGATATCCGTGTAAATGTGTAGTTAGATATTTATCATTGAAGTATATATTCACAGAGCCATCTCAACTGATTAGTTTTCTCTCAATGAAACGTCTAGAAAAAGGAATAACAACATAAAACGTCTATGGAAAGTTAGTTCCCTGCACTTTAGTCAGATAGGGATTTTTCGTATTTAATTAATTTGAATTATATAAGTTCTACTCTCAATGATGGATCCAATAATATTGAGAACTAGTGTGAGATCAGCTAGATTAAGTATTTCCTTGAAGTAATATTAATTATGGAATATTAGTTTAATATGTTGTTTGGTCTCACTTTGCTGTGCAAGATGTATATGCTTGGAAATATTGTAAAATCTTATAAATAAATAATAATTAAAAAAAAAAAGAATGCATTCATACACACACATGCACATGCATCCAGTCAAATAAAACATTCACACTTCACCATTCAAAACCCAACAACACTGCATAACCCAGACACCAGGCTATTGAATAGTAAAAGTATTTTTAAACTTGCAAGCAGCCCAAATAAAGTTAATTAAAACACTTTGCCACCTGTCTGTCTCTTCTCTCGTGCCAGGAGCAATGGAGGCACGAGAGATTCTCTCCTCCTGGGCAGCCCCCATCTTTGAGAGTCTCCTAGGCCAGCAGCCAATCATCAAACACGATTGTTCCCCTCTCTCTCCCTACAATGTTCCATGCACATGCACACTATTGTACACATGTCTAATTAGCACTTAACTGTGGTCCCATAGCCAGTACAGACCTCTTCAGACTTATAGACCCTGGCCTGGCACTGGCCAGGGCACAAACTCATGTCTGTTGCACTCCCACGGCCCCAAAACTGGGTCTTTTCCAGATAAGCCCCGCCACTAATGCAAAAAGTGCAGTGGCAAAAACTTAAGCCCCGCCACCACGAATGCAAAAAGTGCACGGGCGAAAACTTAAGCCACGCCACCTTATAAATTATTAAACTATTGAAGCCCTCCGAGGAAATTATTCACATGATTTGAATAATGACTCGGGGGGGTTCAAGGGGGGGCTCCGCCTCCCCTTGTATATCACTTTCCCCAAGTATTCACTTAGCATGGTGTTAGCTAAAACTGTGGCAGAGGTTAACTTTTTGATGGGGCTTATCTGGAAAAGATCCCATAAACTGTCCCCTCTGCTGTGTTGGGCTGAGCCCAGGGTTCTGGCGCCCCTCCCACGCCTGCAGGTTAAAACCCCACAATCAGGGCACAATTACTCTTCCGGACCCCAGCTGGGGTCCGCTCACCTGGACGATGCTGGTGCCTGCTCCCTCTGGGCCTTTTCTGCTCTTCCTGGCCCCTGTACATCTTCAGCGCGCTCCTGCGCCTCTCTTCAGGCCTGCGGCCTACTTCGGGCATCTTCCATGCAGGCGTCGATGCGCTTTCCTCCTTGTTCCCTGGCATCCGGCAATCAGCTGTTTGCCGATGCATGAGGAACCAGATCACTACGATCTCTTCAGCCCTGCTTGAAAGGGCTTGCGCCGCCACCTCCCTTAACATCAGGCTGCCATGGGAGAAAGCATGCAGCAGGACCGCGATCACTTCACCTCCCCCCTGGGATCACGGCAGGTCCCACGAAGCTGCTGCAGCCACATCATGAGTCCCGATCAGTGATCCAAGCCTCGGGACCCACACTGCTAGCTGCTAACCTCAGGGACCAGCACAGCAAATTCCCCAAGTGAGAAATAAATAAAAAAATTTTAATTTAAATTAATTTAAGCTGGTTACAGTATCTTTCATTGATCCTAAAAACCTCCTTTGTTTTTGTTTTAAATATTTAAATTTTTAAAAATTATTTAAGAATTATTTCTAAATAATCTTAAAGCCTTTGGCTGAAGAAATATAACTTAATTGTCTTTCATAAAGGCACTCTATAACTTGTTTGCTTAAAAGGGATGTATAGCAGAGACCTAAACCATATAAGGGCAGCAAACAGCTCAGCGCCAGGCATGAAAGCTCACTCATGCTCAGTACACTGGGCCATGAGATCTCGAGGTGGCCATTCAGGCAGGGGCTCAGCGCAGGGCATGAGTACAAAAAGCTCACTCCTGCCCGGTACACCGCCGGATCACCAGGGATTCAAAAAGTTACATGGGGGAAGGTGGGAGGGAGGTAAAAAAACACACTGAGAGTCGGCCTGGACAGGAGACAAGAGGGATGCCTCTTGTGCCAGCCCACCAGATCATATGGCAGGCTTGGTGGAGCCCTGCAGGACATCGGGAGAGAGGGGGGAAAGGGTACAGGGAGGGGGGCTGGGTGGAGAGCCTGGCAGGGCAGGGTGCAGAGCCTGGCAGGGCAGGGTGCAGAGCCTGGCAGGGAGGGAGGGGGACAGGGTGGAGAGCCTGGCAGGGCACGGTGCAGAGCCTGGCAGGGAGGGAGGGAGGGGGGCTGGGTGCAGAGTCTGGTAGGGAGTGAGGGAGGCTGAGTGCTGAGCCTGGCAGGAGATGGAGTGAGAGGGGGGCAGGGCACATGAATATTAACACACACACCCCATCTTATATTCAAGTCAACCTTTTTTCCTCCTTGTCTTATACTCAGATTAACATATATTCGAGTATATACAGTATGTTCCTTCTGTTTATTGAAACTATGTAAGTTCCCATGGGTCATAGATAGGTTCCCTTCTGTAACCTATCCTGAGCTTTCTGGGAGGACGGGATATAAATCGAAATAAATAAATAAAAGATACTAAAACATATGCATAAATATAGGAAAGAAAAATAAGGTTTAATCAAAAGCACTGACAGATTACTAGATATAGAAACATAGAATATGACGGCAGAAAAGGGCCACCGGCCCAACAAGTCTGCCCACTCTAAGGACCCTCCCCCCTAAGCACTTCCTCGAAGTGAACCCACATGCTTATCCCATTTTTTCTTAAAATCGAGCACGTTGCTTGCCTCAATTACCTGAAGTGGAAGATCATTCCAACGATCGATCACCCTTTCGGTGAAGAAACACTTCCTAGTGTTGCTATGAAATCTCCCACCCCTGAGTTTCAACGGATGCCCTCTTGTTGCCGTAGGTCCTGTAAGGAAAACGATATCTTCTTCTACCTCAATACGGCCAGTAACATATTTAAATGTCTCTATCATATCTCCCCTCTCTCTGCGTTCCTCGAGAGAGTATAGCTGCAACTTACCTAGACTTTCCTCATATGGGAGATCCTTGAGTCCTGAGACTCCACTCTCAGCACATCCTTTTGATAATGTGGCCTCCAAAATTGAACACAGTATTCCAGATGAGGTCTCACCATGGACCTGTACAACGGCATTACGACTTCGGGCTTCTGGCTGACAAAACTTCTTCGGATGCAACCCAGCATTTGCCTAGCCTTGGATGAAGTTTTCTCTACTTGATTGGCAGTCTTCATATCTTCACTAATGATTACTCCTAGGTCCCGTTCTGCAGCAGTTCTTGTTAAGATCTCACCATTCAGAGTGTAATCACAATCAAGCATATGTGATGCATACTTTTTCTTTGTGATCAGTAATTTAACCAAAAAGGACAGACACCTAGGGCTCCTTTTACTAAGGTGAGCTAGCGGTTTTAGCGTGTGCTTAGTGCATGCTACAATGCCATGCACGCTAGACGCTAACGCCTCTATAGAGCTTGCGTTAGTATTTTTCATTTAGCGCGCTAATTTTCAGCACGCATTAAAAACGCTAGCGCACCTTAGTAAAAGTAGCCCCTAAAGAGGACTCATAAAACTCTTTCCCCTAATAGCTTTCTAGGCAAAACCTAAAACAACATGAAATCCCCCTAGAGCAGGGGTGTCAAAGTCCCTCCTCGAGGGCCGTAAACCCGACTGGATTGCGGCCCTCAAGGAGGGACTTTGAGATCCCTGGATTAACTGCTCCTGACCGGGGCACTACCTTAGCTCTCCTGTTCTTTCTAGGCCAGGGGTCTCAAAGTCCCTCCTTGAGGGCCGCAATCCAGTCGGGTTTTCAAGATTTCCCCAATGAATATGCATGAGATCTATTTGCATGCACTGCTTTCATTGTATGCTAATAGATCTCACACATATTCATTGGGGAAATCCTGAAAACCCGAATGGATTGCGGGCCCTCGAGGAGGGACTTTGACACCCCTGCCCTAGAGGGAAGGTTTGGTGAGAGATTGGGTAAAGGGGAGATCTGTGGTCACAGTGGGTTTTGGGAGCAGATTTTTTTCTCTCTCTATTGTATTGAGAAAATAGCAAGAAGTTTCTGTTAGTTTGTCTTGGCAGCAAATCTGCAGGAGAAATGTATCAATCTGATGAAGTGCTACATGGCTAAGCTAAGCAGTGAGGGAGGTGGGCAGCTCCTTACATTAATTATTCACTGAATGAAAGATAGGCAGACTGATGGAGCCACATTTACACACTTAGAAGGATATTATTATCCATTAAAGGGGATAAAATTAAGGTGAGTTTAATAACGGAAACATACAGAGGAAGGTTAGCTAAAGCTAATGAGGAAATCAGAAAACTTACCCACCATAATAAGAAAGAAACATACTGACAGTGACCTTTCGACTGTTCTGGATCTTCAGTGCTTTGAAATTCAGAGATTTTGGCTGAGCAGGTAGATTGTGACCAACAAACAGTTCCAGGGTTTCCCCAATACAGAGCAGAGCTTTGTTAAGAGTTGTATTCTAGGCCAGTGGTTCCCAACCCTGTCATGGAAGTCCACCAGGCCAATCGGGTTTTCAGGATAGCCCTAATGAATATGCATGGAGCAGATTTGCATGCCTGTCACTTCCACTATATGCAAATTTCTCTCATGCATATTCATTAGGGTTAGCCTGAAAACCCGATTGGCCTGGTGGTTCTCCAGGACAGGGTTGGGAACTACTGTTCTAGGCCATAGACAGAAAAATATGCTATTGGCTTCTCTTGAAAACAAAAGAGAAGAAGTTGTTCTCTATGGGATAATCCTGGAACTGTTGGTCATACAGTTCTAGGAGCTGGTAATCTAGGCCATAGCAGGACTGCTAAGGGTGTCTCAAGAATGTAGGAAAATCAGTGATCCTGAAAGGTCACTTGGACACACAAAGTCAGAGGCGTGAAGAAAGTACAAGAAATTTATTACGGTATACCAGACTCTAGTGCAGTTAATAGCCTGCCTACTAGAGTGTCAGAAACAGGAAATACACAGACTTTTACGCCCTTTTTGCAAACTAATATATGCAAAAACTAAAATTTTCATTTGTTACTTCTATAACTTTTCTACAATTATTATTGGTCCTAAGCTCACAATAGCAGGTCACTTATCTAACTCTTACAGTTCTAAATGTTAAATGTACAGAAGGGCAGGGTACATCATGGCTCAAACTCTTATCTATTCAGCTTACAATGTGGTAAGATAGGGACATACATTTTAGGCAGATGAAGTCAATAGATTGTACACTTTCTTCAGCTATGTAGACCAGAGCAATATTTTAAACAACAGTTAACCATTTCATGACCCTACAATCCTTAGGAGCTGCTCAGTGGAGGCAGAAGGCTTTGAGGACCCAATTGGGCCTATGGACAATGGCAGAGGAGGACTTTGGGAGCAGACTAAAGGCATATTGGCCCCTGGGAGCTAACTCAGGGCAAAGCTTTCAGGATGCATTCAGCACCAGGAGTGATGTAGCAGCACTAGGGACTCAGCAGTGAAGACAGCTCCACAGAGCATAGTTGGCCTTTGGAGTTTGGCTGTAAGGACTGGCACAACCAGTCTAAGTCCCAATGAATGTTTAGTTGCTACCAGCCCAGAGTGCTCCAGCAAGAGCAGGGGTCTTCAAAGTCCCTCCTTGAGGACTGCAATCCAGTCGGGTTTTCAGGATTTCCCCAATAAATATGCATGAGATCTATGTGCATGCACTGCTTTCAATGCGTATTCATTAGGGAAATCCTGAAAACCCGACTGGATTGTGGCCCTCAAGGAGGGAGGGACTTTGAAGACCCCTGAGCAAGAGGGTAAGAATTGGAACTTGATGGAGGAGGACCTGGGAAGGATGCAAAAAAAATGAGTAAGGGGTGGAACACAGGCCCATACAAAGACTCGGCCTAGAGAGTCAAGAAGGAATTAGGAGGTGCTGCTTAGACAACAGGACTAAAGGATTAAAAGAATGCTGGCTAATTGGTTAAAAGTAATCTGGTTAAAGGGAAAAATACTTGGTTAAGAGTTTTGGTATTAGACTGTGTGGTATATGTGTAACAGCATGAGAAAATGTACATGTAATTCTGTGTATATTTTACTCTTGGCTGTTCCTGAGCTTCATGTCATATGATAGCTGGCAGTTTTTCTTAGCTGATAGCTTTGCAAAAGGTATATTATCAATGCTATGGTTTTTCTTTCAGCTCTGTGTAGCATGAGCTGCTTGCAGCTCTATTAATCAGAGGTGCACTTCTGAGCTCTTGTTTCCTGTTGAGCTTCTCTGCATCTGCTAAATCAGGGAACTTTAAAGGGAAATCTTACATCATGCGGACCTGCTGGCTCCAATGGCTGTCAGAGGCACATATCAGAGGCTTCTGATAATTTCTGGAAGCAGATCTTAATAGAAGCCAAGGTAGTTCTTAGATTTTCTGAAGTGGTGGGCTAGTGACTGTAGCTACACCCCCAAAGAAGATTTTTGGCACCAGAATTGTCTTTAGGATTCTCTCCTGCCATCTGACCACACAGTCTGAAGAACAGCCCCTTCATTTGCCTATGCCTGAAGCTGAGCACCTGAGAGAAAATTATAAATATATAGCCTGTCTATACCACCCAGGTTAGACATTATTTATTTTTAGCATTTATATATCACTTATAGCCTAAGCCTGGGCTGCTCAATTCCGGTCCTCGAGATCTACAGGCAGGCCAGGTTTTCAGGATATCCACAAATGAACATGCATGAGAGAGATTTGCATACCAAGAAGGCAGTACAGGCAAATCTCTCTCATGCATATTCATTGTGGATATCCTGAAAACCTGGCCTGCCTGTAGATCTCGAGGACTGGAATTGAGCAGCCCTGGCCCTAAGCATTTTTCCCTATCTGTCCTAATAGGCTCATACTCTATCTAATGTACCTGGGACAATGGGGGATTAAGTGACTTGCCCAGGGTCATAAGGAGCAGCATTGGATTTGAACCCCCAACCTCAGGGTGCTGAGGCTGTGGCTCTAAACACTATGCCACACACTCCAATATAAGCACTTGCTTATAAATTCTGGCTTGCTAGCATAGTCGGAATGTTTGGGGACTCTTCTCACACCGTGGAGTCTCATTTAAAGGGAGTTTAAGGGGACCTCAGGTTTTGCAGCATTTCTACTCAGGCAGCCCATATTCTATTCCGGGGGAGGGGGTGCCTACATCTGAGATAGAAGGAAGCAAATAATTATTTCTGCACAAGTACTGGTACCAGGTTTCCACCATAAAGGTCTGGGATATACAAAGGTACATTTTTATGAATGTGTAAAAATTAATCACTGGTTTGTTTAATTTTTTCATTTATACGTATTAAAAATCTTTGTGCATTTTATCAAATAAATATTTGTTTAAAAACCACGTGTTAGAAATTGTGTAATTTTATAATATTACATAAGTGTTCAGTGCCCAATCTCCTGCATTGGAGCCACAGCGAGATTATTTTGGGACCATTATGACACTTATTGGTCCCATGAGCTGATCTTTACAACCTCTTACTTTATCACCTCAGCTGGAGCTCCTATATTCTCAATACTATTGTAATAGCACTTATCATATCCTCTCCAGCTTGGGTGATTTTATCTTGTGGCTCCGCAGGAATCCTCCACCAATTGTGTATAATATGTGAATAGTTCTTTCTACAACTCCCCAACTCAGTCCTTTTTTTTAGTTGCGGCGGGCGGCAGTGAAAGCAGCGGCAGACCGGGGAGGGGGGGTTTGAAGCGATGGTAGGCTTCAGCAGGTAGCAAGCCACAGCGGGGGCCAGTCCAGGGGGGCAGGCTTCGGCGCTGGAGGGAGGGAGGCAGGCAGGCAGACAGGCTGACTGGCTTTGGCGTGGCAGGGAGGGAGGAAGGGAGGGAAAGTGATCGCTTGTCCCGTTGTCCCCAAGCACAGCTTTGGGACACTGTCTCTGAAAACGGGACATTTTGGCGTCCCAAAGCCTTGCGTGGGGACAACGGGACAGGGGAATCTATAAACAGGACGGTCCCGTTCAAAATGGGACGTATGGTCACCTTACCCATATACAAAGCCAATATTCACGTATATGATCGCAATAATATAGTGAATGAGTTAAAGTGCCGATTTCCTTTTGACATGTCCAACACTTGCTTGAGTTATCATTTTTAATTTTAGATAGTTTGTAAGGTGTCCAAATGGCTTTGTGGAATACAAAAAATATGGATTGTTTAATTGCTGCTGATCTTAATGATTTGTGAATGGAAGTCCAAATCTGTTCCCAACATTGCTCAGAGACATCTGTCTTGATGTCAAATTGCCATATTGTTTCTGTGCCCTTAGGATGAGAAAACAAATTGGCCTGCAGAATTTTGTACCATTTAGAAGCAGCCCCCTTTTTAGATGTTATTGTTGTCATAAAAGACAATAGACTCAGGACAGAAGAGCTTAGCGGCTTACACCTTAGACAAGCATTAAGGCAATGTTGGAGTTGTAACCATTTGTAAAATTGATTAGGAGGCAACTTATATTCACATTGCAATTCACGAAAGGTTAACCACTTGTCATCTTTTCTTAAATAATAATAATAATAATAATAACTTTATTCTTATATACCGCCAACAATCTTGCGACTTCTAGGCGGTTAACAATAAAGGGAAACTGTAAATACAATAAATAGAAGCTGTACATACAACGAATTAAGGAGTATTGCTGTGTACATCTGATAGTATCAACATTAATAGTAGTAACAACAGTTTGTGGGCTGCAAGGCCAAGAAGTGCCATGCTGCTTACAGAGAAGTAGAAATATTCCATGAATTGAATGGAGTGATCGTAGTTGGTGATTAGGGGTTAGGGTTAGCAGTTTACAAGATCAGGTTTGTGATGGTGTTACAAGGGTTGATGTCCTGGTTCGTTATCTAGGTATTTTAAGAAAAGTAGGTTTTTAGGTGGTTTTTAGGTTTAAATGGTAAATTGACCATATAAACTCCAAACAGTTTAATTAAAAATCTCCAGATTCCCATCTATCAACACTAGTAGAGAATTCAGTAACCAGTCCTCATAGCATTTTAAGAAAGTACTAATTGTACACTGAGAGACAGGGATTCAGCATTCAGACTGCTTGTCTGAACTGTAAAGCTTCATGCAATACTTTATATAGTGTACAAAACTGTGATTTCCACACCCAGGCTAATACATAATGGTTCATTAATGCATACACGTAGTAGTGATTAATAATATAACACTTGCTAATCTTATTAACTGCCTCTTATTAATGAGTAATAGCCTCTGGCACTACTTTTTCTGGCAGAAGATATATACAATGATAAATGTCAGACATGCGTAGTTTAGAAAAGTCAGTCAAGAGGTTAGCTTGAGGAGGTCGATGCCTGACCCCTTACTATAGCGTTTTTTTGCTACTTCAGCTTGTCTGCGGTGTTCTGTGCTCACATGTTTAAAGACAATAGACTGTTTTCAGTCCAATTCTTTATATGTGAGTTTGCAAACCCCTGTGGAAGGCGTGTTCGCCGAAACACGGACCGTGTAGGGTCCGGTTGGATTTTTACCACTGTATTTTTTATCATTGTATTTTCATGTTTTTATGTCAGTGTATAATAAATTATCTCCAGAACATCTGTATCCACAGTTTTTTGTTTTTGTTTTCATCGGTGGATTGTTTTCACTGTGGATCATTGGGTCTCACCATTTTTTTAAAAAAATTTTTGTTATGACCCCTTACATCTTCACACACTTTTGAGGAAACAGTTTCTACCACAAACCAGTTTGTATCTATATGATAGGGCTATACCAAGCGCCAGGTATTTTACATAGAACACATCTTAATTATTTAAATAACATTTACATGACCATCTCATTTTGTTTATATGCAGACCCCCTTCTGTATGCCAGCAACATCCTTCAGTGAGAATCACTAGATACTGGGTCCTGCACTCCCCCAGATTCCTTCTCTGTAATCCTGACTGACTGTGACTGTGCAATTTATAATAGCAGAAAATATAGACCTATGATTTCCTTCATTACCAATTGGTCTAAATCCTGTTGGTCAACCTGGATCTTCTTCACAGGCAAATAGTAGCAATTAATCAAGGAAATTGTTTCAAAATTAGTCAATTTCATGATTTCCTAGAGGTATTTCCTCAAAAGCATCTCTATAGACCAGGGGTGTCCAACCTTTTGGCTTCCCTGGGCCGCATTGGCCGAAAAAAATGTTTCTGGGGCCGCACAAATGCGCAAATGCTGCAGCAAGACAGAGGAGGGAGTCAGCAAAATGGTAAACACCCTGGGGCAGCAGAGGAAAACACTGCATCGCCCTCAACCGGGGCTGCACATATTATTTCACGGGGCCGCAGGTTGGACACCCCTGCTATAGACAATAAATATAATGAAGAAAAATTAAGAAAATGCAAATTGCGAGTCCTGGCATTATTTTCCATCATTTCTAACTGCAAAATGTATAGCATGTGAGTCCATTATAGTTGTGATAAAAGCAGCCTTGAGTTTCTAAACCTGAAGCATGTTTATCATGCAAGACCAAATTAGTGTCCACATTTACCAACTTATCCACTACTACTTTAGAGAAGTTGCCATCTGGAACCCCAGCACTTGGTGTCCCAAGAGGTGCCAGTAGTATGGAAAGGTACTGCTTATTCAAGGATGCCTTAATTGAACAATCTCCCTCAGCCCCTCAGACACTGGTTATCATCTTGCATGTCAGCACTAACAATTTGTTTCTCTACCTTTATCTTTCCTATTCTGTCAAATATTGTAGTTCTATCTTCCTTCTGTTGTAATTGTTCTTACCTCTCACAACTCAGCATAATATTTGGAATTTTATGTAAACCGCATTAATAGCTATGTTAATTGCAGTACATCAAGAATAAACTGAACTTGAACTTGATAAACAACATTCTTGAGCATCCCCTTCATATAAGAATTTATAATCCATAAATCTCTTAAGGTAATTTCCTTGGCAGCTTTTATTTCAGGTGGAGGGGTTACCATCTGGAAGTTTGGGGCAGAAATCACAACTGGCAAACTTGAGAAAGCATAACAACATAAGAATAGCCTTACTGGGTCAGACCAATGGTCCATCAAGCCCAGTAGCCTGTTCTCACGGTGGCCAACCCAGGTCACTAGTACCTAGCCAAAAATCCAAGGTGTAGCAACATTCTATGCTATCGATCCAGGCCAAGCAGTGGCTTCCCCCATGTCTTTCTCAATAACAGACTATGGACTTTTCCTCCAGGAACTTGTCCAAACCTTTCTTAAAACCAGCTATGCTATCTGCTCTTACCACATCCTCTGGCAACGTGTTCCAGAGCTTAACTATTCTCTGAGTGAAAAAAAATTCCTCCTATTGGTTTAAAAAGTATTTCCCTGTAACTTCATCAAGTGTCCCCTAGTCTTTGTAATTTTTGATGGAGTGAAAAATCGATCCACTCAGGATTTTGTAGACTTCAATCATATCTCCCTTCAGCCATCTCTTTTCCAAGCTGAAGAGCCCTAACTGTTTTAGTCTTTCCTGATACGAGAGGAGTTCCATCCCTTGAAACTCTTGGGATTCCATTGCCTACAGAAAAGAAGGAAGGGGTAGGGGTGTCCTCTCTGGAGAAATTAACAAAGCTTCAATTGGAGACAGTACCTGCGCATCTGATGTAATCTTCGCTCCCAAGCAAAAAAAAAAAGTGGAAGTTCCCGCTTTAGTATGAGGATGACTCAGGGGTGTCAGAATTATAAAAATGTTTATTAAAAAACAAAATACAGTATACAAAATCACATGTAAGTAGATCACAAAAAAATGATGTACAACTGGACCCGACATGGTCCATGTTTTTGCAAACAATGCCTTTCTCAGGAGTCCATTTATCACCTATGCGAGTCTGGTCAAGTGCAGCATTGGTTGTTTGTGTTAATGCTGAAAGAAATCCGTGAGACTGGTAATCTGTAGTGCCGCTAAAGGAACCCCTGAGGAAAGCATTGTTTGCCGAAACACAGATTGTGTTGGGTCCAGCTGTACATCACTTTGATTGTTGGTCTAGTTGTGCATCAATTTTTTTGTGATCTACTTATGTGTGATTTTGTATATTTTGCTTTTTAATAAACATTTTTATAATTCTGACACCCCTGAGTCATCCTCATACTAAAGCAGGAACTTCATACAAGAGTGGGAACTTCCACTTTTTCTTTTTGCTTGGTTTGATTTTTTGATAGTTTTACCCCTCTTTTTTGCTGTAATTTTCACTCCCAACAGAGCTAAGTGTCCGTCTATCTGTCTGGGGTGGAGACTTTAGGCCTAGACAAATTCTTCCATTTCCCCATGGCGTCCAAAATTAAAATTCAATATACCACTCCTTTATGTTCAATGGGGCCCAAAAGGAGCAAGGCATGCCCCTTTGGCCATGCCCTATAACTGCATACTGCAAAAGTGCCAGCCTCAAGCAGCACAGGACCAAGACCCCAATGATGTCTGGGGCCTTCCAACACGGTGCCCAATGACAAAGTCAGTCGTCAAAGAAACTCCACATTTCCCACAGAAGATGGATAACAGGGAAGAAAGCTCCAAATCATATCAGAGAAACTGTCTTCACCCGTATGCTACAGAAACTCTCCTGTTTCTCCAGATGTTTCCAGAGCCACTCAACACAGTCACAAGTTGTTTTTTTTTGCTTTGAAACCTGAGATGGTGGCCCTGTATGCAACTTTTTTCTTAAATATCCATATAAATGTCTAATTACCTTTCAAGAAAAGGAATTTATATTTTACGATTCTTATCAATTAGAAAATTTCCTTAAGGTCATGAGAAATAATGCACTTGTAGGAGGAGTGTATTGGGATAAAAACCCCTTAGTACATGGGATTATATTATGCATTTTCTTGAATCTGATTTCTTTATTGAGGGTAAACTCCCCTCTTCCTTAATTAGATGATTATTTTTCCTGTTTTATATGTCAATGCCTCTTTTTTCTTTGATGATGGTAATGTTAAAAAAAATTAAAAATAAAAGGAAATATCAGATTTGCTATTAAGCATCTGACAAAATACATTTTTATTTTTGGTTTTCTCTTAAAGAGAATCTACATGTGCAAAGGAAAGCTGTACTGTATTTCTTCCAAATGTTTATTTATGGATCTCTGAAGAGAGTTTGAATATATGACTTCATAAGACCATTTTTCCAGCATCTCAAAAGGTAAAATGATGTGTACCTTTATTGTAATTAAAGTGAACATATGTGTCATAATCCAAGAAAAGGGACCAAGTCTTTTTCTTTTTGTAAATCTTTATTGAATTTTCAAACTACAATTGTGCAACAAGTAATTCATATACATAAATATTACAAGACAAGCACAATAAACTTTCAGACATTAATGTACAATTATATTTTCCCCCACCCTCCCACCTAATATTCAAATAAAATAAAACCTTCAAGAATCTATCCATAAAATCCCTGAATCAAATTCCAATGCAACTCCCTTCCCCCAACCCCCCTGTTTACAAGTCAATTAAATAAAATCAGTTATCATTCCTTACAAAATTTAGCCAATGGCTCCCAAACATCCATAATATTCCTGTAACGTCCCTGCTGTATGGCCATGAAACATTCCATTTTAAAAATATAACAGAGGGATTCCCACCAAAATGTGTAATTTAACCTATCCTAGTTCTTCCAATTTTTTAAAATAATCTGGCATACGGGGAGCTATACAAGGAACTTGGGTGAAGCAAGATGGCAGTGTGATTACTGATCTCCTCCCTTGGCAGTTCATTCAGTTTCATTTATCAATGTGGAAATACAGCTTTTCCTCTGAAGGAAGATTTTTTTTTTTTTTTTATAATGGCTTCAGGAAAACAAACAAGATTGGAGGAAGCTTTTACTGTAAAGGATCAAGTAAATGCTTGAAGGCTGATTTCATTCCTCCTTCACAAGTGCCTTTACCAAAAGACTCCAGAGAGTTATTAGAACAAATGATGGAGAGCTTGAATAGTGTACAAGTGTTACTTCAAGATAATTCAGCGAAGCTGGCATCACTGCAAGAAGAAATGGGAAACTTAACCAAGCAAGTACAGATTTCAAGTGCCAGGTTGGAAAGCTGTGAGCATCAGATAGAGGCTTGTGAGATGAAATTGCTCCAGTCTCAGTCTGACCACAAGGCTGTCTTACACTTGAGGAAGAATCTGGAAAATTTGAGAAACAGGGGACGAAGAAATAATGTACAAGTGATTGGGACCCCGTAGAATGCAGAAGGTTCAGATCTTATAAAGTTTTTAGAGAACTTAATACTGAAAACCCTCTCATTAAAATTTCCACAGCCGTTAGAATTCGAAAGAGCTCACAGAATCCCAGTAAGGAGGAATAACAGCTTTAAAGGTCCCAGACCGGTAATTTTTAAGTTGCTATGTTTTTCACAGGAAATGGAAATACTGAAGATGGCAAAAAAAACCAACCAAACCCAAAATATTAAGTGGCAGGATTCAAGGATTCTTTTCCTACCTGATTTTGCCCCTGCAACGGCGAGTGTAAGAAAGCAGTTTTTAATGCTCCACCAACATCTCCGGCAGATAGAAGTGAGATGGATAATCTGGACATACAGATGGATAAACTGGACATACTAGCCTCACTTGTGTATGCTGGACACTACAGACATTTTTAACATATATTTTCCCATAGCCTGGCCCAGCCTTGGTGTCTATGAACACATGTATCCTTTGAAATGCTAACCCAGATGGCCTTTGCTGCAAAGTTCCTGTCTCCATTCCCTGCTGGGAGGATACTTCTCCAAGGTTCTGATGAACTGTTATCAGTGATGTATGACTTCACATATGTCAGGCACCCTGGAAAGCCATTAAACATTTATAACAAGCAACATTCCCTGCAGGATGACAGGGGAGTAAGAGACATAGGAGCCTGATACCAAAACAGAACTCTTACCCAGACTGGCCTGTCTCTGAAGCAAGTTATGGGAACCAAGCACAGCTGGGGTGTTGAAAGGTCACCCTTGCCAACTTTCTGCATACAAGGACGCCATCCTGAAGATGCACAGAATTGTAAAACCACAAATTAGCATCTGCAAGGTGATAAGAATCTCAGAGCTGGAGGAAGAAAGTTCAAGAAGAATTCCTCCTGGGGGGGACGAGAGAGAGGCATGGACTGGGGGGAGGAATAGTTAGGTATACATTTTTGTACCAATAGGGAAGTACATGACCAGAGTTCGGGGATGTGCTTTTTGAAACAAAGAGAGAATTTCTTTATATAACAATCCATGCATCACAGGTAAAACCAGAGAGAAATTCACTTGGGTATGCCAGCAGGGACATGCTAGTCCCCTGCTTAGCATATGGGTGTAAGTTCTACTCTCCATTGTATATTCTGAACTGACAATATATTTCTTTCTAAACTAAACTAAACAAAACCTTAGGTTTGTATACCGCACCATCTCCGCATGCGCAGAGCTCGGCACGGTTTCTGCTATGTCTTTGCTGCTGTAATTTTGTAAGGCTTTATACTAACAATAAAAAATATTTTCTGTTTTTGGAAAATATCTCGTAGTCATTCCAATGAGGTAAACAAAGCAGCATTTACTTCAGAAGCAAAGTATGGACTCTTTTATCCAGCAGTAATGAGAGTCACATGTGCAGGAGAGATGTCATAAGTGTATGTGACTGAACATTATTTGGTCTTGTTGCTGGTCTGGTGAGGAGTAACTTACGAGTGAGAGGGTAATAACCTTTATTTTTCTGTGATTTTACAGTTCATATGATTATACAAGTTAAGAATATATAAGTTCAGTTGGAGACAGTTAATAAAAAAAAGGCATTGCTAATGTTCTATTAGGAACTCTTAGTCCTAGTGCTGATTTTCAATGATCTGTTTTGATTGGATAGTAGAGCTGTCAATCCAGGGAAGATGTCATGAGGTCAGAAAATGGGTGTGGATATTCAAATATTTACAATGGAATTAAAAGTCACAGCCTGGCTTTTCTACACTAGCTCTTAGAAGCAGCCAACACTGATACTGTATATGCATTTCTGAGCTGCAGAAAGGACTTCAACAAAGGAAACTGTAACAACCCATTCTTGTAAACTGAACACTATGAAAAATTAGAATCTTATTAATGATTCCATCGTTCAAAGTTTTGCTTTGAATCAAAATCTGCCAGTAGTGAATTTCCTACTCTTTCAAGCGCAGGCCATGGTTACTAAAATCCCTACAGTTTCATCAAGCCAGTGAAAGGAGTTGTCTCCCTGCGAAAACATTACTTTTGCATCTCTGCTCTAACTATGCCCTTGGATATCCTGGCAGTAGTTTAAAGTAGCTGACACTTTGGTCACACTTTTGGCATTTGGAGTGATGAACTGTAATAAAAACAAATTTCCCGCTAAGCTGCGCTGGGGTGCGCTGGCGCTCAAAATATTACCTCGCAGCGCACAAGTTTCTCGTCACAGCGCACACAGTGTAGAGCACAGTTCTTCAACCGCCGGTCCGCAAACAAAATCTTGCCGGTCCGCGAAGGATTCGGTCCCCGCCGCAACGAAAGGCCGGCGTCAGCTGACTTGCAACTTCCTGTTGCAGTCGCTGTGCCGGGACTCCTGCCTTCGCCGGGACTCCTGCCTTCCACCGCGTTTGCCTCCTGCCTTGTCTCCGCACCTCCAGACCAGCAGCGGCAGCTGTGTATGCTTTTAACTTCGGCACAGAGCTGCCCCTAATCAATAGTTTAGCGCGGTTTCATAAGGCAGCCTCGGGGCCTTTGCTAGGCCGGCCCACATCGCATCATCGAAGCGGGCCGGCTATCAAAGGCCCCGAGGCTGCCTCATGAAACCGCGCTAAACTATTGATTAGGGGCAGCTCTGTGCCGAAGTTAAAAGCATACAGAGCTGCCGCTGCTGGTCTGAACTCTTGGGCCGCTGAAGGAGGGCAAAAAGCAGCTGTCCTGGAGGTTTCCCTTCCTCTCGCCTTTACAGGTTCCTTTTTTCCACCTTTTTTTTTTTCCTTCAAACGGCAACGGGCCCCAGCATCGACATCAATCAAGTAAGTTCCACTGTCAATCAAGCGGTTCTGCTCGGCCAAAGCTTCCCCTGTGACATGAGCCACCCTCAGGGGAAAGAAAGTGACCCACAAAGGTGAGGGGAAGGGGGGCAGATGATGGAAGTTGGGGGGGGAGAGAGAGAGAGAGAGAGAAGGGGCAGATGATGGAATGGAGGAGATGTGAGAGAGAGAGAGAAGGGGACAGATGATGGAAGTGAGAAGAAGGGAGAGAGAGCAGAAGGCAGATGGATGTCAGTTGAGAAGGGAGAGCAGATGCTGAATGGAAGTGGGGAAAGAACACATACTGGATGGAAGGAGGAGATAAATAAAGGGGGAAGAAAATAGTAAGATAATGGAGGGGTGAGGGAAAGGGGTGACAAGCTGTGTGTAGACACAGTGAAAAGAGGGAAACGGGACTAAATAGTAAGAAAGAATTTAATTTAGATGGAGGCAGAAAATAGAGAAGGAAGACCAGAGAAGAAAAGGGAAGAGAGAGCAGAGAATGATCAGATCTGAGTGGAGGAAATGAGAAGAGAGATATGCTAAAAACCACAGGGGGGAGGGAAGGATAGAGATGCCAGACCATGAGGGGAACAGAAGGAAGATGATGGATGCTAGACCAAATTGGGGGGTGGGGGGGGCAGGAGGAGAGATGGCAGGGAAAGACAGACAGTGAATGGAAGGGGCAGATGCTGGACTGAAGAGACAGAGAAGGTTATCATGCTGCTGTACCGGGCCATGGTACGCCCTCACCTGGAGTACTGCGTCCAGCACTGGTACTTTAAGAAGGACACGGTACTACTCGAAAGGATCCAGAGAAGAGCAACTAAAATGGTTAAGGGGCTGGAGGAGTTGCCGTACAGCGAAAGATTAGAGAAACTGGGCCTCTTCTCCCTTGAGCAGAGGAGATTGAGAGGGGACATGATAGAAACATTCAAGGTACTGAAGGGAATAGACTTAGTAGCTAAGGCAGGGAGAACGAGAGGGCACTCTCTAAAGTTGAAAGGGGATAGATTCCATACAAACGTAAGGAAGTTCTGTGGTAGAAAGCAACATATTTATTTGGCTCATAACTTGCTGGCGCCCGATATTTTTAGCTCACAGTGAAAAAAGTTTGCTCACAACACCCGCCCGCTTAGAGGGAACACTGCATGTGACATAGTAAATGGCAGGAAATAAAGACCATAGAACACGATTGGTGTTAGTAATCCAAGAGTGGTAAAGGAGAAAGTGTCCATCACATGACTGGTTAGGACGGCAGTCCTAAGAAGAGGGTTGAAGATAGGATGAAGTATTTCATATTGAAATACAGTCTGGACTGGAGTTATGAGATTGTATAGTAATGGTTTTATATTCTTTAATGCAAAAATGTTTTAGGAAGTGAGTTATGCTAGGAAATGGTAGAAAGTTTTCTGGGGCTCTAATTATATTATTCTCTTATTGTTTATGTTTAATTCATGAATTTAAGTTAATTTTGGACTATTTTTCTTTCAAATAGGGTATTTAAAAGGAGTAAATAAGTGAATGGGAGGAGGATAGGTTTGGTTTTTATATGAGGGGGATAATTTATCAAATATATGTGAAGTGGTGATTATTCTATACTTCTAATGGCTATATTTTCCTTCATTTATGATTACAAGTGGTACAGACATATGTTTAAGGCTTTAAAAAAGTTTCTTGGAATTTAGCTGGGAGGCTGCATTTAATACAATGTCATTTTTGTTAAGATATGATTTTATTCCATGAAATTTTTATTTATTTATTATTTATTTATTTATTTTTGCTAAAAAGGATAAATGAAGTATATAGTACTGCTCAAAATGTTCAGTTATAGTTTAGTTACTGTTATTTGTTGAATAATAAGGATTCAGGTTTGGGTATATATGGATGCCTAAGGGAGGTTGGTGGTTGCTAGTCATTATGCACATTCCCAAGTTTATGAGATATTTTAAGGGAGGGTTTAGGGAGGGGTGGGGGAGGGCGTTTAGTTTTGGATTTTGGATGTGGGGGAAATTATATCTATTTATATGTGTAAAGGAAAAGCAATGAAATATTGAGATGAATGGTATAATTACTTGTGATGGATTTTAAAATATTCTCGTTGAATGTCAATGGCCTTAATCATCCAATTAAGAGAAAAAAAATACTTAACTTTCTAAAACAACAGGATGCGGATATATGTTTCATACAAGAGACACACATTGTTTTTTTGCTCCTGCTGTGGGCAAAAAAGCTGGAGTAGCTATTCTGGTTCATAGGAAATGTTCGGCAGTATTTCATTTGAGATCTGCAGATCCCTCAGGGAGGTGGGTTCATGTGGACATGAGCTTGGGTAATAATTCATTGGCGTTCTTCAATATCTATGCCCCTAATTCTAATCAAATTGAATTTTTCAAAACTCTTCAGAGGCTGATACTACCACTGGCTGCATCTAAAATAATAGTGGCGGGGGAATTTAACGCTGTTATGGATCCATTAATAGATCCCAGTAGGATAATCAAGTCACTGAGATTAGATAACATGGTACAGTCTTGTGGTTTGAAAGATATTTGGCGAACCCTTCATTTTAATGCTCAGGAATTTTCGTTTTGCTCCCCGTTTTTCTCACGAATAGATTATATTTTCATTTCAGATCAATTAGTTCAGCAAGTAACAAAAGCCACCATTGATCCAATCATTTTGTCAGATCATGGTGGAATTTGGATTGAATTGAAAATGGATGAACAAGATTCTAGTAGACCTGTATGGAGATTTAATAATACATTGCTTGCGGATTCAAAATTTCTTGAAGAACTTCAATTAAAGATGAAGGAATATTTTCAAATCAATGTCTCAGAAGAAATCTCATTAGAAACAATATGGGATGCTTTTAAAGCTACAATGAGGGGGCAGATCATTTCATGTGCAGCACATGTTAGGAAACAACTTAAAAAGGAATTATCTAATTTGGAACAAGATATTAAGGTATTGGAGGCAAAATTGGCTGCAAAATGGGAACAAATTACTTTACAGGCCCTCTTAAAAGCTAAATATAAATATAATGAGATTTCTTCACAGTTGGCCAGGAAAGATTTGTTTTCTCAACAATCTCTGTATTATGGAAACTCGAATAAAGCGGGAAAATTACTGGCTAATTACCTCAAAGCGAAAAAAAGGAAAGTAAAAATTGTTACGTTTAAAGACGAAAAAGGTGACACTCATTTACACAAATTGGAAATATTCGAAAACAATTTTTGAATTTTTACAAAACTTTGTATTCTTCTGAGCTTTATTCAAATAAAGAAAAGGATGGTATAGAATTTTTAAAATTAATTAAGGGTCCTAAAATTCCCGAGCATATAAAAGGTAGTCTCGAAGTGCCCATATTGATAAAGGAATTGCAAACAGCATTGAAGTCCCTTAAAGTTGTATTCACTCCAGGTGGTGATGGTTTCACAGTAGATTTTATAAATCATTTCAAATTACCCTATTACCTTATTTGTTAAATCTATATCAGGCTCAGCTAACTAAAGGTTGCATATTAGGTACTATAGCAGAATCCTTACCTATTGTTTTGCTGAAGCCAAATAAAGATCCTATGTTGGTTTTAAATTACAGGCCTATTTCTTTGATTAATGTAGATGGTAAACTTTTGGCTAAGTTATTGGCTTTACGCTTAGCTAAGGCTCTCCCTTATATCATTGGAATGGACCAAACGAGGTTCATTGCTCACAGACATTCTTCTAATAACACTAGATTGGCATTGCATATGTTAAATCTATCAAAAGTTATGGATGATCCGGCCTTCTCTGTATCTTTGGATGCAGAGAAGGCCTTTGATCGTGTAGAATGGACCTTCATGTATTAAGCGATGGATTGGTTTGGTATTGGTTCAGGATTTATTCAAATGATTCAAACCTTGTATAGCTCCCCCTCTGCTAGATTGTATATTAATAATACTTTTTCAGAGCATTTTTGTTTGGGGAGCGGAGTTAGGCAAGGATGTCCGTTATCTCCTCTGCTGTTTGATATTGTTTTGGAACCCTTGTTATTGGCTATTCAACAGGCAGAGGAGATTCAGGGTATTCCTTATGCAGGTCAGGAATATAAAGTCTCTGCTTATGCAGATGATATTTTGCTTCATCCATTCTACATTTACTTGAGCTGATTGAAAGATTTGGGAAATTTTCAGGATATAAGATAAATTGGAGTAAATCAGAGGTCCTTCCTTTAAACGTTCACTCTTCCAAGGGATTATTTGAAAAATTATCTTTCTTGTGGAAGGAAGGAGGTATTAAATATTTAGGTATTTGAATCCAGAAAACGTTGGAAGAAACGATGCAGGTAAATGAAAAATCCATATTGCTAAAGGTCTCAGAGATGTGTGAGCATTGGAACCCACTGCATTTGTCTTGATGGGGGAGAGTTCAGACTGTAAAAATGATGATTTTGCCTGTAGTTTGTTACCAAATGGGTACGATACCGGATTACTTTCAGGGGTCTTTTTATAAAAAATTGAATAGTATTCTTACTAAATTTATTTGGCTGGGTAAAAATGCTAGAATTGCTATGGTAACTTTACAAAAGCCGATTGCGGAGGGTGGGGTAAATTTTCCCAGTTTTTATAGATACAATCAGACCTATATTATGCGCAAGGGAATGTATTGGATCCTCCCCGAGCTCATGGAGCACCTGCCAGACTGGCTACACCTGGAATGGAAAATTATGTCCCCAATGCGACTTTCTCGTGTATTAAGTATCAGATTACCTAGCTATGCTAAGGACAACATAATTTTATTGGATACATGGAAAACAATTAAATTTATTGATAAACTAACAGATGTTCCTATATTGAAATCTACTTTACAATCCTTATGGTTAAACTCCAAGATTCAAGTGGGCGGTGCTGGAATCGCCTTGAAGAATTGGATGCAGGCAGGTATTCGGACATTGGATGATGTTATATTCAATGAGAATCTGCTGGAATTTTCATGGCTGCAACAATCATTTGGCATTTTAAAATCTCAACATTATAGGTGGTTGCAGTTGAAACAGGCCATTTGGAGTGGGTTCCCTGAATGGAAAATTTTTTTAAATTATTATAGCCTGCAGATCCTTTGCTACCAGACAGATTTAGTAGGACATCAGGCTGCCCAGTGGTATAAATTAATTTATGAATTTTTGAATAAAAAACCTAAAAATAGTCTCAGAGATATTTAGAGCATCGCGATTAAACATATCTCGTTGGCCACGAACTTGGACTTGGAGGTTGAAATGTACAGCGTCAGCATCTATGAGGCAAACATGGTTATTTTTATTACATAGGATTTTTGGAACCCAGTTCGTTTTCAAAAATTAGATTGTTCCAAATCTAATCGATGCTGGCACTGTCATGCAGATATAGGGACTTTAGATTATCTGTTATTTTTTTGTCCATTGATATTTAGTTTCTGGAAGTCAATTTGGGGATAAATAAATATTGTTTTAGAATCAGATATTCCCTTAACATATGAAGCCATAATTTGTGGTACTATGTTACACGTTAAACCTCCCGTTGATAAATGTAAAAGCTGTCTTTTCCTGGTTTTGACTGAACTAGCTGTTCAATTGATCACGAAAAATTGGAAAAGCCATGATAGATTAAACTACACATTTTGGTGGACAAATGTATGTAATACATACAAATATGAGAGAATGAATGCAGAATGTTTGGGGTCAAGTGTTTCATTTAACAAAGTATGGAGTCCATTGGCTTTATTTGCTGCTTCACATTAAGGGTTTATGTATTTTTCTTTAAGTTTTTCCTTACACATCTGGGGTGGGGGGTGGGTGGGTGGGGGAGGGAGAGGTAATTGAGAAATTGATATTAATTCTTCATATCAATGTAATAAATAAAGTTGTCTTGTATTATTAATAATATATAGATAGGTGGGTGGGTAAAGTTATGGTTCTATATACTATGGGGCTCATAATAAAAAAAAAAGTCTAAAAAGTGGCTTAAATGGCTACTTGGATGATCAAAAAGCCTGATCATCCAAGTACCCATAATCAAAGCTGGTTTTAGACGTATCTAAAACCAGCTTAGGCCTTTCCCCTGCCTCTAAACGCACAGAGAGAAAAGAGGCGTTTTTAGAGACGGGAAAAGGGCGGGCGGCGGGCTGGAGGTGTTCCGACCTACCCCTAGGCGTACAACAGGTATAACCAAAACATTTGACAGGTTGCCTAGTTGGCACTTATATGTTTTGACTTAGACCAAGTCAAAACAGGTATAAGTGACAAAAAAGGGACCGCTGAGCTGATGGAGGCTGGCGCGATCAGTTCAATGGCCCAGCAACCTACCCCCCCCCCCCCCACTGCAACCATCGCAGCAGGAGAGATGCCTCATCTCCCCTACCGCGATGCGATCACCCCTCTACCCGAACTGCCGTGACCTGCGGCAAGAGAAATGCCCAATATCTCCTACCGCGGGTTGTGGCAGTTCGTGTAGAGCAGTGATCGCATCACGGCAGAGGAGATAGCCAATCTCTCCTGCCGCGATACATCACCCCCCCAAGCCCAAGCCCTCTTGCCCCGCAATCCCCAACCCCCCCAACAACATTGGGGCAAGAGGGAGCCCATGCCCTCTTGCCCCACGGCACCCCTGACCTCCCACCATCGGGGCAGGAGGGAGCCCAAGCCCTCCTGCCCCGTGATCCCCACCCCCACCCCCCACTGAGTCCGTTCCGGCTAGGAGGGAGCCCAAGCCCTCCTGGCCACTCGACCCCCACCACCTACAAGATCGGGCAGGAGGGAACCCAACCCTTCCTGCCCAGGTGGACCTCCTACCCCCCACCCCCACTAAAATAGGGGCAGGAGGGATCCCAGGCCCTCCTGCCATTGACTCAACCCCCCACGACCACCCCCCCCGAACCCCCGATCAGCCCCCCTGCCGACCCGTGACCCCCCGCTGACTCCATGTCCCTCCCACCCCCAATCCCACCCCCCCCGTACCTGGACATCATTGGCCAGATGGACAGGTGCCAAGCCCGTCTGGCAGGCCAGCCAGCGCAAGAATGGGGCCGGATTGGCCCAGGCAGCTCAAACCCCACCCACAGGTGGGGCCTGAGGTGCCTGGGCCAACCAAACACCAAAAACCAAACACCGAGGAGGAGGTAGGTGGTTGTGGTGGTGGTGGGGAGTCGGAAGTTGGGAGTTGAGAGTTGAAAGCCAAAGAAAGAGGTCATGCGCAGGGTCCCACTAGGGGGGAAGGAAGGAAATAACGTGATACAAGCCACGGGCTGGGGGTAGGGAGTTGGAAGGCAGGGAGGATAGATGCTCAGGGGCTTGGGGTGGGGGGTTGGGCAAGACAGATACTGCATGTACTGGGAGAGGGTTGGGAAGGGCAAATGCACGAACTGGGTGGGTGGGGTTTAGAAAAGGAGGAAAAGAGAAATGCTGCACAGGTGGGGTAGTGGGAAGAGAGAAAAATAAATGCTGCCAGAGGGGGAGGAAAAAGGAATGGAGAATTGTTGGACATAGATGTGTGAAGTGAGAGGGAAAGGAAGAAAGAGGGAAAATTGTTGGCCATGATAGTGGTGGAGAGGAAGGAGGGAGAAATATTGGATGCTGAGAGGGAAGGGTGGGAGATGGAAAGGGATGTAAGAGGGAGCAATGTTGAACATGGTGGTGGAGAGGGTTGATGGAAGGAGAAATTTTGGGCCTGGGGAGGGACAAAAGATGCTGTACTGGAGCCAAGGACTGAGATGGAAAAGTATTGCATTTGTCAGAAGAGGGGGGGTGGGGGTGGGAAAGGTGCACTCTGGATCACTACCCCTCTCTCTCTCCTTTCCTACTCCCTTTGCAGCAAGGGAGAAAATGAGAGAGAAAGATGGTGAACAGTGAGAGAGAGAGAGATGGAGACATATTGCACATGGAACATAAGATTTGCCGCTGCTGGGTCAGACTAGTGGTCCATCGTGACCAGCAGTCTGCTCACACGGCGGCCCTTAGTTCAAAGACCAATGCCCTAACTGAGTCTAGCCTTACCTGCGTACGTTCTGGTTCAGCAGGAACTTGTCTAACTTTGTCTTGAATCCCTGGAGGGTGTTTCCCCCTATAACAGCCTCTGGAAGAGCGTTCCAGTTTTCTACCACTCTCTGGGTGAAGAAGAACTTCCTTACGTTTATACAGAATTTATCCCCTTTTAACTTTAGAGGTGGAGGTGGAAGAGAGAGAGGAAAAAATGCAGAGAAAAACTTGATGGAAAAATAAATCCCTGGACAACAAAGATTAAAAAAAGGAATTTATTAACTGAAATATGTTAGTTTTGGGAAACATATGTAGTAGACATCTTTGTATTCTGTTCAACAGAAAAGGAAATGCATTTCTGCTTTTATGCAGCTCGTAGTAACTGTGCGCCAGACACTGTGATGAAACCCTCTCCAGGAACCTCCTTGAGTTCCGACTCCCCCACCTACCACCTCCCCGCTGCTGAAATTTAAAATCGGGCAGCCAACACGAAGCCAGCCTTCTACCATCTGCCTGCCCCGGAAGTGTTCTTTCTGCAGCATCCTGTGTATGCAAGAAGAGGAAGTGCTACAGAAAGAACACTTCCAGGGCAGGCCGATGACAGGAGGCTGACTTCGTGTCAGCTGCCCAAAGATTTTAAATTTCAGCGATGGGGAGGTGGTAGGTGGGGGAGTCAGGAACTGGGGACTGTCATACTGTATGATCCAGTTGAGTAGAGAGGACTTAGGTTGGGAATGAGGGAAGGACATACTGCATGGGCTGCAGAGGGAAGGGAGTTGGGAAAGCAAGAAGGACAGATGCTGCACAGGCTGAGAGGGGGTTGGGAAGGATAGAGGCTGCACAGGCTGGGGGTTAGGAAGGGAGGGAAAGAGATGCTGCCGGTGGGTGAGGGAGGAGAAAAAGAAAATTCTTGGACATAGGTGTGTGGATTGGGAGGGGAAGAGAGATGGTATACATGGGGAAGAGGGAAAATTGTTGGACATGATAGTGGTAGAGAGGAGGGCGGGAGAAATGTTACCCTGGGAGGGAGGAGAGATGACTCAAAGAAGAGAGAGATGTCAGATTCCAGAGAAGGGTGATGGAAGGAGGGAAGAGAGAGATGTCAGATCACTGGAATGGGAAGGAGAGAGAGATGCCAGATTATGGAATGGAAGGGAAGGAGGAGAGCGAGAGATGCCAGACTGCAGGAAGGAGAGATGCCAGACCACAGAAAGAAGAGGAGAGAAGGAGAAAGATGTTAGACCTCATGAAGAGGGAGGGAAGGAGAGAGAGAGATGCCAGACCATGGGAGAGGAGAGAGATTCCAGGCTATGGGAAGGAGAGGAGAAAGATGCCAGACCATATGAGGGGGAAGGGGGAAGACAGAGTTGTCTGACCATGGGAGAGGGATAAGATGGTGCACAGGGATGGAGGGGAAGGGGAGACAGAGAGGGGAGATGGTGAACAGCAATGGGTGCGGCGGGGAAGAGATAAGATGAAATGCTTCTTATGGATAGATGGGAATAGGGGAGAAGAAAGAGGGAGGAGATGGTACACATGGATAGATGGAAAGGGAAGACATGGAAAAATAGATAGATTTTGAGAAGAAAGCAGAAAAATGGAAGAAAGCTGAGTGTTAAAAGTTAATGCTAAAGATGGATGTATGGCAGAAAGTGAAGGAGAGAAAACCAGCAAATGGATAAGATGGCCCTGGATACACAGTTAAGAGCATAGACAGAAGGAAGTACAGCCAGAGACTGGGAAAAGATTATTACAAAAATAAAATCACCAGTCAACAAAGGTAGGGAAAATGATTTTATTTTCAATTTAGTGATTGAATTGTGTCAGTTTTGAGAATTTACATCTGCTGTTTATATTTTGCACTGTTCAGGAAGAAATGCATTTGTTTCTATTTCTCTGGGGGTTGTATTGCATGCAGAGTCTTGCATCTTAGGGTTTCATTTAGTTTGTGGTCCTGTTTTTGCATATGGGTTATCTGTGTTCTGCATGTGTGGCCAAGGCCAGGTGTTCTGGTAGGAATGAATGTTGAGAAGCATACAGTGTGCTTTGTGTAGTTTAATTTTGTGATTAACCAATATGTTTTGTTAATAAGATTTTATTGTGTGTATATATGAAAAATGAATGGAAAAAATGGTATTTCAATTAGTACGATTATGGGGGCTGGGGCGGAGCTTTCGGATCCCCCCAAACAAAAAAGCATTTTGCTGCCTATATCCCCATGTGTACATGAAAACCCTTTCTGATCCCTATCTCCACAAATACCAGCTACTACTACTTATCGCTTAGATAGTGCTGAAAAGCATATGCAGCGCTGTACATCTTTGACATTTATAGACAGTCCCCACTCAGAAGAGCTTACAATCTAACTTGGACAGACATATAGGGTTGGGGATGCAGAACCCAAGGTGAAAGGAGTTGAAAGCACTCTCAAAGAGATGGGCTTTTAACTGGTCCTTGAACACTGCCAAAGATGGAGACCGCCGTAGGCATTCGGGCAGCTTGTTCCAAGCATACGGCGCAGCAATACCGCCATATAAACTTATGTGCTTCCAAGTTGTATTCATATAAGTTATATTTGCCACAGGCAGGTAGTTTAAAAAAAAAAAAAGCCTGTTTCCACTGATAAAGCAATATTTGACTTGTGGAAATGTTTTTGAAAAGTATCCTCCTTGAATTAATTTTGCTACAATGCCATGGATCCCAGCTGATCTCTGATATTCACTCACTTCTCAATTAAAGATCCTCCGTTTATTCAGTCACCTCTTGAGCTCTGTTACTGTTTTGGCTTCCACCACTTCCAGTAAATATAAAAAAAACCCCAACAATTTCATAAAACTAAACAGAAATAGCACCATCATCACAATAGTTCAATTATACTTAGGAAAGTCAGATTACAAATATAAAGAGAAATCATTGATCTCTTATTCTTCATTGAGGCATACATTGAAATGTTAAATCATCTCAAGTTTGTTGGGGGGTTTTCTTGGTTTTAATCAAAAGTTTTTAAATGCTAAGCTTACAGTGGGGCCTGCTTGTTTTATTACACTAGTTGAGATTCCTGCTGTTCTGTTTTGCAGCTTCATTTCATATTTCTTCTGGGAAAAAACAACAAAATTGAGGGCTATTAGTTGTCATTTCAATTTAGCCTTTATTTAACTTCCAGCTGTTGACCGTGAATCAATTAAACCAATCCTCAGATTGTGCCAGAAAGGAGATTTCCCCATGTAATTTCAAACATAAGCACAAAAATCTATATTCATACAAATTGTGGCCAAAGATTAGTGAACACCTGTGTAAACAAAACTTACTTTTTCCTGAAGTATACCAAAGCTCAGTTCCAGTGTAAAAACAAATCATCAGAAGAATGCCGCAGAGCTTAGAAACGATATTTACAATACCTGCATATCACTAAGTGTTTGCAAAATCTTCATAATCTGTGTTATGCTGGGCAATCTGGCTCTGAGATATGGTTTGCTTGTCTCTGAAGACCAGCCCTTGGCCGAGGAACCTGCAGACTCATAAAAGCATCTGACAGACACTGAGACACCAGCTGTTGTAGTCAAAGAGAGGAGATTATATCTAGTCTATTGGTACTTCACTTGAATAAGTGAGATCTGGATTTCCCTACATATATGAAGTTATATCATCCTATGTAACTGACAAGAAGGCAAACATCAAGGGGATATTTACTAGAACAATGGAGAAGGGGGTGAAAAGAGAAGAAATGAATGAACTATATGGTCTGCTCTTCCCTGTAAGCTGAGCAGGAGTCCTCCATCTATAGTCCTTTCTGTGGGGGATGCTATTACACTATCACATTTTCAAAAGTTAAAGATAGGCAAGCTCTGCAGTATTTCAGGGAACTTGCCTGTCCCTAGTGATTGAAAACATAATATTATAGCACCATCCCCCAATGGCAGCAATGCATTTGGAGGATCCCCACTCAGCTTAGAGGGAACAGTGCAGTGGTGTACCTAGCATGTGTGACACCTGGGGCCCATCATTTTTTGCCCCCCCCCCCCATTTGTACGAAAAACATGATTTTTAGTAACAAGCCACATGTCAGACATGAGTACCTAGGAAAAGGCAGCATCTTACATACTGCAGTGAGCAGTACAACAGCAATACACCCACTGTAAAACTAAACAAGCCAGACTAGTACAGATCAATCCTACACCGTCAATCCTAACAGAAACCCATGTCTTTCGAACACACAGAACACAGAAAACACCTTCGCCTAGTATGGAATATGTCATCACAAACTAACCCCTCCCCCTTTTACAAAACTGTAGTGTGGATTTTAGCCATGGTGGTAACAGCTCTGACGCTCATAGAAATCTGAGCATCAGAGCTGCTACCACCATGGCTGGCGTTAAAAAATGCTCCACAGTTTTGTAAAAGGAGGGATAAAATAGAAATACATAGACAAGGTTAAACTGAACCAGCAAGAAGCTGGACTCTGCATACAATGCAATACCACAGAAACAGTGACACATGTCTCCTAAAGCAATAAATAAATAGAAAATTTTTGTTCTACCTTTCTCTTCTCTGGTTTCTGCTTTCCTCATCTTCTTGTTACTCTCTTCCTTCCATCCACTGTCTGCCATCTTTCTGCCCCTATATGGCATCTTCTCTCCTTCTATGCCCCTTCCAGAAACTGTATGCCTCCCCCTTCCATCTCTCCTTTCACCTCCATTGGTCTGGTAACTGTCTCCTCTCCTTCCCCCTTGCTCTGGCATCTCTCTCTCCGCTCCCTTCCTCCTGTTCTTCTCTGGTCTTCCTTCTCAATTTATTTTCTGCCTCTGTCTAAATTCTTTTTAACTATTCAATCCTCAATTTCCCTCTTTCACTGTGTCTACCTATAGCTTGCCACCTCTTTCCCTCACCCCTTCCAGTAACTAACTCTATCCTCTTCCCTCAGTCCTGCATGTGCCCTTTTTTTCTTTCTCCTCCCCACTTCCTTCCAGCATCTGTTCCCCCTTTCCCTCATACTTCCATTCAGCAGCTGTCCCTCCTCTCCCCCACACTTCCATTCAGTGTCTGTTTCCCTCTCTCTACCCCTTCCATTTACTGTTCACCCTCTATCTCGCCCCTTCCATTCACTGCCCTCCGTGCTCTTTCCATCCAGTGTCCACCCTCTCTCTCTTCCATATGGCATCTTCCCTCTTTCTATGCTCCTTCCATAAACTATCTATCCTGTGCCCCTTTTCTCCTTTGTACATGATTGATTTCAACTCTGTCACCTCTCCGTTTTTCTCTCTCTCTGTCACCACCCCTCCCCTATTCTCTGACATCTCTCTCTTCTCCTTTCTTTCCTTCCCACCCCACAGTCTGGCATCATCCCTTCCCTGATTCCCGGCATCTCTCTCCTTTCCTTTTCTTCCATCTCTCCCTCCCCCTCCATGCTCTGAAATCTCCTCCTTCCTTTCCCCCTTCCATTTCCCTTGGTCTGGCATACCTTCCTCCTTCCCTCCAAGCTCTGGCATCTCCTTTCATTCCCTCCAGTTGGGTACAGCAATACTCTCCCCAATTCTCTCCCCCTCTGCTCCCTTTCCTCCTTCTGTCACTCAAGGCCTGGTGTCCTGAACTTCATCGGGCAGCAGCAGCATTCACAATTCACTGCTGATGCCGGCTTCAGGCCTTCCTCTCTGTCAGGTCCTGTCTTCATGAAAACAGGAAGTAGGCAGGACCCAGCAGAGAGCAAAGCCTGAAGCCGGCAACAGCAGTGAATTGTAAACGTTGCTGTTGCCTGAAGAAGGTAATGGCGCCAAGCCTTGGAGCACCCGAGACAGACCGCTTCTCCCCCCTCCCAGCCGAACCCCCACTGACCCTCCTATCTCTCCCCCCCCAAGTAAACCTTCCAACCCTCCCAGCGAGATGACCGAGCAGCAAACCTCCCTCCAGTAGCGTTGGCAGCCGCAGTACTAAACAGGATGCTTTGCGGCTTTCTCCTGCTGGTGAAGCATCACTGATGATGTCATCAGTGACACGGCAGAGGGACTCACCGGCAGGAGAAAGCCACGAAGCAGCCTGTTTAGCGCAGCGGCTGCTGACGCTACTGGAAGGAGGTTTGCTGCTCGGTCATCTTACTTTAAGTAAGGAGGGAGGGAGCGCGATAGGGACCAGGCTGGCTGTGCACCTCTCCTAATGATACACCCGGGGCAGACCGCCCCCCCCCCCCCACCCCCCTTGGTACGCCACTGGAACAATGGATCTGACTTTTCTATTTCTATGATTTCTTTATTCTCTGTATGCAGGAGGCTGGTCTGGTAGGAAGATTGTAGCCCAAGAGGAGACAGAAGATTATGAAGGAGCTATGTACACTACTAAGGGCTCCTTTGAAATAAAATTCAGATATTAAAAACTCTTTTGTTAGGCAATCCATCTGAAAGTCCCCTAGACAAATCGTTGGACTACTGTAAAGCTGTTTTCATTCTATAGGCTATATTGGAGGTATCAGCCTTCAGTGAAGGTAGGTATGTGTGATGAGAGAGTAAGGGGACCATCTGGAATGATGATCAACTGTGTCTTTTCTGAGAATGTTCATTCTATTTGGTGTTTCTTGGCTATTCTGTCATTACAGGCGCAATATTATCCAAAAAGAAAGCTCTCACTCACTCTTTAAAATATATTTGGGGATATGTGATATAATGTCAACTTCTAGCACTTAACATATCTGTAATACCTAATAAGATATTAACTTAGACCATTAGAGGTGATATTTTCCAAAGCAATGTCAATGAGAGAATGTTGTCACCAAAATCTGGTCTTTTCTCAAGAACACGGTGAGCGAGGCGCAAAATCTGAATCCCCAGATTCAGAAAGGGGTGCAAAAAGAGTCGAACAAAAGACCCGGCGTGGATAACTAAAATAGTGAAGGAAGCGATAGGCAATAAGAAAAATTAATTCAGGAAATGGAAAAAGGACAAAACTGAGGGGAACTGGAAATAGCACAGGAAGTATCAAAAAGAATGTCACCGAGTGGTTCAAAAAACCAAAAGAGAGCATGAAGAGAGGCTAGCCAGGGAAGCACAAAATTTCAAACCGTTCTTTAGATATGTTAAAGGGAAGAAACCGGCTAGGGAGGAGGTGGGACCGCTGGACGACGGAGACAGGAAGGGAGTGGTGAAGGAGGAGAAATAAGTGGCAGAAAGACTTAACATGTTCTTTTCGTCTGTATTTACAAACGAAGACACATCCAACATACCGGAACCTGAGCAATTCTTCAATGGAAATCAAGCAGAAAAATTAACATCCATGGAAGTGAGCCTTGAAGATGTACACAGGCAGATAGAAAAACTAAAAACTGACAAATCCCCGGGTCCAAGGGTTCTGAAGGAATTAAAGGAGGAGATAGCGGAACTACTGCAGCAAATTTGCAATCTATCCCTGAAAACAGGCATGATCCCAGAGGACTGGAAGATAGCCAACGTTACGCCCATCTTTAAAAAGGGATCAAGAGGTGACCCAGGAAACTACAGAGTCTAACCTCAGTTCTGGGAAAAATGGTGGAAGCACTGATAAAAGAAAACATCGATGAACATTTTGAAAGAAACGAACTTCTGATAACCAGCCAACATAGTTTCTGCAAGGGGAGATCGTGCCTAACGAACTTATTGCACTTCTTCGAAGGAATTAACAAACAGATGGACAAAGGAGACCCATAGACATCATATATCTAGATTTCCAGAAAGCCTTTGACAAGGTGCCCCATGAACGCCTACTCCAGAAACTGAAGAACCATGGGGTGGAAGGAGACATATATAGATGGATCAGAAACTGGTTGGCGGGTAGGAATCAGAGGGTAGAAGTGAAGGGCCACTACTCGGACTGGAGGAGGGTCATGAGTGGGGTCCTGCAGGCTCAGTGATCGGGCCGCTGCTATTTAATATATTCATAAATGATCTAGAAACAGGGACGAAGTGTGAGATAATAAAATTTGCGGACGACACTAAACTATTTAGTGGAGCTCGGATTAAAGAGGACTGCGAAGAATTGCAAAAGGACTTGAACAAACTAGAGAAATGGGCAACGAGATGGCAGATGAAGTTCAACGTTGAGAAATGTAAAGTATTACATGTGGAAAACAGAAACCCGAGGTACAACTATACGATGGGAGGGATGTTATTAAATGAGAGTACCCAAGAAAGGGACTTGGGGTAATGGTGGACAAGACAATGAAGCCGACGGCACAGTGCGCAGCGGCTGCTAAGAAGGCAAACAGAATGCTAGGCATAATCAAGAAGGGTATTACAACCAGAATGAAAGAAGATATCCTGCCATTGTATTGGGTGATGGTGCGTCCGCATCTAGAGTACTGCGTCCAATATTGGTCGCCGTACCTTAAGAAGGACAAGGCTTTACTCGAGAGGGTTCAGAGGAGAGCGACGCGTCTGATAAAGGGGATGGAAAACCTTTCATACGCTGAGAGATTGGAGTAACTGGGTCTCTTTTCCCTGGAGAAGAGGAGACTTAGAGGGGATATGATAGAGACATACAAGATCATGAAGGGCATAGAGAGAGTAGAGAGGGACAGATTCTTCAAACTTTTGAATAATAAAACAAGAGGGCATTCAGAAAAGTTGAAAGGGGACAGATTCAAAATGAATGCTAGGAAGTTCTTCTTTACCAAACGTGTGGTGGACACCTGGAATGCGCTTCCAGAGGGCGTAATAGGGCAGAGTACGGTACTGGGGTTCAAGAAAGGATTGGACAATTTCCTGCTGGAAAAGGGGATAGAGGGGTAAAGATAGAGGATTACTGCACAGGTCCTGGACCTGTTGGGCCGCCGCGTGAGAGGACTGCTGGGCACAATGGACCTCAGGTCTGACCCAGCAGAAGCATTGCTTATGTTCTTATGTTCTTATTTATTTCTCTTCATCAGAGAGAGTGATTGGGATTGAACCAGCAACGTTAGGGTAGAAGACTGTAGGTTTAACCAGTGTGCTAGCAAGTTGCATAGCAATTGTAAAACTAGGTCCTATAGGTATTATAAAAGATTCTACTTTTGAGCATAGTTTGCGCTTCAAATAGATCTAAGTTCTATGGATGGAACTTAGGCTCTCCATGGACATTCTTAATGTGATCTGCTAAATAGCTCTCTGGGTTTAAATTTTTGCTTTGTTAAGCTCAAAATATATTTAATAAGGCACCACATAAACAGGGCACATCAAAACAGATATATTGCATGCAAAACCTATTTTTGTGGACAAACAGCAATGCTATTTGCTAATTAGAGGAAGACATCCATTAACAAGCACAACACATGAAAAACAGCTTTAGGTTTCTTGCTAAAAAGCAACCCTTTTTTCTGACTAAACAGTGCTCCAATCAGCTCATTCTTGAAAGCAAAGAAGGCACATGAAAAAAATATATAGATTGCATATATAACTTCATTTGCAAAAGCTTAAAAATAGAAAAAATAGATATAGACCTTAGCATGGCTTCTACTTCATTGCAAATGTAGGTGTGCAGCTTCACAATACTGACCTCATGTAAGATCATCAAGGTGCACCTGCAAGGTAGAATGCCACAATTAAAATATGTGCTGGGATTCGAACCCATGACCTCTAAAAGTGAGCACAAGGCTTTTATACCATGAGAGCTTAGTGATCCTAGCCATTTTGAAGGTGAAAATACCTGAGAAGATCATACCTTAGCAGATCCTTAAGCTATTATATCTGATGTGAGGAAGAAAGATATTAGTGGAAGCTGCTGAGGCTCAAAGTGTAAAAGCCCTGTTCCCATCTTTCATAGGTCAGCATTAGGCATAATTTAGGCACCCTTTATAGAATCAGGGCCTCAATCTTCACCAATCATCTAACAGATTAGACCAACATCATCCATTCAATTTCTCTATTAAGCTCATGGGGTTCCACAGTATTTAATTAAAAAATTAAAACTGCTCTCTAAAATTTAGTTTACTCAAAATATTACCATCCATTCACCCACTTTCCACAGTATCAATAATCTGCCATTTCAATTCACTGATCTTATGTTGCTTATTATGCCAATGGATAACTAAAGGATGGGCCAATGACGATTTTTGTGACAACATTCTCTCATTGACATTGCATTGGGAGATCTCACCTCTTAGCGGATAGCGTAGCTGATTTTAAGAAAGGTTTGGACAATTTCGTGGAGGAAAAGTCCATAGTCTGTTATTGAGAAAGACATGGGGGAAGCCACTGCTTGCCCTGGATCGGTAGCATGGAATGTTGTTACTCCTTCGGTTTTGGCCAGGTACTAGGGACCTGGATTGGCCACCCTGAGAACAGGCTACTGGACTGGATGGACCCATACTGGTCTGACCCAGTAAGGCTATACTTAAGTTCTCATGTTCAATATCTTATTAGATATTGTGGATATATTAAGTGCTGGTAGATTACAGGAGCAATGTCATTGAGAGTGTGCCATCATTAAAATAGTGTGTATTATTTGCAAAGAGGGTATACTATTATTGACAAACAAAAAACACAAGATGTAGTGCCTTTTCTGTTCATTTTTGCTTGTTAATGGCATGCAATGACATAGGATATGTCATTGCAAATGACAGGCCATCCCTAGTCATTTAGACCAGGGGTGTCCAACCTGCGGCCCCGTGATGTATTTTGTGCGGTCCCGGTCGAGGGCGATGCAGTGTTTTCCTCTGCTGCCCCCGGGTGTCTTGCCAGCTCCCTCCTCTGTCTTGCTGCAGCGTTTGCGCATTTGTGTGGCCCCAGAAACATTTTTTTCAGCCAGTGCAGCCCAGGGAAGCCAAAAGGTTGGACACCCCTGATTTAGACACTTGCTGGCCTTTCATACCACTAGTTTTTTTGTCTTGAAACTTGTAAGCCACTGGTAGTTCATTATCTTACTACTCATATAATAATTTTCTTGTCTGTGTGTGTGTGCAAGTTCTAGTGTTTTTGCCACTGATTCCTGTGCATCTGGGTTGAATAAGTGCTTCATTAATATGAAGATAAGGCTGTATGGGGATCAAAAGGTTAGTGGGCATTTTTAATTTTTCATGCTCAAGGATGGGTTTTCCCACTTTTTCTATACCGGACTAGTGCCACCAGGGCGTTTTTGCATGTCTTGACAGGAATAGTGATCATGCGCAGGAAAACAAAACAGCTAATGAATTCTACAGCACAGAGCTGAGTAGACCCCAAAGGCTAAATTTAATGTCACTTTTGCCTGACTCACCTCCCACACATTTTTATTCCCCAGTTTGCCTAAATAGCTATTTATCACTGGCTGCTTCCCAGCAGTTAATCAGTTATTTAAAGATGGCTAAATAATTATTAAGTAAAGGAAAAATCTGAAGTAATGAGTGAGGAAATGTTATGTTCTTAAAGCTCTGTGTCAAAAGGGACAGACCTGGTATTATCCAACTGCATGCATGGAGGTAGTAATAAATGGAGTTAATGAGGTGGTAATAACATACTTAGCAGCTAACGAATGGAAGAGTGAACTAGGGATTATTAGCACAGTGGCTGCAAACCAGGGACTCCGACTGACCCTCCCCGAGGAGCACTGTTCCCTCTTAGCTGAGCAGGAGTCCTCCACCTACATTCCTTTCAGTAGGGGTGGGGAGGGGGGTACTGTTTCACCATCCCATTTTCAATAGTTAAGGACAGGCAAGATCCACAGTATTTCAAGGAACCTGCTTGCCCCTAGTGATTGAAAACATAATATTGAAGCACTACCCCCACTGGCAGCAATGCAGTAAGAGGTAAGGTTACCATACGTTCGGATTTCCTCAGGCATGTCCTCCTTTTGAGGACATGTCCGGGGGTCTGGACGGCTTTTCAAAACCCGGCATATGTGAATTTCCTCCTTGTCCAACAATAGCAGGCAGCGGGGAGCGGGGCTAGGGCGGGACTGGGGGGTGGGATTATTGCATTATAGGGCGGGGATGAGTGGAACTGGGCAAGCCTGGGGGGCGGGTCTAGGGGGGTCCAGATTTTCTTACTGGAAAATCTGGCAACCCTAGTGGGAGGACTCCTGCTCAGCTTAGAGGGAACAGTACCCAGGGCTGTAGCCAGACACCCAATTTTGTGTGGGCCCAGACCCAAACTGGGTCAGCAGAAGAACATTGCTCCATAGGTGATCCCATCTCTCCCTCTCCTCCTTGAGCTATCCTGTGTCTCAAGCCCCACTGCCACCGCTGCATAACTTTTAAAGAGAAGATCTTTGCTAGAAGTGAACAGCATGATTCACATGATGACACTTTGCTTGCCCCTTTTGATGCACTCTGCCTATGCAGAAACAGGAAGTAGCATTAAAAGGAAGACTGTGGGACCGGCATGAGCAGTGTCTATCAGACATACTGCTCACTGCCAGGGAAGATCTGCTCTTTAAAGATACACGGCAGGGAGAGATTTTGGAAGTTTGTAGCTGGCGGGGCTTGGAAATCCCCACCAGCTACATCATAGGTGTGCTGCTACTGGGTGGGCTCAGGATCAACTGGGCCCACCTGTGGCTACTCCACTGCTTGTGACAATGTACCATTACTTTACCCTCTTTTGCTTCAAGTGCAGACTTAGACCCTTTTTACTAAGTTGCAGTTATGGCACTAACATATTAATGTATGTTGCAGTTAAAAAAAAAAAAAATATATATATATATAGGGACCAAGATGGCGTTGGAGACAGACGTGTGACCTGAGAGCTCTCCCTGACAGAAGCCTGTTTAGACAAAGCGGCTTATCTTATGTTCAAAACAATTTTATTGTTGGAACAACAGGTATAACAAAAGAAATACAGTGCTCAACAAGAGACATTCCAAACACAACTAGCAGAGTCAATACTCTGTGGACTCTACTCCAGAAACAGCAGCAAAAGCACTACAGTAGTCCATCAAACAGTATAGAATGCAATAACCCACCATCCCCCACAGGTAGCAGACTCTCTCCCCCCCCCCCCCCCCCCCCACACACACACACACAACGCAAAAAAAAAAAAAAAATCCCATCGGTGGAAGACGAAGTGGCTTATCTTTGTGTTTTTCTTCGCTCATGGGTAAGCAAAAAGGAAACCCCTGGCCTGGTCCTCCCAGAGGCCGTGACTTCCAGATGTTTAATCGAGACAACTATATCAGGGGGCAGCTTCTTGCCACACGCCGGAGGTACTGCTGGCTTTGGGAGGAACGCAGGAGTTAGTGATGAACATCAGCATAGATCGAGCTTCATTAAGCCTGGGTCAAAGGCAGGCTCCTCTTCAATCCGGAAGGACAAGCCTAACAGGAACGGAGGCTGTTCTGTCCCCCCATGTGGAACAGACAATACCTAGCCCTAGAGAAGCAGTGAAGGAGGATATGGTGGTGGAGAACTCCCCAGCTGAGGCCCTGAAATCAGCAACCTGTGTGGAAGTCAGCCAGTCTTTGGGAATACAATTTGGAGAGATGGTGAAACCTGCATCATTAATATGGATGCGCTGTGGAAGACCATCAAAGTTATAGACTCCAACCTAAGAAAGGCAGTAACTATGTTGAGGAATGACTGTAGCACTATCAATTCCTTGGTGAATGCTCAAGGTGAGACACTGCGAGAACTCGGTGAGAGTATTAAAAAAACATGAAGAACAGTTTGCTCAAATTAAGAATTTAGAAATAGAAATTATTAAGGAGACATCTTATATCCAGAAAAAGTTAGAGTATATGGAAAATAAGCAAAGGAAAAATAATTTGAGAATGTTAAATTTTCCTAAAACTCCAATTGTGTCAGCCATCGAGATGGTACGAAGATATTTGCGTGAGATATTATTAATTCCAACAGAGAATCTACCACCAATTTTGAGAGCGCAATATCTCACTATTAAGAACAAGCCAGAGAGCTCTACTCTGACTGGCACTGATGGAAAGGCTGGTGGAGAAATGAATTTAACTAATTTCTGAAAAATTCCCTGTAAATGATTACTGAGAGAACTACTCTTATAGTGACGTTTGCCTTGAAATATGATAGAGCGGTAATTCTTTGGACTTATTTCAGACATATTAATGAGCAATTTCTAGGTTTATCAATCCATATATTTCCTGATATATCTCAAGTAACACAGAAAATAAGGAAGGATTTTTTGACCCATCGGGCTAGAATCCTGTCCTTGAGAGCTTCCTTTATATTAAAATTTCCAGCAAAATGTTGTGTTACACTTGGTAGTATAAATTTTCTCTTTGTTGAACTGAAGCTATTTCTAGATTTTATTATGGCTAGAGAAGGGGACGGATTAATAATTAGACCAGTTGCCTCTTCTACAGATTAATGTGAACCGGCTGCCAACATTAGAAACATAGAAACATAGAAAATGATGGCAGAAAACGGCCACGGCCCATCAAGTCTGCCCACTCTAATGACCCACCCCCCTAATTTCTTCCATGAAGAGATCCCACATGCTTATCCCACACTGCTGGCCTCGATTACCTGCAGTGGAAGATCATTCCAATGATCAACCACCCTTTCGGTGAAGAAATACTTCCTGGTGTTGCCATGAAGTTTCCCACCCCTGATTTTCAATGGATGCCCTCTTGTTGCCATGGGTCCTTTAAGAAAAAAGATATCTTCTTCCACCTCGATACGACCCGTGACATATTTGAACTTCTCAATCATGTCTCCCCTCTCTCTGCGCTCCTCGAATGAGTATAGCTGCAACTTACCCAGCTGTTCCTCATACGGGAGATCCTTGAGTCCCGAGACCATCCTGGTGGCCATTCGCTGAACTGACTCAACTCTCAGCACATCATTTTGGTAATGTGGCCTCCAGAATTATACACAATATTCCAGATGAGGTCTCACCAAGGATCTATATAACGGCATTATGACTTCGGGCTTTCGGCTGACGAAACTTCTACGGATACAACCCATCATTTGTCTAGCCTTGGATGAAGCTTTTTCCACTTGATTGGCAGTCTTCATGTCTTCACTAATAATTACCCCCAAGTCTCGTTCTGCTGTAGTCCTTGCTAAGGTCTCACCATTAAGGGTGTAAGATCTGCATGGATTTCTGCTGCCAAGGTGCATGACCTTACACTTAGTTGCCAAGTCGTGGATCAATGTTCCAGTAAGACTAGGTCCTGCGTCATATTGTCTGGCACTGTGCTTTTGCCTACTATGTTGCATAGTTTGGCGTCATCGGCGAATAATGTAATTTTACCTCCAAGCCCCTGAGCCAGGTCCCTTACAAAGATGTTAAATAGAATCGGGCCCAAGACCGAGCCCTGTGGCACTCCACTGATCACCTCCGACGTTTCAGAGAGGGTATTGTTCACCACCACCCTCTGAAGTCTACCTCTAAGCCAGTCTTTAACCCATGCAGTTAATGTTTCACCTAATCCCATCAAACTCATCTTGCTCAATAACCTGCAGTGTGGGACGCTATCAAAAGCTTTACTGAAGTCCAAGAACATGACGTCCGGGATTCCCCCATATCCAGCTTTCTTGTTACCCAGTCAAAGAAGCTGATTAGATTGAATTGGCAGGACCTTCCCTTTGTAAATCCATGTTGATGGGGATCTTGCAGATTCTCCTCGTTCAGGATCTTATCTAATTTGTGTTTGATTAGTGTTTCCATAAGTTTACTCACTATCGATGTGAGACTCACCGGTCTATAATTCGCAGCCTCCGTCCTGCATCCCTTTTTGTGGAGTGGAATGATGTTAGCTGTTTTCCAGTCCAACGGGACTCTTCCTGTACTTAGGGAAAGATTGAAGAGTGCGAATAACGGTTCCGCTAGGACATCACTCAACTCCCTAAGCACCCTGGGGTGCAGATTGTCTGATCCCATGGCTTTGTTCACTTTGAGTCTTGATAGTTCACAGTAGACGCTGCTGGGCATAAACTCGAAATTTCAAAACAGGTCTTCCGAGCTTTCCCTTGTCTGCAATTGTGGACCAGACCACGGCGCCTCGCAGATAAAGACTGAGCAGAAGTATTCATTTAGTAGTTCGGCCTTAACGGAATCCAATTCTACATAATTCCCGTCTGGTTTCCTAAGGCATACTATCCCATCTGTGTTTCTTTTTCTGTCACTAATATACCTAAAGAAGGATTTATCCCCCTTCTTAATGTTCTTTGCTAGATTCTCTTCCATTCGGAGTTTGGCCTCTCTGACTGCTGTTTTGACAGCTTTAGACTTGGCCAGATAGTCTTCCTTAGTCTCTCGTTTTCCTGATTGTTTGCAGGAGATAAATGCTCTTTTCTTCTTTTTTATGAGGTCTGAGATCTCCGCAGGGAACCACTGAGATTTATTATTTCTCCGCCGTTTACTTACTGTTTTTATATAGCAGTTGGATGCTTCGTGTAGGGTAGATTTCAGAATTGACCACATTACCTCTACATTATTTGTTTTGGCTTGATTTTGCAGTGCCCGATGGACGAAATCTCCCATGCTTTTGAGGACCTTTGTCGATGTGTTTGATCTAGTGAAACCTTTCCGGAGGTTGAACCATATCGTGTTGTGGTCACCGGGGGCCAACGTATCGCCTACCGAAACCTCTGTGACACTTTCTCCATTGGTGAGTACCAGGTCCAGTATCACCTGATCCCTAGTGGGCTCCAATACCATTTGTTAATATCCTTCTGCTGCCGCTGGTCGTAGTGAAAAGTTTGTTCCAATCTGCATCAGGCATATTGAAGTCCCCTAACAACACTGTGTCTCCACACAAAGTGATGTTCTCTATGTCTTCGATTAATTCTATATCCATGTCTTCCTGTTGTCTTGGAGGTCTGTATACTACACCAAGATACAGGCATTTGTCATTCCCCCTGGCCAGGTTCACCCAGAGGGATTTCCCGGTGTACTTGACATCAGCGATTCTGGTAACTTTGATGTCCTCTTTAGTGTATAATGCTACCCCCCTCCTATTTTGCCCTCTCTGTCTCGACGAAGTAAGATGTATCCCGGTATAGCCATATCCCACCCATGGGAATCCGTGAACCAAGTCTCAAATATCGCCACCACATCTAGGTCAGCGTTCCTCATTTCTGTCTCTAATTCCAGAATTTTATTGCCTAAACTGTGGGCATTAACATACATAGACCAATTGCTGTCTTCTTTAATATATATAATTTACCTCAGTAATTTTTGTTTTTGCTTGGTTCTTGAAATATTCTGGACTAAATACTGAAAATTTCTTATAGTTAGGTGATTTGCTTATCATCATAAATTTTCTTGAGAATTGATGAATCTCTATTCAAGTATTTTATGCTTGTCTTCAAGTATGCAAATCTATAAATAATAACTGTAACTTCTCGAAGCCATCCAGTTGGGATTCGTTTGTAGCGAACTTGGGTTTGGTGCAATAATAGAAGGAGGCATAGCTCCTGAAGAAACCGAGTTTGAAACAGTGGGCAGCCGTCGGGCACTAAAGATAAGTGCTTCCCTTCCTTAAGCACCTTATGCACCTAATGCACTTTATATTTATTGAAAATAGATACTATAAATATTTAAATAAATTTTCACAGCACAAGTCACTTTACCAAGACCAATTTACCACCCCAGTAAGGGCATAAAAAATCATTCAAGTAGTGCCTTAGGTATTTGAGGTCTGGTAATCTAATACAACTTGATATGAATTTGTTCTCTGGTCTATATTAGTTTCTTATTTTGGACAAATATTTTATTTTCTTCATTTTCAGTTGATTTAACACTTAGAATCAGCAATTTCTCTATGCAAGCTGATGTAATTTGGGGGGAAGAGCCAGAAAGCTAAAAACCAAGAATAATCAAAACCGCAATTGCTGAAACAGCGAATATGGAGGGAGAAGTGTATTTGGTTGGATCATGCCTTAAAACCTCCAGTGGTCATCTTGTCAGTTTGGGCACCTTTTTGATCCTTATTCATTTTTAAAACAGGTCTAGCCCCAAACATCTAAATGGTCTCTGGACCTTTTGTTAAAAGTTTGATTATCCCTGCAAAAAGTCCAAGTCCTGAGCCCACTCTAAGCCCACCCAAAACACGCCTCTAACACACTCCCTTAAGATTTAGATGTACTGGAGACAAAATAACCAGAAACAACAGGAAAGTCAGTTTTGAAAATTCCCACTTGGACGTTTTGACTAGTAAGACATCCAAGTGCCAGTTTATGCTTTCTTTTGGATGTCTATCCTTTTTGAAAATGAGCCCCTTAACTTTTAGGGCTGCACAGTTTAGCAGCTGGAGTAAAACAACAGGTGATAATTGGTAATAACAGGAAGGTATGAACTTGTGATCTAGGGAGTTTGGAAAAAGCTTATGTACCTGGGTCTCATGGGAACCACAAAGTATGTGAAAACTTGCAGGCACCTCTGGAAATTGCTAGGGACTCAAGGCCAGATGTACTAAACAGGATCAGTAAGACCGCATGGGTCTACTCCAATCCAATTTTTGGTCAATTCTAAAAGAGCTATTGATGCACTAAAAATTGACCGGGTAAGTGACTGGTCTTGACCAGTCGTTTTTTTTGGATCGCTAAAAGTGATCGCTTTTTTTTGTGCATCAAGAAGCCATGTCATTTGGCTAGTTATTTGGCATTTCAATATTAATGAGCTTATTTGCATGGTCAGATCAGCAAATGAATGATCGTGCAGAAAACCATGCGGTGAGCTGTTTTCTGCATCAGATTGGTAAATGTGATTGTCGCTAAACCAGTCAAAACTGGTTTAGCCACGATCATTAGACGATTGCTGACTTTAGTGAATCTGGCCCCCAGGACAGGGGTTCCAGCAGCTTCCAGAAGACAAATAAATAGCCATTGAGAAGTCAGGCCTGCTCATTAACTTCCTAGAGGGTGGTCTTAAACATTATCTCACCCCAGAGGAGATTTAAAGCCTGGGTTTGGGAGGTAAATTTGTCTTTTGGGCAGAGAATACCAACTACCTGTGCAAATTCTAAATTTTTATTTTGTGGGGTCTGTTGGTAAAACACCAGCAACTGACCTGTTGGACTGGTAAGTGGAGAAATAATTTAGTTGTGGAGTATAGGAAAATTTGTGAACATAGTTGGACTGTGTCCAAAACAGATACTGTTCACTAGTCAAGTGTGTGCCTCTTCCTTTTTTTTGCAAGAAGTAAAGTTGGAATTTACCGTTTAGGTTGCTTCAGGTGCAGACTGTTTACTAAGTTGCAGTTATGGCAATACAATATTAATGTACTGTAATGCTGTGGTAAAAGAAAATATCCCACAATGAGATGGACCTTCTTAATTTACTGTGGGAGTCAAAGGAATAATGCAACTTACAATGGGTTATTCTGCCTGATGTTCCCAGGGAGTCTTTCTTAAAGAAACCTTGAAGTGTGGTCTGAGTAAAACCCCCTAATGATACCCTCTCTCCCCACTGAAGACACACCAGTCTAAAAGAGGTCAATCTCCACTCCATCTGCATTTGACTCCCCTGCAGGGCCGGCATTAGGAGAAGGCAAACAGGGATACTGCCCTAGACCCCACAGCTCCAGGGGGCCCCACGATCTGGACATCGCTACCCTTTCTGTCCATCTCACTTACTTCTCCTCACTTTCCCGATCTCTTTCTACATCCAAATCTTCCTTTTTAGAGGGGCCCCAGTGCGGCAGCCATTCTCACAAACTGCCAGTGGCTGCCCTGAAGCTTCCCTCTGCTGAGATCCACCCCCCTCATTGACACAACTTCCTGTTTCTGCCTGGAAAGATTGTGGAAGAGTGAAAGCTTCAGGGAAGCCACTGACAGCTTGTGAGGATTACTGCTGTGTCAGGGCCCCTCTAAAAAGGAAGATTTGGATGTTGAAAGGAGACTGGGAAGGTGAGATGGACAGAAAAGGAAGAGATGCCTGGATCTCCCAGCTGTATCCTTCCTTGCCAGAAGGGAGCAAGCTAGTTAGTGAGAGAGAGTAAAAGGTAGAAACAAAGATACATGAGCTTTCTCCAAGAGCAATTTCTCCTCATATCATTATTATTATTATTTTTTAAAATTTAAGTGATAAATTTGTAGTAATATATGAACAGCATGGGTAGGCATCTCCTCTGCTTTATCATTTTTACATATATTTTGCCCAACTTATAGCACCTACTGAGCAGACTGTCTATCCTTCTCCCTGTTTCTATCCATACCATACAGCCAAAAAGACACTAAACACACAAGTACACATACATGCACACAATGACACATATACACTAGTAGTATAATCTGTCATACAAAGACAGAAGCACACACACATCAGCTGTTTAAAGTTAGCCCAGGGGATGAGAGAGATGGGAAAATATAGACTGGAAGTGGAGGGAGGGACTAGAAAAACAAATTATGAAAAAGGGAGTGGGGAGAGATGGGGACAATGGGAGGGAGGGAGGGATAACAAGGGCTTAGGCAGCCCTCCAATTTAGAGGGGGGCAGGGGTAAACTCTGGGGTCAACACATGCCTCCTGCACTCTCCCTGGTGGGTACAGGGTTTTTTTCCCCCTCTCCCACCTCCTATGATCCGGTGTTTCTCTCTTTTCCCTTCTCCTCATAGTCTGGCATGTCTTTCCCCTTCTGCATGGTCTGGCATTGGTGAAGAAAAAGCTTCCGGGTTGACAAGAGGAGAAGCCAGACCATGGGGAGGAGGGAAAGAAGAGAGATACTACTGGGCTGCATATTTTGTGGGGTGGGGGAATGCCAGACAGTATATGCACTGCCACTGGGGGAGCCTGAGCCAAGAATGGGAAGACTGGGCCCTCAGACACCCCCCCCCCCTTGGCTAGACCCCTGGGAGGGAAGAGAATGTCAGAGATGTTGAACCCAGAGGAGACTGGCTGATCTGGGGAAGGGAAAGTGCTGGATTAAAGGGCATTTGGGAAGAACAAGAAATATGTTAGAGCAGGGGATGAGAGGGTGGGAGAGAAGGGGAAGTGTTGAATGGATGTGGGTAGAAGGGGAGCTGGGTCATAGGGTGAGAGAAGGATAGAACAGCAGGAAAGAATGGGAGCAATGTTGCACTATATGGGACAAGGGAGAGAGAAGCAGTGAGATGATGAATCATGGGGGTGGAACAGGAGGGAAGAGAGATGGGATAGGAAGATAGTGGAGGCAAAATTAATGGGAAATGTCAGGCCATGAGGGAGATGAGATGCTGGGCTACAAGAATGGAGAGAGGGGATATAATGGAAATTGTGGAGTCCTGTGGGAAAGACCAGGGGATGGGGTGGCAAGGTGATGAATGAGAGGAGGAGAGTGAGTAAAGAAATAGAAATGTGCTAGAAGAGGTTAGTGAGTACATAGGTACAAATGTGGTAATGAGGAATAGATGACATATAGAAGGGTATAGGAGACCGGGGAAGATGTGAGATGGGAAATGGAAGAGCTACAGCATGAGAAAGGGAGATTTGAAGTTGATAGGTAGCTGACAAGTAAAAAAGAAGGAAAGGGTGGCATTTCAGTGGATGGAGATGCAGAAAAGAAAAAAGAGAAGGAAGAGCAAAAAAGGAAACATCAGTGTATCAAAGACAGGTGTAGTGTCAGAGCATTTAGCACCCTGAGCCACGGTAAAAACCTCTACTGCGGCATAATAAAAGGGGGCCATTGTGTATTATTATCTTAATTCACATTAGTAAATACTCTTCCAATATTAATGAGCTGAAAAACATGCAATTGCTCAACCTTCAGCTGCAATAAATCAATGAGTAACTTACCATCTTTTAGACATGGTTTATTTGGTAATTGCAATTGGTCTTAGTTTCCCTCCTTCCTCCATCCTGACAAGGCCATGTTAGTGGACTGCCCTGTCATTTATTAAGACACCCTTGATTACTTGCACAAAGATCACAAAATTGCCAATAATCGGGATGGTGTGGAGCTAAAGCAGAAGGGGGGATTTTTTTCTTGATACAGCCTTTGGGCGAAACATGTTGGAATGACAGGTCCCTTCCCGATAACTACTGACAAAGGGAAAACTCAGAAAATGCAGAAAAAAAGATAAGTTGAAAGATTAAGTATTTATTTATTTATTTATTCAAGCACTGAAGTATAGAAGCACTAATGCATTAAAGCACTTTATATAAAACATAATAATAATAATAACAGCTTATATACCGCAATACTGTGAAGTTCTATGCGGTTTACAGAAGATTAAGCAAAGGTAACAAATTGAATTGACTTTAAGAGGGGAGGAAGAAAGAGAATTAATAGGACAGGAAATTCATTGTTGAGGAGAGAGTGATCAAAAGGACAAGTTAATCGCTATAGAGGGGAGAGAGAAGAGAGGATCAGTTGTCTAGATGCTTTAGGAACAAGTGTGTTTTTAGACGTTTCCTAAATTCCCCATAAGTAGTGGGCGAAAGCAATTGTTCTAGGTCTTTGCTTGATGTGCTTGATGTGAGAGAAGGTGTTCATGGTGTTTTTTCAGTTTACAACCTCGAACTGGTCTGATGAGGAGGCTAGTGCCACATTGTATTTGGCCACTCAAACCAATTGGCTAATACTGGCACTTCTGAAGACCAATGAATAAGTAAAAATTATAAATAAATATGTTATGAAGTACTGTTAGTGGAGAACACGAGATACTGACCAGCATTTTAGCTACCCATGATAGTAAGTAAAGAGCCTACTTGCAGTCTATCCGTGTTCTATATTTCACAATGCAGATGACCATTTCCCTCAGGGGGGGGGGGGTTCCTATGTAAAATTATGTTCATTAGGTTTTCAGATAAAAAATTGAATATTTCTGGAAAAGATCACCATAAGCCATTAGGATCAAGGTACATTTCTGAAATTCAAGATCACCCTCTTACATTCCCCCTTCCTTTCTCCCCTTTCCCCTTCTCCTCATAGAATGGTGAGATGTCTCCCAAACCAATTAACATAGCTTATTTAAGGGTCTTTCAAATAAACCTTTAGGAACAGATATTTAAAATAATTTATTCTGGTAGCAGGTGCTATCTGGATAAATGCCACTAAGAAAGATATTCAGCGACATTGTCTAGAAAATACTGCCACTGATTATTATTACAGACCACCTTGGAACTATCCACATACATAGAAACATAGAAAGTGACGGCAGAAAAAGTTCGAGGCCCATCGAGTCTGCCCACACCACTGACCCACCCCTCTATTTAATCGCTCTCTGATGACCTTTCCCTCATAGAGATCCGACATGAGCATCCCATCTGTTCTTAAAATCCGGCACGCTGCTGGCCTCGATCACCTGCACTGGGAGCTTATTCCAGCTGTCAACCACTCTTTCGGTGAAGAAGTATTTCCTGGTGTCGCCATGAAACTTCCCGCCCTTTATTTTCAGCAGGTGTCCTCTTGTGGCGGAGATGGTCCGAGGGCAGAGCCAGAGTGGAGACATAAGTTATCTGGCTAGAGACAATTTTTAGTGTTGCTATTCAGCAATACACTGTTTCACTGTAAGAGCTATTAATATAGGCAATTTGGATAATACCTAGTTGAAGATCACTGCAAACCAGATAATGCTAGCAGCTCACTGCTCTCTCTGGATATTCAGTGTCAGCCACTATACTGAATATCCATATTTTTGGCCCATGGTGGCCAATATTTTTTTTAAAAAAAAAATACTGACTATTATTGGGAGGGGAGGGTGGTAACCTGTTTCAAAGAAGTATACAGTATGTAAAAACCTGAGAGGAAATAAACCAATTAATTGTTGTTATTTATTCATACATTTATTTACTGACTTATTACAGCACTCTTTTGGATGAAGCATGATTATACAGAGGTACTTTTTATCTTTAATATTCATCATTTAATTTTATAAAATGGATTATGAGCGACTGCTGGAAAGTTCTCAGCTCAACCAACAAAGTTGAGACAGTCCCCATCGAGGGATATATACTTAGTCCAGCGATATTCCACTTTTTTCATTCTGTATTTTTCCGATGGAATGAAAAAAGTGGAAAATCACTAGACTAAGGAGCCCATAATAAAAAACCACAAATGTCCAAAAAGCATCCTAAATCAGCACATGGACATCCTAATTGCCAAGATGTCCAAGTGCTGATAATCAAAATCATCTTTTTATATGTCTAGCAAAGTATTCCAGCCTCTGCACATTCAGAATACGAGATGGGCGTGGTGGAGGCGTGTTATGGACATATTTTGGGCAGTGTGAAGGGCGGGTTAGACATGGATGTCTTGCAGCGATAATCAAACATTTTGCAAGACATCCTGGATGAAACATATATTTGGAACTAGACCTATTTTAGAATGTTCTAAGTGTCACAAAGGTATCCAAACTGACCAGATGACCACTGCACGCATTAAAGAAAGACACCCCACACTCCCCCAGTGCTCACTGACCCCATTCCACCACACAAAAATGAGAACAAAAAGGTACATATCTGTCTCTAAAACATCAGCATTTGGTATGGGGCATCCTAGTAAAGCTGCACACAGGTGTCTTAAATAGCCTAGTGGGTGGGCTAGTGAACCATAGCGAAGATGACCCAGGCCCATAATCTATTTTTAACCACTACATTTATGGTGGAAAATGTGTGCCCAACAAAACCCCCCCAAACCCTACTCTACTGCCATATAGGTGCCAGCTGCAACCATAAGGGCTACTAGGGTTGTAGACAGGTGGGTTTAGTGGGTTTTGGGGGCTCACCATAGCCTATAAGGGAATTCTGGGGAGATGTTTATCTGACACCCTTTTTGTGAAGTTTACAGCAGTGTCCTCTAAGGTGCCCCACTGCTCTGTTGCCATGTCTGGTGGCCAGTCCATTACAGGACTGGCCCCTCCCATGTCCAAATGGTCTTATTCTGGCATTTGGGACTAGGACAAAACTTTGTTTGATAATGTGGTATAAAGATAGACATCCTAATGGTGTGGGCATCCCAATGGCCTGGACATCTAGATAGAGGATTTAAAATATATATTTCTAGACATATGGTGGTTTGCCTTTCGAAAATGGGCATTTTCTTACTGCCAACTTTAGACGTCCAGCACCATACATCCAAATCGGACTTAGCCGTATGTTTTGAAAATGTCCCTCTAAGTATATAGCCCTCAATGGAGACTGTCCCAACTTTGTTGGTTGGGCTGAGAACTTTTCAGTGGCCCGTAGTATATATTTTTAGAGCTTGACTGTTTGACCCCCAGGTCCATCATTTCTCTCTTTTCTTTCCTCATTTCAACCCCCCCAGTCCATCATTTCACTCTCTTCCCCCCTTCACCCCAGGGGCATAACTTCTCTCTTCACACCCGGCCATCATTTTTCCCTTTTTCTCTTCCTTCACCCTCTGTTCCCAGTCTACCTTAAATGGTGTCTTACAGTTTCAGAAATTTAGAAATGCTGCCAGCGGCCCAGCTTGGAGCCTCTCTTCTGATGTGAAACACCCTGCATAAACCAGAAGTTTTGTCAGAAAGGTGGCTCATGTCAGAAGAGAGGCACCAAGCAGGTCACTGGCAGCATCTCTGAATTGCTGCCACTGCCAAGTACCTCCTGGAAGACAACATTTAAGGTAGACTGGGGCTACTAGATTGTGTAAAGGGGTAAAATAGTAGAAGGCTCTGAGCTCCATGCTGCTTTAGGTCCTCAGCCACCGTTCTTGGAAGGAAGTTAAAAAAACAACAACAAACAAACCAACAACAACACCTTGAGGGGGAGGATAGGATATAGGCAAGCAAAATTTGGGGGGTGCCATGGCACCTGTGACTTCTCTTGTTGTGATGCCTATGTGTGTAGCTATTGCATAACATCTGAGACTCGCTTATTCTCACCCCTCCCTCACCAAACTCACACACACACACCCCTACACATTCACAGGCTGTAAATACTACTTCTGCAGCAGCCTCAGCTGGCCCAAGAAGTAGAAGCTGAATTTGGGAATTGATCTTCAGTATGGCAGTGAGCCCACTGAGCCAAAGGGTGAACCCTAATGTAAGGCTCCTCTGGGCTATGCAGTGCTGTGTTTATTCATTATTGTCTTGCCAAGTCTGTTTCAAACAATCCATCCTGCTGCATTTCAACTCATAGGGTCTTTTTTAAAACAATTTTGAGCTCTCTCATACTTTCAAAGACTATGTTATGCTATTCTGTACTTTATATACGACAAATAGCTTTATTTCCCTCCATCAGCTTCAGCGAATTGATTTTACCGAAAACAAGACTATAGAAAACAATTATACACTAAATCAGTGCTACAAGTCATTCCAGATGCTATCTGATGCAAAGAATGGATGAATTATGTAAAAAGCTACATTGTGAATTAAGCAGGCAGAAATTCCATCTCATTATGCTCGAGGACACTGAAATAATTTGGGGTTAAGTGAAACTATAATCCTTAAATTATTGCCCTATTATACCAAATGGGATTTACACAGGGTCATATTTCCAACAGGCACATAGTTACAAAGCATGCACTTATAAAAATTATTTTATGTAGTATCACAGCATGCCTGGTGAGCTTCAGTGCTTTTATTCGCTGGCAGGGTCTCGTTATCATAACCATGCATACCGACAAGCATCCTGTAGGCCATTTAATAAAGCATATGCACTGGTGAGTTGTGAATATATACACTGAGAGGAGAAGAGCAGACTGGGAAAAATTAAAGAACTCTAGCAGGTATACCTCTCAGGAGGGGCTTGAGGCACCAAAATCATATATTCAGAGCACACAGATTCCCCCCCCCCTCCCATGGAAGTACAAAGTGGATTTCATAGCTTGCATTTTAGGGTCCAAAGAGCTATGGTCCCTGCTCTTCCTACTAGTCATTCTACTCTTCTAATCTATCTGAAGGCAAAATTCCTTTATAATGGTGTTCCACAAAGAAGCACCCCCCAAGCCATAATCCCCACCACACACACATACATCTCCTAGGTTTTCCATGCATTGAATTATAGTTTTGTAGGCAGTTCTCTTGTTCCTGTGGGTTTCTAGCTTAGTCATATTCAGCTTCACTTGGGCTATGACATCATGATCTTTTCCTTCACAACTACAGGGGGCAGGTATTATAAGCCTCCCACTCCTTTAATCTTCACCAGTCATCATAATGGTAACAATGCTTTTTAATAATGTCCAGAACCTCTTATAAGAAAGTTCAGAATGTAGGGGCATTGGAAGTAATTCCAGAAAGAAGAGTGCGCGCAAACCCCCCCCCCCCCAGGAAGTGCCAAGCTGGTGAAGAAAGTATCTAGAATGATCCTTGGAAAAGGGATTTGGGTTTGGCTTATGCCTTTCACAATAGTTCTTTCCAATTGATAGTAAAAGAACATAATATATGATCAGACCATGACATATCCTGCCAAAAATGTCAGTAATTATTTTGCTATTCAGGTAAGGTTCATTAATTTTATTTATTTATTTAAAATAATTTATAACTCACCTATTTATAACCCACCTATTCACAAAGGTGAGGAACAATAAAAACATGCACAATAAAACAAACACAGAACAACATTGCAAACACAATATAAATACAGAAACAACATTACCAAATATTGCAGTAAAAAACATAATCAATAAAATCAAATACAAGTCAGCATCACAAGCAAAATAAAATTCAAACATTTCCAGACTATACCCCCCAAAAAACACTCATGCAGCAAAGTCTTCACCCCCTTCCTAAAGTGTAAAAGCACATTAGATTGATGTAAAAATAACAGAAGAGCATTCCAAAGAATTGGACCTGGACTGAAAGCATTGACTTTCTGTTACTCAATAGATACGCCATAGCCAATGAAGGAACTTCCAAGCAAAATTTGTCTGAGGAACACAACTCATGTAATGGATGATACCACTATAACAAAGCATGAACGCTAAATTGACAGTTAGACTGAAGCACTTTAAAGATCAAGCAGAGAACTTTAAACTCTACCCATAAGGCAATATGTAACCAATGAAGCTCACGAAGTATTGGAGTGATATGGTCATACTTCAAGGCATGCACAATATGATGCACTGCAGCATTTTGAACTAGCTGTAAAGCTTGCAAAACATATTTGTTCAAACCCAAATAAACGGAATTACAATAATCAAGCAAAAGGGAAATCAACAACATGACAAAAGAATAAAAATTATCCCTGGAGAGATAGTCACGTAACCTCCGTACCAAACACAATTTAAAAAGCACACCAGAGATTACCTTCTTAATCTGAGCCTTGAAGGACAAAGCAGAATAAAAGACAACTCCCAGATACCTATGCTGCCCCTTTACTGGGACCAGCTCATCTGCAAGACCAATTTTTTTGCTGGACAAGACATTATTTTCTTACCACGACCAATAAATAGCTCTTCCATTTTCACAACATTTAATTTTACATGACTTTGCGACATGATTTTATAAAAGATATAATCTAACTGATGACTTTATTATATGTAGTCTATTTAATAGACCTCAGAACCACCACTCCTCCGTCCCACTGAAGTGTAATCACAGGGAGATGCAAGTGGTGCACTCCTCACCGGTCTATTTAGCTTAAATTTTATATCATTCCTCCAATTCTTATGCTTAAATTTACTTATCTTGGTAATGGCGAACTATCAGTTCTCACGGTGGACTGGCGGTAAGACCCGACATGTTTCACAATTGTTTCTTCAGGGGTCTGTCCTAAAGTAAATGTATTAGTCAGGTTAATATTCCTCCCATATGCCATTACTCTACACAAATCTACAAAAATCTAAAAACTCCTTCTACTTACAAATGCCGCCGCCATCCAACTCTAATCAATCCTTGTTTGTAATATGGCTGCCACATCTTAAAGGCTCCTTTTATATTGTATGCTAAGAGACCTCCCTCTCCATGGGATAGGACCGAGGAGGGTCCGCCCACAGCCCCAATGTGCTGGGCCCTCCCTAGTCTGAATTTCAAAATACATGCATCTTTATCAACATCACACGAACACCCTAGAATAGAGAAGCCCACTCTATCTCTAAATTCAATCCACGTGGGACTACTGTATCAAGCCTGTAGATCCACTGCTGTTCCTTCTGGTTAAGAGCTTTTTCAATGTTACCACCCACCTTCCCATTCTGTTGTATGCCGTCAATTTAACGCCATCTTAATTCCGCTACTGTATGGTTGAATTTAATCATATGGGGAACCATCGGGGCTGACATTATGCCCCTATTGATTTTTGACTTATGCTCATTTAACCGAGTTTTAATTTGGCGACTTGTCCTGCCTATGTAAATTAAACTGCAGGGGCAAACAATGGCATATATAACGCCCTTACTATTACAATTAGTGTTGTTTCTGGCCCTAATGGTGGTGTGTTTCCCCGGGACTTCCCACTGGGTTCCTACAATCGTTGTTTCACACCACTGGCATTCACCACACCGGGAATGTAAACCCGTGGTGGAGATGTCACTGCCCTGAAATTTCTTGAAATTCAAAAACTGCCCAATCGTCTTCGCTCTTCTAAAAGCTACCATGGGAAAATCATTGAGCCCCTCGTGTAGACTTACTATGTGCCAGTATCTTCTCATTATTTGTATCAGACATTTGGTAGCCTCAGAGTAAGGCACCACATATATTAGTGTATCATGATCAGACTGATCTTTTTGTCTGTCCCTGATCAAGAGCTCCCTTTGGGCAAATCTTGCTCATAGATACCTTTGTTTGACTGCTCGGGCGGGATAACCCCTTATCAAGAATCTGTCCTGAAACGCCCGTGCCTTCACTTTGAATTCCTCCAGATCGGAACAGTTCCTCCTGATCCTTAGATACTGGCTTAGAGCCCTGAAATTTCTTGAAATTTCTTGATACTGGCTTAGAGCCAGTATCTAAGGATCAGGAGGAACTGTTCCGATCTGGAGGAATTCAAAGTGCAGGCACGGGCGTTACAGGACAGATTCTTGATAAGGGGTTATCCCGCCCAAGCAGTCAAACAAGGGTATCTAAGAGCAAGATTTTCCCAAAGGGAGCTCTTGATCAGGGACAGACAAAAAGATCAGTCTGATCATGATAGACTAATATATGTGGTGCCTTACTCTTAGGCTACCAAATGTCTGATACAAATAATGAGAAGATACTGGCACATAGTAAATCTACACGAGGGGCTCAATGATTTTCCCATGGTAGCTTTTAGAAGAGCGAAGACGATTGGGCAGTTTTTGAATTTCAATTGTGAAACATGTCGGGTCTTACCGCCAGTCCACCATGAGAACTGATAGTTTGCTATTACCAAGATAAGTAAATTTAAGCATAAGAATTGGAGGAATGATATAAAATTTAAACTAAATAGACCGGTGAGGAGTGCACCACTTGCATCTCCCCGTGATTACACTTCGGTGGAACGGAGGAGTGGTGGTTCTGTAGTCTATTAAATAGACTAGAAAATTATTGAAAACACTTATTAAGGTGACATAAGACGGTTACTGAGTACCTTAGAAACCATTTATTTACATATTGAGCATTGATTAGTCAAAGGCAATATTTAAGCCAGTTTCAGTTGGAACAGATGATTTATTATATGTAGGGCAAGCTGGAGGAAAGGTATAATTAAGAAAAGAAAACAAATTCCTATCTCTAGGGTCTGAGAGATCTTTTAAATGAAGATTAATATCACCCAAGAGTAATTAGTAATAAGAATAAGAAGCATTTTTAAGAAGAAACTCCTAAAATTGATTCTTGGCTTCTGCCCATTTAGAAGGAGGACAATAGAAAACAATATAAGTGAGATTCTGGAACTTGGCTGCAAGACAGTATGGCTGGGTGATTTTACTGCTCCTCCCTCATCAGCACAATTCAGCTAATTTGACAGCACAAGTGATCAAATTCACACTCCAAAAGGGTAAAATCTGATTTGTGAAATCTTCTGCAGCTGATATGGCATCAGGAAGACAGTCTAAATTGGAAACAGCATTTGCTGCAGGAGCCTCAGCTAAAAGGGCTAAACAAGATCCACCCACTCCTTCAAAGATGCCATTACCTAAGGACAAATCAGAATTGTTGGAACAAGCTATATCTGAGTTGAAAGCTATAAGGGAGACAATGCAGGTTAATACTACTGAACTAAAGACATTAAAAGAAGTTCAAAATCTTAACCAGAAGTTACAGATAAGTGATGATAAAACTATACAGTTGGAACACTGGATGTAAGTTATGGAAGGCAGTTTGAATAAGCTACAAACTGAACATAAAGCAGTGAATCGCCTGACTAAAGAATTGGAAGAGGCTAAGAACAGAAGTCGTAGGAATAATATTAGATTACTAGGGCTTCCAAAAGGGGTAGAGGGATCAGATGCTGTATCTTTTCCTGAGGATTTATTGCCTAAGATACTCTCCATCAACCTGAAGTATCCTATGGAAATAGAAATAGCACATCGAATTCCATCCAGAACCTCCAACAGTCAAAAAGGTCCCAGGCCCATGATATTCAGGGTACTGCATTTTAAACAAGCTTTGGATATTTTGTCTACCGCTAAGCAAATGAGGTTGGTAAAATGGCAGGAAACAAAAATCCATCTCCTGCCTGATTTTGCTAAAGTCACGGCAGGCTTAAGAAAAAAGTTCCTGCTTCTCAAACTTCAGCTGAGACAAATGGGAGCAAGATATGGGCTGCTATATCCAGCAGTAATGAAAATAACCTTTAAAATAAAACCAGTCATTATGAAAACCCGACTAAACTACAGGACTTTATTAATCAGCATTTAGACCCGATGATATAGAGGGTGATATGAAAGGTAGATTCTGCTATCTTTATTTCAACTTTGGATTTTATTATAACTTTATTTTTAGTATTATTATTATTATTTTTTTTTTTTGCTGTTGTGCAGTCTGGACATGAAGGGGTTCCTTATTAGTTGTACATAAATTATACTTGAGCATGGTTTCCTCTTTGAATTTGCAGCGAAACTGGTGTGGTGTGTGCAGATTGCAAGACTTGAGCAGTCTTGGACAGCTTTGTGCCAGTATCACACAGCGAGCGCCATTACATTTCAGAAACAGCTAAAACCTTTTAATGAAACCCTGAATGAATGCAAAGAAAATGTGTCTGTGCCCCTGTTTGGCATCTCGATACCTCATATTCTTCCTCTGATTAGCGTGATGGAGGGCACAGAGCTGTGGGATCACACCAAGGAGGCTGTGAACTGCTGCTGCGCATCCTGGAGTCAGCACATTCCGTCGCAGGGAACGCGAGAGTTTACCAGAGGAACGCAGGGGACAAACTCACAGGTTTTGAACCCAGCTCACAGCTGCTCGAGACCTTTAGGACAGAGTTTGCTCTCCGGTTGTTCTGGGATAGTAAAAGAGCTGAAGCACTGCAGAGCGAACAATATAAAAAATTTGATTACATTTTGACTGTTATTTTCCAGAACTGGAGCTAGAGAAGAGACTGGAGCAGTGACTTCCTGGAGCTGGGGCAGAGGGAGTTCAAGGCTGTGCTCCCTGCTGAAGGACACTGGTGCAGGATCACTTGGGGAGAAAAGAGGCAGCAAAGACTTTGGGGGGCTGCCCTAGAGAGACATACAGCAGAGATTTTAGGTGATGGTTGGCTTGCCCACGGCTACAGAACACTGGATGACTTTCTGTATTTATTAAGAAGCAGACATCACCTGGAGGTCCCCAGGTCACTCAAGTATCATCATGTACTTTGTGCACATACTGCTGGAACTATTCTCTGATTAAAAATGGTTATTTGCACAACAACAAAAAAGCTGGAAAAAAGGACATGTGATGTGTCCTTCTAAATTAGATTCTTTTGTTAAGACTTTGGAATAAGAAAGGGTTCACCACAAAAGAGAATCTGAGAATCTGATTAAAATGTTTTGAAACAGAGGATCCAGTCTAAGGTGAAGTCCCACTCGAAGTCGCACTTGCCTCAGTTCTCCAACTGTCCAGGCATCAAATTATGGCTTTGAAGAAATGAAAACCCTCAAAGAATGGGAGGATCTGCAGTCCATGTTGGAAAAGTATGAGCGTCACATGTCAGAAATTCAGGCAACACTGGCGGATTATTCAGAAATCTCCATACTTTCAAGATTCTAAAATTAGAATTGCATATTCAAGAACACGGAATTTGAAAGAAATATTAGGCATAAAACCAGATGGTAAGAGACCAAAGAAAATATATACAGGACAACACTTAACCTGTGACAATTGCCAAATTTGCCCTTTGACCATCACAGGCAATAGTTTCACTAACCCCATTAATGGCAGAACTTACCATCTACAATTCACAACTAATTGCAGAAGTGATTTTGTAGTCTATATGATAATATGTCCGTGTTCAAAAATCTATATAGGGAAAAACACTAGACCATTTAGGGCTTCTTTTACTAAGCTGCGCTAGCGATTTTAGTGCGCGCTGCAGTGCCACGCACACTAGACACTAATACCAGCATTGAGCTGGTGTTAGTTCTTGGTGCATAGTGCAGGGTTAGCGTGCAAAGCAATGCAGAGTGTACTAAAAACACTATCACACCTTAGTAAAAGGAGCCCTTAGGGTTCGTATGGCAGAACATAAATCTTGCATACATTTACAAAATAAGGAAGCTCCATTAGTAGCCCATTGTTTATAATTTCAGCATAGTTTTGAACAATTAAAATGTCAAATCATTGATCAGATACAGGATTCTGTAAGAGGTGTGGATAGGGGGAAAAACTTACAAACAGAACAGAGATGGATTTACCATCTCCAATGTATACAGCCTAAAGGTCTTAATATAGCTATCAATTGGCAAACATTTTTTTAATATTTCACCTTTTTAATATTTTAGTAATAATATCTATGGAGAATCATTAATTAACACATATGATAATTATCATCAATTAATAGACAAGTTAGAAAAGACAGATAAGTATGCTCTCATTAACAACCACAATATTAATTTATGATAAGTTAAAATAGCATGAAATTTTTTTGATTCAGATCCTCCTTAATTAATTTATCATTTAAATTATCTTCTTTTAGAATGAGTAAAAATTATTCATATTAATTGGAATTTATGACTATTTGATACTTATAATTATCTATAGGGAATACATGCAATGAATGGGTCTCAATTTAATAACAAAATGTTTTTAAAGTTCAAAAAGTTTTATTCATTTTCAAGCATAATAATAAACAACAGGTAATATGGTCGTGTCACAGAGCATCTATAAACAATAGTAGAGGTTCGTATACAAAGCTGCACTCAAAGGGCTATACAAAATGTTTTTAACTTAAAATGAATGCCTTGACACATTGTAATTATCCGTTGTAATTGGGGGAGGTGGCTAGTCCAAAGAGCACAATCGTTTGGTAACATCATGTGAACGTGAATGTTTCCATGCAGTGAGTTATGTAATGAGAGCGCTGAAGTCTTAAAGTTAGGGGCGCGCATGCAGGAATAAAGATAAATTTTTTTTAAGCTGATGGCACACCTTAGGATGCAGCTGTATAGCACGTCACTACGCAAATAAGTGTGTATGAAAGGAAACACTAAAAAGAAGACGCTTCCATTTTTAACATCATCACTGAAAAATTTCAATGTGCCAAAACAAGTGAGAAGGAAGCTCTCGTCTACAGAAGAGTGTGGTTATGAGTACACAGTAACGAATTGATAGTAAATAGCCTTCAATGTATGGATTAAAATGATCTGAATCATGGACCTTTGGGCTTACCACCCGCATGTTAAATACACTTTTAGCTAACAGCATTTATATGTCCTTGGATAAACGGTAGATTTTAAACAATAAGGGGCTCATAATTTTTAAAAAAACGTCTAAAAAGTGTCATAAATGGCTACTTGGATGATCAAAAAGCCTGATCGTCCAAGTACCCATAACCAAAGCTGGTTTTTAGACGTATCTAAAAACAGCTTATGCCTTCCCCCTGCCTCTAGATGCACAGAGAGAAAAGAGGTGTGTTTAGAGGAGGGGAAAGGGCGGGCAGTGGGCGGGAGGTGGGCCGACCTACATCTAGGCGTACAACAGGTATAACCAAAACATTTACAGGTTGCCTAGTCGGCACTTAGACCTTTTTGACTTAGACGAAGTCAAACCAGGTCTAAGTGCCGAAAAAGGGGCTGCTGAGCTGATGGCCGCTGGCGCCATCAGTTCAGCGGCCCAGCAACCTACCCACCACAAGCATCGCGGCAGGAGAGATGTCTCATATCCCCTACTGCGATGCCATTACTCCTCTACCTGAACTGCCACGACCCGCGGCAGGAGAGATACCCTGTGGGCGTGGCTTTGGGATGGCTGGGCCAATCCAGGCCCATTCTGGCGTCAGCTGCCTGCCAGACGGGCGGGTTTGGCACCCGTCCGTCCGGCCAACTTTAAAAGGTACAGGGAAGGGGGGTGGGGGGGTCGTGGGGGCGGCCGGGGGGGGGTCGTGGGTCAGTGGGGGGTGATCGGGGGTTCTGGGGGGGGCAGTCACTGGGTGTGGGGGTTGCATCGAGGGCAGGAGGGCCTGGGATCCCTCCTGCCTGTAATGTAGTGGGGGGGGTGGGGGGTAGGGGGTCGCCGGGGCCAGGAGGGCTTGGGCTCCCTCCTGGCCCAATCCAGTCATGGGGGGGTGGTTGCTGGGGCCAGGAGGGCTTGGGCTCCCTCCTGGCCCAATCCAGTCATGGGGGGGGGGGGTCGCCGGGGCCAGGAGAGCTTGGGCTCTCTCCTGGCCCGTTAAATCAGAGGGGGGGGGTCGCCGGGGCCAGGAGGGCTTGGGCTCCCTCCTGGCCAGATCGAGTCGGGGGGGGGCACGATTGCCGGGGCAAGAGGGCTTGGGCTCCCTCTTGCCCCAATATCGTTGGGGAGTCGGGGAGTCGGCGGGGCAAGAGGGCTTGGGCTCCCTCTTGCCCTGATATCATCAGGGAGTCGGAAGGTCGGCGGGGCATGAGGCTTGGGCTCCCTCTTGCCCCGATGTTGTCGGGGGGGTGTCGTGGTTGGACAGGGCAAGAGGGCTTGAGCTCCCTCTTGCCCCGATGTTGTCGGGGGGGGGGGGGGTCGCGGTTCGACATGGCAGGAGGGCTTGGGCACCCTCCTGCCTGGATCGTTGTGTGGGGGGGGGGGTCTGTAACCAGTGTTGTTTTTGACAGACACCGGTTACAGAATCCAGCTTTTTTTTTTGAAAATATGTTTATTAAAGGATCAATGCATATGAGATAATACAAATTATGACCATACAAGAAGAACATCATGTACATAATCAAGGGTACAGGTAAAGAGTAAACAAATAGTAAACCAACATAGATAAATCCACAGCATATCATCACCCATGCAGATCCAAATTTTGAATGAAACCCTCCCCTCCACCCCCTCCCCTCCACCCTATGCACCCATGATCTCTAACCAGCCCTAAAAGGAACTCCAATAATCCAGATAGGTCCTAGATTTCCAGCTCGCAGCCCCCCGGCGGTGCTGCCGCTCCCACCCAGCCATCAGAGACATATTAGCCCGCCACTGTTGCACTGTTGGCCACGTGGTACCAATCCAGTGGCGAAGAATTCGCTTCTTAGTGATTCCTAAGGCCACTAAAAGAAAGCGCCGTCCAGGATCGCTAACACCCGCTTCCACCAGGGGACCTGTGACACCCAACAGCAACGTCTTATAAGACCAGTCTATAGATAATCCTATAACGTTCTCCAGCTCCCGAAGCACAAAAATCCACAGGGGCCCTACATGTGAACACTCCAAAAAGTGATGTACCAAGGTGTCCCGACGAGCCGGACAACGGGGGCAGCAGTCATCAGGCCATAACCCCATCTTTCGTCCCTTACTTCTCGTTAAATAAGATTGGTGCAGAATCTGCAGGTGCACTTCCCGCAAACTCACATTAGGTGAGGCTGAGGCGCATTCCTGAAAACACAAAACTAATTCATCAGCAGTGACCTGCTCTCCCAAAGCCGAAGTCCAATCCGATGCCATAGCATCAAGAAACCTGTCAGATCGTCTTTCCCTCCCCACTTTATACCACTCCGAGAGCGTGTTAAATTCCGATGGGGCGGACAAAAACTGTTGATCCAAGGAAGTGAAAGTGGGCAAGCTGCCCTCCGACGAACGGAGCGCCAAACAATAGCTACGCATCTGCAGGTATGCAAACATAGACCCTGCGGTCCAGCCCCAGCGGTCCCGACATGCCAGAAAAGAGGGGACCGATCCCGACTCCACCTCAACAACCTGCCCCACAAAGCGGCACCCAGACGTCCGAACTGAGGCAAAAAATGCATGTAACGAACCAGCAGGAAACTTAATTCCGTAACCACCAATTCCGTAAAAGGCGAAGGACCCATCGCGCCCCCCAAGGAAGACCGCCACCAGCACCAGGCCATTCGTAAGGGTCGAAGCATAGAAGGGCAGGGTCCCGCCCCCTGCCACAGGAGGTTAAAAACTGACACCGGAGCTGACAAAAGGTACCAGAATCCAATCGGGGCGAACCTGGCAACTCCCGTATATAATTCATGCACCCATCTCAACAATGCAGCAACATTATAAAGACGCAAATCGGGCAAGTTCACACCACCGTGCTCGCGCCCCCTAATCAGTTTGTTATAGCCAATTTTCACCCGACGAGAGCGCCACATAAAGGATGAAACGACCCCCCTATAAGCCTGCACATCTTTCTGTTTGATCCAAATGGGCACCATTTGTAGTGGATATAGGAGCTTCAGCAAGAGGACCATTTTAATAAGGGCGACGCGTCCCAGGAGCGAAAGGGGAAACTCCATCCACTTCTTACACAGAGCTCGGACTGCATCTAATTTATCAAGTACGTTCTTCCGATAGACCACCCCCGGATCTGCATTCAGATATATTCCCAGATATTTGAGCGTACCCTTAGACCATTGCAGCGGGAAGGAGGGATCATGCCATAGAGTGCACGGGGGGCGGACCGCCAGAGCCTCCGACTTATGAAAATTAATACGCAACCCGGAAAAGGCTCCAAATCTCTGTATAAGATCTATTAATCGAGGAACCCCCTCTTCAGCATCTCCCAGAAAGATGAGCATGTCATCCGCAAACAAATTAATTTTAAATTCCTGTGAACCCAACCAAATACCACGCATGTCGGTGCTCTGACGGAGCTTAGCCGCAAGAGGCTCTAGGGTCAAGACAAAAAGCATCGGGGAGAGGGGACATCCCTGGCGCGTCCCCCTTTCGAGTTCAAAAGAAGAGGTAAGCTCCCCGTTAATCAGGATTTGGGCCGTAGGATGAGCGTATAATGATTGAATCCCAGTCAGAAAGCTTCCCATAATGCCGAACTGAGGAAGAACCCAAAAAAGATAATCCCATAACACTTTGTCGAACGCTTTTTCCGCATCTAGACTAACTATAAGAGCGTTCTGCTGGCCCGGGTGTTGCCCAACAAGTCCAGGATTTTGAAGCACCGAAAGCGCCCTCAGCACATTCGCAGAAGAATAGCGGCCCGGCACAAAACCTGCCTGGTCCGAATGAATTAAATTGGGCAAAACCCGACCCAGACGAGCCGCCATAATAGCAGCAAACAACTTGATATCTTGATTGAGCAAAGAAATAGGTCTATAGGATCCCAGTTGATCTTCCGCTAGACCCGGTTTCAGTAGAACCACAATATTGGCGTGAGTTAGTCTATGCGGAGGCAGGTCACCTCTACTAAGAGCCCCACATAGGGCTTGAAATGGGCCCACCACTCGCACCCCCAACAACTTATAATATTCAGAACCCAATCCGTCGGGTCCAGGGACTTTAGCCAATTTTAAGGCCCGAATAGCTTGTTGAATTTCCAACCCTCGCACCGGGGCATTTAACACCTCTCGCTGCTCATGTCCCAGGGACGGCAGCTGTAGGTCTTGAAAGAAAGTCGTCCTCTGTCCTGTGTCACAGGTCCCCTTATCATATAGCGCCCTATAGTAATCAACAAAACTCTGCTGTATCCCAGCTTGGGCAGTTACCTCTCTACCATCAGGCGCCCTAATCCTTGAGATAAGGTGCTTCGGAGCCCTTGAGGCAACCAAAGATGCAAGCAATTTCCCCGCTTTGTTACCCCAGCGATGGAGGCAATATTTATACAATCTGATATCTCTAAGGGCTCTGTCTGCCAATAAAGCATTAATTTGCCTACGTAGGTCAAAATACTGATTTCGAGCTGTCGTGACACCCGGGGCATGTAAACTCCCACGCAGCGCGGACAGACGGTGTGTCAAGTCCAACAGTGTCTTATCTTGGGCTCTGCGCTTGCGGGTGGTATACTCAATAATTTTACCATGCAAGACCGCCTTGCTCACCTCCCAAAACACCACCTCTGATACATCAGAAACGGGGTTTTCGTTCACAAAGAAATCCCATTGCTGTTCCAGGAAATCTTTAAACTCATCATCTTCGTATAACGTGGGATTCATACGCCAACTAGTAGTCGACCCCTGGGACCCCGGCCTATCAATAAGCTCCAGCCAAACCAAGTGGTGATCTGACAAAACACCATCTTCAATCACCACTTGTGGAATACCCGCCAGCAAAGAAGGAGCCACCAGCAGGTAGTCCAATCGGCTGTGAACATCATGCACTTGAGAGTGAAAAGTGAAGTCAGATTCAGTAGGATGCAGTGTGCGCCAGACATCAATCAGACCCAGTTGGTGCAGCACAAAATTCACCCCCTTGTGTTCGCCCCCTTTCAAGCGAGGCATAGGTGGCTTGCAATCAACAAGTGGGTCTGCCTTGATGTTAAAGTCCCCACCTAATACCAATTGGTATTCAGAAAAAGGCGTCAAAGCCGCTACTAATACAGAAAAGAATCTATGAGAGTATACATTAGGTGCATAAATAGAACAAAACACATATTTCTTCCCCAAGAAAACTCCTGCCCAGATCACATAACGCCCCTCAGGGTCCTGTATTACCTTGTGCATAGTTCAAGGATGCTTTTTATGGAAGAGGAGAGCAACACCTCGCTGTCTGGAGTTATATGAAGCAAAAGCTACTTCCCCTACCCAATCCCTCTTTAGTTTAACATGTTCTGTCACGCTAAGGTGAGTCTCCTGAAGCATTAAAACATCTACTTTTAATTTTTTACAGTATTGAAGTAGTTTGCTGCGCTTCACTGGGGAATGCAAGCCATCTATATTGAAGCTGGCAATCTTAACAGAAGCCACAATAGCAGTTGGTAAGAAGTAAGTCCCCCCAGAGACAACAAGTCTGTGGGGCAGCAGCGCCGGCGTCCCAGCCAAACCAGCACGCCACCCACTGAATTATCATTACAGTACCGATCAGAGACCCCAGGTGCATTCCCCCCACCCCTGCCCCACCAAAATCCCCCTCCCACCTTAATTCCAACGTTTCTCATCCCCTCAACCCTACCCCAAGACCCCCCACGCATCTCAACCATTCATACACCAAACAATCCCCACACACACATCCAAAACCCCAGCACTACTTCCATTCCCCACTCCCTTCTCACACGAACACTCTCGTCCCCCCATCCACCACCCAGCCCCCCAACAGAAAACTAAAGTGAGAACCCCCACACAAACTCTAGAGGGTTAAAACACCCAGGCATATGAAACCATATCAAAAGAGTGCAAAGAGAGCTGCATAAACAACAAACTGGCAATCTCTCGAACCGGCACTCAACAGAATCTCAAACCAAGTGTCCAGAGGCCAGAAGTCCTATAGCGCAGGTCCCCCTCTTCCAATGGACGACAAGGCGATGTGGCTTCCAATAGCTCAAGGAGACTGGATAGACTGGAGTCATGCCACGCAAGCAGGTCTCACAGGCGGCAGCAAAACATAGACCCCCAGCAGCAGTGATCAAGGCAGAGTCAGCACCACACTGTCGGATGACCAGAGTGACTCGATAGAAGAAACACCACCCGAAATCACACGACAGATGCCCATCAGCGCTCCTGAGGCGCCGGGGGCGCCGGCAGCTTCTCAAGGAACTTTTTCAGCTCTTCCGCCGTGCTCATGGTGAAAGTCCGATTTTCATGAGTTAGTCTCACCTTAGCGGGGTAAAGAAATGCAAATCTTATTCCCCTCGTGACCAACTGCGAGCAATACGGCGTAAGAGCCCTACGCTGCTCCGCAACTTTGGTGGAGAAATCTTGAAATAGCATAATCTTAGCCCCTTCATAGGACAGAGATCTATTTTTCTTGAACAGGTCCAACAGGCGTACTTTGATGGCATAATTATGGAATTTGGCCAGCACCGGCCTCGGGCGGCCCGGTCCGTCTCCATCATGACGCTGACCAACACGATGGACCCGCTCTACCACCACCGGGCCAGCCTGCTCCGCCAGGCCCAGCTCCTTCGGCAGCCATCCTTCAACCACATGGAGAAGCTCAGAATCTTTAACTGACTCCGGGAGCCCTATCAGACGGAGGTTATTTCTGCGTGCCCTATTCTCCTGGTCTTCCACTCTCTCGAGCAGTTGGCACACTCAGGTCTCCAAGGAATCAAGCCTGCCATCGGCGACCACCGCTCTGTCTTCTTGGGCCGAGACCCGGTCCTCCACCTGGTGGATCTGCGCCGCATGGCCAGCCAGCACATCTTTAATTTCATCCATGGCAGCGTGCAGCTTGGCCAGTTTATCATCTAAAAGCTGAAAAAGGTTCCGCATGGATACCTGTAGCACCTCATCCGAGGTGCGGTCCGCTTGAGCCTCCGTTTGTGTCCCCGCCATTTTGAGAGCCGGTGCCACGCTGTTTCTTGGGGCCTTCGGGGCTCGAGTCGGCATCCCCCGCGCCGCCACCATGATTCACGCACCAGACACTCCCCAGCCCAGCGGGAGCGAACCCGGAAGTGCAGGAGCCGAAATGTTCAAAAATTTATCGGCGGCGGCAGGCGTTAGGGGAGCCGAATGGTGCAGGGAGGACGGAGCTCCGCGATCAGGCGTCCGATCAGGTGCCGGCCATCACGTGACCCCCCAGAATCCAGCTTTTAGGCAAAGGACTGGCTCTTCCTTCGCCTAAAAGCCCTTCTGTTGGACGTTTGGGGCTTAGGCGTTTTTTTGATTCATTATGGCCAAAAAGTGTAGATGTCCTGGGGATGTACTTTTAGACGTAGTGGTGATCTGGGCGTTTAGTAGAGGCAGGCCATAATTAAAACAAGGATGTTTGTTTTGGTTATGGACACTTTCCCTGCTTCTGCTTTGAACGTTTAAGGACTTAGGCCAAAAGGGGACTTAGACGTTTTTTTTTATTATGCCCCTCCACGGCTTGGGTTTTTAAAGTAAAAACAAAAATAAAATTGTATTCACGGTAAGTTAGAAGTTACATAACATTCCCGATAAAGTATATAATTAAGGATTAACATCAGAAGTCATATGACATAGAATTTGAAAAAAGATAGAGGAAAGGTCTGAGTAAAATATAGGTTTATTAATGTGTTAATCGTTCAACTTTTCCTAGATGCACGTTGTGTAGTAGAGAGTTAATTACTTTTTTCTATTTTTTAAATAGTAATATCAATTAAGGAAGAGTGATAAGATTTACCGAGTCACTTAATCTCCTGATGAACCTCTTGAAAAGAGTGAAACGGAGATGCTCCATTGAGTGAATTTAAAATGCTAAAGAATCAGCTGAAATCAGTAAACACTGGTCTAGTTACTTCCTACAACTTTCCGTTAAAAGAAACTGTCAGCACTACAATTAGAGTAATATCACATAAGCTACGTACTATTTATTTCATTTAGCAAAGTTGCATACAGGTTTTTGTGTGATTTACAGGGATGGGCTGGGGTGGGAAGAGGGGGGGGGGATTTATTATTTAGGGTCCTGAATGTGTGTGAAATTTTTATTTTTAAATTTGGTCAATAGGAAATTATTGGTTTATTATTTAAGATTTTGTAATCAAATAAAATGGCTTTAAAGTTATATTCCCTAAATGTCAATGGACTTAATCATCCCATAAAAAGGAAAAAGATTCTTAATTTTTTGAAGAAACAAATGGACATTAATTTCATACAAGAGGCTCATCTGTCAGCTGCCGAGGCAGCTAAATTGGAAGGAGGGTGGATAAAAGATTGTTTTTTGCACCAACAACAGGAAAGAAGGCAGGTGAGGCAATCCTAGTTAATCAGAAGATTTCTGCTACATTTGATTACTTTCGGGTTGATCCCATGGGTAGATGGCTCTATGTTAATAATACTTCGGGAAAAGATACCCTGACGCTTCTTAATATTTATGCACCTAATTCTAATCAGGCAGATTTCTTAAAAAAAAAACTCCAACAAAAAATTTTGTCACTGGCTATGACTAATTTAATTATAGCTGGAGACTTCAATGCTGTCATGGATCCAATAATGGATAAACAACTGAGTAGGCAGTTAAAATCATTAGATCTGGATAATCTTGTACTTACATTTAGATTAAAGGATATATGGTGGATTTTACATTTTAATGCTCAGGAATTTTCATTTTGTTCCCAAGTTCACAAATCATTTTCAAGAATTGATTATTTTTTTGTTTCAGATCATTTAATTCAACAGGTCACAAAAGCTAGCATAGATCCAATCATTCTGTCGGATCATTCTGGTATTTGAATAGAATATCAATTTGCTGAAGAAGATTCAAATAGACCTAAGGGGAGATTCAATAATACACTGCTTACAGAGTTAAACTTTCTTGAGGAAATTCAATTCAACACCTCGGAGGAAATCTTTTTGGAAACTCTATGGGATGCATTTAAGGCAACTATGCAAGGGCAGATCATTTCATATTTGGCGCATGTTAGGAAAGTACTGAGATTAGAGTTTTCTAAGTTAGAACAAATTACTACTGCCTTAGAATCACAATTGGTTTTAAAATGGGATCATGACACCTTGAATGCCCTGATGAAGGCTAAATATAAATATAATGAGATTTGTTCACAATTGGCTAGGAAAGATTTGTTTTGTCAGCGGGCAGTGTATTATGGAAACTCGAATAAAGCGGGAAGAATATTGGCTAATTATCTTAAAGCTAAGAAAAAAAGAGTAAAGATTGCGACTAATACTGATGGAAAAGGAAACATTTTTACCCACATTTCGGATGTTTTAAAACAATTTCTGGATTATTATAAAGCTTTATATTCTTCTGAGCTATATTCAAATAGAGAAAATGAAGGAAGAGAATTTTTAAATTCAATTAATGGGCCAAAAATTCCAGTGCATATAAAGGAAAAACTTGAGGCGCCTATATCATTTACAGAACTCCAGTCAGCACTTGTCTCTCAGAGCTGGATCTGCTCCGGGTAGTGATGGATTTACTGGAGTTTTTCATATCTTTTCAAATCATACTGTTATCTCATCTTTTTAAATTATATCAATCACAACTAACAAAAGGTCAGATATCAGGTACTATGGCAGAATCTTTAACAATAGTTTTGCCAAAGCCAAACAAAGATCCTATGTTGGTGTCAAACTACAGGCCTATTTCTTTAATCAATGTAGATGGAAAAATTCTAGCTAAACTTTTGGCTCTAAGGTTAACTAAGGCTCTCCCTTACATGATTGGAATGCACCAAACGAGTTTCGTTGCTCAAAGACATTCTTCAAATAAGACAAGATTGGCATTTCATATGCTAAATTTAGCAAAAACAATGGATAATCCGGCCTTCTCTGTCTCTTTGGATGCAGAGAAGGCCTTTGATCGTGTAGAATGGACTTTCATATATCAAACAATGATTGGTTTGGAATAGTATCCGGATTTATTCAAATGATTCAAACTTTGTATAGTTCCCCTTCTTCCAGATTATATATTAATAATACATTCTCAGAACATTTTTCTTTGAAGAGGGGAGTTAGACAAGGATGTTCCTTATTTCCTTTGCTTTTTGATATTGTTTTGGAACCCTTGTTATTGGCAATTTGGCAGGCAAATGAAATACAAGGAAATCCGTACGCGGGTTGAGATTATAAAGTTTTGACTTATGCAGATGATATTTTCCTTCATTTGAAGAATCCTGAATCAACCATTTCTCGTTTACTGGAATTGATTGATTGTTTTGGAAAATGACAGTATATGAAAAATCCTTATTGTTTAAAGTTAAAGAAATGTGTGAACATTGGTAACCCTTTACATCTTTCTTGGTGGGGAGAGTCCAAACCATCGAAATGATGATTTTGCCTGTGGTTTGTTACCAAATGAGTATGTTACCAGTTTATTTCCAAAGTTCCTTTTATAAAAAATTAAATGGGATTCTTACAAAATTTCTTTGGCTGGGTAAAACTGCTAGAATAGCCTTAGTATCTTTGCAAAAATCACAATCGGCCGGAGGGGTAAATTTTCCAAATTTTTACAGGTATCATCAAGCCTTTATATTGCATCAGGATATGTATTGGATTCTTCCTGAACTCATGGAGAATCTGCCAGACTGGTTGATACTGGAAAGTCATCTTTTGGCCCCATTACATCTTAACCATATTTTGAGTATCAAGCTTCCTCGAATATACAAGGACAATATTATTCTTCAATCTACCTGGAAGACATTAAAATTTATTGATGCCTTAACTTCGGTTTCAGTACAACAATCCATGTGTCAATCCCTATGGTTAAACTCCAAGATAAAAACCAATGAGTCTAAAATCCTCTGGAAACATTGGCAGGCATATGTACTTTAGATGATGTAATTCAGAATGGGAAAATGGTAAATTTATTACAATTGCAACAATCTTTCGGCATATCAAAATCTCAAAGTTATAAATGGTTGCAGTTGAAACAGGCCATTCAGAAAGGGTTCCCTGATTGGCGTAACTTAAAAAATCAGTATATCTTGCCGGGCCTATGTTTCCAGACAGATTTGCAAGAACATCAGGCCGCCAAGTGGTATAAATTAATATCAGAATATTTGAATAAGAAACCTAAAACAATTTTAAAAGATATTTGGAGCTTTCAGACAAAGCAGAAGATTTCTGCTACTCAATAGCCATGGATTTGGACTTGGAGAATGAGATGTATAGCGTCAGCAACTATGAGACAAACTTGGGTTTTCCTGTTATATAGAATATTTTAGACCCCTGTTCGTTTACAAAAGTTGGATAGTTCAAAGTCTAATAGATGCTAGCACTGTCATCTTGAAGTAGAGACAATGGATCACTTGTTTTATTGTTCCTTAACACTTTTGGAAGTCTATTTGGGGTAAAATTAATAGGATATTGGAGGCTTCTATTCCACTGTCATAAGAACATAAGAACTGCCGCTGCTGGGTCAGACCAGTGGTCCATCATGTCCAGCAGTCTGCTCACGCGGTGGCCCTCTGGTCAAAGACCAGCGCCCTAACTGAGACTGCATATGTTTTGGTTCAGCATGAACTTGTCTAACTTTGTCTTGAATCCCTGGAGGGTGTTTTCCCCTATGACAGACAACCACTCTCTGGGTGAAGAAGAACTTCCTTATGTTCGTACAGAACTTTAGAGAGTGCCCTCTCGTTCTCCCTACCTTTGAGAGGGTGAACAACCTGTCCTTATCTACTAAGTCTATTCCCTTCAGTACCTTGAATGTTTCGATCATGTCCCCTCTCAATCTCCTCTGCTTGAGGGAGAAGAGGCCCAGTTTCTCTAATCTTTTGCTGTACGGCAACTCCTCCAGCCCCTTAACCATCTTAGTCGCTCTTCTCTGGACCCTTTCGAGTAGTACCGTGTCCTTCTTCATATATGCTGACCAGTGCTGGACGCAATACTCCAGCTGAGGGCGCACCATGGCCCGGTAGAGCAGCATGATAACCTTCTCTGATCTGTTTGTGATTCCCTTCTTTATTCCTAGCATTCTGTTCACTCTTTTCACCGCCGCAGCATATTGTGTGGATGGCTTCATCGACTTGTCGATCAGAACTCCCAAGTCTCTTTCCTGGAAAGTCCGCCCCAGACATCCTGTATTCATGCATGAATTTTCACAGTTGCAACATAAATATGGACTTAATAAATCAGAAAGTTTTAGATGGTTGCAACTGAAACATGCCATTCAGGCGGGGTTCCCTGACTGGAAAAACCTTAATAATCAATATAGTATGGAGTTTCTATGTTTTACCAGGCCGCCCAGTGGTATAAATTATTAAATGGACTTATTAAAAAGAAATTAAACACTGGTCTAAGAGACATTTGGAGCATTGAGATTACGCATCAAATTACTGCATCTCAATGGTCACAAATTTGGTCTTGGAGGTTGAGATGTACAGTGTCGGCATCTATGAGACAAACTTGTTTTTTTCTGTTACATAGAGCGTTATGGACCCCTGTTCGGTTACAAAAATTGGATAGCTCTATGTCTAATAAATGTTGGCACTGTCATCTAGAAGCAGGGACTTTAGATCATTTATTATTCTATTTCCCATTTATTATGAATTTCTGGAAATCAATTTGGGACCAAATTAATTGTTTATTAGATAACCCAGTGGCATTATCATATGATACTGTGCTATTTGGTATGGCAATGAGAGCAAAAAGTCAGATTTCTACAAACAATAATAAATTATTACTCATAATGACTGGTGTTGTCATTCAACAAATTACGTATAATTGGAAAGATTGGAGTAGATTAAATTATAATTTCTGGTGGAATTCTTTATATCATGTTTATAAAATGGAGAGATTTATTGCAATACAGCGGGGATGTTTCAGGAAATTTCAAGATGTGTGGGAGCCATTAACAAAATATTGTACTGTTTAGATGAAATTGTTTCCCTTAAATTTACAAGTTCAATAGTGAGGGGGGGAGGGGGGTTTATTTTACTATTACATATTCTATAAGATATTTGATTATATGGTAGGAAAGAGTGGGAAGGGGGGGTGATAAGAGTTTATGTTTTGTACCAATGATGATTATTAAGTGATGTATTTATTTTTAATTTGTTTGAACATATGTCACACTTATTGTAAGTTTGAAAACGAATAAAAAATTAAAAAAAAAAATTTTAAGGAAACATGGGGAATTTGTTAAAACTGAGTAATCAAATAAGCCTTTAATTCCTAATTGATCTTTACACACATCCAGGGAGGGAGAGGGGGGAATATACTGTGTATCATTATTTGTTTGAATGTAAGTGCTGTTTAATGCATTAATTGATTGTATATTCTTTGCACTTTGTAATTGATTTGAAAATTAATAAAGAATTATATAAAAAAAAGAAAACAATATAAGTAAGAGAGTCTTGAAGGGTGGAATCTTTTAGTAGACAGGCGAAAATTTCTAACTCAGCACTCTGATATGATTCTAATACATTTATAGAGAAGATTAATTTATATACACGTGCAATATTCCGCAAATTGATAAAGACCCTCCTCTTCAACTAAAGATCACCCTCTGTCTTCTCCCCCCCTTAAACCCCCTCTCTCCTCTCTCCCCTGCCTATCCTCTCCCTAAATCTCAATATAGTCCTCTCCTAGTCCTTACACTGACAAACTGTATCTAAACTCATAGAACTGTTCTTAACCTAAACTACTTATATGTAAAGTCTACTCTTAATTTGCTTATTCTCCCTTTATTTAAATACATCACATTCTTATAGTCCAAACATTTAAACCTGTTGTACTTCTTATATGTCAAATTACTCTCCATTGTGTATGTTCACTTGTAGACCGTTCTGAGCTACTGGGAGGACGGGATAGAAATCTAAATAAATAAATAAATAAAAAATAAAATAAACAATACCCCCACCCTTCTTCTTGTTTCTAGATAATCACCTTATAGCCTAATGGACATAAATCATTATCACAAATGTCCTCTTCTGAAATGAGCCAGGTTTCAGATAAATAAAGGTAGCCTGGCTGAGTCTTCTCCAACCAAGGTGGATTTTGGGTGTGGTTTCACAGGTGCACTCATTTATGCCAAGAAAACCCTGGCAGTGTACCTGATGTTTGAACGCCTAACAGTCCCTAAGAGCAAAGCCATGCCCATGCCTAGCTTTAGGCGAGTTTAGGTGGCCCTACACGCCTCTATAGGCTCCCGGAGGCACCTACAATGTAGGCTGCCTGATTACGCAGCAGTAGGCCGCCTACAATCGGCACACCATTTATAGAATTTGCCCCTGAATGTCTACAATTAAATCGATGTCTTCTTCTTCCGTCTGTGAAGAAGGCTTGTATATCATACCAATATAAATATATTTACCATTGCCTCTTTCCAAATTGATCCATTTACCATTGCCTCTTCCTTGCCCTGCAGATCCTGCATATGTGTGGCTTTAATATGATCTTTAACATTTAATGCTACTCCCCCTCCTTTTCTTCCTACCCTGTCTTTCCTGAACAGATTATAGCCCAGTATAACTATAGCCCAGTCATGGTTCTCTGTGACCCACGTCTCCATGATCACCACTATATCCAACTCATCTTCTTCCATTATAGCTTCTGGATCCAGAATCTTGTTTCCCATATTTCGAGCATTAGTATATACTGCTTTACTGACATTGCCCCCTTTTCCCATCCGTGTATAGGTATTTAGTGAATTATTTACCTGAGGGCTTATATTTACCTAGTGGGTTTTGATTACCCTGCCCCATCACTTCTAGTTTAAAGTCCTCTTCAGAAGATTAGCCAGCCTGCCACCGAAGACACTTCTCTTCTTTGATAGATGTATATCATCGCTGCTCAGCAACTCTTGGAAAATCATTCCATGGTCCAGGAAACCAAAATGCTCTTGATGGCACCATCCACAAGGCCACATATTCATCTCCAGGATGCATGCATCTCTGACCTTACTCACTTATTTGTTGGAACAAATTTATTGGACACAGCTTTAAACTAAACTAAACTAAACCTTAAGTTTGTATACCGCATCATCTCCACAATCGTAGAGCTCTACACGATTTACAGGAAAAGGTGTAGAGAAGGAACTCCAATGAGGATAACAGGACAGTAAAGAGAAAGTTTAGAGGGACTTAGTATAGCAAAGAGGAGGACATATTACATCTTTGAGAATAGCCAGGTTTTCAGATGTTTTCGGAAAAGTTGGAGTTCCAGTCTAGTCTCTTACATTCAAATAACCACTGTCAGCTAGTAATGACCTAGCTGCCCTGTCAAAATCACAACTGTATTAATTTTCATATACACAGTAATTATAACCCGCCTTTGAGACCTGTGGTTTCATCAGGCCTCACATCTACTTGCAGCAGTATCGCACGCAAGTATTTCCCACCCCAAAATTCCATTAAACACTTTCATCCAAAATGAATGGCCACCTGGAAGAACCTCCACATTCTACTGCTACAACCCTCCCCACCAACAATTCCCACCCACTTTACCCATATACCAGCCCCCAACAAATGCCCCTCATACCCCAAACAACTAGCCCCCCCCCTTTGAGCCCCGAAACATCAAAAGAAAAGAAGGGCTGCGCCAAACATCCCAAGCCTACCATACCAGGCCCTCCACCCTTCCACCAACCAATGAGCCCCAAAACAAACTGATTTTCCTCACACCTCACCTTCTTGCCTAACTTCTCAGCCAATAGAACTTCTCCATACATTCCCCAAACCAGACTTTCCTTTCCTCAGCAACTACCACCTAATCCACCAATCCAGTACAGTATAAACACATCTTTCAGACTCCCCTTTATTTTACAGTCACCCAATTTTTAAATTTTCAAATTTAGCTTCCTATTTCTAAATCTTACCCGCTATCCCATCCCCCTCCCCCTCCCATTTACATTTGCTTCTATGTACCACTCAATAGCTCAGCCATAGTTATGAGCCCACTACTTAGATTAGTGAGCTTCTTTATCTCAAAAAAGATATAGCAGAACTAGAAAAGGTTCAAAGAAGAGCAACCAAGATGATAAGGGATGGAACTCCTTTCGTATGAGGAAAGACTAAAGAGGTTAGGACTCTTCAGCTTGGAAACACCTTCACCTTGGAAAGACTGTTCACCCTTTACAAGGTAGGGAGAACAAGAGGGCACTCTCTAAAGTTGAAAGGGGATAGATTCCATACAAATATAAGGAAATTCTTCTTCACCCAGAGAATAGTGGAAAACTGGAATGCTCTTCCGGAATCTGTTATAGGGGAAAACACCCTCCAGGGTTTCAAGACAAAGTTGGACAAGTTCCTGCTAAACTGAAATGTATGCAGGTGAGGCTGGACTCATTTAGAACACTGGTCTTTGACCTGAAGGGCGAAGTGTGAGCAGACTGCTTGGCAGGATGGACCACTTTTCTGACACAGCAGCGGCAATTCTTATGAAAAGAGATGGCTGAGGAGAAATATGACTGAAGTCTACAAAATCCTGAGTGGTGTAGAAGTGTTTCTCAACCTGCAGTATGCGTACCCCCCGCCTCATGGGGGTATGCGGGCTGGCCACCTCCTGGGTTCTCTCCCTGTCTGTCCCCCCACTAAAGCCACCACTGCCACAACTTCTTCCTCCCTGCCCCCATTGCTGAAGCCCATCCTGCCACCCAACACACTGCATTCCCACCCCCCAACCGCCTGTCAACAGAGACGGGCCAGGCGTGTGCAGTGACATCAAGGATTGGCTCTCTCCAATTGGAACCTTCTCTCCAACATCAGAATTGATGTTGGGGGAAGGTTTGTGGGCTGGTCACGTGCAGTCACTGCATGCACCTGGCCCATTCCTGTTTTTGCAGTGGCAGGGGTGGGTGAGAATGTACCATGTCAGGTGGCAGGGTTTTCAGCAGTGGGGCAGGGAGGAAGTGGTGATGGCAGTGGCTTCAGCGGGGGACAAGCAGGGAGAGAAGAAGAAAAAGTTGGGGGGAATGGAGTGTGTTGGGTGGCAGGGTTGGCTTTGGGGCTGGGGCGGGAGGCAGGGAGAAATCGGCAGCAGTGGCTTCAGTGGAGGGGGCAGGCAGGGAGAGAGGAAGAAAAAGTTGGATTCATGAAGAGACAGAGAGAGATGTTGGTTGAGGAATGGAATGAGGTCTGGAGGAGAGGAAGCATTCAGGAGGCAAAAGAAGGGAAGAAATATTGGATGTACAGTCAGAAGGAAGTGCAATCAGAGGCTCATGAAATCACCAGACAACAAAGGTAGGAAAAATGATTTTATTTTCAATTTAGTGATCAAAATGTGTCAGTTTTGAGAATCTATATCTGCTGTCTATATTTTGCACTATATTTATCTATTTTTCTATAGTTGTTACTGAGGTGAAATTGCATATTTTAAAGCCATCTGCCATGACATCTATAAAAAAAAATCACCGAATATAAATGATAATTAACATTTTCTCTGCATACGGTGTGCTTTGTGTTTTTATAATTTTGTGGTTACCATTATGTATTAATAAGATTATATTGTCTGCATATGAAAAATGGATGGGAGAAACTGCATTACAATTAGTACTATTATTATGAGGGTGGAGTCAGTGGCAGAGTTTGGGCAGGTCTGGGATGGAACTTGGGCAGGGCTACTCAATTGGTATTTGTTAGGCTTATGGGGTACTTGGCTTGAAAAGGTTGAGAAACACTGGTGTCGAGGGGGTACAAGTGGAACAATTCATTACTCCTCAAAAATTACAAAGACTAGGGGACACTCAATGAAGTTACAGGGAAATATTTTCAAAACCAATAGAAGGAAATATTTTTTTCACTCAGAGAATAGTTAAGCTCTAGAACTCGTTGTCAGAGGATATGGAAAGAGTGGTTAATGTAGCTGGTTTTTAAAAAGGTTTGGACAAGTTCCTGGAGGAAAAGTCCACAGTCTCTATTGAGACTGACATGGGAGAAGCCACTGCTTGCCCTGGATCAGGAGTAGCATGGAATGTTGCTACTATTTGGATTTTTTCAAGGTACTTGTGACCTGGATTGGCCACCGTGAATATGGGATATTCGGTTAGATGGGTTAGTAAGGCTATTCTTATGTTCTTATATTCCATATGAATGTGATATAGATTAAGATGAAAGACAAGAGTCTGAAGAATTCTCAAACATTTTCAATATTTTTTTCAGACATGAAATAAAAATTGGAACTAAAAGTAAGAGAGAGATAAATTTTCTTGCTTTAACAGCTAAACTGTCAAAATCCTTTTTAAAAAAAAAAAAATATATATAAATTGTGGCATTGTAATGATAAATGGAAAATGGTTTGGTGAGTTTCCAGGTCTTGGTTGGGCCAGGAAGGGATTGTCTGAGCCTTTACTATAATAGCCACTCAATGTTGCTGATCACTAAAAGGCTTAACAGGCAGCAGGTGTGGGATGCCTGTGGCTGCAGTCGCAGCCCGTGTCTCTTGGCAGGGGTAGTTGCAGCGTGAGGATCATGTTATGAGCTTCTTCAAAGGCATGAAAGGCATGAGCAGAGGTTACTGCAGTGTGTTATCGGCAAACTAACCCTATTATCCATATAAAGTTATAATCCCCTTTGTGAACAATGATAATCCACACGCAGCATGCACAAAGTAGTTTGGAATTTTCTTTCTGGGATTTAAGATTGAAAACCAAAAAACACATGTACATGAAACAGAGAATAATTTGGCGTCGCCTGGTATGCCATTAGATCATTGTGGCAAACATAGAACCCCTTTTATTAAGCTGCGTTATGTTTTTTTATTGCTGGCTGCTGCAGTAAAAACTCCAATGGTCATAGAATTCCTATGAGCTTCGGAGCTTTTACCACAGCAGCCGACAATAAAATCCCTAACGTGGCTTGATTAAAGGGGGCCTTAGACTTTTGGACCCCCTTTTACAAAGCCATAGTAGTTCTTTTTGGCTTCATCACATTTGCTGCGCTGGGAATCTCTACCGTGACTCTGTAAAAGGGGTCTAATGTCTTGCTAACATATGCACCGAGTTATCAAAATTAATTCAATAAAATGAGACCATGGCATTACATAAAATGTTCCCCTTATTTGCCTGATGAGCATCAGGCAGGTTACTAAAAGTACTTTTTTAAAAAATCATCTTTATTAAGGAGGCAAAAGAGAACAGAAATACAAAAGATACAAAAGGCAGTCAACAACAAAGTAACACTAAAGGTTTCAAAAACAGCATCAGCAATCTCCATGGCGGTGGTCTGCGAGAACGGACCATGTTATCTCTATGAACTGGTCCATACTTTTATGTACTGTTTACAATGCTCCTGTGCCACAGTTCCAGTATTAGTGCACTAAAAGTACTTTTTAGGATTGTTTGTAGGATTAGGAGCTGGGACTAACAAAGATGAAAGGCCAGATGGCACAGAAGATCTGCACACACTCCCCACTTCTCTCACCCAACAAGCTAGTCCAGGCAAATGTTTATAAAATTTATTGTGCAACCAAATATTTACTCAAATTGAGTAATATAAAATTTTAACAGACCACTACTTTTAGGAACTATTTATAGTCATACAAAGTATTCAGTATAAACTTCTTTCTAAAAGTGGTATCAAAATAATATTTAACACATAAGGCTCCTTTTACAAGGTGGGCTAGTGGTTTTAGCGTGCACTTAGCATGCGCTAAAATGCTGCACATGCTAGCCGCTACCATCTCCTTTTAAGCAGGCGGTAATTTTTCGGCTAGCGCACACTAATCTTGTGCGTGCGCTTAAAATGCTAGCGCACCTTAGTAAAAGGAGCCCATAGTAGTTACTTTAGCAGAAGATAGCTGACCTTCAAGTGTATAGGAGGTTTTTGAGATTCAGTTCCAGAATGTGTTGCTTTGAGGTCAATGGCTATTTTCTCTTAGGAGGCTAAGCTCTTATTTATTTAAAAAATTTCTAACCAGCCTAGACCTAAGCTTTTTACAAAAATACAAACATAATCATTCTGGGATGCACCGGGAATGGGCCTAAGGCTCTGATTGGCCCAGATGCCTAAGGCCCCTCCCACTGGTCAATCTGAGTCTTAGACCACTCCCACTGCATCTCAGGATGCTCTGGGAAGAAGGCCTAAGACTCTGGTTGGCCCAGGTGTCTAAGACCCCTCCCATGATAGGGGCGTAAGGCATCTGGACCAATCAGAGCCTTAGGCCCCTCCCCTGTGCAAGCAAGAAATGCACCAGGAAGGGGAAGAGCTGCCATTTTGGAAGAGGTGGGCCTGCCAGCAAGAGGGAGTGGGCAACCCTCTTGCCAGCCATCTCCTAAAGGTATGGGGGGGGTTCAATTAGTGTCAGGAGTGATGTTAGGGTGTGAGTGAGTGTTAGTGGCTGTTGGGGGTGTAGTACATGCAAAATATCTGTCCGATTAAACAAAATAAAAATTAAAAAAGCCAGCAGAAGCCCTGACAGCAGTAACAGGAGGCTGCTTCTCTGCCCCAACTCAATCGCTTTTGAGTTGGAGTTTGCTTGCAAATCATTTGCATGCAAACTTGATAGTGAATCAATCACAGTTTTAAAATCGGCCAGGAATCGGCCAACAGCGATTGACTCCATTATCTAGTGAATCTGGGCCTTAATGTCTAATACTTGTATTCACATTGGGACACTGGAAGCAGGATATTATTGGCAAGTGTGCGCATCACTGGAAAGCATAGACATTCAGTGTGACACGTGATTGGACTGCATACTTTTTCTTACTTTTTTAAAAAATTATTTTAGTATTTCTGTACTCTTAAAATTCTTTTTTTCTTTACCCAATATGAGAGGCCGCTGAACAGTTCTGAGCCCAGCTAAGAAGAGAATGTTGTGGAGTCATGAAACTTACAAGTTATTTCACACTTTTCTTGACACTCTATTTTTTTTTTTTTTATAAATCTTTATTGATTTTTAAACTTTGACAGTGCAATACAATTACTTGAGCATAAACATTTCATAAAACGCACTATTAAATACACAATTTATACATAAAACAATCATTTTCTTCCCCCTCCTTTCAATTATTAATACAAGAAGACATATTATGTGATTACAATATTGTAATTAAGAAATTTTAATAACCAAAATACATTTCCCTCCCCCACCCCCCTGGATGTGTAAGGAAATCCAACAAAAAATATGTGACAATTATTGCGATGCAACAAATGAAGTCAATGGGCTCCACACTCTATTAAATGTACTACTAAACCCCAAATACTCCGCATTTATTCTCTCATATTTATAAGTGGTACAAACATTTGTCTACCAAAATGTGTAATTCAGCCTGTCGTAGCTCTTCCAATTATGTGCAGTGGCGTACCAAGGGGGGGGGGAGGTCCGCCCCGGGTACACGGCCCAAGGGGGTGCACAGCTGGCCACTCACCGGGAAATAGACTGCCACCGGGGAAAGGCTGCCATTGCCGTCATCAGAAAGAAGCCGGCGCCAAGGTCTCCCGCCCTGCTTCTCTTCCCCGCGAGCCGACCAACTCTAGCCATCCGACGTCAATTCTGACGTCGGAGAAGACATTCTGGGCCAGCCAATCACTGCCTGGCTGGCCCGGAACGTCCTCTCCGATGTTAGAATTGACGTTGGGCAGCGAGAGTTGGTCGGCCCGTGGGAAAAGAAGCAGGGCTAATTCGGCGCCGGCCTGTTTCCGAGGGCCAGTGGGAGCCTTTCCCCGGCAGTGGTGGCAGCAGTATGTTTCCCAATGGCGGTGGCATGGGGGAGGGCAGGGAGAAGAAAGAAAGGGGGGGAGACAGGGAGCCATAAATAAAGAAAGGAGGCAGGGTGAAAGAAATAAATAAATGGGGCATGGAGAGAGAGAGAAAGACAGACATACAGAAAGAAAGGGGGCATGGAGAGAGAAAGAAGGGGGCAGGGTGAAAGAAAGAAATTGGTCACAGAGAGAGAAAGACAGACATACAGAAAGAAAAGGGGCATGAAGAGAGAAAGAAAGAAGGGGGCAGGATGAAAGAAAGAAAAAGTTGGGGGAGGGAATGAGGTCTGGAGGAGATGAAGCATACAGGAGGCTGAAAGAAGTGAAGAAATATTGGATGCACAGTCAGAAGAATAAAGTGCAACCAGAGACTGATGAAATTACCAAACAAAGGTAGGAAAAATGATTTTATTTTCAATTTAGTAATCAAAATGTGTCTGTTTTGAGAATTTATATATGCTGTCTATATTTTGTACTATGAGCCTCTTTTACTAAACTGCAATAGCAGTTTTTAGCGCAGGGAGCCTATGAGCGTCGAGAGCAGCGTGGGGCATTCAGCACAGCTCCTTGCGCTAAAAAACGCTATCGCGGTTTAGTAAAAAGGGAGGGGGTATATTTGTCTATTTTTGTATAGTTGTTACTGAGGTGACATTGCATAAAGTCATCTGCCTTGACCTCTTTGAAAACCCGCGGAATATAAATGATAATTAACATTTTCTCTGCGTACAGTGTGCTTTGTGTTTTTAAAATTTTATTGTTGGTAGATCATTTTGACTTGGCCACGAAGGTAAGGGGGAGGGAGGGATGGGAGCTGCTGAAAGACATCTAGTAATCCTTGCAGGCTTGACTGTGCAGGGAATTATTTTTGTAAAATCATGTTTTGTTATGTGACTGGCATTATTTAGACTTTAATTTCTATGAATGAATAGAATGAAAATGATATAAAATTACTTGCTTGTTTTTATGTGCGTGCGCTGAAGGGAAATGGAGAAGAGAGAGTGGGGAGAAGACGCTGATTTATAAATTGACAATTGTATAGAATATTGTTTCTTTTTATACTTTAATATAATAAGTTCAATATAAAACAATTCAAGGCTTGTGCGGATGGATTCAGTTGGTTTGTGAGGATGAGGACTGAGCTTATGAGGATTAGTCCAATAAAATGGTATTTTCTTATTTCTCATTATTTGTTTTATTTTTATTTGCTAATTTGTAAAGTGGTGATTGCTATATATCATTTTTTTCAAATTTACATCTACTGTCTTTATATTTTGCACAGTATTAGAGGACATGTATTACTGTTTTTGTGGTGTTGTGGTGTTGCATTGTATGCAGAGTCTGGTTTTTTGGCAGTTCAGTTTAACTTTTGTCTACATATTTCTATTTTTAGTTTGTGATTATTCCATATTGGGCGAGGATGTATCTGTCTGTATGTATGAAAGGGACATGACTTTCTGATAGCATTGACTGTACAGAATCAATTGACAGTGCAGGATCTGGTTTGTTTAGTTTTACAATATATGTGTTGGTGTTCTAGTGCTCACTGCAGTGTTTAAAATGCTGCCTTTTCCTAGGTAAACTCTTGTTGTGCGATATGTAGATTGTTACTAAAAATCATATTTTTCATATGGATGGGGGGGTGTCAAAAAATGATGGGCCCCAGGTGTCACATATGCTAGGTACGCCACTGATTATGTGTAACCATTTGAATAGTTATTCCCGTCATGATCAAAAAAAAGACAACTTTTATATTTATCCAAAGAAGGCTTAATGTGTAAAAGCATACCACAAATTATGGCTTCATAGGTTAAGGGAATTGCTGAATCAAGAATAAGATTAATTTGTCCTCAAATTGACTTCCAGAAACTAAGTATCAAAGGGCAATAATATAACAGATGATCCAAAGCCCCTATATCACCATGACAATGCCAGCATCTATTAGACTTAGAACTGTCGAATTTTTGGAAAGGAACTGGGGTCCAAAAAATCCTATGTAATAACAATAACCAAGTTTGTCTCATAGATGCTGACATTGTACATTTCAACCTCCAAGACCAAATTCGTGGCCAACGAGATACAGAAATATACTGTTTTATCTCGATGCTCCAAATGTCTCTAAGACTATTTTTTGGTTTCTTATTCAAAAATTCAGAAATTAATTTGTACCACTGGGCAGCCAGATGTCCTACTAAATCTGTCTTGTAGAAAAGGATCTGCAAGCTATAATAATTTTTTAAGTTTTTCCATTCAGGGAACCCACTCTGAATAGCCTGCTTCAACTGCAACCACCTATACTGTTTAGACTTTAAAATGCCAAATGATTGTTGCAGCCGTGAAAATTCAAGCAGTTTTCCATTGGATATAACATCATCCAATATCCAAATACCTGCCTGCATCCAATTCTTCCAGGAGATCCCAGCACCGCCTATTTGGATCTTGGAGTTTAATCATAAGGACTGAAAAGAAGACTTCATTATAGGAATATCTGTTAATTTATCAATACATTTAATTGTTTTCCATGTGTCCAATATTATAATGTTGTCCTTAGCATATCTAGGTAGTCAGTTACTTAATACATGAGATAGTCTCATAAGGGACATAATTTTCCATTCTAGATGTAGCCAAACTGGAAGATGCTCCATGAGCTCGGGGAGGATCGAATACATTCCCTGGCGCATTATATAGACCTGATGGTACCTATAAAAGTTGGGAAAATTTACCCCCACCCTCCGCAATCGGTTTTTGTAAAGATACTAAAGCAATACTAGCATTTTTTCCCAGCCAAATAAATTTAGTAAGAATACCATTCAATTTCTTATAGATGGACCCTTGAAAATAAACTGGTAACATGCTCATTTGATAAGAAACTACAGGCAAAACAATCATTTCTACTGCCTGAACTCTCCCCCACCAAGACAGATGTAATGGGTTCCATTGCTCACACATTTCTGTGACCTTCAGCAATAAGGATTTTTCATTTACTTTTATCGTTTCTTCCAACATTTTCTGAATCCAAATGCCTAAATATGTTATGCCCTAATCCTTCCAATGGAAAAGGAATGTATCAAATAATCCTTTGTAACAGTGAACGTTTAGAGGAAGAACCTCCGATTTGCTCCAATTTATCTTATATCCTGAAAATTTCCCAAATCTATCAATCAGATTAAGTAAATGTGGAATGGTTGTTTCAGGATTCCTCAAATGAAGCAAAATATCATCTGCATAAGCAGAGACTTTGTTTTCCCGACCTGCATAAGGAATACCCTGTATCTCCTCTGCCTGTTGAATAGCTAATAACAAGGGTTCCAGAACAATATCAAACAGCAGAGGAGATAATGGACATAACTCCCCTCTCCAGACGAAAGCGCTCTGAAAAAGTATTATTAATATATAATCTGGCAAAGGGGGAGCTATACAAGGTTTGAATCATTTGTATAAATCCAGAACCAATACCAAACCAATCCATAGCTTGATACATAAAGGTCCATTCTACATGATCAAAGGTCTTCTCTGCATCCAAAGAAACAGAGAAAGCTGGATCATCCATGGCTTTTGTTAAATTCAACATATGAAAAGCCAATCTAGTGTTAGAAAAATGCCTTTGAGCAGCAAACCCCATTTGATGCATACCAATAATGTAAGGGAGAGCCTTGGCCAAGCGTACAGCCATTAACTTAGCCAAAAGTTTTCCATACATATTTATCAAAGAAATAGGCCTGTAATCTGAAACCAACATGGGATTTTTATTTGGCTTTGGCAAAACAATAGTTAAAGATTCTGCCAGAGTACCTGATATACAACCTTTAGTTAGTTGAGCCTGATATAAATTTAAAAGATGAGGTAATAGGGTAATTTGGAATGACTTGTAAAACTCTACAGTGAAACCATCACCACCTGGAGCGGATCCAACTCTAAGGGACTTCAATGCTGTTTGTAATTCTTTCATTGATATAGGTGCCTCAAGACTTCCTCTCATATGATCAGGAATTTTAGGTCCCTTAATTAATTTCAAAAATTCTAAACCCTCATTTTCCTTATTTGAATAAAACTCAGAAGAATACAAAGCTTTATAGAACTTTAAAAATTGTTTTACAATACTTGCAATTTGAGAGTGAGTCTCACCCTTTTCATCTTTAATTGCAACAATTTTTACTTTTCTTTCTTTTAGCTTTGAGATAATTAGCTAATATTCTTCCCACCTTATTCGAGTTTCCATAATACAAAGCCTGCTGAGAAAACAATTCTTTTCTAGCCATCTGAGAGGAAATCTCATTGTATTTATATTTAGCTTTTAAAAGAGCCTGTTGTAACTTTAAATCTTTAATATTTTGTTCTAGACCAGAAAATTCCTTTATAAGTTGTTTCCTAATATGAACCGAATATGAGATTATTTGTCCCCTCATGGTAGCTTTAAATGCATCCCACAAGGTCTCCAATGAGATTTCATCTAAGGCATTAATTTGAAAATATTCATTCATTTTTAATTGAAATTCTTCAAGAAATTTTGAGTCTGCAACCAATGTATTATTAAATCACCATACAGGTCTACTAGAATCTTTATCTGCAAATTTAAATTCAATCCAAACACCACCTTGATCAGACAAAATAATTAGATCTATGGCGGCCTTTATTACCTGTTGTACTAATGTATCTGATACAAAAAACATTTGTGAAAAGGATTTATGAACCTGGGAGCAAAAAGAAAATTCCCGAACATTAAAATGGAGAATCCTCCATATGTCCTTGAGTGCACATGATTGCACCAGATTATCTAATCCTAATGACTATTATTCTACTAGGCTTTTTATCCAATAATGGATCCATCACAGCATTAAAGTCCCCTGCCACAACTACATTAGAAGCAGCCAGTGGTAGTATCAACTGTTGAAGAGTCTTAAAAAAATTCAGCCTGATGCAAATTAAGGGCGTATACATTAAAAAGTGCCATCTTGTTTTCCCCCAAGCTCATGTCTACGTGGATCCATCTACCTAGGGGATCTGCAGATTTTAATTTAAATGTAGCTAAACACTTATTACTAACTAAGATAGCCACCCCAGCTTTTTTACCCACAGCAGGGGCAAATAAACATTCACTAATCCAACCTCCTTTTAGCTTTTTTGATTCTGTAGCATTTAAGTGAGTCTCTTGAATGTAATAGAGATCAGTGTTTTCTTTCTCTTAATTGGATTATTGAGGACATTGACATTTAATGAGAATATTTTTAAAGACATCTTAGATAAATAAACCAAACATTCCAATCAGAACCTTTCCTACCAAAGTATTCCCCAATAAATAAATTCCCATACACATCTAGGACCTTACCCATCCTCTACCCTCCCAAACCCCTATCCCAACCCTCCCCAACCCCCTCCCACCTTTATCAAGACAAATTGAACATGGTGAACTTGGTTCGAGACAACAGACCCTCTACCCACCCCTCCCCCCTCCCATGCCCTTTATAAACTTAATTCCTATAAAGCACAATATCTATCTCCTGAGGAAATCTATTTACTCTAAAATCCATTTATAATCCCTATAATTAATCCAATTTGCATCAATATTACATTGCTAATAAATTACTACTAATACTTAAATTCTTGCATTCTGGTAAAGCAAAATTGTCTTCAATTAATACAGTATATAAAACCTATAATTCATTCATATTAAACTTCTTCATTCAATACTATCTGAATCCTATAATAAATAACCTTAGAATATTTATGACCAATATGCATCAATCTTAATGAAGACAATTAATATATATCTAAAAGAAAAGAAAAAACTAAATAGTGCTCAATTTTTAATTTACTATCCAAAAAAATCAATAAGTGATTTCCTCCCAAAATTTCCCATTTAAGTTAGATAACCCATAACCTATAAGTATCATAAATTCCTAAGCTTCTTAAATCACTTAAAATAAGTACATATGAACTAACACTGATATTACCTCATTTTTAATAAAATATAAGGCATACATGACAAATTAAGTAACTAAACATTAATTAAAAATACTAAGAAGTATAATATACATATGGAAATTGATAGAAACTTAATATTGAAAAACAAAGAAAACTGGAATATGCAATTTCCCTGTGCCCATTTAACTTAAAACAATCAAATTAATCACTTTCTAGCATAAAAAGGATTACATAAATACTATAGAATCAACTGAAACTATTCCAATCTCTAAAACTTTTCTTAAGCCCATCTTATAATTAGATACCTCAATTCTATCATAAATAATGTACTAACTTCTTCATTTAAAATAGATCAAAATAATTTATAGTGTATATATATATATATATATATATATATATATATATAAGTTAAAGATCTAGGAAATGGTATGAACTAATAGAAAACAATTTCACAATTAGCTATAAAAAAGTGTCAAAGAAACCCCTAAGTCTTGATGTAAATTGCACACACTTTCTTCAATTAATCCATCTCAAACCTCCTGCCATAGATTCTTTACCAGCTGACTTTACATAGCCAACAAAACATTCATCAATTTCAATCAGGAACTTCTGTTGTTGCTGAACTCCATGTTGTCATACTGTGCTCTTAACTCCTGCATTTGTTCTAAACATGAAAACCACCCAGTCATTCAGACTCCATGCAGGAAGTTCCCTTTTCTTCCTGTTCCCAGTAACACAATACTTTTAAAACTGTCTGTGCAGCACTTCCACCACCTAAAACAGTGAAAGTAGTTCCCGATAAGAACAACACCATCAAACGTTGCCTGCAGATGCTGAGTGAGGAAATTTATAGAACAGCTGATATTACTCTCCATTGAGAGGGACTTTCCCCAATATCTATCACTTTAATGAAACAAACAGTATATACACAGCAGTTATTCCCACCCAGCATTCACTTCACATAGTCACACTGACACCTGTTAATGTTTCCCTGCTCAATGAACCTGCTTTTTCTCTCCAAATTAAATAAATCTTTTCAGATGTTCCTTATTAAAGAATTTTATTATTATCTGCACTTTAAAATGTTGAAAATATAAGCTGTCATTTCAACTGAACTTATTATAATGAATTTAAGAAATCATGTAGTTATGAAAGAGGCTGTTATTCTCAACTGTCACTGACACTCCAATTAACCATTTGTATTCCAAGACACAAACTAAGTCATTTTATTCAGTTCCTTTTCAATAAAATCTTCCAACTTAGCAGGATTTAGAAATTGTTGTGTCTGATTCATGAAAGTAATTTTCATTATCGCAGGGTATATTAACCCATATCTCACTCCAAGCTCCTTTAGCTTCGGTCTCAGATTTAAAAACTGCTTTCTCTGCATGGCCATTTGTTTAGCACAATCGGTGAGAAAAACCAAATGGGAATCTCTCCACTGTACCTGTTTCTGCTTCTTTGCTGCAGTCAAAATTTCTATCACCTGTTGAAATCTGAGTACCTTTATGATTACTGGTCTTGGACTTGACTGAGAAGCTCTGAAAGGAAGACGATGTGCCCTTTCAATTTCAAATGGTTGTTTGAACCTCAGTGACAGCACCTCTGGAATTAATTTGGTTAGAAAATCAATTATTTTCCCGTCTTCTAAACCTTCTTTTAAAGTTAAACCCAGAATTCATATATTATTTCTACAATTTCTGTTCTCTTGTTCTTCAACTGCCTGCATGAGCCAGTTTATTTTGCCTTGATCCATTTTACACTGCAGAAGTGTGTCCTCAGCCCCTGACAAACAATTTTACATCTGATTCATCTGTGCATTACATATAGCCATTTGTTGTTTTAATTCAGCCAATTCTTCTTTAACTCCACTAATCTCCACTGTTACTCCTTTTAATAGCTCCTTGATTGTATTCAAATCCACACACACTTGTTCAATTAATTCAGCTGGATCCTTAGGCAGTGGAACTTTAGAAGGTAAAGAAAGGTCCTGTTTCACCCTTTTAGCAGCACCTACAATTTCTGAATGATTTTGTTTGCTTAAAGCCATGTTCAATCAAGTAAACTCAGTATCCCACAAGTTCTTACCAAATATTTAACAAAAATAATAATTTTAAATCAAGTTAGATAAAGAAAATAGGCATAAAGAGGGAGAGCAACTGAATCAGCCGTCCATTCTCTAGCGAGGCAAGCTTCACCACCTCCTTTTCTTGATACTTTAAAAATGAAAAGTGTCACGAAAAGTGTAGAATAACTTGTAAGTTTCATGGCTCCACATCATTCTCTTGTTGGTTGGGTTGAGAACTTTTCAGTGGCCCTGCATACATTTCAGTTAGGCATAGTTCCTTTTATCCATCTAGTCTTGATCAATTTTATGTAAAAAATAAAAATAAAAAACTTGAATCCCTGGCATTTTCAGCATTTACAGCCAGTACTTAATGCATTGTTATTCATTTTTGCCATTTTTCCAGGTTTTTAAAACTGGATAAACTAATGTCATTTTATGCTGTTATTTCTAGAATGGTTTTTCAACATATTTATTCAAGCTGGTTGGTCATGTGACCTTTGGCATAAAAACAAGGTGCTCCATCACCTAAGTTTGATTACTGCTACAGCACTCACTTCTTGGGGTAAAAGAGGTGGGAAATCCTGCACCTTGTTTACTTTCATTTCCTGCAGATTTGATTTATATTTTTGTCTTATTGTTTCTGGTTCAGCAGGAACTTGTCTAACTTTGTCTTGAATCCCTAGGGGAAAACACCCTTCAGGGATTCAAGATAAAGTTAGACAAGTTCCTGCTGAACCAGAACGTACGCAGGTAGGGCTAGTCTCAGTTAGGGCGCTGGTCTTTGACCAGAGGGCCGCAGCGTGAGCAGACTAATGGGCACGATGGACCACTGGTCTGACCCAGCAGCGGCAATTCTTATGTTCTTATGTTCCCTTTGTTTCAGTCTATACCAGCACATAGCCGGGCCTCAGGTTTTGAGGGGGGTGAGCTGAGCCCAAAGTGAGGGAGCACGAAATTTTGCTTTGCCTCCTCTTTACATACCTGGGCTGGCAGGGGTCCCCAAGCCCCACCAAAAGAAGCCCTCCTCCAGCTGATACTTGTTTTCCTGAGCTGCAATGGTGCCTGCCCTGCTCTCTGATCTGAGGCTGTTCACTATTATGGAGTGAAATTTTGTCCATCTGCTCACACTAAGATATTTTACCCATAGATTTTGCAGGTGTAACTTTGTGCTTGCTCTTGGGGATATTTTATAGGAGCAGCTGTGTTGCTTTTATTAAATAGAAATAAAAATAGGTTCATTTTTACATATTTTAATTGACACCCAGGTATGAAACTGTCCTTATAAGTGTTTTTAACAAATTATTGTATATTAATAAAGAGACACTACAGACCTTTTAGTTTTTTATAAACAGAAAAAAGCATGTTCCTGAGGGCAATGTCTTTTTTCATGAGCATAAGTTCCCTGCTTTCTGAAGTGCTCTTATCTCAGCTTTCTATGATTCATTGGGTTTATCTTAATTAACAGATGCAATATAACATCAACAGCCGAAACACAAGATAAAAGCACAACAAATGATGCAAAACATGCAAGTCATTCATCAATTTCTAATTTCCAAACTCATGCAAAAGTATTTCCTGATATTGCAGTACATATGGTTACAGAGCATTCCATAAAACTCTTTTATAATTAATTTGTGCTGAAATAGCTAAGTTGGAGCCTGTAAAATATATTTTCCTTGAGACTTGTTCTTTAAAACATGTCTTAAGAGCTCGGTTTATACCAAATTGGAAAAATGGTAATGTAAGTTGAAAGAAGAGTAATTTAACTGTCTTCTGGAGAGATGAATATTTCCTACATTGTTCTATGCCATTGTGAAAATTAAAAAATAAAAAATAAAAAATTCAAAACAACCTCCAGTTAAATAAATGCCGGACCTATGCTTCCAAACAGATTTCCTAGGACATCAGGCCGCTCAGTAGTATAAATTAATATCTGATTATAAAAATAAGAAACCAAAAATGAGCCTTTGGGATATTTGGAGCATTGAGATTAAGCAACAGATTTCTGATACTCAATGGCCACAAATTTGGTCTTGGAGGATGAGATGTACAGCGTCAGCATCAATGAGACAAACTTGGGGGGATTTTTGTTACATAGAAGCTTTTGGACCCCTGTTCGTTTACTAAAATTAGGTATTTCAAAATCCAATAGATGTTGGCACTGTCATTTGGACATAGGGACACTGGATTACTATTCTATTGTCCTTTAATACTTATCTTCTGGAAATCTATTTGGGGACATATTAACTTAATTTTAGAGACTGTGATTCTGTTATCTTATGAAACAGTAATCTGTGGGTCATTATTATCCCTTAAGCCACCAATAGATAAACATAAAAACAGACTGTTGGGTATTATGACTGGGGTAGCCATCCAAATGGTCACAAAAAATTGGAAAAATTTTGATCGTTTGAATTTTACTTTTTGGTCTGACCCAACAGCGGCAATTCTTATGTTTTTATAGATATGAAAAAATGATATTTATGCAAGGAGGTAATAAATGGTTTAAATGGGTATGATGTCCATTGACTAACTTTATTGATACTACTTGAATGATATTTCCCTTTATTCCTGATTAGAATTTACACATCTAGGGCGGGGGGTGTGAGTGAGTGAGTGAGATATTATATTAGGATTGTTTTCTTGGTTATATTGAAATAAGAGGGGGGAGGGGTGAAAATATTATTTATATATTTTATTGAAAGTTGTAAGTGCTATTTTGTAATATATTCTGTAATGTATTCATGTATGCACTATTTTAAGTTTCAAAATGAATAAAGAATTATAAATAATTGCTGGGTATTATATCAAAATTCACCCTAAACTTCCGAATCCGGATCCGAATGCAAGACAGCAAACACTTTTTGCAACCTATGATCCCTGAAGAAACGATTGTGAGTTATCGTGAAACGTTGGCCATCGTCGGTGAATCATAGCAGTATTTTCCAGCATTTAAATTTTTGGACAACACAACACCCAATGACCCACTCAGTGTGTGAACCAGTTGAGTGGAGTGGACTAACTGGGGGGTGGAAATGGGCCCGGAGTTTGCTCAGCAGAATTTCCCAGACCACCTCTTCCTCTCAACACATTGACACGCTGCCACCACCACCACTAGAAACACCTCACTGGGTAGGCCAGCTATGCTATAAACTTTATAAAACACATTATTATATTTTCTTATAAAGCACATATTTTAACTGAACTCTCTGACATCCTCAGCCTTTCCATTCACAAAAATAGAAGGAAGAAAAGTTCCCATTTCCTGCTGTTTCATGTCCCCGGCCTATACAATATTTTTTTTCTGCAGACCTTCAAAAGTCTGACCAAATCCTCGTTTCACTTGCATTATAAAGTACTGAGGATGCCATCTCTCCCCAATCCCAGGTCCTAAAGTCTAAGACAATAGCGCAAACTAATGCTGCCAGATTCAGGAAAAAAAATTTCGATTCGATTCAGCCTATTGAATTGGTTTTTCAATTTGATTTTCCTGCCCAGTTGGGTGATTTTTTTCAAAACTCCTGGTGGGTTTTATAGCTTTTTCACCCCCTTTGGCTTCTCCTAACCACACTGGCGCTGTGGTGTAAATAAAATAAAGAAACAAAAAGGACTTTTCCTCTCTCTGTTAAATCCTAACTCACGTTTGCAGTCCAACACCAGCTCTGTCAGGATATACATTTCAAATCTGACATATTATAATCACAAAACAGAAAATAAAATTAATTTTTCTACCTTTTGTTGTCTGGTTATATTTCAAATCTTGTTGGTCCAAGGCTCTGGTTTTCTTCTGATAACTTGCTTGCCAGGGTCTCCTTCTTTCTTCTTTCTGCGTGCTAACCATCCATCTGCCAACTCTGTCCTCCCTTTCCATTTCCCTTTCCTCCCCAGGAAGTCTGGTATCTTTCCTTTTTTTCATCTCCCTCCACAGATCCACCTTTTCTTAACTACCCTTTCATCCGGCATCTCTCCCTCCTTCCCCACCACCCCAGAGTCCACCATCTCTCCCTTTCTTTTCCCAATTACCCTCCTATCCAGTATCTCTATCCCTCCTCCACACCATCCCTTGTGTCCAATTTCTCTCCCTTTCAGTTCCTTCCCTCCCTAAATCCCATGGTCCATCATTTCTCTCCCTCTCCTCTATTTTCAGACCCATTATTTCTTCATCCCCCCCCAAAGTTTGGCATATGCACGTCTCTTTGAACACCCCCTTCCCTCTGTGTACTTCTAAACCAGGGTCCCCCCAAAGGCCTGTCCCCCCTTAAAGGTCTGCCTGTCCCCCCTTGAAGGCCTGCACCCCCCTTGAAGGCCTGTCCCACCCCCTTGTAGGCCTGTCCCCCCCCCTTGAAGGCCTGTCCCCCCCCTTGAAGGCCTGCACCCCCCCGAAGTCCTGCACCCCCCCTGAAGGCCTGCACCCCCCTGAAGGCCTGTCCCACCCCCTTGTAGGCCTGCCCACCCCCTTGAAGGCCTGTCCCTCCCCCTTGTAGGCCTGTCCCTCCACCTTGAAGACCTGCCTACCTGTCCCCCCTTGAAGGCCTGTCCCCCCCTTGAAGGTCTGCACCCCCCCGAAGGCCTGCACCCCCCTGAAGGCCTGTCCCTCCCTTGAAGGCCTGTCCCACCCCCTTGTAGGCCTGTCCCCCCCTTGTAGGCCTGTCCCCCCCTTGAAGGCCTGCCTGCCTGTCCCCCCCTTGAAGGCCTGTCCCCCCCTTGAAGGCCTGCACCCCCCCGAAGTCCTGCACCCCCCCTGAAGTCCTGCACCCCCCCCCTGAAGGCCTGTCCCACCCCCTTGTAGGCCTGCCCACCCCCTTGTAGGCCTGCCCACCCCCTTGTAGGCCTGTCCCTCCTTGTAGACCTGTCCCCCCTTGAAGGCCTGCCTGCCCCCCCTTGAAGGCCTGTCCCTCCCCCTTGAAGGTCTGCACACCCCCCCCCGAAGGCCTGTCCCCCCCCTTGAAGGCCTGCCTGCCTGTCACCCCCCTCCCCCTTGAATGCCTGCCTGCCTGCCCACCCGCCCCACCCCGAAGGACCGCTCGCCCCCCTGGCCTCCCCGCACCACCTATGAAGCAGCACTACCTATGCTCCCGGTCTTGCCGTTCAGTCCCCACCACCACCACCACCCCCGAAGGACCGCTCGCCCCACTGACCTTCCTGCACCACCTATGAAGCAGCCGCAGCAGGATCGCGACGTCAGCTATCCCTGCGCTGCTTCCTGCGCCGCATTCCCGCCCCTCCTCTGACGTCAGAGGAGGGGCGGGACCGCGGCGCAGGAAGCAGCGCCCAAGAAGCTTAGGGATAGCTGACCTCGCGATCCTGCTGCTTGCTGCTTCACAGGTGGTGCAGGAAGGTCAGTGGGGCGAGCGGTCCTTCGGGGGTGTGGGGGGACTGAACGGCAAGGCCGGGAGCACCCCTTCAGGGCTGGCACCCGGGGCGGACCGCCCCTCCCGCCCCCCCCTTGGTACGCCACTGCCTCCACCAAACGGCCATATACAGACACAGATCGTGCAAGTCTGCCCAGTACTTGCCTTAGTTCAATTTTTAATATTATTTTCTGATTCTAGATCCTCTGTGTTCATCCTACACTTCTTTGAACTCAGTCACAGTTTTACTCTCCACCACCTCTCTCGGGAGCGCATTCCAGGCATCCACCACCCTCACTGTAAAGTAGAATTTCCTAACATTGTCTTTGAATCTACCACCCCTCAACCTCAAATTATGTCCTCTGGTTTTACCATTTTCCTTTCTCTGGAAAAGATTTTGTTCTACGTTAATACCCTTAAAGTATTTGAACGTCTGAATCATATTTCCCCTGTCTCTCCTTTCCTCTAGGGTATACATATTCAGGGCTTCCAGCCTCTCCTCATACGTCTTCTTGTGCAAGCCTCCTATCATTTTCATTGCCCTCCTCTGGACTGCTTCAAGTCTTCTTACGTCCTTCGCCAGATATGGTCTCCAAAACTGAACACAATACTCCAAGTGGGGCCTTACCAGTGACCTGTACAGGGGCATCAACACCTTCTTCCTTCTACTGGCTACGCCTCTCTTTATACAGCTCAGCATCCTTCTGGCAGAAGCCACTGCCTTGTCACACTGTTTTTTCGCCTTTAGATTTTCGAACACTATCACCCCAAAGTCCCTCTCCCTGTCCGTGCATATCAGCTTCTCTCCTCCCAACATATACGGTTCCTTCCGATTATTAATCCTCAAATGCATTACTCTACATTTCTTTGCATTGAATTTTAGTTGCCAGGCATTAGACCATTTCTCTAACTTTTGCAGATCCTTTTTCATATTTTTCACTCCCTCTTCGGTGTATACTCTGTTACAAATCTTGGTATCATCTGCAAAAAGGCACACTTTTCTTTCTAACCCTTCAGCAATGTCACTCACAAACATATTGAACAGGATCGGCCCCAGCACCGAATCCTGAGGGACTCCACTACTCACCTTTCCTTCCTCCGAGAGACTTCCATTAACCACCACCCTCTGGCATCTGTCCGACAGCCAGTTTCTAACCCAGTTCACCACTTTGGGTCCTAACTTCAGCCCTTCAAGTTTGTTCAACAGCCTCCTATGAGGAACTGTATCAAAGGCTTTGCTGAAATCTAAGTAAATTACATCTAGCATATATCTTCGATCCAGCTCTCTGGTCACCCAATCAAAAAATTCAATCAGGTTCGTTTGGCATGATTTACCTTTTGTAAAGCCATGTTGCCTCGGATCCTGTAACCCATTAGATTTAAGGAAGTACACTATCCTTTCTTTCAGCAACACTTCCATTATTTTTCCAACAACTGAAGTCAGGCTCACTGGCCTGTAGTTTCCTGCTTCATCCCTGTGACCACTTTTGTGAATAGGGACCACATCTGCTCTCCTCCAATCCCCAGGAACCACTCCGTCTCCAGAGATTTGTTGAACAAGTCTTTAATAGGACTTGCCAGAACCTCTCTGATCTCCCTCAGTATCCTGGGATGGATCCCGTCTTGTCCCATTGCTTTGTCCACCTTCAGTTTTTCAAGTTGCTCATAAACACTCTCCTCTGTGAATTGCGCAGAATCTACTCCATTTTCTCGTGTAACTTTGCTAGACAATCTTGGTCCTTCTCCAGGATTTTCTTCTGTGAACACAGAACAGAAGTATTTGTTAAGCACATTTACTTTTTCCTCATCACCCTCCACATATCGGTTCCCAGCATCTTTTAGTTTAGCAATTCCATTTTTCATCTTCCTCCTTTCACTAATATATCTGAAAAAAATTTTGTCTCCCTTTTTTACATTTTTAGCCATTTGTTCTTCCGCCTGTGCTTTCATCAGACGTATCTCTCTCTTGGCTTCTTTCAGTTTCATCCTGTAGTCCTTTCTGCTCTCCTCTTCTTGAGGTTTTTTATATTTCACGAACGCCAACTCTTTGGCCTTTATTTTCTCCACCACTAGTTTGGAGAACCATATCGGCTTCCTTTTCTCTTGTTTTTATTGATTTTCTTCACATAAAGGTCCGTAGTCATTTTTATCGCTTCTTTCAGCTTAGACCACTGTCTTTCCACTTCTCTTATGTTCTCCCATCCTAACAGCTCTTTCATCAGGTACTCTCCCATTGCATTAAAATCCGTACATTTGAAATCTAGGACTTTAAGTATCGTGCGGCCACTCTCAACTTTAGCCGTTATATCAAACCAAACCGTTTGATGATCGCTACTTCCCAGGTGAGCACCCACTCGAACATTACAGATATTCTCTCTATTTGTGAGGACCAGATCCAATATGGCTTTTTCCCTTGTGGGTTCCGTCACCATTTGTCTGAGCAGAGCCTCTTGAAAGACATCCATAATCTCCCTACTTCTTTCTGATTCCACAGACGGAACATTCCAGTCCGCATCCGGCAGTTTGAAATCTCCCAATAGCAGAATCTCCTCTTTCCTTCCAAACTTTTGGATACACACAATCAGATCCTTATCAATTTGCTGCGACTGAGTCGGAGGTCTGTAGACTACACCCACGTAGATAGAAGTTCCATCTTCTCTTTTCAGAGCGATCCATATCGCTTCTTCCTCTCCCCAGGTCCCTTGCATTTCGGTCGCTTGGATATTGATCTTTACATAGAGAGCTACTCCTCCACCTTTTTGACCATCTCTGTCCTTCCTAAAAAGATTATATCCCGGTATGTTTGCATCCCATCCATGTGATTCACTGAACGTCTCTGTGATAACGACAATATTTAAATCTGCCTCTAACATCAGGGCTTGCAGATCATGAACTTTGTTGCTTAGTCTGTGAGCATTTGTGGTCATCGCTTTCCAGCTATTTTTCAGCGGTAATCTCCTTTTTCGAATGGATTTTTGTTTCGTTTCACTTTCCTTTGCAATACTAAGAAATGAGTTGCTGATATTGTTTATGTTGCAATATTTACTACTATCACAGATTTTCTTTTGCCGGGGGTGGTCTTTATAATTGTCCTTCTTACATACACCACCCCCACCTTCTAGTTTAAATGTCTAGAAACATATTGTCTAAATTTCTCTGCAAGGTTTCTTTTTCCTGCTGTAGTAATATGTAGGCCATCAGTGCAATATAGCTTCTTGTCCTTCCATGTATTTCCCCATCCCCATTACCCTAATGTTAACTGGATAAATGTCACATCAGAAAATGGTAGGAAAGTAAAATTTGTTTTAGTTCATCCTGAAACCATTTCTGGCACAGAAGATCTTTAATATCCTCTTCAGTAAAGACTAAAGCAAAAAATTTCATTTAGGGCTCCTTTTATAAAGGTGCGCTAGCGTTTTTAGTGCACACACCGGATTAGCGCACGCTATAGCGCGTGCTAACCGAAAAACTACCGCCTGCTCAAGAGGAGGCAGTAGCGGCTAGCGCGCAGGGCATTTTAGCGCGTGCTATTCCATGCGTTAAGGCCCTAACGCGCCTTCGTAAAAGGAGCCCTTAATCTCTCCACTATGGCCTGCTGACAAGGGTGGTTCTATAGTGGTGATGGACCAGAACAAGTGTATCGGTGAAACTGAATGACAAATCACTGATTTACAGTATTATGTTCCATTACCAGGGGATTCGACAAATAATTTGAAAAAAGAAATTGACAATACGGTATCGGCAGCTCGTAAAACTAGAAAGAAGCCTTTTTAACAGTTGATCATCTGGTTATCCCTACAATTTATGTTCTACCAAAGATCCACAAATCATTGACAGAACCCCCCCAGATGTCCTATCATTTCTGGCAATGAGTACATCCTTGAACCGTTATAATTTGTTGATTTTTTTTCTGAATCCATTTGTTCCTCTTTTTGAGTCCTGTGTTAAGAATACATCATCAGTGATAAATATGCCTTAAGACTTTGATGGCAATGTAGAGGAAACCATATAAGTGACCATGGACATCAAATCTCTATACACAAATATTCCACAGCTTTCTGCACTAGATATAGTTTCAAGTACACTAAGCAAACAAGAATCTCACAGTGTCACACTCCCGGTACCGGATTCTGGGCAGGCTACCGGGCAGTGCACAAAATACAGACTCTGGCGTGCCTTCAAAGGTTGAAAACCCTGCTGGGATAATAGTAATAAGGAGAAAATAGTAGTCAGAATAGCACAGTTCTCCCAATACAATAAGGCTCTCTTTCTTCCAATGGTACAAATAAGAAAGCTTTATTCAGCAAAGTAGCCAATGTTCAAAATGTTCAAAAAAAACAGCAGCAAACAAAAGCAAACAGCGCATTTGTCCTGGCTATAAGCTCTGCAGTCCTTCTGACTGCTAAGTCAGCACACGGCTGTTCACACCCTTCCCTCAGGGTAAGTATTGTTAGTCCCTCACCAGCTTCTTCTGAGCAAAAAGGAAAACAATATTTGGTGAGTTTTTCACAGTCTTGTCAAAAGTCAATTTGTCCTAGCAAAGCACACTTTGCCTGCCTGGATTTAATCAGGCTGCCCCTCCCAACTCTAGTAAGTTAGTGGGGTTGGGGAATTGTTGAATCCACTATCAAAAAAACAGCCAAATTGGCCCCACAATCCCAACCCTGTGGATCTTACGTGGATTCACCCCACAATTCCCACTATAACACTCAGTAGCTGAGCTTTCAAAAACAGCACAAAAAACACAGTCCAAAGTCCATACAAACAGGGTAGATTTACCCTGCAATGAGCCTCTAAATACTCCCACGGCCAGCACAAGTTCCTTTATTCAACAACACACTGCAGTTCAAAGAAAAAAGAAAACTTTCCTCCATTCATTCTTCCAACGGTTCAGAGCAAAAGTCTATGGCTTCATCTGACTGCAGGCAATTTGGCTGGTTCAACAATGAGGAATCTTCCAAATCCTGCATTTCAATTTCATTCCCTTGCCTGAACTCTGGAGCACCCAGCCATGTGTCTGCTTCCTCTGTGAGCTCAGCACTAACTCTCCTGGGTTTGCACTGCTCTACCTGCCTTGCTCTGAGAGTGCCACGCCCACACCTATGTGGGGGCTGGGCAGGCTTCAGCTTTCCTTGAGATCTCTCCTGATCTTCAATTAGCCTCAACAGGTGTGTGCCTACAGGGCTTAGATCCTGTTTCTTAGGTTGAGTCTTCCTGGAAGCTATGCTAGGTTTAAAGGGGGGGTTGTCCTCAAACTGCTCCCACTCCTCCCCAGGCTCCTGCTCCTGGGAAATCTCTCTAGAAGCAAAGTCCTGTTCCATGCCAGCTGGAGAGCTGCTGCACTGATCAGCTCTGTTAAGCTTCAGGGCTAAGTTTCTCTGTTTTCTGGCAGGAACAAGGCTAGCTGTAGTGCTGGGCTTGTGACAACAGGCATCCCTAATCATTTCATTTTAACTCTAGCAACTGTTGCAGTCACCAACAACTATTTCTGTTTTAAAGGGAAATTTTATCAACAGATTCGAGGGACAGCGATGGGTTCCTCTATGGCTCCCGACTTGGCCAATTTATACGTGACAGAATTTGAAAAGAAATATCTTCAAATACACTCATTTTCTCAAGAAATTTTAATGTATAAAAGATATATAGATGATGTGTTTATTCTATGGAAGGGTTGCCCTGAGAGACTCCAAGAGTTCCATCTATGGATTAATAATTGTGATCCAAATTTAAAGTTCAAGATGCAATTCGATGTGAGGAGTATTTTCTGGACATCAGGATCACTAAAACTAGATACAGTTTGAAGACTTCCATATACAAGAAAGAGACAGACAGGAATTCTTATTTGCATTTTATGAATTTTCACAAGAATCTGAAGCGAAATTGGCCATATTCTCAATTTTTGAGGCTCCTTAGATTATGTACAGATATGAGTGAGTTTAAACGACAAGTACCATGTATGGTTAAAAATTTCACCAATAGAGGTTACCTTGTGAAATGTGTGCAACAATGTTTACTTAAAGCAAGGACCAAGAATCGTGCAGATCTTCTTCAAACTAGAAGAATGAAACAACCACCAGACATCTATTGATCATTATATGAGCATTCATTTTTCCATTGTTGTATTTAATTTACATAATTCATATTCAATATTTAATTGCTAATTGTTTTCCCATGTTGTCATTTTTTCATAATGTTTGTTTTTGTGTGTGGTACATATATCATATACACCCATGGTCTCAAACTCAAACCCTTTGCAGGGCCACATTTTGGATTTGTAGATACTTGGAAGGCCTCAGAAAAAAGTTAGTTTCTTATTAAAAAATGACAATTTTGCATGAGGTAAAACTCTTTATAGTTTATAAATATTTCCTTTTGGCTAAGTCAAAATAATTTTTATAATTTATAGATAGACATATGATTAAGAAACTGTTTTATTTTACTTTTGTGATTATGATAAACATAACGAGGGCCTCAAAATATTACCTGGTGGTCCACATGTGGCCCCCAGGCCGGGAGTTTGAGACCACTGATATACACTATACATATTTACATTTTTATTGTTTATGTATGTATTTTAGGTTACTGAGGCAGGTTGTAGAGGTCGAAACACGTGTGTGTCAAGCCACTGCACTACAATGTGATTTGATTAATAAAATTGCACACCAACTGTTTTGGACTTCCACTGTAATTTGGTTCTCGGGAACCTTATAACATGCATTATGTTTTTCTGGATATGTAGAGTAACTCTGTTTATATTGGTCCCCAACAGAAAAATGTGGAGGATGCAAAGTGAGTATACTTGATGAATCATAGCAGCACCAACTCAGGGTAAGAAGCCAAAAATGCTGGACTACATTTCACATACAAGCCTGATTCATTTACATACACTCTCAAACAGCACACTTTTTAAATCTGACTTCATAGAGTATATTCAGCAAAAAGCCAGAACTCTCACACATTTAAAGGACAAGCAAGTTACAACTTGAAATCTGCCCCCACCCTAACAGTAGTGGCCTATCAAGCTTCAAAACATCAGTAATAACTACCATGAAATATACGCACGTGTCAGAATGTACAGATAGTTTTCTGCAATATGGAGCTCATAATCGAAACAAATACATCTAAAATCCCACCCAAATCAGCACTTGGACGACATTAAACACAGGTCGTCTGATAATCGAAACAGAACTCATATCTAAAAACAGTTTAGGCCTTTTCAGTGCCGCTGTGTTTCCCAGAGTTGAAAGGAGGAGTGGTGAGGGTAAGATTTGGGCTTGACGTGGGCTGATCTAGACTTAGTCATACTGCAAGTATAATCGAAAGTTTAACGAGACTGCCTAGATGGAACTTATACATAGTAACTTAGACGATCTAAAAACAGGTCTAAATGCCCAGAAGGCATCCAAAGTGACAAGATAACCACTGCAGACACAAAGTACAGACCCCCCACACACTCCCCAGTGATCATTGACCCCCCTCCCCATTGCCATAAAAATCAGAATAAAAACATACATACCTGCCTCCAGAATATCAGCACCTGGCATAGGAAAGCCTAGTAGAGGTGGCTTAAGTAGTCTGGGGAGTGGGCTAGTGTACCAAAGAGAGGAGGACCCAGATCCATAAGCCACTCTAACCACTGCATTCATTGTGAAACATGCACCCACCAAAACCATATTGTACTGCCATATAAGTGGCACTTGCAGCCATAAGGGCTATTGGGGTGGTAGGTTTTGTGGGGGCTCATCATGACCTATAAGGGAGTTGTAGTGAGATGTTTGTGGCAACCATTTTTTGAAGTTCGCAGGAGTGCCCTGCAAGGTGCCCCACTACTGTTGCCATGTCTGGGTGGGCAGTCCATCACTTTGCTGACCCCACCCACGTCCAAAAGGTCTTGTTCTAGGTGTTTTTGACTTAGACAAAGTTATGGATGAGAATGGGGTATAAAGATAGACAACTTAGCAGTCTGGATGATCAAATGGCTGGACGTACAAGTAGATGATTAAAAAAAATATATATATATTTTGGATGTATTTCAAGAATGGACTGTGAATGTTTCCAACTTTGGGCAACTAGAGACTTAGCCCCAAAACGGACTTAGATGTATTTTTTAATGATGCCCCTCCACGTATATTTCTTCTCTTCATTGACTGGCAATTGTCTTCCAGTATCTTGGCAAAACAGATCTTTTTCTGTCATGGCCTCGTACCTATCACACACTTCCTCACCTCAAGGCTCAGGGCACTGGGCAATGCAGTCTTATCTATCATACACTAGAGTTCCAGTTCTGCACAATCTGCTCTACAGAACTTCTGCTGAGAGGAGTGAGAAACTACTGAGATGCATGACTAATAAGAACTTAGTAACATAGTAACATAGTAGATGATGGCAGATAAAGACCCGAATGGTCCATCCAGTCTGCCCAACCTGATTCAATTTAATTTTTTTTTTTTTTTAATTTAATTTTTTGTAATTTTTCTTCTTAGCTATTTCTGGGCAAGAATCCAAAGCTTTACCCGGTACTGTGCTTGGGTTCCAACTGCCAAAATCTCTGTTAAGACTTACTCCAGCCAATCTACACCCTCCCAGCCATTGAAGCCCTTCCCTGCCCATCCTCCAACAAACGGCCATACACAGACACAGACCGTGCAAGTCTGCCCAGTAACTGGCTTAGTTCAATATTTAATATTATTTTCTGATTCTAAATCTTCTGTGTTCATCCCACGCTTCTTTGAACTCAGTCACAGTTTTACTCTCCACCACCTCTCTCGGGAGCGCATTCCAGGCATCCACTACCCTCTCCGTAAAGTAGAATTTCCTAACATTGCCCCTGAATCTACCACCCCTCAACCTCAAATTATGTCCTCTGGTTTTACCATTTTCCTTTCTCTGGAAAAGATTTTGTTCTACGTTAATACCCTTCAAGTATTTGAACGTCTGAATCATATCTCCCCTGTCTCTCCTTTCCTCTAGGGTATACATATTCAGGGCTTCCAGTCTCTCCTCATACGTCTTCTGGCGCAAGCCTCCTATCATTTTCGTCGCCCTCCTCTGGACCGCCTCAAGTCTTCCTACGTCTTTCGCCAGATACGGTCTCAAAAACTGAACACAATACTCCAAGTGGGGCCTCACCAATGACCTGTACAGGGGCATCAACACCTTCTTCCTTCTACTGACTACGCCTCTCTTTATACAGCCCAGCATCCTTCTGGCAGCAGCCACTGCCTTGTCACACTGTTTTTTCTCCTTTAGATCTTCGGACACTATCACCCCAAGGTCCCTCTCCCCATCCGTGCATATCAGCTTCTCTCCTCCCAGCATATACGGTTCCTTCCTATTATTAATCCCCAAATGCATTACTCTGCATTTCTTTGCATTGAATTTTAGTTGCCAGGCATTAGACCATTCCTCTAACTTTTGCAGATCCTTTTTCATATTTTCCACTCCCTCTTCGGTGTCTACTCTGTTACAAATCTTGGTATCATCTGCAAAAAGGCACACTTTTCCTTCTAACCCTTCAGCAATGTCACTCACATACATATTGAACAGGATTGGCCCCAGCACCGAACCCTGAGGGACTCCACTAGTCACCTTTCCTTCCTTCGAGCGACTTCCATTAACCACCACCCTCTGGCGTCTGTCCGACAGCCAGTTTCTGACCCAGTTCACCACTTTGGGTCCTAACTTCAGCCCTTCAAGTTTGTTCAACAGCTTCCTATGAGGAACTGTATCAAAGGCTTTGCTGAAATCCAAGTAAATTACATCTAGCATATGTCCTCGATCCAGCTCTCTGGTCACCCAATCAAAAAATTCAATCAGGTTCGTTTGGCATGATTTACCTTTTGTAAAGCCATGTTGCCTCGGATCCTGTAACCCATTAGATTCAAGGAAGTACACTATCCTTTCTTTCAGCAACACTTCCATTATTTATCCAACAACTGAAGTGAGGCTCACCGGCCTGTAGTTTCCTGCTTCATCCCTGTGACCACTTTTATGAATAGGGACCACATCCGCTCTCCTCCAATCCCCAGGAATCACTCCCGTCTCCAGAGATTTGTTGAACAAGTCTTTAATAGGACTCGCCAGAATCTCTCTGAGCTCCCTTAGTATCCTGGGATGGCTGGAAAGGAACCCTGGGAGTAAAACCAGATAAAGAATGCTCAGGTACCTGAAGGGGATCAGATATTCTGCAGGAAGCCAGTGCTCAGATATGAAATGAGATCACATGCCTATAATCCATTTACTTAGGAGGGTGAAACTGGCATATTGCTAAAGTGTAGGTATTCAAATCTGTAATCTGCTTTGCTGATTGGGTGATTGCATTAATCTTGGCAGTAGGCTTGTGATTCTAATGAAGCTATCTCATAAAGTTGTCTAGGGGGGAGTAAACTGGGTTAGGTTGGACATGGTACTTTGGCTATAAATACCGTATTTTTCACTCCATAAGATGCACTTTTTCCCCTCTGAAGGCGCTGCTAAATCTCCAATGTAATTTGAATGACCTCACACCGACAACCCAATTGCGGTATATAATATATGTTTAATAGCAATAAACAAGACAGTTTACATAAAAAATAGTATCCAAATAGGATATAGTATCAGCAAATTAGGCTAACGGAGGAGCTTACACAGAGTAAGGGTATGTCATGTGTTGCCCAATCCGTTCTAAAGCTATAAGTCACCAGGTATGCTACTTTTATACCATAGTTTAGTAGCCTAGGGTTAAGAGTGCTACCTGGTTACAAATTACATACTTAGTTTCTATTGGATTGTCACATCTGTCATCTCCGTTGATTGGAATGTATACATACTGGCAATTAGGCCACAATGAAGCGTGGTGTCACATGGTGTCAAATTTGACTTCTCTATTTCCCATGACAATGCATTCTTAATACTAAGATCAATGATCCCTGAGGGTGGGCACCCTCACCCTCCCTCCTAATCTTGCTTATAGATTGTCAGCAGCTTTATATACAAATGATATAATTTTGACCATGTCATTTTGATCTGACATTGTGACCTTTCTTGTGGGCCAAGCATTTCTTGGAATGTCCCAGAATAGAACATCCACCATTTGTCACAGTCAGCAGATGTTTGCCAGCTGCTAGGGCAAAAGATGAAGTCCTCTTGCAAAAGTATTTGTGCTGACAGGAAAATATGCACTTTTTGCACAGTTCATAGACCTTATAGTAGGTTTGATTCAGCAGCACAATGCCCCTCCTAAGGGTCTCCTAATGGTCTTTTTCCCTCTCACCCCCCAGGTACCTTTTTAAAGTTGCGGTGGTCCAGCGCACTCTCCTGTTGGATAGCTGGCTTTGGTAGCAAAGCGGCACGATGCAGGAGCACGACCTATGCGCTTCCTTCCTGGTCTCACACTGCTCAGTGATTGGCTTATGTCAGTTCTTGATGAGAACTGACCTCAGCCAATCACTGAGCGGCATGGGACCAGGCAAGAAGCACAAAGGTTGTGCTCCTGCGTCATGATGCTCTGCTACCAAAGCCAGCCGTCCAGTAGGAGAGCGCACTGGACCACCGCAACTTTAAAAAGGTACCGGGGCTGTGGGCTGCATGCGGGCTTCTTCAGGCTGCAGGTGGGCTGCTTCAGGCTTCCCAGCACCAGACCACAAGAAGCATCCCCGTGTAGAGGAGGAAATTTTTTTCCTTGGTTTTTCCTCCTCTACAGGGGAGTGCATCTTATAGAACAAAAAAATACGGTAATAGCCCACAATCAAGAGTAAAATCTGAGGTATGAGATGCGGACTGTCGCTTCCTGGCATTTTGACTCAGACTGATTACCTGTACAATATATGGCAGTGGTCTCCAACACGTGGCTCCCAAAGTCCATTTTTGTGGCCCTTATATCCAGTGATCCCACTGCCACTGTGGGTAGAGAAAAGGCCCTATGAAGCTCTGCTATATTGAGTACCTGCATAGTCACACTGAAGCCTGTGCACATACATGCACACATGCAAATACTGTTGACTCCCCTCTCCCCATGCATGTGCATGCCTGTCAATGTGACCATGCAGTCACACATAAACCATCAGAGCTTCATGAGGCCTTTTCAAAACTCTCAACATTGCACCTCTGCTCCAGCTGAGCCCTAAAAATCTAAGTAAAGTGGAATTACATGTTTACTGATTATTGGTGGAACATGTAGCTCTCATTTTAATATTTGCTTGAAAGATGCAAAAATTAGGGAAAAGGTCTGTGATTATTTGCACCAAGATGGGCTGACAGGTAGCAATGCAATGTAGTGCCTGGTATATGTACTGTCATTACATACATTTTTAGTAATTTTTATAGAATTTGAGGATTGATGCAGAATAATAGGTGCCAAGTTATAGAATGATAGAGGCAAATTTTCTTATCAAGCTATGCCTGAACTGGTATGCTTTTTAAAATTTTAGATGATTGTTTCAAAAGATACATATATATATAGTGCTGCCATATGGATAATCAGTGGCATTAATATAGATAAAGAAAACCAACAGAACCTGCAGTAAAAAATGCAAAATGAAAACAAAACAAAACTGCAGGACAATGTGCAGGGAGCAGGAATTTATTATACAAAAATTCTTAACATTTATAGCACAACATAAATAAACATATCCAAAAAACTGGTCCTAATTTACAGATGGACTGGAGCCAACACGGTCTGTGTTTCGAAGAAACACTCCTTCCTCAGGGGTCCCTACTGATGGCAAGTGATGTATCAGAGAATCAGATTGGATAAAAAAATGAGATAAAACAGGCTTAGGATCTCCTGTTTGAGGCCCTCAATAACTAACCTCACAACACTCGATATGCTGGTATAAGTAATATAATTCTTTATTAATAAATCTATAACAGCTTACAAGAATAAACCTTTCAGCATATAGAGTAACACCATATATTGGTACACCAGGCTGGCCTGAGGAACCTCAGATCTGTTCTACCTACTTCCGCCTAAAGGCTTTCTTATATAAATTTTTGGTAGCTTAAAGCCACGTTGGTATACATTACATTGTTAAGTTTTATTAGGTACTTACATACGTCATGAGGGAGTGTATGTGGGGGGGGTCTGTACTTTGTCCCTGCAGTAATTATCTGGCCACTTTGGATGCCTTCTAGGCATTTAGACCTGTTTTTAGATTACCTAAGTCACAACGTTTAAGTTCCATCTAGGCAGCCTTGTCAAACTTTCAAATATCCCTGCAGGATGAATTAAGTCTAGGTCAGCCCTCATCCTGCCCACCTCCCACCTCTTCCAGAAATGCCCCTTTGAGCTCTGGGCACACAGCAACATTCTGAGGCCTAAAAAGTCTCTGGATACGTCTAAAAACCCATTTTGATTATTGGCACTTGGACGACTGGCTTTTAGGTTGTCCTAGTGCTGATTTGGGTGGGGTTTTAGACGTAGTTCTGTTTCATAAGAACATAAGAACATAAGCAGTGCCTCTGCCGGGTCAGACCACAGGTCCATCCTGCCCAGCAGTCCGCTCCCGCGGTGGCCAAAAACAGGTCAAGGCCTGTCTGAATCATCAGAAGGGCTCCCCTGTCACCTTGGTTTCCCATTTAAGTTCTGCCCTCCTATCGAAGTCCTAGCCCTCCGGTCTTGCACATGCACGACCAGGTTGGTTTACTCAGTACCCCACGATCCCTCTATCCCTCAGGAATCCATCCAATCCCTGCTTGAATCCCTGTACCGTACTCTGCCTGATCACTTCCTCCGGAAGCGCATTCCAAGTGTCCACTACCCTTTGGGTGAAAAAGAACTTCATTGCATTTGTTTTGAACCTGTCTCCCTTCAGTTTCTCAGAATGCCCCCTCGTATTTGCTGTCCCCTTCAGTCTGAAGAATCTGTCCCTATCCACCCTCTCTATGCCCCTCATGATCTTGAAGGTCTCTATCATATCTCCCCTGATTCTCCTTTTCTCCAGAGAGAAGAGCCCCAGCCTATCCAGCCTCTCAGCGTACGAGCAGTGTTCCAGCCCTTTTACCATTTTTGTTGCTCTCCTTTGGACTCTCTCAAGTACCGCCATGTCCTTCTTGAGGTGCGGCGACCAATACTGGACGCAGTATTCCAGATGCGGACGTACCATCGCTCGATACAATGGCATGATGACTTCCCGTGTTCTGGTTGTTATGCCCTTCTTTATGATGCCCAGCATCCTGTTGGCTTTTTTCGAGGCTGCTGCGCACTGTGCAGATGGCTTCAGTGATGCATCTACCAGCACACCCAAGTCTCTCTCGAGTCTGCTGTCTCCCAACAATACCCCCCCCAATTTGTAGTTGAACAACGGGTTCTTTTTCCCTATATGCATGACCTTGCATTTGTCTACGTTGAAGCGCATTTGCCATTTGTTTGCCCAGTCTTCCAGCTTGTCCAGGTCCCTTTGTAGGTCCTCACACTCCTCCCTGGTCCTAACTCTGCCGCACATTTTGGTATCGTCTGCGAATTTTATAACCTCACACTTTGCCTCCTTTTCCAGGTCATTGATGAATATGTTAAAGAGTAAAGGCCCCAGCACCGATCCTTGTGGCACACCGCTCGTGACTCCCCGCCAGTCAGAATATTGGCCCTTTACTCCAACCCTCTGCAGTCTACCCGACAGCCAGTGCTTGATCCATCTGTGCACATCCCCTCCCACCCCGTGGCTCCACAGCTTCTTAAGTAGCCTTTCATGTGGCACCTTGTCGAAAGCCTTTTGAAAGTCGAGGTAAATGATGTCTATGGGCTCCCCATTGTCCATCCGGCTGCTTATTCCCTCAAAGAAGTACAGAAGGTTCGTTAGGCACGACCTTCCCTTACAGAATCCGTGCTGGCTTGTTCTCAGTAGGCCATTCCTCTCGACGTGCTCACAAATGCCGTCCTTGATCATAGCTTCCACCATCTTCCCTATTATTGAAGTCAGGCTCACCGGCCTGTAGTTCCCGGGGTCACCCCTCGATCCCTTCTTGAAGATCGGTGTGACATTTGCCAATTTCCAGTCCTCTGGCACCTCACCAGTTTTCAAGGATAGGTTGCAAACATGTTGGATTGTGCCCGCTATTTCCTGTCTTAGTTCTTTCAGCACCCTTGGGTGGATCCCGTCCGGGCCTGGTGATTTGCCGCATTTTAACCTGTCTATCTGTTTGAGGACATCCTCCCTACTTACCTCTATGTGCTCTAATTTTTCAGCCTGTTCCCCACTCATGAGCTCCTCTGAGTCCGGTATATTAGATGTGTCTTCGCTCGTGAAAACCGACGAGAAGAACGTGTTCAACCTCTCAGCTACCTCTTTATCCTCCTTAATCACTCCCTTCCTGTCCCCATCGTCCAACGGCCCTACCTCCTCTCTCGCTGGTCGCTTCCCTTTAACGTAACTGAAGAATGCCTTGAAGTTTTTCGCCTCCTTGGCCAGCCCCTCTTCGTATTTCTCTTTTGCTTTTCTAACCTCCCGGTGGCATTCCTTTTGGCATTTCCTGTGCGCCTGGCGATTTTCCTCCGTTGGGTCCTCTTTCCATCTCCGGAAAGATACTTTTTTGTCCTTTATCGCCCTCTTTACTTCTATTGACATCCAAAACGGGTCCTTTGATCGCTTGTTCTTGCAGCCTTTCCTGAAATTGGGGACGTACATTCTCTGTGCTTCCTGCAGGGTGTCCCTAAATAGGGTCCAGGCGCTTCCCACAGTCTCCATCCTAATGATGTTTCTGAGCTTCCTCCCCACCATTTCCCTCATAGCAGCGTAGTTCCCTTTCTTGAAGTTCAACGCAGTTGTTGCGGTCCTCCTAACTATGGGTGTCCCTCTTTCTAATGTGAATCTGATCGTGTTATGATCACTGTTGCCTAGTGGTCCTCCCACTTCTACCCCTCTTGCAGGCCCCCCTAATCCGTTTAGGATGAGGTCAAGAGTAGCACCCCCTCGCGTCGGTTCTTTGACTAGTTGCTCCATGAAGCAGTCCTTCACAGCTTCTACAAATCCTGTCTCCCTAGTGCAGTTGGAGTGACCCGTACTCCAGTCTATCCCTGGGTAGTTGAAGTCCCCCATCACTGTTACACTTCCAGTCCTGCACTCCTGTCTCAATTCCGCTTCCAAGTCATGTCCGACTCCCTCTGGCGTACCAGGTGGTCGATAGTACAGCCCCAGTTTAATGCTCACACCCTTGTTTCCCGGTAATTTGACCCACAGCGATTCCAGCCCCTCTGCCTTCGTTGCCATATCCATTCCGACCGAGTGGATAGATTCCTTTATATATAGTGCTATGCCTCCCCCCTTTTTGTGGGTCCTGTCCCTCCTATAGAGCTTGTACCCTGGCAGTGCTATATCCCATTGATTTTCCTCTGTCCACCAGGTTTCTACAATTCCAATTATATCCAGGTCCTCCCCCTTGGCGACGACTTCTAGTTCACCCATCTTGGCCGTGAGGCTTCTTGCATTTGTGTATAAGCACCGCAGGTCCCGTCGTTTTTCTTCCACTTCTGCATTTACCTGGTCCACTTGCCCTTGGATTTCTGGCAGTTTTCCCGCTCTTTGTGTTTCTGTTTTACCCTCAGCCTTTACCCTCTTAGCTTTCAGCTTCCCCACATTCCCGCCACCCCACTTTCCCGCTTTTCCTCTGCGATTATGAACTCCATAGGGTCTGATATTTAGCACTATTTAGACAGATCGGAATGGCTCCTGGCCATCCAAATAGCACATAACTGGCTATCCACTGATATTCAGCAGGGGATAGCCGACCTTGTCACGCTGAATATTGTGACAAACCCAGCACCAGCACTAGTTCGGTCCCTAATAGGATCGGGTGCAGAAGAGCTGATCAGATTGATTCTGGCGCTCAACTTGAGGCTGACCTCCCTTGCCCCTATGATCAGAGCAGTAGTGATCTGGAGCAGAGGCAGGCAGACTGGCAACAGCAGCCTCCGGGCTTTAGGGCAGTTAGAGAAGCCACAAGGAATATAGTTGCATTAGATAAACCCAGGCAGAGAAAAGCTGCTTTAGAGCCAAAGCCCATCCCCCGCTACAGGCTGAAGGGGATTGGCTCTGAGCTGTTTAAAAGCAGGCTGAGACAAGCAGCAGGAGGAGGAGGAGGAGCGAGTGACCAGGGCGAGTCACTCCCACAGCCCAAGGCAGGTGAGGAGCTGTGGAGCAGAGCAGCAGAGACAACCGTGCCAGATTGGCCCATGCAGGATTTGGAAGAAATCCTCCCCACTTCAAACTTCCAGAGTCCAGATTGTGTGGAAGGCATGGAGGTACAAGTAGCTGACCCTATGCTAGAGAGCCAGACAGAATATATGGACACTGAATGAAGGAAGTGAGTAACTGGGAAACAATTAGTGGTTTGGTGTTTTTTCTTCCTTTTTGCCTGTGCTTTCCTTCTCTGCAAACCAAGCCTGAAGAATGTGAGATATGTTTGGGCTTTATGAGTATTTTTGAGTTTAAGAATAATACTTACTGGAATCCTAAACTATGGAAGTGATTTAAAGTCAAGTTTGGGAACAAGAAGCTCAAGAGAGAATATTTAAGTTTGTGGTTTTGAACTTTGGAAATCCTGCTGTGACTCCCGTTCCTGAAGCTAATTAGCTTATCTCTCTCAGCTGTGTGTTTTGCCTGCACGAGTGAGCTGAGGGAAAAGCTGATCTGTTTGCAAGAGCTATATTGCCTAAAGAGTTTGGTTTAATTTGGATTTACAGCAAAGGTTTATTTCAAACTTTATTTGGCTGCTGAAATCTGCTGTTACATGCCTCTGATATTAATACTGAGAGAAAGTTTGAATTATGAGTGAACACCAGGGTAAAGCAATCCTGAGTCAGAGCACATGATTCCAGGAATAACCAACTACAGGAAGTTGCTGTTTTGTTAAAGCTTTATTTTTGCAATTAACTTTATTTTGGAAAACATGCAAAAGTGTTCTTTATTTTATGTTACATCTTTTTGACCACCTGGTCAGAATAAACATCATATTCCTATTTGAAGAACTTGGTTTCACTGGTGATATTTGGAAACTCTTTGCTTGCCTTGTCTCTCATAGGCCTAGGCGGTCACCTAGAGCCACCTGAAAAGTCCTGAAGGTACCCCTGGTTAGAGGGGACACACCAGAATCCTTGTGTTTGTCACACGACAGCCCGCCGCTGCAGAGGGTTTGTGACAATATCCTGGCCTCTGGATTGGCCAGTGACTGGCTATGTTGCATGACATAGCCAGTCACTGACCATATTCAGCAGCTCGCTAGTTAAGTTCACGGCCAAAGACAACTGCCCAAAAGGGTGGTGCATCTTTGTCCGTTGACACTTAGCCAGTTAGTAACTAAATATTGGTAAAGTAGGCTGTCTTGGCTGGTCAATAATACACTAGAAATTCAGTGCAAGTGGCAAGATACGGCACTGGCATTGAATTTCCGGTATCGCTGTCAACAGCAGGTCTGAATATAAACCTGGTAGATTTTTTTTAAATGCTGTGGGTTTCTGAATTGGAAGGTGAAGCACATAATAACTGAGTGCTCTCCATGGTGCTGAATCAAGAGTGAGCATTCAGGATGACCAAAAAATTGTAGCAATCTGCAGCCTATTTCCATATTCTCCTGTAAAATCAAGAAAAAAAAATTCAATCCAATCCTTGGTCTTATATACCTATTTATCCCTATAATAGGGCTCAAGCCGGTTCACAAAAATTAAATGTATAACAAGATTATAAAGTTGAGGCTTCATATATAAACCTTAATTTAAATTAGAGAGTCAGTTAAAGATTTCTGAAATAGAACATTTAATTTGTGGAAATGAATATTTAATCTGTGAAATTTCAGAAAATTTTAAAAATTTACCTAACTTTTGTGTTTGAATGTGTCCCAATTTGGTTTTTTAATTTTATTTCTCTCCATTTTCATTATTTTTCCTGAATTCTTTCACTTTGTATCTTATTTATGGCTGCACATCAATTTGAAAAAGTCACTTAAAATTAAAATTTTTAATCACAAGATTAAAACATAAACTGCTACCCTCACATTTCCTTCTGTAAGTGCAAAACATAGACTACAGATGTCAATTCTAAACTGATATATGACAATCATTAAACTGAAAATAAAATCATTTTTCTTAAATTTGTCTGGTGATTTTTATTTTTCTAATCATTGGGTGACCAGTTTATGGTTCAGTTTTTCTGTGCTCTGTACTCTGTTTCCAGGACCTCTTATCTGTTTTTCTTTTCTCTCCTACTTTCTACTTCATCTCTTTCCCTACATCCAGGATTATTTTTTTCTATTTTTCTACTTCCCAGTTTTCCATCTTTCTTTTCTCTCCATCCATAAACATTTTCCCTTCCTCCCTCTTCCCTTCCCCTCCTTTCATATGCAGCATCCCCTCCTTTTCTTTCTTCCTTCCATCTCCTATTTCCAGCATCTGTTTTCCCTGCAAACCCTTTCAAGTAATCCAGCATCTCTCATTCACTCCATTCTTCCCTCCCTCCATAGATCTAGTCTTTCACCTTCCCCCTCTCTCACCCCACCCAGTGGTCTGATCTCTCTCCCTCTTTCCCTCCTATGTCCTTCCATTTCTAGCATCTTTTGTTACCCTCTCCACCCTTAATGGTCCTCCAAATGTGTACATCTTCATCAGCAGTGGCAACAATTAAGCCAAGTTAGATCCAGCTGTCCCAAAGGCCTTCTTTCTTATGCCTCCCACTCACATGGCAACAGGACATTTTCAAAGAAAGGAAGCCCCTGGGACCAGCCAGAAGAAGCCTAGAATAAAAAATGTTTAGTAAAGACGGTAAGCTTAGAGGACCACTAGGGTGTGGGGTGGAAAAAATAGACTCTGGACCTATGTGAGGGGAGAAGAATGCACAAGCCCCAGCAGTCTGCATTTAATTGCTCTCAGCCTATGCACCTTAGGTTGCAACAACATAAGGATCTTAGTTTGATTTCCCTTCTGATGCATAGAGTTCATTACACTGGAAATAAAATTCATGTATTTATTGGGATTTATTAACTGCATTTTCATGAAGAGATTCATGTTGTGTACAAAGTTGTGTACAATATATTGAATAGTAATCGGGTACTTTTTAGTATTTTCCCTATATATTCTGGCAGGCTTATAATCTAACTTTGATACCTGGGGCAATGGAGGGTTAAGTGACAGGGAGCAGACTGGGATTGAATGCACCTCAAGAAGTTGAGGCAGCAGTACTAACCACTAGGCCAACTCCTCTAAAAAGCAGATTAAGCTCTGCTTGCTGCTGTGACTCAGGAAGGAATACAGTTTAATAGAACTGAATGCAGACTGCTGGAACTTCTGTGGACTGCTGGAACTTCTGTGGACTGCTGGAACTTCTGGAACTGGAACTTCTGGAACTGGAACTGCTGGAACTGGAACTGCTGGAACTTCTGCATTACAATTTTAACAGTGATCACATACCACCCTTGTAGGCATTTGTTTTTAGATGTCAAACTTAGCCAGTGAGCTGATGAATATTGGTGGTGACCAGCTATGTCACGCTATGTCTTCTTCCCCTCTTGAAGTCAGTCAATTTGTACCTTTGCTTAATCTTTTGTAAACCGCATAGAACTTCACGGTATTGCGGTATTTAAGCTGTTATTATTATTATTATTATTATAGCTGTTCACTGTCCAATCCACTAAGCCGGATATTCAGCTTCTAAATAGCGCTGAATATCAGCCCCATTGTGACCACTAAGGACCACCCTACAGCTGGTTAGCTGATCCTCCCATCCTTGATGGCCATTAACGGCCTGAATGGAATCACCCTATGATATGATGTAGCTGCCCTACCAGCTATCCCCACTCACTACCCTTTCCCTCTCCAAGGTGACTCTCCAATTAATAAACATGCCTTGCATCAACATTAGATGAACAGGGTATCATTTATTAAAGTTCTAACAGAAAACTTAACAGTATTCTTTCCCTCTGAAAAAAAAAGAAAAGAAAAATCAAGAACTTGTTCACATAACACAAAGCTAATGGTATTCTTTTTTTTTCTTTTTTTATAAATCTTTATTCATTTTAAAAAACTTTCAACAAGTGTAACATAAGATACAATCATTTTATACTTTAACATCACTTAATATACCTTCAAATTCTAACTCACATCAAATATCACCCTCCTTTATACCCAACAATTGTTCTTAAGCATAAGAAATCATAAAGCTCTATATTGCATGATTTGCTTATGCTGAATTATGTGGGTGAATGTATTCTGAGGTCTCTTTTTCTCCACTTTTTTGGATGTTGTAGTAGATTTAACACCGGAGTCCATACTGTGTGTGTTATTTTGAATTTAAATTATATAATAGCCATCTTTCCACATATAAAGCATGCATTACATGTACTGTAAATACCTGATATAATGATCCCCATATCCTATAATTTATAAAACCCTGATGTTTGGCTTTTTGCATTTATTAATTAATTTCCTGCCATCTTCTAATGAATGACATAATTCTCCTAAATCATGTAGTACAGTTATTCTGGCATCCTGGGAAAACTATTCTGTTTTGTACCATCTATCACTTCCAGACTTTGTTCCATCAGGTCTGTGGGCATGAACAGCTCCAGGTTCCTTTTCACATCTTCAACAAACACTATCCAGATTCATCCCAGCTTTTTCCAATTAGACACGTGCTTGGTGCCATCTGTTGATTAATTTGTATTATATTAGTAAGCACTTGCCTCTTATATATCTGGCCGTTAGCCAAAATAGCGTCCTATCTTTCTGTATTAATATTTTCCATCAGGTCTGTTTCTCCTTGTCATTTCATGTTTTACCCTGCATGGAAGTTGGCTTCACTTCATATAACAATCAATTAGAACATTTCAATATAGTGCATCACATACTATGAATGTTTCATGGTACTTTATAACTTTTAAAAATTCCTACAAAAGTATTTTCAAATATAAGGATGTTAAAAGCTGGTAATATGGTGATCCTCATTTTTGTATCAATCCAGAAAACAGGATCATATATCAATCAATATATGTAATATTGCCATTAAATTATGGGGCCCTTTTACACATTGCAGTAAAAAGTGGTCTTAGGGCATCCTTACATGGGTGATTCTCATGCATTGAGGCCATTTTTACTGGGGTAAGAAGGTTGATTTTCTGTTTTCATTATTAATGGCCACACATTAATCTTTATAACTCTTATCAAATCCTGTTGAAAGGGAATAGAACCACAGAGTGAGCGTACAAACAATGCAGTAACTACAACCGGGTGGAGAAAAAGTCTCAGAGTAAAGTGACAGTCATAATCACATAAAAAACCTCTAACCCATAAACCTTGCAGCATAGAAGAAGCACTCATAACTGGGTTAAAGGTGCACAAGTAACATATCTGATACGGTACTGTAAATCCGGGCAAACTTCCTTCTCACAATAGTACAACTTCCAAATGCTGTCTGAGGATCAGTCCCATTTAGATGAAACCCAACATGAAATCTTGTTTCACTGGTCAAGTTGGCTGCTTCAGGTGAAAATTCACCAACCCTATGCACTAATCCTCCTAGAATGGTATCCTCTATAATAAAACCCTAAGCGCGCATGCACACTTAGGACTGTGCGTTTCCTGGTCTCTGGGTCCATGCCGAATTCCATTTTCGAACATGGAGGCAGGGAACATGCCGGCGACTCCCCCCTCCCGCCCTCACTCACCGCGAGAGAAACAGCTGCCGCCGCTGATTCAGAACGGGGGCACAGGCGCCCCTGCTGGCATCTACTTCTCCTCCTCCTCCATCTCGCCTGCTCACCCACCCACAAAGCACTGCGCCATGCTGCTGCTGGCCTTGCCGTCTTCTCTCCACTGTGGTCCACCCTCTGACAACTTCCTGTTTCCACTAGGGCTGGCCGCAGTGGACAGAAGATGCCAAAGCCAGCAACAGCACGGCGCAGCACTTTTCTTTGAAGCTAAACACGGTAGCTTCAAAGACACTGTCGCAGCCATCCCCAGGCAAGTAGATTTCTGCAGAGCGTATGGACAGGGGGAGCAGGGAAGGGGTGCTGCTGGATGGGGGAAGGGAAAAGGAAGGAAGAAGGGCTACTGCAGGACAGGAGGAGCAGGCAAGGGGTGGGTGCACAGGGAAGGGGGTGAGAATGCTGCTGTACAGGAAAGGGGGGAAAATGCTGCTGCTGCTGCACAGGGAAGAGGGGAATGCTGCTGCTGCACAGGGAAGTGGGAGGGGGGAGAGGGAAAGGGGGCCAGGGAGCAATCTTGGTTTGCTTTGGGGGCAGACAGAAGGGGGCCATGGAGAGAGACAGAAAAACAGGCAGGCAGCACACGAGAATGAAAGACAGACACACAGAAAGACAGTGGGCAGGGAGAGAAATAGAAAGAAAGAAAGACAGACAGACAGACAAAGGGGGCCAGGGAGAGAGACAGACAGAAAGAAAGACAGACAATGAGAGGGAGAGAGACAGAAAGGAAGAAAGAGACAGGGGCAGGGAGAGACACAGAAAGAAAGAAAGACAGGCAGACATATATTCTAGCACCCATTAATGGAACGGGCTTAAATACTAGTCCATTATAAAAAGAATGCTGCAGGAACAGATAAGCACTTCCTACTGAAAATGCTCCAATCAGAAAGCAGAAATTTAAAGGGACCTACTAAAAAAAATGCATTCAACTCAATCTTTCCATTAAGCCCTTCCAGCCAAACAGTCCTCAGATTAAATATGAGCTTCTGTTCCATTTGCCACATTCTAATCATCCCGTTAGTTCATGGCCATTAGTGCGTAAACCCCTACCATCACCCATTATGTAGGAAGTATGAGAACACATGCTATGGGGTTCATTTTCAAAACAGAAAGATGTCCCAAAATGGCATGATGTAGCACTTGGATGTTTTAATTGCCAAAACATCCAAGTGCTTTTCGAACCACGTCTTACAGGTAATTTTCCCTCCAGTACATCTAAATCTTAAGGGGGCATGTTAGAGTTGTATTTTGGATGGGATTAGGGTGACCTTAGGACTTAGATGTCTTGCAGGGATAATTAAACCTTTTTGATGACATCCAGGGCATCATTTAGATGTTCATAATTAGACCTGTTATAAAAACGAATAAGAGCCAAAAAGGTACCCAAACTGACCAGATGACCACTGGATGCATGAAGGTATGACTCCCCCACATTCCCCCAGTGGTCATTAAACCCATCCCATTCCCCAAAGATGTGACAGAAACAGTACATACCAGCCTCTGACAGCTGCAGATATTAAGGGAAATCCTAGTAGAGAAACAAGCAGGTGTCTGGAGTCACCTGGTGGGCGATGTAGTGAACCATACAGAGGGAGGTCCAGGCCCATATCCCACCCTACCATTACAATTATTGTGAAAAGTGTGAGGCCACCAAAACTCACCCCAAACCTACTATACTGATATATAGGTGACACCTGCAGCCTTACGGGCTATTGGTGTGATATAGTAGGTTTAGGGGGAGTTTTGGAGGGTCACCATTCACTATATGGGAGTTATGGTGACATGTGTACCTGGCACTCTTTATGTAAAGTTCACAGCAGTGCCCTCTAAAATGCTCCACTGCTTTGCTGCCATGTCTGTGTGGCCACTCTATTAAAATCCTGGCCCCTCCCACATCCAAATGGGCTTGTTTTGGACGTTTTGATTTTTAAAAATGACCATAAAAGATGGACATCTTGTGGTTTCAGAAATAGTCATTTTCCTGACCTGAAATTTGGACATCCTTGTGGAAATGTCCAAAGTCAGACTTAGATATCCTATCAAAAATGCCCTCAATGTACGTGCTAATCCTGTTACCATGCAGCAACGTACAGTAGTTGCACTAACCAATTAGTGCAGAGCATGATCACCCTCCACCTCAAGACTCACGCCCAGCACTAAAAAATAAGATTTATTTTGCACATGGTAGCGTGTGCACATTTCAAAATTACCACTGGATATGTCAGAGCGCCCCACAGTAAGTCAATTTTTGCTGTGATACTGCAATTTAGCAAAAAGTTCACTTAAGTCCATCATTTTCACATTCTATTCAGCATATTGGCCAGCTACCCAGCCTTATAACTCAGATTTCTCACTATTCAAGCATTTATGATCAAACTTTGCCGTTTTATTTATTTTGATCTGCATTTCTCTGTTATATTTAAGAGTACATGTAAGGAGAAGAATAGCTCCTTTCTGGTTTGCTGTGAGGCACATTTTCAAAGCACTTAGACTTACAAAGTTTCAGTGCTTTGAAAATGAGCCCAAAATGTCCACCTTAGCATCAACCTATCCCCCATTCCACAGTAACCTATGTGCTTTGAAAATGAGCCCGACATGTCTACCTTAGCACCAACCCTTCCCCCATTCCTTGCAGACTGCAGCTTGTAAAAAAGGGGCAGATGGCTAGTCTCTTCCAAGTGAGATTTGGGCAAAAGCTCCTTGTGCTCATGACTCACAGAGGAAAAAGAAAAAGGATAGTCAATGAATTATCAGTTCCAACTTCTTTTGACTCTCTCTTTCCATGAGAAACTTAAGCTAATTTTCTGTGCCCTGACAACAAAGTTGAAATTTAGCAGTTCAGTTAATTAAGAAGGAGGTATCATAGGGATGGAGAGCAAGGAGTAGAGAAGCTCTGTTAAGAGGTCTGGGAAACAAAGGCTGTGACAACCCAAATCCTTTAAAGTGTATTTCTTATGCTTTGCCTCCTATCAACAGCTGAATTAGTATTCAGAGTAATGTTAACACAGAGATGGCAGTACTATCCCTGGAAGGCTTTAATATTGCATAATGTCAAACATGGAAATGCACAAAGCTTTGTAGATCTTCTGTGATAAACAAATAAGAAAAACTTTAACTACAAATGATGGAAACAAACTGCTACTGCTAGCATGACTATTTTGAAAATATTTGTGAAATACAGTATTTAAAATTTGCCAAAGCTCTGGTTAATGATTTTCTGTGTAAGCAGATTGGTATCTCCAATCTCTATGTATGAGGTATAATTCGCCCTGGACCATACCAAGCCAGAATCACACCTTGCAAGACACATCCGCTCTTGCCTTTACCTTACCCACTGTGGTTCTAGCATTAGGCAGAGTGAGGTAGCCACTTCAAATAGAAAATTTTGAGAGGCGATAATGAGTGCCCCTAAAACACCAGCAGTAGCAACTGCACTCTCCCCTACCATTATTCAGAATCTTCTTCCCTCTCAAAGCCCCTCTTCAATATGCCCTTAATCCAGCATCACTCCATCAATCTCAAGATCCCCCCTGGCTACCTTATATCTTGTTTTTCCTCTAACAGGTCACTGGCAGTGGTAGCAAGTCACTTATGGTGCCTGTTGTCTGCCTTAAATGCCTTCCATCCCCCACTGGGTCCCACCTTGTAACACAACTTCCTGCTTTCATGCAGGCAGAACACTGCAACAAAGGGAAGGCATTAAGTCAGACATTATACATCACTTACTACTGTTAGAAATTAAAGCAAGATCTAAGGTAGCTGGGAGGAAGAAGCTTGAGGGAATGAGAAAGAGGAAGAAAATTCCAGATTAAGAGAGAGAAGATATACCAATATAAGACAAAGGTTGAGAGAGAGAGAGATGCTGGAAAATGAGAGGAAGATGCTGGACCTGGACTCAGAGAGGAAAGCAAGAGAGAGAGATACTGTAAATACTGAACCTGGGGGGAGCGGGGGTAGACAGTAAGGTAGAGAGAACATGGAAATGCTTGGTATGGAGGGAAAATGACAGGCAGAAGTCAGAGAGAAGTGGAGCAGATGTTGTATGGGATGGGGAAAGAGTAGCAAAAGCTATATGACAAAGGGAAGGAGAGAAGTATCGTGAGCTGCAATGAGAGGTCATAGCAGTCATTTTGCTGAGCTGCAGTAAGTGGCAGGAGTGAGGGGACCTGTTCCTCCCTTCACTGACCCCTCGCTGGACTACCAGGTATTTAATTAATCCCAGAGGGCTTACCTAGACAGTGGGAAGTGGAGGGCATCCATGGCCTGAGGGGATGGGTGGGCAAGAAGGGCATTGTCAGAGAGAGGTTGAGAAGGGGGGAGTGTAGAAAGATTTATGGTCCACTGATCAGTTACATAAACAAATATGTGCCTGTTAGTTTTCTAGGGAAGACCATAATATCTCCTACAGGTTCAGTGTTCTTTGCCTACTTACATGACACCAGACCCAGGCTAATGAGAAATACTTTTATTATGAAAATAGAAAAATATAACATAACATAACATAAGAACATAACATAAGAACTGCCATCTCCGGATCAGACCCATGGTTCATCGAGTCCGGCGATCCGCACACGCGGAGGCCCAGTCAGGTATACACCTGATGTAGTTTTAGTCACCCATATCCTTCTATGCCTCTCATAAGGAGATGTGCATCTAATTTGCCTTTGAATCCCAGCACAGTGGATTCCTTAATAACCTCCTTTGGGAGAGCATTCCAGGCGTCTACCACTCGCTGCGTAAAACAGAACTTCCTGACATTTGTCCTGGACTTGTCCCCCCTTAGCTTCAAACCATGTCCTCTTGTCCGTGTCGCGTTGGACAATGTAAATAATTTATTTTCCTGCTCTATTTTATATAATTCAAAAGCCAGCAGCAATAACTAAATATTGTTCACAAAATATCTGATTACATATATGAAACTCAGTACATAATTATCACAACACACTTGCTAGATAAATAAGTAAAACTAATTCTTACACTCTAAATAATTCCTTATAATAATAATTCCTGATTAGCAGCAACTATTACAGATTATCACCAAGAGTAGCTTCACTTCTCCTTATCCTGAACCACAATAGGATTCATTTCTCTAACCCCAGCTGATAAGATAATATAATTCTGTATTCTCACCATCCAATTAGGCCTTGGCACAAAATCAGATGAAAGGGAAGACGACCTCTACTCAGCACTGAAGATAAGAATTCTTTTGGTACCAGAACAAGAGTTCGTCAGCCACTGGAGAAGCTGTAACTTATGTTGGCAGCAAAGATTTCCTTTATGTGATAGAATCCAGATCTGTTCAAAGGTCTGGTTCTCACTCTCAGGCAGAGTCACTTTTCAGGTCTTAATTATTATAAAAGAAGTGCATGGAGAACACCTATGATAAGATGCGAGTTCACCCCCATCCTAACACAGACTAAATTATAATTAGCACCTTTTCACTTGGATCTCGTCAGATGATCTCCCCGGACCAATCCAGAAACAGAACTTAGATGAATAGCCTTTCTGTATAGAGTCTCGTACAGGTTGAGACAGAGACGCCTTCGTTAGATAAGACCAACACAGGCTAAGCGTGGAGGCATAGCCGGATATCCTTGACTAGAATACAATTCTGGTACATACCCAGAATGCATCAGGCAGAAACAGCAAAGATGTGTTCTTTCTCTTCTTGCTAGGTTCAGGCTAAATTATTTCTTGCAAATAATGGTTCAGGCTAGATGATGTCAGAGAGGCCTAACCTTCAGGTGCAAATAAGGAAACACCCCTACAGGAGAGCAAGGGAAACCTGTTCATGGGGGTCAGGGTTTTTGGTTTTTTTTAAAGTTTTCTTAACCCCCCCCAAAAACAACAACAACAACAAAAAAAAAACATATGCAGTTGGCCCAATAGTCAACCAGGGCTGCATAATTCTTATGTGGCCCCAGCTGAATACTGAGCAGGCTACATAAGCTCCCCAAATTGTCCAGGGATATTCAGTGCTGGTGCCCGGACATGGCCCAGCACTGAATATCACTGGATAATTTAGCTGCTGGTGATCAGAGCTTACAAACACGCTGACCATCACCAGCTGAATATCAGAGGGGGGGGGGCTGTATATGTCAAAGAATAACAAAAAAGAAAATCCAATGCAATCTGCAATAAGGAAATGACAACACAAACAAAAACAAATGAAATTGCAGACGAGCGTACAAAATGCAGGCTATGTTAATTACATCAATTATTAATTGCGGTTAATGTTACCACCTTTTTACAAACCAAGGAACCCAACATGGTCTGTGTTTCAGTTAGCACACTTTCATAGCTTTATAGCAAGTTCACACAGAGACCCCTGGTCAGCGATTACTCTTGAACTACACAGGCTTATGTTTATTTTTGTTTGCGGTTTAATTTGATACCTTGTCAACTAGGGTCCCCTGATGAAGGCGTGTTAACCAAAACATGCACTGTGTCGGGTCCCTTGGTTTGTAAAAAGGTAGTAACATTAACCGCAATTAATAATTGATATGATAAACATAGCCTGCAACTTATATTCTCATCAGCAGTTTCTTTTGTTTTTGAATGTCCAAAGGAATACCAAACTTGTTTTTTTACAGAGTGCTAAACAGTTAAGGCCTGACTCTATCAACAGCACCATGTGGTACAGTTGTCAGATGAACGCTAGGTGTTATTTACAGCATCACGCCTAGCAGCGCTTAACTTGACTGGCATCCTAATGGTAGGTGCCAGTACATTAGGCTACGGTTTTCCTGGACTAATATACCAGTGCCTACCACAGATGCCTAGCGATGCCAAAGTCATGCCTATTCTCTGTCCCTAATCACACCTACTTTTTAGGCAGGTGTTGTTAAGCATCGCTAGGTGCTGCTCCAAGATCCAAGCAGAACTCTTAATTGATCATTTTATAATATTTTTAAATTAGATTTTAATGGCATGAGCAATTACCATGCCAATTTAAGAGAAATTAAGTTTTGTGTGGATTTTGGATAGGCGTCACTAGGTATCCCCAATTAGGTTGCCATTTAATGAATTTTCCCCCTTACACTTCTCCCTCCGTAATCACGTTTTCAGCATTCGCGGTTTCGATTATTCACGGTTTTTAACTTGCTGGCTCCTCCCCACAAATTACATTAGCTTGCATAGAGAAATTGCTGATTCCATGCATTTACAGATAAAATCACTGATTCCCAGCACTTTCTTCACCGTGTTTTGCCTCTCCTTCAGGAACAGGCCAGGTCTCCCACCATGTTATTCGCGGTTTCACCATATTTACAATGGTTTTTAATAGAAAACAGCGAATAATATATGAAAAAGTTATTCGCGGCTTTTCTGTATTTGCAGTTCTGTTAATCCCCTTTCACAGCGAATACGGAGGGAGAAGTGTAGTTTATGCATATCTTTATCCTATCACTGACACCTAGTGGTGATTGCTGGTACTCACACAGATGACTGCATTAAAAAAGCATGGAACTGAGGATTTTGGTTCCCCTTTATTTTGAAGTTTATTTAAAAAGTAATCTGGGCTGCCAATAAACTTTTTTATTTTCTTTGTGTTTCTATTCTGTTCCCTATTTTTGATACGCTCTACATTACATTTCCCCAATTCCTGATATGATACCACATATGAGGTGCATGGGCTATGGGAGTTTCATCGCTTGACATTTGCCATACTGCTGGAGCTATTCTACTGTTTGGAACTCCCTAGCACTTCCCACCTGATGACTACTTCAATTTTCATTTTCATTTATTACTTGATATACTGCAAATCAATACATAAAGATGACTAAGAGGTTTACAAAAAATAGAAATAAAATTAAACAAAATTAGAGGATAGGTAAAAATATAGACTGAAGACATATTAAGACACCTGGAAAGCACATTAAGGTGTCCAGCCAGTAATTGGGAGAAAGAAAAATATATGGCATGGAACTGCGATTACCATTTGCATCAGTCTGTGCCAACCTGGATAAAAGCCTGACCACAAAGAAATACTTTAAGGAATCTTTTAAATTTATGAAAAGATGGTTCTACTCTAATGTCCAAGGGAAGATCATTCCATAACTTAGAAGCCATGATGCTGAAACAGGTAGACTTAGGGCTCCTTTTACTAAAGTGCGCTAGCATTTTTAGCGCACGCTACAATGCCACATGCTCTAGCCCTGCGCTACACAGAAAATACTAACGTAAGCTCTATGGAGGCATTAGCGTGTAGTGTACCCGGCAATGTAGCATGCGGTTAGCGCGCGCTAAAACCGCTAGTACACCTTAGTAAAAGGAGCCCTTAATGAAGTCAAGTCAGATGTGTTGATGAGATGGTATAGCTAATATGATAGGCAATAGACAGCCAATTTTCTAACAAAAATAATGATGTAACATGGTCATGTGTTTTTTCTTTCCAAATAGTTTAATAGCTGTGCTCTGTATAAGTTGCAATCCTCTAATCTATTTAAGTGGCAGGCCAGAGTAGAATGAATTACATTAGTACAGAATAGTGATTACAAGAGCCAGTACAAGGATCCTGAGGGAAGGCAGATCAGGCACTGGGCAAAGAGAGTGGATCTTCCATAAGGAAACATTTACTAATCATAGTGGAAATCTGTTTATGAAGAGTGAAGGCATTATCTATAGCATAACCAGGAATTTTTTTACTGAATCCTTAAGTGGAATGGTTATCTCATTAATACTAGGAGAAAATAAAGTCTGAATGTAAAAATTAGAGGAGGGTGGAGAAAAAAATTACAGTTTCAGATTTAGTTGTGTTAAGTTAGCAACTCTGGAAGAAATGATAGCTGTTGTCTGAGAAGAATAAAGGTCTAATGGTATCAAAATCTGAATATCATCTGCATTAACAAAAACAGTATGAAAGCCTAGGGATTGAATCAACAGGACTAACGGGGCCAAATAAACATAAAAAAGATGGGTCCCAAAATGGATTCTGAGGTACACCGGAAACCAGGAGTTTAGGCATACATGAGTGAGAGGAACAGTGGACAAGACCAATTAGAAAGGTAGGACTGGAACTAGGCAAGGGCTGTTCCACAAATACGCAAATCAGCCAAAACACTGGGGAAAAAAAATAGGATGATTGATCAAGTCAAAAGCAGCAGAAAGGTCCAAAGAAGAAATGGATTAGAAGAGAGTATTCAGTGGAATGATGAGCCTGAAAACCAGTTTGAAAAGGATGGCTTGCATTAGTCTTGTCAAGATATTCAATGAATTGGTCTATCCCAATTTAAGAACATAAGAAGTTGCCTCTGCTGGGTCCAGACCAGGGGTCCATTGCGCCCAGCAGTCCGCTCACGTGGCGGCTCATCAGGTCCATGACCTGTAAGTGATCCTTTGTCTAAAAATCTTTCAATCCCCATTGTTCTTCTATCTATACCCTTTCATAATCCTATCTCTACCTCTATCCTAATCCTATCTCTACCTCTATCTATATCCCTCAATCCCTGTATCCTTCAGGAAATTGTCCAATCCCTCTTTGAAGCCTCTTAATGTACTCTGTCCTATCACATCCTCCGGAAGCGCATTCCAGGTGTCCACCACCCTCTGAGTGAAGAAAAAATTCCTAGCATTGGTTCTAAACCTGTCCCCTTTCAATTTTTCCGAGTGCCCCCTTGTTCTTGTAGTTCCCAAAAGGCTGAAGAATCTGTCCCTTTCGACCATCTCTATGCCCTTCATGATCTTTTAAGTCTCTATCATGTCTCCTCTGAGTCTCTGCTTCTCTACGGTGAAGAGCCCCAGTCTTTCCAGCCAGTCTGCGTATGAAAGGTTTTCCATACCTTTTATCATTCTTGTCGCTCTTCTCTGAACCCTCTCAAGTATTTCCATGTCCTTCTTTAGGTACGGCGACCTATATTGGACACAGTATTTCAGATGCGGGCGCACCATCGTGCGATACAGCGGCATGATGACTTCCCTCGTTCTGGTTGTAATACCCTTCTTAATAATACCCAACATTCTGTTTGCTTTCTTTGAGGCTGCTGCACATTGTGCCGTTGACTTCATTGTTGTGTCCATCAGCACACCCAAGTCTTTTTCAAGGTTACTTCCCTCTAGTACTAATCCCCCCATTTGGTAGCTGAACATCAGATTCTTTTTTCTTAAATGCATGACCTTGCATTTCCCTACATTGAAGTTCATCTGCCATTTATTCGCCCACTCCTCCAGTTTGTTCAGGTCCCTTTGTAGGTCCTCATATTCTTCCATAGTTCTAACCCTGCAAATTTTATAACTTCACACCATCCCCATTTCTAGGTCATGGGAGATTTGAAATTGGGCAAAAGTTGTTAACTGCTGAAAGATTCCTTACAGAGAGGTCAAACACCAGCCTGTTTCCAAGCCTTTGGGGAGGAACCATGAGTATTACTAATGGTTCACAAGAACACTATTGTAGTGACAATTAAACCAAAAAATCAAAAAATGTCACTCACCAGCAGTGGGTTACCACTAGAGAATGACACGGTGAAAAAATTGGTCCCCGTCACCGCCCCGTCCCCGTCTCACCATCCTCTGCACCGCCCCGTCACCGCCATTCCCTTCACCGCCCCATCACTGCCACTGCCACCCCATTCACCGCCCCGTCACCGCCACTGCAACCCCATTCACCACCCCGTCACCGTCACCGCTGCATACATAAAAGCCTCAAACGGGTACGATTTTATATACTTTTCTTTATTTACGTATAAAGGAAACATTCTTTAAAACTTTAAATAGACTGATATAAATTCTCAAAACTGACACATTTTTATCACTAAATTTAAAATATTTATTTTTCATACAATTTTTCAATCACTAATCTTCCACCACCCCTGGGGCTAGCAATGCACAGACATAAAACTACACAGTCTTACATGCAAAGGGGTTGGAAATAAAATAATCTTATTCGCTTTGCACTCTGATTAAAAAAAAAGAACCAGCTCAGTGCTGCAAGAGTAGCCCAGCCAGACTTCAGCACGGAGCTGGTTTTTTTTTTTTTCACACAAACAGTCCTACTAGAAACCTCTAATGTGGCTTAGTAAAAGAGACCCTAAAAGCAAATAATCTCACCTGCATCAGAGCAAATGAAAATTTCAGCATGAGAATGTGTATGCTATTGGAAAGAGTAGCTCAGCCAGACCTCAGCACGGAGCTGGTTTTTTTTTTTTTACACAAACATTCCTTTCCTTACCTCAGCTTGTAACCGACGAAGTTTTCAGGTTTTCAAGAAGCTGCGAAATCCAAATCCTCTGCTCGGCTCCGAAATCACAATCGCTACTGCTGCACTACAAGCCATTAAATATCATGTGCGGCAGTAGCGATTGGTCCCCTACTTTGATCTGACAAATGAGGAGCCAGTATATTGGGGGGCGGAGTCAATGCGGCAACGTGCAAGTTGGATCGAGAGTTGGAGGAGACAGACAACATGGTGGAGACATCAAACACCCGGTCACGAACACGGTGAAACACAGGTAAATAGCGGTTCCTAGAAGGGGGTACATTGGCCTGCGGGGACAAATCTTTTCACCGTTTTTGCGGGCGGTGAAAACTTTTGTCCCCGTGTCTGCGGCGATTTGGCTTTGGAGTCTCCATAACCCGCAGCCAAACCGCAGCCACGCCGCGGCTCCCTGCGGGGATCGCTCCCCGTGTCATTCTCTAGTTACCACAATAAGATCTAACATTAAGATTTCAAACAGGTGGAGAAAAAGCCTCAAAAACTTATATCACGCAGCAAACTGATGATTTTCAGCTGGCATTCTTATTGTCATTTAAATTGCTTTTCCCTTCTGTTAAAGGGATTAAAACCCTAGGTAAATTCTTACATTCCTTAGCCTATTCCTTGGTAAAAGTTTGGAACGATCTTCCCTCGATTATTAGAACATTATCTCTATCACTTATAGGAAAAATCTGAAGACATCTCTTTCAGAGATTCTTAACTGAGGAATGATCTAATTTATTGAAAATTTTTCTATTACCTTCTTTATTGTTTTATATTATATTCTTTTAAACTTTGTTAACCGGCTCGAGTCCTTGCTGGAATGATCCGCTATATAAGATGGAAACAAGCACTCGTTTCACCAACATTCATTTGGTTTCTTCAGGGATTCTAAATCAGCTTCAGACTGCAAAATGTGGTAATACTAATGGTTACCATAGACATTAAAATGGCAATATAAGTTCCAAAAATGTTTAAGGAGAATGGCTGGCATATAATAGAGGAATAGAGGAATTTTAAAAGGATGTAACCATAGCAAGATGCAAATTGCAAAAGAGATGAAAGATGAGTGGGGTTGAGATGAGTAGTGAGATCTTAACAACAGATCACTAAAAGAAGGCAGGGTTAGTTGAAGAAGACTATCCAAAAGAGTTTAAACCTTATTGGAGAAATAGTCTATAAAAGTACCTAATGACAATGAAGAGGATTGCAGCTTTACCTATGGTTGACCATATAGAGCATGTTTGTAATTTGGCAAAGGGACAGCATTTAGGATACACAAGTAAAGCTGGAGTCATCAGCACAAGAGGATGGGAGGTGGGTCATACATGGCTCAATTACAGCTCCATTGAGTATAATAGGTTAGCCACTTAGGAAAACATGACAATTCACAGTGGTGACTTAGACAACAAATCTTGACTGTAGGATGTAGGCATAGGCACACATGGCAGCCCTGGTACTATGTATCAACACAAAGCAGTGCTACACAGCCCATTTAGGCAACATATGCAAGGATGCACACATCAATGTAGTGTCAATTGCAGCATGGTTTTGCACACGTTACATAATTAGGATCCTTCAGCAGGATGTTACTGGGTGCTGGGCCACACAGGATGCACATGACACCCCTCCCCCATTGTCAGTTCTGAGTGAGTGCATGAACTCTGGAACAGATGTCAGCTATGGCCTGAAGTGCACAATATGGGACACCCCATGTCATGGGGTGTCCCATATTGTGGTGGTATTCAAATGTATACGCAATACAAATGTCACAGTTGTCACTGTCAGTCACAGTACACATACTAGTTACATGGCCATTGTAAACCTCAGGGAAAGAGGATGGAAGCCAATACAGTTACCAACACTACAAGGCAAGTGTTTGGGATTTAAAAAAATGTACATACTGGTGATTTCAGGCTGGGTAGATGTATCGAGTTCCCCAAAACATGGATGATCTTTTCTGGCACTGTCTCTACAACCATCCTTTCAAGGGAAAGGTGAGAGAGTCTATAGGATGTTGCCACTTCCCCTTAAGGATACTCCCCTACAGTGTTAGAACCAACATAAAACTCATAGTCCCACCGAAGGATGAAGTGAAACAGGAGTGGACAAGTCAGGATGGCATGGTCAAGGAAATATAAAAGCCCAGGCCACAGTTGGGTTGAGGAGGCTCAGAGGGAAGCAGTGGCATCCAACTGCACTTGCCTCCACCACCTACATGTGAACTGCAACTTCTACAGCCAGGTAGACCAAGTTCAGCTTGGAACCTTGCAACTAGGATTTATGACCTAAGTAACTTCTAGAGACTACATGAGAAGCAGGCCGTTGGAGAACTTTATTACATTTAAGAAACATTTTTGTGCATATTTTTCCTCTCTCCCACCTGTGAATGGAACAGGACTCCTACTCAATGTTTTGAAATTAAGCCTCACCTGTGGCTGCTCACCATATATGGGCATTCATCAGCCATTTTGAAAAAGTTCCTTAGATGTCTGTAACCACTTAATGCCAATGTGAATGTTCATATTTTAAATTATACCAGAAAAAATTGGCAAAAAGCTTTAAGCTGCCTGTTGGAAATCCACACCAGCCCACTGAAAAGAAATATATCTAAATAAAATATAATATAAAGGAACCTCAGTTCAGGCTCAGTCAACCCTTCGTTTTAGTTTTGGCCCTGGGCAAGTGTCCATAGATGACTGGCACCAGACCTGTGAGGTTTAAATGAACACAGCCCCGTACATCATAACGCTCCTAGTGAATTTTTTTGAAAATCTAATCTAATCTAATCTAAACCTTAAGTTTATATACCGCATCATCTCCATGAGAATGGAGCTCGACACGGTTTACAAGAACTTAAAATAGTGGGTAGAGAAGAAGAAAAAGGATTACATGAACTTATGTGTAGAAGGGGGGAGAGAAAGGGGGGAAGGATAGAGCTACAATTTGCTGAAAAGACAGGTTTTCAGTTGTTTGCGGAATAACTGAAGGGAGCTCAGGTTTCGCAATGGGGTGGTGAGGTCGTTCCAAAGACCTATGATTTTGAAGAGAAGGGATTTTCCCAGTTTGCCTGAATAGTGGATGCCTCGTGGAGAGGGGAAGGCTAGTTTAAGCCTTTGGGCAGTTCTGGAGGAGTCAGGACTGGAGGAGTTGAAAGACAGTGGGATAAGAGGAGGCAGGATTCCATGAATGATCTTGAAAGCTAGGCAGGAACATTTGAAATGGATTCTGGAGATTATTGGGAGCCAGTGAAGTTTGGCAAGGAGTGGGGAGGCATGGTCAGACTTGCGTTTTGAGAAGATCAGTTTGGCTGCAGTATTCTGGATTAGCTGGAGTCTTAGAATACTTTTTTTGATAGATTTAAGTAGATGGCGTTGCAGTAATCTAGTTTGGAGAGGATGATGGATTGGACAAGGATGGCAAAGTGTTGTTGTAAATGTAAATGCTAATAAGCACTAAACACTAAGGGTTCCTTTTAATAAGCTGTGTTAACGCGCAGAATAGCACGCACTAAAATGCCATGCACACTAGACGCTAATGCCAGCATTGAGCTGGCATTAGTACTAACCACATAACGCAGGTTTAGCATGCGCTAAAATGCTGCATGCGCTAAAAACGCTATCGCAGCTTAGTAAAAGGAGCCCTAAATATGGATTCAAAACAGAAGCGAAAAGACTAAGAGGCGTTTTTAAACCCCTCCAAAAAAATCAAAACACAATCGAAGTGATAATAATAATAGAAAATGTGAAATTCATAACGATGCTGAAAGCAAGCAAGCTAAGGTAAGAATTCAACTTAGCTGAGTCCCATCAAGTTCACATCGTCACTCTATCTCCACTCAACAGGGCCCCGTTTTGAAATCTTCGTCAGGAACAGGGAAGCAATACTGGAGAGACGAGAGAACAGCCAGTCCGTTCAATAAAGGCTAGCAACAATAATTCCTGCAAATAACAGCTTGGCACAATCACACTGAAGCTGAGGGCAGTGAGTAGTAATGGCATCCGGGGCCCATCTAGTCTGCTCATCTGCAGTAAACATTATCACTTCCACTATCTAAAAGATCCCAAGTGCCTATCCCACACCTTCTTGAATTCAGACACAGTCTCTGTCTCCATCACTTCTTCTGGGAGACTGTTCTGCGCACCTACCACCCTTTCTGTAAAAAAGTATTTTCTTAGATTACTCCTGAGCCTATCACCTCTTAACTTCATCCTATGCCCTCTCATTCCAGAGCTTCCTTTCAAATGAAAGAAACTCAGCTCATGTGCATTATTTTTTTTTTTGTATTTATTCTTTATTGAATTTTCGTTTTTTATGTTAATACAATCATATTTCCACCACAAATCAAATTATATTGAAATAATTTAAGGAAAATAAAATAACATTGTTTCAACTGTTATTTAGTCCACAATCATTGGAGAAGGGGTTTCAACATAATCGAAGATAGTTTACCCAAACATTAGGAAAATAAAAAGACGGGTACCTGAATTGATCCCAATCTACTAACTTAGAGTTTATTCCTGAATACTGACAGGAGTATTTGCAGATCTCACCTCATGTTCTAAAATAAATCTCGTCAATTGTGCAGACTCAAAGAAAGTATATCTAACTCCCTTAAAATTAATAAGGCATTTACATGCTCATGCGCATTTATGCCACTAGGTATTTAAACGTCTCTATCATATCTCCCCTCTCCCCCTTTCCTTTAAAGTATACATATTGAGATCTTTAAGTCTTTCCTCATACACCTTATGACCAAATGAACAACTGCATCATGATCTGTCAGAATCTTCCTGAGCAGGCAAATGAAGATGAAACAATTCTTTTTTTTTTTTTTTTTCCAAATATCTTTATTCATTGTAAAGCTAACAGTAAGTGCAACATATTATACAGACATTTTACACTTTAAACAGCACTTAAATTCAATCAAATTATATTTCATAACAAATTCATGTCTCTTCCCCCCCCCTTTTATACACACAAAAATTGCAATAAATTAAATTAAAGGTATTTCCAAAAGGCAAAATCAATAATCATTCCTTACAGAATTTTGTCAATGGTTCCCAAACATCCTTAAATTTCCTATAATGTCCCAGTTGTACGGCAATCATACGTTCTGGTTTAAAAGTGTGGCATAAAGATTCCCACCAGAAATTATAATTTAACCGGTCCCAGTTTTTCCAGTTCTTCAAAATAAGTTATATGGCAACTCCTGTCATGCTAAAGAGAAGTTTGTTGTTATGGGAAGTTATTGGGCTTTTAGCCATCAATACCGTGCCAAATAGCACTGCATCATGTGTCAATTTCAATGGGACATCCAATATTCTATTAATTTGACCCCCAAATGGATCGCCAAAATTTAAGTATCAAGGGACAAAAGAAGAGCAGATGATCCAGTGTCCCTATATCGAGATGACAGTGCCAACATCTATTAGACTTAGAACTATCTAATTTTTGTAATCTAACCAGTGTCCAAAAACTTCTATGCAACAAAAAAAAAAATCATGTTTGTCTCATAGATGCTGACGCTGTACATCTCATCTTCCAAGTCCAAATCCGTGGCCATTGAGATGCAGAAATCTGCTGCTTAGTCTCAATGCTCCAAATGTCTTTAAGACCAGTTTTTGGTATCTTATTCAAGAATTTAGATATTAATTTATACCACTTAGCTGCCTGATGCCCAAGAAATCTGTCTGGAAGCACAGGCCCGGCAAGCTATACTGAGTTTTTAAGTTTTCCATTCAGGAAACCCCTTCTGAATGGCCTGCTTCAACTGCAACCATTTATAGATTTGAGACTTAGGAATACCAAGGGCTCCTTTTACTAAGTTACGCTAGTGGTTTTAGTGTGCGTGCTAGATGCTAACGCCTCGATGCTAACGCCTCCATTGAGCTGGCATTAGTTTTTCCGTGTAGCGTGGGGGTTACTGCGCGCTAAAAATGCTACCGTAGCTTAGTAAAAGGAGCCCCAAATGTTTGGTGCAGTCAAGAAAAGTCAAGCAGCTTGCCATCTGATATTACATCATCCAGAGTATGTATGCCGGTCTGCAACCAATGTTTCCAGAGGATCTTAGACTCGCCAATTTGAATCTTGGAGTTCAGCCATAAGGACTGACACGTAGATTGATGAATTGGAATAGGTATTAAGCTATTAATAAATTTTAATGTCTGCCATGTAGATAATAAAATTCTATTTTCCTTATAACTCCTAGGTAACTTGATACTTAAAATATGACACAATCGCAATGGGGACAGAATTTGCCATTCTAAATAAAGCCAATCAGGAAGATGTTCCATGAGCTCAGAAAGGATCCCTGACACAGTATATAGGCCTGATGGTACCTATAAGAATTGGGAAAATTTACCCCACCTGCCGCAATTGGTTTTTGTAAAGATACTAAAGCAATTCTGGCATTTTACCCAACCAAGTAAATTTAGTGAGAATGCCATTCAATTTCTTATAAAAGGACCCCTGAAAATAAACTGGTAACATGCCCATTTGAAAGCAAACCACAGGCAAAATCATCATCTTAACAGTTTGGACTCTCCCCCACCAAGACAGATGCAATAGGTTCCATTGCTCACACATTTCTGAGACCTTTAGCAATAAAGATTTTTCATTTACTTTCATTGAGTCTTCCAATGTTCTTTGAATCTAAATACCTAAATATTTTATACCATTTTCTTTCCAAAGAAAAGGGAATGAGTCAAATAATCCTTTTGGACAGTGTACATTTAGCGGAAGAACCTCCGATTTACTCCAATTTATTTTATACCCAGAAAATTTACCAAATCTATCAATCAATTCCAGTAAATACAGAATGGCAGATTCAGGATTTCTCAAATGAAGCAAAATATCATCTGCATAAGCAGAGACCTTATATTCCTGATCTGCATATGGAATACCCTGAATCTCCTTTACCTGTTGAATAGCCAATAGCAAGGGTTCCAGAACAATATCAAACAGTAAAGGAGATAATGGACATCCTTGTCTAACTCCCCTCTCCAGACAGAAGCGTTCTGAAAAAGTATTATTAATATATAATCTGGCAGAAGGGGAACTATACAAGGTTTGAATCATTTGTATAAATCCAGAACTAATACCAAACCAATCCATTGCTTGATACATGAAGGTCCATTCCACACAATCAAAGGCCTTCTCTACATCCAAGGATACAGAGAAAGCCGAATCTTCCATGGCTTTTATTAAATTTAACATATGAAAAGCCATTCTGGTATTGTTTGAAGAATGTCTTTGAGCAACGAACCCCATTTGGTGCATATTGATAATATAAGGGAGAGCCTTGGCTAAGCATAAAGCCAATAACTTAGCCAGTAGTTTTCTATCAACATTAATCAAAGAAATAGGCCTGTAATTTTAAACCAACATGGGATCTCTATTTGGCTTTGGTAAAACAATAGTTAAAGATTCTGCCATAGTACCTGTAATGCAACCTTTAGTCAATTGAGCCTGATATAAATTTAATAGATGAGGTAATAGGGTAATGTGGAATGATTTGTAAAACTCTACAGTGAAACCATCACCACCTAGAGCGGATCCAACTCTAAGGGACTTCAACGCTGTTTGAAGTTATTTCAGTGAAATAGGTGCCTAAAGATTTCCTTTTATATGCTCGGGAATTTCTGGCCCTTTGATTAACTTCAAAACTCTAAATCCTCATGTTCTTTATTTGAATAAAGCTCAGAAGACTATAAAGCTTTATAATATTTCAAAAATTGTTTTAAGATATTTCCAATTTGAGAATGAGTTTCCCCCTTCTCATCTATGATAGCCATAATTTATACTGTTCTTTTTTTTTTTTAGCTTTAAGGTAATTAGCTAATACTCTTCCTGCTTTATTCAAGTTTCCATAATTCAGAACCTGTTGAGAAAACAAATCTTTCCTAGCCAGTTGAAGGGAAATCTCATTGTATTTATATTTAGCTTTAAAGAAGGCCTGTAAAGTAGTTTGTTCCCATTTCAAAGCCAATTGAAACTCCAAATCCTTAATATTTTGTTCCAAATTAGAATACAGGTAGTCGTCGACTTATGACCTATCCAAGTTATGACTGTTCGACCTTACGACATGACTTCCACTCTCTGAAGAAAGAAAATGTTAACAAATTGCTTTAAGATGATTAAAATGATTAAAATATCATTATCCAGTCTAATATTCTTGCCTTAATTTAACATAAGCCGACTTATGTCCTGATCCACTTATAGTGTAACCAATTGCGGTTGTAAGTCAACAACTACCTGTATTCCATTTTTTTTTGGGGGGGCTTAGCAGGTAGGTAATACACTCTTGTAAGAGGAGGTAAGGAGTTTTCAGGAATTTCCAAAATTTCCATAAAATATCTTTTCACCATTTCTGTAGGAGAATTCTGTTTGGAATTCTGTTTGGAAAATTTATAAATCTCAAATTATTTATTCGACCATTATTCTCCTGTACTTCCAACTTCTTCCTGAGTAATATATTATCTTTAACCAACATATCTTGATTTTGTTTCAATAACATTAACTCCTTATTTGTATTTTGTGTCTCTGTTTTAAATTGTAACATATCCTGCTTTAAAACTTTTATTTCTTCCTTTTGTTCTTTTAATTCTTTATCCAAACTTTTTATTTGAGGATTTAAGTAATTCCCCAAATTCACCACCAAGTCCCATAATGCTTCGAGTGTGACTGTAGGAGGTTTTGTAGGTGAAAAAAGTTGTAATGGTGTAGTATCTAAATGTTCTGAAATTAGCTTTACCTCAGTGACGTCTTGTATTCCCCCAACCTCTGTTGTCCCGGTCGCAAGTCCTTGCAGAGAGATCATTCCACTCTGCGTTGTCATATTCGGCGAGCCCTCCATACTAGCCTCTGTGGACAAAAAAAACCCCACCTCCTCAGGTGGATTCTGGTCCCGTGGGGAGCTGGCAGCTTGCGGCGTCGGTTGAAGGGGTGGCGTCCTAACGTCGGGGCTAAGAGTGATATCATGCTCAGGGGAACCCACCGCACTGTTCTCCGGCGGTATCCCCAATGAGCTAGGACCCGACCCTTCTTGTTCCCGTTGTAGGCGTCGGAGAAAATCATCAATGGTAACCACTGGGGTTAAGGGTCGCTGGGAGGCTCCTCCGGTATTCCTTCCTCGTCTTTTCAGCATTATTAAGAAAAGAAAAACTTCAATGACGTCCTCACTGCAGCAGACATGGGGTAAACATCTTAGATCCAATAATAGGGAGCAGGATCCGAGCCGGGTCTATGTACCCCAAATGAAAGTTGGCCACTATCGGCTCCTGGACTCCACGTGGCTCCTAAGGGGTTCCCAAGGGGCCTTGCGTGCCCCTTAGGGCACGCCCCTTCGGCCACGCCCTACGGCCGCGTGACTGCAGCCGCAACCGTAGCAGCGGCTGCTTTTAACGATGTTGGAGATGGACCCAGTGACGTCAGGGGTCCGTCTCTGTAGATGCCTGACTGCGCCGCCAAGCAGGAAGAGAAGCCGCCGCTGTTGGAATCCGGGACCAGCAACGGGTCGCCCCACAACTCTCCTCCAGTCCGGTAACTGCTCCCAGTACTACTACAGCAGCGGCTGCTTTTAACGATGTTGGAGACGGACCCAGTGATGTCAGGGGTCCGTCTCTGTGGATGCCTGACTGCGCCGCCAAGCAGGAAGAGAAGCCGCCGCTGTTGGAATCCGGGACCAGCAACAGGTCACCCCACAACTCTCCTCCAGTCCGGTAACTGCTCCCTGTATTCCATTTTAAGTTGTTTCCTAACATGCACCGAATTTGCCCTCTCATGGTAGCTTTGAAAGCATCCCAAAATGTTTCTAAAGAGATTTCCTCTGAGGCATTAAGTTGAAAATATTCATTCATGTTTAATTAAAATTCCTCAAGAAAGCTTGAATTTTCAAGCAATGTATTATTGAATCTCCAAACAGGTCTACTACCCTCTTGTTCAGCAATTTTAAACTCAGTCCAAACCCCACCATGATCTGACAAAATAATTGGATCTATGGTGGCTTTTGTGACCTGCTGTACTAAGTTATCTGATACAAAAATATAATCTATTTGTGAGAATGATTTAAGGAGCAACAAGAAAATTCCCAATCATTAAAATGAAGAGTCTACCATATATCTTTCAATCCACAGTTATCTAACCCCAATGACTTTAGTATTTTACTGGGTTTTTTGTCCAACAATTGATCTATAACAGCATTAAAGTCCCTCGCCACTACTAAATTAGAAGCAGCAGTGGTAGAATCAACTGCTGAAGAGTTTTGAAAAATTCAGCTTGATTTGAATTAGGAGCATAGATGTTTAAAAGTGCCAGGATATATTTTCCCAAGCTCATATCCACATGGATCCATCTGCCTGAGGGATCGTCAGAAATCAGATTAAATGCAGCTGAGCATTTCCTATGTACTAAGATAGCCACCCCAGCCTTCTTTCTCACAACAGGAGTGAAAAAACAATGCTTAACCCATCCCCTTCCAACTTCATCGATTCTATAGCAGGTAAGTGTGTTTCCTGGATATAATATATATCCGCATACTGTTGTTTTAAAAATTTATGTGTTTTTCCTCTTAATAGGATGATTTAGCCCATTGACATTTAAGGAAAACAGTTTCAAATTCATTGTACCACTTTTAAAAAATGAAACCATAAGAAATAAACCAAAAATCCATTTATTCCTAATAACACCCTTTGATCAATACACATCCAAAACCCCTTATTAAAGCTCCCCTGTTCACCCCCTCCTCCTAATCCCCAAGATAACACAATTGCTTGAAAGTGCTCATATAGACTAGTAGTCAGAGTCTCTTTCCAGGCAGCATAAATATTTCCACATAAAAACCAAATACTGTATTACCCCATCATGAATCAATAATTAAATAAAAACTGTACTAATTAAATACCTTAATAATGAAATCAATTTATTTATAATTAATAAATAATAGACAATTGCTGCATTATAAGGATATATGGATAATACTTATGAAATTGCATGAATGTGAAATAATATTTACTTGAATTAATTTAGAAAATGAAATCGATCAACCCAGTGCATCACTAATAAATAACCACAATGAACTAATATTTAAGCTTATCTCCCAGTGTCCCAAGATAAGACAAAGTAACCCTTTATTATATAACTCCTCTTTAAAAAATTATATATATATCTATATATATCAATTTAAAACAATGACCCCAGGTCATTTAGAACAAAATCAACAAAGAATTAGGTGTCAGGTCAAAACCGCGGAAGACAAAGGCGCGCGCCGACAACTGAGCGCAGCGCGGAGGCGCGCACCGAAGAAAATAACTGTTTTTAGGGGCTCCAAAGGGGGTGTGTGGGGGGAACTTCACTTTACTTTATACAGATCATGCCACGTTGTGGGGGCGTTTGGGGGGGGTTTGGGGGGTTGTATCTCCCCACATTTTACTGAAAACTTCACTTTTTCCCTAAAAACTGGGAAAAAGTTAAGTTTACAATATAATGAGGGGGGTTACAACCCCCCAAACCACCCACAACGCCACCGCGATCTGTATTAAGTAAAGTGGGGGGCTCCCCAACAAAAACCCCCGTCGGAGCCCCTAAAAACTGTCATTTTCTTTGGCGCGCACCTCCGTCTTGCGCTCAGTTGTCGGCGCGCGCCTTTGTCTTCCGCGGTTTTGTCTATGAACCAAGAATTATACAATATTAAGTACTGCTAAATATCTGGCCCTCAAAGATAAATAGAAGGATATATAATATAGCTGAAAGAGTAAATAACTTAGAAGAAATCTGTAAAGTGCTTATGTGACTCCCAGAAAGCAACCCATTGTCTTTAATGGCTCTCATTCACCTTAGAACATTCATCCTCCTTCCTTCATCAGATCATCCCTTCAATGGGTTTGCAGTAAGATAATAAGAATCCTTCAGAACACCTTTCTTTGTCAGAACCTTCCATATTGCAGTTACAGAGCTAACTCATTTTGTTGATGACTGTACTTGTCCAATACACTTCTCCTGTAAAATTCCAACTACCTCACTGCTTGTATTTCCTTCCTCTGAATCCAATGTTCTTCAAGCATATTTGGACTCATAAAACTTGAAGATAATATCTCACACTTGAGGTTCAAGATCTAGAAATAGTTTAAAGGAGCTGCTATAGTTTTTCCAGATCTGTGTCCAGTTTTTCCAGTTTCAGAAGGGCCTTTTTTTCTTTTTCTTCTGTGTAGCCTCAATCCAGGCTTTATCTAGAGGCTTTCCGATTGGAGCCCACGATCTCTCTTTGGGGAGGGAACTATCAGCACAGACCAATTTCATTCGTCAGAAGTGAAACAGAGATCGATTTTGCTCCAATGATCTGTCTCTGAGGGGAGGGAACTAACAACTCAGACCTCTACCATTCATCAGGAGTAAAGCAAAGATCAATTTTGCTCCTATCACAAAGCAGATTCAAATAAAATAAACAGAATGTCTTCGTGGTCCATGACAGTTGGAAAATTTAACTATCAATTTCAAAATGTTCAAACCTCAATTCAAACGTTAAAGAATACTATCAGCAAAATAAAAACAAAACAGACAAAGATAAGCTGAAGTTCGAAAAACCTGGTAGTATTTTCAGCCTCACAAATTCCCTCAGTCAGAGCACCCACTGCAATTGCAAAGTTATTGACATCCACATTCGGTGTACTTACTGCACTCCCAAGCTTTCAAGGATTACCCGACATCCATAAGCCTCACAAACTCCAAAAAATGTTCCCAAAAGCAAACCCAAACAAAACACAAACGATCAAAAAAAAAAAAAAAAAAAAAAATTACTGTTCAAAAGAGTAATACAATGTGTGCTCAGGTTCCTCAGTTCATTGGTGCCGTTTGTTGAAACAGGAATTCTTTTAGTTTAGCAGAGTCATCAAACAATTCTTGATAAAGTGATTACCGGTGATGAGACATGGGTCTACGGTTATGATGTGGAAACCAAAGCTCAATCGTCTCAGTGGAGAACCAAAACATCACCAAGGCTATAAAAAGCTCAGCAAGTTCGGTCGAATATCAAAGTGAAATTAACAGGGTTTTTTGACAGTCACAGAGTTATTCACTATGAATTTCTGCCACAAAAACAAACTGTCAACCAAAATTATATCTGAAAGTGTTAAATGATTCCATGAGAAAATCAGGAGAAAGTTGCCTGAACTTTGGAGGGAGCAGTCATGGTTCCTGCATCATGAAAATGTGCCCATTCACACTGCCATCAAAATTTATGAATTTTGTGCAAAAAATGCAATGACAGTTCTTCCCCAGCCCCCTTACATTCCTGACTTCTTCTTGCTTCCTAAACTTAAATCCATGCTTAAAGGAAAGCAATTTGACACCATTGAAGACATAAAGCAGAATTTGATGCAGCAACTTTTAGCAATTCATGAAGATGCATTTAAGGACTATTTCCAGAAGTGGAAACAACTTAGGGGAAAAATGTATACATAGGGAAGGGGAATACTTTGAAGGGGACCCAATGAAATAAGTTGTAAGATTGTTTAATAAATTTTTATAAAATCAGTCCTGAAACTTTTTGAACAGACCTTGTATTAAGTTTGTATCAGGAATGATTATTAGTTGTACTGCTATTCCTATTTCAGTATGTATGATTTAGTGCTGAGATACCTAAGTTTAGCTGCCAAGTTTTACAATTGCTTTGCTATTCCAGTATACCTGTATTTTTATATTACCAATAAATTGTAATAACATATTTCCAAAATGTAGCATTCTTCTTTTTTATTGTCAGCGAAATCTTCATGAGAACCTTTTTCTTTCTTTTGGGACTACATAAAGGCAAAATCATACTGTAAATAGCCGAAAACCTGAAGTTATAATGCCATTATACAGATCCATGGTGAGACCGCACCTGGAGTACTGTGTCCAGTTTTGGAGGCCACATTACCAAAAGGATGTGAAGAGAATTGAGTCAGTTCAGAGAATGGCCACAAGGATGGTCTCAGGACTTAAAGATCTTTCATATGAAGATCATCTGCGCAGTCTGCGCTTATACTCGCTCGAGGAGCGCAGAGAAAGGGGGGACATGATAGAAACTTTCAAGTACATAATGGGCCGCATCGAGGAGGAGGAGGAAATCTTCACTCTTACGGTCCCACGGTGACAAGAAGACATCCACTAAAACTTAGGGGAGGAAGATTCCATTGGGACACCAGGAAATACTTCTTTACTGAGAGAGTGATTGATAGATGGAATGGTCTTCCACGTCAGGTAGTCGAGGCTAGTAGCACGCTCAACTTCAAGAAACGATGGGACAAACATATGGGGTCGCTATTGAGGTTTGATAGAGGATAGTTTCTCGAGGGTGGAAGGGATCATGATTGGGCAGACTAGTTAGGCCGTTGGCCATTTTCTGCCGTCATATTCTATGTTTCTATGTTTCTATGACAAGCCACAGTAATTATTAGCTAGTCACCTAATTGCTTTACATCCCAAAAAATGGACTGTGGACCCTCACAGGAACCTCTTATGCACATGAATGTGGCATCCATCTCTGAGCCTTTACCTCCATCTAGCAATTAGGTCAATTGTAGAGCCAATATTGTGCTGGATATATTTGCCCTGCAAAGTGTCACATGCCATTGCATCTTCCAAATGTGCCATGGCAGCTGGCTTTGCCACCTTTGCTGATGCCTCTGATGCTGCTATTCCAGACTACATAGTCTTCTGCAGAGACTATGAGCTTGTACTTCCAGGGTGTGGACATGCATCTGGTAGGATATGCAGAATTCTTTGGCAATGTATGTGTGGGACTGAAAGGGACCATAAAGTATGAGACTCCTCATGGGTGTTAAGTTGTAACATTATGCACAGCATTCTGAGGGGAGCTACTGGATGCATAAAAAGATGGCCTTAATATAGCACTTAAATTTATCAGTATGGCTTTTCTAAAACCTGTAGTAATTGGGTCTGAATACTATCTGACTATTGCAGTGATGTCCCAAAGGTACAGTATATGCAGTGTGCATATGGCCCTAACTTCTAAATACTATAAAGTGTACCCAAAGTTAAGTGTCTACATTCGCATGCCTAGCCAATGTAGGCACATAACTTAATATAGGGTCTGTCTTCTTTGTGACTCTGTACAGCACTGTATACATCTGGTAGTGCTAGAGAAAAAAATTAACAGTAGTAATAGTAAATCATCACCGATCAGCTCTCAACACCTCTTAATTGGCATTAATTGGAGTTATTTTAAAGTTATGCACATAGGGGACCTTTTACTAAGGCGCGCTAAATGCTAATGCGTCCATAGAATATAATGGATGTGCTAGCATTTAGCACGTGCTAATATTTAGCGTGTACTAAACGGCTAGCGCGCCTTAGTAAAAGGACCCCATAACCTGGTAGGCTTGATTCTAGAACAGTTAGGCACTTGGTGCAAAGCGAATAGTTAAAAGTGGGCATGGTTAGGGGCAGATCATGGGTATGTTTTTGAATTAGGTGCCTGCTTTTAAGTTAGGAGCCATTGGGCGCATAATTAGGCACAAGCATTTAGGCAAGAAAACCTAGGTATAAATAGGATGTGCTTAAATGTTAAATGCTTAGCACTGTACCAGTTCGCACCGATATTTTAGGTGACGTATAGAATTAGGTACTAAGGCCCTGATTCTGCAAAGTGCTCCCGATTGTAGGCAGCTGTAGGCTGTCTAATCAGCCAATCGGGAGGCACTTTTTCTATTTAAAAAAAATGCTCCCCAGGCAGGTCGCCTATATTGAAGGCGCCTAAGGCCCCTCCCGCTATAGGAGGGGCCTTAGGCGCTTGGGCCAATCAGGCTCTAGGATCCTGTGGGTTGGGAAGGGTAGGGTGGGCCCGCCTCATTTGGACGGAGGCGGGCCTGCTGGCCAGACGTGCGAGGAGCTGTCCGGTCCAACTTGCTAGTAAGGTCAAAGGAGGGTTCCGGGATGGTGGTGTTCGCTGGGGGGCGAGTTGTTCAGTGTGTTTGCAGTGCGTCCTCCTGGTTCAGTTCAAGATTACATATAACGTCAATGTGTTCTTATGTGCGAATTGAGCGCAGTGTTCCACTGCTTGGCTTACAATCCACAGTGCCTGTTGTTGGATCTTGCATAGCAGTACATCAAGGCCATTTTTGTTCCAACCCTTCTGTGGAAACTCTTTCAACAATCATTGACTGCTGTAACCTTTTAGTAGTACCAAGTTCTTTGTCCGAATTTAGTCTTCAACAGTGAAAACTATTTTGATGCAGAGACTGTTTACTGTAACCTTTTAGCAGTACCAAGTTCTTTGTCTGAATTTGGTCTCAACAGTGAAAAACATTTTGATGCAGAGACTGTTTAAACTATCGTCTGCTTCTGCACGTATCCCATAGCAACAATTCATTGGCTCAAAGTAGTGTTATGGTGCGGTGGGAAATATTTACAACATTTTACATCAACTTCATTCAGGAAACGACGCACTACATTTTATAAGAATCAGCTGAGTTCTGTGGAAGATATGACAGAAAGGGTGTGGTTTTTTCGGTTCACAGTGTATGTACCCAATACAAATATTGGCCAACACACCTCTCAGCTCTCGCCATGCTTCCCATCCTCCACTCACCCCACCTACAAAAGGCCTGTCCATCCTAACAAATCCCCTCTATCTTCCTATTCCTCTCTATATATATCTTCTCAATACCATTCATCTCCCTTTTTCCTTCTTACAAAGAATGGAAACCCCACTATCAGTGCCCAATTATTGGCCATGGCCCTAACTGAAGGATATCAGGTGGTGCCAAGCTATATGGCCCATGCTGCTGTTTAGTATCATTGGGGCCATAAAAATGCTTGACAGTGAGGGGGAATCATGGAAGCAGAACCAGTTCACCCAGCATCCTAGAATGTGAGCTGCTACAAAAGACTGCATCAGCTATTTTCTGAAGGCAGCTGCAAGGTGCAGAAGAGAATGGGCTTTGCTGCTGCCCCTATCACCTCCACTTGGACCACTAGGGATATTAGAGCATTTCTGAATTTATCTAAGGACACTCAGAAGCAGCTTTTGTTACATTGTACTGAAATTTTGCAAATGGCTTCTCTTTTTTTTCTAAAGTTTCCATGTAAATGTATTGTAAAGTTTAAGGATGAAAACATCAATACTTCTACTGGAAAACAAAACAAAAAATCAGACTAGTACAGATCAATTCTACACAGTCAATGCTGACAGAAAACAATGTTTCTTTCACATATGCCAAATAAAGATAGACCCTCACCTAAGAGGTTCTTTAACTACCCCCCCACCCCTTTTACAAAGTTGCGGCAGTGCCTGCCATGCATCAAATGTTCTGATGTCCATTAAGTCCCTATGGGTGTCAGAGCGATTACCACTGCAGCATCCGCTACCATGACTTTGTAAAAGGAGCCCTAAATGCTATGAAGTTCATTTTATACCTGTGGGTTACTTAGCATTTTGCATATGCTAATTATCCCCCCCCCCTTATACAAAACCGTGCAAGGTTTTTTAGCAATGGCTAGTGTGCTGAATGCTCTGTGCTGCTCCAACGCTCATAGAACTCTATGACCATTGGAGCAGCACAAAGCATTCAGCGTGCCAGCCAACGCTAAAAACCTCTTGTGCAGTTTTGTGAAAAGGGTGGAGGGGGGGAGTATGTTAGCATGTACTAAAATTTAGTAAAAGAGCCCCTAAGTAACCACAAACTAAAACTAAAAATATAAGGACAAAAATTAAATTGACTTTGCATACAATGCAACACCAGAGGAAGAGACATAACTGTGTAAAACATAGCAGACCCATATCACTTCTGAATGTTGACATTAAAATTTATGCAAAGATATTGGCCTTGCAATTTTTGCATATCATACCACCATTGGTGGGTTCCCACCGGGTAGATTTTGTCAAGGAGTGAATGATCCATGCCCCCTTTTCAAATTTGCGCACTGCAACTTTTTTATAGAATCGCGTTTTCAAAGTTTTGTAGGTAACTTTTAATTAGTGCCAATTAACATTGATTATGAAGTGTTAATTGCCAATTATCAGTGTCAATTAGGCTAATTAATCAATTAAGTTGTGCGTGCACAACCTTAGGCACCATACAGTATACAGAATTGGGGGGTAATTACTTAACCAGTTATGCTGATATTCAGCACTAATTGTGGCTAAAAATAAAACTGCTGGAAATGACCTGGCATTGAATATCCAGTTGCACACTACTGTTGGACAGACAGCGTGCTGCCTGGCACTGGCTGAATATCAGCCCCATTGTTATTAAATTAATATTACCGCTTAGTCTACATTCTTGTTGATGGCTGGTCTATCAAATTATAAATAAACTTGGGAATAAAAACTTGGAACTCATACTATGACCCCTTCTTATAGAACATTCTTTCCTCTAACTAAAGCCTAGATTCACTAACCTTCCATTCCATGTCCAATCCGTGGGCAATTGCAGGCAGGCCAACGAATTCACTAAAGGCCAGCATGCAAATGGGGGCGATCAGAGGAACGTCCCCCACTGACCACATGGATCACTAGTGAGCAATCCTGAAGCATACGCAAACCATCTTCTTTGTCTGTAGATGGTCTGTGTATGCTTACAGAGCTGAGAGCTGCTTTTTTTCCTGTTTTACTTTTTTATATACTTCACAAGCCCATGGTTTTTAACCTACTTTAAACCCACTGGTTAAAACCACGGGCTCGCACTGCGAGAAAGGGCTGGAGAGTCAGGGCTGAGCAGGGCAGGCGAGTCGGGGCTGAGCAGAGCTGGAGAGTCGGAGCTGAGCAGGGCGGCAAGAGGAGAGTCAGGGCAGAAAGCATGGCAGCAGAGAGCAGGGCAGTCAGAAAGGGCCTGAGCGACTGGTCCCCACCAGTCGCTTGTTTTTGGATCGGTCAGCCCAGTCGGTGTTCCTGGAAAAGTTTAGTGAATCGAGTTCTTCCTACTTTGCATGCCGTTTACCCTCATTTGCATGCATGGATTAGAATTGGATAGGCCACGAGGTTAGTGAATCGGGTCAGGGTCACAAAGGGGTCGCAAACCGATTGGTACACGATTGGTTTGCATAAATACCAGGGTTAGGGCTGTAAATCTGGACTTGGATAATGGTTGATATCCTACAGGTAGTCAACAGTTTGAATATTCCCCTATCTAGAGCAGTGTAGGTAAAAACTGGACAAAATGACTGGGCCAACTGGCCCTTATGTGTTATGTTGTTATGCTAGGATTAACAGCTACAAGTCTGATTGTAAATGAATAGTAAAATGACTGAAGGCAGATAGCTAAAACCAAAATCCCTAATCATATCTTAGCATAAATACAAAAGTAATATTATTGATTCATGCCAGCTGAGTCAGACTGTTTATTTTCACTGTCAAGATTGCTCTTTCTCAGCGAAGATTTAGATTGCTGTCCAACTGTCAAGAAAACTGTACAATACAAACTTATTTTGGAGTATGTGATAATAAAAGACATTTTCTATAAACATGGGAGATAAGATATTTGGAGGATAGTTTTTTTGTATCCTGTCTGGGTTTAAGAATTGGAATAATTGCAGCTCCATGCATGGTCTTAGGGAGCTCTCCTTAGCCCAAAGCCTCAGTTTAATTTATTGTTGATGTTGATGGCTTAGATTTTGGGTCAACAATGCCTGATTGTTGTAAACTAAACTATTAAACTGTCAATAAAGATGATTGAACTAAAAAAAAAAAAGTGCATTAGAACTTTTTAATGTTGTAATAGACTTAATCCTCATTAATTCAATGGTTCAAATGTACTGAATTGATTTTGCATGCACACCTTGGCAGAGGTTCTGTAATGGAAGTCCTTGGTAGCATGGAGGGCCCTTTTCAATATGACATCCAAATACGAGTTTGGACATGTTGTGAAAGATGCACAAAAATCCAGTAGCCAACATGCCCATTTTCAAAACTGCAAAACATCAATCTTGTTTTTTTCAAAAAATTTTCAGATATTCATTTATCTTTCTGAAACATTAATAACCCCCCCCAAAAAAAAAAAAAAAAAACACCTCAGGACATGTTAAAAAGAATTGGGCCAAGAACCAACATTGTGGCATACTATGGCTGAAGTGGCAGAATCCCACACTGCTCTTTGTGACCCTGGGCAAGTCACTTAATCCCCCATTGCCCCAGGTACATTAGATAGTGTGAGCCTGCCAGGACAGATAAGGAAAAATGCTTGAGTACCTGAATGTAAAATACTTTTAATAATAATAATAATAATAATAACTTTATTTTTTTTATACCGCAATACCACAAAGCAGTTCAGAGCGGTTTACAGGATAAGAGACTGTACATTTACAGCGAAGTTACAGCTTAGTTATAGCGAAGTTACATCGAGGTTACAGCATATCGAAAAACAGTTCAGAGCGATTTAAACAATGTAGGTGCAGAGAATTGGTTAACAATTATATGGCATAAACCAGTGACAATTACAAAAAAAAAAGATCCAATAATTGTTGCATGGGGAGAGGGGAAGGGTAGGGAGGGAGGCAAGGGATTATTAGTTTGGTCGGGGGGACGGGGGTTAGAGGAATTTATCAAAGAGGTATGTTTTTAGAGATTTCCTGAAGGATTGATAAGTTGGGGCAAGAGAGATGAGAGTGGACAGGCAGTCATTCCATTTGCCAGCTTGGAAAGAGAGGGTTTTATCGAAGAATCTTTTGTGGATGCATCCTTTTGGGGAGGGGTAGGCAAACAGGTGTGCATTGCGTGTACGGTTAGAGCCTGGGAAGGTGAAGTGGCGTGAAAGATATATCGGGGCTGAGCCAGTTAGGGTTTTGAAGCAGAGGCAGGCGAATTTGAAGATGATCCTTGCTTCGAACGGTAGCCAGTGAAGTTTCCTGTAGAAAGACTATAAGTGGTATATAAATGCTTAAATAAATAAATATTTGGGAAAAGTAATTAGAGAGTACATTATTTTTTCTTTTTTGCAGTATTGGTCTTCGAATGTTACAAAGCCTAAATCTAAGCTTTTATATTTATGCTGACGATATCACTGTAGTGCTACCACTAACCGGTCTGTCGTCAGACTTTATTAATCTCCTAACCAATACCCTAAATCAAATGATGAAGGCCTTCAAACTAAAACTGAACACAGAAAAAACTAAATTTTTCCTGGCATTTTCCAATGAAAAAATAAAAGACAACATGATTCACGTGAATGGCCGAGATTACGAAATTGACCAAACTATAAAAATACTAAGAGTTACCCTTGACAAACACCTAACCCTGGAAAAGCATACAGATCTATTGTTCAAAAAAAGTATATCAGCCCTATGGAAGCTCCGCACCATCAAAAAATTCTTCGATGAATCATCCTTTCGATTATTTGTACAATCATCCATCTTGAGTATGCTGGATTACTGCAACATTATATATCTGGGAGCTTATAAGAAGACAATTCACAAGCTAAGATTAATTCAAAATACTGCAGTCCGACTCATCTTTGGATTAAAAAAATGGGAACATATCACCCCATACTTCCAGATACTCCACTGGTTGCCGGTGGAATCCAGAATACTCTTCAAGTTTGCCTGCATCAGCTACAAAGCGGTCTTTGGGAGGCTACCAACTTACCTCGCCTCCCAATTCATCCTCAACTGCCCTAATAAGAGCTCTCGCAGAATAAATCTCTTTAATTACCCATCTCTAAATCATGTCACTACAAGAAGTTCCTTGACAGAATGTTATCATTCCAGGCAGCCAAACTGAACACATGGCTCATAAAACCCATACTCGAGGCCGCTTCATACGCTGACTTCAGAAAATCACTGAAGACTCGTCTCTTTAACACAATTTGAGTCTCTTCCATTTGTAATTTGGTATCCCTGAAAGTTCTTTTCTCTTCCCATTACTCCTCTTACCCTCATTGCATGTATCTTGTTGTAAACCGCTCTGAACTTATGTATCTTGTTGTAAACATATGTTTCTTGTTGTAACATCGCATACTCTCATTGCATGTATCTTGTTGTAAACCGCTTTGAACATATGGTATAGCGGTATATAAGAAATAAAATTATTATTATTATGTTTTCTTGGTATGAATGTAGTATTCTATCCTATTTTTAATGGCGTTCAATTTCTACTTATTGAGTTATTTTATTGTAAATCACTTTGAACTGTGCTGCAACTAAGGCAGTATATCAAGTTTAATAAACAATAAACATACACTAATTATTATATTCCTTGCATTGAGGGTGTGTGGGCAATTGTAGCCAATCAAAAAGCACAGAATAAAAAATGTGTTTCTCACAGGTGCGTGAGTTGGATTTGCTTTTTCATGGGAGAGAAAAAATATATATTTACCAGGGAGAAACATTTTGTCTAAAAGTCTGTTACTGATAAGAGAAATATACAAAGAAAATGTTTGTTTTCCACTAGTCTAGGAAATCTGAGCTAGAGCAGAAAATATGTGGTTTAATAAGACAGTACTTTAGCATGTTAGGCCTCCTAGCCTGACTTTCAGTAGCCATGAATCATGATTTTGCTAGCCTGCATCAGTTCTTATCTTGAATACTATGCTCAGTCTTGTGAAATGCATCTAATAAACATTGACAAACATAGGTAATAGAATGGGGAGAGCCACAGGTGTCATGGAACCCCACTTCAAAGTTTTAGTCCCTGACTCCTTCCCCCTCGAGGTGTTTATTTCCTTACCTTTCTCCCCCAGGATGGCAATGCTACAATCAGCATAATGAGAGACATCTTATGGCTGGTTGGTATGGGGCCTTGAACATCTGTACATGCACAAGGCCTGTCGGCTTCCACCTCTTCCGAAAAAGGAAGAGACTACTACTAAAGCTCATAGCAGCCATATTAACATTTGGAGTGGGGATCGCTCCTGCCTGGATATACCTACTGGGCCACCGGAGATCTAGGTAGGTCCTGAAGAGGGGAAGGCCTGGTCTTGAGAAGGAGTTGATTTCAGGGGGGGTGATTTTGGAGAATGCTGATCTCAGAGAGCGGGTTTAGGAGGGGAATTGAAGGGGACTTCAGGAGGGGTTTTCTGAATTGGTGGGGGTTGGGAGGGAGTATATGAATCAGTGGGGGGTTGGGAGGAGGTTCTGATCATGAGGGGAGCAGGAAGAAGGGCGTACGTGGGGGTGCAGAAAAGTTCTCAGTCCAAACAACTTCCTAAATTCTGTGTTATTTTGCCACTGTAGCTGAAAAGAATGTTATTTTGCAAAGTGCCAATTTGCAGAATCGTGATACTATGTTTTTTACATTGGTTTAGATCATTGATTGAAACATGTCAATGAAAAGTGTGGAATTTTTAAGTGTGGAACTTCAAGCCATCATGAAGTTCTTATTCCTGCAGAAGAAAACTCCAAAGGAAATCCATGAATGTATGAGTGACAAACACCCATCATATCGCATACTCTCATTGCATGTATCTTGTTGTAAACCGCTTTGAACTTATGGTATATAAGAAATAAAATTATTATTATTATGTTTTCTTGGTATGAATGTAGTATTCTATCCTATTTTTAATGGCGCCGATGACGCCAAACTAAGCAATGTAGTGGGCAAAAGCACAACAGACATAAATTCAATGTCCAACAACATGATGCACGACCTACTCCTACTGGAGCGCTGGTCTAGGTCCTGGCAACTCAGCTTCAATGCCAAAAAATGCAAAGTCATGCACCTGGGCAGCCAAAATCCATGCAAGACTTACACCCTTAATGGCGAGATCCTAACAAGAACTGAAGCAGAACGAGACTTAGGGGTGATCGTCAGTGAGAACATGAAGACTGCCAATCAAGTGGAGCAAGCTTCATCCAAGGCAAGGCAAATCATAGGTTGCATACGCAAGAGTTTCGTCAGCCGTAAGCCTGAAGTCATTATGCCATTGTATAGATCCATGGTGAGACCCCACCTGGAATACTGTGTGCAATTCTGGAGGCCTCATTACCGTAAGGATGTGCTGAGACTTGAGTCGGTCCAGAGAATGGCCACCCGGATGGTCTCGGGACTCAAGGATCTCTCGTACGAGGAACGGCTGGATAAGTTGCAGCTGTACTCACCCGAGGAACGCAGAGAGAGGGGTGACATGATCGAGACATTCAAATATCTCACGGGCCGCATCGAGGTGGAAGAAGATATCTTCTTTTTCAAGGGTCCCATGGCAACAAGGGGGCATCCGTGGAAAATGAGGGGTGGGAAACTGCACGGGGACACCAGGAAATTCTTTTTCACTGAAAGGGTTGTTGATCGCTGGAATAGTCTTCCACTTCAGGTTATTGAGGCCAGCAGCGTGCCTGATTTTAAGGCCAAATGGGATAGACACGTGGAATCTATTCACAGAGAAAGGTAGGGGAGGGTCATTGGGGTGGGCAGACTAGATGGGCCGTGGCCCTTATCTGCCGTCTATTTCTATGTTTCTATAGTCCACAGTGAAGAAGTGTTGTATTAAATGTTCATTGTGGAGATTTCGAGACCAAAGATGCAGCAAGATCTGAGAGGCCTCAAACGGAGTCAACTCCTGAAATTGTTGACCATGTCCATGACCTGATTTTGGCAGATTAGCAAATATCGGCTAAAACAATTGCTGAAACACAGCAGATATCCAGGGAACATGTCAGCAGGAAAAGTCATGGCAACAGCGTTTTGGGATCAGGAAGGTGTTGTAATGACTATTTTCTAAGGTACCAGACAGTTAATGCAGAATACTACTGTAACTTTTTGTGCCTATTAAAGGAGGCATTATAAGAAAAAAGGAGAGGGAATCTGTGGAAAGTTCTCATTTTGCAAGACAATGCGCCTGCTTACAAGGCTGGCAAAACAATAGATGTTTTGACACAGTTGGGGTTTCAGTGCATAGACCATCCACCCTACTCAACAGATCTTGCTCCATCTGACTACTTTCTATTTCCAAACTTTAAAAAGAGTTTTAAAGGGTAACAATTTTCAAGTGATTTGGAGGTGATTGCAGCTGCAGAGCAGTATTTGAGTGATCAGACATCAGAGTACTGTATTATTTTGGAAGGGTTACAAAAACTTCAGACATTTTATTTATTTATTTATTCAATTTTCTATACTGTTATCTCAGGGGAACTCAGAACGGTTTACATGCATTTATTCAGGTACTCAAGCAGTTTTCCCTGTCTGTCCTGGCAGGCTCACAATCTATCTAATGTACCTGGGGCAATGAGGGGATTAAGTGACTTGCCCAGGTCGCAAGGAGCAGCATCGGTTTGAATTCACAACCACAGGGTGCTGAGGATGTAGCTTTAACCACTGCACCACACTGTGCCAAGTATGTTGAACTTAGGGGTGAATATGTGGAATAACTTGTAAATTTCATGGCTTCACATCATTCCCGTCTTGTTTGGGCTGAGAACTTTTCAGCATCCCCTCATATATCCAACTTTGTCAGCCATTACCCAGAAGCTATGTGGGTGCTACTAATACTACTATTCATTGTTTCTATAGCGCTACCAGACGCACGCGGCGCTGCACAGAGTCACAAAGAAGAAGAAAACAGTCCCTGCTCAAAAGAGCTTACAATCTAAACATCCAAGACAGACAAACAGAATGTCATGGATACAGTTAAGGACAATGGTTATTCAGCGGGCTGGGTGGAGGGCAGAGGAGTAGGGTTAAGGATTGAAGGCTATATCAAAAAGGTGAGTTTTAAGTCTGCTTTTAAACAAGGGAAGGGGCTTGATGGACAAACTTGGGTAATTTATTTCAGGCATAGGGGGCAGCTAGATGAAAGTAAAGAAGTCTGGAATTGGAGGTGGAGGAGAAGGGTAAAGCTAAGAGCAGCTTATCTGAGGAACGGAGTTCTCTGGGAGGTGTATAAGGAGAGAGAAGAGAGGAGAGATATTGAGGGGCAGAAGAATGAACACACTTGTAGGTCAGCAATAAGATCTTGAACTGTATGCGATGGCAGATAGGGAGCCAGTGAAGTGACCTAAGGAGAGGGGTGACATGAGCGTAGCGAGGTGCTGCCAAATATTTTGTGCTGGCACCCACATAGCTAAGTAACCTAAGTGTGGACTGCTTTTTATGCAGTCCTGTTTGGCCAGTTAGCTTTGTTGGCACTAGATATTGCTAGGAGCCAAACAGATGCCACCTCCTCCCTGACTCCACCTTTGGAAAGCCCCTCTGTGGTTCACATTGTAAATGGTCAGCTAGTACTGATACTCAGTGGAATTCCTAGGTTAACTGCTGCTGAATATCAGTGGCTGGCCTACAGAGCACAATTTAAGCAGACAGGAGCCTCTTCTGCTTGCTTAAATTTCTTTGGATATTGAGTGGACAGTTTCCAGAGCAAACGTGTTCTCTGCTGCCTGATTAATTGTAGTGGTAAGAGAAACCTGGGAAAAAGTGTTTGTTATTATCATGAGGTAAGGGGGAGTTGTGAATGAGTAACATAGTCGGTTCACAGGGGAAGAGGAGTGTGGAGACAGCATCTGAGCCAATTAGAGCTGCTGGGATGAACATCAGTTGCACATACCATAAGCATCATTATATTCAGTAAAATAACCCCACCTAAACACCCCTGGCTGTGGTAAACTCCCTCTCCATCTAGAAGTTTTGCCTCCTCCATCAGAAGACCCAAAGTGTGTCCCCCCCCCCCCCCCCCCACACACACAAGTCTACCTTTATAAAATGCCTTGTCCTTAGTGGTCCAGACAGAAGGATCCCCAGCTGCTCCTACCCTTGCTGGCACCTTCATCCAAATTTGTGCTGGTGACCACTTGCAGTAGTTTTGTAGTTCTAATGCTAAGGGTCATATTTTATATAAGTGTAGTAGTATCACAACACTATAGCTAAGTGTCACCTAGATGGCACCAACAAGATCAGGAGCAACTGAGGCCCACTCCTGCTTGGACAACTAGGGACCAAGTATTTTACAAAGGTAGACTTGAGGGTTGCCTTCAAGAGGGTGGAGCGGAAAGCTTTAGGAAGGGAAATCTTCCATTGGGAGAGGGGTAACTTCTGGGTGATGTTTTACTTCAAAGAGGCATAGTTTAGTTGGGGTTGCTTGGAGGGGAGACATTATGGGGGTCATTGATTTGGAGGGGCACAGGAGAAGGGTTTCAGCTCAGGGCCATTACTAATTTGCTCAGTGTTCACCCCTTTAACATGAAGCCCAGGAGCATCAGGCCATGGCTTGGCAGCCCAATACTTCAAGGCCAATGGAATAACACTGCTCACTAGCCAGCATTATTCATTTACCATGAGGGTCAGCTACCTGTGGTACTGGGATACCACAGATTGGAAACTTTCATGGAAAATAAAGATGTGGTAAAAGGATGCCTTTTACACCACTTTGATAACTATTCCACTTAATTGAAACTTAAGAAAAAAATACCTAAGTATACCTAGAATATACTCATTCTTTTAAGTATGATTTATGCAATTGTATCTAATCAATGGTATTTAAATAACGATTAAAATATCAGACTAAATGTAAGCTTGGGAGACATCAAGAGTGAAATTAATTCTCTGAATGAACATTTTAACTCAAAAACCACTTTTAGACTGCTGCTTTGAACCACTTCAGGGCAATTGCATAACATTTATTGTAAAGGGTGTCTTGTTCTGAGCAGCTAGCCTACATCTCAATAAACGGAGGAATTAATTAGTGAGTATGAAGGTTTAGTAAACTAATGCTTTAGTCTGTTAGACCATCTGCTCAAGAGCATCCTGCTCAATACTTGGCATTACTAGATTATGGGCAAATGCTTGCTGCTTCTTGTGCTCAGCTAGAAGTTGCTGCTCTGTAATCATTGTCTTTATCATGATTAGAAAGATAAAAAGGTTAAGATGAACTGTGTTGTTATTGCAGCTTGTCATGCTAACATTTGCCTTGCAAACAAAACTGCAGAGTGACTAGAGCAAACTGATACTTCATTTTCAGGGACAGGTATCTCCAGATGTTAAGTAATCTCTTACTTATTTACATTATACAAGTACAGGGCAGTGCTAAATCATACCGCTTATTATGTGTCCTCAATAAGCCTGACAGCAGTGCTTTTAATATTCAGGGACTGAAAAAATGTGAAAGTTTTGTCCTAGTATGCTGCTCAGTTTCCAAACTACATGTTATAATGCATTAATAAGCTTGTCACCACCCACATGTCTAATGTTCAGGACAGGCAAGCATATTTCCACCTTCCTCACCTCCTCCATGATCCTCAATCTTCTCCCTCCATCCTGATACTTGGTTCTCTTTCCTTCTTTATCCTACAACAGATATTGTAAGAATGTGTTCTACTGCTTGCTCTTCAAAACTCTACATGACAATGGACCATCCTACCTGAATACTCGCCTAACTCAGAACAACTCTTAAAGACCAAGGAAAACTCAGACACCCTTCACCCTCCCCCCCAATCAAAGGCATTCAGTGTAAAAAAAATACATGACAGACTACTTGCCATGCAAGCAGCGAAACTAGATAGCAACTTCTCCAATTTACTGATCTCAGCACCAAGCTACAAAATCTTCAAGAGGGAAATTAAAAACCAGGTTATTCAAGAAATATGTACAACAATATATATCTCCACAAGTCTCCTTTTCAAAAAAAATATATATAAACAAATATAACAGAACAAAAGAAAAAACCTTCAATGAAGGGAATAAAGTGGTATGTGCACATTCAATTTAAATAAGGTGCTCAGTCACCAACCAAACAGTGTCATAAAAATGCCAGCAATGGTTGTACAGAGGGACCATCATAGCATCTTCAAAGTCCCTCTTACTGCCATCCATATATACTTTAACATTATGATGTTACCATGCAAAGTGTAGAATAAACACTACTTATCTGATTTGATGAACCAGTTAAAGGAGGCAGAAATTTGATAATAATGCTGGATATTTAACCTATAAAATCTGTGAGACCTCAAAAAACCAAAGTCGCTGAATTACTGGCCTCCCTTCAACTTGAGTTTCGCTCAAGGCGTCATCAGGTAGGGGGTTACTAATTCGGCCAGAGGATTCGCTGCAATTCAGTTAGGATAACAGAAGTCAAATGGCCGAATTGTAACCCCCTTCCTGATGACGCCTTGAGCGAAACTGTACAACTATTGCTGGCATTTTTATGACACTGGTTGGTGACTGAGCACCTTATTTAAATTTAATGTGCACATACCACTTTATTCCCTTCATTGAAGGTTTTTTTCTTTTGTTCTGTTATATTTGTTTATTTTTTTTTTTTGAAAAGAAGACTTGTGGAGATATATATTGTTGTACATTGTAACACAAGCTATTAGGATTGTTGCTCCTGAACTGTGTTTAGTATTCAAGAAATATATCAAGTCAAACTCATGATACAACCAATAACCTCACTCCATCACCAGACGTTAAATGTTCCAACCAATAGCTTCCCTGTAATCTTCTGGATATGATCACAATCTCATCCTTTTGTAATCCGCCTAGAACCTCAAGGTATTGGTGGAATAAAAGAAACTAATGTAATGTGTTTGGCTTTCATTTGTTGCTGCCCAATGCGAGCATTTCAATCATTTTTCTGCTGCTAAGAAGTTTTGTGTCTTGGGCAATCACCCAACAAGCCTACCGTTAATGCTGAGCCTTTATTATGAAGATATAATATGGAAAATGGGGAATTTGTCAGTAAGTAACTATTTTCTTTCATCTGAAATAGTAGTGTCTTTACTACCAGGGAAAGATCCTTCTCATTGTGCCTCATATAGGCCCATATCTTTACTAGGGACAGATTATAAAATATTTACCAAATTATTGGCCAATCATCTCCAAAAGATGCTTCCCCAATTAATCCATGTAGATCAATTGGGCTTTATTGTGGGTCAGCAAACTCAGGATAACATTATCAGAAACTAGCAGCTCTGCTGATCCCACTCTCTTGTTTGCAGTAGACATGGAAAAAGCCTTTGATAGGGTTAGATTTATATTTGCAGTATTGGATAAGATATGTCTTCCACCTTGCTGGATTAGATCTCTACAATCAGCCCTTAGCTAGCCTGTTGATCAATGGAAGCTACACTACAGAATTTGAATTGTTTCTTGGGACAATTCTTTGTCAATTCCTTGTCAATACAGCCCTTTGTTCACTTAGTATGCCATCACTCTGAGATTTCTGGTATATGGTGTGGTGGTTTACATCATAAAATTATGCTGTTTGCTGATGATGTGTTACTTACAATGACTCAGCCTGATGCCTCACTGCAACACTTATCTCTTTTTCAGACATATGGGGAGGTGTTAGGGTTCAAGGTTAATATGTTGAAGTCTGAAATTTTCAATCTAATAATACCCCTGGATGAAGCTACCCAGTTACAACAAAAATACCCTTTTACCTGGACGACTGGAACAATTCGTGAACTCTTCTCATTGCTGGAGGACTGGAGCTCTTTCTCACTCCTGGTTGGGATAAATAGCTGCCATCAAAATGGTACTGTTGCTGAAGCTCCTGTATTTGTTTGTGCCTCTCCCAATAGATCTACCAGGCTCCTTTTTTCAGGAGTTGAATAGGAAATTATTTCACTATATTTGGTGAAGAAAGCCTTCCATGGTGAAACGTCAAATATTGTGGCAGCTGAAAAGTCAAGGGAGAATGGAAGTGCCACATTTTGAGCTATATCATAGGGCTACGCAATTGCAAATATTGATGGCCTGGATAATTAGAATGCCTAAACTCTGGGTGCAAATGGAACAACAATTACTTCCCACGATGCCCTTATGGGCCATTCTGGGATTGCCCAAACAATAGCTTCTTTAATACATGTCTGTCCCCTTATTAAGCTGTCTACTGCGTTCCTGGTACTCTCTTCACCAGACTTGGTTTCTCGAATGCCAATATTTTGGCCTCGCAGCTATTTTATATACTCCAGGATTGCAGACTGACAGCTCATGGCCGGTTTTTCTACGCTGGGCAAAAGTTTCATTATGTTCTTCGGGTCAATTGCAGAGTGACCAGGAAATGATATCAAGGGACATCTTGCAGGAGGAATAAAGGATGAGAATTCATGGAAGCCAGTCACACCAAAGTATACTCCTGCTGGAAATGATAGCAAGGGACATTTTGCAGGAGGAATAAAAGATGAGAATTCATGGAAGCCAGTCATGCCAAAGTGCACTCCTGCTCGTTGCTGCTCAGCAGCAGAAGAAACCAGATCTCAAGGCAGCCACCACTGACCGGGATAGCAGCGAGGCAGGAGTGCGGAAAGCTTGCTCTTGCCTGCTGAATTTCTGGACCACCAGGATTGGCAGAGGAGGTAGGAGGACAGGGAAGGGAGGGAGCACAGGTTACAGAGTCTGGGAGGGAGGGGAACTGGGTGCAGAGTATGACAGCGGAGGGAGGGAGAGAAGGAAGGGAGGGGGCTGGGTGAAGAGCCTGACAGGGGTAGGGAGGGCAGGGGGTTGGGTGCAGAGTCTAACAGGGAGGGAAGGAATGGGGCAGGGGCAGTGCCTGATGGGAGGGAGAGAGGGAGGGAAGAGGGCTGGGTGCAGTGCCTGACAGGGGAGGGATGGAAGGGGGCTGGGTGCAGTGCCTAGCAAGAAAGGAGCTAGGTGCACTGCCTGAGAAGGGAGGGAGGGAAGGAGGCTGGGTGCAGTGCCTGGTAGGGAAGGGGCTGGGTGCAGAGCCTGATAGGGCAGGGCACTTGAATATTAAGCTGCCTGACTTATATTCAAATCAAAATATGAAAAGGAAACTTAGATTGTTCAACTAATATATCTTGTACTGTTTATGAACAACCTATATATACAATTCTAATTGTCACAAGACCTCAAACACCCAAGGCCCTTACTTGGGTTGAATAGTCATCATCAGTCTTGTCAAGACCAATGATGAATATTCAACCCCAGTAAGGGCACGAAAAATCTACAGAGTAGTGCTTTGGGTGTTTGAGGTCTTGTGACAATTAGAATTATATTCAAGTCAACCATTTTTCCTCCTTTTTGAGGGGAAAATTGTGGTCTCAACTTATATTCAGATCGACTTATATTTGAGTATATACAGTATACCCAGCTTAGAGATCTACATTATAAAAAGGCTAGGGATGAACTCTCTCTTCCATCTACTTATTTGGAGCAAACCCTATAAAAATCTCTACGTCGGGATCGATATCTCTTTTGCATCAAGTGTTATTGATGCGGACTGATCCTATAATATACACTACACAACCTCTTGGGAATGGAATATGGGTGAGACATTATCTCCTGCACTTTGGAAACGTAGTTTTAAAAGTCTGTTGAAGCCCTCTATTTCGAGTAGTATGAATGAAAATGGTCATATAATACTATATAGACGGTACTATACATCCCAGTGTTTGCATAGGATTTATTGCATAATTAGTCCACTATGTTGGAGGGATTGTAATGAAGATCTTGCCTGTTCAAATATGTTTCTTTTGTCATCTTCATCAAAGCACTTCTCATGATGTTGTTTTATTTGAGTCACCAGACCTTACATTTCTTTGTTGCAGTATTTGCATTTTGCATGTATTCCTGCCTTACCCATAGGTAGATGAACTTCATTAAAATATTCCCAGACTGAGTCTCTTTTATGCCCTGCTGCTATTATAGGTTTCCTCCTCCAGGCTATACACACAAAGATCAGAAGGTTTGTGGAGTATTCTGCTTAAAAGGTTTCACTTTCATTTTTACTGCTTGCCCTTCCCTACTCACATTTAGCTTCTTGTGCAGATATATAAACTTAGCATTTAAAAGGTAAGCAGTTGATTCTGTTTTCATTGATTTACAAAGGAACAATGAAAAAGCATGTTATCTCTGCAGACACAAATTCACAGTTTTGAGAAATGAAAAACCAAGCATCTGTGATAATAACTTCTAGATAGAAAAATTGTCTGTGACATTATGAATGGATTAATGGAATTTTTTTACTAAAACAAACATTTAAACATTTTATGAATATACAGCCTCATACTACATAATTAAAAATAAATCCTTATTTCATGATAAAAACTTTTGGACTATAATGTATCTTAAATTAAAAACCATCTTTAGATAGACTTTTCCTCAAAAATGCATTTTATTTTTAAAAAATCCAGTTAAAAAAAATCTGATTTAAATTTAAAAAAAGAAAATATTTTTTTTAATCATTGATTTTTGTATCCACCCTGGTTATAATGCCTTTGCATTGTTCCATGGTGTGATTGCACCTTCAATATTTTGTGCAATTCTGGCCATTGCATTGTAAATAGAAAACTATCTTTAGGTAGATTTTTCCTCAAAAATGCATTATATTATAAATAAAATCTGATTTAAATTTAAAAAATTTGGATTTTTATCTACCCTGTTGATTATACAGATTATCATTCAACAGATCAGGGAACAATGTTTTCTCAGATGCTGCTAATTTATTTAGACAAATACATCTCCATGAAATTCTTGTTGGTCAGAGTAGTATACAGTACTGCCAAATATCCTAAACAAAGCAGAACAACTTTATATTCTATCATCTAGGAATGTTTCAGGGTAAAAATTTGGTTACAGAAAATTAAGATGCTGTTAAATGTTTAAATGTGTATAACTCATGCACATACAAACACAGGAGATAAAGGGGTCATTTTACTAAGCTTCTCTAACAGATTTAGCATACTTTAATGATTAGCATGCACTAAATGCTAAAAAGCCATACAACAGATCATGAGAAATTGGGATCGTCTGAATTATAGCTTTTGGTGGAACTCCCTATGTCATATATTTAAAATAGAAAGAGTAATTGCCATGCAGCAGGGGAATTTTAGGAAATTTCAGGATATTTGGGAGCCATTAACAAAATACTGTAAAGATTGAATGTCATTTTTCCCCTTGAATATGTGCATCCAAATTGGGGGGAGGAGAGGGGGTATTTTGGTTCTTTTATTAATGCAAATAATGTGGGGAGGGGGGTTATTTTATTTGTTCATATATTGAAGAAGGTTATTGATTATGGGGGAGGGAGGGATATGTGATATGAATTAGATTTTAATAAGACATTAAGTGATGTATTTAAGTATAAATTGATGTTATATGCTATTCCACTTATTGTAAGTTTTAAAAATGAATAAAGAATATTAAAAAAACAAAAGTACTTGGGCCTATTTTATCAAGCTGCGCTAGAGGTTGTTAGCATGAGCCGGTGGAAATGCTCCAATGCTCAATGAATTTCTACGAGTATCAGAGCACTTAGGCACTAAAAACCTCTAACGCAGCTTGATAAAAGGTAGGGGTTAGACAAAGGGCTGGATTCACTAACCTGCCCGATCGGGCCTAATCTGGGCAGGTCTGACAAATTCACTAAAGTAAAATATGTAGATGAGGGTGATCGGAGGAACGCCCCATCTGCCTGCATGGATCGCGCATGCGTGATCCGCACACATGCGCAGACCATAGGAGCAGCAATCTTTTTTTTTTTTTTACTTTTTTATACTTTGTACAGTGAAGGGCGGCAGGACTTCGGGGAGATTTTTAACTAGTAGATTCACGCCGATTCTCCTGCTTCTCCTGCCACAGACTGAACCAAACACCGCCACCTCCACTGACCCCAACCCGCATAGCTCCCAGAAAGCTGGTCCCGCTCTTTCCAGCTGCTGCCCTCACTTTGCTGCTGTAATAATAATAAAAAGATAAATGGAGCCCATGGTTTTAACCCGCTTAGAGCCCATGGGTTAAAACCACAGGCTTGTACTGCGGGGAAGGGTGGGAGAGTCGAGGCAGGCAGGAAATCATGGCAGGAGAGGTAAGTGAATCAGGCCGGATGGAAATTTGATAGTAAAGGGGTCGCAAACCGATCGGTTTGCTTTGTGAATCGGTACACGATCGGTTTGCTTTGTGAATCTAGCCCAAAGTACTTTGAAAATGAGCCCCTTAAGGTATAAAATGGGCTTCCTAGCATTTAGCGCATACTAATCAATACAGCATGCTAAATCCATTAGCGCACCTTAGTTAAAGGAGTCCAAAGAAAGAGATAAAACATTCTGAGCTACAAAATATGTTACAAAAAGTGTTTAGACAACACCTATACCTTAGGGCAGGGCTGCCCAAGTCCGGTCCTTGAGATCAACTGGCAGGCCAGGTTTTCAGGATATCCATAATGAATATGCATGAGGGAGATTTGCCTGCACTGCCTTCTTAGTATGCAAATCTCTCTCATAAGAACATAAGAAATGCCTGCACCGGATCAGACCTGGGGTCCATCCAGTCCGGTGATCCGCACACGCGGAGGCTCAGCCAGGCGTATCCTGATGCATACATTAGTCACTTGTATCCCTCAATGTGTTCTGCAAGAAGATGTGCGTCCAATTTTCCCTTAAATCCTAGAATGGTAGTTTCCTCCATCATCTCTTTCGGGAGAGAGTTTCAGGCGTTCACCACTCACTGTTTGAAGCAGAACTTTCTGACATTTGTCCTGGCCGTGTCCCCTCTCAGCTTCAGGCCATGACCTCTGGTCCGAGTCTGGGTCACATTCGCCAATGTGAATAAAGCTATTTTTTGCTCTCCATCCTTTCCCTCTGCTGGTGAGTGAGCTTGCTCCATTTTGTCGATTCCTTTTAGCAATTTAAAAGTCTCTATCAGATCCCCTCTCAGTCTTCTCTTCTCAAGGGTGAATAATCCCAGTTTTCTGAGGCGATCCTTGTAGCTCAAGTTCTCCATACCTTCTACTAGCTTCGTCGCTCGCCTCTGCACCTTCTCCAGCAGTGTTATATCCTTCTTCAGGTATGGAGACCAGTGTTGGACACAGTATTCCAAGTGTGGTCTGACCATTGCTCTATAAAGCGGCATTATGACCTCCTTTGATCTACTCGTGATGCATGTTCATTGTGGATATCCTGAAAACCTGGCCTGCCAGTATATCTCGAGGTCCGGGCTTGGGCAGCCCTGCCTTAGGGGATGAAGAGAGAGCTTCAGAAACACTACATCTGCTATATATGAGATTTTACTATTTGTGGGATGTATAAATCAAGGAAGAATACAAAGAAAGGAGCATGGAAAAGTTTCAGATTGTGGCACAAAGAATTAATTGGCATTTAACTAATTAAAAGAGTAATCTTATATTGCATGTATTTACTATGTTCATAAGTAGTTTGGCAGAAATCCAGTAGCCAGATGGTGAATAGGAAGCATAAAATCATTTAGCCACTAGTTCTGACTGAATATGACCACCAGCTTTCCAAAGTATTTCTGTTGCTCTGCTTTTAACAATAATTAGTTCCTGTACTAACTGCATATGTAGCATAGGTGTGATTTTTGATTTACTTACTGCACACATAGGACTATGTTGAGTTTCTGTCCAAATACCATTTTATTTTCAGGACTTTCCCCATAAACCATATTATTTAGGTGCAGTGTAAATACAAAACGTATTCTATCCTATACTATAAAATAAGCAAGCTCTAAAGATTTTGATGAAATGGGATCAATCTACAGTTTTCAGTGCAAGAAAGCGATTTAGCTAGGTCTGGAGATCAGCAAAATTAATTTGGGAGAGGGGGTCAAACAGAGGATTTTTCTGATGTTCCTGCCTCCCCCTACAGCCCATTGGTCAGACAAGAAAGCTTACACAGCCAACAGGCTGCAGAGAAAAAGAGGTACTGAAGGCTGCAAAGCAGGTTGCCAAGGCACTATCTTTGTAGGTACTGTTTCTACATCCTCCTGCAGCTCTTTGGCCAGACATTCTTAAGGAAGCTAAAGGATGATATATCATAATCTATTGCTTCTGTCTCCTCTGAGGCTTATTGGTTGTCTGAGGAAGAAAACCTGCAGTGTAACTAAGAGTTCTGAGAAAACCAGAGGCTGATGGAAGAGATATGGATTGTAAAAGGGAGAGCGCAGCTGAAGTGAAAGCAAGCTAGGGGTGGCATGGATAGTGATACAAAGATAACTGCAGCCCAATGGTCAGACACTCCTAAGGAAGCTTAGTCAACCAATAGACTGCAGGGAAGAGCAGGACTTAAGGTTGATATCTCATAGTGTGTTGGTCCTGTCGCCTGTAGCTTATTGGCTGCCTAAGGAATATCTGAGGAATATACTAATGGCACAGAAGCCAGAACAGCTGCAGTGTAGGTAAGGGGTTGTCAGAGGAAGAGAGGCTGAGAGAACATATATGAAATGTAAAAGGAAGAACAGAGCTGAACTGAATACTTGCTATGGGTAGGCATGGACAGTGATACAAACAAAACTGCAGCCCATTGGTCAGACATTCCTAAGGAAGCTTAGCCAGCCAATAAACTACAAGGAAACATAAGAACATAAGAATTGCCGCTGCTGGGTCAGACCAGTGGTCCATCATGCCCAGCAGTCCACTCACGCTGCGGCCCTCTGGTCAAAGACCAGCGCCCTAACTGAGACTAGCCCTACCAGCGAATGTTCTTGTTCAGCAGGAACTTGTCTAACTTTGTCTTGAATCCCTGGAGGGTGTTTTCCCCTATGACAGATTCCGGAAGAGCGTTCCAGCTTTCTACCACTCACTGGGTGAAGAAGAACTTCCTTACGTTTGTACGAAATCTATCCCTTTCAACTTTAGAAAGTGCCCTCTCATTCTCCCTACCTTGGAGAGGGTGAACAACATGTCCTTATCTACTGAATCTATCCCCTTCAGTACCTTGAATGTTTCGATCATGTCCCTTCTCAATCTCCTCTGGTCGAGGGAGAAGAGGCCCAGTTTCTCTAATCTTTTGCTGTACGGCAGCTCCTCCAACCCCTTAACCATCTTAGTCGCTCTTCTCTGGACCCTTTCGAGTAGTACCGTGTCCTTCTTAATGTACGGCAACCAGTGCTGTATGCAGTACTCCAGGTGAGGGCACACTATAGCCCGGTACAGCGGCATGATAACCTTTTCTGATCTGTTTGTGATCCCCTTCTTTATCATTCCTGGCATTCTGTTTGCCTTTTTCGCCGCCACCGCACATTGTGTGGATGGCTTCATCGACTTGTCGATCAGAACTCCCAAGTCCCTTTCCTGGTAGGTCTATCCAAGTACCGCCCTGGACATTCTATATTCGTGCATGAGATTTTTGTTACCGACATGCATCACTTTACACTTATCCACGTTGAACCTCATCTGCCATGTCGATGCCCATTCCTCGAGCCTGATTATGTCACGTTGCAGATCTTCGCAATTCCCCTGCATCTTCACTACTTCATCTCGCTCATCGTACCTCATAATCCAAACAACAACCCCATCATAATCACACATCCCACTTTCTCGACTGAAGATCGGTCTTCCAGGCACTTGATATAAAGGCTGATATTCAGTGGGTTTTATTGCGGGGTCACATCAGCTGTGGCATGGGTGGCAGAACCTCTTCCAATGCCCAGGATGCTGGCAATCCTCTTTGCGTGGGGGTCAATGGTACAAAAGTAGAAAATAGAACAAAGGGCCTCCCTCACTCCTTGAAAGGCCATCAAAACTCTTCTTCTTCCAAAGCTCCCAAAAGGGAAAAGGGGGGGTTACCTCTCTAGGTGAAGCCTAGGTTCCCCCCCCCCCCCGGGCTTCTTCAGTTTGTACCATTTTCCTAGTCTTAAAGTACTTGGTAGTCAGGGCAAACTGTAAACCTCTTTCACTTAAAGTTTCAGTCTACTTCCAACAGGGCTGATCCAGTAGAAGTCCTCTTGTCTTGATTTGGTCCCAAAACACAGTCCCAAACCCCAAGAAAAAAACCCTCCTGCTTCAAAGAGCCTTGCTCAGCCATTCAGCACTATAGCAGATTATCAGTACACAGGATTCTGATTGTTTTCAGAACAACGTTTTAAGGTTCTCCTCCCCTAGTAACAGTCCTTGCCATTCATTCCTAATTCTAAAGCCAAAAACCCCAAAACCCAGCTGTCATTTTAAAACCCTCACAGTTTTAAAGATCCAAAAGGAAATACAATCTTTTTTAAACTCAAGCAGACATCAAAAAGAAACAGCAGTCTTTTAAATCCACTCCCTTCTCCCAAAGTTCAAAAAGAAATGGCAGTCTTTTCAATCCACTTCCAGCTTTCAAGTACAAAAAGAAATAGCAATCCTTTTTAACTCGCTCACAGTTTTAGCAAACTGCAGCTACAGTATTTGCAGCAGTCCAGTCCATGGATTCCAGATCCAGAAAAACAGGGCTGGGGCTCTCCTCACAATCAATAGCTTCAATTTCTGGTATCCTTTCATGCTCCATTTCCTGAGGTGCAATAGGTAATGGACTCCTCCCCTTCAAAGAAGGAGGTATGACATATTGCTGGGTTAGCCAAAGGTTGTCAGGGTCTTCCCTCCAGCTGCCTTGCAATTCCCTTTTAATCTCCCCTCTCAGGCTGCCTCTTCCTACTTTCTGGAATCTCAGGCCCTCCCCTGCCCTTCTCCCTTACTCTATCTATAAAGGGGGCTAGTAAAGGAAAGCTCTGCTTAGACTGGGCAATTCAAGGTTATAAACCCACCCTATCCTGGATTTACAGACCTGATCAAGATAATCACCCAGGAAATCCTTATATACCCCATTCGTTACTAATTTCCCCTTGTCTTCCTCAGCAGTGCAGAAAAGGGTATCTGCAATCCCATGTTCCTTGCCTGCATTATGCCTCACCTCAAAGTCATTTGACTGCAAGGCCATATACCATCTGATAAGTTTAGTACTGCAGTACTTAGAAAGCCCCCAACTATTGGGCCCCACCACCATACTTGATTAGGTTTGATGCATTTCAAAAATCAGTGAGGGGGCAAGCTTCCTTTGCAAATTCAGGGATGAACCTCCTGTAGTAGCTCACTAGCCCAAGGAAACTCCTTAACTGTTTTTTAGTTTGGGGTCTAGGAAATGTTTGGCTGCTTTCTACCTTATTAAGCAGGGACTTAATTTCCATTTTTTTCTATAATATAGCCCAAGTATTTCACCTCCTTCTGCCTAGGGAATATTTTTGGGGGTTAACCATTAATCCAGCCTGCCTCAAGGTGGTAAATACTTTTCTCAAGTGTTTTAGGTGCAGCTCCCATAAGGGGCTAAAAATTACTATATTATTCATATATGCCGCTGCGTAGGCCAAATGATCTCCTGACCAAGAACTAACAAAATACTGCATCCCCTTAAAGGCCAAAGGGCATGTGCATGAACTGGTACAGCTCACTAGGGCAGGTAGGCAATTCTGGTTCTTGAGAGCCGGAGCCAGGTCAGGTTTTCAGGATATCCACAATGAATGTGTATGAGATAGATTTGCATGCACTGCCTCCTTGAGATGCAAATCTATCTCATGCATATTTATTGTGGATATCCTCAAAACCTGACCTGGCTCTGGCTCTCGAGGACTGGAATTACCTACCACTGCACTAGGGGAACTGAAAACTGTCTTAGCCTTAAATTGCACGGTTAGATCTAAAGTGGATAGGAATTGGGCATTCCCAAACCTATCTAAAAGCTCATCTATCCCGACAAAGGATAGGCATCAAATTGGAATTGGGAGATGGAGTTGACCTGCCTGAAGTCTATGCAGAAACATTGATACCCTTTGGATTTGGGTACTAGCAATAAAGACTGGACCATGGACTTTTAGAGGGTTCTATCACCAGTCACCAGTCTCAACATACATGTCTTCTATATATGCTAGCACTTCCCTTCTCTTAGCTGTAGCCAGTTTATATGGACGCTGTTTCATCAACTTCCTAGGAGTGATAATATCATGCTCTAAAATCTGAGTCTGAATGTTATAGTAGTCAGCCATCACTTCCTCCAGCTCCCGCTCCAGCTTACCTCCTCTACTACTGCAACTCTCCCCCTTCCTTCATGTTGTCAATTTGAGAATCTCAATCCTCTTCTGAAGGTTCTTTACAGACTCCCCAATCCTTATGGAACTTTAATACATTAATATGAAATGTTTTAACTTTTCTCTTCATATTCTGCACTTCATAGGACCAAGAACCCACCATTCATTTCACTATCATTGGCCCCTTTCAGCATGCTATAAACTCATGGGGTGAGGAGGAGATTAGGAATAAAACTTTACCCCTCCCTCCTTTAACTCTTGCTTCCAAGTCCCTTAACCCTAGTGCAGATGCTCAACTGCTATTTTACCCACCCTCTCAAGTTTCCCATAAAGGTTCTCTGAGTAAGATATTATGTTCAGTGATTCTGGCTGATCTCCAGTTATTTGTTGTCTTACCATGTCTAATATCTTCCAGAAAAACCTTCCATATAACAGCTCAAAGGGGATAGTCCTAGGGTAGCTTGAACCGCTGCCAAAGCAACAAGTAGAATGAAGGGGATCAATTGGTCCCAGTTGTCAGACCATTCTCCCACTCCCTTGTGTAGCATATCCTTCAAGGTTTGATTAAAATGCTCAAAAGGACCATTGGTCTAGGGGTGTTAGAGGTTCTAATATGTTTAATTCCAAAAGCGTCCCATACTTATCACTTTGGACATTAAATTATTGCCCCTGTCCATTAGTGAAGATCTTTTATCATGTGGGTTTCCTGTAAGAGGTCCTTACTCCCACCCAATTATTCTAGCAGAAGTGGATTGAAAAGTTACTATCAAGGGAAACTTTGTGGCATAGTCCACTATTACAAGTATATACAGGTGACCTCATCTACTCTTATCTAGGAGTCCTATTACATCTACCCCATCTGACTTATGGGTTCCTCTAGCATGGGTAAAGTATCAATGGGGCCCTGGTCAAATAGTCTCTCGAAATCTTTTGGCACTGGGAGCAGGTGGAACAGAACTGTTGAACTTCCATATAAATCCCAGGCCAGTAAAACCTTTCCTGTATTTGGAAAGTGGTGTTTCCTATTCCCTTATGCCCTGCTAGAGAATGCCTTTGTATCACTCCATGGTGTGACCTCACCTTGAGTATGATAAAAACCTTCAAAATCCTGAAGGGCATAGAGAAGGTAGACAGGGACAGATTCTTCAGATTGTGGGGAACCACAAATACTAGGGGTCACTCAGCGAAATTGAAAGGGGACAGGTTTAGAACAAATACTAGGAAGTTCTTTTTTACCCAGAGGGTGGTGGACACATGGAACGCGCTTCCGGAGGTTGTGATAAGCCAGAGCACAGTACAGGGGTTCAAGGAAGGTTTAGATAGATTCCTAAAAGATAAGGGGATTGAGGGGTACAGATAAAAGCAAAGGTAGGTTATAGAGATGGTAAAGAAACCACTTCAGAGGTCATAGACCTGATGGGCCGCCGCGAGAGCGGACTGCTGGGCGCGATGGACCTCTGGTCTGACCCAGCGGAGGCAACTCTTATGTTCTTATTGCATTCAATTCTGGTCTCCTTATCTCAAGAAAGATATAATGGCACTAGAAAAAGTTCAAAGAAGAGCAACCAAGATGATAAAGGGGATGGAACTCCTCTCATATGAGGAACGACTAGAAAGGTTAGGGCTCTTCAGCTTGAAAAAGAGATGGCTAAGGGGAGATACGATTGAAGTCTACAAAATCCTGAGTGGTACAGAATGTGTACAAGTGGATTGATTTTTTACTGCATCAAGATTTACAAAGACTAGGAGACACTCATTGAAGTTACAGGGTAATACTTTTAAAACCAATAGGAGGAAATATTTTTTCACTCAGAGAATAGTTAAGCTCTGGAACGCGTTGCCAGAGGATGTGGTAAGAGCAGTTAATGTAGCTGGTTTTAAAAAAGATTTGGACAAGTTCCTGGAGTAAAAGACCATAGTCTGCTGTTGAGACAGATATGGGACGGTAGCATGGAATATTGCTACTATTTGGGTTTGTCAGTTGGATCTTCACAAATGAATCCACCCCAAACCACAATTTTACTCACAAAAATAGGGGTTAATGGATAATCAAAATACCACTTTTGCACCTCAATTGCAAACCAATGCTAGTAACTCACCAGAGCTCATATATTCAAAAACTAACTAAAACCTTCTTTCCAACCCTCATGGAATACCACATCCTAACCTCTTCCAGATAAATTGTCAACTAGGAGGTTGATATATTATAAAAACATGAGGATTCAGTTCATAGGACCTCTTATAACCTGGATGTTATTTCAAGTCCACATCCTGTATGAATATGCTTTTCAATCATCTATATCAAAACCTCCTTCCCTTCCCTTAAATAAATATACCATGAAAATGGCATGAAACATATATTTTTATCTTCTAACCATAAGACTAACATGTATAAAAGTAGGAACACTTATCTCAAATGGCAAATGCCAAATCCAACACTGGCTTTTATCCATTAACCCCTATTTTTGTGACTATTTGGGTTTTTGCCAGGTACTTGTAACTTGTATTGGCCTCTACGAAGACGGGATACTGGGCTAGAGGGACCATTAGTCTGACCCAGTAAGGCTATTCTTATGCTCTTATTTATTAATATGTTATTTTTGGTATTGTTTTAGTATTGATTGCTCCTGACACAGCCCACCAATGAAATGTGGCCACATCAGGCAACAGTTTATACCTGGGAGCTTTTAAAGAAGATAATAAAGGCTATTTCTTATAGAGGTCTGCTCTTGTGTGCCACCTTAAATATCACAGATAATTTGCCTTGCTGATTTCGTAGCCTAGCTTGTGGGCATGATGTCTTTTTCCCCGTGTAAAGACATTTTTAAGCTACAGTGAAGAAACTGTTGCAGATATGCTCCCAGTTGAACCTTTTTTTTTTTTAAAGACAATGGAGTTTTAGAGGATTTATGTTAATCATTGGGAGGAGGCAGTGAAATTAAGAAAGATCTATAAGGTTGGACATACAATCCTCCATATTATTGGATTACTGTTGTTACAAGAGGATTCCCAAAGGACTCAGGGTAACAAAGGTGACAAAAATGTTTTCTGAGAATGATGTTTTTTTAAAAAACAGTAAGAATGTATTTTATAAAAGTGCTCACTATACTTAATGGTCTTATTAATCAAAACTGCCAAGCAAAAAAAATGATACTGTTAAAGAAGAATTGGATAAAAAGTTGGAGATCTTCAAAAAGAATGATACTTGTTTTGACCTTATTTTTGAGGATTACAAAAAGAACATAGATTTATTTACTAAAGAATTCAAGTTTGTTAAACTTGACAAATTTAAAAGAGATGAACAAGATTACCGGTATATATACTGTAGTGTTTGCTCATGACAGTAAAGGAAAAGAAGTAAAAGCAGATTTGTACCACAGGATAGGCAGCTATGAGAGTTATTGAGAAGGAAAAAAAAAAAACATCCAGAGGTAGGAGGTATGAATTCCTAAAGTTACAAGAAATAGAAAAAGAGCATGTAGTGCTTCTCATGACCTCTCCACCTCACTTTACACCACCCCACCACTCAATTGAATCAGCTGTGGAAATCACAGCACACAGAGTCCAGTATAGGAGAAATGGAACGATCAGTATCGCATTCAGCTAAGAGTGAGGGGAGAAGGAAGAGGGAGTGAGAATGTATGGATGAACAAGAGACAGAATTCGTACTGATTTTAATACCTGATTTTAATCAGGTATATATTTCCAAGAGACTAGATCAAGTTGAGACATAAATTCTGAGTAAGGGTTTATCATTTGTTCCTACTTCCTCATATACTCCCCCCCCCCCTTTTTTTTTTTTTTTTTTTTTACAAAAGTGTGTGTTTTTTAGCATTGGCCATGGTGATAGCTCCTTCGCTCATAGGAAGTCTATGTGCGTCGGAGCTGTTATCACTGCACTACACTTTTGTAAAAGGATAGGAAAATGCCTTCATTGTCACAGTTTATTTATATTAATTTACCAGAAGACTGAAGAATATGGGCTATTTTTTAATACAGATCGTAAGTAGCACAGACAAATCTATTATGAGATACAACAGTATATGAAATTTTGCCAGCTAACACCAATCCTCTACTGAAGACATATGAAACATTGGTTTTAAAAGTGTTCTGTCTCCATGTTCATGGATAGAGTTACCATATGACTTCTAAAAAAAGGAGGCCGCATTGAGATATCTGGGTTTTACTTCCATTGAAAACCATGGAAGTAAGAAGGACAGATAGAGACTTCTGGGTTTTACTTCCATTGAAAGCAATGGAAGTAAAACCCGGATGTCTCAATCCATCTTCCTTTTTCTGTTTGTATTGCAGGCTATTTGTATTGAAGTGTGTTTAACATTGCCTTTAAGGATGTAAGCACATTTTAGTGTCTGTACCTTTAAGACAGACTTCAGTGATTATAGCTCCTGGTGTGCTAGGCCAACAGCCCTGTTTATTCTCTTCCTCTTTCCCTAGTAGTTTCTTTGATCCAGCCACTGCATGCTTGTAGAGAGCACTGTGCCCCATCAAGTTTTTTCACTCTTCCCTATAGTAAGTAGTACTAAACATGTCTAAGTCTGAGCTGCTCTTCTTTCCTCCTAAACCCTCTGCTCCTCCTCCTCCATTTTCCATCTCAGTAAATACTACTTACATCCATCATTAGGTGCGCAATTGACCCAGCTGGGGATAAAATTATTTAGTTGCGCAGATGACTTCACGATCATTATCCCATTCGCTACCTCTCTCTCTGAAGTTACTCCTATGGCAACAGAAGTACTAAACTTGATGGAACAATGGATGACTGAATTTAGACTGAAGCTTAATTCAGAAAAAAACAAAATCATTTATAGCCTCGCCACACCCACTTGACACTAAAGCATCAGTATGCATCAATAAAGGTAGTCACCCTATTCAATCTACTATGAAGGTCTTGGGGGTAATACTGGACCAGGGCCTAACTATGAAAGACCAGGTGGACTCTTTGGTTAGAAAAGGTTTTTTTATTCTTTGGAAGCTTCGGTCCATTAGAGCAGTGATTCCCAACCCTGTCCTGGAGGAACACCAGGCCAATCGGGTTTTCAGGCTAGCCCTAATGAATATGCATGAGAGAGATTTGCATATGATGGAAGTGATAGGCATGCAAATTTGCTTCATGCATATTCATTAGGGCTAGCCTGAAAACCCAATTGGCCTGGTGTTCCTCCAGGACAGGGTTGGGAACCACTGCATTAGAGCATACTTTGATGCTTCATCATTGAGGATTTTGGTACAATCCCTTATACTGAGCCAACTTGATTACTGTAATATCGCCCTTCTGGCAATTTCCCAGAAGAATATGCAGCGATTACAACTAGTGCAAAATGCAATTTTTGGGTTGAAGAAGTCCGATCATGTAACTCCTTCCTACCGACTCTTGCACTGGTTGCCGATGGAAGCACGTGCGAAGTTTAAGTTTGGATGTTTTTGCTTCAAGGTACTATTTGGTCTAGCCCCTAAATATATAACTGACCTTTTCTCTTTCTCAAACAACAGACATAAGAGAAGCTCACACTTAAAGTTTGTTTCTCCACTGGTTAAAGGATGTAAATTTAAAAGACATCATCATCTTTTCTCTTATCAAGCAGCATTATGGGGAAAAGATCTAGAACAGTTACTTATGCATGCTAATAACTATGGGGAATTTAGGAGACACCTTAAAATATATCTGTTCCTAAAGTACTTAGGTAGCTGATCTGCACAATCTTTCCCACAACAACTGATCTCTAGAACCGTTATTCACTAATTTCTAACTTTGTTAGTTTTACTCAATTTGTAGCATTTTTAATCATTGTAAACCGCATAGAATTTCACGGTCTTACGGTATATAAACTGTTATTATTATTATTACTATCATCATTCCAGTCTCCTCTGCTCGCAACCTTAGAGTCGTCTTCGATTACAACCTCTCATTTTCTATGCACATCTAACAAACTACTAAGGCCTGTTGCTTCTTATCTCTACATTAGAAAAACCAGGAGAAAGTTCTGCACAATCCAAACAGGACAAAACAAACCACAGTAGAGATATGCAGTAGTGTTGATGTGCAATTTATTCAATAGTCAAAGAAAGTCTATAACTATTGAATAAATTGCACACCGATACTACTGCATATCTGCACTGTGGTTTGTTTTGCTTCTATCTCTACATCATCAAAATTCATCCCTTCCTCTACGAGCACCCTACCCGGACCCTTGTCCACACTCTTGTAACCTCACGCTTAGATTACTGCAATCTACTTCTAACTGGTCTTCCGCAGTGTCTCCTCCCTGCAATCTGTGCAAAACTCTGTTGCACGACTCATCTTCTACCAATCTCGCTACACTCATGTCACCTGTCTCCTTAAATCACTTCACTGGCTCCCTATCTGCCTTTGCATACAGTTCAAGCTCCTATTGCTGATCTACATGTGTGTTCATTCTGCTGCTCTTCAATATCTCTCCTCTCTTCTTATACACATTCCAGAGAACTCTGTTCCATAAATAAGCTGCTCTTAGCATGTACCCTTCTCCTCCACTGCCAATTCCAGACTTCATTCCTTTCATCTAGCTGCCCCCTATGCCTGGAATAAATTACCTGAGTTTGTCCACTAAGTCCCTTCCCTTATTTAAACGAAGACTGAAAACACCTTAAACCTACTCTCCATTGCCCACCAACCCAGCCAGCAAATTAACTGTTCCCCTTGACTGCATCCATGACATCCTGTTTGTCTGTCTTGTCTGATTAGATTGTAAGCTCTTTCAAGTAGGGATTGTCTTCTTTGTGACTCTGTACAGTGCTGGGTACGTCTGGTAGCTGTATTATTAATAGTAGTAGTAGTAGTTAATTTTTAAAATACAACATTATCCTCAACATGTATTAAACTTACTCTCTCAGTTCTCTGAGCCCTCGGAGAAACACTGGTAGAGCATGGACCAATAGCAGATGCTATAATTCTGTGAAAAACAGCTGAACTATAAGTTTAGTTTCTTTTAAGTTTTCATTAAAAGAAAATTTGCTTAAAGAATTGAGGGTCCATCTTGGTAATGTTTTTGAGACTACAGTACTAAAAACGGCTTAACTACTTGATGATTTCCCTGGAAGAGATCAGGACAAAGGGACATTGTAAAGCTAAAAGGTAAGAAAACATGTGCATTTTATAATATCACTAGATCCCAAAAGAAGCCATCAACAGATTGAGTCAAGATACATCAATCATTAAACCTACAGATAAAGGAGGTGCTGTGATGGTTAAGGAAAGATTTTTACTAACATGAAATCCACAGACAGCAGAATGACCATATATTCTACAAGAAGCTTAAGGGAGATCCTACTGCTGAGATTCAGAATGAAATAGCTACTCTTGTGAAAACAGGTGGAAGCGGTGGTTTCCTTACTGCTTGGGAAGTGGACTTTCATACAGTCAAAAATCCAGTTGCATCTATCATTTATGTATTACCTCTAATACACAAACCTCCGACTTCTACCTGGGAGATCCATTGTTGCTACAATAGGTTCCATTCTGCAACCCTTGTCCATATTTGTGGACCAATTCCTCAGACCTCTCACCCCTAAGATTGCTTCATATGCCCAGGGCAGGATTAATGAATAGGCCCAGTAGGCACGTGCCTAGGGCCCGAAACAGTCAGGGGGGCCTGCTGAAGGACAACTTACCAATATGCCAATTTTTTTTTCAGACAGCAATGGGCCCCCCCTCCACGGCAAAGGGACCCCACACGACAACAATGACAACACTGCCCCCTCCCTCCGGCCTCAACGGACAGCAGCGCAGCCTTCCGCCAGCATCAAAGGCAATGCGGCCAACGCAGCTCCAAGAAGGTCCCGCGATGACTGCGTCTGCTGGTCCATCCCCTCCTATGTCACTTACTTCTTCCAGCAGACACAGTCATTAGAAACATAGAAACATAGAAATAGACAGCAGATAAGGGCCATGGCCCATCTAGTCTGCCCACCCCAATGACCCTCCCCTACCTTTCTCTGTGAATAGATCCCACGTGTCTATCCCATTTGGCCTTAATATCAGGCACACTGCTGGGACCTTCATGGAGCTGAGCTGGCCGTGATGCCGTTGATGCCGGCGGAAGGCCGCGTTGCTGTCCGTCGATGTTAGGGGGGCCCATTGCTGTTGCTGGGGGGGGGGGGTTTCCATTGCTGTGTGGAAAGGGTGGTGGAGGGAGAGAAAGAGGGCAGATGCTGATGGAATTGGTATGCAGGGAAAGGGGGAAAACATAAGAGGGAAGGATACTGAATGGATTTAGGTTGGAGGGAAAGAAAGGGGGCAGATGCTGATGGAATTGGTGTGCAGGGAAAGGGGGAAGACATAAGGGGGAAAGATACTGGATGGAATTGGGTTGGAGGGAAAGAAAGGGGGCAGATGCTGATGGAAGTGGAGGGAAGGGAGAGGAGAGAGTGAAATGCCAGACCATGGGTGTGTGGGTGTGGGAGAGGGAAGGGAAGAAGAAGAGAGGAGAGAGATGCCAGACCATTGGAGGAGGGAATGGAAGAAGATGGATGCCAGACCAATTGGGGTGAAGGGAAAGATGGAAGGTGGAGGCATACAGTTTCTGGAAGTGGCACAGAAGATGAAAGGAAGAGAGTAACAAGAAGATGAGGAGAGCAGAAACCAGAGAAGACAAAGGTAGAAAAAAATTTTCTATTTATTTATTTTTTTGCTTTAGGGGACATGGGCGGGGTGGGGCAGGGGCCCAGTGTACTTGTGTGCCTAGGGGCCCTCGAAGAATTAATCCTGCCCTGCATATGCCAAGGATTCAACGAATATCATCAATATATAGAAGATCTAGATAGGTGATTCTGTTTTAGTGATACCAATCAGACAGAAGCAATAGAAGTCCTCAGAGTAGCATTGATCAAAGAAAATAATTGCTCTCAGATCCCTGTGGAATTTGTAGTGGAACTAGTCTCTATTGCCTTCAGGAAAAATTTATTTTGTTTTTGAAAGTGATTTTTATCAGCAATCAAATGAGAGAATTATTTGTGCCCTATCTTTTACAAATCGCTCAAAAGAACACCAAAACATTAAAGAAATGTTGGCACCTTGTCCAAGGTACTGAATGTTTTAACAATAAAGACATCATGACTGCACATAAAAGAGGCATCCACTGACTCAAAGACCTAAAGGATATCACCAATATGGTAATTACTCTGTCTGCAGAGTAAACATCAGCCTGAATATCTTTGTTCATTTATCCATAGGAAAGAAATATGAACTCACTGATTACAAATTGTAAGAGTTCTGGAGTGATATATGTTGCAATGTGCCCATGCTGTATGATTTATATTGGAAAGGCTATAAAACCCTTCAATAGAAGAATCATGGGGCATAAGAGCGAAATCAAGTGTTCCATTGTGGAAAGACCATTGGTGCAACACTCATTCGAGAAAAATCACTTATTTGAAGATTACAGGTTGTTTGTGTTGTGCATGCCATGTCTCTCCTGGAAAAAGGGGTGGGGGTGGGGGATGATCTGAACAAACTATTATTAAAGATGAAGCAACAATTAATTTTTATATTCAATATTTTGATACCACACAGACTGAATCAAGAAATAGAATACTCAGTGTTTCTGTGATGTCTGTATTTGACTGTTTTACCCCTGGAATTGTGATAAAATACATCTCAATAATATTTTAGTTTTGCAGTTCTTTTTAATTTGATATTTTGTTGAACCTGTAGGTGGCAGCACTATTCTGCTGATGGGTTACAAAGACTTTTATTTGTAAGCATAAGTTTTTATACATATTTTTATGACTTGTGGGTTCATTTTTTAAGTGTATTTTTATTCAGTGGGATAGCTCAAGTGGATTTTGATTGATTTTAATTTTTGTCTGATATATATTTTATGGATCAGTAAACACCGCTCTTAATTTTATTTTACCCCTTACTTGTTGTTTTGACCCATTTTATAACTTTAGAAGATGTCCTGCAGATATTTTTAAGGCTTTTTCATTATTCTCAGCCTTCTTCTGTTATTAGAATGCATCAGTGACATCACTGGAACACAGTGACATCACTGAAACCCATAGCATTAGGTTCACAGTGTTCCATTACTACTTTATGCATTTTGAGATGTTTTAAGATCTTTTTAGATGTTTTAGGGAACTGGTTTCTTTTTTTATCTTCACGTTGAATGTTCCTTATTAACGTTATGCAAACACTATCAGAGCTGCACATTTTTTTTAACCTATTTATATAGTTTTTACTAGGGTTATGGATTTTGGAAATGTTTTGGAGGAGGCTTACTTTTAATTATTTTTAAATGATTACATTGTTGAAAACAATATATGATATGGATAGTAATACAAATAAAAAGAAATAGTAACAGACTAGCCCACATTACAGGTATCCAAAGTAGAAATTAAGAAAATTAAATTCAATATTAACTAATAATTGTACAGAACAGTGAACAAAAAAATATTTAAACCCATTATTCTGCTATCTAAACAGTATCTGAAACATTTTCTCTGTCATTCACAAAAGTAGAGAAATGAGTGAGATCAAGTATAACATGTATTACTCCCCAGAATTACCAGGCAAGGGAATTTCAGAGAAAAAGAGGCCCCCAAAGCTAAAACTCTCAGTTTCAGCTGAAGAAGGGCCTTTCAACATAACTGTGTTGGCTTGGCAACATCCAGGAATAACATAATTATATGGAACATTTTTCTTTGAAAATTAAGTTTTCAACACTTTATTCTTATGTTCCTCTAACAAAAAAAATATCACCTATTTAGCCCTCTTAGTTATTGGCTCCTGGGAAGATTCAAGAAACTGTGAAATATATAAGCAATCAAGTAATCTCAATTTATCAGTTGCTTCATCTTCCCTATTTTGCGCTCTACCAAGATTTGGTATATTATAAATCACAACAGAGTCTTCAGAGAACTGCAAAACCTCATTTAAATAGATTTTAAAGACTTCCGTTGGTGATTTTAAAAAAATGGGTGCAAGGAAAAGTTAACAACCTCAGATTGATGTATGGTCAAATTGTCTTTTACTGCAGCCACAGAGATTGCTTGGCAAGATAAAGCCTGTTGCTCAGCTTTCTTTAAACGTTTTTCAACCAAAGTTATCTTTGAATCTTAATCCTTGAGCTTAGAAAGACTGTCCTTAAATTTTACAAATTATCTTGCAGAGATTTTTCTATTCTATTAATTGCTAATATAACATCCCTCAAAAAGGGTTCCTGCAAGTTTTAAGTTACATAGAAATATTATGCCAGAATAAAGCCAAATGACCCATCTAGTCTGCCCATCCACAATAACCATTATCTCTTTCTGTCTCTAAGAGATCCCACGTACCTGTCCATGCTTTCTGAATTTAGATACACTCTCTGTCTCTACCACTTCTTCCGGAAGACTGTTCCATGCATCTACCACCCTTTCTGTAAAAAAGTATTTCCTTAGATTATTCCTGAGCCCACCCTTTCTGTAAAAAAGTATTTCCTTAGATTATTCCTGAGCCTATCACCTCTTAACTTCATCCTATGCCCTCTTATTCCAGAGTTTCTTTTCAAATGAAAGAGACTAGACTCATTCACATTTATGCCATGTAGGTATTTACATGTCTCTATGATATCTCCCCTCTCCCACCTTTGCTCTAAAGTATACATATTGATATCTTGAAGTCTGTCCCAATACACCTTATAATGAAGACCACCAATCATTTTAGTAGCTTTCCTCTGGACTGACTCCATCCTTTTTATATCTTTTTGAAGGTGCAGTCTCCAGAATTGCACACAATATTCTAAATGAAGTTTCACCAGAATCTTATACAGGCTCCTTTTTCTTACTGGCCATACCTCTTCCGATGCACCATAGCATCCTTCTAGCTTTGCCGTCACCTTTTCAACCTGTTTGGCCACCTTAAGATCATCACATACAATCACACCCAAGTCCCACTCTTCTGTCATGTACATAAGTTCTTCACCCCCTAAACTTTACCGTTCCTTCAGGTTATTGCAGCCCAAATGCATGACTTTGCATTTCTTAGCATTAAATTTTAGCTGCCAAATTTCAGACCATTCTTCAAGCTTCATTAGTTTCAAGTAAAATTTTGATATACCACTTTATCGTTTATTTCAAGGTGGTTATACATTTTAAAATAGGGTAGAAACATATAATATAATTTAACATAACTTTAACAAAATAAACATACACGATTAGATAAAAACAATGACATACACGACTGGACAAACAGGTACGAGTGGAAAAGAAGGGGAGAACTACAATGCTGAAAGAAAAGTAAAATATTAAGGCCCCGATTCTGTAAACTGCACCTAACTTTAGGCGTGCTTTAGGCATCCGATTTAAGTGGATAATGAGCTATTTAAGGGTCTTAACAAGCGTTAATTGGGATTTAGACGGAGTTAGGCATCCTTAGAACACAGATGCGAGATAGGCACAGAATTAGGGAATAGTTGCGTCTATGTTTGTAGACATGGGCGTAACATGGGCATGGATAAGGATAGGCACCACATAGATGCTAGTTAGGCAGCAGAGGGCGTCTAAACAGTGTGGAAATGTAGGAGAAGGAAAAACTGGTCTGTGTGGTTTTTGCATTTCAATGGAGTTTCAGCTTTCTTAGTCAGAGACTTCCTATAGACACAGATTAGGCGTGCTTTCAGCTTTCACAATGGTATTTCATATGGTGAGTTTGAATATGTTTTTTTTTTTCTTCTTTCTCCTTCCTAATAAGCCACCATATCAATAGAGCACATCAATATAAACATATTGCATGGAAAACATTAGTACTTTTCTGCCCAAACAGTAATATGATTTACTCATTACACCACCTTTGGCTTTCTTGCTTAAAAAGAACCCCCTTTTTTCTCAACAAACAGTGCTGCAATCAGCTCTTTCATGAAAGCAAAGAAAGAACATGAAAAACATATCATTATTGCACACATTACTTCATTTCTCAGCGCTTAAAAAGAGAAAAAACAGATACTGACCTTAACATGCATTTTCCCTCATTGCAAAATGGAGCTCTTGAGTTTCACAAAGCTGACCTCATTGTGAGATCATCAAGATGCACCTTCAAGGTAGTATGCCACAATTAAAAGATGCACTGGGTGTTGAACTCACAATCTCTGTATGATCAGCAGAGGACTTTAACCCATAGAACTACATCAGCTGCTATTCAGGTGGATCTCAGTGCCCTTTCATATAATAGTTGACTGACCTATCTATGTGTCATCTGATTAGCTATCATATCATAATCACCACAAAGAAAGCATTTCTGGCTCACCAGGTTAATGCGCTCTGTTGCATTTTGCCCATCTCAAACTTCCTGGTTCAAATTCCACCTTCACTCATTTTAACAGCTTCCTATTAGCTGTCATAAGACGGTCTAGATCAGGGGCTTCAAAGTCCCTCCTTGAGGGCCGAATCCAGTTGGCTTTTCAGGATTTCCCCAATGAATATGCATGAGATCTATGTGCATGCACTGCTTTCAATGCATATTCATTGGGGAAATCCTGAAAATCCGACTGGATTCAACCCTCAAGGAGGGACTTTGGAGACCCCTGGTCTAGATGGTGGACTTTGCCGTTTTTAGCAGCACATTTCCCTTTCAGGCAAACTTATTTTCTCTTTCCCATGGCTAGAACATCCTAAGCTGTCATGGGATGAAACATCTCCTCTGATAGAAAGATGCCATTTGTGGCTTACCAGGTTAATGCACCTTGTCCACCTTCTGAAGCGACCCAGTTCAAATCCCACCCTCACCTTTACTCATTTTAACAGCTCTCATAAGTGGTGGACTTTGCTGTTTTTCATCAGCATTTTGCAGTTTGCAGGCACGGGTGCATCAGATACATTCATCTTCTTTCTGCTACAAGCCATTATGGTAGGAATGGATTTCCTTCTATGCAATATCTGCACAGGGCAAAAGATAGAAGAGTTTACTAAAACTTCAAAGGGCTTGGACAGGTATTGAAGGAAGGTACATGTTTTTGAGATGTACCCTAGAGACATTCCTGTTGGTATATTCAGCTTGGCTGTTTGCGGTTTCATGCTTGAGGAGTGTGTGTTGGGGTAGGGGAGGGGAGTTTAGGAAGAGAGAACAGGCTGCTTTAGACATCTGAGAATTGCTGCAGATCATTTTAAAGATCAACTCAAATATGTTTAAGCAAAAGGAATGGCCAAAGAGTTTGAAGGTTTTCTGGTAGAAAAATGAATATCAAATATTTGCTAACTGCACTCAAGACTTGAACCCCTGACCTATGGAAGATAAGAGCAGCACCTTAAGGCATAGAGCTAAAGAGGGAACTGCATTTAGAATTTGGTAACAGAGCCTCTACAGACTAAGCAGATGACAAATGGCTTCTAGTAAAAGCTTTGAGAAGGGAAGGAATTGATTAAAAGTCAGTACAGGTGTGTTTGCCCAAACTACACCTAAAGCATGCCCAATCAGATTTGAAAGTTTTCTGGTGGGAAGTCCAAACGGTGCCTATGATGTCAGACGCTACTTAGGCATGCTTAGTATAAGAAGGTCCATCAAAGCAGTGTTTTCTCTTTTAGGACACTTATTCTGTGTTAATGCTTATTTCTGAGACTTTACTTTTCTTGATTATCTTTTAACCTTTTCATTCCTATCTGCCACAACTCTCCATTCATAGGGCCATTAGCAGCTATAGTAATTTGCAATTTTGATGTTTGTCTAACCCAGTGGTTCCCAAACCTGTCCTGAAGGACCCCCAGGCCAGTCGGGTTTTCAAGATAGCCCTAATGAATATGCATGGAGCATATCTGCATTCCTGGCATCTCCATTATATGCAAATCTCTGTCATGCATATTCATTAGGGCTATCTTGAAAACCTGACTGGCCTGGACAGGTTTGGGAACCATTGGTCTAACCTTTTTCATCTTTCCAGGAACAAATCTAGGTGAGAATGATATATTGATAGCTATTTAGGTGTCTTTATTAGATAAAAGCTCAGGCAGAACTGATTTTTTCTTTTGGACTCCCATTTTGTGGTACTGCTTATGGTGATTCTCCATTAACTTTTTCTCCCCCTGATATTTGCCACAAATTTCTCCATTCCACAGGGTCATTAGCAGGTCTGAGAATTAGTGATGATGATAATTGGCTCCAGGAGTCTTGGCTGAAAAAAAAAACCCATGATGTTTGAAACTTTGTTGCCAGTAAAATGGACATGCAAGTTACATGAATATGTGGAACCTATAGCAGTGCTTTTCCTCATAGAGCTAAAGGTAAATCTTTTTAGAGTCATAATTATTAGATATCCTTATTATAAAAAATGAACAGTGTTTCTTTTGCTTCTGTTCATTCTAGCTGTTATTCTGAGACTATGCTGCATTTTATTTTTGCCACATATGTCTTGACCTTTACCCTTTTTCTCCTGATTTCTGGTTCCCAGAGTGGTTAATGACTCACCTTGTGTTTCCCAGAGGTCAGAGCAGGTTTGTTCAAACTGGGTTCGGCACAAGAGCTTACACCTGGACAAAGCTCAAATACTAAAACAGACAGAATAGGTGAGAATGATATACTGAAACTTTTGTTTGCCCTTGTGATGAATTATTTACATTTTCACAAAACTAACATGTTTCTTACTTTTTTCCTTCAGAAGGGTTAGTTATAGAAGATTTTCTGAGAAAACAGTCAATTAGTGAGTTTTACAAAGATGAGCTAAATCCACTAACTACTAACGTGTGCATAAGATAACAAGCACGCTTTAACCTTTACCACACACTAACGGTGCCTAAATGGTACCGCTTCAGCACGCGGTAAAACAAGGTGCACTTTGATGATGTCACAATGAGGTCATCTTTGTGCAGCTGTATACCTCCATTTGCAATGAACTAGAAGCCACATTCAGGTCTGTTCTGTGTTTTATTATGTTTTTAAGCTTGGCCAATTGAAAAATGAGCTGATTGTAGCAATATTTCATGACAAAGAGAGTGTTATTTAGAGCATGGAATTGCTTCTAAAAACCTCTCTCAAATAACGTCTGTGGGATGCCCAGAGAAAGCTGATCGGATGACCTAAATAGCATGTATTGTGCTAAATCTTTTCTGGAGCTTAAACCACGTCTATTTGAAGCCTATATGGAGCACAAAGTCCTATGCTTTACACTTCTTATAGGAGCTAATGATACCATTGCTATACAAGATTCTGTGTAGCACAGGAGTGAAGCTTCCCCCCTTCCATGCTGATGTTCCCAGATCAATTCCCACTGAAACTAATATATTATAAATATCCTTTTAAACATGGTATACTGTGTTTTTATTATCCTTTTAATGATGGTATACTTTGGGTTAATTATGTTAAAGCTTACAGTCCTGAAATAATGATAATAAATCAGTAAAAAACACCTTTTTACATATAACATCGTAGGGACGTCTATCTGGCGTCTATATGGGAGTTTTGGGAACGTGTGCCTAACAGACGCCTAAGATATGCTTAAGGTATAAACAAAAGGGTGGGATTAAAAACAAGTAAGTCCAATAGAAGTGGACTTGTAAAAGATAAAAAGTTTCATTTGTTTTTTTTTTGGGGGGGGGTTTTTAATAAAAATCCTTAAAAGGACATTTACACTTGAAAGGCATCATTAAAAAGGAATGTCTTAAGGAAAGATTTAAATTTTTCATGATTAGTTATCTCTCTAAGAGCATTTGGTGCTGGGTTCCAGAGGGTCAGGGCAACTTCTGAAAAACTAGTGTTTCTTCTAGTGTTAATATGGTTTAAGGCTGGGATTACTAATAAATTTTGCTCCGAGGAACGAAGAAATCGTGATGTGGCGTATGGTATCAAAAATTTATTAATGAATTCTTGTTGTCCAGTGTTTCTTGTTTTAAAAATCAATAATAGAGTTCTATAAATGACATGGTGATGGATGGGAAGCCAATGTGCTTTTATAAGAAGAGGAGTTACGTGGTTGAATTTTTTGGTCTTATAGATGACTTTTACGGAAAAATGTGCACCCCCAAAAAATCCTAACCCTTTTGTACTGCCATATAAGTGGCTCCTGCAGCCATAAGGGCTATTGGAGTGGTAGATAGGTGGGTTTAGTATATTTGGGGGGTGTTTTTTTTTGGGGGGGGGCTCACCATGATCTATAAGGGAGCCGTAGTGAGATGTTTATGTGGGACCCTTTTTGTGAAGTTCACAGCAGTGCCCTATAAGATACCCCACTACTCTGGTGCCTTGTCTGGGTGTCCAGTGCATCACGTTTCTGGCCCCTTGGACGAATTTGTGGATGAAAATGGGGTATTAAGATGGACGACTTAGCGGTCTGGGCGATCAGATGGCTGGACGTACAGTTGGACGATTTTCAAAAAAAAATATGTTGGATATATTTTTCGAAAATGGACCTTTTCCCATGTCCGACTTTGAGCGACTTGCAACTTAGGCCCAAAATGGACTTAGACGTTTCTTTTGATTATGCCTCTCCATGGGTATATCTTACAATAATAGCATGTATAAGATATCGGTGTATGCTGATGATATTTTTTGTATCTTACAGAACCAGAAACATCTGTACCATCCTTACCACAGTTGATTGACACCTTTGGATCCTTTTCAGGATATATAAGATCAACTGGAGTAAATCTGAGATATTACCTTTAAATGTACACTGCGTAAAATCTTCATTAGACCCATATCCATTTATTTGGAAACCCAAAGGTATTAAATATTTGGGAGTAGTGTTCCTGCAAAATGTGGGTGACACCATGTCAACTAATGAGAAGGGTCCTCTTTCCAAAATACAAGGATTGTGTGAAAAATGGAGTCCCTTGTATCTTTCCTGGTGGGGCAGATCCAAACGGTGAAGATGATGATGGCTCCAGTCATACAATATTACATGAGTATGTTACCAATATTTTTTTCAGATTAATAGATTATTTAGCAAATTTATATGGTTGGGTAAAACACCTAGAATTGCTTTGGAAAAATTACAAAAAGTTAAAGAGTTGGGGGGAGTCAATTTTCCTAATTTCAAATTATACCATCGTGCCTATATTTTAAGACAAGGAATGTACTGGATAATACTGGAGTTATATGATCAGGTGCCTGATTGGTTACAATTAGAATCTGCTCTGATGTCACTGCTCCAACTTAACCACTTGATAGGTAAACGAATTCCATACATCTATAGAGACAATGAAATTTTCAAATTCATATGGCAAGCTTTCTTGTTTTTGGATGTTTTGCTTACTATTACAACTAAAAGTATGACACAAATATCTCTATGGCTGAACCCTGCAATTACCATCAATGGCTCTATGATCCTTTGGAAAATTTGGATGCAAGCAGGAATTAGAACATTGCATGATGTGATGGATAAAGGACATTTGATGTCTTTTCAGTCTTTGCAACAGAAATTCAATTTGCCATTTTCTCAATGTTTTAAATGGCTGCAACTCCAACATGCTATTAAGGCCAGTTTCCCACCACTCAATACTTTAAAGGACCAACCAAGCTTATACTGTTATACTGTGGGGATTCAAGGTCATGAAATTTCAAGCTGGTATAAAGCTCCTATGGCTCATACCTACTCAGGAAACCTCTTTCTGGCCTTTAATCTATTTGATCTAGGGAGTTGCAATCAGTGCTCCCTCTAAGCGGGCGGGTGTTGTGAGCAAAATTTTTTTCGCTGTGCGCTAGGCGCCAGCAAGTTATGAGCCAACTCGCCCGATTCTCCTCTCGCCGCCCTGCCATCTGCCGTACGCCGTGCGCTGTGACGTGAAACTTGTGCGCTGCGATGTAATATTTTGTGCGCCAGCGCACGCCAGCGCAGCTTAGAGGGAACACTGGTTGCAATGTTCGATCCCACCTAAGAACTGGAAGAGGATATGGATTCAAAGAATAAGATGCAAGGCCTCAGCTTCATTAAGACAAACTCTTTACTTTGTGCTCCATAAAACATTGTGGACTCTGGTTAAGTTACAAAAATGGGATGCTAATAAGTCTAATGCATGTTGGAGCTGCAAAAAAGAAGTGGGTACACTTGACCATCTTTTGTTCTACTGCACATTGGTTCAATCATTCTGGCATGATGTGTGGAATAAAATACAAAGCATATTGAAAGTTCATATGGTGATAAGCAGAGCACGTGCTACTTCAGCAACCTTGTTCTTGATTCTGTCTGGAGAGGCAATATAGTCAATTGTTAAGAACTGGAAGGATTTCACACTGTTGAACTTTCATTTTTGGTGGGAAACGATGTCTCTTCTATAGGTATGTAGCTTATTTGGCTGAAAGATCGGGGAATATGACCTCATTTAAGGATGTTTGGAGCCCCATAGAGGGTATCGTTAAGCAGTATGAGTGATGGAATGATTGGACTGCCAGACAAATAGGAGGTAGAGTGGGGGTTTGGGTTAGGGAGGGTGGGATGGGTAGATAATGGCATGTTTCTGTTAAGAATTTTCTTGTGTATGTTTACATATGTTTATAATATATTTGTGTGATGCATTTCTCTGTAGAATGTAAAAAGTTAATAAAGATTTATATCCCATCTTCCCCAAAAAGCTCAGAACAGGTTACAGTTTACATTCACAGTATTACAACGTGAAGGGACATTTTCAAAACATATGTCTATGTCCATTTTGGACGTATGGCACAAGACGTACAAAGTTAACATTAAGAAAATGCTATTTTTGGAAAGTGAACTACCATATGTCTAGAAATAATTTTTTTGGGAAAATCCTTGGACATCCAGGCCATTGGGATGCCCAGACCGCTAGGATCTTTATACCACATTTTCGACCAAAATTTCATCCAAGTCCCAAAGACCCAGAACAAGACCATTTGGACGTGGGAGGGGCCAGTCCTATAATGGACTTGCCACCCAGACATTGCAACAGAGCAGTGGGGCACCTTAGAGGGCACTGCTGTGAACTTCACACAAAGGGTGCCAGATAAGCATCTCACCAGAACTCCCTTACAGGCTATGGTGAGCCCTCCAAACCCACTATACCCACCTATCTATAATCCCAAAAGCCCTTTTGGCTGCAGGTAGCACCTATACGGCAGTAGAGTAGGGTTTGGGGTATTTTTTGATGGGCTCACATTTTCCACCATGAATGTAGTGGTTAGAATAGCATATGGGCCTGGGCCTCCTCTCTATGGTTCACTAGCCCACCCACCATGCTACTTAAGACACCTGTGTGCAGCTCTACTAGGCCTTCCTATACCAGGTGCTGATGTTCTAGAGACAGGTATGTACTTTTGTATTCTGATCTTTGTGGGTGTGAGGGGGTCCATGAGCACTGGGGGAGTTTAGGGGTATCTTATCTTGATTCACGCAATGGTCATTTGGTAAGTTTGAGCACCTTTATGGCACTTAGACCCTTCTAAAACAGATCTAATTCCAAACATATAAGTTCCATCCAGGATGTCTTGCAAAATGTTTGATTATCACAGCAAGACGTCCATGTTTAACCCACCCTTGGGACTGCCCAAAGCCCGCCTATAACACGCCTCTACCATGCTCATCTCATGCTCTGAACCTATAGAGGCTGAAACACCTCACTAGATGTACAGAAAGAAGGTTTTTATTATTGGCACCTGGACTTCCTGGTGATTAGGACATCCAAGTGCTGATTTAGGATTTAGAACACCTTGCCTTGAAATATAGACAGTACAAGAAAAGGCAAGGGAGGTGTCTTTTCAACCAATAATAAAGTCTTTATTAGAAACAGTAGTCCCAACAAGGATCCCAGTTTCGGCGTACAGTAGACGCCTTTTTCGGGGGATACTTTGCTGAAAATGATACTGAGAAAAAAACTCTTATGCAGTGAAACTGCACTGTTTTTTGTGAATTTATTATTGGTTGAAAAGACACGTCCCTTGCCTTTTCTTGTTGTACTGTTTTGATTATGGGCCCCATAAGGTTTACATATAGTGAGGGGCATAAACAAAACATTCGTTTTTGATTATCAGCACTTGGACGTCCTGGCGATCAGGACATATAAGTGCTGATTTAGGATGCTTTTTGGATGTCTATGTTTTTTAATTATGGGCCCCATAGAGTTTACGTACAGATAGGGGCATAGGCAGTGGAATGCTTTTTTGTTTGGGGGGCCCACAAGCTCCACCCCAAACTACGCCCCATAATAGTACTAATTATAATACCATTTTTTCCATTCATTTTTCATATATACACACAAAATAATCTTATTACAAAATTAAACTACACAAACCACACTGTACATATGCTTCTCAACATTCATTCTTACCAGAACACAGATAACCCCTATGCACATATGGGACCACAAATAAAAGTATTAATATTTATAAACGAAACCCTAAGATTCAAGACTCTGCATGCAGTACAACCCCAGAAAAATAGAAACAAATGCATTTCTTCCTTAACAGTGCAAAATATAGACAGCAGATGTAAATTCCCAAAATTGGCACAATTCAATCACTAAATTGAAAATAAAATCATTTCCCCTACCTTTGTTGTCTGGTGATTTTGGTTTTCAAACCTTCTTTTCCTAGTCTCTGGCTGCACTTCCTTCTGTCTATGCCACCTTATCCATTTGCTGTTTTTCTCTCCTTTACTTTCTGCCATACATCCATCTTTAGCATTAACTTTTAACATTCAACTTTCTTCCATTTTTCTGCTTTCTTCTCAAAATCTACTTTTCCATGCCTTCCCTTCCTGTCTATCCATATGTACCATCTTCTCCCTTTTTCTTCTCCCCCTACTCCCTTCTATCCATAAAAACATTTATTCTTATCTCTTCCCTGCCAAACCCATTGCTGTGCACTATCTCCTCCATTTCTGTGCACCATCTCATCCCTCTCCCATGGTCTTCCCCCTCATATGGTCTGGCATCTTTATCCTCTCCTTCCCATAGCCTGGAATCGCTCTCCTCTCCCATGGTCTGGCATATGTCTCTCTCCTTCCCTCCCTCTTCCTGAGGTCTAACATCTCTCCCCCCCCCTCCTTCCCTTTCATTCTGTGGTCTGGCATCAATCTCTCTCTCCTTTCCATTCCAGTGGTCTGACATCTCTCCCTTCTTTGAGTCCTCTCTCCTCCCTCCCAGTGTAACATTTCTTCCTCCCTCCTCTTCACCACTATCATGCCCAACAATTCTCCCTTTCTTCCTTTCCCCATATACATTATCTTTTTTCCCCTCTCATGCCACACACTTATGTCCAACAATTCTATGTTCCTTTTCCCTCCCCCACCAGCAGCATTTCTTTCTCTCCCTTCCCACTACCCCACCTGTGCAGCATCTCTCTTTTCCTCCTTTCCTACCTCTCCCAGCCCATGCATTTGTCCTTCCCAACCCTCTCAGTATGTGTAGTATGTCTTTCCCAACCCCCTGAGCATCTGTCCTCCTGCCTTCCCAACTCCCTACCCCTGCACCCAATACCCTCCCTGCCAGGCTTTGCACCCAGCCCCTCCCCTCCCATCAGGCATTGCACCCAGCCCCCTCCCCTCCCCTCCCCAGCTCTGCATCCAGCCCCCTACTCTCCCCTCCCTGGCTCTGCACCCAGTCCCCTTTCTTCCCCTGCCTAGCTCTGCACCCAGCCCCCCTCCCTGCCCTGTGTACCTTCTCCGATTCCTGGTGGTCCAGAGGTGCAGTGGGCAGGAGCAAGCTTTTCACAATCCTGCCCCGCTGCTAATCCAGTCATCGAAGGCTGCCAGGGCTCTCGTCAGCCACTGAGCGGCCCTGAGCAGCAGAGCACTTTGGCGCTGTTGCTCAGCACTGAGTGACTTTCTGATTGGCTCCTGCGAATTCTTGCAAATTATGAAAATTCACAGGAGCCAATCAGGAAGCTGCTCAGTGCTGAGCAGTAGCGCCAAAGTTGCTGCTCGGGACCACTCAGCAGCTGAAGAGAACTCCGGCAGCCTCCGACAACCATGTTAGCAGCGGGGCAGGAGTACGGAAAGCTTGCTCTTGCCTGCTGCACCTCTGGACCATCAGGGATCACAGGACATGGCAGGAGTTCCATTTTTTGGGGAGGCCATGACCCATGTGGTCCCCCCATTCTGACGTCTATGGTTAGAGGCATAATCAAAACATGCAGATGTCCAAAAATCTGCCTAAAACAGCACTTGGACATCCTAATCACAAGGACATCAGGTGAAGATTATCAAAACAGTCTTTCTGTACGTCTAGCAAGATGTTCCAGCCTCTTTAAATTCAGAGCATGAGATGGGTGTGGTGGAGGCATGTTATGGGCAGGCTTTGGGCAGTCTCAAGGGTGGGTTAGACATGGACATCTTGCAGTGATAATTAAACATTTTGCAAGACATCCTGGATGGAACTTATACATTTAGAACTAGACCTGTTTTAGAAGGGTCTAAGTACCACTAAGGTGCCCAAACTGACCAGATGACCACAGCATACATCAAGGTAAGACACCCCCACACTTCCCCCATGCTCACTAACCCCCTAACACCCACAGAAATCAGAATACAAACATACATATCTGTCTCTAGAACATCAGCACCTGATATAGGAAAGCCTAGTAGAGCTGCACACTGGTGTCTTAAGTAGCCTTGGGTGGGGGCTAGTGAACCATGGAGAGGAGTAACAAGTCCCAAAATCCACTATAACCACTACATTCATGGTGGAAAATGCAAGCCTCCACAAAATCCTACACTACTGCCATACAGGTGCCACCTGCAGCCATAAGGGTTATTGGGTTGTAGACAGGTGAGTATAGTGGGTTTTGGAGGGATTCACGAAAACCTATATGGGAGTTCTGGTGAGATGTTTATCTGGCACCCTTTATGTGAAGTTCACAGAAGTCCCCCCCCTAAGGTGCCCCACTGCTCCGTTGCCATTTCTGGGTGGTCAGTCCATTACAGGACTGGCCCCTCCCACATCCAAGTGGTCTTGTTTTGGGCATGTGGAACTTGGACAAAATTTTGGTTGGGAATGTGGTATAAAGATAGACATCCTGGTGGTCTTTGTGTCCCAATGGACTGGACGTCCAGATAGAGGATTTTCAAAAATAAAATGATTTCTAGACATATGGTGGTTTGCCTTTTGAAAATAGGCATTTTCTTACTGATGACTGTGGACGTCTAACGCCATATGTCCAATTCAGACTTAGACGTATGTTTTGAAAATGCCCCTCAGTGTGTTCCAATACATCTTCATATAGGATTACTTACTGATGCTTGTGAAGGATTGAGGGAGTGACTAGGCAAAAAGGTAGGTTTTTACAGCTTTTCTAAAATTAAAAAGTCCTTTAAGTGCTCTAAGTGCTCTGATATGAGGAGGTAGGCTATTCCAGAGGTTTGGTAAGAAATGGAAATAGGATCATTTTCAGGCTGTCTGGAGTTGGAGGGAGTGTCCTGATGGTGTATGTAGGCGCATTTCATCTTGGAAGCATAGCATTCTCTTTGGGATGTAGAGAGGAAGTTTGAGAAGTATTTGGGTGTCATGTTGTAGGATTTATATGCCAACACTAGGCCTTTGAAAATTTAGCATTTGGTTATGGGAAGCCAGTGGGCCAATATCAGTGCTGTAGAGACTGGATCATGGGCTTGTAGGTTTTTTAGTAGACGTATTGCTGCATTTTGAACTTCCTGTAGTCGTTTGGTGTTTTTTGCTATAAGACCGTTGATTAAAGTACTGCAGTAATCAGTAATCCAGGAGTGTAAGGACAAAAGCATAGATTAGTTGGGTGAAATCTTGTTCCATGAAATAGTTTCTTACCTTTTGGAGCTGGCGAAGGTAGTAGAAGGATGAAGAGACTACTTGTTAGATGTGTTTGGAGAGTGACAGGTTTGAGTCGAGAATATTTCCTAGGCTCCATACTTTGTCTTTTGCCATCAAGGTAGTTGATTCTCAGGTTAGAAAATGGTGGGTGTAGGAGAATTCTTTTCCTAATCCATAGTAGTTTAGTCTTGGAGGCATTCAGCTGAAGTTTGCTCGAGGTCATCCAATGTTTAATTTTGGATAAGCAGTTGTGTGGGGTTGTGGTTTGGGTGTCGCAATTTGTTCCTAGTGGTAGGTATAGTTGAATGTCATCAGCGAAGGAGTAGATTTTGACTTGGTATTTTTGGGCTTTGACAAATACTGGCCTGATGTAGAGATTGAAAAGAAGAGGGGATAACAGGGCCCCCTGTGGTACTCCATATTTGATTTGTTTTGGTTTGGATAGATTAGTGTGGGACCTTTGGCTCAGAAAGGATTGAAATTAGTATAGTGCTTTATTATGGATACTGATTTCAGTGAGGCAGGCGAGGAGGATAGAGTGATCAATGATATCAAAAGATGCACTCAGGTCAAGCAAGACAAGTAGGATGTCATTTCCCTTATCTTTCTGAAAAACTAAATATGTTCTTGTTAGTTTGTATTTGTGCCATAATGCCAATCCCAATTATCAATAGTTATAAATCTTTCATTTAACCTCTAGATCACATCAGGTACATTTTACCTCTAGATCACATCAGATACATTTATCAAAGCATTGAATATTTTCTTAAGAGCAGATAGACATTGCAGATGAATGTTTCAATTGAATTCTATGATGCCTGAAGGATTAAATGAAACTAGTGAATGGATGGCAATTGCAGATTAGGTATCTCTTCAGCTGGTTTTTAGAATGAAGGACTTTGTTGAAAAAAGTGCGCTTAAGAAGTACATTTATTTTGTACTCTCTTTAAAAATGCATATAATCCATTACTTCAGCTTCAGCACGTTTGTCCTATTGTAGTGCTTAATGATAATTACATCGGAAGGAGTGGCTTATTTCAGAGCATTGTTAGAACGCTGTGGCCATTTTGATTTATGGCAGCAGAGTGTAAAGCAGAGCAGCTATGCTATTAGTCATGGTAAGAGTGTGATATTTAATATATTTTTTTAGATGGTTAGTGAAGCTTTTGAGATGAATGACTAAACTATTGTTTTGATTTTAGAATTTTCTCCGACCCTGAAGAAATGAATGAAACGCGTCGGTGAGGTGAGATGCGTTAACAACCATATAAGTTAAGTCATTTATAGAAATATACTGTATTTTTTGCTTTATAAGAAGCATCTGACCATAAGAAACACCCATCTGTAGAGGAGGAAAAACCAAGAAAAAAAAATATGTTCTTGGTTTTCCCTCATCTACATATAGGTGCGTCTGGTGGTCTGGTGCTGGGAAGCCCGTAGCAGCCTGCTGCCCGAAACCCGAGCAGCCCAAAGAAGCAGCATCACCATTACCTTTTTTTTTTTTTAACAAGTGGTGGTCCAGTGTGGTCTCCTGCTGGATGGCTTCCTTTCAGTTGTAGTGGCAAACAATGCAGGAGCGCGACCTTTGCACTTCCTGCCTGGTCCCACACCGCTCTGTGATTGGCGCAGGACCAAGAAGGAAACGCAAAGGTCGCACTCCTGCGCTGTTTGCCGTTCTGCAACTGAAAGGTAGCTGTCCAGCAGGAGACCGCGCTAGACGGCTGCCTGTTAAAAAAGGTACCAAATGGGGGGGGAGAAGTGTATTTGCTCCATAAGACGCACCCACTTTTCCACTCCCTTTTTGGGGGTGGAAAAAGTGCATCTTATGGAGCGAAAAATACCATATTTATAAAACTCACAGATAAAAAGCATAGATTATACATCATTACCAAGATTGATGAGGATTGCAGCCTCGTTGTTATAGTACCCATGTAGCAGTCTGAGGATCCTTGGTATATTAAGTGATATATCTGCAATGTCTATCTGCTCTTGACAACTGTAATTCTTTATTGAAAGGCATAATTCAGAAACAAATAAGGTGACTACAATTAATTCAAAACACTGCAATAAAAATCCTAATGAATTTGAAGAAATATGATTATGTACCGCCGCTATTGGCAAATGCGCATTGGCTGCCAATTCCTCATTGCATCTCATATAAAATTGCTCTTCTGTCATTTAAGATTCATCAAACAAACCTTCCTATCTTTCTAAACAGACTATTAATACCCTATGTTCTTCCTAAAGCTTTACGTTCGAGTATCCAAAATCTCTTCTCAGTTCCCTCATTAAAAATCATCAGCACCAGACATAATGAGATCTTTCCAATCACCACACCCCAGTTATGGAACTCACTCCCAGCTTACCTTAGAGAAGAATCCATACTAGATAGATTCAAGAGCTCCTTAAGACTTTTCTCTATAAAGACGCATTTGAAACCTAAAACACTCAGTCTAGGCTATCTAATCATCAGAACACTTTTTCCTTTCTTTCTGTTTTTTTAAACCTCTTCTTCCTTGTACCTGAGTCTTTGCCCCTGTTGTGCCCCCAACCTATTATTTTTCCTTTATTGTTACCTTTGCTTAAACCATTGTAGTTCTTTCCCATTTTCCTTCTCATTCCTGTTTGTCTATCATTTATATTTTGTCCAGTTCGTATTTTAGAACTTTCTTGTTTCCCCTCATTTTATTATTATGTAAATTGCTTAGAAATTTTTATAAACACTTTTATCAAATTTTAAATAAACTTGAAACTTTGATAAATGTACCTTATGTGATCTAGAGGTTAAATGAAAGATTTGTAACTATTGATAATTGGGATTTCCTTTATCCAGAAGTTGTCAGTAGTCGTCTATGATATCGCATAAGACAGTTTTGGTGCTGTGGTATTTTCTGAAGCCTGAGTGGAATATGAAACGGGCCTCCCGTTTGTCACTGAATGTTTGTAGCTGGGCTAATGCTGCTTTTTCCAGTATCTTAGATATGTAGGGCAGGTGGGAGACAGGCCTAAAGTTGGTTGATGTGTTTGGGTCGAGGGAGCAGAATCAAAAGTTCTAGAAACAAAACTAAGCCTGCAGTTTAAGTTTACTAGAGTCATGTTATCTTTTACAAAACTCTGTCAAGAATTTAAACACTACTGTGAAGATATCCAATTTTATTGTATTATCTCCCAAAAACTTATTTGAAATAACAAAAATGTACACCGCTTAAATTGCTTCTTTACACAGAAACTGAACTATACCTTACAGAACTACTTTGATTTCTAACTGTCAGAAAAAAAGTAGAATGTGTTACTATATTTGCTTGACTATTCCTTCCTAGTTATGTTTTCAACACAACTGTACCTGACTTACATCACAGCAGCAAAAGGTGGTATACAAATCCCAATCTCTTCTATCCCAGACAATAATCTATACTTCAAAAACTTCCGGATTTGAGTTGCTGAGTCTGCGTACTTTTCATAACAGTGGATAGTTCTCAAAAACTTGGACTGGCTTTTGAGATACCGTATTTTTCACTCTATAAGATGCACCTGACCATAAGACTCATCCTCCTGAAGAGGAGAAAAAACCAAGAAAAAAAAATTCTGAACCAAATGGTATACCCTGTCCCACCGTCCTTCTTAAACAAAGCCCAGAGCAGTCTGCAACACAATTGAGAGCATACAAAAACAAAACAAAACCAATACAAAACAGATATTCCAACAAATAATGCATAAACAAGAAGGCTGATAAAAGTAGACAATGAGCTTTCAGAAAATAGACAGGGGTGGCCAATTCAGTAAGCTTCCTGCGCAACCGGCACTTTGTAATAATTAACGAGTTAACATTTAAAGACCTCCAAATGAGCCCTTTTTAAAAGATGACCAAATTCTATAAACCAGGAGAACCATAAATCCTATGACATGTACAGTCCATAAATGTGAAAGGCTTCATCCCATAGTTACCTACTGCTTCTTTAGGATGGAGCCTATAAATATGTTAGCACCTGACCTGATTCCATGTGGCATCCCTGGACCGGAAAGGGAACATGGCAACTCGGTGATCTGGCACTGGGCCAAGAACAAGTACTGGAAAGCAGCAGACCTCCAAGCACCAGCCACTGTCACAAGCTGCATCCTAAGTCATCTGACTGATGCACAAGCAAGATAACTAAATATGATAATAAAACTAACACACTCATCTTTATGGATAGCAGAGTGGATAGGAAAGCCACCCCATGTACAGCAAGGCTACTTGTGAACAAAAAGCATCACATTGGTCATCCAGTCCATCTTGACACAACTCATTAACAACTCCTTACCTTTAGTGACATGAAACCATCTTGTGCATAACATTTGAGAACAGACTGAACAGATTTAAGATGATCCATAACCTCCACTAGTGAGTTATTCTCGCGTTTAATTATTTCAGTGTGTAAGTGGAACACATTCATCAGTGAATGCATATGCCAGAGGTAAATCTCACTCAGATCATTTTCAAAGAAATTTCAGATCACAGCAGGTGGCTTTTCTTAAGACAAAAAGAAAAACTTCAAGGCTGGAAACATCTGCAACAGTCGGTGGATGCCAGGAAACAAAGACAGCCATTGAGTCTTGCTGCGATAAAGCAACTGACAATATTCCACTTCAGCAAACTCACAATATTCTTTCAGATGTTCAGTTCGAACAGTGTAGATTGAGAAATAGTTGTAAATTTTTAAAATTATTGATTCAACGTCAACATCAAGTGTATCGGCACCATGCTACATGCAATTATTCAAAACATGAGCTGGACAACCAACACCAAGTAATGTGCTTTTTCCTTTCATCCTATTTAAATTAGCAAACACATTGTTGCCAGTAGCTTTACGCTGGACACCTCTGAAATTAGTATTACAATTATCTCCTGGAAAAGCTATACACTTCTGAAATAAGTGATGTCTGTCCAAGATGTTCTTAATGCATGCTAAAATTGTGTCTGCAGTTTCATTTGGAGTGCTATACACATCAATGAATTTCGACTGTGAATCACTATTTTTCCAATGGAAGTAGTGAATAAGAATTGGAAATAACTTCTCAGATCCATGATTACTACCATCTGTCACAACCCCAGTAGCGTACACAGGTTACTGCTTTCACAACCATATCAACAGAATGCGGAGCCAGCACACTGTTAACAATTGCTTCTGTTTTGGTTCGTGCACATGATATTTTGTGTGCAATGTTGGAGTCAGGTAAGATTGTTTGTAGTAACCAGCAACTGTAGTCCATTGATTTATAGCTATAATGATGTTTAACAGCATGAAACACCAATGTTCCTTCAGCAGTTGCAAGAGAATCATTGATTCTAGAAAATGGTGTGAAAAAAATTAATGTTTCATAGATGAGCTCGCCCTGAACATTCTTAACATGCTTTGATGTGCTGATATGCACCTCTAAATCAAGTACAACTTTATGCACAACATTCAAATCGACCAGCATGAAAGCATGGATATTTTTCTTTATGTATGTAAATAGAAACATGATGGCAGATAAAGGCCAAATGGCCCATCCAGTCTGCCCATCCGCAGTAACTATTATCTCTAACTCTCTCTAAGACAGGGGTAGGGAACTCCGGTCCTCGAGAGCATTATTCCAGTTGGGTTTTCAGGATTTCCCCAATTGAAAGCAGTGAATGCAAATAGATCTCATGCATATTCATTGGAGAAATCCTGAAAACCCGACTGGAATATGGCTCTCGAGGACCGGAGTTCCCTACCCCTGCTCTAAGAGATCCCATATGACTATCTCAATGTCATTTTGGCATTTCAAGTTTGTTCATAGCTCATGTTTTAAATGAAAATGATGTAAAAAAAAATATAAACCAAGGAAACCATATCTGTTACCTGTATGTCCAACATTCCCATTCTGTCTCTCTGTTCACTCTTCCGCATTCCCCCATCTCCTTAAACAGCATATTTCCCCATGTTCTGCCCCCCTTCCCCAATTCCTATTCCCTCCACCCACCACACCAGGTCCAATCTCAGTCCCAAAAAGTCTTTCAATTTCCCTTCTTCTCCTATTGTCTGTTAGGCTTTTAGGAATGGAAAAAAATGAGAATATTGAATGCCTTTATATTTCTCCATGGTGCAACTGCACTTCAAAGACTCATTTGTTCTCTAGGTTTTTGAGTAATTAATTTTTCAATATGATCGTTCGGATACGAGTTTAATATAAACTTTTGTAAATCACATAGATCTTCAAGGTAATGTGGTCTAGAAGCTGATTTTATGTTTGTTTATCACATCTCAAAAAAGATATAAAAGAAATAAAAAAAGGTACAGAGTAGAGCAATGAAAATGATGAAGGGGATGGTACAATGACTTTTCTATGAGGAAAGGCTAAAGCCTATAGGACTTTTCAGCTTGGAGAAGAGGCAGCTCAGGGGAGATATGACAGAGGTCTATAAATACTGAGTAGAGTGAAATGGGTAGACTTGAGTTGCTTGTTTACTCTTTCCCAAAACATACAAGGACTAGGGAACATGCAATGAAGCTACTGGGTAGTAAATTTAAAATAAATTGACAAAATATTTCTTCATTCAACGTGTAATTAAACTCTGGAATTCATTGCCATAAGCCATTTATTTGGTGTTGAGACTTCAAGATCTGATACTTCCAACTAATTTTTCAACATGATATGCAATATTTTGTGTTGCCACATCTGGATTACTGCAATGCACCGTCGTGTGGATTACCTCAGAAGTAGTTAAGTGCACTGCAAGTGGCCCAGAATGCAGCGGCATTTATGATTGGGGGTACATCACAAAGAAAACATTTGTCTCCATTATTGGTTGACTTGCACTGGCTTCCAGTTTTCTGGAGGATACACTTTAAGATTGTGGCTCTGGTTTACAGGGTGTTACATCAAGAGCTATCTTCTATTGTGGCTAGTTCAATTATACCTTATGTGTCTCTTTGTTCTTAGCGTTCACAGTCTAAACAACTGTTGGACATACCATCATTACAACAGATTCACAAGGTATCATTGCACTTTATTGGAATCAACTGCCTTTTCACATCAGATCCCTCAAAGAGCTTACGAATGTCTGGAAAGCAATAAAAAAAAACAACTTACCTCTTCCCATAAACCTCCTTTCCAACCATATGTATTTTAATGTACGCTGAACTAGATCCACTGTTTGTTAACTGAAGATGGAAATAACCATATGTTAACTTAAAATGATTAAACTGTATGCTAAACTTGACTCTCTCTAATGTTATTGTACACATGTCAATTCATAATCTGTTTGTCTATGCATTATGTATGTCAATCTTGTAACCCATTCTGAGCTTGTTGGGGAGGACAGGATATAAAACTAACCAAATAAATAAATATGTATGAACTTCAGAAAATGCACTACTTATTTCTAGGATAAGCAGAAAAAGAACATTAGAGCTGCCATAATGGGACAGACTGCAGGTCCATCAAGTCCAGTATCCTGTTTCCAACGGTGGTCATTCCAGGTCACAATTACCTGGCAAGATCCCAATGAGAAAAACAGATTCTATGCTAGTTATTCTAAGAAAAAGCAGTGGATTTTTCCAAGAAGTCTATCTTATTAATGGCTTATGGATTTCTGTTTTAGGAAATTATCCAAACCTTTTTAAAACTCTGCTAGACTAACTGCAATGTACCATATAAAGGGTCCTTTTTACTACAGCTTAGTGTGCACTGATGGAAGGCTAAGGAGCTCATAAGTATTAAACTAATTCTGTTAACGCACACTAAGCTTTAGTAAAAGGGCCCCTAAGAATGAAGTAGGTAATGTAGCTGATTGTTCATAATTTTCCTGATGTGCATAGCTTAAAAAAAAAAAAAAAAAAAGAAAAGAAAAGACTGGTTTAGGATATTTGTCTGGAAGCCAATAAATGTTTAAAAATGACATAAAACTTGGACATACAACCTCTCAGGTGCCTTCCTCTCAGGTGCCTTGCATTTTTTGAGACCTGCTATTGTTAGCATGATCTCACTAAGCACAAGAGGATAAGTTAAGTCACCTTATCTAACTACACCTTAGAAAGGATCTGTGGAAGCAAAGGCTGCAGGAATGTACTTATCATTTTCCCTTTCAGGATTTGTAGCAGAAGTTTATAAAAATATAAAAATTGCAAAACTATATCCCTCAGAGGCATCAAAGATTTCCAGGAGTGGGGAAGAACAGGTTGTGCTGAGGGAAGACAGCTGGACTCAGATTACGGAACCCTGCAAGACTGGTACTGTGATTCCACCTGATCTTGAACTGAAGAACCAGTATGCAGCCCTGGAAGTGGAGGAAATGAGAGCATCCCAGGACCAAAGCTTGAAATCCCCCAAATTACTGGATCTGTGACCACTAGGAGGCGTATGGTAGTGGTGGTTGACGATTCCCTTCTGAGGGGTACAGAAGTATCCATCTGCACATCAGACATGATGTCCCAGGAGGTATGCTGTCTGCCTAGTACCAAAATCCAAGATTTTTTGGAGAACTTGCTGAGACTCATCAAGCCTGATTACTATTATTCGATGCTGCTCATCTAAACTGGCACTAATGATACCCCTGTGAACGTAACAAAAGTGGCTCTGGGAAAGAAGATGAAGCAGTCAGATGCACAGGTGTTATTCTTGTCCATCCTCCCTGTTGAGGGTAAAGGCTAGGGCAGAGAAGCACGAATCCTAGAGATGAAGGCATGGCTACGTGGATGCTGTCATCAAGATCATTTTGGCTTCCTGGATTATGGGATGATTTTCCAAGGGCTGCTGAGCAGGGATGGTATACATCTATCAAAGAAGGGAAGAAGTGTCTTTGGTAACAGGCTGGCTAATTTACTGAAGAGGACTTTAAACTAGAAGCGATGGAGCAGGATGATCAAAGCCCTCAGGTGTGTATAAGCCCTCAGGTAAGTAAATCACTGAATACCTCCACACGGATGGGAAAAGTGGGCAATGTTTGGAAAGCAGTATCAAGTTTCAAGTTTATTAAAAATTTGTTATCCCGCCTTTTCAAAATTACAAAGCGGCTTTATAATAAAAAGCAAAAACAGGGTAAAACGGACAAGTTAAAATTAAAAGCTAATTAATATCCCATAAAGACGAGTACAAAAACTCACAAACCAACTGACACGAAAGGAAAAAGGTAGAACTACAATAAGTTGAAAAGAAAGAATAATTAAGGAAAAAACAAGAGGTATGGGGTAATAAAATTTTTTTCTTTTTCTGAGCTCCTATAATTGTCACAGAAACAAGATTCTGGATCTAGAAGCTGTGATGGAAGAAGATGAGCTGGATATCTTAGCAATCATGGAGACATGGTTCAGAGTAGTGCTGCCCAATTCAGGAAAAAAAAATTTGTTTCTATTCAGCCTATTGAATTGGTTTTTCGATTCAATTTCCTGCCCAATTGGGTGGTTTTTTTGGTTTTTTTCCAAACATCCTGGTGGGTTTATTTTATAGCAATACAATTCCCTAATGGGAAACTACGTCACAATATTAATATATAATATATTCCCATATATCTGAAAAAGTGTATCCTACTTTACTTAAAAGTGTATCAAGGAGGAGGCCTCAGTAACAGAGCCCACGCTCAGTCGTATTCACAGACTGAAGATTCGGCGTGGTTATTCTGCTCTTTAGCTCTAATCATTGGCCAGCTCCTGTATTTTACTTTAATCTCTTCTAACAAAGTCTAAATAAGAATTCAATATTCTAATTAATATCCTATTCTATAAATATTTTTTGTCACTTTTTTCTTTAAGTTTTTTTTCCCCAAATAACTTATTAGTGTCTACACTTCTTCATCTGGTTTGAGACTAAACTGACAAGGTTTAAAAAACATTTCAGTTTTATTTCAAAAAGGACCTTGCTAGTACTCAATTTCTAGCAAGTCTCACTTTGATATTAGCAAGGGAGAACCGGACGCCAGAGAGGGGAATGGACAACAGCACTAACCGGCTGATGCGCCCCCCTCACCCTCTAAAGCAGGTGCGGCAGCGGCCGGCCAGCAAGAGCAGCACTGCCACTCCTGCTTTAGAGGGCAAGGGGGAGAGTCATTCGAATCGGGAAGCCAATTTTTTGTTGTTTTGAATCAATTCGAATCGATTCACCCGAAGTGAATCGGTGAACCGATTCGAATCGTGAATCAGGCAGCACTAGTTCACAGAGACCTATGACTGGGATTTAGTTATACTGCACTATAATCTGTTCAGGAAAGACAGGGTAGGAAGATAGGAGGGGGATTAACGTTGTATGTTAAAGATCATAGATTGCTGGATTGGATCAATTTGGAAAGAGGGAATGGTAAATATATTTACATTGGATTAATATACAGGCCTCCTTCACAGACAGAAGTGCACAGAGATTTAATAGTAGACATTCAGAATATATTTATAAAAGGGGAAGTTTTACTAATAGGTGATTATAACATGCCAGATATTTATCTGATATTGACCCTATTGTGGGGTTTTCAAGAAGTATGGAGACCCTGGATTCTCTACAAGGAGAACTGTTCCAGCTGCTGGTAATGGAACCCACGTGAGATGGGGTCATACTGGACTTAATGCTTAAAAACGGGGAAGTTTTTCTAATGTTACAGTGGGTGATCATCTGGCATCCAGTGATCACTGCATAGTACTGTTTAATATTAAAGCAGGTAGAGGACTCATTCAAAAGAAAAGGCTTGAGACTTTACAAAAGCTAACTTTGTTCGGATGGGGGAATTGTCTGGATGGGAACATCTGGAAGGATTAGAAATGCAGTAGGCAAAACTGAAAGGAGTTATTGTAAGGGCAACAAACCTTATTCTGAGGCAAGTAACTAGAAGTAAGAGGAAAAGAAGGCTGTTCTCAAAAGTAGTAGCTAAGAAAGTAAGGAATAAGAGGTTAGCTTTCACAAACTACAAAAGATCGCAGAAAGAGGAAGACAGGCAAAACTATCTGGAAAAGTTAAGAGAGGCTGGTTGAGTAGTCAGGAAAGCAAAGATGCAAATGCATGAAAAAAATAGCTGACATGGTAAAATGGAAAGAAAAGACATTTTTTAGATATATCAGTGATAGGAAGAAGTGCAAAAGTGCCATTGTGAGACTCAAAGGTGAAGGGGAGAAATATGTAGAAGCTGATAAAGAATAGGCATAACAAATATTTCTGTTCTGTGTTCATGACTGAAGTGCCAGGAGCATGACCACAGAAGAAAAATGGGGATGCAGGAGAGGTATATACTGATCAATTTTTCAGAAGGTTGTGTTTGTAAGGAGCTAGCTAAATTAAAGGTAGGCAAAGCGATGGGACTGGATGGTGTATATCTGTGGGTGCTGAAGGAACTTAGGGAAGTTCTGGTGGCTCTGCTGACTGACCTTTTTCAATGTTTCTCTAGAATTGGGAGTGGTACTGGAGGACTGGAGAAGAGCAGATGTGGTCCCTTTCCACAAAAGTTGAAGTAATGAAGGAGGGAATTACAGGCTGGAAAATCTGACTTCTCTAGTCATGGTATTTGGGCTTGATATGCCACTGGGGCTTGTGCACATCCGAGAAGCTGAAAGCTATGCCATTGGTAGTTTCACTACCAGCAGGCTCTCCCAAGGTAAACAGGTTTTAGCAGAGATGTCAGACTAATGATGTACCACCCATCTGGGCAGTAGCAGATGAGCAATGTTGGAGGTGGAGGATCACGATTGATGCGACAAGGGCAACAACATCAAATTTATACTGCGCAGAAGAAAGACCCGGCAATCTGCTTCTGTATTCTGCCAAGAAAACTTGATGATGTGACAAAAAGAATCGACATATAGGGCTCCTTTTACTAAGGTGCGGTAGCGTTTTTAGAGCACGCAGGATATTGCCACGTGCTACACCATGCGCTACCCAGCTAGAACTAACGCCAGCTCAATGCTGGCATTAGAGTCTAGCATGTGGTGCAATGTAGCGTGCGCTATTCTACGCATTAATGCCCTAATGCAGCTTAGTAAAAGAAGCCCATAGTGCTGTAAAATGGTCCCCAAGGTCAGAAAGCACTCACCATACTACTAGGGAAGAGCTGACCATCTCCCAGAGTATGCCCAGTGTTTATGAAGCTGACAGATCAAAGCTGCCAGGATGTCCTGATGCTGATGTTACTGGATAGAAAAGGGAGATCCATAAGCTGCAAAGATATTCTCAACATAGGGACATGGAATGGATGAAGCATGAATCAAGGAAAACTAGAAATTGTTAAAGATCAAATGGAAAAAAAGCAAAATCGATATGATAGGGATCATTGAGCTCAAATGGACAAGACAGGGCCATTTTCAATCAAATAAGCATTGGATCTGGTCATGAAACACAGAGGAAAAATAGCGTGGCATTCATCCTCAATAATAAGCTTTCAAAGACAGTACTAAAGTACAATGTTATCAGTAATAGTCATGTCAATCCGTCTGCAGGGAAAACCAATGTCACCTTGATCCAAGTACTATATATGTTCCAATGACAAACGCAGAAGATAAGGATGTAGAATTGTTCTACGAACAACTTCAAAATGTAATAGATCAAATGCCGAAACAAGATCTACTGATCATTATGGGAGACTTCAATGCAAAAGTAGGAAGTACATCTGAAGATGCAGTGGTTAGAAAACACAGTTAGCCAGTGGCACTTCTTCAAATAGTAATTTTAATAAGGACTATATCTACAATCAATCCTAGAATGCGCGATGTAATCACACATTCGTAATGCACCTCATTAATAATATTTATATTATATAGCAGTCCTCCTGATCCTCAGCGAGGCCAAAACACACTCAATTGAATTTTCATAGTGTATGGCTTTGTGCTCCAACTCGTCATCGGATTGATTTTTTTCTTATTTTTATATTTATAACTTATTTTAATTTAAATAAATATGTACTAAAAGTACTTAGCTGTATAGTCTCGCTTCATGCAGGGGTAGAATCACCAACATGTTTTACCCATAAACTTTAGTGGGTTTTTTCAAAGCTACCACTCCCTATCATGCTTTAAGCCATTCCTAACAAACCACACGCTTCTTGAGCGTGTATATTGTAGACATGTCTCATGTGTTTCTGGCTGTGGCTCATGATAAAATTTGGCAGTATAACAGAAGGCAAGGGAGACGTCCTTTCAACCAATGACAAAGATTTTATTTGAAAATATTGGTTGAAAGGACGTCTCCCTTGCCTTCTGTTGTACTGTCTGTACCCAAGGCAAGGTATTCTTCTTTTGCCTGTCTGCTCATGATAAAATTTGACATTAAAAAAATTACAAAATTCAAAAGCACACGAATTATAGGCGTTTATGAGCTGCATGTGTTTTGTACTACAATAGTGGACGGCATTATGGATTATCCTCGCACTTTTCCTTGTTGTTCTGATGAAAGATATGCAATGAGACCCGATGATGACGGCATTGCTTTTCCCGACACATGTGCACATTTAAGCCTCTTTTGGTGATGCATTCTGCGCATGTGCCGATCGCTATCACCAGCAACTCATCACATGTAAATTTAGCAATCCTTTAGGTGTTTTGCACTACAATAGTGGAGAGCATTATGGATGGTGGCTCTTATCCTTGCACTTTTCCTTGTCCTGATAAGAAGATATGCAATGAGACCCGAAGATGATGACGACGACATTGCTTTTCTTGGCATATGCGCACATTTAAACCTCTTTTTGTGGTGTATTCTGCGCATGTGCCGATTGCTATCGCCAGCGACTCATCACACGCAAACTTAGCAATCCTTCACGAAACTCTGTGAAATTCATTTGCATGTGTAATTTTTTGAGAATGTCTTGTCTTTTTTAAATCGTTACAATAACAGCTAAGACAACGGCCTGCCGGATTTTTCCAGCGATATTAGAGAATCTGCCTTCTGGGTTGGCTTAGGAAATACTCTTTCCTATTTGAAGGATCCTTGTCTTGTGCCTCTTCTGGGCGAGTCCCTCATTCCTGGTTGAGTTTCCAGCTCTTTCCCATCACTACACAAATTTTAAAAGGTGATTAGGAATGCGAAAACTTCCTCTTCCAATAAAAGACTTAACAGTTGTTTGCCAGAATGGAAAATACCATAAGGGAATCATTCCAATTCCAAACTATACTTAATAAAAGCAAAACTGGAACAACTGTGGGAGAAATAACGGTTGTTAACACGTCTTGGAACTTCAGCTCCATTCCTATACATCAAAAAGAGGTCTTCCTTAAATAATTAAACGGAAAAGGTGAACGGCCGCCCGCCAAAACGCCAATGACCAAAAGAGCAAAGCTACTGGACTCGGGTTCCCTTCCCGACCCAAGGGCTCTCGCGAGATCTGGCGGCCGGGTGGCTAGGATGTTCAAGGCGGAGGAGAGCGAGCCAGGGAGAAACCCTTTAGAGTTGCCGGGAGCCCGTGACGTCAGGAGCTTTCCCGGTCGGCTGCGGTAGAGCGAAAGCGTCTTCGTCACCCTTCTCTCCGGCTGTCGGTAGCGACAGCAGTACCCAAGGTTAGGGAAAGAAGAAGAGCCGAACGCTGACAAAAGTGGCGAGGGTCAAGTTTCTTTTCTCACCTTCCCCTTTGTAGCTGCAGCGGCCCACTCCGTCCCCCACCTCTCTGGCGCGCTTCCCCAGCGGCTGCCCTGACGCCTTGCAGCGCAGACACGCGCTGGCATCTCGCCCGCGCGCAGCAACATCCGGAGACGAGGGAGAGGGAAAGATGAGCCTGAGCCGCAGCCGCGTTCTACAGGTACCTGGGGAGGAAGTCTTGGAGGAGACACATGAGGCATGGGCGGGGGGAGAGGTGCCTATCTGGGATTTCCGTTTCCTTATCTTTCATCCTTTGCCTCATCGTAATAGTCTCACGTGTGACCTCGTGACAGCCTCAGGGTAAGTGTTGTTGCCTTTTCTGGGGGTGGTGACGGTCATGGGCGAAGTAGGTTGGGGGACTCTGGCCGATAACAGCGGTGTTGAGCCCCGGGTACCTGCTGTATGTTTTCCAAGGAATAGGAGGTTATTTCATTTATAAGCGTTGCGTACTAGAAATAGAAAAGGCAGCGGTTGTCAGTTTGTTGTTCAATTGCTTCTGCCGGTGCCTGCACGTAAATAACCCAGCTCCTGTCTTATCAGTCAAGAAGATGGTGGCCATTGAAGTCTTAAACTTGTTGGCTTCATAATTTCTATTGATACTGTTTTAGGGCTAATCACGATTTGTTTTAGTTTGTGCTTGTTAGACTGTGCTTGGCATTAAAGGCTAATGTGGTCTCAGCTCCTGAATTTTTTTTTTAAACTAGGAGTGCATAACCTATTCCACTCTTTGTAAACAGGGTTTGGGGGATTTCTCACTGTCAGATCCACATTTCATGTGATTCTCAGTTACAGTATATGTTGTAAGAGCATAAAGTTCTGCTGGAGCATTTTTTGTTTTATATTTACAAGCTATTAACATACATCTTCGATGGACAATAAAATACAGTTCAGTAGCTCAGAGTATGCTGATTATAATAAGTAGCTTGTGTAAATCTTAACAAGGCCAGTATAGAAAACAAAGTAGCCACAGCTGTTTAACATATTCTGCTGATGGTGTTGCTGTTTGAAGTCTGCAAAAATGACTGAAGGATTTACCTTATAAAGAAGGGTGATTAAAAGCTGAAGGTTAGGCTTCTATTTTAGGGTTATTATTAGCAATGTTAGCATTGATTATTATACAGTATTTTCGCCTAGAATATAGATTAGGCGATTAATCAAACTGTATAATAAACTTGGAAACTTTTTTTGTGGCTTCACTACATACAAATGATTTTAATTTGTAAGGGTGTACTGCTAAAAAAAAATTTGACTTGGTAAGTATGAAAGAATTCAGATATTTAGGGAAGGTCAGAGGAAATTTTTCTAAACAAAAATATCAATGTTCTAAACATTTAGATCAGTAGTCTCAAATTCAAACCCTTTGCAGGGCCACATTTTGGATTTGTAGGTACTTGGAGGGCCTCAGAAAAAAAATAGTTAATATCTTATTAAAGAAATGACAATTTTGCATGAGGTAAAACTCTTTATAGTTTATAAATCTTCCTTTTGGCTAAGTCTTAATAATAATATTGTAAATTATAGCTAAAGAGACATATGATAAAGAAACTTTTATTTTATTTTTGTGATTATGATAAACATACCGAGAACCTCAAAATAGTACCTGGCAGGCCTCAAGTTTGAAACCACTGATTTAGATGCATCATTATCTCTTTTACATACCATACATTATAACCTTGTTCTTCAACCTTTTTACACCTATGGGCCGGCAGAAATAAAAGAATTATTTTGTGGACTGGCAAACTACTAAGACTGAAATAAAAAAAACTCCTTTTATTTATCCTCTCTTTCCGTCATGTACCCTCTTTCTCTACCCCTTCCATCAAGTACCTTCTCCTCTCTGTCCACTTCCATCCAGCATCTGCTCTCCTCTTTCTCTCCTCTCCATTTCCTTCCTGCATCTGCTCCCTAATCTCTCCCATCTGCACTTCCATACACCATAGGCTCCCCCTCTACCCTCCCCACTACCATTCAATGTCTGCCCTTTCTCTCTCCATCCACCCCTCTTCAATTAGCTTCTACCCCTTGTCTCTCCCTTCGCCTAACTACCATCAGCTTCCCTCCTTTCTTTCCCTCCAATCCAATTCCATCCAGTATCTTTCCCCCTTATGGCTCTCTCCCCTTTCCCTGCCCGATTCACGATTCAAATCGATTCACCGATTTACTTCAGGTGAATCGAATCGATTTAAAAACAAAAAAAAATCGGCCTCCCGATTCGGTGACTGACCCTCCCCCCTCGCCCTCTAAAGCAGGAGTGACAGCGCTGCCTCTTGCTGGCCGGCCGCTGCCGCTCCTGCTTTAGTGGGCGAGAGGGGAGGGTCAGTCGGGAAGTTCTGGTGTCCGGCTTCTCCCTGGCCTCCCACGCATCCATTTACTTCATTTCAGCAGCCTGCAAAGAGGAACGCTTGTGCTAGCGATCTCTGCAAGCTGCTATAGGCCTTCGGAGCTGTTTTCTCTGCCGCGATCCTGCCTCTGACAAAAGAGACGTTCATATGCCGGACTTTGGGGGGGGAAAAATAATGGGTCTAAAAACAGAGGAGAGGGAGAGAGAGGGTGGACAATGGGTTTTAGGGAGGGAAGGAACAGAAAGGGAGAGAAATTGGACACAGGGGATGGTGTGGAGGGGGATAGAAATACTGGATAGGAGGGTAGTTGGGAAAAGAAAGGGAGAGATGGTGGACCGTGGGGTAGTGGGGAAGGAGGGAGAGATGCTAGATGAAAGGGTAGTTGAGAAAAGGTGGATGGAGATGAAAAAAAGGAAAGGTGCCAGACCTCTGGGGGAGGGAAGGGGAGGACAGAGATGGAAGATGGATGGTTAGCACAGAGAAAGAAGAAAGAAGGAGACCTTGGCAAGCAAGTTATAAAAAGACTACCAGAGCCTGGGACCAACAAGATTTGAATAATGACCAGACAACAAAAGGTAGAAAAAATAATTTTATTTTCTGTTTTGTGATTACAATATGTCAGATTTGAAATGTGTATTCTGCCAGAGCTGGTGTTAGACCACAAACATGAGCTAGGATTTAACAGAGAGAGGAAAAGTTTTTTTTGTTTGTTCATTTTGTTTACACCATAGCACCAGTGTGGTTAGGAGAAGGCAAAGGGGGTGAAGAGTCTATAAAAGGGGTGAAGAGTCTATAAAAGGGATGAAGAGGCTATAAAATAAACCCACCAGGATGTTTGAAAAAAAACACCTAATTGGGCCCAGGAAAATCGAATTGAATCGGAAAATCGATTCAATAGGCTGAATCGAATCAAATTTTTTTTCCTGAATCGGACAGCACTACTGCACACCAATTCTATCAGCACCACCCTTCCATACCACCCTGCCCCCTCTCTCTCCCTCCACCACTGTTCCATATCAGCAGTTCTACTCCCATCTCTCCCTTCATGCAGCAAGGTCCTGCGATGACTGTAGCTGCCGGCTCTGCTCCGCAAGAAGTAAGTTACGTCGGAGTGGGTGGACCTGGCAGAAACAGGGAGTTGCGGCAAGATCCCGTGATGACTTCACCTGCCGGGTCCACCTCCTCCAACGTAACCTCCAACGTACTTCTTCCTGCCTCTGCAGGGGCAAGAAGCAGTAGCGGAAGAAAAGCTTTTGTGTCGCCAAAGGCAGCCTGTTTACTTCACTCACACTGCCTATGGCTGAAGAGTTAGAGCAGCACTGCTGGGAAAATGGTGAGCAAAGACTGGATCTCACGGGGGGGGGGGGAAGGGGGAGGGCATCAGAGGGCTCCAGATAGGTGTGCATATGTTGCAGTGAAGCTGGGGGATAAGGGAATGCCAGATAGGTACACAAGCCTTGCAGTGAAGATTGGGGGGGGGGGAGATTTTGAAGGCAGGGGACTCCAGATAAGTGCTCGGGCCTTGCAATGTCTGCTGTAGGGTTTCCAAATTTCCGGTTTCCCCGTCAAAATTAACAAAATAGAAAAGCTGCCTGGACTCCCTGAGAGTCCTCAAAAATATGAAATGTCTGGGGAAATCCAGACATCTGGTAATCCTAAGTGAGCATACCCAGATTGCTTTTTGTCAGGGCCTATTCAAAAGATCCCATATTGCTCAATCTCCTTTGTCAGGGTTCAGATTTATTGCTGGATAGACACTGAAAAGAACCAAGGTAACAATATGCCCTTTTGTGTTTACTTTTAAATGTTTGGTGTACCTGGTTAAGATACTCATTTATGGTAAGGCTGCCTCCTTTCTCGAAGGGAACAACTAGGTGTCTAAACAGTTTAATTAGTAATTAGCTGTGCTGTATTTTTAGCATGCACTTCTGTGTTCTCTTTCCCCTGTTTGTGAAGTTGGCTGAGGAATTATCTGAGAATTTATAAATCCCTCTTGTGGCTGAAAAGCTAACATTATTTTTCTAGGACTTTTAAGCTTCTCTGTTCCCTTTTATCCATGAGTGGGTCTAGCAAGTAGTAGCTTAAGAAACTCCAGTTCCTGCAAGAATGCCTATTAAAGATATTGCATGATGGGAAGGGACCATAGTAAGATTGAGAGCCTTCCAGGTCAGTTAGAGAAATAATTAGTAGCTGATTACTATTCAATGTATTGTAAACCACTTTGATATCCATGGAGTAAAGGCGGTATATCAAATAAACAATAACCATAACCACCTTCTGAACCCTCAGTGCCTAATTCTCTTTTGGACTCCAACATCAGTGGCTGCCAATCACATGCCAATCATGCATTGACATCCAAAAGAGAATTGCATCTACAGTTCCAGTCAGATGCCTGAAATGTAGACCAGCAATTTGCAGGCCTACATTTAAGGTGCCTGTCTCTGCTCCGGAGGCCTAAAATGTGGGCGTTCTGCCTCTGAGAGGTTTTTTTAAAAACGTGCATCCCGATTGGCTGCCAAAAGGATATTTACCGCTGCCTGCCATCGGGACACACATTTTTGAGAATCAGGTCGCCATTCCCTCCTTGATTCATGATACCTCTTTAGTTCTGCAATTTCTTGCCTTGGGGACTGTACCTCTCCTTTCCACTTGAGGGCCTCATTTTGCCAAGAATTATTTTCTTGGGTCAGTTTAGAACACTGCATTTCAAGAGTAAATACCTTATCATCCTCTGCTTTCACCTCTGCCAAATTTTCTTTTACTGGTTTATATACATTTAGATTTCCATATGTCAGAACTCTGAAACTTCTCTCAACTATCCCATTATGACAGATGACACAGTTTCACCAAATAATCTCTTGTTCCTTCACTAAGGCCAGCTTTTACAAAGCTGCGCTGCCGAACAGCACACACTAAATGCCAAGTTGCCTGTATATAGAAATACATCTCTACACCAAATTAGTATACATGAATTAAATTAACATAATCTCTTTCATTTCAATAATATCAACCAACTCACTAAGCAATAAAATTTCTTATTTCAAATAGTCTTAAGTTCACACTAAAGGTACATGAGGGAGGTGGGAAGAAGGTAAAAATTATTAGAATTGGCTGGGACATGAGGCGGGAGGGATCCCTCCTGTCCCAGCCACTGTTGGACCACCAGATCTCACGGCAGGCCCAGTGGATACCTGCAAGTCATCGGGAGGGGGAACAGGATATAGAACCTGGCCGGGAGGGAGGGTGGTTGGGTGCAAACACTGGCAGGGCAGGGGAGCGAGCCTGGCAGAGCAGCGAGGGAGGGAGAACAGGGTGCAAGGCCTGGCAAGGCAGTGCACTTGAATATTAACCACATACACCCCCGGTTTATATTAGTCAACCTTTTTTCCTCCTTTTTAGGGGGGGAAAAGGTTATCTTGGTTTATATTCAGGTTGGTTCATATTCAAGTATATACAGTAAGTAAACAAATTATCTGGAATGAATGGTTCGGGGGGGAGGTCCTTCCTTTATAGGTTCAAGCAGTGGAAGACTTGTACAAAGACTTAGTAGTTTGACACTCCTATGTAAGTAGCAAAAATGAAAAAAGTAAATCCATTCTTTAATACTTCCTTCCAGGCTGAGTCACCAGTAGAGTGGGAAGGTCATACACAAAAGAGATTGCTGATAAGTTCTAATATTACATTTCTGTGCTTGAGGTTCAGAGCAGAGCCACCATACGTGATGTTACCATTATGAAAGAAGGCTGGCTTCAGAAGAGGGGTAAGTCAAGTTTCAAGTTTATTATTTTTTAATATACCGACCATCAACAGATATGTAGCCGGTTTACAATGCTAAAAAAAAGTGATTAAAATAATACTTATATAAAGAAAAGGGGGGAAGAGTGAAAATTAAAGACATTTTACAAAGACAAACATGAAAGTGGAGGTTAAAAGGGGGGGAAAGTTACATTGTTCTAATTAATGGGGGGGGGAAGGGGTGAGAAGAGAAAAGGCGAGGGGACATTACATTAGGAGTAGGGTTGCTTCTTAAAAGCGGTTGGTAGAAGTGGTAATGAGAGATTTAGAAACTATAGAGTGCATCTTGAAATAAGAATGTTTTTAGTTTAGTTTTGAATTTATCAACGAGATTTTCGTGGCAGAGTTGGGAGGGCAAGGCATTCCATAAAGATGGGGCAACTACAGAAAAATTGGTTTTCCTGGTGTAATAAAATTCTTTGATGGATGGAACGGATAGTAGGTTCTGATCTGCTGATCTGAGGGTCCGAGAGGGACAAAAAGGAATGATTAGTTTATCCAGAAAGAGTGGGAGACGCGAAAGCTTGATTTTAAAGACCAACATTAGTGTTTTATAAGTGATGCGGTGAGTGATGGGTAACCAGTGGGCATCTTTCAGAATGGGGGTAACATGATCATATTTCCCTAACTTATGTATGAGTTTTATTGCCGTATTTTGGACGAGCTGTAGATGTCGTCGTTCTTTTTGGGGAATTCCATTATAAAGAGAATTACAGTAATCTAAATGAGAAATAACTAATGAATGAACAAGGGTTGTAATAGCTTTGGTGTCTAGAATAGAAGTTAGAGAATGAATAAGCCGGAGTTTGTAGAAGCAGATTTTTACCACAGAGCTGATCTGATCATGAAAAGTTAAATCCTTATCTATGATTACACCGAGTAGTTTTATTTTAATTTCCATTTTTATTGGGTAGGATTTAATGAGAATCTTTCCCTTCATTATTTTTCTTTGTCGGGAAGAGTAAACCACAAGATTTATTGATATTGAGGGAGAGTTTGTTTGCATGAAGCCAATCACTGATATTGTCCAGTTTAGAATTGATTTCTTGAATTTTGTTTGTGTTTGAAGAATCAACGGGGTGAAGTAGTTGAATGTCATCTGCGTAGGCAAAAATTGTAAAACCGATAGACTGGGCTACAGTGAGAAGAGGAGCAATTAAGATATTAAATAGTAAGGGAGAGAGAATGGAGCCTTGAGGGACTCCATAAGTTTGTACTATAGATGATGAGGTTTCCTCTTTAAAGTGAACTCTGAAGTTGCGTTCATGGAAGTAAGAGGCAAACCATGAAAGGGCTGAGCCTGTGATGCCGCAGTTCTTAAGGCGGTCAATAAGAAGAGAATGATCGACAGTATCAAATGCCGCAGACAAGTCAAGAGAGATAAGAAGAACAGATTTTCGATGATCAAGGAAGTAATGTATAGTAGAGATGAGACCTAGTAGAGATAGTTCAGTAGCGTAATTAGAGCGAAAGCCAGTTTGGTGCGGGTGTAGCGCGTTGGTTTTGTCAATAAATTCAGAGAGTTGGTTATATACTATTTTCTCCGTGAGCTTAGAGATAAGAGGAAGATTAGCAATAGGACGGAAGTTTGCTGGTATCGATGAGTCTAAATTTTGTTTTTTTAGTTTTGGGAAGACCAGGGCTGATTTCCAGTCTTTAGGGACAAGATTATCAGTGAGACTTTTAGTCACCATCTCCAGTAAAAATGGACCAAAGAAAGAAAAGAATTTCTTGAGAATTGAAGGGGGAATGCTTTCTAATGGATTGTTGGGGGCATTTATTGATTGGAAGACTTTAAGAAGATTGTTAAAGATGGGGTTCTGAAATTAGAAAAAGTACTGAAAGATAGAAAATTTGTTTGGTCAGTAGACTCCTGGGGTGGTGTAGGAATGGACTGTCCTAAATTTGATCTAATTTTCTTGATTTTCTTGTCAAAGAAGTGTGCAAATTCTGAAGCAGGTGGTTGTTTGGATAGAGGAGGAGGTTTCTTATTGGAATAAGGGGACAGCGATCGGACTATACTGAAGAGTGCTGAGGAGTTGTGAGCTGTGGTTATATATTTTGAGTAATATTCTTTTTTGGCTTGTTGTATAGCGGATTTGTATTGAGTAGCCTTTTCTTTATATTGCAGAAGAGAGTTGTTTGACTGGGTTTGGCGCCATTTATGCTCGGTAGAACAAAGTTGGCGGTGGAGGAGAATAAGTTCTTCATTGGACCATGGTTTATTTTTTGGTTGTAGTTTTGATGATCTTTCCTGGGAAGGGGGGGGGAGCAAGAAGGTCCATAAGAGATTGTGTTGTAGTGTTCCAAAGAGAGGATTGTTCTTCTATTGTAAGATTTGTGAATTATTGTAATTTCAGATTAAAAGAATCCTGGATAGTAGTGAGTGTAATTTTATTGATATTCCTGGTAGTATAAGTGTTCTGTAGAGTTGAGTAGCTGACTTGTAGCTGGTTGAGTGAAAGAGTTTAGTTGGAGATTAATGAAAACATGATCTGACCAAGGGAGAGAGTGAGTTTGGAGATTTTGAAAGAGATGGCTAGTGGCTATAGGACTAAATATCATATCGATAGTATGTCCTGCGAAATGGGTGGGTAGAGAAAATAGTGGAGTTAAAGAAAGGTTGGAGATTAGAGTTAGGAGCTCCACAGTATTATATTGATTGGGGAGATTAAAATGTATATTGAAGTCTCCGAGAATTATAGGATTAGGATGAGAGATGCTGAAATCCGTAATTGTAGAAATAAGGGCAGTTATGGAAGATTTTGTAACTGGGGGAGGAAGATAAATTAGAAGGAAGTTAAGAGGTTGGGGGTGTTTTAAAGCAAATTGTAAAGTTTCGACTGGGTAGTTGTATGAAGTGTGAAGACCTGGTTGGAGGGGGATAGTAGTGTGGTAGATCACTGCAAGGCCTCCTCCTTTTTTATTTGGTCGGAGTTGAAATTTCACTTTGTAGTTATTGGGGCAGCCTTGGTTGATATAAGCCTCTTCACCTTGAGTTAACCAAATCTCGATTAGACAGAGAATATGTAAGTTGTGTTGAAGAATTAGATCATGAATTAAATAATGTTTATTTTTAATGGAGCGTACGTATTGATTTTAGATACATTTAAAAGATTTATATTGGTTTTAGCTAATCAATATGGCGGTGGAATATTGGTTGTGATAGCAGGAGTAGTGGGAATAGTGATAAGGCATCTAGGCCGATTTCCTGGGAGGGCTCGAGGAGGAGGTCGGTGGCCCCATGTTACTGGGATAGAGGTCATTGAGTTAATCTGGTTGTTAGGAGAAGAGATGTGCGGGTGGATAGCAGAGTATAAAAGAACCTGTTAGCAGGAAAGCAGATGAAGAGAATATTTAATAAGATAAATAGGATTTTATCTGTTAAGTTATTAGAAGTAAAGTCGGGGGACCTTGACAATGAAGTATGAAGGAGCGGATAAATTAGAATAGGATAAACAGTACAAGTAAGAAAACAGCTTCGTGAAATAGAAGGCCAATAGTTAAGTAAAATGTCAAGCTGATGGTGCAGGAGGTTACAGTTATACATAAGTGTGTCTTCTATAAATGAGGTTGAAGGAGTCTGGAACTAAGTTTTCTCTTTAATAAAATGCTGAATTATGTTTAGCTGCAGACCTAACTTATCTCATATTCTAGCCTGCCTGCACTGGGTGTTATCTTGCTTCTTATGGCTATCTCAGCATAAACGGCATGTAACAGAAAGACTGCAGGGCTTAGATAAGTGACCTGCTAGTGTGAGCTTAGGACCAATGATTGTTAAGAAAAGTAACACGTGAAAAGTTTTTTCTAGAATTCAGTTGTATAGCCAGAAGAATGTATAAATATTTCTGCAACTTCCTGGTTTCGGGACTTCTGAAGCCAGCTTGGGGCTCAGGGGTCCGCATATGTGAATAAACATCTGTGCTTTCTTCAAGTCTAAGTTTTGTGGCTGCCCAAAGTGACCTTTCAAGGTATGATATTAGGAAAGTATTGTATGATTAGAAGATTGAAGAAAACAAATGTATTTGCCATAAACTTAATTATTTAGTCAAAAATTATGGTATTAACTGAATAATGTACTTGGAATAGTTGATTGACATGAAGGAGGGAATTCTATTAAGTGAACCCTCATTCAGGTGCCCTGATACCACATACCTGAACATAAGAACACAACATAAGAATTGCCATACTGGGGCAGACTATGTCATTGTGCCATACATTTAGGTGCCTGCAGTTATATCAGCCATAGATTTATTTATTTACCGTATTTTCACGCATATAACGCGCGCGTTATACGCGTTTTTACCTACCGCGCATACCCCTCGCGCGTTATATGCGTGAGCGCGGTATACCAAAGTTTTAAAACATAGTTCCCACCCCGCCCGACGCCCGATTCACCCCCCCAGCAGGACCGCTCGCACCCCCACCCCGAACGACCGCTCGCACGCGCTCCCATCCGCACCCGCATCCACGATCGGAGCAAGAGGGAGCCCAAGCCCTCTTGCCCGGCCGACCCCCCGACGTCCGATACATCCCCCCCCCCCCCGGCAGGACCACTCGCACCCCCACCCCGAATGACCGCTCGCACGCGCTCACACCCGCATCCACGATCGGAGCAAGAGGGAGCCCAAGCCCTCTTGCCCGGCCGACTCCCCGACGTCCGATACATCCCCCCCCCCCGGCAGGACCACTCGCACCCCCACCCCGAACGACCGCCGACTTCCCGACAATATCGGGCCAGAAGGGAGCCCAAACCCTCCTGGCCACGGCGACCCCCTAACCCCACCCCGCACTACATTACGGGCAGGAGGGATCCCAGGCCCTCCTGCCCTCGACGCAAACCCCCCTCCCCCCCAAGAACCTCCGACCGCCCCCCAGCCGACCCGCGATCCCCCTGGCGACCCCCACGACCCCCCACCCCCCTTCCCCGTACCTTTGGTAGTTGGGCCAGAAGGGAGCCCAAACCCTCCTGGCCACGGCGACCCCCTAACCCCACCCCGCACTACATTACGGGCAGGAGGGATCCCAGGCCCTCCTGCCCTCGACGCAAACCCCCCTCCCCCCCAAGAACCTCCGACCGCCCCCCAGCCGACCCGCGATCCCCCTGGCGACCCCCACGACCCCCCCACCCCCCTTCCCCGTACCTTTAGTAGTTGGCCGGACAGACGGGAGCCAAACCCGCCTGTCCGGCAGGCAGCCAACGAAGGAATGAGGCCGGATTGGCCCATCCATCCTAAAGCTCCGCCTACTGGTGGGGCCTAAGGCGCGTGGGCCAATCAGAATAGGCCCTGGAGCCTTAGGTCCCACCTGGGGGCGCGGCCTGAGGCACATGGGCCCAACCCGACCATGTGCCTCAGGCCGCGCCCCCAGGTGGGACCTAAGGCTCCAGGGCCTATTCTGATTGGCCCACGCGCCTTAGGCCCCACCAGTAGGCGGAGCTTTAGGATGGATGGGCCAATCCGGCCTCATTCCTTCATTGGCTGCCTGCCGGACAGGCGGGTTTGGCTCCCGTCTGTCCGGCCAACTACTAAAGGTACGGGGAAGGGGGGTGGGGGGGTCGTGGGGGTCGCCAGGGGGATCGCGGGGCGGCTGGGGGGCGGTCGGAGGTTCTTGGGGGGGAGGGGGGTTTGCGTCGAGGGCAGGAGGGCCTGGGATCCCTCCTGCCCGTAATGTAGTGCGGGGTGGGGTTAGGGGGTCGCCGTGGCCAGGAGGGTTTGGGCTCCCTTCTGGCCCAACTACCAAAGGTACGGGGAAGGGGGGTGGGGGGGTCGTGGGGGTCGCCAGGGGGATCGCGGGTCGGCTGGGGGGCGGTCGGAGGTTCTTGGGGGGGAGGGGGGTTTGCGTCGAGGGCAGGAGGGCCTGGGATCCCTCCTGCCTGTAATGTAGTGTGGGGTGGGGTTAGGGGGTCGCCGTGGCCAGGAGGATTTGGGCTCCCTCCTGGCCCGATATTGTTGGGGAGTCGGCGGTCCTTCGGGGGGGGGGGGGGAGGGATGTATCGGACGTCGGGGGGGGGTCATCAGGCTTTCAGGATGGGGACAGACCTTCAAGGGGGGACAGTGCACGGAAGTCAGGGGGGGTGAACGGAGAGTCGGGACAGCGCACGGAAAGTCAGGGCGGGCGAAAGGAGCGTCGGGCAGCATGCGCGGTATACCCGTGAGCGCGGTATATCAAAGTTTTTGTGCAAATCATCGTGATTTCTGCGCGCTATATCCGTGTGCGCGTTTTATACGGGTGCGTGTTATTTGCGTGAAAATACGGTAATTCTATTTCTATACAAGTTTACGATTCAAGTTTTTATCCTAACTTGATAAATACTAAGGTCTAATATTAATATGCATAATATACAATTTACTGGTTACAATTTGCTATAGTTGTCCTTACGGTGCAAGGTTTTCAGTACAAGTTATATCCTAAATTGCCAAACAGAACATTACAGTGCATGATACAGGTTATCCTTATGTAACACATACTTGTACCAATATACATTTCTTTGTAGTCTGTTGGTCAAGGTGAAGAAGTATCTTTTTATTACAAGTTGAGTCCTTCATTGCTTTTCTAAAGTTGAGTCTTTCAAGGGATCCGATTTGTGGGGGCAGTCGATTCCAGTGGATTGGTATGAAGTGGGAGTAGGACTGTCGCTTTGTGGTTTGCAGTTGAAGGGTACGACCAGGGAGCATTTTGAGGCATATTTCATCCTGGGAGCAGAGTGGCAGTTTGGCACACGCATTCAAGTAGGGGAACAGGGGATGTGGCGATAGTTGAAAGGGCAGGTAGGGTCCAGTAAAAGGTTGGGGTTTTTTTGGGGTTTTTTTTTTTTTTTGAGGTTTGGTATAATTATGGCATGTTTGATGTGGAAAGGGATCAGTGGCATAGTGAGGAGAGGTGGGGAGGGGGCAAACCGCCCCGGGTGCCGTCTTGACAGGGGCACAAGCATCTCTCCTCCTTTCTACCCACCCACCTACATCTTCCAGTGATTGCTGGCAGTGAACTGCATCTCTTACCTGCTGCTCATGCCAGCCATAGCTCTCCCTCTGACAAGGTTTCGCATGAATGACTACTTTGAAAAATTGCAAGCCATGGAATCGAGGGTGAAATACTCACGTGGATTAAAAACTGGCTGGTGGATAGGAAACAGAGAGTGGGGGTAAATGGACAATACTCAGACTGGAAAAGTGTCGCCATTGGAGTGCCGCAGGGTTCGGTGCTTGGACCCATGCTCTTCAACATATTTATAAATGATCTGTAAATTGGTACGACGAGTAAGGTGATTAAATTTGCGGACGATACGAAGTTATTCAGAGTAGTGAAGACGCGGGAGGATTGCGAAGATCTGTAATGTGACATAAACACGCTTGAGAAATGGGCCGTGACATGGCAAATGAGGTTTAACATGGATAAGTGTAAGGTGGTGCATGTCATTAACAAAAAATCTTTTACATGAATACAGGATGTTCGGGGCGGTACTTGGAGAGACCCCCAGGAAAGAGACTTGGGAGTACTGGTCGACAAGTCGATGAAGCCGTCCGTGCAATGTGCGGCAGCAGCGAAAAGGGCAAACAGAATGCTAGGAATGATTAAGAAGGGGGATTACGAGCAGATCGAAGAAGGTTATCATGCTGCTGTATCGAGCCATGGTATGCCCTCACCTGGAATATTGCATCCACCACTGGTCGCCGAACAAGAAGAAGGACACGGTACTGCTCGAAAGGGTCCAGAGAAGAGCGACTAAAATGGTTAAGGGGCTGGAAGAGTTGCCATACAGCAAAAGATTAGAGAAACTGGGCCTCTTCTCCCTTGAAAAGAGGAGACTGAGAGGGGACATGGTAGAAACATTCAAGATACTGAAGGGACTAGACTTAGTAAATAAAGGCAGGTTGTTCACCCTCTCCAAGGTAGGGAGAATGAGAGGGCACTCTCTAAAGTTAAAAAGGGGATAGATTCCGTACAAACGTAAGGAAGTTCTTCTTCACCCAGAGAGTGGTAGAAAACTAGAACGCTCTTCCAGAGGTTGTTATAGGGGAAAACACCCTCCAGGGATTCAAGACAAGGTTGGACACATTCCTGTTGAACCGTAGAATACACAGATAGGGCTGGTCTCAGTTAGGGCACTGGTCTCTGACCTAGGGGCTGCCGCGGGAGCGGACTGCTGGGCATGATGGACCACTGGTATGACCCAGCAGCAGCAATTCTTATGTTCTTATCACTTTCATGTTGTGGGTTCAGAAAGTGATGTCAGGGGGAGAGCTGAGGCCAGGGAAAGCAGCATGTTAGAGATGCTGCTTGCTGCCTGTGATCATCTAAAGAGGTATGCTGTGGGGTAGCCACAGAGAGGAAGAGTGCAGGAAGGGGGGTGTATCTTTCAGTGATGCCAGGCACCACCGCCCGTGGTGCCTCCTTAGCTCGCTATGCCACTGGAAGGGATGACAGTAGGAGAGAGAGAGTGCTGAATAAATGGGTAGGAATCAGAGCAAAGAAACAGGTAGTGAGTTTGGTGGAGGAAAGGAAAGAAAATGTGCAGTTTTTCTCTTCAGTGATTTCAGGAATAACTATCTATTTAATCTGAACCCTTCTGGGACAGCGTGGGCCACCGGTTCTCGATGAAGGAGCACGTCTTCCTCAGTGCACTACTCCTTGCACCTCCTGAGGGCATCTCTCTATTCTCACTACCTCACTTCTTGTATAGTTCTATTTCCTTTCTCTGTTCCTCTCCTTATGGCTTCAATTCACTTTCTACTTCTCATACTCACTCTCCCCAATTTTACTCCCTTTCCCTCTCCCTTCCACTCCATGTCCTCACTATTCTTCTCCTTTTCCTATCCTCTCATCATCCATCTTGTCATCTACCTTATTCACTGCACTCCAAGCTCAAGCATATTCTCTCTTCCATTCATCCATCTCCTTTCTCTTTGAGCCCCACCTATCTCCGTCATTGCTGTCATTATTCCCTTTTGCTTCGGCACACTCTTACTCCATCTTCTGCTCATTGCTGGAAATGTAAATCCAATCCTAACCCTCCATGCTATCTGCTTTCCCATGTGTGTAACCGCCCTAACCTTATACCTATTCTTCTCCTTCAGTCCTTCTCTCTCTCTTTTTCATGTACCCTGTGGAAACTCATTCTGCCTCCAACAAACTGCCCTACATTCATGACCTCTTTATCTCCCAGTTCTTCCACCTGCTTGCTCTGAGCCATGGATTTGCCCTGAGGACTCCACTGCAGCTGTTCCCTCTCCCATGGTGGCTACCACTTCTCCCCTACACCACGCCATACTGGTCGAGGTGGAGGTATTGGGCTTCTTCTTTCTCCTTCTTGTAGATTCTAACCCAGTGATGGCTAACCTTTTTGAGCCCGAGTGCCCAAACTGCCGCACAAAACCAAAGAATTTCCTCAAAGTGCCAGCACGTCAATTAATCCTTAATAACAAGATTTTAGTATCTAAAAACTCTTTATAAAGTTGCCTGAACTATGTAACATCATTTTTAAAGGTTGGAATCTTTGTATTGTCAGAGAATCAATTTGATTCACAATCCTTTGGTTTTCATTTCAATTTATTGGCAATTTATAATGTTTTAATGATTTCATTCATGGGCCGAATACACACATACTTTTCTCTGTCGCCGCACTCTTTGACCAAAATATTTGTAAGCCTGCAACCACGTCAAGGTAGACTCTTTCAGCAGCTCCCCTCCCTCCCCCTTACCTTTGTGGCCAAGTCAAAATGATCTACCAACAATAAAATTTTAAAAACACAAAGCAAGCTGTACGCAGAGAAAATGTTAATTATCATTTATATTCCGCGGGTTTTCAAAGAGGTCAAGGCAGATGACTATGCAATGTCACCTCAGTAACAACTATACAAAAATAGACAAATATTCCCCCTCCCTTTTTACTAAACCGCGATAGCGGTTTTTAGCGCTGAATGCCCCATGCTGCTCTTGAAGCTCATAGGCTCCCTGCGCTAAAAAACGCTATTGCGGTTTAGTAAAAGGGGGCCATAGTGCAAAATATAGACAGCATATATAAATTCTCAAAACGGACACATTTTGATCACTAAATTGAAAATAAAATCATTTTCCTACCTTTGGTAATTTCATCAGTCTCTGGTTGCACTTTATTCTTCTGACTGTGCATCCAATATTTCTTCCCTTTTTTTCAGCCTCCTGTATGCTTCCTCTCCTCCAGACCTCATTCCCTCCCCAAACTTTTTCTTTGTTTCACCCTGGCCCCTTCTTTCCTTTTCTCCCTCTCCATACCCCCTTTCATTCTGTATGTCTGTCTTTCTCTCTCTCTCCGTGCCCCATTTTTCTTTGTTTCACCCAGCCCTCTTTCTTTTTTTTGGCTCCCTGTCCCCCCCTTTCTTTCTTTCTCCTTGCCCTCCCCTATGCTGCCACCATTGGGAAAATGCTGCCACCGCCACTGGGGAATAGGCTGCCACTGCCGCTATCGGGAACAGGCCGGCGCCGAGTTCACCCTGCTTCTCTTCCCCACGGGGCCGACCAACTCTCGCCATTCGACGTCAATTCTAACATCGGAGAGGACGTTCTGGGCCAGCCAGGCAGCGATTGGCTGGCCCAGAACGTCTTCTCCGACATCAGAATTGACGCAGGTGGCGAGAGTTGGTCGGCCCCACAAGGAAAAGCAGGGAGAACTTGGCACCGACCTGTTCCCAATGGCGGCGGTGGCACTCAAGTGGCTAAAGAGATGCAGTTTGCCAGCCTAGGGAGAACACTGGAGGGTGGCCAGCTGTGCACCCCTTGGGGCGTAAAACCGGGGCAGACCGCCCCCACCCCACCTTGGTATGCCACTGTCTGTACCTCACTCCCTCCCTATGACCAAAAATTCTCCTTTCTTCTATTCCCCGTGTACACAACCATCTCTTTCCCTCCCTTCCTCTCTCCCAAGTCCTTGCCTTCTGTGTCCAAAAACACATTCCCTCCCCCACCTCAGCATCTCTTTCCCTCCCTTCCTCTCTCCCAAGTTCATGCCTTCTGTGTCCAAAAACCCATTCCCTCCCCCACCTCAGCATCTCTTTCCCTCCCTTCCTCTCTCCCAAGTTCATGCCTTCTGTGTCCAAAAACCCATTCCCTCCCCCACCTCAACATCTCTTTCCCTCCCTTCCTCTCTCCCAAGTTCATGCCTTCTGTGTCCAAAAACCCATTCCCTCCCCCACCTCAGCATCTCTTTCCCTCCCTTCCTCTCTCCCAAGTTCATGCCTTCTGTGTCCAAAAACCCATTCCCTCCCCCACCTCAGCATCTCTTTCCCTCCTTTCCTCTCTCCCAAGTTCATGCCTTCTGTGTCCAAAAACCCATTCCCTCCCCCACCTCAGCATCTCTTTCCCTCCCTTCCTCTCTCCCAAGTCCATGCCTTCTGTGTCCAAAAACCCATTCCCTCCCCCACCTCAGCATCTCTTTCCCTCCCTTCCTGTCTCTCAAGTTCATGCCTTCTGTGTGCAAAATCCCATTCCCTCCTTCACCTCAGCATCTCTTTCCCTCCTTTCCTCTCTCCCAAGTTCATGTCTTCTGTGTGCAAAAACCCATTCCCTCCCCCACCTCAGCATCTCTTTCCCTCCCTTCCTCTCTCCCAAGTTCATGCCTTCTGTGTGCAAAAACCCATTCCCTCCCCCACCTCAGCATCTCTTTCCCTCCCTTCCTTTCTCCCAAGCTCATGCCTTGTGTCCAAAACGCACTCCCTCCCCCTTTTGTGTTCCCCGTTTGCCTCCCAGCCCATCTTAGCAACTTTCTCAGCAAAATGTAGCTCGAGCCGCGTAGGCTTGGCTTCTATTTCCTGCCTGTCCCGCCGCACACACATAGCCGATCGGAAATCTTCCCCGACGTCAGCGCTGACGTCGGGGAAGATTTCCGATCGGCTGTGTGAGCGGCAGGGCAGTCGGAGTAGAAGACGAGCCTCGCGGCTCGAGTTATATTTATCCCCGCGGGTCCCCCATCATCCCCGTTCAGCTCTCTCTCCTGTACACCCCCTGGTAGTACTGCCCTGATGGCGGCCCTGCGTGTGCCAGCTGCAAGGCCTTCGCGTGCCACAGTTGGCACGCGTGCCATAGGTTCGCCATCGCTGTTCTAACCTCTTCTCCCACCTCAGTCCCACAGCCATTCCTCGTTTGAAGTCAACTCTGTTTATCTATTCATGACTCTGCCTCTTTGGATAGCTATCATTTATCATCCCCCCTTCCGCCTTTCTTACTGAATTTGACTTCTGGCTTTCAGGCTTCCTTGATTCATCTTCTCTCTCCCTCATTTTTGGGGAGTTTAAGTTTCCCCCTGATGATCCCACTGACACTTAGCTTCTAAGTTTCTTGCTTTAACCTCCTCATTTGACCTCCAGCTGTGCTCCACTACCCCCACTCACCGGGATGGCCACTGGGATGGCCTTGATCTTGTCTTTTTCTAACTTCTCTATTTCACTGCTCCCCTTCTCTGATCATCATCTGATAATCTTCACAATTATTCTCCCTCCCCTTCAGCCACGCCCAGTCATCACCAACAGGTTTCGAAATCTTCAAGCCCTCGATCCTTCCATGCTCTCAACCACTATTTCACCTCTCTTTGCCTCCACTATGTTATCCAAGTCTGTCCACAAGGCTGTCTGGTTGTATTCTCTCCTCTGCTCTGTACACCTTTAATCCCCCTGCTCCCTACTTTGTCAGGCATATCAAACCTCAACCTTGACTCTCTTCCAGTATCTGCTACTTATGTTCTTGTACCCACTGTGTCAAGCACCTTTGGCGCAAATCTTGCACACATGCTGACTTTCTTCACTTAAATTTATGTGACCTCCTTTAATTCTGTGCTTACACTGGTCAAGGAAGACTACTTTCATCCAACCCCCACGTTTCTTTGTCATGCTGAACTCCCTCCTCAAAGTGCCCCCACCTCCGACCCCACCTTCTCTCTCCCCAGACTATGGCTGATTACTTCCATGACAAGGTCCACAAGATTGCCCTTGAATTCACTGCAAAGTCACATCCTTCTCTCCTACCCACCATCTACTCTCCTGACCTTCAAATGCACACCACCCCTTCATCCTTCACCCAAACAACTCTGGAATTTCCCCTTCCCCTCTCAACCCTCCAACTATTGCTGGCTTTTCTTCCTTCTCTGAAATCACAGAGGAAGAAACTCTACAACTTCTGTCTTCAGCCAAGCCTTCTACATGCCCCCCAGACTCTATTCCTATCCCTCTACATGACCCCATCTCAATACTGTTATCCCTCCCATCTGCCATATTCTCAACATATCCATTTCCACTGCAACTGTCCCCACTGCCTTCAAATATGCGGTGGTTAAGCTGCTTCTCAAAAAACTCTCGTTGGACCCCCACCTGCCCAACCAACTATCGCCTTATCTCTCTTCTTTAGTTCCTATCCAAGCTACTTGAGTGTGCTGTTCTCTGTTGCTTCCTTGACTTCCTTTCATCTCAACAGATTTTTGATCCTCTACAATCAGGCTTTCGCCCCTAACACTCCACAAAGACTGCCCTCGCAAAAGTCTGCAGTGACCTTTTCACGGCCAGATCTAAGGGACTCACCTTTCTTGACCTGTCTATGGTCTTTGATACTGTTAATTGCAGCTTACTCCTTGATATGCTGTTCTCTCTTGGATTCCATGAATCTGTCCTCTCCTGGTTTGCCTTCTACCTCTTCCATCACACCTTTAGCATATGTGTTGGTGGGTCCTCTTCTGCAGCTACCTTGCTAACGGTTGGCGTACCCCAGGGTTCTGTCTCTACACCTCTTCCCTTGGTGCCCTGATCTCCTCTCATGGCTTCCTGTATCACCTATATGCTGATGTCTCCCAGATCTACCTCTCTACACCTGAAATTTCACCTAATGGCCAAGGAAAAGTCTCTGCCTGTTTGGCTGACATTGCTGCCTGGATGTCCTGCCATCATCTGAAGCTAAACATGTCCAAGACTGAGCTGCTCCTCTTTCCTACTAAACCCTGTGCTCCTTTCCCTCCATTCACCATCGCTGTAAATAATACTGTCATTGTTCCAGTCTCCTCTTCTCTCAACCTTGGAGTTGTCTCTGATTCCGACCTCTCACCTTCTGTGCACATCCAACAAACTGCTAAGGCCTGTCACTTCTATCTCTTCAACATCACCAAAATTTGCCCCTTCCTCTCTGAGCACATTACCCATACCCTTGTCCATACATTGTAACCTCACGTTTAGATTACTGCAATCTACTTCTAACTGGTCCCCCTCCAATCTGTGCAAAACTGCTGCACGATTCATCTTCTTACCAACCTTGCTACACTCTTGTCACCCCTCTACTTACATCACTTCACCTTTGCATACAGTTCAAGCTCTTATTGTTGACCTACAAGTGTGTTCATTCTGCTGCCCCTCAATATCTCTCCTCTCCCTCCTCTCTCCTTATACACCTCCCAGAGAACTCCATTCCTCAGATAAGCTGCTCTTAGCTGTATCCTTCTCCTCCACTGCCAATTCCAAACTTTGTTCCTTTCATGTAACTGCCGCTTAAGCCTGGACTAAATTGCCTGAGTTTGTTGGTCATGCCCCTTATCTTGTTTAAAAACAGACTGAAAACCCACCTTTTTGATATAGCCTTCAATCCATAACCCTACTCCCCACTGCCCACCAACCTAGCCAGCAGGTTCCACTTAACTGTATCCATGACATCCTGTCTGTCTCTCTTGTCAGTTTAGATTGTAAGCTCTTGCAAGCAGGGACTGTCTTCTTTGTGACTCTGTACAGTACTGTGTACGTCTGATAGTGCTATAGAAATAATTTCCACTTTCACGACCAGCTGGGAGAGGTGTATGGGTGAACAGATAAACTCCATGACACAGGACAGCAGCTGAAGTAGAGTCTTTGGGGCAGAGCCAGGTCTCAGTTAATGCAAGCAGGTGGAGAGTTCAAAAGATAAAACATAGAAACATGATGGCAGATAAAGGCCAAATGGCCCATCCAGGCAGCCATTTTTGCTGTGTAGAAAGAATGGGCAGGAGTGAGTGGGAATTGCTCCTGTCTCAACACATTGCTAGACCACCAGGAAGTCACAGTAGGCCTGGAAGGGGTTTTTACTCATGCTTGAGAGGGAGGGAACATAGTTGCTGGCTGGTGGTCGTGGGGGTAGGGGCATGGACACGGGTACGGATTGAAGTCTGCTGGTTTGGTGGGGAGAGGGTGTTGATCACAGTGGAGGTGGTAGACTCGAATATAAACTGAGATCCCCCATTTTTTTGGCCTCAAAATCTCAGTTTATATTCAAGTATACTGTATATGGTATTTCATTCTCCTTTCAGGTGTGACTTAGATTGTACATTCCCTTGGACAGGAAATTAGCTACAATACTTGAATTATAATTTTCTTTAGATTTGGAAAAGGTGAGTGGGTAAATATATAAAATAAGCTATAGTATTTTCTGATAGATAAAAAAATAGGAAAAAAATCATTAGTATATAAGCCTTTAGTACTCTCTAATTTTTCTAGTTACCTAACATTATCTAAAACCCATAATTCTCCCTTAAAATTTTATCTCATCGTTTATTCTATTACTTCAAAGTTGAAATGTAATTCTTGTTTTAGTTTGGATGTAATCCGCCTTGAACCGCAAGGTAATGGCGGAATAGAAATCACTAATGTAATGTAATGTAATATACTACAGGTGCATTTTCACAAATGGTTAAAACAAACAATTCCTCTTCTCTTAACAAAGAACATATTTAAATGAGTGAAAAACTAAGTCTCTATATTTAACTTGTGCTCAGTGATTAGAAAGGTGCCCCATAGCAACCATATGTTACTCAAATATGTTATCACACCTACAATTTGATCATATGTCTTCAAGAAATTTAATTAGCTGTTTAACTTTTTCAACTTTGACAAAAACGTCTGCAGAAGTCAGAATACTAACTGTTACAAATGCTTCAAGATTCAAAGCAATCTACAGCTTTTATTTAACCTTTTAATTACTATCAATCATTTAGCAACATTTAGAACAGCATTCATTAAGCAGCTGTCTGGCTTCCATATGAATGTTGAAAAACATTTAAATGTATTCTCTATTCATTTATTACTTTTATTCTATTTCTGCACTAACCCCCCCACCCCCATTACTAAACCGCAATAGAGGTTTTTACCGCAGCCAGAGAGTTAGATGTTTCGATACTGCTCTGATGCTCATAAAATTCCTATGACCCCAGGCTGCAGTAAAAACCTCTATTGTGGCATAGTAAAAGAGGGCCTAAATGATATATAATTGTACTGCACTGGAAACAGTGAAAGTACTTGAGAAAGTCCGTAGTTCTTGGCTTTGAATACATGTCAGAATTAATGTGAATAAAAGAGCCAGATAGACTGCAAACCCTGGTAAGAAAATTGAGAGAAGAGAGCAGAAACTGGGATAAATATGAATGAAATGGCCAGACAATAAAAGTAGAAAAAAATAATTTTATTTTTAATTTCATTAACAGAAAATGCAGTTTTACTGTAAATTTGCACTGCTTTCTTTTTATTTTCCAAAGTGTATAGTGTTTTTTCTCTTTCTCTGGTGTTGAACTGCATATTGCTGGACAGGGGGAGCAGGAAGAGGTGCTGATGGACAAGGGAACGGGAAGAGGGGTGAAGTGAAATAAAGGGAGAAGGGCTGCTGTTGGATAAGGTGAGCAGTGATGGGGTGGGGGAGGACACAGGGGAGGTAAAAGGAAGGGAGAATGAACAGGGGGAGCAGACAAGGGGTGGTGGTGGACAGCCAAGGAAAAAAAAAAGAAAGAAAGATAGAAATACAGAAAGCGGCTAAGGACAGAGAAAAAAAAATAAAGACAGACACACACACACATATTCTAGCACCCGTTAATTTAACGGGCTATAAGAATAGTAATGTATATAATGCTGTGTAAGTCTAGTAGCACTTTAGAAATGGTTAGTAGTAGTTAGTGAGTGAACTCCTGTGGTCATCTGGTCAGTTTGGAGATCTTTGTGGCACATAGATGCTTGTAAAAGAAGTCTAAGTGAAAACTTTAAATTCCATCTAGGACAAGTGTTCTTAACCTGGGGGGTCCATGGATGGGTTTCAGGAGATCCGTGAGGGTCAGATAAAAATTAACATTTATATTCACAATACAGGCTGGTACTGTTGATTTTTCTAAAGGCAAGACAAAAGAAATAACAGAAACTGCAGAACAAATGCGAAGCAGAAAACCAAAGCAAAACAGCAGTAGAATGTACAAGGTATAGGAATTTATTCAATAAAAATCATAAAAACATGCATAACATACGTAAAATCAATCTAATAAATATATCCAAAAACTGGTCCTAGTATTAATGTGGACCAGACCCGACATGGTCTGTGTTTTGAAAAACACTTCTTCCTCAGGGGTCCCAGATGATGGTACGTAGAATATAAAAAAAACAGATTGGAAAAAAATCAAAATTGAATGGAACAAACATGAAACTTTCCTGTAAAGTCGTTGTAGTCTTGTGAGACCACCAGGTAAGGTTGGGGATGCAGGAGGGAGGCAGGGGTGGGTCAGAGCCGGCCCAAAAAATTATTTGTGATTTTTCCCTTTTCGCGAGCCAGCTCTGCCTCTAACCCCCGTGAATATTGAGGGTCTGCTGTACATTATATTCATTGCATGCAAATATAAATATTTCTGGGGAAGGGGGTCCATCACTTTCATCATATCCTTGACGTCTGTGACTCAAAAAAGGTTAAGAATCGCTGATCTAGGATGTCCTGTTTTGATTATCACTGCAAAACGTCCAAGTTTAAGCCGCCCCTAAGCCTGCCCATAGCATGCCTCCTAACACACTCCTTTAAACTCTGGATGCACAGTGGTTAAAAAGTTCCACTAGACATCCAGAAAAACGGTTTTGAAAATTGTCACTTGGATATCCTGACGATTAGGACATCCAATAGTCTTGATTACTGCCTCACATCTTCTTGGCATACTGTCCACAAGCCTTTGGAGATCAATAGATGGTGTTATGTGGAACCAGGAGTTGATTATTACTGTTGTCATCTCATGTTTGTTGGATGGTTGCTTGGCTGCTACTGCTCTCTTTAATCTAGTCCAGAGGTTCTCAGTGGGATTGAGATCTGTGCTGTTTTCTGAACCAGGTGAGGCATTTCACACTTTTAAAAGGAAATTCTAAATGAGGATAACAGATGCAAATTCACATAGTCAAGTACAGTTCCCAGATTGACCATAAAAACAATATTTTCCAGGTACATCAGATAGATTGTGAGGCCCGCTGGGACAGATAGGGAAAAATGCTACAGTACCTGAATGTTAAACCACTTAGGCAACCTCCATTGATAGGCAGGATATAAATAAATTAAAACTGCAGATATAGAGTAGTGTTTATAGTATTTGAATGCAGATGTAAAGAGCCACGGCTTTTTTTTTTTTTTTTTTTTTTACACATAGGTATTTTCTCTCTGCTTCTCTGTATTGCAGCTCAGGGATTTCAGCTATCCTTCCCTCTCTATTCCTTGCTACTGAGCTTTCTCATTGCTCACATCTCATTCCCTCTGCAAGGAAAGTAGCAAGAACACCAGAACTAGAGGGACAGCCTCCAGTGCAGACTGTTACAACTGCCAAAAGTGAATCTACTTAACTATCTTTACTCACACAATTGCAGATCATTTCGGATGTACACACAGTCTGGGAACCTTTGATACAAAGTAGGGGTATTGCTATTGGTGATACAGAGCTGGAGGTATGGGTTTGTTTCTTTGCTTCAGGACCAGGAGTATACGTATGTGTGTTTTCCAATCCTGGGATTGCAAGACTGAGCTATATGCATGTAGGTGCATTCTTCTTAAGAGGCCGCTCAAGGCAATCTGCTGCCTGAGGTGAGAGGTGGCACCTCCCCCCCGTCCCCCCCTCTGGGATGTGTGAGTTTCTCCTCATAACTATAGGTGGAGGGTAAGGGGATCGAGAGCCATAGAAAACAGCAAACTAACAGGAAAAAAAGAACTGTGGCAGGGCCGGGGTCATGGCCCCATTGTTCCACCCCCTCCCAAGTTTAGAAATTTCAAAAGCAGCAATCCTAAATGCTGCCGAGGCTCCACTGCAATGATTTTAACTTTTTTTTTCTGTTGAGATATGCCAGAAGGATAGTGCTTATATATGTGACACACTGCATAGATGACCCTCATGGGCCTTTAGTATGACATTAGTTAGGGTTACCATATTTTTACTTCAAAAAAAGAGGACATGTCCCTGCCCCAGCCCCGCCCCATTCTGCCCTCACATAAACCTCGTCTCTTCGGGGCCATGTCTGGAAGGCATCTGATAACCCTAATATTAGTATATAAATGTAAGCGTCCACAAAAGTCTAGTCCTCCTGCCCGCCCCCAAATAGGTGCAGTGTATGACTAGGACATTTCTCTATTGAAGTCACAACATACAGAAAAATATTCTTATTCTCATGTCATTTGAATAAAGCAACATAAAATCTCTCCACTAACAAAAACATTGTGAAATATAATGGACAGACTGGATGGACCGTTCAGGGCTTTATCTGCCATCATTTACTATGTTACTATAAACCTTGAAGAAAATCCAAATTCAATATACATGTAGCAAATATGTCATGCAACAGCACCAAACTATAGCTATGTGATGCTGGGTTCTCTTTTAGGAGTCATTGTCCAGGAAAAGGATCTAGGTGTCATTGTTGAGAATATGTTGAAACCCTCAACTCAATGTGCAGCGGCTTCTAAGAAAGCAAATATAATGTTAGGAATTATCAGGAAAGAAATGGAAAACAAAGATGAAAATGTTATAATGCCCTTGTATTGCCCTATGGCACAGCTGCACCTTGAATACTGTGTGCGGTTCTGGTCACCATATCCCCAAAAATTTAGAAAATGTACAGAGAAGGGCAACAAAAATGATAAAAGGGATGGAACAACTTCCCTATGAGGAAAGGCTAAAGTGGCTAGAGTTCTTCAGCTTGAAGAAGAGATGGCTCAGAGGTGATATGATAGAGGTCTATAAAATAATGAGTGGAGTGAAAAGGGTAAATGTGAATCGCTTGTTTACACTTTCCAAAAATACTAGGACTAGTATTTTTGCCAAATAGGCCAAATAGGCGATGCTACAGTAATCAAGTTGGCTCAGTATAAGGGATTGTACCAGAATTCTAAATGATGAAACATCAAAGTATGCTCTAATGGACCAAAGCTTCCAGAGGCTGTGAAAACTCTTTCTAACCACGGAATCCACCTGATATCGGGGAGCCAGCTGCAAAGTTTCTTCTCCCGGCACATCACGTGCACTTTTAGGGGTAGGATTCCATGGTCAGTGCATGCCCGTCCAGCAGCCAGAAGATTTCCATCTGCAGACTTGTGCTCGCTATCTCTGAGGCAGAAATCTTTTCCCTGCAGGCAGGCTGATACAAGCTTACAAGCACCAGAAGTCAAAGTGAGTACTCCTATTATTCCTTATGGGAGGGGGTCCTGAAAAATCCAGGGGAGGGGTCCTGAAAAATCCAGATTTGAAGGTTTTTAGGGTTAGGGTTAGGTTCCCTCATCTCCATAACCCCTTTTTCATTTTTTGTTGTATTGCATTTAAGCTCTAAAGGACCATTTTGGCATGAATTTTCTGGCAGCGGCCATCTTGGATTTTTACGGGGGGGGGGTTTCAAAGTCCTTTTTTCTGCCTCAGAACCCCTTGCTTTGCCTAGAGATCATCTGTAATGGATGCCCCGGGTCAATCTAGTGCCAGTTCCTGCATTTATTGTGCAGATTTATTGGCTGAGAGGCTATGTTCCACATGCTGCAAGGTGTGAGGGGAAAGGGCAGGAGCTTCGGGCTCAGCCTCTAATCAGTCTTCCAGGGCTTTGGAACCCCCAAAATCCCAAAATGCCTAGTCTGCATGGAAGAGATCCCTCTCAGAGACTTCAAGCAACGAGGAGACCCTAATTCTCCAGTCTGGGGTCTTGCAGGGGTCCTTGGGGAATCTGGTGCAAGGTTTTCTGATTTTGTCAGCCTTTTATGGAAAACTTACTTAACAGGCCCAAGAAGTACTGCACTGCATATGAGCTCGCTGGCTCTGCCTCAGTTATGTTGCGTCAAGAAGCAGATGGAGCCTGAGAAGGTTCCTATCCCTATGATTCTAGCATTCCTACAGGCCGGCCTTGAAAATGGCCTGTTTCATCTCTTAAGGTGTAGGTAGCTGGTCTATAGTGTTTTAGGGCTCAGGGGGAGTACTGAGATTGTGACCTCCCATTTCATAGGCTGTTCCATCTTGGGAGCTCAATGTGGTTCTGAAAGGTCTATCTCAGGCTCCCTATGAACCCCTGCTGGACACATCCCTCTTGAATCTTACTGTTAAAACAGTTTTTTGTTGGTTTTTTTTTGTCATTGTCTTGGCAAGGTGGATCTTGGAGTTACAGGCCCTTTCCTGCACAGAACCCTTCCTCCAGTTTACAGAGTCAGGTGTAATCTCTGCAGACGGTACTTGCTTTTCTACTGAAGGTGGTTTCTGCCTTCCATATCAATCGAGATTCATTTACCCGTCTTTCATCCCATAGGTTCGGCAAAACAGGGCAGAATTTTTCAGAGGCTGGATGTGTGTAGAGCTCTTCTTTATCAGGAGAGAAATAATGATTCCTGGCACTCCGATGATCTTTTTGTGCTGACCAGCCACTCGAGACAAGGCAAGCCAGCTTCCAAGACTTCGATTGCCAGATGAATTCACATGGCAGTTTCATCTTTCTACATTGTCTGTGGTAAACAGCACACTTAAGGAGCAAGTAATGCTCCTTAGTGCACTCCTTTGTGCGCAACTGAAGTGCGCAAATATTTTAAAAACTAATCGCCCCTTTCTTTCAAACACCAAATGTCTGCATCTTGCACTTCCAAATCTTGTGGTCTTAGTGCTGGGGTTGATGATCTATTTTGCAACCATGGAAACCAATTTGTCAAACATCCCTGTATTTTGGGGTAATAGACCCAAACCTCCATCATTTGCAGGCCCATCTCGCCTATCTAGCCTCAAGAATATTGCCCCATCTTTCTCATCTCCCCTTATGGCAATAGCTTCTAAGAATACTGAACATTTCACTATAGGCCTGCTCAATTCAAGGTCTCTTAGAGGTAAACATCACCTCATTAAAGACAGTGTCATTTCCAATAACCTTGACATACTCTGCATTACAGAAACTTGGCTGGTCGACAGCGACAAAGGGTATCTTTCATTCACTTCCCCAAAAGGATTCTCTTATTAATATAACCACCGTTACGGTCACAAAGGAAATGGTTTAGCAGTCATACATCACGAAGATTCATATTTGAGCATTCCCCTTCTAGATCTACAATCGAAACATTTCAATTGAAGATTAACACTACCCTCTTATCAACATACTCCTTCTTTATGTCCCTCCTCCTATTAATCGCGATATCCTTACACAACTGCAAGCAATCATATTCGAATTCTACACCTCTTCTGTCAACCCAATAATACTCGGAGAACTAAATATCCATTTTGACGATAACTCTAATCCATTCACAACAGTCATGAAAACCCACCTCTCGGATCTTAATTTAACCACTCTTATTTCTGAGCCAACTCATCAGGCTGGACACACCTTACACATGATCCTCTCTTCTGATCATCTAACATCTTCTTTTTCAGCACCCAAAATTATGTTTATCCCTTAGTCGGATCACGCCTTGATCTCAACCCAGGATCAAATTATCTCTGAATAGAAAACATTTCATTTCGAAATCCGTCACATACAGGGACTTCAGTACCTTGGAGCCAGATATTAGTTTGGACCACTTAGCGTTAAACAGAGCTGATTTAGAACACAAGACCATAGAAGAATAACTAACATTATGAGATAATGCTATTCAGTCACTCATTCACAAAACTACCACTGAGATAACCTGAATCATCTCAGCACAAAAGCAAGAAAACCCATGGTATACCAATGAACTCTATAAAAACAAATTAGATCCCTAGAGCGCAAATGGAGAAACTAGAAAACCTTAGACAATTTTCAAAACTTTAGGGCTCCTTTTACAAAGGCGCACTGGCAGTTTAACGCGCGTAATACCACGCGCTAAACCACCAGCCGTGCTAGCTGCTACCACTTCCTCTTGAGCAGGCGGTAGTTTTTAGGTCAGCGTGGGGGTTAACACGTGATGAAAAGTCACGCGCGTTAACCCCGCTAGCTCGCCTTGTAAAAGGAGCCCTTAATGCACAATCTTCTTTCTACAAAGCTAAAATTAACCAAACAAAGAAACAATATTACTCATCCCTTATTACAAAAGCCCCAAATCCTGCTATCCTTTACTCTGTTCTAAAAACCATAGCTCCAAATACATGTAACGCCGTTCTATTATGAACTTCATTGGTTGCCTGTGGAGGCTCGGATTTTGTTTAAGCTGGGCTGTTTTTGTTACAAGGTCCTCTATGGCTCAGCTCCAATCTATATGATAGCTTTATTATAGCCATACATAAAAATAGTAGAAAAACACATACTTTGTTTAACTTTCTGCCTGTAAAAGGTTGTAAAAGTAAGAAATTCCTTAATCTTGTTCTAGCATTCCAGGCAGCTTCGCATGACAAGGAATTTCATTCATTGTTTTCTGCTGATTCTTACAAACATTTCAGGAGAAAATTTTTTCCTTAAATATTTGACTAATTAAACCATTCGTTCTATGTAATATGTTTTAATTAATAATTTTTTGTAAACCACATAGAACTTTTGGTGATGCGGTTAACAAGTGCAATGTAATGTAAAGAAACACGAATTCATCAAAACTAAGGGCTCTTTTAACTAAGTGCGATAGCGTTTTTAGACCGCGCAGAATTGCTGCGTGCTAAACCCATGCTACATGACTAGAACTAACGCCAGCTTAATGCTGGCATTAGCATCTAGCGTGCGCGGCCATTCTGCACGTGCTAAGTGCATGCTAAAACCGCTATTGCAGCTTAGTAAAAGGAGCCCTAAGATACCTTCAGCTCAGCAATTGGCAAATTACTTTCAAATTAAAGTCGACATCATTGGAAAACAAATGGACCATTATTCTCATACTGATCCCAATAATGTAACTCCTGAACAAATACTTTCCCCTGCAAAGTTCTTTCCTACTGCAAAATGTGCCCGATTCAATCTTCCGTCATTATCTGAAATCAAATGCTTACTTCAGAGCATTAATATAAAAGGATCTAAAGATGAAGCTATTCCACCTTGTATTGTTAAGAGATTCGCCTCTTATTTTGGTCCCTTCATCCATACTCTCATAGTAAACAGCTTAGAAACTGGCACTCTGCCCCCAAAATGGAAAATCTTTACAATTTCCCTTATCATTAAAGATCATAAAAAAAGCATCCTCGAGGAATCAAACTGTCGACCAATTGCCAATAGTCCAATTCTGGCAAAACTAACAGAGAAACTGGTGTTCAACCAGATTTGCAAATTCATTGAATCCACTAATGTTTTGCATCCACATCAAACAGGTTTCAGAAAAAAACCATTCAACGGAATATTCACTTTTGGGGATGACAACAACATTACTGTACCACCTTGATGAAGGGGCACATATATTCCTTGTAAGTTTTTCTATTCCTGCAACAAGAACTGCTAAAACAGTTTTCATTCTGCTGCAAAGCTACAAGGTCATTTTCTCTTTGTGTTCTGAGCTCTGTGTCCTCATTTTGTTCTGTAAAGTCAGCTTGTGTTTAGCTGAGCGATTCTGCTTCTCATTTAGATAAGAAACATTTGCTAAGAAAGAAACATTTGCTTGAACTTGGACAAAAGGACAGTATTATATGCCATAGTTATGAAACTCCCCCCCCCTTATGTTTGCTACCTTTTTCTAGTTGCTTTATGTATCCTGTTACCAAATATGGTCTTTCCTACAGTCATATGCTGAAAAAACTGACCCATGTATAATGCTATATAAATGAATGAAGGACTCATAATAAATGGACATCTCCTTGAACGTGACGTAGTCTGTTCTTTCTAAGGAGGTGCCCCCAGAGACGACAGAGTGTGTGTGTGTGTGAGGCAGTATTGGGACTAGAACCTTTTCATTTGATCATCATAATTCTGTAGTTCTCATTTCCCTATATCTCTCCTCAGCATTTGATACTATTGATCACTTCCTTCTATTGCACAGACTTGCATCAATCGGAATTTACGTTTAAGTACTTCAGTGGTTTCAGTCTTATTTCTCTAATCGACAAACTGAAGTTACATTTAATAACATAGCTTTGGATCATTTCCATTGTAAATATGGGGGTACCTCAAGGTTCTGTACTTTCACCCCTTTTATTCAATATTTTTCTCTCTCCGCTCCTGACTCTTTGTCAGTCTATTGGATTCTCCACCTTTGCCAATGCTGACGATATTCAGCTAATTCATCCCATAAATCTGGAAAACCTAGAAGAAGTTGAGGTCATCAATCAAAAACTTGAGCAAATTAGATCTTGGCTGAATGAGAATAAGTTAGTATTAAATATCTCTAAAACAAAAGTAATGATTTTCCCCTGGATGGAAGGTATCTCACTATGTGCTCCAATATTACTACATAATGTTCCTTTGAAACGCATCTCAACCATAAAAATCTTAGGCATCATATTTGACAAAAAACTTTCATTTCCTGAACATATCAGTAGTGTGGTTAAATCCTGTTTCTTTTAACTTCAAATGATTTGGTCAATCTTAAAATTCTTAGAACCCAAGTCAATAAACATTTTGATCTGCTCATTAGTTATCTCGAAATTAGATTATTGTAACAGCTTATTCACTGAAATTACATAGAAAGAAATTGGACATTTACAGATAATCCAAAACGCTGCCATCAAACTCATTATGAATTCTAACAAATTTGATGACGTAACTCCTTTACTTCAAAAAGCACACTGGCTCCCAATAAAACACAAAATCTCCTATAAACATTCTTTATTGACCTTTAAAACATTACAAACTAAAATCCCCCAATTTATAGAAAAATATCTTTTACCTTATGAACCTTCTCGTACCCTTAGATCTATGAACCTTGGCCTGCTGACTATTCCATCATTAAGAATAATAGGCACCAAATGGCAGGACATCTTCTCTGTAGTTGCCCCTCAGCTCTGGAATATCTTGCCAATGTTAATACAAGAAGAAAAAATCTGTGACTGTTTTAAGGGCCATCTCAAATGTCACCCATTTAAGAAAGCATTTAGTTCTTAAGCTCTGCTTTTTCTATTAAACTTTTATCTATTTTTCCCATTTTTTTAAAATCTTCTACAACCCAATACCTTTCATTTTCCCCTTTAATTGTTCCTCTTTCCTATCTTAAATTATATTTCTACCCATATACCTTTTGTGTCATGTTAGTCCGTTTGTTTATATTAATGACTGTATTTTTCTAAATTTTAAAAAGGAAAAGTTTCAAGTTTCAAGTTTTTTCAAGTTTATTAGGATTTTTATATACCGCTTATCAAGGTTATCTAAGCGGTTTTACAATCAGGTACTCAAGCATTTTCCCAATCAAGATTTGATTGTATGTTTATTTGTTTTTTGTTTACTCCCTTTATTTTGATTGTAACTCACTTAGAAGTCCTGACAAGCGACTGTATCAAATTTTTATTAAAACTTGAAACTCTATCTCAATAGCAGCACATTCGACTAGAGGTGTGGCTGCTTCCTAGGTGTGGTGTTGGGTAGTTTCACCTGATGAAATTTGTAGACCAGTTATAGGGTCTACTCTCCACACTTATGAGCTTCTATAGAGTGGATGTGGCAGCTCAAGAGAATGCTGCTTTTGGGTCTGCGGTACTGCGGACAGACTTATCTATCCCTCCCTAGATGACTGGCACTGCTTTGGTATGTCAGCTACTGTACAGAAGAAAGGAGGTATTGATGCTACTATACAGGTCATTGGTGAGACCCCACTTGGAGTATTGTGTTCAGTTTTAGAAGTCAAGGATAGAAAAAGAAGGGATCCAGATGAAAGCAACAAAAATGGTGAGGGTTTGCACCAAAAGAAGTGTGAGAAGAGACTAGAAGACCTCAACATGTATGCTGTGGAGGAACGGAGGGACAGGGGTGATATGATACAGACATTTAAATATTTGAAAGGTATTAATATAGGACCAAATATTTTCCAGAGAAGAGAAATTGGTAAAACTAAAGGAAATTGAGATCGAGGGGTGGTAGACTTAGGAGTAATGTTAGGAAATTCTTTTTCACAGAGAGGGTGGTGGATGCCTCGAATGCCCTCCCGAGGGAGGTGGTGGAAAGGAAAACTGTGATGGAATTCAAAAAAGTGTGAGATAAACACAGAGGATTGCTAATTAGAATATGAATGTGCTAACTTTCATGGTCTGAATCCCACAAATGAGATGGTTTGGATAGGCTGGAGTAAGCTTCAGTGGCAGTAGTTGGAAACTAAGGTCAGTATCAGGTAGACTTCTAAGGTCTGAACTTTGAGAACTTTTCAATGAGTCTCTAGAGTCGGGAGTGGTAGCGGAGGACTGGAGAGGGGCAGATGTGGTTCCGCTCTACAAAAAATGGAAGTAAGGAAGAAGTAGGGAATTACAGGCCAGTAAGTCTGACTTCTGTGGTAAGTAAATTAATGGAAACACTTTTAAAACAGAGAATGGTGAAGTTCTGGAATCCTGTGGATTACAGGACCAAATGCAACATGGATTTACTAGAAGTAGGTCTTGTCAGACAAATCTGATCAATCTCTTTGTCTGTGTGACCAGAGAATTGGGCAGAGGAAATGTGCTAGATGTGGTGTATTTAGATTTTAACAAAGCCTTTGACAGTGTTCCACACAGATGTCTAATAAATAAACTGAGTGCCCTCGGGATAGATCCCAAAGTGACGGGCTGGGTCAAGAAGTGGTTGAGTGGAAGGCGACAGAAGGTAGTGATCTATGGAGATCGCTCTGAGGAAAGGGATGTTACCCGTAGTGTGCCTCAAGGTTCTGTTCTTGGGCCTGTTCTTTTTAACATTTTTATAAACGATATTGCTGATGTGCTGTCGGGTAAGATTTGCGTCTTTGCGGATGATACCAAAATCTGCAATAGAATAGACACCCTGGATGGTGTGATTAACATAAAGAAAGACCTAACGAAGCTTGAAGAATGATCTGAAATTTGGCAGCTAAAATTCAATGTTAAGAAATGCAAGGTCATTCATTTAGGCTGCAAAAAACCTGAAGCAACGATACAGTTTAGGGGGTGAAGAACTTATGTGCATGACAGAAGAGCGGGACTTTGATGTGATTGTATGTGATGAACTTAAGGTGGCCAAACAGGTTGAAAAGTTGACAGTGAAAGCTAGAATGATGCTAGGATGCATAGGAAGAGGTATGGCTAGCAGGAAAAATATAAAAAGGATGGAGTCGGTCCAGAGCAGGGGTAGGGAACTCTGGTCCTTGAGAGCCGTCTTCCAGTCGGGTTTTGAGGATTTCCCCAATGAATATGCATTGAAAGCAGTGCATGCAAATAGATCTCATGCATATTCATTGGGGAAATCTTGAAAACCCGACTGGAATACGGGTCTCGAGGACCAGAGTTCCCTACCCCTGGTCCAGAGGAAGACTACTAAAATGGTGTGTGGTCTTCATAATAAGACAGACTTAAAGATCTCAATATGTATACTTTAGAGCAGGGGTGCCCTGCTACTTTTGGGCTTGCGAGCTACTTTTAAAATGGCCAAGTCAAAATGATCTACCAACAATAAAATTTTTAAAAAACACAAAGCACACTGTACGCACAGAAAATGTTAATTATCATTCCTATTCCAGGGTTTTTCAAAGAGGTCAAAGCAGATGACTCTATGCACTATCACCTCAGTAACAACCATACAAAAATAGACAAATATACCCCCCTCCCTTTTTACTAAACCACGATGGCAGTTTTTAGCCCAGCGCTGCTCTTGACGCTCATAGGCTCCCTGCGCTAAAAAACTCTATTGCGGTTTAGTAAAAGGGGACCTTAGTGTAAAATATAGACAGCAGATATAAATTCAGATACATTTTGATTACTAAATTTAAAATAAAATAATTTTTCCTACCTTGTCTGGTGATTTAATGAGTCTCTGGTTGCACTTTCTTCTTCTGACTGTGTATCCAATTTTTCTTCCCTTCTTTTAGCCTGTATGCTTCCTCTCCTCCAGACCTCATTCCCTCCCCCAACTTTTCCTTCCTCTCTCCCTGCCCTTTCTTTCTCTCTGCCTCCCTTTCTTTTTTTTCTGTTTCTCTTCTTTCCTTCTGACTCCCTGCCTGCCCTTTTTCTTTCTTTCTCCCTGCCCTCCCCCAAGCCACTGCCACTCCATCGGGGACCAGGACCCAAACCGCCACCAATAACAGGTCCGAAAGCCGATGCCGCCCCAAGCTCTCCCTGCTTCAGCCGACCAGCATCGCAATCGACCTATTGGGGGAAATGCTGCCGGGTCCTGCCTTCGTGGAAACAGAAAGTAGGCAGGACCCGGCAGCAAGAAGAAGAAATGCTTCATTAACCTGTCTCCCGCCTTAGCCCATAGCGAATGCTTGCTTCAGGGCTCTCAACATGTGCGTGCCGGCTTCCCTTCTCCCCCCCCCCCCCGGACATAACTTCCGGTTTCGGAGGGAAGAGAAGAGAAGCCGGCACGCACACGTTAGAGCCCGGAGCATAAGTTCGCTAAGGGCTGAAATCTCCAAGCCGGGTTTTTTAAAAAATTTCAGCAGCGACGGCAGCAGTAGATGACAGCTGGGCCCTAGGGAGAATACAGAAGAAGGCTGATCAGCCCGGTAGATCAGGATGGCAACACGAGTCTAGCGATCGACTCACGTTGCCTTCCTGAGCTACTGGTCGATCGCGATCGACGTATTGGGCACCCCTGCTTTAGAGGAAAGGCGGGAGAGGGGAAGATATGATAGAGACTTTTAAATAACTATGTGGCATAAATGCGCATGAGTTGAGTCTCTTTCAATTGAAAAGAAGCACTGGAATGATTGGGCATAGGATGAAGTTAAGAGGTGATAGTAATCTCCTCCAGAGTAATCTAAGGAAATACTTTTTTACAGAAAGAATGGTAGATGCGTGGAACAGTCTCCCGAAAGAAGTGGTGGAGACAGACTGTGTCTGAATTCAAGAAGGCATAGGATAGGCATGTGGGATCTCTAAGAGAGAGAAAGAGATAATGGTTATTGCGGATGGGCAGACTAGATGGGCCATTTGGCCTTTTATTTGCCATCATGTTTCTCTGTTTTTATAAACCTTTAGCGCCGTTTAGCGCCCTTAGACAGGTACTTATTTTGTACCTGGGGCAATGAAGTGTTAAGTGACTTGCCCAGAGTCACAGGGAGCTGCAGTGGGAATTGAACTTATAACCTCAGGCTGCTGAGGCAGCTGCTCTAACCTAGGGCTACCATATGGCTTCAGAAAAAAAGAGGATGGATTGAGATATCCGGGTTTTACTTCCATTGAAAGCAATAGTATCTGGATGTCTCAACCCGTCCCCTTTTTTCTGGAGCCATATGGTAACTTTACTCTAACCACTAGGCTACTCCTCCACTACAAGGTGTGTAGCAAGATAGTCCTAGTGCAGAATGAGTGTATAGTCAATCACCTTGGGTGAACAGTCAGACTCTCATTTGCTTCCTGAAGTAGAGGTAGTCTGCAGTTAGACATACTGTAGTTTCTCTGGGAGTAAATTCTAGAGCATGGGGACTAGGTCATCAAATATGCTATAGAAATGTGATATGATTTCTTGAATTTATATACCTGAAGAATTATTGCCTAATATTTCTGTGTAAAGGTGTGTGTGTGTATCATTTGTCTTGAAAGCACTTCAATAAGAACTTCCTAAATATGCCTTTGTTGTAAAGCAGTTACTCAAAAGAATATAGCTGAAGCCATTATTTGAGTTCACAAATTGCATTCAGCATGGTATTGAACAGGTACAAAAATCAAAGCTGTGTTAGAGAACAGCTAATTATAGTAATTGCAGCTGGTTTCAAAGTATTGCTAACAGTTTGTGCATAATGCGTACTTGAAAGCATCAAATGGGTGCTAGTTGTGAAATAGAACACCTGTTTGTTGTTTAACATGTGTTTATACAGATGATTGTTGTTGTCAAAGCACCTTGATGTAGAGTAGTCCTGTTTACATTTTCATTCTCCCCAAAGGATTAACAGTGTTCCCTTAATAAATTTGCAGTCTATTCTCCTCTCAGTTGCTGCTGTTTCAAGACTAGTGTGAACAAGGCAACTAGTGCTCACTTAATCAAGTGATTATACTTAATTAGTGACAGTCTGATGCACTGGAGTCTTTGGGCTAGATTCACGAACCTGCCCGATCGGGACCGATCCATGTCCGATCCGGGCAGGTCTGATGGATTCTCCAAACTCCAATATGCAGATGGGGGCAATCGGAGGAACGCCCCCGTCTGCCTGCCCGGATCGCTTTATAGCAAACCCAGTGCATGCGCAGGCCATCTGTAGATGGTATGCATATGCACTGGAGCTCTGGGCCCGGCAGAGATTTTTTTTTTCCCTTTTTTTCCCTTTTTTGGAGCCCATGGTTTTAACCCGCTTAAGCCCGCGGGTTAATACCACGGGCTTGCACTGCGGGGAAGGGTGGGAGAGTCAGGGAAGGCAGGAGATCGGGGCAGCGGGAGAGTTGGGGCTGCAGGAGGCATTTGGGGCAGGCAGGAGATGAGCCTCTTCTAGTCCAAATCTGTCTCTGCACCAGACGATTATCAGCAGGAGAAAGGAGAATGAGAAGAGTTCCTTAATTTCTGCAAAAGCCTGTTAGGGATCCATAGAATAGTGTGCCAAGCCCAGGAACCATTTTAATGGCCAGGAAGAAAGCGCCATATACGAGGAGCAGCTGACAGGGCAGAGAGCAGGGCGGCAGAAGGCAGGGCAGTTGGAAAGGGTTTGAGTGACTGATCCTCAGCAGCCGCTTGTTTGTGATTGGCCAGCCCAGTCTGTGTTGCAGGGTTTTGGTTAGTGAATCGGGTCCCTGCCCACTTTGCATGCCATTCCCCTCATTTGCATGTTCAGATCAGAGGATGGTTGGCAGAGAAGTAAGTGAATCGGGCCGGAGGGAAATCGGGTCGCAAAAGGGTCACAAACCTATTGGGACACGATTGGTTTGCTTAGTAAGGACCACAAGAACACTGACATCCACTGATAACAATAGCTGAAGTCAGATGTTACTCTTGAATGCATGTTGGTGGACTTTTAAAGAAATAAATGGGCATCTGATACTCTGGAGCAGTGGTCTTCACTAATTTTTAAGCAAGGGCCATTTTGGGTCCAAAAGGGGAGGAGAGCTGTCAAATATTTTCCTACTTTGGGTAATGACACCAATAACGCTTCTCAACATTCATTCCTACCAGAACACCTGGCCTTGGTCACACATGCAAGGTGGTAGTCCATGTGCTACAGCCACCACCTTGGTAACACAGATAAACCCTATGCAAATAAAGAACCACAAACTAAAAGTCCTAATATACGCAAATGAAACCTAAGATGCCAGACTCTGCATGCATATAGTGCAACACCAGAGAAATAGAAATAAATTAATTTATTCCTGAACAGTGTAAAATATAGACAGTCAGTGGCGTAGTAAGGGGGGAGGGGAGGGGCAGACCGCCCCAGACTCCATCATGGTGGGGGCTCTGGCACCTCTCCTCTCCATCCCCCGCTCCTTTCCACTCCTCCCCTGCCGCACGCACGTGCACCTTTACTTCTCCCCCTATCGTACTTCTAACTCATAGCTGGCGCGAGCAACAACTCTAACCTGCTGCTTGCACAGGCCCCGCTACTATGAAGTGATGTCAGAGGGAGAGTTGATGCTGGTGTGGACAGCAAGTTGGAGATGCTGCTTGAACTGGGGAAGCTAAACAGGTTCTGGGTCAGAGGGGGGTGGGGGGGGGGGTGCCCCCGCCTGGGTGCCTCCCACTCTTGCTACACCAGATTCTCAAAATTGACACATTTCAATTACTAAATTGAAAATGAAATAATTTTTCCTACCTTTGTTGTCTGATGATTTTATGAGTTTTTCTAATCATCTTTTCCCAGTCTTTGGTTGCACTTTTTTATGTCTGTGCTCTTAATTCTGTTTCCATGGCTGCCTTATGCATTTGCTGTATTTCTCTCCTTCACTTTTGCCCTACATCCATCTTTGACATTAACTTTTTATATTCAAACAATTTTTATTGATGAAAATAACAGGGCAGTCAGAAACAGAGACTAAACACTGCAGTCACCAACAAGATATATCCCTTCCAAACTCCCCCCCACCACAGAAAATAGCAAGCCTACAATCCCCCTCCCTTCCCCCAGCCCCACTACCACTCCTCTAGCCCCCCCCCCCCCAGGTATGCAGTGAAAGAGAAAGAAAGAACGAACGTGTGAAGGCAGCAACGCAGATCCAATAATCCTAAGCCCTCCTCAATAAGGAATGGCTGCATCCCCCAATTGATTCAAGAGTAGAATAGTTTCGCTTTTTCGAAAGTCAAAAGTACGTCTCTCAATTCCAGCAATAACAACTTATGGAGACAATTGCGCCAGTGCCAGAAACAAGGAGCAGTCTCTTGAGTCCAATGCTGCATGATATACTTTTTCCCCAGAATGCAGGATTTTAAAACCCAGAGTCTTGGTCCTTTGCCCTTGACCGCCAACAAAGAAATCTGTCCCAGGATAACAAACACTGGATGAGAGTGAATAGGTTGTTGGAGAATATTTGCAAGATATCGAAGAAGAGCTGTCCAGTAGCCGACAACCTGAGGACAGGTCCACAGGGAGTATATAAAAGTATTCAAAGTGTGAAGACATTGTCTACAAAGATTGGAAGAGATACCTCACATCAAGTAAAGGCCATGTTGGGATACATAAGCACGACAAAGGATTTTAAATTTGCATTCCCTCAGGTCAGCGGAGCCTACCCATGTGGGAATGAGATGAAGGAGTTTGAAAAAGTTCTCCACTTGGATTTCCCTGCCCCAATCCTGATTCCAACGCTCCAGTATAGGTGCAACATTTTTGGCCAGCAAACACTTCACCAATTTTGCTAAAAATAAATGGTTTGTGTGTTTACCTGTAATACAATAAGGATGGCAGCCCAGCTAAGCATTAAAGAAAATCTCATTAATGTAACACATGCTAATACTGCACTAATGTAATATAATGCAATTAACAGTAATCTAGGCATACTTGAAACAAACAGTAAGTGAACAAGCATATGATTAAATGATTTGGTTGGCAAATAGACTGCATTCAGTAATGCCCATTGATGGTGCAGTCATGGAAACCAAATGTCCAATGACTTGTTAATGAAGGCAAAGTCACTTTATAGCACAGTCTACATATGTAACCATTTACAATAAGCAATGAGGAATGTAGCAAATGAGTGATGACATAGGCAGCGGAACGCTTTATTGTTTGAGGGGCCCACAAGCTCTGCCCCAGATACTGCCCAATCTCCACCCCAGACCCCGCACCCATAATAGTACTAATTGTAATACCATTTTTTCCATTCATTTTCCATATATACACACAATATAATCTTATTAACAGTATATAATGGTTAACCACAAAATTAAACTATGCAAAGCAGCTGTATGTTTCTCAACATTCATTCCTACCAGAACACCTGGCCTTGGTCACACATGCAGAACACAGATAACCCCTATGCAAATACAGGACCACAAACTAAAAGTATTAATATATACAAACAAAACCCTAAGATGCAAGACTCTGCATGCAGTATAACCCCTAGAGAAATATAAACAAATTCATTTCTTCCTCAACAGTGCAAATTATAGACAGCAGATGTAATTTCTCAAAACTGACACAATTCAAACACTAAATTGAAATTAAAATCATTTCCCCTACCTTTGTTGCCTGGTGATTTTGGTTTTCAAACCATATGTCCCAGTCTTTGGCTGCACATCCTTCTTTCTGTGCTCTTAACTGTGAATCCAGGGCCAACTTATCCATTTGCTATTTTTCTCTCCTTCACTTTCTGCCATACATCCGTCTTTCTGAAGTGCGTTCAAGCTATACTAGATTATAGATACAAGGCCAGAAAGAAGTACAAAATTAATATAAAGCAGAACTGACCTCTTAAAGATAACAAGCCTATAGAGAGTGATCAAAAGGATGTTTATAAAAAATGTTCAGAGATATGAAACTCTGAAGGGAAGGCTGAAAAACCTCCCTTGGGTGAAGAGTTTGAAACACGCATTATTTGGGTCCCCTGAAGCAGGGATCGAAATGGGGCCACTTGGGACCCCTCTAATCCTGCTTATGAGCTAAGTGTATACTTCATCAGCTTTAAAGTGCAGTGCCGATTGCATGATATAAGAAAGAAGAAATAACATTGGATTTTTTGAATTAATTAATCTATAGCCTCAAGAACATGTGATCAAAGATTTTTTATGAAATGACAATGACTGGAAGGTAAACTTTTCACCCAAGGGAGGTTTTTCAGCCTTCCCTTCAGAGTTTAATATCTCTGAGCATTTTTATAAACATCCTTTTGATCACTCTCTATAAGCTTGTTACCTTTAAGAGGTCAGTTCTGCTTTATATTAATTTTATACATCAGTCTTTAGCATTAACATTTACCATTCAACTTTCTTCCATTTTCTGCTTTCTTCTCAAAAGCTACTTTTCTATGCTTTCCCTTCCCATCTATCCATGTGTACCATCTCCTCCCTCTTTCTTCTCCCCTACTACCATCTATCCATAAGAAGCATTTCATGTTATCTCTTCCCTGTCGCACCCATCGCTGTGCACCATCACCTCCCTCTGTCTCCCCTTCCTCGCCATCCCTATGCGCCATCTCATCCCTCTCCCATGGTCAGACATCTCTGTCTTCCCCCTTCCCCCCTCATATGGTCTGGCATCTTTCTCCTCTCCTTCCCATAGCCTGGAATCTCTCTTTCCCATGGTCTAGTATCTCCTTCCCTCCCTCTTCCTGAGGTCTAACATCTCTCTCCTTCCCATTCCAGTGATCTGACATCTCTCCCTTTTTTGGGTCATCTCTCCTCCCTCCCAGTGTAACATTTCTCCCTCCCTCCCCTCCACCACTATCATGTCCAACAATTCTCCCTCTGTCTTCCTTTCCCCATATGCATCATCTCTCTTTCCCTCTCATGCCACACATCTATGTCCAAAAATTCTCTGTTCCTTTTCCCTCCCCCCACCGGCAACATTTATTTCTATCCCTTCCCACTACTCTACCTGTGCAGCATCTCTCTTTTCCTCTTTTCCTCCCCCCAGCCCGTGCATTTGTCTTTCCCAACCCTCTCCCAGTAAGTGCAGATTGTCTTTCCCAACCCCCTGAGCATCTGTCCTACCTGCCTTCCCAACTTCTTATCTCCCTGCACCCAGCCATTCCCTGCGAGGCCCTATACCCAGCCCCGCCTCCCTCCCCTGTCAGGCACTGCACCCAGCCCTTTTCCCTCCCTCCCCTGTCAGGCTCTTCATTCAGCCCCCTTCCTTCCCTCCCAAATCCTTCAGACCCTGCACCAAGCCCCCTTCTCCTTCCTTCCTCCCCTGTCAGACTCTGCACCCAGGCCCTCTCCCCCCAGGTTCTGTAGTGCACCCTGCCCCATCCTCCTACCTCCTCCTGGTTAGTGGTAGCTGATTTCTTCTGCCGCTGAGCAGCAACCAACAGGAGCACGCTTTGGTGCTTCCTGCTTGGCGCTCAGTGGCTTCTTTGACTGGTCCGGATGAATGCTCGTGATTCGCGAGAATTCACAAGAGCCAGTCAAAGAAGTCGCTGAGCACCGAGCAGGCAGCGCCAAATCGCGCTCCTGCTGGTTGCTGCTCAGCAGCGGAAGAAATCAGCTGCCACCAACTGGGTTAGCAGCGGGCAGGTGTGCGGAAATCTCGCCGCTGCTCCCCTGTACCACCAGGGATCAAATTTTTAGAGAGTCCATAGCCCCTGTGGCACCCCCCCCCCCATTCCAGCACCCTATGAGTGATGAAACAAATTAATGTCCATGTACTATACTATACAAGTTTTATATCCTGCAATTTTTCAACAAGGATTCAATGTGGCTATCACAAGACTTTGTACAGCATTTAACAATTGGAATTGTGAATGAATAAAGAGAGATCAATAGAGACATGTAGTGTGACCAGGTTACTCATTCCTGAAGGCACTGGCATAGTAAGGGGTAGCGGTCCACCCTGGCTGCCATCATGCTAGGGACACCAACAGCCCTCCTCATCTCTGCTCCCCCCCTCTGCTGCTCCCCCTTGCCTTCCCCCTGTATCTTTTTTAATTCTCCGGTGTGTGAAACATTGATGCCGCGTCTGCATTGACACTCTCTCTGATGTCACTTCTGGATCCTGTGCCTAAGAAGTGGCATCAAAGGGTGAGTTGACACTAACATGGACATGCTGCTCATGTCGGAGAAGTTAAAAAAGTACGGGGAATGAGACCGGGCATGGGCGGGGGAGGGGCACCACCGACCCGGGCGCCTCTCGCCCTAGCTACGCCAATGCCCGAGGGGAAACTTTTTGGCCAGTCCTGGTTTAAAAAAATTACATCCCAAAGCTGTGTAATATTTGTAGTCCATGATTCTATCCATTGAAATCTGTGCTGCAGGTCCCATAATGCGCCAGTATGAGGTTGGCAGAAATGCAGGACTGGCCAAAAAGTTTACCTTCTGGAATGGGTAACCTGGTCACTATATGTCCACGACATGATGGCAGCAGATTGTTTATGGCTGCAGGTACAGTCCATGAGAAGGCCGCACATTATGTAAAGGCAAGGCAGTTGTCAGAATTCACCACATCAGTTTTGCAAACAATAAAATGTAAAGAATGAACACTGCACTGACAATAATGAAATATGTAAAGCAACTTCAATATCATAGATGAGAAATGATAATACGAGTATAAAGCAACTTCAATGTCATGTCATAAATGAGAAGCATTTGTCAATAAATTAAACAGTGTACAGATGCATTGTAACTGTACCACAATAAAATAATGTTGGTGTAGGGAAACCACTCTTGGAAAACCTCACATCTTTATTAACACAATAATATTGGGCACATTTCAGTAAAGCAGCTATGTTGTAATAGCTATCTAGTGTAGGTAAAAACCATATTTAGAAATGGAAAACCCTAGAACTATTTATTTGCTAATTAGCTTGAATAGGTTAATACCACATGACAAGTGTGTGCACATGCAAAGACCATATGAAAGGAAATGTACCATCTATATGTGTAGCAAACACATATGTGACCTAAAAAGGTAGCAAAAAATAAACCTTCAAGGGGGAAAAGCAACCATATACTGTATGCCCAACTGGAGTAAAATGCTCAAGTACCTGAATAAATTTTCTATACTGTTCTGAGCTCCCCTGAGCAACAGGTGGCTCAGCAGAGGTCTATATACCTAAGATAAACCTGTGCTGGTGAAGGGTATGCATAAGAGATAGGTGAGTGCACACATAGATCCCATATGGGTTACATTTATTTCAATGCACATGGCTCTGCAATTACATTTAAATTTTAAAATACAGTCAAACCTCGGTTTACGAGTAACCCGGTTTGCGAGTGTTTTGCAAGACGAGCAAAACACTCAGCAAACTTTTGACTCGTAAACCGAGCATTGATTCGATTTGCGAGCCCCCACCCGACCCGACCGCGGGAACCAACAGCATTGCTCCCCCCGAGGCCAACGGCGCTTCTATCGCCTCTTCCCCCCCTCCCCGACTGGCCCTGTCCTTACCCCTGCACCGCCGGTGATAAAAGTGCCTGCCGCCGGTCTGCTGCTGAGCCTTGATCATCTGCGCATGCTCAAGGCCTTCTGGATCTCACCCTCTCCGAGATTCTCATGAGAATCTCGGTGAGGATGAGATCCAGAAGGCCGGCTCAGCAGCAAACCGGTGGCAGGCACTTTTATCACCGATGCAGGGGTAAGGACAGGGCCAGTCGGGGAAGGGGGGGGAAGAGGCGATAGCAGTGCCGGTGGCCTCGGGTGGAGCAAGGGAGTCGGGGTGCGTCTGGCAGGAGTGAGCCAGCACTTGAGAGTCCCAGCAGAGGGGGTAGTGGCATCCGGGGGGAGGGGGGGCAGCGTCTGGGAGCGGCAGAGCCAACAGTGTCCAGTCGGGCTCTGTTGCGGCGGCGGTGGCGGCGTTTGTTTAGCCAGCACCACCCAGCACCAACCGCAGTGAGAGGCAGCCAACAGCAGCAGAGGAGGAGAATTGGAGGAGCCGCGTGGATGGGTCTGTGGCAGAGGCAGCGGTGGAGGCGTCCCTAATGGTAATTAAGTTTTTGGGGATGTGGAACGAATTGTTCAAGTTTCCATTATCTTCTATGGGGAAAGTTGCTTTGATATACGAGTGTTTTGGGTTAAGAGCATGCTTCTGGAACGAATTATGCTCTTAAACCAAGGTACCACTGTAGTACCTTTTGGAAAATATATGATTGTCTGAATTCAGTTATGGAATGCATGCATAAACTTGATAAGATCTGAGCTCAGATTTGAATCATGCCCCTCTGTTGCTATAACATACTTGGGTAACTAGTTAATCATTTTACACATCGTGAAAAATGGCAAAATTGAAAAATCAAAATATGGCCTAGCATAAAATCTGTGATTGTCTTAGGTCTTTGGAAAACCAGGAAAATTAAATTAAAAGTAAGCCTGGACTATGCATTGCACAAAAAGAAAAATTGAAGTTATTGCAAACCAAGAATGTGATTTTGTTTCAGGTCTTTAGTAAAAATTGTAAGCAAGCGTAAGTAAATGTAGTGCTCCTTTTACGAAGGCGCGTTAGGGCCTTAACGCGCTGAATAGCGCGCGCGCTAGCCGCTACTGCCTCATCTTGATCAGACGGTAGTTTTTCGGCTAGCGTGCGCTAATCCGGTGCGTGCACTAAAAACGCTAGCGTACCTTCATAAAAGGAGCCCTTAGTCTTTCAAGCTCAGAGAAACAATACCTCAAGAATTGCATTTACAAGGGAGACAGTGAAAACACACAGCTAAATTACAAGATAGGCAACAGTTTTGAGAGGCAACATATATTCCATTTTCGGTATATTAATGAATTAGTCTATAATATCCTTCAATAACAGGACTGCTGTCTGATACAGTTAATTGTAAACAGGAATTAAATTCCCATGAGATTATTGGAATGACTGCCACAGACTCCAGGAGACAAAGGAAATCAGGTTGCTATTTTATAGTGTAGCAGCCTCTGCGAAGAAGGAACATCTACTCCAGCAATCGGGACCTGTAAAGAAAAACCAGACAAAGGAGCAGCAACCGACACTCCCCCGCTCCCATGTACCCCAAAGCCCTCATGACCCCTGCCGCCAGCAGCCCACCCCTGGCCTTGCCCAGGGTGCCAAGCCACTCCCGGCACCGAACCCCATGGAAATGACGAGCCTGCTGAGGGGCCGCCCGACATCCAAGGGGGTATCCCCCACACAGACCCCCAGGGATTCAAACCCCAGGAAGGCCCTGCCTCGAGTGGACCCATGCGCCGGTCACTGTCTGCTCCCACCCCAACCGGCCCAGTGCCTCCCACAACACTGGCCTCATCCCTCACTCCTTCTACCAAAGAACCAGGGGCAGATGCAGAAGGGCTGTGCTGCCGATGCAGTCTGCCTTCCACCACACTGGCCAACCCCCTCCCTCCTGTTGCAGAAGGCCCTGGGGCCGACATCGAAGGGCTGTGCTGCCTATACAGTCTGCCGGCCAAAACCGGCAAACTGGAAGGCCTCCACGCCGTTCTCCCTGCACCGCGGATTGCGGTGTCACGCGGTCTCCTGGCGGCTGTTCTCCCCCTCCCCCGCACAGGCACGGGCACAGTAGGCCCCGCACTGTTCCTCGAAGCCCTGCCTCCCGCATCTCCCAGGCCCGCCCCCGTCACCACGAGGGCCGAGAGTGCCGCCGTTTTAGAACGGCGCGTCGGTCTCTCCCTCTCCCCACTGTGGCCGACTCCCACCTGTTCATCCTCGCTGAGGGAGTCGCCCGCGAGTAGGGAGATCTCCGCCGCGCCGCTCGAATCCGCCATGCTCGCGCCGCCTCGGAGGACCCAGAAACAACAGGAAAAGCCGCCTCGGAGGACCCAGGAAGACACCGGGTCCTCCGAGGTCCAGGCTTTATCCACTCCGCCCCGCCTCCCTCCTCCTATCAGGAGGCAGCCCCGCAGCGGGAATTACAAACCCGCCTATCCTGAGCTGCCTCCTGCTAACCTACTCCACCCCCCCCCCTCGCGTGGAGCGCTCGTCTCGATGGGAGGCCGCGCGGGCCCTCCATCCCCGCGTTACAGCCGCCCATCGAGACGAGCTCTCGGGCTCTCCTTTGCCAAAGAGAAGTTTTTTCACAGCTTGGACTTAATGTCTCCAGGAACCTGATAGTGTTACAGCAACGAGTTTTATAATATGCACGATTTGTATTCTGAAATGAAGAATACTCCTCTCCCCAGTATACCAATGTTAAACTTATAACATATGAAGGTTTAGGAAAATGAGGTTGTAAGTGAACTGTCTTTCTCTAGGAGAGTCTGTCCCAGCCACAGAAACTCTGGCTCTTTATTATGCTGGGCCAATCGTGCAGATAACAGTTTTGCTTAATCTTATGGGTAGAAGTTTTGTTTCTCTTTTTCGCCTGAAACACTTCTGGCAATTATAATGAAGAAAAACTGTTTATTCTTGCAAACTTTGCTGTATTGTTTTTATTACAGAGTTTTCTGTCCTTTGTAATCTTAGTATAAACAACTGGGTATAATTCAAAAGGGATGTTCCTAAAGGTCCTTGACAACAACGTAACACATAAAGGAACAATGTATACTTCAAACGTCTTTTATCATACAATGGTGCTCAGATTCCACGATGGAAAGGTAAAGAACTCAATAAAGGCAAAAGCCCTAAAGAGACTTAAATGGTATCGATCATTGCACCGGGTTGTAAAAGATGTTGTGAAGTGCTACTATGTTGGTTTATAAAGTTCATAAGTCCAAAAACGGTAAATCCAATTCGTAAGTGACTTTAAATAGTTAAAGCTTCAAAAGAGTGAGCAACTTAGCTGAGATATAGAGCGTGCATAGGTGTAACTGGGTCCTGACGCGTTTCGCCTCACCGGCTTCTTCAGAGAACCCACTTGCAAACTGTATATTCACTGCTAATGATTGTAAATAAGTCCTGCAACATCAAAGAAACAAAGTGCATGGAAGTATCAGAATTCAGTAATAAGTATCAAAGCCTTAGCCAAAAAACTTTACCAAACTCTCGACGCTGACGGCGGGACACCTACTGTTGATTCTGTAATCTTTCAGTTTCCTGTGACGTCAGTGCTCAGCTGAGCACCCGACATTTATACATGAAAGAAGATGTCAATCAATGGAGGAACGCCCACCACTCCACTTCTTTATTCAAACCAGAGGGAGATACCGTCTGCCAATAGTAAATCCAACTTTGCTCACGTTTCCATAGCCATGCTTGAGAATTGCCTCCTCTAATGCCTCGGGCCACCTCTAATACCACAAATTGTAGATCTTGAAGCTGGTGCGAAGTAGTCTGCCAATGTTGGACTAAGGGGGCATTAGTATCCCCCCTTCTGATTTTACTCAGATGTTCTGTGATTCGTGTTTTGATGCTTCTGGTAGTGTGTCCAATGTATAACAAACTGCATGGGCAACGAATGAGGTAAACAACCCCTTGGGTATCACAATCCGAAAAATGCTGTAACACATGTTGCTTTGATAACGTAGGGTGGTGGATTCTGGTAGTCTCCAATGCATGCATACATATAGTACACTTGCCACATTTGAAATGTCCTTTAGGCTCGGGTATCAAAATATCACCTGGTGGACTGACAAAGTGAGACGTGGATACAGAATCCCGGAGATTTTTACCCCTAGAATACGCAAAGAGGGGTTGTTGCCCCAGACATTGATGTACCTGAAGAAGGTGCCAGTGTGTGTTTATGATTTTTTTGATGTGAAATGCTTGGTATGAATAGGGCAGTGTACACACCAGTCGGGATTCACTTTGATCAGAGGATGGTTGCAACAAATACTCCCGGTGGGCATATAAAGCCCGTTTATAGGCTTTTTTGATAATGTTATAGGGGTACCCACGTTCACTAAACCGTTGCCACATGTCTCTTGCCCGGAGTTTAAATTCTTCACGGGTGCTACACAAGCGCCTTAATCTTAAGAATTGGCCCACTGGTAAGTTGTTCTTCAGATGACGGGGGTGATAGCTCTCATAATGCAGCAATGTATTTCTATCAGTGGGCTTGCGATGAATAGTGGTAGAAAAAGCCCCTTGATTGATGGTAATATGAATGTCCAAAAAAGATATATGGATGTATGAAGTACATGCAGTAAATTGCAGATGTGAATTGCATGTATTAAGCCACTGAAGAAATTGGTGGAATAAATCAATGGTGTTAGTCCAGATCAAAAAAACATCATCTATATATCGTTTCCACGTGTACACTTCTGAAAAGTATATAGATGGGTACAAAAAAATGTCCTCAAAGTCTGTAACATACATGCAATTCACATCTGCAATTTACTGCATGTACTTCATACATCCATATATCTTTTTTGGACATTCATATTACCATCAATCAAGGGGCTTTTTCTACCACTATTCATCGCAAGCCCACTGATAGAAATACATTGCTGCATTATGAGAGCTATCACCCCCGTCATCTGAAGAACAACTTACCAGTGGGCCAATTCTTAAGATTAAGGCGCTTGTGTAGCACCCGTGAAGAATTTAAACTCCGGGCAAGAGACATGTGGCAACGGTTTAGTGAACGTGGGTACCCCTATAACATTATCAAAAAAGCCTATAAACGGGCTTTATATGCCCACCGGGAGTATTTGTTGCAACCATCCTCTGATCAAAGTGAATCCCGACTGGTAACTCAGGACTTGTAGATTTTAAGAGTCTTGCTGATTACTTCTGCTCCCAGCTGACAAAAGGGTCAACTGTCCCTACCATTGTTCCCTCTATTCTTAATGTGACTGTGTATTATTCATGAATCTATTGCAGGAGAAATGGAAGAGTATATGCCACTGAAAATACTGTTCAGTGAAATCAAATGAAGCTGCAACCATGTCCCGTGAGAACTTGCGGCAACCAACCAGCTAGTGCCTCTGCACGGGCAGGAGTGAAGGAAAGTCGCTTCTGTCGTGGTTCATTGCTGGACCATCAGGAATTCAAAAGGTATGTGGGTTTGGTGGAAGGAGGTAAAACTTCTGAGAGTTGGCTGGGACAGGAGGCGGGAGGGAACCCTCCTGTCTTGGCCTACCGCTGGACCACCAGGAGTTACGGCAGGCCTGGTGGAGGCCTGTAAGGCATTGGGAGGGAGGGTGACAGGGTACAGAACCTTTCAGGGTAGGGAAGGAGGAAGGCTGCGTGCAGAGACCAACAGGGAAGGGAGTGAGGGAGGGGGCTGGATGCAGAGCCTGGAAGGACAGTGAGGGAGGGGAGCTGGATGCAGAAATCTGGAATGAGCTTCCATCTGAGATCAGATTCCTTTCTCAAGAACCAATTTTCCAGAAAAAGGTAAAAACTCACTTATTTCAAAAGTCCTTAACTAATTCATCTGTATCTAATTATTGATTTTCCATCTGTCAATCTTGATCCCTTCTTTGTTTTGAGTTTTTAATATTTGTAAACTGAGTCGAGCCCTCTTTGAAGGATGAATTGGTATATAAACTAAAGGATTGGATTGGAGGGCACTACACTTGAATATTAACTGCTCCGTTTATATTCAAGTCAACCTTTTTTCCTCCTTTTTTGAGGAAAAAGGTTACCTTGGTTTATATTTGGGTCAGTTTATATTTGAGTATATATGGTACGTCACTGCCATCTACAGTAAGGTGCCTTACTATTACAATGTTAAAATATTTCTCAGCAAGGCTTTGTAAGTAATGGACTAAAAGATACAGACTGTCTCAATCTATCTGAGGCTACCTTAGGGAATGTCAAACACTCAGTGACCAAGAAAGTTATTGAGTGATGCATAAGTTTTACCGAGTTCCCTTATCTAAGGTGCACTGGGATTTAACCGACCAAGGGGCAGAAGGGGACTATTTCCTTTCGCCTATGCTGGGTAGATCATAGAAACTATGAAAGTAATAAAGTGTACAGTCTGACACATTCACTCTAGTCGAAGGTAATTGGGAATATTCCCTTTCCTCCCCCCATCTGACCAAATGACTTGTCAGTCCTGTGTCAGAAGAGATACTGCCTTTGTAGACAATGTGAGAAATTAGGATACAGCCACTAGTCATTCCAGAGAGACAGCAAACCTGTTAATTTTTACAGAGGAATTGACTGACCTATGGTTAGTCCCCAGCCTGTACCTGACTATAGTCATAGTTCATGATCCAGCATGATGTAAGAGTCAACACCCACTCACCCTATTACTGTTAGAGTAGAATCCTGTAAATTTTTAACCATCCATTTTTAAATGCCCAGAAACACGATAGGAAAATGGGTTCTTGTACCTCCTATAGTTATTGTCTGATTAATTTTAACCTGGGTACTTTGTATACACACACAGGAGACAAACATGTCTTTTGTCTCTTAAGTGTCCTTCTCCCCCACTGTTCACTCATGCTCAGTGGCTCTGAGCTGTTTTTAAACTCTCACAGAACTAACATTGGATGTCCAGCAGGGGTTTTTCTCAGTAACGCTGGAAAAAGTCATTAGGAACAAGGCTAAAACCAGAATGTTTTAACTTACCTATTTAGAGATTGTTCTCTGTCTGCTGCATTAGACTATGGTCATCCCAAGAACAGATAAAGAGATAATTAATGTTTATAGTAGTCATGCCAGCTAACTAGGGAGATTGATTACATACTCTGACCTCTACTTAGAAAATTATTGCTTTACAGAAAACAGCTTCTTTCAACACTTTCTCCTCTTGGAAGGAATTATTAAATTATCTCGCTTAGCCTCTGTGTGACAGTTACAAAGTACTTTTCTTAGAGCCATAAATCAACAACGCTGTCTAATGAAAAAGAGAAGAAACAATTACTTATGTAACCAAGGTTTAAATAAATTTAAAATTTAAATACCTGGGTCCAGGGTTTTGGCCCAGTTACTTGGGATCGGTGTTAGTGTTAGCTGCAGGCATCAGGGAGGCAGGATCGCTACTTTGCTGCAATCCTATTTGTCATTCGGGGTGTAGGGTAGCAGGAAAATGTTCCACAGTGGATCGTGGGTATTTTGGGCCACGGCAAATGGCTTGTCTGCCATGGCACTCTTTGTTTTGGCACCTGAAACACCAGGAGCAAGGCCGGGTGTGATGACACGGCTGCCGGAGAACCGTGGGAGACCTGGCCAGAGGGAATGAAAAATGCCTATACCTTGGGGTGATATATAGACCTCCCAGGCAACAGGAGAACAAAGACATGGAATTAATCGAGGACATAGAGAACATCACACTGCGCGGGGACACAGTAATGCTAGGAGACTTCAACATGCCAGATGCAGATTGGAACACACTCTCCGCGACTACGGGTAGCAGCAAAAGAATATTAACCTCCATAAAGGGTGCACGTCTCAAGCAATTGGTATTGGAGCCCACCAGGGACCAGGCGTTACTAGACCTAGTTCTCACCAACGGAGATAGCGTCATGGAAGTCTCAGTAGGAGACACACTGGCCTCCAGCGACCATAATATGGTATGGCTCAACCTCAAGAAAGGTTTCCCTAAGACAAACACAGCAACAAGGGTTCTCAACTTTAGAGGCACAGACTTCAACCGCATGGGAGATTTTTTCCATCAGGAGCTACATAAACAAGCAATATCTGACAATGTGGAGGATATGTGGTCGTCTCTGAAGTCCATCCTACACGAAGCAACAGACCGATACATAAAGACAGTAAGTAAACGCAGGAGAAACAAAAGACCCCAATGGTTCAGTAAAGAAATTTCAGACCTAGTTAAACAGAAAAAAGACGCATTTATCACCTACAAACATTTAGGTAGAGAAGGGGTGAAAGAGGACTATCTAGACAGATCTAAAGCTGTCAAAACAACAGTCAGAGAAGCCAAACTCCGAATGGAGGAAGAGCTAGCACGGAAAATTAAGAAAGGGGATAAATCTTTCTTCAGCTATATTAGTGACAGGAAAAGAAACAAAGATGGGATAGTACGCCTGAAGCAATCGGACGGTAACTTTGCGGAATCAGATTCTGAGAAGGCAGAACTACTAAACAAATATTTCTGTTCAGTGTTCACCCGCGAAGCGCCGGGAGCTGGTCCACAGCTTCAGACGGGAGATAACCAGAAAGACCCGTTTCAAGATTTCGAATTTACGCCCAGTAGTGTCTATGACGAACTATCAAGACTCAAAGTAAACAAAGCCATGGGACCGGATAACCTACACCCCAGAATGCTCAGGGAGTTAAGGGAAGTCCTGGCAGAACCATTATCTGTTCTTTTCAATCTTTCCCTAAGCACAGGAAGGGTCCCCTTGGACAGGAAAACCGCCAACGTAATCCCACTCCACAAAAAGGGCTGCAGGACAGAGACAGCAAACTACAGACCAGTGAGTCTCACGTCTATAGTGTGTAAACTCATGGAAACACTGATCAAACAGAATCTTGACACAATCCTAGACGAAGAAAAACTGTGTGATCCACACCAACACGGGTTCACCCAGGGTAGATCCTGCCAATCTAATCTGATTAGCTTTTTTGACTGGGTTACTAGACAACTGGACGCCGGAGAGTCACTGGACATGGTATATTTGGACTTCAGTAAAGCATTTGATAGCGTCCCTCATCGAAGATTACTGAACAAGCTGAAATCGATAGGATTAGGAGACACTCTAACTTCATGGGTTGGGGATTGGCTGAGCGGTAGACTTCAGAAGGTGGTGGTGAACGGTACCCCATCCGAAGCATCAGACGTGATCAGTGGAGTGCCGCAGGGCTCGGTCCTGGGCCTGATTCTATTTAACTTATTCATAAGAGATATGACGCAAGGACTTAGAGGAAGGGTATCACTGTTCGCCGACGCCGCCAAACTTTGCAACATAGTAGGCAAAAGCTTATTACCTGATAATATGACACACGACCTTCTGTTGCTGGAACAATGGTCAACTACTTGGCAGCTAGGCTTCAATGCTAAAAAATGCAAGATAATGCACCTGGGTAAAAGAAACCCGCGTAGAACTTATGTACTAAATGGTGAGACTTTGGTTAGGACCACGGCGGAACGCGACCTAGGGGTGATCATTAGTGAGGACATGAAGGTTGCCAATCAAGTGGAGAAGGCTTCCTCCAGGGCAAGACAAATGATGGGGTGTATCCGCAGAGATTTCGTCAGCAGGAGACCTGAAGTTATGATGCCGCTGTATAGAGCCATGGTGAGGCCTCACATGGAGTACTGTGTTCAGTTTTGGAGACCACACTACCGAAAGGACGTGCTGAGGATCGAGTCGGTTCAGCAAATGGCCACCAGGATGGTCTTGGGGCTCAAGGATCTCACGTATGAAGAAAGATTTAAAAAATTGCGGCTGTACTCACTTGAGGAAAGAAGAGAACGGGGAGATATGATTGAAACATATAAGTACATCACGGGACGCATCGAGTCAGAAGATGATATCTTCTGGCTCATGGGACCCTCGACCACCAGAGGGCATCCGCTGAAAATCAGGGGAGGGAAGTTTCATGGCGACTCCAGGAAGTACTTCTTCACCGAAAGAGTAGTGGATCATTGGAACAGACTCCCACTCCAGGTGATAAAGGCCAGCAGCGTGACGGATTTTAAGAGAAAATGGGATACTCACGTGGGATCTTTAAGGGAGTAAATTCAGGGGAGGGGATACTTGGAATGGGCAGACTTGGTGGGCTATAGCCCTTTTCTGCTGCTTTTTTCTATGTTTCTAAGAACTGCCATCTCCGGATCAGACCCATGGTCCATCGAGTCCGGCGATCCGCACACGCGGAGGCCCAGTCAGGTATAAACCTGATGTAGTTTTAGTCACCCATATCCCTCTATGCCTCTCGTAAGGAGATGAATATATCAGTCTATAACTTCTACATTGACCAGTGTAGTATACCAGATATCAATCAGTCAATGTGTTCTTCTATATCAAAAGAATTTTCTCTCTCTATTGATTCTCTCTATTCTTTGGGGCATCAGACATGCCAGTTATTCGCCTTAATTTTAGGGAGTAAATTCAAGGCGAACAACTGGCATGTCTGATGCCCCAAAGAATAGAGAGAATCAATAGAGAGAGAAAATTCTTTTGATATAGAAGAACACATTGACTGATTGATAGCTCGTAAGGAGATGTGCATCTAATTTGCCTTTGAATCCTAGCACAGTGGATTCCTTAATAACCTCCTTTGGAAGAGCATTCCAGGCGTCCACCACTCGCTGCGTGAAGCAGAACTTCCTGACATTTGTCCTGGACTTGTCCCCCCTTAGCTTCAAATCATGTCCTCTTGTCCGTGACACGTTGGACAATGTAAATAATTTATTTTCCTGCTCTATTTTATCGATGTCTTTCAGTATTTTGAACGTCTCGATCATGTCCCCTCGCAGCCTCCTCTTCTCAAGGGAGAACAGTCCCAGTTTCTTGAGTCGTTCCTCATATTCCAAGTTCTCCATACCTCTTATTAGCTTCATTGCTTGTCTCTGCACCCTCTCCAGCAGTTTTATATCCTTCTTTAGGTTGGGAGACCAATGTTGGACACAGTATTCCAAGTGTGGTCTGACCATTGCTCTATAAAGCGGCATTATGACTTTCTTCGATCTACTTGTGATTCCTTTCTTTATCATGCCTAACATTCTGTTTGCTTTCTTTGCCGCTGCTGCGCATTGTGCCGATGGCTTCAGGGTCCTATCTATCAGTACACCCAGGTCCTTTTCTTGTTCGCTCTTACCCAGAGTTGCGCCTGACATTCTATACTCGTGTTCCTTATTCTTACTACCTAAATGCATTACTTTGCATTTCTCCATGTTGAACTTCATCTGTCATTGCTCTGCCCATTTCTCTAACTGATACAAGTCGCTCTGGAGTTCCTCGCTATCCTCCTGCGATCTGATTGCCCGGTATAGCTTTGTGTCGTCTGGAAACTTAATGATCTCACTGGATATTCCGTCTTCCAGGTCATTGATATAAATATTAAATAGGATCGGCCCAAGTACCGAGCCCTGGGGCACACCACTAGTCACTTTCTCCCAGTCTGAGAGCTTCCCATTTATGCCCACTCTCTGCTTTCTGTTTTCCAGCCATTTGCCTATCCACCTTTGTATATCTCCCTCTATTCCATGGCTTTGTAGTTTCCTGAGAAGTCTTTCATGTGGAACTTTGTCGAATGCTTTCTGGAAGTCCAAATATATTATGTCCACCGGCATTCCACTATCAATTTGCATGTTCACGGTCTCAAAAAATTGAAGTAAATTCGTTAAACATGATTTCCCTTTCCTGAACCCATGTTGACTGGGTTTCAGCAAGTCGTGTGTATCTAAGTGCCAGCAGTGCTCGCAGCTTCAGAGAGGTATTCGTGGTGGTGAACATTGGTGACGTCATCGCATGTGCAATTGTTCCCCAGTCCCAGTTTGGGCCTATAAGGCCCAAAGAGGATTTTGAAAGGTGCTGAAAGCACCGAAGAAGTGTCAGAGAGACAGCCTGGAACCGGAGAACTTGGGGAAACACTCCGGAGAGCTTTCCCCGAAGATTCATACTGCGGGTTTAATTTTATTTTTTATTAAAAAACATAGGAGTTGAGCTGGCTCGTGCCCGAGCCAGTATCGTCAGGGGAAGCCATCGTAACGGCTTTTGACAGGCACAAATTCAGAGCCTGCAACCAGCATGGGGACATGGCATGGAGGATTAAAAGAAGAAAATTTTAAGGTTTTAAAAGTTGTTGAAGACGGCTGAAGGTAAGAAAAGTCGGATTTAAATTTTATTTAAATTAATGCATTGGTTAATCTCTGCTTTGATTTAATTGTATTGGTGCTATTAAGATTTGTGTTTGCAACTGCATTGCTTAGAGCAGTGATCTTCAACCTTTTGACACCTATGGACCGGAATAAATAAAATAATTATTTTGTGGACTGACACCGGTCCATGGACCGGCAGTTGAAGAACACTGGGCTAAGTCGTGGGCTAGACTCCACCTATCTCCACCCAATCTCCGCCCCAGACCCCCCCCCCATAATAGTTCTAATTGTAACACCATTTTTTCCATTCATTTTTCATATATACATACACACGATATAATCGTATTAACTACACATAATGGTTAACCACAAAATTAAACTACACAAAGCACACTGTATGCTTCTCAGTATTCATTCCTACCACAACACAGATAACCCCATGCAAATACGGGACCAAAAACTAAAAGTACTAATATATACAGTACAAACAAACCCTAAGATGCAAGACTCTGCAGGCAGTACAACCCCAGAGGAAAAGAAAGAAACAAATGCATTTCTTCCTGAACAGACAGCAGATGTAAATCAATCACTAAATTAAACAATAAAATCATTCCCCCTACCGTTGTTGTCTCCCTCCCTCCATGCTGTGCCTTGCCTTCTGGCCTGCCCCCCAGTGTTATCTTCGGGCTGGCTCCCTCTCCCTCAGTACTGCAGTGCACAAAGCCATGGATAGTGGCTCCTCTTCACGCATCCTGCGCCTCATCTGGAAGCCTTCCCTCTGACGTTGCGACATCAGAGAGAAGGCTTCCAGTTCAAACGGAGGATGCGTGTAGGAGCCTGTGCCCACAGCTTTGTGCACTGCAGAACTGAGGAATAGGGAGCTAGCCTGAAGACAACGCCACATCAATTGCACCATGGACCAGTGGCTGAAGAGCATTGTCTGGGGCCTGATGCATGTGCCAGCCCTGCAACCGGCAGGAAATTTCTGTAGACTGGCACCGGTCCATGGACTGGTGGTTGAAGAACACTGGCTTAGAGTGTTGGAACTTGACAAGAAAAGATTCTAAAACTGCCAAGGTGGGCAGTTGGGTTGGTTTGTTGACAGAGACAGGTGTCTGTTGTATGATGTCCTTGTAAAATTTGTCTTTAAAGATAAATTTTCAATTTGGTAATTTTGGTATGGTTTGGATATCAGCTTTATTCTATTTTAGAAGTGGTGACTTGATCTCATTTTAGAAAACTTACTTGGAGTGAGAGAAATTATTCTGAAGATATTAGCACAGATATATTATAAAGAATCTGTGCTTTGCTGATTAAAATAAGGTGAATTTGGTTAAATAATTTACTAAGAAAAATAATCTTTCTTAGAGAAAATTTGACAGATGTTTTGTGGGAACCTGGTTTTAAGGCTTCACACTAAAGATAAAGAGAATATTTTAGTTCATTTGAGTTTCAGTGGTTTTGAGAAATTTTGAGAAATTGTTTGGTTTGATATGAAGTCTTTTACTTCTGATAAAAAAAAACCCCAAACCTGTTTAAAACCTTGAGCTAAAGATTCTAAATAGAACTGTGCGCTACTGCTGGCAGGGTTGTGCACTGCTATTTGATATTTATGGATCCTGTGAAAGAAATTGTATTCAATTTTAATTAAACCTTGGTTTGACAAAAATGTGGGTGGGAATAGTTTTAGGGAAACTTAATTATCGTTTTTTTTAAGAAAGTTTAGTTTAGGGAAATATATATATATTCAGTTAGAGGGAGGTTTCTTTCCATTTAGTTTTTTATAGATGGGGAGTAGGTGAGATTCTTCAAGCAAGAACACTGAAGAAAAAGGTAACACTGCAAGAAAGACTGAATTAAAGCAAGAAACAACTAGAAATATACTTACCTGAATCCATCCGGCAGAGAAACTGTAAGAGAAAAAAAGAAAAACAAATTATCAATTCTAATTTAGAGACTGTTTAGTTGGAACTAAATTTTGATATAAATTTATTAGAGAACAGAAACTTAGGGCTACTTTTACAAAGCCGCGTAACTTTTCATCATGCGTTAACCCCTACGCTGGCCGAGAAACTACCGCCTGCTCAAGAGGATGCGGTAGCGGCTAGCGCGGCCGGCGGTTTAGTGCGCGTTAAACCGCTAGCGTGGCTTTGTAAAAGGAGCCCTTAAATACTTATCTGAAGAGATCTTGAAATTGAAAATCCTAAAATTGTGGTTTAAGAGGTTCTGAAACAATAACAATCATTGTTATAATTTAACACAACAAATTTTAAATACTACTGTTTTCAAAGTTAAGTGCAAAGTTTATATTAAAAATTATTGCACTTATCAGATGTGTTGATGTTTTTCTTTTACTTGTTTCATCCCGGTATTAAATTTATGGGATGAGGAAAATTTTAAATGTTAATCTGTTACTTCCCTAAGGAAACATAATTAAACCTTCGGCTAACACGACTCGTTTGTTGAGAATTGCACTTTGGGGAAGCAACAGGTTACATTTACATTGACATGGTGTGCGTGCATAGATTTACTGTCTTATCTTGCTTCTCTGTTTATACATTCTCAATGTGCTTTGCAGGCCTGTGTCAAGAGTACATATTTAACTCTTGCTCCACTTGTTACTAAATCCATCTCTTATTCCAGGAATTCTCCTTGGTCCACAACATATCATAGAGAACTTAAGCAAACATGTAGGAAACTTAAATGAAAATGGAAGAAATCTACTTCAGACTTTCTTAATTGGAGGCTTACTGTAAGAAAATATAACTCTGAGCTGAGGAAAGCAAGAAAAAAATTACTATAGAGGTAAAATTGCTAATTCTAATCAAAGTAGTACCTTATTTAGACTCTGGCGCAAACTGACCAATTATGATCATACATCTTCTCAGGCTTCACTATCCACAGCAGACTCTCTTGCTTCTTTTTTCGAAGATAAAATTGTTACTATTAGGAATTCTTTTTCTGCAGTGAACCTTGGTCTCTTTTTAAGGGATTCTAAGGATAATTCTATGTTGATGCCAACTGATCGCTTCTGGTATTCATCTGAGTCTCAAGACTCAAAACTTTTGTGCAAAATTGATGAGATATAAATGTATTCTTGATCCTTTTCCTTCTTATCTTTTTGCCAATATTCCTCCTCAGGCAATCAATTGGCTGACTTTATTATTAAATTATGCTTTGGAAACAGGATTTTTCTGCATGATATGGGTATAATAAGTCTTACTCCCCTTCTGAAAAAAATCAGATCTCGATCCAACTGTTGCCCCCCACTATAGACTAATTGCTAACATACCTCTCTTAACTAAACTTATGGAATCAATTGTTGGCACCCAACTCTCAAGTTATCTGGAGAAATTTTCTATTCTTTGCCTTTTCAACATGGGTTCCACCGAATTTCAGTATAGAACATCTTCTGGCTTCACTTCTTTCTAAGATTCAACAGCTACAGTCTAGTAAGAAGCACGCTATCTTACTTCAGTTCGATCTCTCTGCAGCTTTTGATGTAGTTAATCACAATATTCTGCATTACCTGCTTTCAGAAATCAGCCTTGATCAAATTGTTCTAGACTGGTTTGAAAAATTTCTGTCTTCCCACTCTTATTTAGTCAGTATGAAAGGTTCCAATTTAAAATCATGGAAGAGTCCTCTGGTGTCCCACAGAGCTCTCCATTGTCTCCAATCTTATTTAACATCTACATGAGTTCATTGAAACATTACAATTTGAATAACTGAGAAACTTTACTAACATAAGCTGATGATAACTTCATATTACTTGAGGTTGATCCACATCTCGATAATTTGATACCCAGTATTAACCATTGTATTACCAAACTTCAGTCATGGGCGATGATGGTCCAGATGAAATTAAATGCTGCCAAGACTAAGCTTTTATGGCTTGGTCCAAAGTTAGATTCTCTCCCTTCTGCTGTGATCTTATAATTCTTTTTTTTTTTTAATAATTCTTTATTCATTTTCAAACTTACAATAAGTGTGACATTACATTACATTACATTAGTGATTTCTATTCCGCCATTACCTTGCGGTTCAAGACGAATTACATCCAAACTAAAACAAAATTACATTCAAAATTTGAAGGAATAGAATAAGTGAAGATATAGAATTTTTAAGGTAATATATATTAGGTAAAGAGTTACCAAAGGGAAGTGGAGGTCTTTAGGAGATAAGAATAGGGTGAAATTATGGGTTTTAGATAACTTTTGGTAGATAAAAGAGTATTAGAGAGATCTAAGGGTAAATAGAGTGTTGGATATTGGGTTGGGATTGGTAGTGCTGGATAGGTTTTATGTGTTTTTTGAAGAGTATGGTTTTAATGTCTCTCCTGAAGGCTTTGTAGTCTGTAGTCGAAGATAACAGAGTGGTGATTTGTCTGTCCAGTTTAGCTGCTTTGGAGGCTATTATGTTATCATAAAGTTTTTTTCATTTGACATCTTTGGATGATGGGTGAGTGAATAGTGAGTGGGATCTTCTGTGTCTGGTTGAGGAGGATTGATTTTAGTCGGTTATTCCAATAGGTTGGGCTTTCTCCGTTGAGAGCCTTGTAAAGTAAGCAGTAGAATTTGAAGTGCACTCTTGCTTCTATTGGAAGCCAGTGCGAGTCATGGTATGCCTCTGTGATATGGTCATATTTTTTTAGGAAATAGACAAGTCTCAGGGCTGTATTCTGTATTGTCTGCAATTGCTTCATCATAGTCGCAGGACAAGGTAGGTATAGTATGTTCCAGTAGTCTATCATCCCAAGGATAAGAGATTGTACCAATAGTAGAAATTGTTTCTTTTTGAAGAATGTTTGGATTTTTCTTAGATTTCTCATGGTCATGAACGATGCCTTTATTATTTTGTTAATTTGGGGTTGCATGGTGCAGCCTCTGTCAATTGTGACTCCTAGCAATTTTAGTGTAGGTTGTATTGGATATGAGATCGAGTTTATTACAAGATTAGTTAATGTTGGAGTTTTGTTGTTTTCTAGTAGGATGAAATTTGTTTTGTCAGGGTTAAGTTTTAATTTGTGCTCTGTCATCCAAATTGCAACTGAATCGAGAGTTTTGTGTATTGTGCTTGTCATGACGGGTTCTGGTTGGTCGAAGGGTAAGAGAATAGTGATGTCATCTGCGTAGCTGTATGAAATTATGCCATGATTATCTAGGTAGTAGCTGAGGGAGGCTAAGTATATATTGAATAGTGTAGGTGATAGGGGTGATCCTTGGGGAACTCCGCAGGGGTTGGACCATGGTTCTGATTTTTCTTGCATTGTTTTGACTCTGTAAGTTCTTGATTGTAGGAATCCTTTGAACCATGCAAGTACTTTGCCTGAGATTCCTATTGAATCGAGAGTTTGAAGAAGCATGTCGTGGTCTACCAAGTCGAAGGCTGCAGAAAGGTCTAGTTGTATCAACAGGATTTTCTTGCCTGTACAGACATATGTTCAAACAAATTAACAATAAATACATCACTTAATAATTATCATTGGTACAAAACATAAACTCTTATCAATCCCCCTTCCTACCCTTTCCTACCTGATATGATCTTAAACTCAGGAGAATCTTTGAAAATTGAGTTTTCCTCGTTAATACTGGGTATTGTTATCGATTCTTCACTTACATTTAAGGACCAACTAAACTTGCTTATTAAAAAGTGGTTTTTCAGCCTCTCTCATCAACAGCACTTCTCTGTATTGGTTCAATCAATGATTTTGTAAAGGCTGGATTACTGCAATTCAGTGTATGTGGGTCTTTCAAAGGTCAGTCTGCAGAGACTTCAATTAATACAGAACATTGCAGCTAAACTTATTTTCGGTAAGAGTAAATTCGATTATGTAAGCCCTTTGCTCAAGGAATTACATTGGCTTCCAGTGTACACTTCCCCCTCCCCATTCGCGGTTCCTGCACTCGCAGTTTCATATAATCACATTTTTTTCTGGGGAGGGGGAAAATAAAAAAAATAGTCTTAATGTAAAAAAATCCATCTTTTTTCCTCCCTGCCACCTTCCCGGCCTTACCTGGTGGTCTAGAGGGCTTTCGGGGCAGGAGCGATCTTCCTACGCTCCTGCCCCGTGCAGATCGCCATGAGGAAATGGCTGCTGGGAGTTCCCGTAGTCTCTCGAGACTACGTCAGGAACTCCCTACAGCCATTTCCTGATGGCGAGCTGCATGGGGCAGGAGCGTAGGAAGATCGCTCCTGCCCCGAAAGCCATCTAGACCACCAGGTAAGGCCGGGAAGGCGGCAGGGAGGTGGGGGTGGGTAATCGCCAGATAATCGCGGTTTTTCAGCATTCGCGGTCCGGCTCTGCCCATATCCCCCGCGAATGACGAGGGAGAAGTGTATCTCAGAATTCAATTTAAGTGCATTTGCATTGCATTTAAGATCCTATTTGGCATTTTTGCTACTTTGATTCCTGTAGACTGGAATGTTCCTAGATCTCATCTTGCTAGAAGTTCTCAAAAATTAAAACTTACATTTCCCTCTCTGATTGAAAACATATTCAGGGGAATGGATCAGCTTTTACCTAAGGCCTTGACCCAGATTCCAGGCCCGACCTTGACCTGGACTCCAGCAAAGTTGTCTATGGGGCCAAAATCTTCAGCCTCGACCTCGATCAAACCTTCCTCGATGGGAAAGTTTTCATCTTTGTGGAAATCAGCTAAATCGTTCCCCGAGGCACCTTTATCCTTGGTGTCTCCATCGGGTATGATAGCTAAGCCAACCCCTATGGACATGCCACCCTTAGAACCGGCGAGTCCGAGGTTATCCAGGAAACGTGTCTCGAAATCGAGGCAACACTCTTCCTCGAGGTTGTGTTCCTTGGAGTCCATAGCCACATCACTAGTACCAGATCCAGTGGTCTCGGTGCTAGCTTTGCAGAGTATGTTGAAAGTTATTCTGCATCAGGAGTTTGGTAACATGCTTGCCAAATTAACTCCTGCCTCGACCTTGCTTCCTGCAGTCCAGCCTGAGCACTCAGCAGTAATACAAGGAGTCGAGTCCTTGAGAGTACCTCCAGCAAAAATAACACTCTATACCAGGAGTTGAGTCCTTAAGAGTGCCTCAAGATCAATCTACACTCTATGCAAGAAGTTGAGTCTTTGCAAGTGCCTCGAGATACATCTGCACAAGGAGCTGAATCCATATCAGTGTCTCGACTTCGATATCCAACTTCCAGCCCTACCTCTACGCATAAGGCATTGCCTTCTTCGAGGCACAGAGCGAGGACTCCACAACATTCTTTATCGAGGCTGATTTCAAGGCTGGATTAGAGTTCATCACCTCATTCTCCAAGGCACAGTTCACACCATCTCTCGAGACATTCATCGAGGCCCAGGTCGTCTTCTCGAGACAGACCTCGTCTCTCAAGGCATCGAGACTTCTCGAGTCAACCAGCTTCCTTGTCGAGGAAATATACTGCAGAACCACAGCATTCTTGTCAGTCGAGTTCTTCTCCTGCGAGGTTTTCTTCACCAGTTGGTTCTTCCAAATGAAAATGTTCCGCTTCTCCAGCTCATTCCAGAAGCGGTTTTTCCTTGGCTTCTTTGCCTATGGATTCAGACCTCAGGTATCAATATTCCAGAGAGGCTTTACCTTTTTTTCTGGGCTATGAGAGGTACTTAGAGGGATTCTCGTTCACCTTCGCCTAGGGTATACGGAAAGGAAAGACAGGGGAGATATGATTCAGACGTTCAAATACTTGAAGGGTATTAACGTAGAACAAAATCTTTTCCAGAGAAAGGAAAATGGTAAAATCAGAGGACATAATTTGAGGTTGAGGGGTGGTAGATTCAGGGGCAATGTTAGGAAATTCTACTTTACGGAGAGGGTAGTGGATGCCTGGAATGCGCTCCCGAGAGAGGTGGTGGAGAGTAAAACTGTGACTGAGTTCAAAGACTCCGATGCAAACATGCCAAAGACTAGGTAGAGATGGGGCTGCCTGTAAATGGCTGCAGGAGCGCACTCATTCTCTGCCCAATGAGTGCACTATCCTTACAGCCTAGATAAATAGCACACGATCTTCCGGTTCTAGGTCAGGCAAACGGATCATTAAAGCGGTCCCCACCCAGCTACGGCCTGCATCCGGGAAAAGCAGCGATCTCAAATCTCCGCACTAGTCACTCACTAACATCACATCTTATACCACTGTGGGACGAAGCAGCACACCAACCAAATACAAACAGGGATTGCGACGGTCAAAGAAGATTAAAGGCCCGAAGCATACCTTGCCTCAACATGAATTATAAGGTCCGAGACTGTGTAACCAAGGAGCATTTATCAGCAGGATGGAAGTGACAATCAACTGAAAAACCCGCAGTACGATGCACAAATCCACCACCAGACAGTCAGGTGGAGGCAGAAGAAGATTGTAAAGAGTGAGTGATTGCTGCCGACCCACACGATCTTAACGATCATTTTTAGTGTATCCAGCCCAAAGGCTTGTTTAGCGGCTTATCAAAAAGTTAACAATTCCAACACATTAGTGTTTTATGCTTCTGTTTTCTCCACTTCCCAAAGAGGCTCCCCTTACCCCACCCTCAGCTGGTTTATTGTCAAAATTGAATGGCACGAATGAGATAAAGTTAAGTATGCCTTATCAGTCATTTTGTTCATTTATAGGTATATGAATTTTAAAAAATCCAACCACCTTCTTGTTGCATTTTACCATTTCTCTGAAAATGAATGCACACTCCTAGTTTTACAGTGGTATAGTCTCATATGCAGCACCTAAATAGAAACCTCTGCCCTCAAGATCAGAATCATGAGCTTCTCTATCACAAGTTCCAATCCCAGCCCTACAAACACCAGTACCTATTTTATATGCTAACACATCTTTGATAGGGTAATAAGTGCAACAAGATATTTTACCCTTGGAAGCTGCTTGATGTTGGAAATATGTTGTACGAGTATGTACCCAGGAGATTGATATGTTTGTCACTGAAATTGAATTGCAAATCACTCTGAATGTTAAGAAGTGCTGTGTACAACTATGATGTTATAGAAACTAAATATCATGGGACCCTCGACCACCAGAGGGCATCCGCTGAAAATCAGGGGAGGGAAGTTTCATGGCGACTCCAGGAAGTACTTCTTCACCGAAAGAGTAGTGGATCATTGGAACAGACTCCCACTCCAGGTGATAAAGGCCAGTAACGTGACGGATTTTAAGAGAAAATGGGATACTCACGTGGGATCTTTAAGGGAGTAAATTCAGGGGAGGGGATACTTGGAATGGGCAGACTTGGTGGGCTATAGCCCTTTTCTGCTGCTTTTTTCTATGTTTCTATGTTTCTAAGACATTAACTATTTTTTCTGAGGCCCTCCAAGTACCTACAAATCCAAAATGGGGCCCTGCAAAGTGTTTGGGTTTGAGACCACTGTTCTAGGGCCTGGCTGGGGCCAGACCTAGTTACCTGACTGATAGAGATTGTGCAATCTGTGTTTGGGACATGGCAGCCACTGACCATGAACAGTATATTGAGCCCTGTAAGCCACAGGCCTATTTAAAGACTTTTTGCCTTTGAACTATGAGACTAGTTTTCCTTTCTCTGAGTCTGTGAATTAACAGGGCCTAGGTTTCTGAACTAATAAAGTTGTACCTTTCACAGACTCACCTGGTTTCCCTTCTCTGGGTAATAGTCCTTACTTAGAACTGTGCCATTGTCCCAGTTCCTTCCACTTGCTTGTTTTCTTGAACTGCACAAAATTATGCAGAATAATCTGTCAACAATGTTTGCATTTGTGGGTATAAACATTTTATTAAAGGCTGCATATCTGTTAAGACATGGGTTCTGCAAATTACATTTTTACTTGTATATTCATTGGCCCAAGATCCCTCCACCTTGAGAATTTCCATGTTTTGGGCTCATACACACCAGTGTCCTATACAGAATCGTGTCTGCCCTAATGGATGCCCAACCCCACCTAACCAGCCCAAAAACCAGTGCCCATGTCAAAGGCGCCAGTTAGAGAATTGCGTTTGATCCCTTGCCATAAGCTGATCACAGCAAGGGAATCCTCCTGCTGTGATCAGCTGAGCAGCTGTGGCAGGGAGCCCTAAAACCCCCATGCAAACTCGGTCAGCAGGAGGGATACCTACTCCCTCTTGCCGGAACCCCCAACCACCCACCTGTGAAGTAAGCTGAGCAGGAGGGATGCCCACTCCATCCTGCCACTCTTCCAACACACCCCTAAGGCTCAGGCACACCCACCCTGCACCCCTAACTACCCTCAACCCCCATGTACCTTTCAGTTGAATGCCTGGCCGGAGGGATGCTCACAAACTCCGGCCGGCCTTCCCCTTCCTGGTGCATTCCGGCATGCACCAGGGAGGGGCCTAAGACTCTTATTGACTCAAATGCCTAAAGCCTGTCCCATAGGAGGGCCTTCCCCTTCCCACTGCATCCACTCAGCTGACCACGGCAGGGAGATTTCCATGTTCCTTGTTTTGTTAATAGATTGCACAGAAAGTCATCCCTGAAAATGAGGTGGATTATAGTTATAACTATACAGTCAAATCTTGGATAGCGAGTAACTTGGTGTGCAAGTGTGTTGCAAGACATGCAAACATTTTATTAAATTTTAACTCGATAAACAAGCATCGTCTTACAGTACAAGCACATATACGCATGTCACGTCATCAGAACCCACAGTTCAATCGCGCACATCTTACGCTGAGTGTGGATGAACGTAATAAAAGCCCAATTTACCTGTTCAAGCATGCACTACATATGCTTATCTTATGCTGAGCATGGTTTAACATAATAGAAGCATCACGTCCAATTTACCCATAGCTCAAGTGCTCACAGCATATAGTATTTTGTATTAAAGTTTTTGGGTTGTGGAATGAATCATCGAGTTTCCATTATTTCCTATGGGGAAATTCGCTTTGATAGACGAGTGCTTTGGATTACAAGCATACTTCTAGAACGAAATATGCTTGTAAATCATGGTTTTACTGAATTGATTTTTTGACCAACAGGTTTGAAATTCTCACATCCTGCTTACATTTTGTAAAGTACAGGTTTGATAAATGTTCTTTCAAAGTTTTGATTGTAATAGAACAATAGAGGTATAATGCTGCTTTATAGGGCCATGTTCAGACCACACTTGGAATACTGTGTCCAACATTGGTCTCCCAACCTAAAGAAGGATATAAAACTGCTGGAAGAGGGTGCAGAGACGAGCAACGAATCTAATAAAAGGTATGGAGAACTTGGAATACGAGGAATGACTTACGAGATTGGGATTATTCTCCCTTGAGAAAAGGAGACTGCAAGGGGATATGATCGAGACTTTCAAAATACTGAAAGGAATTGACAAAATAAAGCAGGAAATAAAATTATTTACAATGTCCAATGTGACACGGACAAGGGGACATGGACTGAAGCTAAGGGGGGACAAGTCCAGGACAAATATCAGGAAATTCTGCTTCACGCAACGAGTAGTGGACACCTGGAATGCTCTCCCAGAGGAGGTTATTGCGGAATCCACCGTTCTAGGATTTAAAAGCAAACTAGATGCACATCTCTTTAGGAGAGGGATATGGGTGACTAAAATTATGCCAGGTGTACACCTGGCTGGGCCTCCACATGTGCGGATCGCCGGACTTGATGGACCGAAGGTCTGATCCAGAGATGGCAGTTCTTATGTTCTTATGGTACAATCACAGAAACATATTTCACAATCTTTCTTCATATAGCATTTTATAATTTATTATACAGTTATAAAATTATCTCTCTTTTTTTTTAATTGACCATGATCTTACAATTGAACTACTATAGGGCACTTGCATCTTTATTTTACCAGAAGTAGAGAATAATCATATACAGTGGTACCTCGGTTTACGAGTGCACCGGTTTGCGAGTGTTTTGCAAGACGAGCAAAACATTCGCAAAATCGGCGCCTCGGAAACCGAGCGCGCTTCGATTTGCAAGCGCCCCCCCTGCGAACCGGCACCCTCCCCCCCCCGCGATCCGGCACCCCCCCTACCGCCATCGGGCACCCCCCAACCCACCCGAACCCTCTTCTTACTTTTCTGTAGCCTCCGCAGCGGCATCGGCACCAGCATGTCCTGTGCGTGGTGCTGGTGCCTGAAGATCTGCTTCCTGTGCAAGACCTGAGAGTTCACGTCGAACGTGAACTCTCACATCGAACGTGAACTCTCAAGGCCCAGGATAGGAAGCAGATCTTCAGGCACCGGCACCATGCACAGGACATGCTGGTGCTGGTGCCGCTGCGGAGGCTACAGAAAAGTATGAAGAGGGTTCGGGTGGGTTGGGGAGACCTCAGGTCGCGACGGGAGGGTGCCCGATGGAGGGGGTGCCAGATGGCGGCGGGAGGTGCCGGATCGCGGGGGAGGGGGAGGGTGCCGGTTCGTGGGGGGGGCCTTCGGGGGGGAGCAGTGCTGGTTCTCGTGGGGGGGGGGGGGAGAAGGTGGGGGGTGGAAACATATCAAAGCAAGTTTCCCTTACTTCCTATGGGGAAACTTGTTTTGATATACGAGCATTTTGGATTACGAGCATGCTCCTGGAACGGATTATGCTCGTAATCCAAGGTACCACTGTATTCATGTTCTTATCCATATTCCCTTTACTGTTTCTCTACAACTTCCTGTCATCAAGTTTGTACTTTCACTTTCCTTTTCATGGATAGTCTTTCTTTTATTAATTATTATAATCTGCAACATCTGCGAGCAATCTGCAGTATATCAAGCTTTTGTAAATAAAAATAAAAAATAAATTGAAACACCAGTATGGCATTATGCATTATCCTCCATGCTTTAAGAGAGTAGTCTGATATCCTTTTATACTTTTAATCTAAATGTGTAAGATTTTATATGCTCTTGATAGAAGTAAATACTAGTTTCAAAAGCACCAAACCCTGTCCTTAGACAGTATTCATTTGATCGTTCTTCTTAACCTCACATTTAGGAAACTATTGAAAACTGATTTATTTGATAAATAGTACTGATTATTATTCGCATTTCAAAGTGGGTTTTCTTTATTAGGCTATGTATTTTTATTGATTCTTATTTGATGTTTTTTAATTGATGTTATTTTTAATGCTCTGTGTGTTGGAAATTGTGTTATAAACTGAAATGTTCCAGTTTTTCTGTTGTGAACCGCCCAGAACTATTGTTAGGGTGGTATATAAGAAAATAAATTATTATTATTACTGTATGCAAGAAGAAATTGTTCTCTTTTTATTTTAATAAACAGTTTTGCTAATCACTGTTACTATAGCAGACAAATTAAGTCCATCTATTTCTTATTGCTAATATTATTATTCTGGAGAATAAGATAAATAAAATTTTTATGGAATTAGGGGAATAACTTTAAAACTAAGTAATGCACATGTAAGTGACATAGCATGTATATCAGAAGGAATACATGCTTATCATATGGTATAATTACTGCACCCCAGTTTTCAAATTAGCTTTTTTCATTTTTCATACTACTGTTTTTTAAAAAGGAAAATATCTAACATGATCTTCCTTGCCGAAGAACTCCTGTGTTACAATGCAGCCTTGTTATGTCCAAATTGCTTCAGCATAAGAGAGGTTACTGAGTTAAAAAATACTAATTAATATAAGCTTTGGAATACTCCCCCCCCCCAATACACACCCACCCACCACCACCTTTAAATTCTCAGGGCTTTGTTAAAGGAGGAGCTGTTAATGTGTCTGCCCCTTTGCAGCTGTTCCGTGGCTTTAGCTTTCTTAATATTATGCTGCTTTTTAGACTTGACAGAAGGGATTTTTTTTTTTATTAAGGCAGTGCAGCCTTGTAGCAAAATGGATTAAGCAGCTGCATTGTGGGGAAGCACAAAGAAGTTATTATGGTGTCTGTTTCGGAGGGGGGAGGAAGTAGAATAGAAGGGGACTATATATATTCGACTGCTGTTGATGCTGATTGTTGACTTGCCATCTGCCAGATCGAAAAAAGAAAAAAAATGACAGCTCCAGCAGGGTGTTCAAGAGGTTGTTGGGAGAGACGCATAAACATGTGCAGATGTCGAACTAAATAATAGCTAGAAATTGATATGGTTTATGATAATGCTGTTATATGGCGTGGGCACTATTGCAGTATATATTAGTTAATACTCAAATATTTTTCCACATTTTGTTTGGGAAAAGTGCAAAATTTGTCCTCTGTACATAAATATGTATTTATCTCACTCCTAGATAGTTGAGATAGCTAATTAGCATTTCACTTCTGTTTCAATGAAGATATTTGATTCAGAATACTGAAAAGCCTAATACAGCCCAATTATCTATGTATTTGGTCAGTGAAACTCAGTTGTTCCTTATTTTCTCCTCCCACCAAAACAGCTTGCCTCCTATATACAATGATAAAGCCAACTATTATTTCTGGTGAGGGAAAAGTGAGGTTGCTTACCTATAACAGGGGTTCTCTGTGGACAATAGGATAATGTAGCCCATTTGGTTAAAGCCTTCTGTTGGCTGTTTATCGGGACTGCTCTCTCCAGCTTGATTATGTATTTTCTTTTGGACCAAAAGGATTAGCTTTTCTTGCCTTGCCAATATCATTGTCTGCCTCAGTCAACAGCATTCATGCAATACAAAGAGTAAAAAGACTTGTTCTAGAAGTTATGAGTAAATGAAATAAATGTTTTGCCAATTGTCTTATTTATTATATTTCTTTTGAAGGGATGGCTGGCAGAGAGGTGTGTCTGCATTAACTTCCTGTTTATGGAGAACCTCCATTCTCTGAGGACAAGCAGGCATAATATTCTCACATGTGTGGGTGACATCATCCATAGAACCCGGTATGGACATTATCAAGTGCACTGTCACTTTAAATATTTAAACAAACTGATATGTCCCTATAGAAATAATCTGAGCAAGTGGGAAAATTCAAATCAAACAATTGTAATAATATTAGTGAAGGTGTATCCTCAGTGTGACCATGCAAGCTATCGGAACAAGACTCCAGGCTTAAACTGATTTGGCAGGCTATATTGCAAGCCACACTTCCTGGGTTTTTGAATAAGGTTACTTTAAATATTTAGACAGTGCCCGTATCACACATGTGCTTGTGCTTTCCTGCCCGACGCTGGCTCACAGGACCATCAGTTCTTCATTTTCTGCGGATCTGAGAAACTCTTTCTTCACTGCTCTCTTCAGCGTGTCAAACATTTACTTTTGTTTTTGCCATCACATACTTATTTTCATTGCTTTCCCTGAGCCCTGTTTTACTCCTGGGAGTGTCAACCATTTTTGACATCCTAGTTATTCAAGCTCCCTGGACAATTGAGCCCTTTGACTTAGCATTGGCCATTTTCCCTTCCATGTCAAAGAGGGTACTGAGTGGCTTTAAAAAATGTTCTTGATGTAATCATACCATTTGAGGCTCTGATTAGCATAATTAGTGTATCCAATGTCTGGATCCTACACATCAGGACATTCACTGTGTCCTCTGCTCCCACATGCAAAAAATGTCACTGAAAACCCAAAAACTTCAATTTGAAAAACATTTTGGTACTACATTGGCATCGAGAATGGCAGGGGACTCGGTATCTGACTCAATATCCTATGATACAGGCATTGACATTGGTGCCAAGTGCATCGACTCTGCCTCCAGAGTTTTGGGCATTTGGCTCCTTAAAGAGGCAGCACTCTACATCATTTTCATCTATGCCTCGAGTATCAAGAGACGTGGCATGTTAGAAAACTAAGAAGCACAGGCATTCTTCCCTTTCTAGACATGGAACTGCATCCTCCCAAGCATTGATTTTCTTGAAGCATAATAAGCATTGACACACCGAAGACTGCTCTACTTCCATCCAACCGATATCTCTTCTTGGTGTGCCTCAACATTGAGGTTTCCCATACCCCACCATCTAGTATTACTGACCTGCTTCCAAGCCAATGTCTCTTCTAGTACCCGCACCATCTCTCCATGAGGAGATCGTGGCTATGCTCAGACAAGAGCTTTTGGGGTACTGCAGATGCAGTCTTCACAGGCATTAAAGGCTTTCATGCCTGCCTCAGCCCATGCCAAGGATACATCAAAGTGTCAATCAAGGACAAGGTCATGCACCCTTGTTTAACATAGAGCATCAGGGTTGGCATGGACCCACTCAATGCATGTATCATTAGCAGCATAAGAGTTATCTCCTGGGTCATACCATCAACCTATACTTTGACGCAAAGTCAACGCTCCTCTCAACTAACATTCCCTGATACTACCAGGTAGTACTTTGAGGAGCCTGACTCAGATATTTGCAACCAATCAGATCAGGATTTGCCAGAAAACTCAGAAGGAATCCTATGGAATACCTTCTGTTCTTTCTCCACCTCAACAATGGAAGTCTGCCAGAAAGTATATGTTTTACTTGCTTTGTCAGTAGATGGGTCAGGCTTATCCCATCAAATGGAAACTGAAGAGGAATCTTGCTCTGAACATTTTGACCTCCTTGACTGTGAAGCACCACCAAATGAAAGTACCTTTGCATAGTGTTATGAAGGATATTGTATTTAAGAACTGGAAGAGCTCCCTCTCAGTCCAGGTAGCTCCTAAAAAGATAGACACAATTTATAGAATACAAAAGTGTCCAGGATTTGAATGAACTGAACTTCAGCACCATTCATTAGTTTTATGGTTTAATAATCTGTTATCTTTGGTCCCTGCAACAATCATATTGGAAACTAGAGCTTCTCTTCAGAAGTTGAAAAAAAAACAACCAAAGTATTATAGGTTAATTTTGGACCCCTCCTTGACATACAAGGATCAAATCACAAATTTATGGAACAAAGCCATGTATGTAATGAGGTAGCTGTGATTAGTAAAATTTTACTTTTTTAAACATCATTTTGCATTGGTAGTTCAAATGCTAATATCACAACTTTATTATTGTAATTATTTGTATTTGAACTTATACTCAAAAATATATTTTTAAAAATTGCAGCTGATTCAAAATACTGCAGTGAGGTTGATTATATGGTCTGAAGAGATATAATAGTATTTCTGTATTCTACAAGAAACTTTATTGATTACCTATAGAGCGATGTATCGCAAACTTTTTAAGTTGCTGGCACACTAATCTTGGGGCTTTGACTGGAGGGCACCCAGAAATGTGTAGTTGTCTTCCAGCCGCGGCCCCGAGCCTCCTATTACCATCGGTAGAGGGGTAGGGAGTGCTATAGAAGAAGAGATGAGAAGGAGCAGAGAAAGGCGCCGGCTGACTGACTACAGGATGTGCCTCCGGGGCACACTAATGTGCGGTACACTGCTATAGAGAAATGTGCGTTTAAAACTGTCTTTCATCATATTATACATGCAGAGGCTTCTGATCATCTTACTTTGTTCTTTTCACATTTGCATTATTCATCTAATAGACTGAGTAATACATTTTTATTTGCAGTTTCCCCCCCTTTAAAGTTATACATTGTAAATGTCAATTTAACTCTTCTTTTACATATGCTGCTGTTATTTGGAATGATTTACCTATGCAAATAAGGAAAGAAGTTAGTTATTAGAAATTTTGTAAAATGTTGAAAACATTTTGATATAATAGATTGCTATACGATAGATTGCTATATGATAGATTGTTGTTAAAGAATTGTAAGGATATCTTTTTATCCAAGGAATTGTGTTTTCCCATAGAATTAGTATAGCTTCTTTTTGATGTATATTGCCTTGAACTAAATGGTATTAGAGCGATTCATAAATCTTGTATTAGATTAGAGAAGCTGTTCTTTGCACCTTGGAGGTAAACTTGCTCTGGTATACTACCTGGACTGAGCTAAACCTCATAGAGGATCCTCCCAGCTCTTTTTGGCTTTTGACCTTAACTTGACTCAGAGTTCCTGTTACCAAGAGAACCATCTCCATATGGCTGGCGGACTATACAGTCAAACCTTGGTTTACGAGCATAATTTGTTCCAGAAGCATGCTTGTAATCCAAAGCACTTTGTATATCAAAGCAAATTTCCTTATATACGATTTGTTCCACAATCCAAAAACTTTAATACAAACTTTAATACATGGCCATTGCTTTGATACTCGCGTGACTCCTTTCACTCATCTAGCCTCCTTATTTTTTTCTTTCTTTTTTAATATTGTGCAAATCATCGATGTAGATACCATCTTGGAATGTTGGCCACTCGCATACCTCATTCATGCTTCTGGATGATTTCCTTCTTAACTTCCACCGTAATCATTTCCTTCTTAATATTGCCTTCCTTTTCATGCTTCTTCGTAGGGGCCATTGTTGCAGTAAAGTTACAGTACTGTACAGAATAGGCATCCCCACAGTTACGATGTGACGTGCCTAAACTTTACGTATGTATATTATGCATGCTCACTTGTATCGCACGCAAATTGTGCAAATCTGCACTGCGTGTATGTTATGCACTCATGTACAGCAGGTACATTGCACGGGTAAACTGTGTGCACGCTATGCGTGCTTGTATCATGGGCAAATTTTGCACTGTGTTTATGTTGTGCATGCCTGCGTCACGTTGTGATGTTTGTGCTATGTTCAGCTGTAGAGAATGACACGGGGAAAAAATCTGTCCCTGTCACCGGCCCACCATCCTCTGCACCGCCCCGTCACCGCCGTTCCCTTCACCGCCCCGTCACCATCACCGCCATCCCTTTCACTGCCCCCTCACCGCCACCGCCATCCCATTCACCGCCCCGTCACCGTCCCCGCTGCATCCATATAAGCCTTAGTACTGTAATATTTAGCTTATTCCTTTCTTATAAATCAAAGTTCCTGCTGCTGAACTAGAGAAAGAGATGTTCAGCTGGCAGGTCTTTGTTTATAAATTTTTATCAACACAACTAATATACTATTTTATCCTAAAGCAAAAAATAAATAAATAAATATAATTTTTTTTTCTACCTTTGTTGTCTGGTTTCTGCTTTCCACATCTTCTCATTGAATTCCTTCCATCCACTGTGTGTCTTCTTTCTGCGTCTTCCATTTGCTGTTACTGTGCCTCTCCCTTAACCCCCCCCCCCCCAATTGGTCTAGCACCCATCTTCTTCCCTCTGCTCCCGCATAGTCTGGCATCTGTCTTCTTCCCACACTGTCTTCCACATTTCCCTTGGGGATCTGTTCCTCTCCACCCTCCTTCAATGTCTGTTCTATTCCTTTCCACCACCACCCTTCCCTCCCTCCTTTACCATCTGTTCCTTTCTACTACCCTTCAGCTCCTCTCGCGTGGCCTATCTACCTTCCTTCCTCTTATTTTCATGGCACGTTACAATGTAATTTGTGCAAGCCACTGGAGCCTGCAAGCTCGGTCCCTGTCCCATCCCCACAAACCATCTCGCTTCTGTGCTCCTATTTTCTCCATTTCTAATATCTCCCCTATGTATCTGTCATTGCCCCCCCCTGTGTCCATATACCATCTCCATGGCATGTCCCCTTTATGTCTCTGTCCCTATGCCCCATGCACATAATTTCCCCTCTTTCTGTTACCTTCCTGTGTCCAGATTTCCCCTATCTTCCTCTTCCATACCAGTGTGTCTCTTCTTTTCAACCCCATCTAGCTTTTTTCCCTCTTTCTTCCCCCCCCCTGCTTCTAGCATCTGGCTCACCTGCCAGTCCTTCCCTTTCTTTCCTGCTGTGGGTTTTTCTTTCCGACTTCATCCCCTTGGCCCAGAATCCTTTTCCCTTTCACTCCCTCCTTCCAATTTGAGCTGGGAACACTAGCGATCGCACGGTCCCCGCAGCCACTACCTGCCTGCCCAATCGATCCTAGTGTTTAGCCAGCTCTCTCCCTTCTCCTCACCTTAGTTTATAGGTTTTCTTTTTCGGCGACCTGCACACTTTCCCAAAGAGCCGCGCACGCGCGGCCGCTCAGTGTTCAATCTTCTGCTCTGCTGCAACTTCCTGTTTCCGGTTGCGTCAGAGCAGAAGATCAAAACTGAGCAGCAGCGGGTGCGCGGCTCTCTGATAGCGTGCGGGTCGCCGAAAAAGAAAATCTACAAACTAAGGTGAGGAGAAGGGAGAGAGCTGGCTAAACACTAGAATCGATTGGGCAGGCGGGTGTGAGCTGCGGGGACCGCGCGATCCTTCATGCCTCACTGCGGGGACAAGACCATTCACCGCCCCGCGGGCGGTGAATGGCCTTGTCCCCGTCGCCGCAGCAACTGCTAGTTTTCTTCCCCATTTTCGGCGGGTGACCCGCGGCTAAAATGCGGTGGCCGCGGGTAAACCGCCACCGTGTCATTCTCTATTCAGCTGCAATCAATGATGCTCTCAGCGATGTGCGCACTTGTATGTGGCACGCGTCGATGTGCTCGTATTGCAAGACAACATTCATTTAGTGAGTTAAAATAAAATGTTTCACTCGTCTTGCAAAACACTCACAAACCACGTTACTCGCTATCCAAGGTTTGACTGTATTTCCATTGTGTATACTTGAGCTGTGCTGATGCTACCAGAGCTATGTAGCAGCCACAATGTCTGAGCTATGGCTGCCTTGGAAGCTCATTTCCATTTTTATCTATTCAGGACATCTGCAAAGTGGCTACTTGGTCCTCAAACCATACATTTACTTCTCACTACTGTATGGAACAAAATTCCAGAAGAGACAGTTGTTTTGGACAAGTAGTTCTGCAGAATCTTTACTTCCTGAGCGCCAATGTTCACTTCAACCCTCTTTAAATTTCGCCAGGCTTATGTTTATATATTATTATCCTCATCCAGAGTCACAATTCTGGCATCTTGACAAACCCAAATGTGAGAATATTATGCCTGCTTGACCTCAGAAAAAACAAAGATACTTTCCTGTAGCATGTGTTTTCCGAAGACAGTAGGCATATATTCTCACAACCTGCCCACCTCCCCTAGTTGGTGTCTTCGCTTTATTACTGAACTGAGAGTTCTGCGAGCCAATGTTGGGCAGGAAGGCCCTGGCACGCGTGCAGTATGGGCACTGTCTAAAACTTTAAAGTGACAGCGCACTTGGTAGTGTCTGTACCAGGTTCCAAGGATGTCATCACCCATATATGATAATATATGCCTGTTATCTTCAGAAAACACCTGCTATAGGTAAGTATCTTTGCTTTACAGGTAAATAACCTCTCTAAGACAATTGATACAAAAGGCAAAATTAAACATCTCTTAAGTGTCTTATTTATGGAATTTGCTACCATTCACAATCCAAAATAAAATGTGTTTTTAAAATATATTCTTAAACTATTGTAGAATCAATATTAGTATCAATTTTTAATATTTAATTCACAGTTTGAACAAGTTGGTCAAAGCAGTTTACAAAATTAGTATTATATGTAAGCTTGAAATCTTTTGGTAGCCCTCAAAGCTCTCTTGTATTCACAATGTGGCCCTTTACATGAAAAAATTGGAGACCACTGTTTTAGAATAAGCAATTAGAAAAGTGAAGAAGTGAACGTATTTTTCCAATGCTTTTCTAGGAAAGGAGATACAAAAAAGACTTTTCATACAAGTATGTTTATTTCTAGAACAGCAGCAAATAAAGTCTATGGGCTCCTTTTACGAAGGTGCGCTAGCGTTTTTAGCGCACACACCAGATTAGTGCGGGCTATAGCGCGCGCTAGCCGAAAAACTACTGTCTGCTCAAGAGGAGGCGGTAGCGGCTATTGCATGCTATTCCGCACGTTAAGACCCTAACGCGCCTTCGTTAAAGGAGCCCTATATGTTAAATACTTTGACACCTTCTCAGGAAAGATATAATTAGTTTCAATACTTTATAAGCGCGATGAGAAAATATTCAGTTGCAAATAGTTGATGTAGAAAAGTGTACAAATAAACAAATTTACTTTTAATATATATTATATGGAATAATATAATTGAAAGAATGCACAAACCTGAACTGAGAAGTCCTACAACATTGCATGCATTTTAGGATCTATGAAGGTTCCTTTCTAAAATAACATGCTGCAATGATTGTCTCTGCAGTGGTAGTATCCTATGGGTGGACCCATTTTAGAAATGCAGACATTGAGAACATCAAATATTGACCACCCCTCCAGATAGATAACAGTATGTCAGATTTAGCATTGCATAATCTAGGTCAGGGATGAGCAACCATGGCCCTCGTGGGCCACAATCCAATCGAGTAACATTTCCACAATAAAAATGCAAGAGATTGATTTGCACATACTATTTCCATTGTATGCAAATAAATCTCATGCCTATTTATTGTGGAAATCTTTGAAAACCTTACTGGGTTGTGGCCCTCGAGGATTGTGGTTGCCCCACCCCTGCTCAGTGTGGTGATTATAGACCTCCGACATTGCAGTACTAAAACTTAGGGGGCAAATTCTATAAATGGTGTCCAATTTTAGGCGGCCTACCATTGTCTATCAGCCTATTGGGACACACTTTTTTTTTTTTTTAAAACATCCTAAGGCAGGCCACCTACATTGTAGGCACCTCCGCGAGCCTAGTGAGCCGCAAAGGGCCGCCTAAGGCTAGGCTTGGGTGTAGCTTTGCCATAAAGTGGCCTTAGGCGAACTTAGGTGACCCTAGGCTCCTCCCTAGGCTCCTAATTATGTAAGCCAGCAAAATTCTGGCCCTACATTTCAAGCAGATGTGGCTGCTGAACTGATCACAGCAAGGAAATCTCCTTGCGATCAGTTTATTGGCCGCAGCAGGGAACCCATTCCCCCCTCTGCGAAGATGACATGCAGGAGGGATGGCCTGTCCCTTCTGCCGGGACCACCAAAGGCAGCCCAGCCCCCCCTGAATGTCTGTGGCAGGAGGCGTGCCCAATTCCTCCTGCTGCCACCCCACCGACATACCCCAGCAGGAGGGATGCCCAATCCCTCTTGCCGGAACCCCCTACCTCCCCAAAGATCTTCGGCAGGAGGGATACCCAGTCCTCCTGCCAGACCCCATCCCCTGAAAGGTAGCCCACCTGGACCCCTTACGTTTTTTAGGTGGCTGGCCAGAGGGATCCTTCCTGTCTCCAGCTGGCACTGCTCCTTCCTGGTGCATTGTGGGATGCACCGAGGATGAACTTAAGGCCCTGATTGATCCAGGCACTTAAGGCCCCTCCCATAGGGGTCCCATAGGGGTCTTAGGCACTTGGGCCAACTGGAATCTTAGGCCTCTCAGTGCATTCTGGGATGCACTGGGAGTGGCCTAAGATTCTGATTGGCCAGATCCCTTAGGCCACCCCCCATTTCTAGGTGGATTCCAACAAACATACATAATTTATAACAAATACATTAGAACAGCAATTACTTAATAAACTTCAAAACACTTAAAAATCTAGAAAATCGACATTGATATACCTAAACAAAAACGTTTTCAATAAAACTTGAAACAATCAACATTACCAAGCCCTCATAGTTGCTCAGGTAATTGGTTCCATAATTGTGGTCCATGCATGTAGAATACAGATTTCCTATATTCCTCATGGGCATTACTGTTCAAGGAACGTAAGTTCCATTAGCGATAAATTCAAAGGGAGTCTAACAAAACTGGAGATTTTCTGCCAGCCAATGTTTTAAAAACAAGTAGCAACAATTTATAACGAATATGATACCAATTAGTAACCACTGCAGTTTTTTAAGAACAGGAGAGATGTGTTCAAATCTAGAAGTTCCAGTTATTAAAACTGTCCACAGAGTTCTAAGCAGCCTGTAAAGATCTCAAATATTTCTTTGGAATACCCATTAACAAGGAATTACAATAGTTAAAATATGGAAAAATTAGACTTTGAATAACTAAACGAAAATTAGAACTGGTTAACACTGACTTCAAAGGGCATAAAAGCCTTAGCTTAAAAAATATTTTTGCAATGATATCACTCTTTCATCTTCAAAGATGTATCCAAATAAACTCCTAATGTTTTAAGTGTTCTTACAAATGAAATCATCACTTCCTTAAATGTAACCAGTGTTGTAAAATCATGACTAACATAACTTAAAAGCAAAATAATTTTCCACATTCATTTTGAGACAATTATCATACAGCCGATTACTAATCTTATCGAAAGAGAAATTCAAGAAATCTAATGTTTCAGTATGACAGCAAAATCTTAAATGCAAACTGAATATCATCAGCATAAAGACACTATCAACTCCCAAATATTTCAACACTGTGCAAAGTGACATAAGAAAAATATTAAATGTTGCTGAAAGAGATGAACCCTGAGAAACTTTATGACGCTGGCCCCACTCTTTCATCTTTCACATTGTTTGATGCCCTTTAAGCCCGCCCCCACTGATGTCTCTTTTGACGCCAGCCCTACTTTCTCTTTTTCTGCCATGTCATTTCACGCCCTTTTCACTGGCTGCCCCCTACAGACGTCACTTTTTTACGCCGGCTTCATTTTATCTGCCACAGTATATTGTGCCCTTTTTACCAGCTGGTAGGATGTGCAGATTTTCAAATTTTGCTTTCTTGACTAAGGAAGGTCACACAGTAGCTTCTGCTTCAGTAAGTTACATATTTTGCTTTGCTTTGCACTCCGTTCATATGTTTTTCAATATGGAGGTCGGGTCATAAGAACATAAGAGTTACCGCTGCTGGGTCAGACCGGTGGTCCATCCTACCCAGCAGTCCGCTCACGTGGCGGCCTCCAGGTCAAAGACCAATGCTCTAAATGAGTCCAGCCTCACCTGCGTTCGTCCCAGTTTAGCAGAAACTTGTCCAGCTTAGTCTTGAAACCCTGGAGGGTGTTTTCCCCTTCAACAGACTCCGGCCCCTTTCTGTTTTAATTTTCAACTCACTGCGTTCTTGACTTATGAGTCCTACAGGTCAGTGGGGTCTAGGCTCCAGTGTTCATTGAAGTAGTTTGAAATTTGAAATAAAGATTTGAACTTTATACTCCTGTGTCCAACTTTATACTCCTGTATCCAGGAACAAGTTCCACGTGGTGTGCTTTATGGACATCTCTTGTTTCTTTGTGGTAGCTTGGTCTTTTGCCTCTGTCCTTGGGACCGCAGTTGTCACAGCAGGTCCCTCCAGTGGCTTTGTGGATTATATGCCCTGAGAACACCATGTTTCTTTTTTTTTTTTTTTTTTAATCTTTATTGATTTTGAAACTGATAGTGCAATACAATTGGTAAATCATAAAATATTGCATAGAACGCACTAATAACTATACAATTATTACATTAAACAGTCATTTACTCCCATCCTCATCTTAATTATTAATACAATAAAATATATGATGTGATTTCAATATTATAATTAAATAATTTAACTCCTCAAAGTACATTTCCCTCCCCCTACCCACCCACCCTTCCTGGATGTGTAAAGAAATCTAATGAAAAGGGAAGAAACATGACCCTTACTGTAATGCAACAAAAGTAGTCAATGGACTCCATACATCATTAAAGGACTTACTAGTCCCCAAACGTTCCGTCATCATTCTTTCATACTTATATGTACCCACCAAAAAGTAATTACCGGTAATCCTGTCATGGTTCTTCTAATTATGTGTGATCAGTTGAACAGCTATTCCCGTCATGATCAGGAAAAGGCGACTTTTATACTTATCTAAAGTAGGCTTAACATGTAGTAATGTACCACAAATTACAGCTTCATAGGTTAAGGGAATAGATGACTCAAGAATAAGATTTATTTGTCCCCAAATTAATTTCCAGAAACTAAGTATCAATGGACAAAAATATAACAGATGATCCAAAGTCCCTATATTAATATGACAATGCCAACATCTATTAGATTTAGAATTATCTATTTTTTGTAATCCTATATAATAGAAACATAGAAACATAGAAAAAAAGCGGCAGAAAAGGGCTACAGCCCACCAAGTCTGCCCATTCCAAGTATCCCCCCCTCCTGAATTTACTTCCTTAAAGATCCCACAAGAGTATCCCATTTATTCTTAAAATCCGTCACGCTGCTGGCCTTTACCACCTGGAGTGGTAGTCTGTTCCAATGATCCACCACTCTTTCGGTGAAGAAGTACTTCCTGGAGTCGCCGTGAAACTTACCTCCCCTGATTTTCAGCGGATGTCCTCTGGTGGTCGAGGGACCCATGGGCCAGGAGATATCATCTTCTGGCTCGATGCGTCCCGTGATGTATTTATACGTTTCGATCATATCTCCCCGTTCTCTTCTTTCCTCGAGTGAGTACAGTCGCAACTTCTGTAGTCTTTCTTCATATGGGAGATCCTTGAGCCCCACGACCATCCTGGTGGCCGTTCGCTGAACCGACTCGATCCTTTGCACGTCCTTTCGGTAGTGTGGTCTCCAAAACTGAACACAGTACTCCAAGTGCGGCCTCACCATGGCTCTGTACAACGGCATCATAACTTCAGGTCTCCTGCTGACGAAACCTCTGCGGATACACCCCAATATTTGTCTTGCCTTGGAGGAAGCCTTCTCCACTTGATTGGCAACTTTCATGTCTTCACTAATGATCACTCCTAGATCACGTTCCTCCGTGGTCGTAACCAAGGTCTCGCCATTTAGTACATAAGCTCTACGCGGGTTTCTCTTGCCCAAGTGCATTATCTTGCATTTTTTAGCATTGAAGCCTAGCTGCCAAGTATTTGACCATTGTTCCAGCAGCAGTAGGTCGTGTGACATAGTATCAGGTAATGAGCTTTTGCCTACTATGTTGCAAAGTTTGGCGTCGTCGGCGAATAGTGATATCCTTCCTCTAAGTCCTTGTGTCATATCTCTTATGAATAAGTTGAATAGAATTGGGCCCAGGACCGATCCCTGCGGCACTCCACTGATCACGTCCGACGCTTCAGATGGGGTACCATTCACCACCACCTTCTGACGTCTGCCGTTCAGCCAATCCCCAATCCATGTAGTTAGAGTGTCTCCTAATCCTATCGATTGGATCCTCCCTGAGCTCATGGAGCATCTTCCAGACTGATTATATCTAGAATGGAAAATTATGTCCCCTATGCGACTTTCTCATGTATTAAATATCAGACTACCTAGCAATGCTAAGGACAACATAATTTTATTGGATACATGGAAAATAATTAAATTTATTGATAAACTAACAGATGTACTATAATGAAATCTACTTTACAGTCCTTATGGTTAAACTCCAAGATTCAAGTAGGCGGTGCTAGGATCGCCTGGAAGAATTGGATGCAGGCAGGTATTCGGACATTGGATGATGTTATATCTAATGCAGGGGTAGGAAACTCTGGTCCTCGAGAGCCGTATTCCAGTCGGGTTTTCAGGATTTTCCCAATGAATATGCATTGAAAGCAGTGCATGCAAATAGATCTCATGCATATTCATTAGGGAAATCCTGAAAACCCGACTGGAATACGGTTCTCGAGGACCGGAGTTCCCTACCCCTGATTTAATGAGAAACTGCTTGATTTTTCACGGCTGCAACCAATGTTCCCTCTAAGGATTGATGAGGTGTGTGCAAAAAAAAATATGCATGAGCGACAAGTTACATACTCCACAAATTTATGAGCAGGCACGGAGGACGCATTTTTAAACAAATGTAGTTTATCCTTGTACTCCTTATGTATTTTTAATCATCTATGGATATGTTTGTATGTTTATTGTTCAAATGGTTTTATTTATTTCCCCAAATTTATTTTTGTTATACGCATTGAAAATATTTGATATTGCGTTTAAATCAAAATCTCAAAATACTTGAAACTTGAAACGAGTGCCCATGAGATTGTGGGAGGGTTAAATACTCAAAACTTATAAGAATAACAATTTACTTAAAGTTTTTGCTTCGCCAGCTTTCTGGTATCTTTACATACAGTGGCGTACCTAGCATATGTAACACCCGGGGCCCATCATTTTTTGGCACCCCCCCCCTCATCTGTACGAAAAACATGATTTTTAGTAACAAGCCACACGTCACACATGAGTACCTAGGAAAAGGCAGCATCTTGTAAAACTAAACAAGCCAGACCAGCACAGATCAATCCTACACCGTCAATCCTAACAAAAAATTATGTCTTTCGAACACACAGAAAACACCTTCGCCTAGTATGGAATATGTCATCACAAACTAACCCCTCCCCCTTTTACAAAACTGTAGTGTAGATTTTAGCCACGGTGGTAACAGCTCTGACGCTCATAGAATTCTGAGCATCAGCGCTGCTACCACCACGGCTGGCACTAAAAAACGCTCCACAGTTTTGTAAAAGGGATAAAATAGAAATACACAGCTTCAGTGCTCTAGCTCAGGGGTGCCCAAATGTTTGGGGCTTGCGAGCTACTTTAAAATGACCAAGTCAAAATGATCTACCAACAATAAAATTAATAAACACAAAGCACACTATACACTGAGAAAATGTTAATTATCATTCCTATTCTGGGGTTTTTTCAAAGAGATCAAGGCAGATGACTCTATGCATTGTCACCTCAGTAACAACCATACAAAAATAGACAAATATATCCCCTCCCTTTTTATTAAACCACGATAGCAGTTTTTAGCGCAGGGAGCTGCGCTGAATGCCCAGGGCTGCTCTCGATGCTCAAAGGCTCCCTGCACTAAAAACTGCTATTGCGGTTTAGTAAAAGGGGGCCATAGTGTAAAATATAGACAGCATATATAAATTCAGACACATTTTGATCACTAAATTTAAAATAAAATAATTTTTCCTACCTTGTTTGGTGATTTCATGAGTCTCTGGTTGCACTTTCATCTTCTGACTATGCATCCAATCTTTCTTCCTTTCTTTCAGCCTGTATGTTTCCTCTCCTCCAGACCTCATTCCCTCCCCTAACTTTTTCTTCCTCTCTCCCTGCACTTTCTTTCTTTTTTCTCTCTTATGCCCACTTTCTTTTTTTCTATTTCCCTTCTGTCTCTCTGCCTGCTCCCTTTCTTTCTCCCTACCCTCCACAAAGCTATTGCTGCCACCATTGGGGGAAACAGGCCCCAAAAGCCACCGCCGCAACCATCGGGGGAAATAGGTCCCAAAGCCACCTCCGCGGCTGCCCCAGGCTCTCTCTGCTTCCCACCGGGCCAACCAGCAATTCCCCGACGTCAATTCTGCCGTTGGAGAGGAAGTTCCGCCCAGCCAGGCAGCGATTGGCTGGCCCGAACTTCCTCTCTGACTGCAGCCTTAGGGTGGGTGCACAGCCGGGGCGGACCACCCCCCCCCCCCTTGGTATGACACTGAAGACATGGCAGAGGCTCCTCTCACGAATCCCCACCTGCGTCGGAAGTCTGATGCAGTCGGGGATCTTGAGAGGAGCCGCCGTTGCATCTTTCACCTTTAAAATACAGGCCGCCGCCGCTTCCTTTCACCTCCGCCCGCCCTCGAGTGAGCGACAGAATAAAGCGAATGAGCGACGCCACTGAAAATAGTGAGCGATCGCTCATGCGCTCACCTTAGAGGGAACACAACAATCATTTGGCATTCTAAAGTCTCAACAGTATAGGTGGTTGCAGTTGGAACACTGAACAAATTTTACCGACACGCAAAAATAATGACCATCCAATAATGATTGAAACCAATTGAACACTGAAGTGTAATATTAATTTTGCTCAGTCTGTGCATTAAAATATGATTAACTGTTTCAAATGCAGATGATACATCTAAGGACACTAAAATAAAACTGACACCTCTATCAAACCCAGTACGAACAGTTTCTAACAGAGAGACAATTAATGATTCTGTGTCTTCATCATCCCTGAAGCCAAATTGGAACTTATCCAGAATCTGATTTTCTGTCAGAAATTCACTGAAGAACACTCTTCTCAACAATCTTAGTCAAAAAGGTAGATTGGAGATGACAGTAATTGTTCACATTTGACATATCTAGAGTTTGACTCTTTAATAAACAAGTAACTGCTTTTGTTAATGCTTATGGCATACATTCTTCTTCAAAGATCTTATTCACAATCTCACAAATCACATACAAAGAGACATCCTATAATACATAGAATATCTAAAGCAAAAATCAATAATTAAATCAAATAACATCTGAATTTTAGATCTGGCAGTTCTCGTATTAAGAAGAGCACACTTTAAAACCATTGTACAAAAATCAATAAATTCATTGGCACATGGGAGAGGGACATTCTCTTGATAGAGTTTTAGGGACAACCCTTGGTACCAAAATACTATATCTTACAGAGCCTGTCAAAACCAGAATAAAATGCAAACAAATGATAAAGCTCTTAATAAAGCAACTACCCACACAGCTAAAGTGATATTTTTAAGCACAGTGACCCAGGTGTTATGCAGAAAGTCTCGCACTCTCTCAATATTGGTCTCAGATTTAACTACTAGCAATGTGTGAGGTTGCTCGGGCAACTGGGCGGAGCAGAGCTCTCATGCCCAGCAACACAGTCGGGAGAGATTCTCACACTGGCAGTAAAATTGGAAGAAAAACAAAAACGTGGGGTGGAATTGTTGATAATCAAAAATCACAACCTCTTATTCATTATTACAAAAGAAGGAGGTAAAACTGAACCTTCTAAATATTTCTCAATATATATTTATTGGTTTAATGGTGGTGAGACCTCAGATATTCTTGACCCGACTCATTATGGAGCAGCAAAAGCTGGTCTACTTGGTGGGTGTCTTTATAATCACTGGTCGATCACCACCTCCAACCCAATGTAAACCTTTTGTCATATTAAAATAATAAATATTTTATTACATTATGTTTCATAAATATTTTATAAACACTGTAAAATTGGAAGCACAGGACACATACAGTGAACTGGCAAATGATGTTTTCAGGCTCAGTGCCTCGGTTGATAAGCACAATATATAATCAATAAATAACATTCAGCAGTACATTAATTTTTTTATTTATTTAAAATATTTCTATTCCGTTTACAGCCTAAGTGGATCACAATAGTCAAATACATAAAATCAAACATGGGTACATGACAGACTTACAATCCTTTACTTAGCAATTTATTTTTTTGTTTTTAGCATTCAGTAGCTTTTTCAATTAAGACTATTTAAACAAAGTGTAAGGGGTTTTGAGGCAGATGGAAGCTTTGGGTAAAAAGAGCATTGAAAATTCAAGATGGCCGCTGTCAGCAAATTTGCACCAAAAACAGCCTGTGGGGCTTCCCTGAAGTTTATAAAAACTCAGGGAAAGGGATTTTGGAGATGGGGGACCCTAACTCTGGCCCCAGAAACCTTTAAAATCTGATTTTTACCTGATGTCTGCCTATGTCAACTTTTCTGCAGCCTGACTGAAGGGAGAAATCCTTCCAGAAGTGATCTAGAACTGGAGAACTTCAGGCTGCCATTTGGACTGGTACTGACTGTGACCTCAATGACCATGGATTCTCACACTGCGAGGGGGGAGTGAAACCCAAAGGGCCTAATACAAGAGCCCCATAGCCTACACTCAAGTCTCTGATAAATTAGAAGATGAGCTAGCTCCTAGGGGATGGTCCCCAAGCTTCCAAGATCCACAAAGCAGGCTGCCTCAGCAGGACACACATCTGGAAGCCCTTGGTCATTTGAATGGTGAGTTGCTTCATGGTAGTGTGCCAATCGGCCCACAGCAACCTAAGCAGCTGACATTCACCTCTCGCATTGATGGCTCATACTGCCCTACAGTTACTATATCTGGTCACCAAAAAGGTTCCAGTTATCCACTCATGGTACACATTAACCACAGCAGTCCATAAACAGTTCACAAACTGCCATTTCTAAAATGCTGCCATCCTTGGCAATGACCATGTCTTTTTCAGTGTCTGATAAATCATACTTTTTCTCCATGACAGCCACAGTTGCTATATTGGCAACTTGCTGACATCCCATGATGTCTGCATACAACACATACATTCGTTCATTGGCTGTACATCCCTGATGTAAGAGGTAGGCAGTGGCCATAATAATGTGACCGGCCATGTATAACTCATATAAAACAGGCATCTGGCTCACTGGTAACTAGAGGAGTGGAAATTCAGTCTGCCTTTGTGCAATTTTATCAAGCCCTTTATGATAAGGGACAGTGCGATGTCGCTCATATGGAGACTTTCTTCCAACAGTTGCACCTTCCCTCACACTGGACCAAATGCTCCCTTTTTGGGAAGAGAGATCGAAGCAGCAGTTAAGAGACTCAAGCTGGCAAAGGCACCTAGAATAGATGGGCTGGGGCCTGAATTTTACAAAATCTTTGGACCTCACTTTGTGAGCATGTTACTTGATCTCTGCCAGGCATTTAGTACACCTAGACAGTGCACTGGCCATCTGACGCATTCCACTATAGTGATTTTGCCCAAGCTGGCAAGACACCCGGAGCTGCTGGGGTTGTACCATCTTATCTCATTATTGAACTAAGACAATCAAGTTATTCACAAGTGTCTTGACCCGATTGAGCAAAGTTCTAACTTTACTGGTCCATCCAGATCAAACTGGTTTTGTCCCAGGCAGTTATGCCTATACCAGTATCCTCAGGACACTAAATGCGCTGCGTATCATGGGGCATGGGCAGGGGATGCTATCATCACAAGTTTAGATGCTGAGAAAGCATTCAATAAAATATTATGTGATTATCTCTTACATTACATTACATTACTGACTTATATTCCGCCTGTACCTTTCAGTTCTAAGCGGATTACATCAGAACGATAACTGGACATTTCCAGGAAGAGAAATACAAATTACAATTAAGGCGTAAGGACTAAAGCAATTTTGATGAGTGGGTTCTAAGAGGGGGATTGAGGGGAAAAGGAAGGGATTAGGACGTTTGGGTGAATTTCTTGAATAGTAATAATCTCTTCTGGATCTTACCTCAGCTTGGCATCATGAGTGTACAAGCCTTGTATAGGCAGCCAACAGTACAGATATTGATTAATGGAGATCTTACTTCTCAGTTTGGTTTGGAGAGGGGGATGAGACAGGGATGTCCCTTGTCCCCTATGTTATTCATCCTCTCATTAGAACCATTGGTGTGTTTGCAGATGATATGCTCATCTTCTTAGATCGTGTTTCACCAGCTCTGATCAACCTTATCAATTTGGCTTCTTCACTAGTCTCATAATTACAAGTAATTTAGAAAAATCTATAGCTTTGGCCCTGGGATTGTGAGCTTAGGCAACTATCTTCAATGAGTCAAGGGATTCTTGAAATATCTAGGTGTTTATCTCCATGCTAATGGAAAACAGCTCTATCAAAAAAATGTTACAGAAAAATTGAGTTGTGTTAGGGCCCTCTGCCTCTGATGGAGAGATTTTCCCATATCCTTTATGGGACAGATGGCCTTAGTTAAAATGGTTCCTTCCAAAGATGAGTCTTCTTTTTGGAGATTAGTGTCATCCTCTGAGTTCTTCTTCACTCAGAGGGTGGTGGACACCTGGAATACGCTTCCAGGAGAGGTGATAGGACAGAGTACAATACTGGGGTTCAAAAAGGGACAAGATTTCCATTGCCCTCACAAGGGCTTCCCTTTGACAATCCACATATCTAAGGTACACGGGTCAATGGCATGAATTGATTTTTTATTTCTAACAGCTATTCCCAGTGGTTTCCAGGTCTAATATAGGTACTCATAATATCTGACCACACTTTAATATCTATGGAGTTCGAAGGGTTGGGTTGCCAGAGGGAGGGTAAACCTAGATGGCATTTTCCAGCTTATCTTTATAAGGATCAGGCCTTTCGCTTATTTCTGGAACAGAGGTGAAAGGAATTTTGTGCCCATAACCAAGAACATGTTGACAATCCACTTCTGTTTTAGGATGCAGCAAAAGCTGTCCTGAGAGGGGATATTATCACCTACAACAGAAAATGCAAGAAATAACTGACGAGTCAGCTCTTGTCTTTGATACGACTCTGTAGAAGAGCCAAAGAATTGTATCTCAAAACACCTTCCATGACTAATAAGAATTCTTGGCTGCAAGCGCAAGTAGCACTTAATAATATTCATTAAAGAACACTGAGAAACATTGTTTATGGTAAATTTCGTTTACATAAATTTGGCAATAAGCCTGGAAAAATGCTTGTTAACTTGACTAAATCATGGGCAGACCCTACAATTATTTCTGCACTCCAAATAGCAGAAGGGAAAGTTGCAACTAGTCAAGGGTAATTAGAAAACATGTTTGAAATTTTACAAAAAGTTGTATAATTCAGATTCTCGGTGCTCCGAATCTGCTGTGGATGATTGGCTGGGATCAATGGCATTGCCCACTATTCCGGTCTCTGCTCTTGCCCAACTTAATGCCCCTATTTCTGACAAGGAGAATCAACAGGTCCCTGGACTTCTTATTAAAATCTTCTGGCCCAGATGGGTATAGCAGTGAATTCTTCAAGATTTTGCAGCCTCATCTAATTGGCCTACTAGAAAGCTATTTCACACACGCCATTAAGAATACTTTGATTTCAGTATTACCAAAACCAGGGAAAGATCACATGTTACAACAAAGGAGTCATGAGGAGGAGATGTCAGTAATTCAGCCACAGGTATGCAGTTCAAAGCTCACTTTATTGATAGTAGCACTGTGAGGACTTGAAGACTCGCTTTGGACACTATTTTCCTGCTCGCTTCTAAATTTGACCTATATTGAATTCTCTATTTATGTGATATAACTACCAGCCATTGAGACTCTTGACAAAGGCATAAATGCTGAAACACTGTCAGTGTCGAGTCTTCGAGTCCTCATAGTGCTACTATCAATAAAGTGAATTTTGAACTGCATACCTGTGACTGAATTACTGACATCTCCTCACAACTCCTTTGTTGCAGTGGCGTACCTAGGGTATGTGGCACCCGGGGCCCATCATTTTTTGACACCCCCCCCCCCCCATGTAAAAAAATATTTTTTGTAATGACCATGAAACGGAATAAATGGTCAGAATAGAAACAGGCAGTGAAATTTTTTTTTATTGAACCTCATATATTACATTACATTACAAGCAGCGCTGTTACAAACATATTCTGAAGGTCAATGCTAAGGTTAACAAAGTTTCCTTCCTTGGACCAGAAGGAGATACTGACAAACCACTGGAAGAGATTCCAAAACAACTACCCAGGAACAACACCCAAAGACCCACTCAGTGTGTGACCCAGTTGAGTGGAGTGGACTAATTAGGGGGTGGAAATGGGCCCGAAGTTTGCTCAGCAGAATTTCCCAGACCACCTCTTCCTCTCAACACATTGACACGCTGCCACCACCACCACCATTAGGAACATCTCACCGGATAGGCCAGCAATGCTTATAAATTTTATAAAACACATTATTATATTTTCTTATAAAGCACATATTTTAACTGAACTCTGACATCCTCAGCCTTTCCATTCACAAAAATAGAAGGAAGAAAAGTTCCCATTTCCTGCTGTCTCATGTCCCCGGCCTATACAATATTTTTCTTCTGCAGACCCTTCAAAAGTCTGACCAAATCCTCGTTTCACTTGCATTATAAAGTATTGAGGATGCCATCTCTCCCCAATCCCAGGTCCTAAAGTCTACGACAGTATCACAAACTAGTGCTGCCAGATTCAGGAAAAAAATTTTCGATTCAGCCTATTGAATTGGTTTATCGATTTGATTTTAATGCCCAATTGGGTGTTTTTTTCAAACATCCTGGTGGGTTTATTTTATAGCTTTTTCACCCCCCCCCCCCCCCCTTTGGCTTCTCCTAACCACATTGGTGCTGTGGTGTAAATAAAATAAAGAAACAAAAAGGACTTTTCCTCTCTCTGTTAAATCCTAGCTCATGTTTGCGGTCTAACACCAGCTCTGGCAGGATACACATTTCAAATTTGACATATTGTAATCACAAAACCGAAAATAAAATTAGTTTTTCTACCTTTTGTTGTCTGGTTATTTTTCAAATCTTGTTGGTCCAAGGCTCTGGTTGTCTTCTGATAACTTGCTTGCCAGGGTCTCCTTCTTCCTTCTTTCTGCATGCTAACCATCCATCTGCCATCTCTGTCCTCCCCGTTTGCCTTCCCTCCCCCGGATGTCTGGCATCTTTCCTTTTTTTCGTCTCCCTCCACAGATCCACCTTTTCTTAACTACCCTTTCATCCAGCATCTCTCCCTCCTTCCCCACCACCCCCGGGTCCACCATCTCTCTCTTTCTTTTCCCAACTACCCTCATAACCAGTATCTCTATTCTCCCCCTCCACAACATCCCTTGTGTCCAACTTCTCTCCCTTTCTGTTCCTACCCTCCCTAAAACCCATGGTCCATCATCTCTCTCCCTCTCCTCTATTTTCATACCCATTATTTCTTCCCACCCAAAGTCCGGCATATGCACGTCTCTTTGAACCCCTCCCCCTTCCCTCCGTGTACTTCTGCACCAGGGCCCCCTCCCCTGAAGGCCTGTCCCCCCCTTAAAGGTCTGCATCCCACCCCTGAAGGCCTCTCCCCCCCCCTTTAAGACCTGCACCCCCCGAATGCCTGTCCCCCCTTAAAGGCCTTCACCCCCCCTTGAAGGCCTGTCCCCCCCCTGGAAGGCCTGTCTCCCCCTCGAAGGCCTGTCTCCCCCTCGAAGGCCTGTCCCCCCTCGAAGGCCTGTCCCCCTCTCGAAGGCCTGTCCCCCCCTTGAAGGCCTGCACCCCCCTCTTGAAGGCCTGCAGCCCCTCTCGAAGGCCTGCACCCCCCTTCAAGGCCTGCACCCCCCCTTGAAGGCCTGCACTCCCCCTCAAAGGCCTGTTCCCCCTTGAAGGCCTGCACCCCCTTTGAAGGCCTGCACTCCCCCTCAAAGGCCTGTCCCCCCCTTGAAGGCCTGCACCCCCCAGTGAAGGCCTGTACCCCCTCTCGAGGGCCTGCACCCCCTCTCGAGGGCCTGCACCCCCTCTCGAAGGCCTGTACCCCCCTCGAAGGCCTGTCCCCCCCTTGAAGGCCTGCACCCCTCTCAAAGGCCTGTCCCCCCCCTTGAAGGCCTGCACCTCCCCATGAAGGCCTGCACCCCCCCTCGAAGGTCTGCACCCCCCTCTTGAAGGCCTGTCCCCCCCCCTTGAAGGCCTGCACCCCCCTCTTGAAGGCCTGCAGCCCCTCTCGAAGGCCTGCACCCCCCTTGAAGGCCTGCACTCCCCCTCAAAGGCCTGTTCCCCCTCGAAGGCCTGCACCCCCTTTGAAGGCCTGCACCCCCCTCTTGAAGGCCTGCACCCCCCCTTGAAGGCCTGCACCCCACTCTTGAAGGCCTGCACCCCCCTCTTCAAGGCCTGTACCCCCCTCTTGAAGGCCTGCACCCCCCCTCGAAGGCCTGCACCCCCCTCGAAGGCCTGCACCCCCTCTCGAAGGCCTGTCCCCCCCTTGAAGGCCTGCACCCCTCCTCAAAGGCCTGCATCCCCCTCGAAGGCCTGTCCCCCCTTGAAGGCCTGCACCCCCACTTGAAGGCCTGCACCCCCCTCGAAGGTCTGCCCCCCTCGAAGGCCTGCACCCCCCCCTTGAAGTCCTGAACCCCCCCTTGAAGGCCTGCACCCTCCCCGAAGGCCTGCCTGCACCCTCCCCCGAAGGCCTGCCTGTCCCCCCCTTGAAGGCCTGCCTGCCTGTCCCTTCCTTAAAGGCCTGTCTCCTTCCCCCCCCAAGGCCGGCCTGCCTGCCCGCCCGCCCACCCCACCCTGAAGGCCTGCACCCCCCCCCCTCCGCAGGACCACTCGCCCTCCCACCACCTCGAAGGACCGCTCATCCGCCCAGCTTGCCTGCACCATTTACCTGAAGCAGCCTGCAGCGAGATCGCGATCCCAGCGATCTTTGTGCTGCTTTGGCTCTGTTTCCTCTGCCGTGGTCCCGCCCCTCCTCTGACATCAGAGGAGGGCGGGACCGTGGCGAAGGAAACAGCTGAAGCAGTGCAAAGATCGCTGGGATCGCGATCTTGCTGCAGGCTGCTTCAGGTAAATGGTGCGGGGAGGAATCCAGATGCGAGACGTCGGGGCTGAACCGGACGCAGGGGGGGGGGGGGTGAACCGGACCAGGAGCACCCCCTCAGGGCTTGGCACCCGGGGCGGACCTCCCCCCATGCCCCCCCCCTTGGTACGCCACTGCTTTGTTGTGCCTTGATTGTCTCGTCATTGAGGCCTCCTTTTGGCTCCCTCTTTGGTGAAAGATCACATGTTACCAGAATCCTATTATCCTATTTCACTCATAAATATGGACTTAAAGATCCTTGCCCATATTATGGATAGGGAAGAGCAGACAAGGTTTGTGTCTGTAGAATGGCAGTGGCAATATTCGCAAACTGATCTTGGTTTTGGAAAAGTGTCGTCAAAAATTTGATTCAGAAAAAATATTTGATGGAGTGGAGTGTTTTCTTTATTCACTGTTGAATAGATATGGTTTCTCGAGATTCTTTGTTGACACAAGACTCTATATACTAATCCAACTGTTTCTATATTGGTTAATGGGTCATCTTCAACATCATTCCCATTATGCCTAGGCCCAGGCAGGGGTGTTCGGTATTCAAATAAAAATCTCAGGAAGGACATACAAAACTCTTAATTTTACTAATAAATTATGCCCTATTGGAAACCATAGGAGGGACCTACCTAGACACTACCAGGTCTAGCCACTGCACTCATACAAAGACCCACTCATTCACTTAAGTAGGTATTTGTATGAGTGCAGTGGGTAGACCTGGTAGTGTCTAGGTAGGTCCATCCTATGGTTTCCAATAGGGCATAATTTATTAGTAAAATTAGGTGTCCACTATTCCCCCATTTTGTACCTTTTTTTCTTAGAGCCTTTGTTATTGTGACTTAAGAGGGATGGGGATATACTTGGGCTTTCTTTTGGGCACTTGCACATAAAGGGCCAGATTCTAAAAAAACATTGCAGAAAGTTAGGTGCCAGCAGGCACCTAGATCATACCTACCAGCACTTAACTTAAGTATTTTAATTGGTTTTTAGTGGTGTGATAATTGTTGCACCATTAAAACCAATTAAAATTTTTTAAAATTAGGTGCTCTCTAGAGCCTGTACCTAGATCCATGGCGCCTGGCGGTACCTAGTGATAAAGCCCAGAAGTGGGCATGCTTAAGGGCAGTGCTGGACTTCAGCTTTATTAGGTGCTGCTGGCCATGATTCTCCAAGGACCCTAGGTGGTAAAAATGTAGACCTGTAAAACCCTAGCCTACATTTCTGGCGCATAGGGTCCCTGCTAGCCTCGATTCTGTAGCGACTCCTGTCCGTGATTGACACATGGTAGGCACTACTTACAGAATTAGCCCCAAAATGTTTTGCCTTTGCTGATGATATCATGTTACTCCTCACTAATCTTTTTCACTTCTTATCAGGAGTATTACACATGTTCAAATATTTTGGAGCTCTTTCGGGCCATAAATTGAATGTCTCTAAATTGGAGGTGCTGCCTTTGAATATACATATATCTCAAGAATGGCACAAAAAGATAATCTTGACATCATCAGCATCAAAGAAACATGGTGGAACGAGGAAAACGTCTGGGACACTGTGCTACCGGGATACAAGCTATACCGCAGAGATAGAGTGGGTCAAAAAGGTGGGGGCATTGCCCTATATGTCAAAGAGGGAATTGAATCTACCGGAGAGAACACGAAGAATAAGTTAGAGTCTCTTTGGGTCAAAATTCTGGGAACAAATGGAACAGAAACGAAGATCATTATCTACTATCGACCCCCAGGGCAGTCCAAAGAAATTGATGATGAAATGACGGACGAGATTAAATGCAACTGCAAGGGAAGCAACGTAGTTATCATGGGTGACTTCAATTATCCGTGGATAGACTGGAGCCTAGGCACGTCCGGCTGCACTAGGGAAACCAAGTTCTTTACAAATTGGTATGGATGAACAAGAGATCCAAATTTATAATAATGTGGACCCAGGGCTAGGTGCATAAGCTTATCAAAATCTGCATTGTTCCTTTTGTATTTCCCTAGACCCCAGTGAATCAGTATGTCAGTAGCCCATTTGCACCATTCATTTATGTTAAAAGGCATAGGGCCCACTTTCTCCACTATTCTTTCAATGTCACTATCTTTCATATGTCCCTGCAGCACTACAGTTACTGGAGTTGTGTCACTTATAGGGGTACTATTGGTATTGCTCTGGCCTGGTAATGAATTTTCCTCACTTTCGTTTGTCGGTTCTTCTTCCTGTTCTACATCTGTAGCTAGTTTACCTTTTCGCTGGCCTGCTACAAAAACAGTGTTTTGTTTTTCAATAAACTGACTACATGGATTATAGGGTGAATGATAGGGTGAATGTTGCACTGGTGCAGACGGCAGAATCTGTGAGGAGACAGCATTAACCTGTCCCGGTGAGGCACATTTTGACTTTAAATACTTTAATTCTGCCTTGGCCTCTTCTAATTGTTCATTTACAGTTAAAAAGGTATTTGTGGCCTGAACAATTTGGGTTCTTAGCATGGATATATTAATTTGTGCCTCATCTAAGTCTTTGGACAGCTGATGGCACTGAGTGTTCAAGTCAGTATTATCTTGTCTTAGGCTAATAAGTCCTCTACATAAGCCCTGAATGAAAAGGCATTTGCGTTTATCTGTTTTCTTTCTAAACTCCTGAGAATGAGAAACCATTTGTTTCTGAATATCGTGCCATGTGTTTTCAGGAAAATTACCCTCATATGGACCCCCTTTCTTGTCAAAATATTTGTGTACAATATCTGTGAGTTCTTGAAAATCAAAAGGGTTCATATTTGAGGCTGCAGAAGTCTGCCTTGGTTCGTGGGCCTTGCTCATATATTTCATGAGAGAGAATGGGCTTCTAAATGTCCCTGTCTGTGTGTAGCCTTTGAGATTGAAATGCTCCCACTGATGAAGGAGGGAGACTTTAGTTAATAGGTAGAAAAGCGAGGTAAAGCGTGTTAGGCAAGAGTCATTGGCATAAATAATACACTTATGCCCACACTTGCCCACACTGGTTACTACCTGAAATTTACAGGCAGAAGTTTAGCAGGATAAAATATAGAAGAGCAGAGGTGTCAGCTGCCAGTTCCAGTCCAGTGTGCACTGGGCCTTTCACCAGGGCAGAGACTGACAAGAAATAGAATTAAAAGCACAAGGTAAAAAAAAAAAATTTTTAAAGTTAGTACAGATGTGGCGTGTCTTAATTGAGTGACTGTTTTCACTTTGAACCCTGCTTTTCTTCAGAGCAGCTCAAATATTCTTACATGCAACACCCTAGCAAGCATATAATAGCAAATCATACAATGCAAACTGGCACAGGTAAACTACAAAGACTTTTGATAGTAAAATCTCACCAAATATAAAACCCAAAATATTACTGAAACTTTTCACAATTGTGTCATCCAGTCTAAACAATTTAAGGGTTCCAAAAGGACTTTTGATTTCTATCTCACTCTGTCTATCAATCAAAAATTGAAATAAAATCTCACCAAGTATAAAACCCCACAATATTACTGGAACTTTTCAACAGTGTGTCATCCAGTCTAACGTACAATCAATCTAAGGGTTTTCCAAGGACTTTTGATTTCTATATCACTCTGTCTATACATAATCCTATTGCACAGTGCATAAAAAAAACTTAAATTCTACTTACCCAAATGAAATCATCAGGAAGGACCGAGACAGAGCCCCCAAAATGTCAGTTTGAAAGTGGCCCCCACAATATTAGGTGGTAGGGGTTAAGTGAAAGGCGTACTGACAAACGCCAGGTCCCAGGTTCAGTTCCCTCACAGATGACTCACCAGGAAGTAGAATAATAGACACAACCAGAGGTGATTGCATAAAGAATATATTATAGAAATAGTCTTACAGAAAAGTAATATTTATAAGCATTACAATTAAGCAGAGAGCATTACACTTAAGCAGAGAGCAAGCAGTCTCACTGCCTTACAGAGGTCAGAGGCAGAGAGGGACATAGAAGCTTGTAGTTCTAGGAAGCTTCGTGTTAGATAAATAAAGGGAAGGATAGATAGAGAGAGGGAGAGTGAAGACCGAACCAGAGTGCCGAGCAAAGAGCCAAGAGGTAGTTAGATAGAAAGAGAGAGGGGTGTGTTGCAGAGAGTAGGCTTTTATACCTTGGAATCTTATTCTGAATAGAGAAAATATTGTATCTCCCAGTATCTTTCTGTTTAGAATTTGTAAACTGTTTGAGACAATGGTTAATTTAATTAACAAAGGAGGGTGAGAAACCTGATGGGATTAAGTCTCTGGCTTGATCTGTGCACCATTGTCCTAAGCACCCTCTTAATCAGACATTAACACCTTTTAGCTAGCCATGATTCAAGCAGGGCTACTTGAAACTTAGAATATATCAATCAGGGCTACTTAAAACAGTTTCCCTGCACTAAGGGTCTATCTGCCTTCCCATGCCAGGGTCAGATTGATATAATCTCCCAGAGGCCTCTAGGCTGACACCTGGATGCTGTAGGCGACTGCTTCCTGGAACAACTTGTCAAGGAAAATACGAGAGGAAATGCAATTCTGGACTTAATTCTAAATGGACTACGAGGACCGGTGCAAGGTGTAGAAGTAGAAGGGACGCTGGGAACCAGTGATCACAATATGATCCGCTTCGACCTGGACACAGGGGCGAAACATAAATCCAGAATGACAGCCACAGCGCTGAACTTCCGAAAAGGGAATTACGAAGGGATGAGACTTGTGGTGGGGAAGAAGATTAAGAAGAGGTTAGGCACTGTAAAGACACTAGAGCAAGCATGAACCCTTTTTAAAGACACCGCATATTAACAAGGGATTCAAAAGGAAAAAGAACAAGGAGCCGGCATGGCTCACTGTAGCGATGAAGGAAGTGATCAGAGACAAGAAAACTTTGTTTAAGGAATGGAAAAGGTCAAAAACAGATGAAACCTGTAAAAAGCACAAACAGCATCAAAGTAGGTGCCATAAAGGCGGTAAGAGGGGCCAAAATAAACTACGAGGAAAAAATAGCCAAGGAGGCCAAAAACTTCAAGCCGTTCTTTCAATATGTTAAGGGGAAACAACCCACGAAGGAAGCGGTGGGGCCATTGGATGACTATGGAATAAAGGGAGTGCTAAAGATGGACAAAACCATTGCCGACAAACTGAACACATTTTTTGCGTCTGTGTTTACCTAAGAGGATGTATGCAACATACCGGAAGCTGACAGGCTATACGTGGGAAACGAAGACGGGAAACTGACAAGTTTGACGGTCAGTCTAGAAGAGGTATGCATGCGATTGTTAGGCTTAAAAATGATAAATCCCCAGGACCGGATGGCATCCATCCAAGGGTAATCAAAGAACTGAAAGGGGATATAGCTGAACTGCTTCAACTAATAGCCAATCTGTCGATCAAATTGGGAAGGATCCCGGAAGACTGGAAGATGGCAAAAGTTACGCCGATCTTCAAAAAAGGTTCGAGGGATGATCTGGAATACTACAGACCGGTGAGTCTGACCTCGGTACCGGGAAAGATGGTAGAGGCGCTGATAAAGGACCGCATCATTGAGCACCTTGATGGACATGATCTGATGAGGACCAGCCAGCATGGCTTCAGCAAAGGAAGATCTTGCTTGACGAACTTGCTGCACTTCTTCAGGGGAGTAAATAGGTGGATAGACAAGGGTGACCCGGTCGACATTGTATATCTGGATTTTCAGAAGGCATTCAACAAGGTACCACATGAACGACTACTTCGGAAAATTGCGAGCCATGGAATCGAGGGTGAAATACTCACATGGATTAAAAACTGGCTGGCGGATAGGAAACAGAGTGGGGGTAAATGGACAATACTCAGATTGGAAAAGCGTCACCAGTGGAGTTCCACAGGGTTCGGTGCTTGGACCCGTGCTCTTCAGCATATTATAAACGATCTGGAAATTGGTACGATGAGTGAGGTGATTAAATTTGCAGACGATACAAAGTTATTCAGAGTAGTGAAGATGCAGGAGGATGGCGAAGACCTGAAACGTGACATAAACATGCTCAAGAAATGCACCACGACATGGCAAATGAGGTTCAATGTGGATAAGTGTAAGGTGAAACATTTCGGTAACAAAAATCTTATACACGAATACAGGATGTCTGGGGCGGTACTTGGAGATACCCCCTAGGAAAGAGACTTGGGAGTACTAGTCGACAAGTCAATGAAGCCGTCCGCAAATGCGTGGCGGAAGCAAACAGAATGCTAGGAATGATTAAAAAGGGGATCACGAATAGATCGCAGAAGATTATCATGCCGCTGTACCGGGCCATGGTATGCCCTCACCTGTAATACTGCATCCAGCAGTGGTCACCATACATGAAGAAGGACACGGTACTACTCTATAGGGTCCAGCGAAGAGCGACTAAAATGTTTAAGGGGCTGGAGGAATTGCCGTACAGCGAGAGATTAGAAAAACTAGGCCTCTTCTCCTTTGAAAAGAGGAGACTAAGAGGGGACATGATAGAAACATTCAAGATACTGAAGGGAATAGATTTAGTAGATAAAGACAGGTTGTTCACCCTCTCCAAGGTAGGGAGAATGAGAGGGCACTCTCTTAAAGTTAAAAGGAGATAGATTCCGTACAAACGTAAGGAAGTTCTTCACCTAGAGAGTGGTGGAAAACTGGAACGCTCTTCTGGAGGCTGTTATAGGGAAAAACACCCTCCAGGGATTCAAGACAAAGTTATACAAGTTCCTGCTAAACCAGAATGTACGCAGGTAGGGCTGGTCTCGGGGCACTGGTCTTTGACCTAGGGGCTGCCGCAGGAGTGGACTGCTGGGCATGAGGGACCACTGGTCTGACCCAGCAACGGCAGTTCTTATGTTCTTAAGAGGCAAAGGGAACAGCTCACAATTTAGGAGTTAATGTATGTCCAGATACTAGAATGTTGTATGCTTACAATAACCCTCTTCTAAGGAGTTCTTTGGAACAGTTACATCTTTGGGAAGTCCTCCCTCTCTCTCTCAGGAAAATTTTTCTTGTATAATATGCTTATAGTATTCAGGTGGTTGTACATATTATAATCCTTGCCACTTTATATGAAATATAGAGAATATCCTTTATTGAGAGCCTTCAACAGATTATATGTGGGCTGAGATCCCTACGAGATTGGTTTAATGGTCCAAGTCATTATACTCCAGGGATAATAAAGGCCATACTGTTGGCTCCCTTCATAGAATCTTTTATGCTGGAGCAGTTTTCAGCTGAAGAATATCACGTATTCATCTTGTTTGTTGAGGGATTAAAAACAAAGGACTTGATATTCAGCTGACGATGATCAGTGTTTTGCTGACTGCCACCAGCATTAAACCTGAAAATTTAGGCCCCCTTTTATCAAGCTGTGTTAGGGATTTTTATCCTGTGCTGTTGCGGTAAAAGCTCCAACGCTCATAAAATTCCTAGGAGCGTCATAGCTTTTACTGCAGTGGCCTGCAATAAAAAATCCCTAATGCAGCTTGATAAAAGGGGGCCTTAATGCTGGGCCATGTCCAGGCCTTGGCATTGAATTTCCAGATATAGGAAACCAGCTTAAACATAGCCGGTCAAATACAACATTCTTCACTTAATCAACTATGAAAAAACACATAAAATTAGAACTGCGTAGATTTCTTCTTTGAAGGTTATGCAGTTATCTTAACTGGTTAAGTGCTGAATAGTGACACTTGATTGGCTAAGTGCTGACTCCGCTTCCAGAATAGCCAGTTTCAGCTTGATTGCTAACCAGACATTTTCAGCAGCACTAGTTAAGTGCCGCTGAAAATGCCCAATTATCCCCAGACGGGTGATTTAAATGGCCAGAAACCTCTTCTGCTTGAATTGTTTTGAATATTGGACCCCAAATTGCTTACCTGTAATAGGGGATCTCATTAGATTAGTGGTCGGCAAACTGCGACTCGCGAGCCGCATGCAGCTCTGTAGCCACTTGAGTGTGGCTCGCGGCTCATCTAGAGCAGGGGTGCCCAACCTGCTTCCCTTCCCTTCTCACTGTCCTCCCCCAAGCCACCACCATTGAGGAACAAGCTGCCACCGCCGCCATCAGGGAACAGTTTGCCACCACTGCCATCAGGGAAATAGGCTGCCACCGCTGCCATCGGAGAATAGGCTGCCACCGCTGCCATCGGGGAACAGACCAGCGCCGAGTTCTGAGCTCTCCCTGCTTCCCTTCCTCGCGGGGCCGACCAACTCTTGCCACCCAACGTCAATTCTGACATCGGAGAGGACATTATTGGCCAGCCAATCACTGCCTGGCTGGCCCGGAACTTCCTCTCCGACATTAGAATTGTCATCGGGTGGCGAGAGTTGGTCGGCCCTATGGGGAAGGGAAGCAGGGAAAGCTCAGAACTCGGCGGCGGTGGCCTGATTCCCTGATGGCGGTAGTGGCAGCATATTCCCTGGCGGCGGTGGCAGCATATTCCCCAATGGTGGTGGCTTGGGGGAGGGCAGGGAGATAGAAAGAAAGGGGAGGGGCAGGGAGACAGAAAGAAAGAAGGGAGACGGGAGACAGACAGGGGGCATGGAGAGAGAAAGAAAGAAAGGGGGCATGGAGAAACAAAGAAAGAAAGAAAGAAATGGGGCAGAGAGAGAGAGAAAGACAGGCATACAGAAAGAAAGTGGGCATGAAGAAAGAAAGAAGGGGCAGGGTGAAAGAAAAAGCTGGGGGAGGAAATGAGGTCTGGAGGAGAGGAAGCATACAGGAGGCTGAAAGAAGGGAAGAAATATTGGATGCACAGTCATAAGAATAAAGTGCAACCAGAGACTGATGAAATTACCAAACAAAGGTAGGAAAAATTATTTTATTTTCAATTTAGTGATCAAAATGTGTCCGTTTTGAGAATTTATATCTGCTGACTATATTTTGCACTATGACCCCTTTTACTAAACCGCAATAGCAGTTTTTAGCGCAGGGAGCTTATGAGCATTGAGAGCAGCGCAGGGCATTCAGTGCAGCTCCCTGCACTAAAAACCATTATCGCGGTTTAATAAAAAGGGAGGGGATATATTTGTCTATTTTTGTATAGTTGTTTGCATAAAGTCATCTGCCTTGACCTCTGTGAAAACCCGCAGAATATAAATGATAATTAATATTTTCTCTGCATACAGTGTGCTTTGTGTTTTCTTTAATTTTATTATTGGTAGATCATTTTGAATTGGCCACGAAGGTAAGGGGGAGGGAGGGAGGGGAGCTGCTGAAAGACATCTAGTAATCCTTGCAGACTTGATTGTGCAGGGAATTATTTTTGTAAAATCATGTTTTGTTATGTGACTGGCATTATTTAGATTTTAATTTCTATGAATGAATAGAATGAAAATGATATAAAATTGCTTGCTTGTTTTTATGTGCGTGTGCTGAAGGGAAGTAGAGAGGGAATGGGCTGAGGACGCTGAAGGGAAATGGGGAAGAGAAAGTGGGGAGAAGATGCTGATTTATAAATTGACAATTGTACAGAATATTGTTTCTTTTTATACTTTAATATAATAAGTTCACTATAAAACTATTCGAGGCTTGTGTGGATGGGATCAGGTGGTTTGCGGGGATGGGGACCGAGCTCACGGGGACGGGATAGAGACAAATTTTTTCCCCGTGTCATTCTCTAGGCTCTGCCACAAATCGATTTCGACTATGTGCGGGTGAGCGGGGTGTCAGTCGGGTTGATGTAGCCGTCGTAGCACAGGCGGGCATGGGGTATGGCTCTCAAAAAAAAAATCTTAATCGTACTGCTGAATTTGGCTCTTTTGACTAATGAGTTTGCCTACCACTGCCTTAGATGAAAGGATAATTTAGACCCACAATAATACCCTCCTGCTTTAAAACTGGCTGGGACCCACATACAAATTGAGGTTCCAGTGTAAGGGTGTCTTCATGCTCAGAAAGTTTTACTAGTTCATTCTGAGCTCTGAGATAGCTACTGCATCCTTATGTCTTCAGATGATGTCATGCCTGATTTTTGCTATTCTTTATGATGCACCCCTGTTGCTGGTATATAAACTTTGCTTTGCAAAGGGTATAAAGAATATAAAGTGAAAATAGAAGTACAATAAAACAAGATGCTTATTGTACATTTTTTTATTTTTTAGGATGAAGTGGCACACACACTTAACAGAAAATAGGGTATTGAAAATTACTAGACATCCTTTTCTAACAGTAAGTACCTCTACAGTATTTTACACTTGTGGATTTGCTGTAGTTCTGTTCAGATATTCAATTATTTGTTTTATGGTTAGCCAAAAAATAAGTTGTGATTATATAAGAATAGAAGAGTTGGCTTACCAGGGCAGAACAAAGGTCAATCAAGCCCAGTATCCTGTTTCCAACAACTGCCAACTAGAGAGCTGCACGGGAATGGGGACGACGGGAATCCCGCGGGTTCCCCTAGGGTCACGGGGATCCCATGGGGATGCCCCCTAGGGTTGCGGGGATCCCATGGGGATGCCCCCTAGGGTCGTGGGGATCCCATGGGGACGCCGTCTAGGGTCGCGGGGTTCCTGCGGGGTTAGATGCACTCAAGCTGCAAGGCTCATCTTCTTTTCCCTACCTGCCCTGCCGCAGCACACAGCCGACTGGAAGTCTTCCACGATGTCAGTGCTGACGTCGGAGGGAGGGCTTAAGCAAAGCCCTCCCTCCCTCCGACGTCAGCGCTGACATTGGGAAGACTTCCGGTTGGCTGTGTGCTGCGGTAGGGCAGGTAGGAAAAATTCAAGGCCGTGGCGTACCAAGGGGGGGGGGGCGGTCCGCCCCGGGGAAGCCTTAGGGGGGGGTGCAGAGCTGGCCAGATCCCCTTACCTTCGTGGCGCTTTCCCCCGACCGACCGACAACAAACCTCCCTGCCCTGTAGCAGCGAATCTAAATTACCTTCTTACAGCAGCTGGATTCGGGGCAGGGAGGTTTGTCGGACCGGGCCTGTTCTGTTGTCGGTCAGGCGAGGAAGCGCCATGAAGGTAAGGGGCAGGGAGGGAGAAAGGGAGGAAAGGTGGAGTGGAGAGGAAAAGACGCTTAAGGGAAATGGGTAAAACTGAGGGGGGAGAAGGACACTGAAAGCACTGGGGAAGGCAGAGGGGGGAGAAGGATGCTGAAAGGACAGGGGGAAGACAAAGGGGTGGAAAAGGACACTGAAAGGACATGGGGAAGACAGAGGGGGAGAAGGACACTGAAAGGACATGGGGAAGACAGAGGGGGAGAAGGATACTGAAAGCACATGGTGAAGACAGAGGGAGGAGAAGGATGCTGACAGGACATGGGGAAGATGGGGGAATAAGGACGCTGAAAGGAAATGGGGAAGAGAGAGTGGGGAGAAGATGCTTAAGGGAAATGGGGAAGAGAGAGTGGGGAGAAGATGCTGGCAGGGAAGAAGACAGAGATGCCAGACTATTGGGGGGGAGCAGAGAGAAGAAGATGGGTGCCAGACCAATTTGGAAGGGGGGAGAAAGGGAGAGGCACAGTAACAGAGCAAATGGAAGACGCAGAGAGAAGAGAGATAGTGGATGGAAGGAATTGAATGAGAACATGAGGAAAGCAGAAACCAGGCAACAAAGGTAGGAAAAAAATTCTATTTCTTTTTTTGCTTCAGGATAAAGTAGTATATTAGTTGTGTTGATAAAAATTTATAAACATTAGAGGCTCTGGTAGAAACCCGTTTACAAAGTATGTATTCTTCCCAATTAATATTTCCAAATTAATAAAGTCTCTTTGCTTATTTGTAAATGGGTTTCTACCAGAGCCTTTAATTCGGTGGCTTAATTAAATGAAATAACTATTTCTGAAATTTATAGGGACGGGCGGGGACGGAGGGGATTCCTCATGGGGACAGGTGGGGACGGGTGGGTTTTCTGTCCCCACGCAACTCTCTACTGCCAACCCAGGACATAAGTACCTGGCAAAATCCAAAAGAACAAAATAGACTTTATGCTGCTTATCTTAGGAATATCATATACTTATGGTGTTTTACATTTACCAAAAAACAAGGAAAAGGACCTCAAACACCCAAACCTCACCCTCCAATGAGAGTCTGACTGGGGTATGATTTTTTATCACGGTCCAAAAAACCTTGCCTCTCACGTGGATTAAAAACTGGTTGGCGGATAGGAAACTGAGAGTGGGGATAAATAGACAATACTCAGACTGGAAAAGCATCACGAGTGGAGTTCCACAGGGTTCGGTGCTTGGGCCTCTGCTCTTCAACATATTTTTAAACGACCTAGAAATTGGTACGACGAGCGAGATGATTAAATTTGCAGATGATACAAAGCTATTCAGAGTTGTGAGGACACAGAAGGATTGTGAAGACCTACAATGAGACATAAACACACTCGAGGAATGGGCCGCAAAATGGCAAATGAGGTTCAACATGGATAAGTGCAAGGTGATGCATGTCGGTAACAAAAATCATATGCACGAATACAGGATGTCTGGTGCTATACTTGGAGAGAGCCCCCAGGAGAGAAACTTGGGAGTGCTTGTAGACAAGACAATGAAACTGACCGCGCAATGCGCAGTGGTGGCAAAAAGTGCGAACAGAATGTTAGGAATGATTAAGAAGGGGATCACAAACAGATCGGAGAAGGTTATCATGCCTCTGTACTGGGCCATGGTGCGCCCCCACCTGGAGTACTGCGTCCAACACTGCTTGCCGTACATGAAAAAGGACATAGTACTACTTGAAATAGTTCAAAGAAGAGTGACAAAAATGGTTAAGGGACTGGAGGAGTTGCCGTACAATGAGAGGCTAGAGAAACTGAGCCTCTTCTCCCTTGAGAAGAGGAGACTGAGAGGGAACGTGATCGAAACATTCAAGATATTGAAGGGAATTGACTTAGTAGAGAAAGAGAGATTGTTTACCCTCTCCAAGGTGGAGAGAACAAGAGGGCACTCACTAAAGTTAAAAGGGGAAAGACTCCGTACAAGCTTAAGGAAGTTCTTCTTTACCCAGAGAGTGGTAGAAATCTGGAACACTCTTCCAGAGGCTGTTTTAGGGGAAAGCACCCTACAGGGATTCAAGAAAAGGTTAGATAAGTTCCTGCTGGACCTGAACATACGCAGGTAAGGCTAGATTCAAATAGGGCACTGGTCTTTGACCTAAGGTCTGCTGCATAAGCGGACGGCTGAGCACGATGGACCATTGGTCTGACCCAGCAGCGGCAAATCTTATGTTCTTATTCATTTAATTTATTAATTGCAAAAATCAAGTGAATTTTTTTCACCAAAAATTAAAACTGTATCCACATATTCATGAAAGACCGAAAACAGCACTTAGCTTGTAATAGTTCAGGGCCAAAGGTCCACAGAGATCCTTTAGGAGTCTGCTATATATTCCTTATTAAAGTCCGACGGTGGCTGAACCGTTTCACACATTCATTGCTTCATCAGGGATAGATTGTAGAAATCGTGGAATATGCAGATTTCTAGCTGCTGTTAGCAGTGTTTAGTAATTCTTAAAAAACACCATGGGGCTCATAATCAAAAGAGAAAAACGTCCAAAAACTGGCTTAAGTCGGCATTTGGACAAACATTTCTCAAAAAATCCAAGCGCTGAAAATAAAAATGGGTTTTGGACGTATTTCTAAATGACCTAGGCCTTCATAGTGCCGCTCAACGTCCAAAGCTAAACAGGACGTTTCGGGAGGCGTATCGAGGGCGGGAGTTTGGCGTGACGTGGGCTGGCTTAGACTTTTTTTTTTTGTTGCTCATTTTTTCTATACCATTCTCCCAGGAGAGCTCAGAACAATTTACATGAATTTATTCAGGTACTCAAGCAGTTTTCCCTGTCTGTCCCGGTGGGCTCACAATCTCTCTAATGTACCTGGGGCAATGGGGGGATTAAGTAACTTGCCCAGGGTCACAAGGAGCAGCATGGCTTTGAACTCACAACCTCAGGGTGCTGAGGCTGGAGCTCTAACCATTGTACCACACTCACCCCCGAAAGTTATACAGCCCACGATCGATTGAACTTGGACGTTGTGACTTAGACCATGTAAAACATGGTCTAAGTCACAAAAACCCATCTAAAGTCACCAGATAAGCACTGCAAACACATAACACAGACCCCCACACACTACCCCAGTGATCACCAACCCAACCCCCTCCACCCCATAAAAATTTTATTCACAACATTAAATATCAGTCTCCAGACCATCATCACCTGGCCGCCTGGTATAGGAAAGCCTAGTCATCCAGCCCAGAGGCAGCTTAAGTCATCTTGGGGTGGGTTAGGGACCCATAGAGAGGAGGACCCATGCCCATAAGCCCCTGTAATCACTGCATTGATACTTAAACATTTGCACTGCCCTATACACCCCAAAACCCTTTTGTACTGGCATGTAAGTGGCTTCTGCAGCCATAAGGGCTATTGGGGTGGTAGATAAGTGGGTCTGTGGAATTCTGGAAGTGTTTGGGGGGGGGGGCTTACCATGACCTATAAGGGAGCTGTAGTGAGGAGAAGCCATGGCATCCTTTTTGTTAATTTGACAGCAGTGCCCTGTAAGGTACCCCACTATTTAGGTGACATGGCTGGGTGTTCAATCCATCACTTTGCAGACCCCTCCCACGTCCAACAGGGCTTGTTCAAGGCGTTTTTGACTTGGATGGAAAGTTGGACGGAAATGTGATATAAAGATGGACGATTTAACGGCTTGGACAATCAGATCAGCAGGACGTATAATTAAACAATTTTCGAAAGTAAAAAAAGTTGGATGTCTCTTTCAAAAATGTGTCTTAGGCTCTTTTTAACTTTGGACAACTTGCGAGATGGACGTCCCTTTCGATTATGCCCTTCCCATGTGTTAGAAAAGGAGGAATCACAGGTAAGTATACTTTTAAATAAAGTACCTCTTTTGGCTTTTATGTTTCTCTTATTAATGAAATGAATGATATATAATCATATTAAACCTCTAGGAAAAATGTGATTTTATAGAATAGTTTGTGACCAAGCAGGCTCCGTGCCCGACTGTGGTCCCTGTAATTTTCCTTGTGTCCACCGGGGAAGCCCAAGAGTGCCACAATCCAGAACAAGCTCAGGCAGGTTGCAGGGGTCTCAAAGTCCCTCCTCAAGGGCCGCAATCCAGTCGGGTTTTCAGGATTTCCCCAATGAATATGCATGAGATCTATGTGCATGCACTGCTTTCAATGCAAATTCACTGGGGAAATCCTGAAAACCCAACTGGATTACGGCCCTCAAGGAGTGACTTTGAGATCCCTGGGTTAGAGTGTGGCTCACCACATGAAAAGCCAGTAGATTTCTCTAGACTGTTAGAGAGGTTAAAGAAAAGGAACAAGCCTCTCTCCCCTGAAGAGGTTTCCAGCTCCAAGAAGGGTAATGGCCCAGTCCCTAAGAAGGTAGAGGAGACTAGCTCCTCTATGGAATGGGTAGTAACTTCTCCAGAGGAACGTATGGAAGTGGAGGGAGTTCTGATTCCTGCAGGTCTGTGCCAAGAGCCAGAAAGAATGTTTCAAGATTATTTAAGTCTTGATATACTGCTTTTATAGTCAAAGTGGTTTCCAATTAATGCAAAGTTTTGAAAAGTTAAAAAAACTAAAATAAAAGGAACAAATTCAAAATTACCATACAGACATAACATGATACACATGGGCAAATGGGGAGGACACATTGCATAAAATAAAAGAAAGGGGAGGTAAAAAACAAAAGTTACAAAGGGAATCATTAATGTAAGGCCTGATGTCTGAGAATTTGGATTAAAAAATTAAGGGTTCCTTTTACAAAGGTGCGCTAGCGTTTTTATTGCACGCACTGGATTAGCACGCGCTATAGCGCACGCTTCCCGAAAAACTACTGCCTGCTTAAGAGGAGGCAGTTAGTGCGTGCGGCATTTTAGCGCGCGCTATTCTGTACATTAAGGCCCTAACACACCTTTGTAAAAGGAGCCCTAAGTATAAATCTCTAAAGCATCTCTGAAAAGAATGGACGTGAGTGTAATTACCAAGCACTGCTGAGGACACTGCTGTGTGTGGCATGTTGAGTTTTGGGACATTTGTGGAAATAATTGTGTTTTTGCTGCATTGGGTTTTCCTTTGATGACATTTTTCTTTTCTCACTGTACTGGAGTGTTGGTGAGGACAAAATCCAGTTCCCTGGGTTTGAAAACCCCCAATTGTTTTTGGACTTTGTATGGGGTGGGGCACTAGTTAGTATCCTGAAGAAAAGAACTGGTTTTTTTTTCTTATGATTTGTGCACTGCTGTGTGCTGGCTGCAAGGGTTGCTGTTCTACGCAGTAAGGACTGGTTAAGAAGCTGGGTCTTGCCTTAATGAGGGAGAGGTTTGCCACTATCTGGATGGGCATTTTGGAGCTGTTTATTGCGCTACATGGTAAAGCAAACCTAAGGCAATTCTCCCGGCCCCAGTACTGGTTTTTTCTTTAGCTGGAGGCTTCTGTGTTTAAGTTGGTTTTGGAAGTTCTTGGACTGCTAAAATGTATAAAGACTTACCTGGAGTCTGTATTAGGCAGGCTGGGTGGAAAGAACTTTGGAAAAAAAACCTGTTTGTTAAAAAAAGCACAGGTTTTCTGTCTGCTGGGGAAATCCAGAAAGCTACCCAGGATTTTACCTGACATTTGTTTTGCAGCACTGGAGTACATGAAGGTTGCTTTGGCACCTTCTGAACAATAAAATTGGCAACTTGCTGGAAGTGAGCATTTTGATGGTTTTTGTCTTTTATTTTTCCTTAAACCCTGCAGGGCTATCTGGTTACTGAGAAGCACGCCTAGGTCAGTTTTTGCTGTGGCCACCAGGGGTGCTGTGTGGCTACAAGTTGTTGCTTATGAAAGTATGTATTTTTTAACACCCACAGAGACTGAGAGAAAAATCCACTAACATGAAAACTTAAGTGAGAGATGAACTGAACAGTTTATCTGCAGATTGCAATGATGTTTAAAATCTAGTCAGTTTGTATTGCAGCTGTATCTGTTCGTTAATTGTATTAGTAAACCATCAATTGAAGCAAACAACCACAACTACATAGCGCTAGTTTTTTGAATCCTACATTTAAACACAAGTTCAAAAAATATTATGTTCCAAAAAGAAAAAAAATTATGAAAATCAAAATAATCTGGCTTTACTTACTGCAGCGACCATATTCGTTAGCACTGTCAATCAATACAAGCCACGTGAACTTCAAACGTTGGCTTCTGGCAAATCTGGTTTCAAATGCCTAACTATTTGCTAACAAATTACATTATGCTGAAACCATATACAAACTCTAGTCTCAAATATATGTAAAAAATTTTAAATAAAAATGCTTTCCATTGAATGCATATGTTCAGCAAAGATGAGCCAACACTGCCGAGGCAGCGTAGTCCTCTCTATGTAAGTTGCTTATTGAGAACATATCCTCTTTTATACGACTCTGTTGCATCTACCAGCATAAAGGCTTTACTTGAAAACAAACACAGCAGTTATATCCACAGATTACAGTGATATTAAGAGCTAATCTGACTCTGTGAAGCAACTGTATCTGTTCATTAATATAATGATAGTGATTGCTGCCCTTCGAATGAGGCAAGCAGCATGACTTCTTAACACTAATTGTTTAGATTTTATGTTAAAAAAAAAATAGGTTCAGAAAACAAATTCAAACAAAAAAGGCAATGTTTTCAAAATAAGTAAATCCAACTTTATTTTCTACCACTTCCATGTGGTGCAGGATTCTACATGCTTCATTCTTTTCTAAAAGGATTCTTACTAAATTTAACCTGATGGGTTTTAAATGGACGCCAAACATATCCTCGCCAATGAGGCAATGTGCATTGTCAGCACTGCCAATAAAAAATTGCCACGTAAACTTAAACCATGACTGCTGATGAGTCTAGTTGGATCATTAACTTCTTACTAAAAAGATAACGTTTTATGAACCTGCTGATGAACTTAAGTTTCAAATGTGGAAAATAGAAAATGCAAAGTAAACTCGAACATGATTAATGAGACGACTTCTGGCCATGTGACATAATGTGATGTCTAGTAGGATGTTGACTTTATATTCAAATGATTTTTATTATTTCAAGTAGAACAAGCAAATACCAGAAATATCATCAGTCATAATGAACAGTACAAACATAACCCCCCCTCCCCCCATCCCTCCCCACCCCATGGGGTCCAGAGCCATACCAAAAGCTGAGAGTCTGAGTTAAACTTAAAGGTTCAAAAGTCTACTGCGAGCACGAGGTGTAAGGTCCTGCCAAAAGCATTCCCAAGTCTGACAAAATCTACGACCCGGGCCATGTTCCAAGTCTCCCACCAGTCTCCGCTCCAGCGTTGCATGAATTATCATCAGGGATCTCCATTGTGCATAGGTCGGAGGATCAGGCGAAAGCCAGTTGGTAAGGATAGCTTTCTTCCCCAGCAAAAGCACTCTGGTTATAAAAGCTGACATGCCCCTGGGTTTGGGCGCGGCGATGTTATAAAATCCAAATAGTGCCCTCGGTTGTGGAAGCCAACGCCGCCCCCAAAGCAATGTAGTATAGCGTCCAAGGTGTCTCCAGAACTGTTGAATTTTGGGGCAAGCCCAAAACATATGACTCAAAGAAGCGTGAGCATGGGTACACTTCGGGCAGGAATGAAATATCGTAATTCCCATCCGGGCAGCACGTTCCGGTGGAATATAAAGTCTCAGAACAAATTTCAATTGCAGTTCCCAGTGGGTTATGTTAGGAGACACCTTTTGAATGGTCTTCAATACCCGCTGTAGCTGCTGGGCTGTTAAGGTACACTGCAGGTCCTCGGCCCATGCTGTCGCTAATATGTCCAGATTGGTGCCCGTTTGGCAGTCTCGGATCCCCACCACGTGAAACCGTAGTGGAATCCGCTGTTGGGTGGAGAGACTAAAAAGTTCCGAAAGAGCATCCCTGCTGTCCTCAGTAAGAAAGGTCACTGGTAAAGACTGAATATAATGTCGAATCTGGTAATAGGCAAATAGATCAGTAGGCTGTAAGTCAAATGTTTGTCGTAACTCCGCAAATGTTGCCAGGCTCCCCTCCTCCGAAAACAGGTGTAAAAGATATTGAAGTCCCCTTTCACTCCACCTAGAAAAGGCGGCATTCTGCAACCCCGGCTGAAAAGCTCCATTGCCCTGTATAGGTAAATATAATGACACCCCAGTAGACAGTTTAGCTGTTGTACAAACCCACTTCCAAGTTCGCCGAGCTGGCGCAAAGATCGGATAGTGTGACACCAAAGGACGCATCCCTGGATCCGCCACATGCAAGTAATAGCTCACATGAAACGGTGCCAACAAAGATAGCTCCAGTGGTGTAGCAGAAAAATCAGAGGTCCCTCTAAACCAATCATTAATATGCCTCATCTGACAAGCCATAGCATACCAACGTATGTTTAATAAACCATAGCCCCCCCTATCCCTAGGCAGACACATCCGAAGAAATGTCATACGAGGTCGCTTACCACTCCAGAGGAAATGTTGTAATTCTTTCATTAATCGTGTGTTATGGGCATAGGATAAGAGCAGGGGCAGGACCTGAAATCGGTACAACCATTTGGGAAAGAGCACCATATTAAAAAGGGCTACCCGGCCTGCCACCGATAAAGGGAAAGTGGACCAGTTCTGCAGATGGTGGGAGGTGTCATGAAGCAGTGGGGTGATGTTGCACTCGTACAGGGACCTAAGGTCTCTAGGAATCCAAACCCCCAGGTAGCGAATCGAGGCCACGGCCCATGTAAATGGGAAGTGGCCTCTCCATGTCTGCTGCAGTGTCTCTGGCCAAAGCCAGAGATTTCTGGTAATTCAACGTAAAACCCGAATAGAATTTAAATTCGTCAAGCGCTTGCAATAGATGTGTGACAGAATGATGGGGATCCGTGAGCAAAAAGAGGAGATCGTCCGCAAAGGCTAACACTTTGAGCAAGTGGTTCCCAAAATCCACACCCACAATATCAGGGTCCAGAGACAGTGTACGAAGAAATGGTTCCAAATACAACAAAAATAGTAGGGGCGACAGTGGGCATCCCTGTTGAGTGCCTCGCTCTATAGAAATTGGGTCAGTAATGATGTCATTGACAAGTATTCTCGCCGTAGGTGTCGAGTATAGTGTGCGTATCGCCACGGCAAACCAACCAGATATACCCATATAATTCAACACCTCAAAGAGATACTTCCAATTGACCTGGTCAAATGCCTGTGCCGCATCTAAACTAAGCAAAAGCATCGGAATGTTATTAACTTGGGTGTGAGCTAAGGATAACAGTGCTTTACGTACATTGTGTACCGCTTGCCGACCCTTTACAAATCCCACCTGTGTTGATGCAATAATATTAGGGAGGAGGGTCGCTAGTCTATCAGCTAATATTTTAGAAAGTATTTTAATATCCACATTTAGCAGAGAAATTGGGCGATAGGACTCGGGAGCAGCACTGTCTTTGCCAGGTTTCAAAATCAAAGTAATTAATGCTTCGTTGGAATCTACAGGAAAATGTTCATCATGTATTACCTGCGAATAATAGTCCCTTAAATAGGGACCCAGCTGCCCTGACAGTAATTTATAAAATTCTGCTGTGAAACCATCCGGCCCTGGGGCAGAAAAATTTCGTTGGTTCTGGATAGCTTTATGCAATTCTTTAGGGGTGAGGGGCGCGTTAAGAAACGCGGCATCCGATTCAGAGAGTGGCTGTAACCCAGAATCCCCCAAATAATCCCTAATAAGGAGTTCTGCCCCCGAGTCCTGGCATCCATATATCCCCCGAAAGTGGGACAGAAAAACCTGTGCGATTTGGTCAGTATTATGTTGGAGACAACCCTGGCTATCCCGCAAGCCCAACACATAGCGATGACCCCTAGCTTGGGCGGTCAATCGAGCCAATAACTTCCCTGCGCGATTACCATATCAATGATAGCGATATTTTTGGTACAAGAGCATTTTCACCGTTCGCTCATGTATGTAAGAATTAAGGGTCGTTTCCACCGAGATCAAGTGTTCTCTAGCGGTTCGGGTTGGGTATTGGTTGTAGTGACGTTTGGCAATCGCAAGTTCCTTTTCTAACCTAAGTATTCCCCGTGATAAACGGCGATTGCGCGCCACTACATAGTCTATACAATCTCCTCTGGTCACCGCCTTGGCAGTGTGCAAAAACAGCTTCGGATCATTACAATGCTGACCATTAAAGCCTAGGAAATCATCCCACTTAGATGTTAAGTATGTTTTGAAATGTTCATCAGAGAATAAATAACTAGGAAAGCGCCAGCGTGTAGGTCCCCGTAAGCCAAAGCCCACATTCACATCAAGCCAAATTATCGCGTGATCGGAGATCACAGCCGGGCCTATTACCGCTGCATCCACATTTAGGAAGGCCCTACGCGTGGTAAGAATATAATCTATTCTTGATTGTGTGTTATGGGCCCTGGAGCGATGAGTGTAATCCTGTTCAGAGGTGTGGAGAATTCTCCATGGGTCAACTAAATCCAGAGTGGCGCAAAGATAGGGAATGCCTCTGGTTTGGGCTGGAGTGGTGCTTGCTCCCGGGTGGGAACGATCACAGGTTGGGTCAAGAACCTGATTTAAATCTCCTGCTACATATACCGGGTCAGTAACTTGCCCAAGAAGCATTGCTGTAAGGCCCTCAAAAAAAGAATGGTCATATGTATTGGGTGCGTACACATTCATTAGATAAAAAGAATATGTGCCTACTGTCATTTGCAACAATATGTATCTGCCCTGCGGGTCAGAGGCTACCACTTTTGCTGTGTATGGTAAGGTCTTCCTAATTAATATCGCTACCCCTGCACGCTTATGTGTAGAGGAGGCCGCATACACCGTATCCACCCAGGACTTCCTCAACTTCCGATGCTCTAACTCCGTCAATTGGGTTTCCTGAAGACAGGCTATGTCCACCTTATAACGTTTGAGCTGTGTTAAAATTTTTGTTCTTTTAATAGGGGAGGTAATGCCCGAGACATTCCAGGATACCATTCTTAAATTGCTAGCCAGCGGATGTCAAAAAGGCATGTGCTAATAGAGAATATAGAATGTGTAAATAGGATCCACCCCAGGCTCCCAGCCACACCCAGGGTAGCCACGTGGCGCTCTGGACCTGCCCGAGCGTCATTGGTACAATGGAAAATTCAATGAACGTAAGTCTCATTGCCGATGCAGAACCCACACTCTCCTGTAACCCAAAAAATTCCAACATCATCCATATGAGCAAAGGACTCCCCCCCCCTTGAACCCCCACCCACCCTCCCCTCCCTTCCCCACCTACCCCCTGTTCGCATGGTTGTGGTCACATCCATAGGGCCGTCCGAAGGCGGTCCCAAAGGTGTGAGGGATCACAATACTATGCCACTCCGTGCCCCGAGTCCCCCATACAATAAGAAGACAGTATACAGAATATAAGCCTAAATAATGAAAAACATTGGGAAATCCCCAAATACATTAGATACCAATCCCTGAACTAGAACAAGAGAACATTTAAATGCAAACAAACTGGAATCTTAGTGCAACATTTCAGCCGAAACAATGAAATGCAGCGCTTCCCCAGAATCAGAAGAGCCTGGAGTCCATCAGCTGCAAATCCAAAGTCACATAAGAGGCAAAAAGCAGAGGCCAACTTGCACCACGTGCTCAGTCAGATTGGGTCCGACTGGGGTAGCACCTGGGTATTTACATAGAGAGCCGCCTCAGTTGCCGCCTCAAAAACATGCCACTGCCCTTGATGGTGTATTCGCAAGACGGCCGGGTACAAAAAAAGGAAGCGTACTTTCTTTTCCGCCAATGAGGCACAAATCGGATAAAAGTGCTTCCTGCGCTCTGTCAGGGCTGCTGAGTAATCCTGGAAAATGCGTACCTCAGAGTCCTCAAATTTTAAGTCCTCTCGGAGTTCCTTATATTTGCGCAAAATTTCCACTTTGTGGTTATAATTCAGAAGTTTAGCAATGACCATCCGAGGTCGCGCTTCCCGGGCTTGTTCCCTGCCCAGCCTATGTGCCCTTTCCAAACGGATTGGACCCAAGCTCTCCCGCAAAGAGAAAGTGGTGGTCAGCCATACCTCCAGGGCTTGTAGCAGCTTTGTCCCCGACACCGTCTCTGGGATGCCTAAAAAACGTAAATTAGATCGGCGGGATCGGTTTTCCAGGTCTTCCAGCCGCTCTGCCTGCTTGTGAGTTAGGGCCTGCAATTCCTTCAGGGTAGTATCATGGGCTGTCTGCACATCATCCAGGCCAGATACCCGACTTTCTAAAGCTGTTGTGCGGCTCATGGTGTCAGTGAGCAGGTTTTCCAATTTCAGCAGCTGCCCAGACAGCCTGTCTATACTAGGCTGCATTGCCGTTGCCACTGCCTGCGTGAGCACATTCAGCGCCTCCGGCGCTAGTTGGTGGACCGCGGTTGAGGTGGTTGGCGCCATTTTATCCGCGCCGTGCTGTGAACGCTCGCGGTCTTTTTTCTGCGTTCTCGTTGCCATCGGCGACCCGGACGCAGACAGGAATTTTTCCATGCGCGTTCAGCGCCTAACAGGCAAGCGTCCGATCGCCTTCACACCGCTGGCAGCCGGCAACGAAGCAGGTGAGGACTTGGGGCCCAGGAGCTCAGGCAGCCAACGTCTGCCTCAGCTCATAGCATCACGTGATCTCCGGATGTTGACTTTAAAAAACGCTTTCCATTCAATGCATATATTCAGCCCTGAAGGTTTGACATTTTTTAAACGATCGATCCAGCGTTGTTCACTCTGTATTAGTAACTTGTTTAAGTCACCTCCTCTTTTATTAGACTGTATAACATCTATAATGAAACATCACAATTCAAGAAAAATATGTTTCAGATTTAAGCAATGCTGTACTAAAGGTACTCAACACATGACCTTTCTAGGCTGGATTGGTGTTCACACATTCTAACCCGAAAATTCCTTGTGGTCTTGCTCACATAAATTTTGTTACTAGGCAAGTGAATAATGTAAATTGCATTCCTAGTGTTAGTTGCTAAATTGTTTTAAATGATATGTTTTATTGTCAACTTGATTGGTAAAAGATTTTGTCTGAAGCGTAATATCACAAATAGAACAGGACTCACACTTGAAATGTCCATATAATCCAGAACTTGTCCCTTTTTGTTTCTTTCTCAAACATGCAGGGCTTAAAATTTCTTTCAAATTTTGGCCTCTTCTGTAAGCTGTTCTCAAGATGGTATTTTGAAAGATAGGGAGACTTTGGACGATGTTCCAGTGTCTCAGCTTCTATCAATTTCTGCACATGAGTATCACGTGTACTGTACGAGATCTCTAACAAGCTGTGCAAAAGCTTCAATTTCTGCTTTGAATCCTAGTGGTTCTGCGTGCCTAGAGTTGAAAATTAGTGCTAAACTCCTAACTTCTTTTTCCTGTCCTAAATCTACCCTTGTTAGCTCCCACTTTTTAAACTCCTAAATATAAGAGTTTAGTGAAATTTTCAGTAAAAATTATGCAATTGGTCCTAGTAAATTTTCAAAGAGGCCAATTTATGAGCATAGCTCTCAGAGTTAAGAGCATACATTCTTTGAATATCAGACCATTGTGGACATCTTGAAAACCAGACTGACTTGGAGCTCCTTTTACTAAGGTGTGCTAGCGTTTTTAGCGCACGCATGAAATTAACGTGCACTACACTGCGCGGTACGCTTCTAGAATAACACCAGTTCAATGCTGGCGTTAAGGTCTAGTGCGCAGGGCAACTTAGCGCGCGCTATTCCACACATTAAGGCCCTAACACACCTTAGTAAAAGGAGCCCTAGGTGTTTCTTGAGGACTGGCTTGAGAACACCCTGTTTTATGACTATTGTAGGAGAAATGGAGATAATTAGAAGATGCTGCTGCTGCAAAGTATTTTATAACATTAGTGACTGAAGGTTAAACAGGAGCATGTAGAATGCCTTAGACAAGATTGATATATTGATTAAAATGCTGATCTAACAGCTCACATATTCCCCTTTGAAATCTGAGAAAGATAAGCCAGCTGCTATCTAAGAGTGCAGAGTGTCCACTGAGAGTATACTATCTATCATCACAATATGGTGATGAGAAGTGTTTTATGTTTGTGTTAATTTCCCCCACTAAATCAGTAATTATTACAATCCTGTCCCTGCTGTTTACCCTGCAGCTGTTTTTCCATTTGTCGAAAGAACAAGTGTTCTCGGAAGATCACATACTCTTCTATGGTGCAGAAATTGCCTCTGCTGTGGACTATCTACATTCTGAATTGTATACCATGACCTCAAGGTAAACAAATTGTACTCATTTAAAAAAATTTTGTACATGCTTTTGGTACAAGGATATCGCGCTTATAAAACTGCATAGTTTTACTTGAAGAAGATTTATAGTCGTTCTCTTTGTTGCCAGTGTTTTGAAGCCAAGTTAGGCATTGATCTACATACATTTGCTTTAAATCTTTATCAACTGAATCTTTGAGAGTTTCGTTATTTCCTATTTATATTAATTGTTCTCCCACACCTTTCACTCTTCCATCTTTTCTCCACTGGTGTTTTGCTACAATAATCACTAAGGCCTGGATTCTATAAATGGCGCTTTTAAGTTAGGCACTGGTAGGCACCCTACCAGCACCTAACTTAAGTTGAAAATGCCATTTCAAAGAGAAAAAAATGCATTAAAAAAAAATGTAGACACCGAAAAAAACGGCACCAAAATTGCATCTACAGATTCACTATGATGCCAAACACAACTATAAGCATGGCTAATGCAGGAAGTGGCATTAGGCATCATAAAGCACCTCCATAGGCATGATTCACATAAAAGATTGGCATCGGAAATGTAAGTCTTGAAAACCCTGGCCTACATTTCCCAAAGCCACAATTGTATAAATGGCACTGTCATGTGATTGACACGTGATGGGAGGCCTTTTTATTTTTATTATCATTTTAAATTTACAGTCCTTCATTAAAAAAAATATTCTCCATAAATTAAGTTAAACAGAAGATACAAAATCACAAAAGGAAACAGCATCAATACAGCAGAGTTTTGGAGAGATTGGAGAGAATGTAGCTGGGTAGTAGAAATGTCATAGTAAAGACAATATTACAGTAGTTGATACGTGAGATCACAGAAGCATGGATCAAAGTGTATAAAGAATTCATGTCAAGTAATTTATAGACAGAGCATAAACATCTAAGCCAATAAAAGCTAGTCTTAACCACCTGAGAAGCCTGCTCCCAGAAAAGTAGTTGGGTATCAATAAAATAGATACTGGAAAGAATGCAGATATTGAATGTCAGTTTCTAGAAGGGGAAAAGAAGGGACTGAAGGAAGGTCCATGATCCAACATTCTACAGTTTGGAGCGGGATGGGGGGGGGTGGTGGTATATCTTTTGTTTTGGTATTATTCCTGATGGTAATGATAGATGGGGGAAGAAATTTTTATCTTTTGTACAGATACTGATTGATTATAAGTGCTTGGTTGATTATCATTATTTGTATATAAATTATATTGCACTTTTTGTTGCCATTAAAAACTAAATAAAGTTAAAAAAAGGACAAGTTTATGTGAAGTAAGTCTAGCTGAGACAGATGAAAGAAAGGTTTGAAGCAGAGATATTTCAGAAGAGCTGAAACAGATTGAGAAAACCAAGTGAATATTTTCTGCATGGATGAAAAATCTAATATTAAATTCTTGAATTAAAGTAGCTAAGGAATTGAGATTTATGAGTCAGGCGTAGGAATAGAAAAGGCGAAAGGATTGAATTCTGGGGAACCCCTGAAGTCAAAGGGCAGTCAGACATTGAAATAGAGGTGAAGACTGAGAAAGAATGGTCTCGTAAGAAAGAAGCAAACTACGAAAGAACAGGAACAGAGAGAACAATAGATTGAAGTCGGTTAAGAAGAAGAGGGTGAGGGTGGAAATTTTCTTCTCACTCAAGAGAAACTCACACCTTTAGTAGTGTTAATGAAATATGGAGAAATGTAACTTCTGTCAAACTTCATGCCTTCAATAATTTCTAACTCATCATGAAGTGTCTTCCCATCCTTCACTGTAATAACACTTTATGTCCAACTTTTTTCACTGCATCAGAAATGTTACCAATTTCTTGATCACCATTTGCTGAAATTGTAGCCACATAGGCAGTTTCTTCTGGTGTTGTTACAGACTTGAACTGTTTCTTTAACTCTGATATGATAGCATCTACTGCCAGCATTACACCTCTCTTTATCTCCACTGGATTTGCTCCTTTGATGATTTTTTCAAAGCCTTCCTTTGTAATTGCTCATGCCAAGACTGGCAGTGAAGATCACTAAGAAGCTGCCATCCACGAAAGAAGCTGTTCAAATATGACCCATTCAGTAAGTTTAGATACTCTTTTCCTGTTAGAGATAGACATATAGTGATTTACTTGGGTAGGGTCAAGCAACAGTTTCTTCAAGACAGGTTGAACTACTGGATCGGTAGCATGGAATGTTGCTACTCCTTGGGTTTTGTCAGGTACTAGGGACATGGATTGGCCTCCGTGAGAACGGGCTACTGGGCTTGATGGATCATTGGTCTGACCCAGTAAGGCTATCCTTATGCCTTTTTCAAAGGCTTAGGGAGTCTTTCCAATCTCAAGGCTTTTAGAGATTATCTGGAAGAGTAAGGGATGGAGCCCATGTCTAGCCAGAATGACAGAAGTAGGTCCAGATGTGAAGTGTAATCTCTAGAGAGTGAATATTAAAGGAGTGAATATTAAAGGAGGACCACAGTTCAGTGGGGACTGACAGAGAGGAAGGAACACAGTTGGCCCCGATCCAGGATCAAAACTGCCATGGGAGCCAACAGCCTGCGCTCATGCCCACTGCGGATGAGACCTAGGGCAGTCTTGCTCCCAAGGGAACAGTCCCTGAGCCTTCAAACTTTTGAAGCAGGCTGGCCAAACAGGAATCCAGCAAAGCAAGTGCCTGTAGGCTACAGACCTCTAATCTGAGTCTGTGTCTTTTTGTAGCCAGAGATGTCTCAGAGGAACTGAGAGCCTCTGTAGCACCAAAAGCCTTGTGATTGGATAAAAAAAACTTGAACAACAAATAGAAAAGAAACTCAAGCAGAACAGATAAGCTCCAACAACTTCATGTGTTGAGAGAAAGACTGAGAAAGTCCAGCACAGTCCAGAGTGATGGGAGACGGAGCAGAAGAATAGGTAAATGGGGCTGTCTACACACTTTGCAGTCAAGGAGGGCTAAAATCCATTGGTCAAGTTTGGTGTTCCTATCTATTAGAAAGAGAATTATCAAGGTAAGTGCTTAATCTTCCCATGTACTTCTTTGCTGACTTATATGTGTATTCTCTAAAAAAAAAAAAATAATAATAATCACATCTAGTTTGTAATCCCACACTAGCACTTGGTCATAAATGGCTTCTTTTTAGCCTTAAAATAATTTTTAGAAAGACAGTCCTTAATAGTATTATTCAAGAGTGTAGCTATCACAGTCCCGCTGTCATTTTCAAATTTATCTCAGACTCCACAAACAGCCAACTCCAAAGAGTCTGCACTAATAATATCTTCCTTAATCAAAGGGCCTCTACAAAAAAAAGATGAAATCAAATCTGAAGCTATTTGAAGAGTCTGCACAAAATATTTTCTCAGTAAAACATTAATTGAAGCATTATTTGTTTGTGGAAATTTCAAAATCCTTAAATTAGAGCTTCTAATAGAATTTTCCAAAGAGTCGATTTATACAAGTACTTTGGATGTGTTGTGTTTGAGAGAGTTTGTTCTAACAGTATGTTTTCCTAAAAAAATAATCATATTAGACAGCTGGATTTCATGCTGAGATACTTTTTACTCCAAAGATTTAGGGCCCCTTTTATGAAGTCATGGTAGCGATGCTGCCACAGTAAATATATCGAAGCCTATTCAGTTCCTATGGGCTTCAGTGCATTTACCATGGCAGCATTGCTACCGCAGCTTTGTAAATGGGCCCTTTAATTTGTGGTGCCAAAACATTTATAAGTGGTAGTATAGTTTTTGCAAGGTCTGAAATAGGTGTCAAAATGGACTCAAGAGACATTTGTGCAGGTTCTTCAATAGTGTTTCTGGCAGTTCCTGTTGGAATGTGCTCAAATATGTTTTCTCCTACCTTAGTTTTTAGGTTGATCATGGATAGCCTCTGCACTGGGATCCTGTCATATGGGACCACTGCTCCTAATAGATGTTCCACAGTATTTTCCATCTATTCAAAGACTTGCTCCAGGTTTTCCCTTTACTCCACAATTGCTCAAATTCTCTCTACCAATGAGCTTCAGTCAGTTGGAACAAGGGATCTCACCATTCTAGGCTGCTATGGTAGGGTTCTATTGTCTGGGCTCAGCATTCATCATAACATCTGATCCCATAGAATGCTCATCATCTCCTCCTTCAATGAGCCATTTAAGCAGAAACTGCTCCAGACCAGCATACTGCTCCCCAGTAGTCTCAAGAAGGAATCAGTCCAGTAATGGTTATGCCTCAGACCTTGAGGGCTTAGGTCTGACCACCTTTTCACTTTCCTAACTCAAAAAGGTAAGAGCACAAAAGATAGATGTGCAGCCACCATCTTGATTGCCCCTATCTCCCGTCAGAGACCTGTACCTTATGTCAGCTTCCCAATTCCTGTTACTCCTCAAGTTGACACACAATTCTATCTTTCTTTCTGTTCTTCTTAGACCTATAACTCCCTTCAGCTTTTTCTCTCATTCGTAAACCTGTGGCTATCAAACATCTTCTCTCTGAACCTTTTCTGAATATACAAGATATACCCTTTTGAATCTGTGTTACTGTCACTGCATGTATTGAATAGAACATAAGAATTGCCGCTGCTGGGTCAGACCAGTGGTCCATCGTGCCCAGCAGTCCGCTCCCGCGGCAGCCCTTATGTCAAAGACCAGTGCCCTAACTGAGTCTAGCCTTACCTGCATACGTTCTGGTTCAGCAGGAACTTGTCTAACTTTGTCTTGAATCCATGGATACAATTTAAGATCTTATTTCATGTACATAAAGCACTGTGATATCATTGGAGGACAGGTTAGAAAATGAAATAAATAAATATAGAAAATACTCATATAAATTATGCTGTTGGATGTACCGAATCAAAACAGGACATATTCTTTTAAATTACATATCCAGTACTCTAGAATGCATTACTTTTGAATTTGTAATTAAAACCAACACAGTGGAATTTAGGAAGAAACTTAAGACTTTTCTTTCACTTATGTGCTCCAGCTCTTAGGCTGAGGTACATTTTTATGTAGATAACTCAATATTGTTAGAAATTGTCAATATATTAACTGTTTGCTTTGTGATATTTTGTTTTTATTGTGTATGTATGATTTTAACCTGCTATAAATTTTAATAAATATTAACGTCCTCATACTTGGAATTCAGGGGAGTAGTGCCTGCATGCAATTAGTGCTATAACTCTAAAATCAAACTAAAGTTATTTTCCACGTTCACAATTTTATGCAACAATAACCATTATGTTTACTAGTAAAGAATAATGGATGCCATTTTTTGTGTGAAGAGTAAGGGCAAATTTATTTATTTATTGTAGTTAATTGACCTTTTGCTTGAGAATTAAAGGAGTTCAACAATTTTTTTTCCTTACATTTGTTTAGGATGGTATGGACGGTATGGACAATGAAAAGCAATCACACTTTCTACAATTTTCCTACTCTTCAAGTGGATGAGAATAATGCTGTCATTTTAGTTTTGTAATTTCTTTACTGTTTTAGGTTTATCACTAGAAATTATTTTTGAACATTTCCAGCAGTGCTATTATTTAAGGTAGCAAGGCACTTTTGATAGGTCATACATACTAGATGACTAGGGTTTTGTTTGGGTCTATTGTTTTTGAGGAGGTTTTTGTTTTTCTTTCTTTTTTTCCATGAAATTTAATATTCATATAAGTTGAAATGTGAAAGCAACTTTAAGAACTATTTCAATTTTTTTGAAGTCCCAAGTCAGATGTCTAAAGTTACTGTACTCCTGTATACGGTCTCTTGTCCTTTTTCATCCCTAGTCCTTAAAGGAGGCTAAACTAGTACTGATATTCAGTACCATTTCATGAGTCTTTAACGGGACTTTATTTCTGTTTTTCTGCAAGTTGCCATATCTATATTCGCAACAATATTTGTTTTAGACTGATATTCACTATGTTTGTGGAAAACTATAGCCAGCGTCCTTGATATAGCTGGAAGCAAAACAGGGTCCCTGTCAGGTCTGACAGTTCTTCATTTTCTCAGTCTTTGTGATATCAGTAATTGAAGATATTGGCAATTCATCAGCCGTGGATACCGTCCCAGACAATACATGCAGATAAGTCCTTGTCTGCACAACTATGAATGAATGCATATTGCTTGTTCAATTGAAGAGTTGTATTGATGGATAACCTTTTCTGGAGTTTTTCCTGAGACTAATGACTGTGATAACCCTCGTGCAGGACAATATGTACTGAAATTAAGGGGCAAAAATTTCCGAGGTCTCTTTTTCTCCACAATTTTGTGTTATAAATGTGCAGAGGTCTTTTGGTCAAAATTGTCTTACACTGTTATTTTGATTTCTGCTGTTGAAATATTATTCTAGTAGTTCATTTGTCTAGAAGACCAACCAGAATTTTAATCTAAGAATATTTGCTGATACCTGCTTATGGTCCAAGTAAACCGTTCTCATAGACAGTAATGTATATTTTCAAAGTGTTTTGTTAGACATATTACTCAAAACAGGTTTATATCATTAAGAATGAGAAGGAAAACTTTTGAGAATCATTTGAAGAAAAGACTTTTTACTGTCAATAATGTTTATAAATGTTTTCTATTCTTGCTGGAACCTAGAGAAGAAGAAAAGGCTGAGTTGATGATCTCAGCCAGTCTGACACAAGAGACTTCCAGATTACATGTGCAATCATGGAGATTTGAACACTGTAGAAGCAAGAATTGAAGGCACAAATGCAGCATTGCCATCTTATAAGGGTATTATTATTTGCACCAGTTTAACTTTTTGTGCTTTATACATTTTTTTCTTCTTGAACTATATCGCCATTGGTGGCTGAATATAGACAAGCATAGTAGAGCTGGTGGAGGAAACCACTGTTCTAGGATTTAAGGGAAAATTGGACGCACATCTTCTTGCAGAAGACATTGAGGGATACGAGTGACATTGTATTCGCCAGGGTGTGCCTGGCTGGGCCTCCGCGTGTGCGGAACGCCGGACTAGATGGACCCCGGGTCTGATCCGGTGCAGGCATTTCTTATGTTTTTATGTTCTTATAATAATATAAGCGTTTTACACTAACCTCCCACTTTTATCAAGCTAGAGATTTGTAGCCTAGGCGGGCAAGGTAAGTGCTCTGACACTCATAGAAATTCTATGAGCTTTGAAGCATTTACTGTGCCGGCTCGCGCTAAAAACTTCTAGGGCAGCTTGATGAAAGAGGCCTTAAATTTGTATACCAAGATAAACAGGTATTTGCCCTAATTTGTGGTTATGTAAGGAATGTAAGTTATAAGTTTGCAGTTTCTACTACAGTTAGATGCAGAGGCTTACAGCATCTTTTAAAAATGTAATACAGAGGAAATATAAAAGTTGGTTGTCCTTGAGATTCATGCACTTTTTTCCTAGATGTGGTAAGGCTTTGAATGTGTATATACAGTACAACAAAGAACTGGATTTAATTCAACAGGGCTGTCCTAACCATCAACTCAGAAGGATTTAAATTTAATTCATTGCTGGACAACACATTTAGCACAAAAGCACAATTACTACATTTTTCTCAGTTCTGTACTGTGGCTATAGCTTTTTATTACAGAATTTAATTTGAGGCAAAAGAGAAAATGCACTGACTGAGAATCTAACATGATAGGGATAAGGAAATGCACTTTATTTGCAATACTGTGCCAGCAACAATGATTGCATTTCACCTTGGGCCATGCAGGTCTATAAGGTTTGTACAGAAGAGCAAGAAGTGCAGTAAGTATACTATCTGAAAATAGTTTGAGTTAAACCAGCAAGATAGGCTGTCCATTTGTCTGTTTCAGTTGTTTAAGATACATGCTTTATTTCTTCTTGAATGCTAAGTAGTTGTTGGTTGTGTTTCGCTTTGTTCATTTATCCAGGTACATTAGATAGTATTGTGAGCCCACCAGGACAGACAGGGAATATTGTTGAGTACCTGAATAAATTCATGTAAACCATTCTGAGGTCCCCTGGGAAATGGTATTGAAAATTGAATGAATAAACAAATAGATATAGATTTTTTTGAACTCGGGCAAGTAAACCTATGTATAAAGCAGATCTGAGAGGAAGCAGTGAGGTAGTGAAGCAATCAGAGAAACATGATGGCAAATAAATCTAGTCTGCCCATTCGCAGTAACCAGGCTATAGGACAGGCTAAAGGACACTGGTACGTGACTGGAGGCTGCTTTTAGGCAGCCGCCAATATCGGCACCCTATAGAGAATCTGGGGCCTTTCTGTATATCAGCTCTATGACTGGCGTAAATGCTTGATTCTATGTACCTACTATATATACCCAACTGTGCTAATTCTAAAAAGGAAAGTAGGCACCTATTTTCCTTTATAAAAGAGGCTCCTAGCACCCTGTTATAGATTTGCCTTTTCTGTTATGTCCCTTCTGGATTCCATATGCTAGTGTTCAATCCCAACTTGCAATCCGGGTGTTGCAGAAATGAACAACTTTTCTGAGCCTACGCTCCACCCCTTTAGCCTGAGAGTTGGTAAACAGATCCAGTTACAGTTTCTGCAAGCAGTCCATGCAAAAGTATTTTGCTGTAGCTCTGCTTCTTGCCAAAAGTAGTCTCAGTTTTCCATGTCAACCAAGTTTGGTTGCCTGCATTTCATCCAACAGGTTTGGAGCGCAAAGATCAGATCTTATGCAAATTGGATGTCTGGAGGGTCTTGCTCCATGTATCTGAATAGACTCATGTAAACCGTTCTGAATTCTCCTGGTAGAACGGTATAGAAAATTGAATGAATGAATAAATAATTTGGAGAGGATTAATGAGTTCAAGACTGCCTGATCACTTTTTTGTTCTACCTGCTGCTCCTCACCATGGTAGGCTGGCGTCCAAGTCCTCGATTGCTCGATAGATTTAAATAGCCATTTCCGTAACTTACTGTGCCCGCAGCAAGCAGTCACCTATCTCACATATAGCACATTTGGCGAGAGGTGTGGCTGCATCATGGGCGGAATCTCACATAATTCATCCTGATGAAATTTGCAGGGCAGCTACTTCATACTTTTACCTGCTTTTACCAAGTGGTTGTAGCGGCGCGTTCTGATGCCATTTTCAGGACCTCGGGTTTGAGAGCAGACTCTTCTGTCCCTTCCTAGCTAACGTGGCTTTGGCACATCACCTAGTGTTTGGAATCCGGAAGGAACCTAACAGAATGGAAGATAAGGTTTATACCTTTGATAATCTTCTGTTAGTCCCTGGAGGAATCCATATGACCTGCCCTCTCTGTATTCACTCAGTTGTTTGAAGTAGCCTTTTTTGGGGTGCTCGCTGCACACTACAGGTTAGTTCTACATTGTTCCTCAATGTTTTTCTGAGTTGCCTTTGCACCTGTATATCATTAGTTAATTGTTTGCAGAGCAAACCAGTCCATGAATTACATAGTAACATAGTAGATGACGACAGATAAAGACCTGAATAGTCCATCCAGTCTGCCCAACTTGATTCAATTTAAATTTTTTACATTTTTTCTTCTTAGCTATTTCTGGGCAAGAATCCAAAGCTCTACCCGGTACTGTTCTTGGGTTCCAACTGCCGAAATATCCGTTAAAACCTACTCCATCCCATCTAAACCCTCCCAGCCATTGAAGCCCTCTCCAGCCCATCCTCCCCAAACAGCCATATACAGATACAGACCGTGCAAGTCTGCCCATTACTGGCCTTAGTTCAATATTTAATACTAGTCTTATAGCCCATTACATTAACGGGTGCTAGAATATATGTGTGTGTGTCTGTCTTTATTTCTTTTTTTCTCTCTCTCAGCCGCTTTCTGTATTTCTTTCTTTCTGTCTTTTTTTTCCTTGGCTGTCCACCACCACCCCTTTCCTGCTCCCCCTGTCCATTCTCCCTTCCTTTTACCTCCCCTGTGTCCACCACAACCCCTTCACTGCTCCCCTTATCCAGCAGCAGCCCTTCTCCCTTTGTTTTACCCCCCCTGTCCATGATCACCTCTTTCCTGCTCCCCCTGTCCAGCAGTATGCCTCCCTTCCTTTTTCTGCCCCTGTCCATCAGAACCTCTTCTCCTGTCCATCCCTGCTCCCCCTGTCTAGCAGTACGCCTCCCTTCCTTTTTCTGTCCCCCCCATCCATCAGCACCTCTTCCCCTGTCCATCCCTGTCCCCCTATAATCAGCCCGCCATTAATCTACAGGGTCTTGGCCAGGAGAGGGAAGAAACGCATGCACGTGTACCTGTTGCCAGCTCTGCAGCTTTACCATCCTGCAACCCAGACACAAACACTTCCACGAAGCCCCACACTCCATTCTCTTCCGCAGCCATGAAGGAGAGGGGCGGGGACAGGGGGGAGGAGCCACGGCTTGGAGGCGTACGGAAAAGCGCAGCAGCAAAGGCACAGTCCACAGCCGGTGAGGTCGTATGTTTGGGTGGAGCGTGCTCTGCACTTGCACCTCTCAACGGAAGTTTTTTGCTGAAGGACAAAGTTTATTTTTTTATTTCAAAGCCGCCGGTGCGGCTCCTCTCTCAAGCCACACCTGCGTCGGAGAAGGCTTCTGATGCAGGCGGGGATTGAGAGAGGAGCCGTGGCAGTGGCTTTGAACTAAGAAATAAACTTTGTCCGTATCGAGGCTGAGGGAGAGCGGCGCAAGGTGGAGAGTAGAGGGGCCTGATGCCTTGCGCGCTTTCTGTGCTCCCACCGGCTTAGCCCATTTCGGCGTCTGCTTTCTGTCGACAGCCCTCCTCTGGGCACCGCCACTCTGCGCGTCCTGGAGTCCTACGAAGTAAGCGCGCATGCGCACTCTCACCGGCCACATCCCAACAGATCAGATCTCAGGGAACACGCGGCGCGAGTGCGTATGCACGCTTAGCGTTTTATTATTATAGATTATTTTCTGATTCTAGATCCTCTGTGTTCATCCCACTCTTCTTTGAACTCAGTCACCGTTTTCCTCTACACCACCTCTCTCGGGAGCACATTCCAGGCATCCACTAACCTCTCCGTAAAGTAGAATTTCCTAACATTGCCCCTGAATCTACCACCCCTCAACCTCAAATTGTGTCCTCTGGTTTTACCATTTTCCTTTCTCTGGAAAAGATTTTGTTCTATGTTAATACCCTTCAAGTATTTGAACGTCTGAATCATATCTCCCCTGTCCCTCCTTTCCTCTAGGGTATACATATTCAGGGCTTCCAGTCTCTCCTCATACGTCTTCTAGCGCAAGCCTCCTATCATTTTCGTCGCCCTCCTCTGGACCGCTTCAAGTCTTCAAGTCTCCAAAACTGAACACAATACTCCAAGTGGGGCCTCACCAATGACCTGTACAGGGGCATCAACACCTTCTTCCTTTTACTGGCTATGCCTCTTTATACAGCCCAGCATCCTTCTGGCAACAGCCACTGCCTTGTCACACTGTTTTTTCGCCTTTAGATGTTCGGACACTATCACCCCAAGGTCCCTCTCCCCATCTGTGCATATCAGCTTCTCACCTCCCAGCATATAGGGTTCCTTCCGATTATTAATCCCCAAATGCATTACTCTGCATTTCTTTGCATTGAATTTTAGTTGCCAGGCATTAGACCATTCCTCTAACTTTTGCAGATCCTTTTTCATATTTTCCACTCCCTCTTCGGTGTTTACTCTGTTACAAATCTTGGTATCATCTGCAAAAAGGCACATTTTTCCTTCTAACCCTTCAGCAATGTCACTCACAAACATATTGAACAGGATCGGCCCCAGCACCAAACCCTGAGGGACCACTACTCACCTTTCCTTCCTCCGAGCAACTTCCATTAACCACCAGCCTCTGGCGTCTGTCCGATAGCCAGTTTCTGACCCAGTTCACCACTTTGGGTCCTAACTTCAGCCCTTCAAGTTTGTTCAAGAGCCTCCTATGAGGAACCGTATCAAAGGCTTTGCTAAAATCTAAGTAAATTACATCTAGCATATGTCCTCGAACCAGCTCTCTGGTCACCCAATCAAAAAATTCAATCAGGTTCATTTGGCACGATTTACCTTTTGTAAAGCCATGTTGCCTTGGATCCTGTAACCCATTAGATTCAAGGAAGTACACTATCCTTTCTTTCAGCAACACTACCATTATTTTTCCAACAACTGAAGTGAGGCTCACCGGCCTGTAGTTTCCTGCTTCATCCCTGTGACCACTTTTGTGAATAGGGACCACATCCGCTCTCCTCCAATCCCCAGGAACCACTCCCATCTCCAGAGATTTGTTGAACAAGTCTCACCAGAACCTCTCTGAGCTCCCTTAGTATCCTGGGATGGATCCTGTCTGGTCCCATCACTTTGTCCACCTTCAGTTTTTCAAGTTGCTCATAAACACTCTCCTCTGTGAACGGCGCAGAATCTACTCCATTTTCTCGTGTATCTTTGCCAGACAATCTCCCTGTACCCCCTTGGATTTGTTCAGGTATGTTACTTGGCTTTGGGACTTAACTGGATCTGTTTACTAACTCTCAGGCTAAGTGGGTGGAGCATAGGCTCAGAAAAGTTGCTGATTTCTGCAACTCCCGGACTTCGGATTGGAATTGAACACGTGGAGTGGTATTATAAAAAAACATATCTGTCCGTTTTGGGTCTAAGTTGCTAGTTGCCCAAAGTCGGAAACGTCCAAAGTCCATTTTCAAAAAACACATCCAATATATTTTTTTTTCAAGAATTGTCTACTTGCATGTCCAGCCATTTATCGTCCAGATTGCTGAGTTGTCTATTTTATTGCTCCTCCTTCAATGCACTCCCTTTCCATTGCAAATGCAAGCAGTGTCTCACTTCCGGTTCACCACACAATTGGTAAGTACTTCTCACACGTTTTTTACTTTAGTTCTTATTTTGGTTTCTGCTTCTGTTCTGTTTAAACCTGCACAGCTCTTTTACACTGCACTTTTCAAGGATGCCATGGGTCTCTGATGATTTCTTCTAGATTTCGTTTTTCTCTGCTTTTATGTTTCCTCTTAACTTTCACTGGATGTTTTCCATATTGTATACTGGATGACTCTCTTTTGGTTTTTTCCTCTGGCTTTTTCTTTTTCTCTTAATTAGCAGTATTCAGCTATGCATTTTTATATCCCTTTTCCTTTTTTTAGTGTTATTTAGTAATGTGCAGCATGGTTCCCTTTCTGAGCCCATCCCCCACTATCACTTTTCTGTGGCTCCTTACCGTTTTTCTTTTAATCACAGCTTACTGGGTATGCTAACTTGTAATGCTTTTGACCTGTTAGTTTTTCAATTAGGTTTTCAATTTAGCCTCTTTATTGGAAGATCTCACCCCCTCTTTTTTACTGCATGGCCCCCTTTCTGTTATCATCTGTATCTGTTTTAGGGTTTTAAAATATTCTACATAGCTTTGTTAAAAACATTCTATATGGCTTTGCAAAAATGTTTAATCTTAAACTTGGCAGTAGTATAGAGTTTTATATATGGTTTTAACTTCTGAAATTTTAAATTCAATATTATTTTAGTTTCCCACGTACACACCTTATAGGACCCCCAGGGTATGTATTCCTCTTCCTTTTTTGTCCTATACAGTTCCCTTTGTGTCTTTCTAGCTTGTTTAAACATAAGTATTCACTTATCATTTGTTTAGCATGGTCTTCGCACGTTCACCATTTTTATAATGCAATTAAGTTTTTCACTCCACTCTGCATTTTGCATAGATCCAAATATTTTCTGTTTTCACATTTTTATGACATTTATCACCTTTTCCACCAACTCATTTTTATTAGTGCCATTTACATCACTGTGTCCTTTTATCACATATCTTTCATACTCTTTGCATGCCAGATATCATTCACAGTTTCACATTTTATCACCACTACTATTCATAACTTACATGCATTCTTAATGTACCCCTCATTATTTATAGGACCCCCTGAAGAAGACTTTTTGTCGAAACACGGATCGTGTTGGGTCCTGTATCCCTAGGTCCTTTAAGGCTCTTATGTGGATGATTTACTTTTATGTGGATGGAATTATTTTATGTGGATGATTTTAGTGTACCTTTGGAACTTTGATACTTTCAAATAAAGTCCATTTAGGAACATCGTCACTCCACAGAGTTTTTTTGGTTTTCTCTGGATTTTCTTCTTTGTGGATATTTTGGGGTCAATTCCTTTCGTCTATCTTTATACCCCATTTTCTTCCAAAAAATTGTCCAAGTCAGAAACGCCTAGAACAAGACCTTTTGGACGTGGGAGGGACCAGCAAAGTGATGGACTGGACACTCAGACATGGTAACACAGTAGTGGGGCACCTTACAGGGGCACTGCTGTGAACTTCACAAAAGGGTACCACAGAAACATTTCACCACAACTCCCTTGTGAGCCCCCAAAACCTACTATACCCACCTATCTGCCACCCCAATAGCCCTTATAGCTGCAGGTACCACCTGTATGGCAGTACAGTAGGGTTTGGGGGTTTGGGTGCACACATTTAACCATGAATGCAGTATTTAGAGTGGCTTATGAGCCTGGGTCCTCCTCTCTATGGTTCACTAGCCCACCCTCCAGACTCCATAAGATACCTCTGTGCAGCTCTACTAGGCTTTCCTATGCCAGGTGCTGATGTTCTGGAGGCAAATATGTATTTTTTTTTTAATTCCAATTTTTATGGGGATGGGGGGATGATCAAAGTCACAACATATAAGTTCTATCTAGGAAGTCTTGTTGAACTTTCGATTATCACTGCAGGATGACTAAGTCTAGGTCAACCCACATCCCACCTACCTGTCGCCCTAACCACTCCTTCAAAAACACCCTTTTTTACTCTGGGCGTACAGCAGCACTGAAAAGGCCTAAGCTGTTTTTAGATATGTCTAAATCCCGTTTTGATTATCGTCACTTGGATGGCCTGTCATTTTGATTGTCCAAGTGCCGATTTCGGCGGGTTTTTAGATGTATTTCCGTTTTGATTATGAACCTCATAGCGTAAGGAATCCTCCAGGGACTAACAGAAATAAGATTATTGAAGGTATAAACCTAATCTTCCATTATATGTCCTCTTGTACTATAGTCATCCATGAGGAGAATGATTCTTGTTTGGAACTGGACACTATTGTGTGCCACTTTGCTTTCCACACTGCTTCCAGCACATTGTTCCTGCTATTAAAAACAAGAAACATTTGTTCCAATATTGATTTACATTTGTTCCATTTAGCAGCTTCTTGGAACCCACTGTTCTTGCAGGAGCCAATGTGTGTCTCTTAGAGTACAAAAGTAAGGTTGTTGCTTACTTAATTGCAGGATCTATACTCATAAAACATCTCAAAATGCACATTTTGCTGCTATTGTTAGCACTGTCCATAGCAGAGTTTTCTTATCTTGCTACTGATGGTTCATAACAGGCAAGCATGAATCGTATAATATTTATCTAAATGAACAAGAATAATTTCTGACTTGGTAATTAAATTACCTCCCTGAAGCTTTAGAGTTGGTAACATTTTCTGACATTGCCAGCTTTTTCATTAGACTTGTGCAAAATCTAGTCATATGTTTAAGGATTCTAAACAGACCTGACCTTAAAACCCAAGGAACTATATTACAGTATAATTACTGCTGGTCATACTGAAACTGTTTATTTCCTTAAATACTTGACACACAAGGATGTTAAATATTTACAGGAAACTGTTTTAATACACTGTGGGGATCCTTTTCTAAGTTCTTAGACATACAAAGTGCCATAGAAAACTCATGTGTCTAAATGTTTTGAAAATGAACCCTGTATGTCCTTAGTATTTTTACACTTTATTTTCATGTGTTCTGACACCTTAAATAAAGAACAATGCCAATCTCTTACTTCTCTGTTGATTAATGCTGAATTTGTACTAACAATTTTCTAAATATCTTCACATCACAGAAAAATGCTGTAAAAATGTTTTCACATGACCTATTTTGTGATAAATGCTATTCATATAACAAAATCAACCTTACATAGAAGAATAAATTTGAAGCAAGATTGGTTTTAAAATATGGATACATTAATAAGAATGTCTTCATATCTCAGTATCTCAGTAACCATTATTTTGAAAAGTTGATATTAATCTTAGACATATGGGCTGGATATTTACAGCCTTTTAATGTGGCTAAAAAACTTACAGAAATCTGAGTAAGATAACTTGGCCAATAGTAAGTATATTTCACTCAGTGTTGTGAAGGAAAAGATCTCAGTAATGCTAGCATGGGTTATTTATATGCCGTATAGCAGTGTTTCTCAACTCGGTCCTGGAGTACCCCCTTGCCAGTCAGGTTTTCAGGCTATCCACAATGAATATGCATGAAAGAAATGTGCACATAATGAAACCAGTGTATGCAAATCACGTTTATGCAAATTCATTGTGGATATCCTGAAAACCTGACTGGCAAGGGGGTACTCCAGGACCGAGTTGAGAAACACTGCCCTATAACAAATGATCATTGATCAGAAAAACCGTCCTTATACTATTTAATATGTCCTTTATGCACTACTAGTCTTTAAGCCCGTTACATTAACGGGTGCTAGAATAGATGTGTCTGTCTGTCTGTGTTTCTTTATCTCTCTCTCCTTGGCCGCTGTCTGTATCCAGCTGTCTGCCCCCAGGACACACCTCCCCCCCAAAGCAGCCCCCTTTCCCTCTCCCTAACTGTCTCTCCATGGCCCTCTTCTGTCTTCCCCCCCCAAGCAAAGCTGTCTGTCCCCAGCACACCTCTCCCTATCTCTCCATGGCCCCTTCTGTCTCCCCCCAGCACACCCCTCCCCCCCAAGCAGCCCCCTTTCCCTCTCCATGGCCCCTTCTGTCTTCCCCCCAGAGCAAAGCTGTCTGTCCCCAGCACACCTCCCCCCCAAAGTAGCCCCCTTTCCCTCTCCCTATCTCTCCATGGCCCCTTCTGTCTCCTCCCAGAGCAAAGCTGGCCCCAGCACATCTCCCCCCCCCAAAGCAGCCCCCTGTCACTCTCCCTCTCCATGGCCCCTTCTGTCTCCCCCCAGCACACCCCTCCCCCCAAAGCAGCCCCCTTTCCCTCTGGCTCCCGGTATTGATCCCCTTCTTACCCTCCCCTCCATCCCGGCGTCTTCTGGCCTGCTCCTCTTCAAAGCAGCCTGCGATCTTGGTGGCCGGCTTTAGCGAACCTAGCAGGCCGCTCTCCAACTCGGTAGCACGTTCCCTCTGACGCGATCCCATTAGTCAGAGGGAGCATGCTACTGAGGTTGGAGAGCGGCCTGCGAGGTTCTTTAAAGCCGGCCACGATCGCAGGCTGCTCTGAAGAGGAGGATCAGCGGCGGCGGCGAGTGAGGTAACACGGCGAGAACGCGGGCAGGCAGCGAGTGAGGGCGGGCGGTGACGCGCCGAGGACAGGGAGAGAGCACAGTCGCGCGCCTTCAGCTCCCGCATGCGCCGTGAGGTTAGAATGTTGTCACAGAAGCACACCTCACGGCGCCACACCTCACGAATTTTTGAGAGCGCATGCGCGCTCTAGCGTTTTATTATTATTGATGTATGTCTTTCTTTCTCTCTCCCTGGCCCTTTTCTTTCTATCTCTCTCCCTTGACCACTGTTTGTCTTTTTTTTTTTTTGTTTCTGTCTTTCTTTTCTTGGCTTCTGGCTGTCTGTCTTTATTTCATTTTCTCTCTCTCCTTGGCCGCTGGCCGTCTGTATGTATTCTTTTTTCTCTCTCTCTCCTTGGCCACTGTCTGTCTCGCTGTATTTTTTTTTTTTTTCTCTCTCTCTCTCCTTGGCCGCTGTCTGGATGGCTGTCTGTCTTTCTTTCTATGTGTCTCTCTGGCCCCTTGTCTGTTTGTCTTTCCTTCTGTCTGTTTTTCTCCCTTTCTGTCTGTCTCTCTGGCCCTCTGTCTGTCTGTCATTCTTTCTTTCTCTCTGTCTCCTTGGCCGCTGTCTATCTGTCTGGTTTTTTTCTTTCTCTCTCTGTCCTTGGCTGCTGGCTGGCTGGTTGTCTTTCTGGCCCATTGTCTGTCATTCTTTCTCTCTCTCTTTCCTTGGCCGCTGTGTGGATGGCTGTCTTTCTTTCTGTCTGTCTGTCTTTCTGCCTGGCTCCCTGTTTTTCTTTCTCTCTGTCTCTCTGCCTGGCCCCCTGTTTTTCTTTCTCTCTGTCTTTCTGCCTGACCCCTGCCTTTATTTCTGTCTCTCTCTCTTTCCTTGCCTACTGTATGGATGGCTGTCTTTCTTTCTGTCTGTCTTTCTGCCTGGCCCCCTGTTTATCTTTCTGGCTGTCTCTCTGCCTGGCCCCCCGTCTCTCTCCCTGGCCCCCAGTTTTTGTTTGTCTGTCTCTCTGTCTTTCTGCTTGGCTCCCTGTTTTTCTTTTTCTCTGTCTCTCCTGCCTGGCCCCCCGTCTCTCTCCCTGGCCCCCAGTTTTTGTTTGTCTGTCTCTCTGTCTTTCTGCTTGGCTCCCTGTTTTTCTTTTTCTCTGTCTCTCCTGCCTGGCCCCCTGTTTTTCTTTCTCTCTGTCTATCTGCCTGACCCCTGCCTTTATTTCTGTCTCTCTCTCTCTTTCCTTGTATGGATGGCTGTCTTTCTTTCTGCTTGGCCCCCTGTCTCTGTCCTTGGCCCCCTGCTGTATTTCTCTGTCTCTTCTGGCCCCCTTCTCTCTGTCGGCCTCCTAACACACCCCTCCCTCCAAAGTAGCCCCCTTTCCCTCTTCCCCATCACTTTCCTGAGCTGTTTGGTGTTTTTTTGTTGTTGGGGTTTTTTTTACCTTGTAACAGCGGCTGCACACAGAACCGACACTCTCCACTAACAGGAGAGAAAATGCCGGCGCTGCCGCTCTGTAACCGCCACAGCCACTCTCCTCCCGATCAACAAACCGCCAAATGCGGCCGAAGATGACCGCGCTAAATGACGCTCCACAGTCGCGCGCCTTCTGCCCCCGCATGCGCCGTGAGGTTAGAATGTTGCCACAGAAGCACACCTCACGGCGCCACACCATACGAATTTTCGAGAGCGCATGCGCGCTCTAGCGTTTTATTATTATTGATGTGACTAATCTGTAATACTTTTATTTTTTATATATGTTCTAATAAAATACTGTTTTATGTATTCAGTGATTACTAGCAGAGCTAGAACAGTCCAAATTCTGTTCTATCCATCACAAAAAATGAAAATAATCAGAAAGAGTCTACCTTATGTGCAAAACCGGCAGTAAATTTTCTAATTCAACAAAGCTGAAACAATTCCAATATTACTCCCTCCCTCCTTTTACTAAACTGCAGTAGAGGTTTCTACTATGGCCCAGAGCGCTAAATCCTCTGACACTGATCCAACACTCATAAAATTACTAAGAGCGTCGGATCATTTAGTGCTCCGGGCTGCGCTAGAAATCTCTACCACGGCTTAGTAAAAGAGGGCCTTAGTTATTTCATCTCATAAATAAACAATATAAGCTTATCTGGGTACTTATCTGGTACTATAGACACTCCATTTCACTATATGCTTCATCTGGAGCAGTGACTCATTCATTTTCTAAAATGTAATTCCTTTTGTACTGTATACTTGCAATCTATCCCTGAAAACAGGCATGATCCCGGAGGACTGAAAATAGCTAACATTACGCCCATCTTTAAAAAGGGGTCAAGAGATGACCCGGGAAACTACAGACCGGTGAGTCTGACCTCGGTTCCGGGGAAAATGGCAGAAGCACTGATAAAAGAAAACATTGATGAACATTTTGAAAAAAACGAACTTCTGATAACCAGCCAACATGGTTTCTGCAAGGGGAGATCGTGCCTAATGAACTTATTGCACTTCTTCGAAGGAATTAACAAACGGATGGACAAAGGAGTCCCCATAGACATCATATATCTAGATTTCCAAAAAGCCTTTGACAAGGTGCCCCATGAACGCCTACTCCGGAAACTGAAGAACCATGGGGTGGAAGGAGACGTACATAGATGGATCAGAAACCGGTTGGCGGGTAGGAAACAGAGGGCAGGAGTGAAGGGCCACTACTCGGACTGGAGGAGGGTCACGAGTGGGGTCCCGCAGGGCTCGGTGCTTGGGCCGCTGCTATTTAATATATTCATAAATGATCTAGAAACAAGGACAAAGTGTGAGATAATAAAACTTGCGGACGACACCAAACTATTTAGTGGAGCTCGGACTAAAGAAGACTGCGAAGAATTGCAAAGGGACTTGAACAAACTAGGGCAGTGTTTTTCAACCTTTTTTGGGCAAAGGCACACTTGTTTCATGAAAAAAATCACGAGGCACACCACCATTAGAAAATGTTAAAAAATTTAACTCTGTGCCTATATTGACTATATATAAAGTAATTCTCTTGAATAGGAATCAAATAAACACAGAGAAAGTATTTTATAATGCTGCCACCGCCAACAACACCGTTGGCGGCGGTGGCACTCAAGTGGCTAAAGAGCCGCAGTTTGCCGGCCTAGGGACAACACTGGAGGGTGGCCAGCTGTGCACCCCCTTGGGACGTAAACCCGGGGTGGGGCAGACCGCACCCCCCCCCCCCACCCTGGTATGCCACTATCTGTACCTCACTCCCTCCCTATGACCAAAAATTCTCCTTTCTTCTATTCCCCGTGTACACAACCATCTCTTTCCCTCCCTTCCTCTCTCCAAAGTCCATGCCTTCTGTGTCCAAACACTCATTCCCTCCCCCACCTCAGCATCTCTTTCCCTCCCTTCCTCTCTCCCAAGTCCATTTCTTCTGTGTCCAAAAACGCATTCCCTCCCCCACCTCAGCATCTCTTTCCCTTCCTTCCTCTCTCCCAGGTTCATGCCTTGTGTCCAAAACGCACACCCTCCCCCCTTTTGTGTTCCGTGTTTGCCTCCCAGACCATCTTTGCAACTTTCTCAGCAAAACGAAGCTCAAGCCGCGAGGCTTGTCTTCTGATTCCTGCCTGCACTGCCGCGCACAAATAGCCGAACGGAAGTATTCTCCGACGTCAGCGCTGACGTCGGAGGGCAGGCTTTGCTTAAGCCCTCCCTCCGACGTCAGCGCTGACATCGGGGAACGCTTGCGATCGGCTATATGTTAGCTGCAGGGCAGGCAGGAACAGAAGACGAGCCTCGCGGCTCGAGATGTATTGAACTCCGCGGGTCCCCCGTCCAGCTCTCTCCTGTCCATGTGGGGTGGACCGCCCCTCTCCCTAGACTGGTGGTACTGCCCTGATGGCAGCACACCAGGCAACATCTCGCGGCACACTAGTGTGCCGCGGAACAGCGGTTGAAAAACACTGAACTAGGGGAATGGGCGACGAGATGGCAGATGAAGTTCAACGTTGAGAAATGTAAAGTATTACATGTGGGAAACAGAAACCCGAGGTACAACTATACGATGGGAGGGATGTTATTAAATGAGAGTACCCAAGAAAGGGACTTGGGGGTAATTGTGGACATGACAATGAAATCGACGGCACAGTGCGCAGTGGCCGCTAAGAAGGCAAACAGAATGTTAGGCATAATCAAGAAGGGCATTACAACCAGAACGAAATAAGTTATCCTGCCATTGTATCGGGCGATGGTGCATCCGCATCTGGAGTACTGCGTCCAATATTGGTCGCCGTACCTTAAGAAGGACATGGCGTTACTCGAGAGGATTCAGAGGAGAGCAATGCGTCTGATAAAGGGAATGGAGAACCTTTCATACGCTGAGAGATTGGAGAAACTGGGCCTCATTTCCCTGGAGAAGAGGAGACTTAGAGGGGATATGATAGAGACTTACAAGATCAAGAAGGGCATAGAAAGAGTAGAGAGGGACAGAGTCTTCAAATTTTCGAATAATAAAAGAACAAGAGGGCATTCAGAAAAGTTGAAAGGGGACAGATTCAAAATGAATACTAGGAAGTTCTTCTTTACCCAACGTGTGGTGGACATCTGGAATGCGCTTCCAGAGAGCGTAATAGGGCAGAGTACGGTACTGGGGTTCAAGAAAGGATTGGACAATTTCCTGCTGGAAAAGGGGATAGAGGGGTATAGATAGAGGATTACTGCACAGGCCCTGGACCTGTTGGGCCGCCGCGTAAGCGGACTGCTGGGCACATGGACCTCAGGTCTGACCCAGCAGAGGCATTGCTTATGTTCTTATGTTGTTATGTTATCTGCCAGTTTATAGTAACAATCTTATATTGCCCTTAAAAACATATTTTTAACAGTGAATAATTTATCATGGAACTAGCTGGAAACTAGTTTTTTACAATGTTGCCACCAACTTACTTTTGCAGTGCTGTTTTATTGTATTCTGCCATAAAGCTAAGTCAAAATGACCATGGAGTTTAAAAAGACGCTACACCATGCAATATCAAACTATTGAAGAATGACAGGTGCCTAGTGCTTTCAAAATAAGAGTCACTCTGCTGAACAAATTGAAAGTATAAAAAAAAAAACCCAACATTTTCCAGTCTAAAGAAATATATAACCCTGTAGGAACCGACAAGGGGTGCTATTTTAGATTTGGTCTTTAGTGGAATGCAAGACGCAGTACAGGAGTTAACTGTGTTGGGTCTGCTGGAAAACAGTGATCATAACGTGATCAAATTTGAGCTGATACCGGGAGCAACGTCGCAAAATAAATCTACTGTAGGGGCGTTTAATTTTCGAAAGGACGACTGATAAAATGAGGAAAATGGTTAAAAAGAAGCTAAAAGGACAATATTTGAAAGCATAAGACAGTTCAGCAGGATGCAAAAACATTCAGCAACAAAAATACCTGCATTCTCTGCAAAGTCCAGCTGCTTCTCTTGCTCAGTCTTTGCAGCACACAATCCATGGAACCAGTGTTCCCTTTGCTTGGCTTCAGGGATGGCACTGAGGCCGCCCAGCTCTCACTCATCTCTTGTGCTTCTAAACTACTAAGTACTTGTAATGAAAGATTAGGTTTCTTACCTCTGCTAATCTTCCTTCTTGTAGATCTCCTCTGGAGCCTGAACTATCGGTTAATGCATCCATTCCAGCCTTGGCTGCAGAACTTAAAAATAACACCAACCCTCTCTGCGAGGTCACCTGTGCGGCTACTCCCCTTGAAGTTCAGTAGGTAGCAAAGCCAGGAGTATCTAATACAAACAGGAAACACAAGAAAAAGAGAGGGGGGTACTCCCCGATACAAATTAATTCTGCTCATGATAACCAAATACATAATTAACAACCGCCAATAAAAGGCTAAGTTAGGATAAGAAATTGAAACATTTCATGCCTGCAAAACTGAGGAACAGGGCAATAAAAAAGACCTAGCCTAAAGAGCAGAAGGGGCACCACCCCAAGACCCCTAAAATCCCATAAGCTTAAATAAAAGGACACTCGTGGAAATATTAGCAAGGCTGGTCAAAGAGAGAAAGCCAACTTACCAGTTACTGGCATGCAACCTGCGAATTGGACAAAACAGATGGGTGGGAGTTCAGGCTCCAGAGGAGATCTACAAGAAGGAAGATTAGCAGAGGTAAGAAACCCAATCTTTCATTCTGTACAATCCCTCTGGAGCCTGAGCTATCAGGACATATCAAAGCAGTCACAAATCTCAGGGGGGTGGGCCAATGAGCCCGCCACCAGAACAGAAGGGCCAAAGGCTGCAACACCCATAGCTGCCACATCAAGCCGGTAAAACCCGGAAAAACAATATGAAGGGAAACCCACGTGGTTGACCAACAAATCTCCTCAGGTGAGACCACATGAGAGTCAGCCCATGAGGAAGCCCTTCCTCCAGGAGAGTGAGCCCTCACGCCAAGAGGAGGCTGCTTCCCTGCCGCCACATGGGCTACGGAAATGCCCACATGCAACCAATGTGAGAAGGTAGCCTCGGAATCAGGCCGAGTCTGGCGTGCAGGGCCTGCCAGGACAAACAGATGGTCCGACAGACGGAAGTCGTTAGTAGCCTCAAGGCATCTCAAAAGGAGACACCGCACCTCCAGAGACAGCAAAACATGTGTCTTAGACTTGGAACCCGACAGAACAAAAGTGGGTAGCTGAACTACCTGGGTGACATGGACTGCTGATCCCATGTGCAGAAGAAAAGAAGACAGCCCTCAAAACAACTGCAGACATGTAATGTAATGTGGAGAAAAGGATCCCTGAATGACATAGCCTGAAGCTCCGACAGACCCTGAGCAGAAGTGACCGTAATAAGGAAATCAGTCTTCACGGCAACATCTCTCAGAGAAATCCCAACCAGGGGTTCATAGATCAGATGAGCCAGTGAGTGGAGAACCAGACTCAGATCCCTTGGAGAACCCGGCAGTCGCAAGAGAGGCTGTAGCCTCCCCGCCACCCCCCCCTCCGTAAGAAGCCTACAACATCTTGGGGCGACACCAGAGAACCCCCGAGAGAAGAGTGACCCGAACCGACAGCCCCGCAATGGGGACCTGGAAGAAGAAACTGCCAGACCCTTCCTGAGACCAGCCCACAGGAAGGCCAGAACAGACGCCACCGATTTGGCCAAAGGATACATGTGAACTGCTGCACACCAGGCCGAAAAGCATCTCTAAGCCTTCGCGGAGGCTGACCCCATCAAATTCCTGTTGCCATGAAGAAACGTGGCAATGACAGCAGAAGAGAAGCCCCTAGCTCTCAAGGCCGCGCACACAGCCCCAGGTCGCAAGACCAAGACGTCCGGAACTGGAAGGGCTATCAGGACCTGCATGAGCAATCTCCAATGGCAAGGAAGACACAGACTCCTCAACCACATCAGGTCTGTGTACCAAGGCCAGCCGTGCTAGTTCGGGGCCAATAGGAACACCGGACCTGCGTGAGATGCCACCCGGCTCAGAACGCACCCTATCATAGGCTATGGGGAAAAGCCATACAGAAGTTTCCCAACAGTCCATGGTTGAACCAGAGTGCCGAGCCCTGCTCTGCCAACATCCCATCGGCGGCTGAAGAACCTGTCTGCCTTCTGGTTCCCCGAGGATGCTATCAGATCGAAGGTGGGGTGACCCCTCTGAAGAAAAATGGCTTTGAATGCGAGCCTGGACATTTTCCCGGGTTCCAGAATCTGACAACTGAGGAAGTCTACCGGCATATTGTCCACCCCTGCCACAGGAGTGGAGGACAAGGCCATCAGACGCTTCTCTGCCTAGGCAACAAGCATCCGAGCCTCTAAGCTTAGCAGGGGACTCCTCATACCCCTCTGACAAGATGACATAGGCAACCACTGATGCAATAATAATAATAATAACTTTATTTCTTCTATACCGCCATAATCTTACGACTTCTAGGCGGTTCACAGTGAAGAGAGCTGGACAGTCAGCGAATTACAGAATACAAATGGCGAGGATGATACAGTACAGTCAGTGAATTACAGATTACAATTAGTAAAATACAATACGATACAATACAGTTGGTACAGTACACGTATTTCTCAAGTTAGCATGGAGTTAATCGTTTAGAACTGGTAACTGATTAGGAGATAAATCTGTTGAATAGTGCTGTCTTAATTTCTTTCTGAAATGCGACATAGGTCAGCCTAGCTCTGTTGATGTAGTTGCCTAGCCAGGTCTGCTGTTTGCTAGCTTGAGACTTCAAAGTTCTGTCCATAAAGGATCTGTATTTGCAATCAGTGATCCCTGGGTAGGCAAAAAGATTGGAGTTTCTGGTTGTCCTACTGGGAATGTGTAGCTCGAAATGTGGTAAGAGATAGGTAGGGGCCATTCCCCACACCAGTTTAAAGAATAGGCAAGAGAACTTGAACATTATTCGCGCCTCCATTGGTAACCAGTGTAGCATGCTCGCTTTTCTGAGAATACGCAGAGAATCCCTTGAAATCGCAGCAGGCCAGACAGACCATACACATCTCCAGTCGATTGGACAATCATCTGCTCTCCAACGCAGTCCACCAACTGGCAAACTGCTCCCCAACCAGAGAGACTCATGTCCATTGCCAGGGGCACCCAGTCCAAGACGAACAGAGGGAGCCCTCTGTACAGAGAAACCAGGATCAACCACAACACCATACAGCTGCGAGTTGTCACCAAGCATGGCAACATCACCATAGCACATCCCGCTGAAGATTCCACTGGGACAGCAGGGACAACTGAAGAGAACGGATGTGAGCCCTTGCCCACGGATCACAACTATGATCGCCACCAATAGACCCAATACCTGCAGATACTGCCAGGCTGTCGGGGCTGGAGCCACTAACATGTCCCGATTGCACTCCAAAGCTTGATCATCCTGGAGTCTGTCAGAAACACTTGGTTTCTGCTACATGGAACCAGACCCCTCATGTACTCCAAGTCCTGCGGCAGCTTTGAGCGACACGTCGTGAGATGGATCACCCAGCCGAGACTGTCCAGCAATCACTGCTTGATGAACCGCCAAGGGCCTTTCACCAAAGAGGGAGCTCTGATTAGCCAGCCATCAAGGTACTGATGGACTTGCATCCCCAGCAAGTGCAGATGGACAGCCACTACCACCATGACTGTGATCAATGATCTGGGTGCCGACACCAACCCGACGGGTAGCGCTGCGACCTGAAAGTGCCTCCCAAGAACATGCAATCTCAGGAACCTCCGATGATCCGGAAACCCCCCCCCCAAAAAAAAAAAAAAAAAAATTGAGATGTGGAGGTACACTTTCGAGAAGTTCAAGAAAGCCAAAAACTCCCCGGGCGCCACTGCTGCCACCAATGAGTGCACTGTTTCCAGCCGGATACGTGGAACTCATAGGACGGCGTTCACTGCCTTCAGGTTAATAATTGGTCAGCAATCTTCAGAGTTCTTTCATTGGCATGAAGAAGTAAGGGGCATATCTCCCGGTGCCCCAGTTCCCCTTTGGGACAGGCTCTATAACTGCCTGATCCAGCAACCTGTGCACCGTGGCTCGCATCTGGCTGGCTCTGTCTGGAATTCCCACAGGAGGGGACAAGAATAATTCCGGCAGAGGCCAGAAAAACTGTAGTCAAAGACCATTCCTGAGTACAACGAGGACTCGGCCAAGATTACCATTTGCCATTCCAGAAGGAAGGCTGAAAGCCGCCCCCCGAATTGGGGGGGTGCTCCCCCCCCCCCCCGCCAGAGACCTGGCGACATATTTTTCTCTAGGAAGGGGCAGAAGGCCGGGAGTAGGAAAAACTGTAGGCCGCTGCATCTCCAAAGCCAGGACTGGAGGGAACTCCAAAACGGTGTCCCGCAGCCGGGGGACTGGTGAACTCCGGCAGGGACGAAAATCCGTCCATCCCATACACCTTGTCGGACGAGGTCTAGAGTCTGGGAGCACCTCAGGCTACAGAGCTGAACACTGGCCATAGGTCATGCAAATCTTGGCCAAACAGGAGCGAACAAGTAAAAGGAACCTGCTCACTGAGCCTTTAGCTGAAGTAGCACTCAACCACTGGCAAAAACAAATCATTCGCTGAGCGTAGCCTGAAGAAGCAGAATGCTTCAGGTAAAAAATTCAAACATTCCCAGGTCACACAGAAGTGGCCGCCGCAGCTCGCCCTCCCGCTGTAGTGGAAACAGAACGACGCTAGAGATCAAAATGCAAAAGTCAGTCCTGAACATCCTGTAGGACAATTCCTCCATCTGAGGAAAAGGAGGTATGTTTAGCGACCTGAGCCACAGCTGAATTCGTCAGTGGGACCAGCCTCTAGTTGAAGTCCGATACCATGGGATACAATTTTGCCAAGCCAAGGATAAGGAAACCCTCCATGGACTCCCAGACTTCTAACAGCACTCCCACCAAAACCGAGGACAAATTTTGTCACTGTGTGATTCTCTAAAATCTCTTAGAGGTTTCTAGTCCCTCCCCCCCTTTGTATGGCAGTCTTAATGTTTCCTAATTATAACTGACCTATAACTTGGATTTAAAACCCTTGGTGTGCTATGGGTCTCAGCTGTGGACCTGGTACAGGTACTCTGTATTTTTTTCTTAATCTTATTCTGATCTTATAGTTACATCTGATTTAGAAGAGCGAAATAAAGAATTAATTCAGTGACTCCTGCCTTAAAGAACTGTTACCACTTACAGTTGATAGATTCCTAGAATTCCTTGAGATGGAACCACAAGCACTTTCTTCACTTCTGTGTCTGAAACAGACAGATCTTCTGAAATATGGAGTGATTCATTAGTTTATATAGGAATTGAATCAATAGGACTTTCCTCCTCTGAATCTATTCCGCTATCATGAAAATCAGAAACACTAGGCCGAAATTCTTTCCTGGTGGGCACAAACATTGGCACACTTCCTCTTCCTCCTGCTGTTTTATATCATCTAAATGGCTTAGAGGGAGTCTGCTGGTGTCACTTTTCTCAGTAGAGAGAGAAGCTGTAGTTCTCTGTTGATTCCAGAGTTACCGATATAATGCATGCATATTACAGATTCCTGTTCTGGCATTGAACACTCTGGCAGGGGACACAGAAATAACATCAGTCTCCTGCTGTTTTACATCTGAAAGGCTAAGAGGGAGTCTGCTGGCATCAGATTTCCCAGTAGAGAAAGATGCTACAGCTCTCTGTATTACTTACAGAATCACTGTCTGCTTGCTGAGTGGACAGTGCACTAAGTGAGGGATCCCTGTTTAAAAGTAGCAATCTGGAGGGGCTTAGTTCCTAAACTATCCCCAGATAATAGAAGAAACTGGCTAAGTGGCATTCTCTGGCAAAAGACACTGAAACTATTTTTCTCCTGCTGTCTCATTACCTTTGTAAGACTGAATGCAGAGATGACAACAGCTATGTTCACTTTTCAGGGCAAAGCTATTTTTAAGCTTTGTCCTACATCTTCCTCAGGGCCAGAATTTAGGTCTAGTATTACCATCATGAGCTCCTTGTTCTGGAACATTTTCCATCTGTATTGGTGACAAATCAAAAGACCCTACACCAGTGATTCCCAAACTGAGTTGCGGCCCCCCTGGGGAGCTGTGACTGACGTACAAGGAAGCTGCAGATTATTCTTAACTTGGACATCTTTTACAACCTTAAGAAATTAAAAAGTATATAGAAATAAAAATACTACAACTGAATCTTCAGGTTATTTGTTAGTTACTGTTTTGATGTTTATGGCTGGTAAAAAAGTTTGTTTTCTGTTATCATGTGAATGTAATCACCGTGGGGGAGACACTATGGGGCTCATAATCAAAATGAAAAAACGAATAAAAAACCCACCTAAGTCAGCACTTGGAAGACCTAAAAGACAGTTTGTCCAAGTGCCAATAATGGAAACAGGTTTTTAGATGTATCTAGAGGCATTTTAGGCTTCTAACTGCTGCTGTGCATCCAGAGTGAAAAGGGGCATTTTTCGAGAAGTGGTTAGGGCGGGATGTGGGCCGACCAAACTTAGTCGTCTTGCAGCAGTAATCGAAAGTTTGACGAGGTTGCCTGGACGGAACGTATATGTTTTGACATAGAAGAAGTCAAAACAGATACAAGTTCAGATTGGGTTGCCGCTGAGCTGGCCGCTGCTGCCGTGATCAGTTTATAAGCTCAGGCAACCTGCCCCCCCCCGGCGAAGACTACTGGCAGGAGGGATGCCCAGTACCTCCTGTGGATACCCCTCGAACCCCTGAATGATCGCCGGCAGGAGAAATGCCCAATCTCTCCTGCCAGACACCCCCGCCAACCCCTGAATGACTGCCAGCTGGAGAGATGCCCAGTCTCTCTTGCCTGGCAGCCCCCTTCCCCCAGAAATGATCGCTAGCAGAAGAGATGCCCAATCTCTCCTGTGGGACACCCCTCCCGAAGCCCTGAATGATTGCCAGCAGGAGAGATGCCCAGTCCCTCGCACTGGAAACACACCCCCCTCCAAAAGTTTTACGGCAGTAGATTCCTAGTTCCTTCTGCTGGACACCCCCACCCCCAAAGATAGCTCACCTGGATCCCCCAAGCCCACCCGAACCCCCTAAACCTTTTTAGATAGACCGATCGGTCCTTTCTGCATCCAGCCAGCAGGCCCGCCTTCACTGCAATGGCGGGTATGCACCGGGGCGGGGCTAAGGCCCTGATTGGCCCAGGCACTTAAGGCCCCTCCAGTAGGATGGGGCCTTAGGCACCTGGGCCAATCAGAATCATAGGCCACTCCCAACATAACCCAGAATGTACTGGAAGACAGGCCTAAGATTCCAGTTAGCCCAGGCGCCTGGGCCAATCAGGGAAGGGACCCGCCCGCCATTCCAGTAAAAGTGGTCCTGCCGGCTGGATGCAGGAAGGACCCGGCTGGCCATCTAAAAAATGTTAGGGGGAGTCTGGGTGGGCTTTGGAGGGTCTGGGTGGGTTACCTTTGGGGGGGGGGTATTCAGCAGGAGGGACTGGGCATATGTCCTGCCAGCAATTGTTGCCGGGGGGGGGGGGTATCCAGCAGGAGAGATTGGGCATCCCTCCTGCCAGCAAACTTTCAGGGTCGGGGGTTGTCCAGCAGGAGGGACTGGGCATCTCTCCTGCTGGCGATCATTCAGGAGTTCGGGGGTGTATCCGGCAGGAAGGACTGGGTTTTCTCTCCTGCCAGCGATCATTCAGGGGTTTGGGGGGTATCCGGCAGGAGAGATTGGGTATCTCTCCTGCTAGTGATCATTGCGGGGGATGGGGGTGTCCGACAGGAGGGACTGGGTATCGCTCCTGCCGGCGATCATTGCAGGGAGCTTTGAGGGTGTACAGCAAGAGGGATTGGGCATCCCTCCGGCTGTAATCTTTGGGGTGGAGGGGGGAATGGGTTCCCCGATTTTCTAACCAGCGCTAATGACAGACAATAATGCTGTTAGGCAAAGAACTGGCCTTTCCTATGCCTAAAAGGTCTTGGTTTAGGAATTTTGGATGGGCAAATTTTTGGTCGGGAATATGTTTTAAAAGACGTAGTGATGGTCTGAGCAATTAAATGCCTGACCGTACAGGTAGGCCATTCTCGAAAAATCCCACATTTTGGACTTTTTTGAGAATGGACATTTCCCTGCTGCCGAATTTGCCTAGCGCCTAAGAGCAAAAAGGGACTTAGACCTTTTTTTTTTATCATGCCCCTCCACACGTATAACTAGTGCGCATGTCTAGTGGCTTTGCGCATGTCTAGTGACCTCTATTTGAATATAAGTATTCAGGGGATTGTTGGAGCAAATTCAGCTGTTATACTCATATTTATCAAACTTTAAAGGTAAAATAATAGGTGACCCGTCAAAAGCGCGCCAGACATTGGCTCGCCAACAATCACTCCCTGACATTTGTGTGCAGGACAAATACGTGCTGCCCCTCTGACCGCTATCAAGCCTTCCTGTTTGCACTCTGAGGGAGGGGGGTTGGGAGACTCCCCCTTGCGCTCCCGTTGAGGGGGAGTCTGTGGGGGAAAACCCCCCAGTACACTTAAAACTCACGCTTTCCTCCCTAAGCCTGGCTCTTCTGCTCTGAGGGGGTTGTGGGGGGAACCCCGGCCCCCACTACAATTGCACTCTCGTTTGGGTGATGCATACATGGTCTCAATTTTAAGATTGCCGCAAACGCCCCAACTACACTTTTAATTGCACCTTGACAATCCCGCTCCCTTCATGCGCGCATAGGTCGGTGTGCGTATTTGACAGAGCAGAATTGTCAGGGCGCAATTGTCCTGCACACTACTGATGGTGTGTACCAAATAATAATACTAACGTATTTTATTCACATATAATGGTTGAGTAAGCGTCTTTTTGTGTGTCAAGCTCTGCTCAACATTAATTTTTAAAATTTGTTGTTTCAGAACCTTAAAAATGGACAAATTTTTATTGAATTTTAATAAGCATACGACAACACAAAATGAAGTGCATGCACCACAAACGAGTAGCGGGTGTGCAAAAAAAAGAAAATATCATAAATATGACGACAGTTATTTGGACTTTGGCTTCACATCAACACATGTTAATGGAGAAGAAAGACCGCAATGTATAGTATGTTTGAAAATTTTGGCGCAACACTGCATGCTTAGACTGTATGATTAGAAACTAAATCATTCACACTTGATTAATAAAACTCATAGAAACATAGAATATGACGGCAGAAAAGGGCCACGGCCCATAAAGTCTGCCCACTCTAATGACCCTCCCCCTAAGTTCTTCTTTGAAGTGATCCCACATGCTTATCCCATTTTTTCTTAAAATCTAGCACGCTGCTGGATACAATTACCTGCAGTGGAAGATCATTCCAATGATCAAACACCCTTTCGGTGAAGAAATACTTCCTGGTGTCGCTATGAAATCTCCCACCCCTGATTTTCAACGGGTGCCCTCTTGTTGCCGTAGGTCCTTTAAGGAAAAAGACATCTTCTTTTACCTCAATACGGCCCGTGACATATTTGAACATCTCAATCATGTCTCCCCTCTCTGCGTTCCTCGAGTGAGTATAGCTGTAACTCACCTAGCCGTTCCTCATACGTGAGATCCTTGAGTCCTGAGACAATCCTGGTGGCCATTCACTGAACCGACTCAACTCTCAGCACATCTTTTTGATAATGTGGCCTCCAGAATTGTACACAATATTCCAGATGAGGTCTCACCATGGATCTGTACAATGGCATTATAACTTCGGGCTTCCGGCTGACAAAACTTCTTCGGATACAACCCATCATTTGTCTAGACTTGGATGAAGCTTTCTCCACTTGATTGGCAGTCTTCATATCTTCACTAATGATCACTCCTAAGTCCCATTCTGCTGCAGTTCTTGCTAAGGTCTCACCATTTAGGATATACGTTCTGCATGGATTTCTGCTGCCAAAGTGCATGACCTTACACTTTTTGGCATTAAAACTTAGTTGCCAAGTTGTGGACCAATGTTCCAGTAAGAGTAGGTCCTGCGCCATACTGTCGGGCACTGTGCTTTTGCCTACTATGTTGCATAGTTTAGCGTCATTGGCGAATAATGTAATTTTACCTTGAAACCCCTGAGCCAGGTCCCTTATGAAGATATTAAATAGGATCGGACCCAAGACTGAGCCCTGTGGCACTCCACTGATTACTTCCAACGTTTCGGAGAGAGTACCATTTACCACCACCTTCTGAAGTCTACCTCTGAGCTAGTCTTTAACCCATGCAGTCAATGTTTCTCCCAATCCCAACGAACTCATCTTGCTCAATAACTTGCGGTGTGGGACACTATCAAAAGCCTTACTGAAGTCCAAGTACACGACGTCCAGGGACTCTCCCATATCCAGCTTTTTTGTTACACAGTCAAAGAGACTGATTAGGTTGGATTGGCAGGACCTTCCCTTTGTGAATCCATGTTGTTGGGGATCTCGTAGTTCTCATCTTTCAGAATCGTATCTAATTTGGGTTTGATTAGCGTTTCCATAAGTTTACTCACTGTCGACGTGAGACTTACCGGTCTATAATTTGCAGCCTCCATCCTGCAACCCTTTTTGTGGAGTAGAATGACGTTAGCTGTTTTCCAGTCCAAAGGGACTCTTCCTGTACTTAGGGAAAGATTTAAGAGCACGGATAACGGTTCCACCAGGACATCTCTCAACTCCCTAAGCACCCTGGGATGTAGTTTGTCTGGTCCCATGTCTTTGTTCACTTTGAGCCTTGATAGTTCATAGTAGACACTGCTGGATGTAAACTCAAAATTTCAAAACGGGTCTTCCGAGCTTTCCCTTGTCTGCAACTGAGGATCCCAGCGCCTCACAGGTAAAGACTGAGCAGAAGTATTCATTTAGTAGTTTGGCTTTATCGGAGTCTGATTCTACATAGTTCCCATCTGGTTTCCTAAGGCGCACTATCCCATCTGTGTTTCTTTTTTTGTCACTAATATACCTGAAGATGGATTTATTCCCCTTTTTAATTTTCTTTGCTAGATTCTCTTCCATCTGGAGTTTGGCCTCTCTGACTGCTGTTTTGACAGTTCTAGACTTGGCCAGATAGTCTTCTTTAGCTTCTAGTTTTTCTGATTGTTTGTAGGAGATAAATGCTCTTTTCTTCCTTTTTACGAGGTCCGAGATCTCCGCAGAGAACCACTGAGGTTTATTGTTCCTCCGCCGTTTACTTACTGTTTTTAATAGAGGTTGGTTGCTTCGTGTAGGGTATATTTCAGAGCTGACCACATTACCTCTACATTATCTGTTGCGGCCTGGTTTTGCAGCACCCCATAGACAAAATCTCCCATGTTTTCATAGTTAGTGCCCTTAAAGTTGAGGACCTTTGTGGATGTATTTGATCTAGTGAAACCTTTCTTGAGGTGAAACCATACCATGTGGTCGCTGGAGGCCAACGTATCGCCTACCGATACCTCTGTGAAACTATCTCCGTTGGTGAGTACCAGGTCCAGTATCGCCTGATCCCTAGTGGGCTCCAATATCATCTGTTTGAGTTGTGCTCCCCTTATAGAGGATAGTAGCCTTCTGCTGCCGCTGGTCATAACGGAAAGTTTGTTCCAATCTGCGTCAGGCATATTGAAGTCCCCCAACAGTACCGTGTCTCCATGCAGAGTGATGGTCTCTATGTCTTCGATTAACTCTATGTCTATGTCTTCCTGTTGTCTTGGAGATCTGTATACAACACCAAGATACAGGCACTTGTCATTTCCCCTGGCCAGGTTCACCCAAAGGGATTCCCCGGTGTACTTGACATCTACGATTCTGGTAACTTTGATGTCCTCTTTAGTGTATAGTGCTACCCCTCCTCCTGTTTTGCCCTCTCTGTCTCGACGAAGTATAGCCATATCCCACCCATGGAAATCCTTGAACCAGGTCTCGGATATCGCCACCACATCCAGGTCGGCGTTCCTCATTTCTGTCTCTAATTCCAGAATTTTATTGCCCAAACGCACATAGCCCTCCATACTTTATGTTTGCTAGGTCTCTGTGGAGATTTTCCCGCTTGAGTTAGTTTGCAATGTGTGTACTTACCTCAGACTCAGAAATGGAGTGGCAACTTACCCTGCCAGGATAGTTACTTACCACACCAGTATGAGAGTGGGTACCCTCCCCCAACTTACCTAGTTTAAAGCCCTATGAAGCAGGCAGGCTAGTCGGTGTCCAAAGACGTTCTTACCCCTTTTGGTCAGGTGGAGCCCGTCTGGTTCCTGCAGTCCTTGTAGTGCCTCTCCATGGTCCAGGAATCCGAAGTTCATCTCTTTGCACCATCTGTGTAGCCACTTGTTTGCCCTCTGGATACAATCTTCCCTGGCTCTTCCCTTACCCTTCACTGGAAGAACCGAGGAGAAGACCACCTGTGCTTCCATCCGCTTCAGCTTCTCACCTAGGGCTCCAAAGTCTTCAGGTATTTTCTCTGTGGTGTTCCTGGCAGTGTCGTTCGTTCCTACGTGGATGAGAAGCATAGGGAAGTGGTCTTGGGGCTTGATAAGTCTTTCTAAGCAGGCGGTCATATCCCGGATTCTGACTCCTGGTAGACAACAAACCTCTCTTGTATATCTGGTCTGCAAATTGGTCCCTCGGTGCCCCTCAGCAGAGAGTCCCCAATAACTACCACTCTGCGCTTCTTCGGGGGGGAGCTGATCCGTTGCCTCTGGAACTGGAGTCATCTGCTGGACATCTTCCTGTACTTCATTGGCAGGTCCTTCCTGTAAAATCTGGAATCTGTTCCTCAAGGTGATTTGTGGGGTTGATGTAAAGCTGCCTTGTTTACAAGAAAAAGAAGAAGAGGAAGGTCTTCTGTGTTTGCCTGTAGAGGAGGTAACCAGCTGCCAGGAGTCTGCATCTCTAGCCTCTTCCTGTACTCCAATCATTGGTTTCAAAGCTGTAGGTTTGCTCGGTCTGGGCGTCTTGATTTGGGACAGCTCCTGGATGACTCCGTCGATGAAGGCCTCATCTTCCCGGATGCTTTTTAGGCGCTTCACCTCTTCCCTTAGGCTCATCAGCTCCTGCAGGATGTCTTCGTCTAGCTGGTCAACCTCTTCCGTCTGTATGGAGACTGAAGTCTTCTGCTGGGGAATAGCTTCAGTCTGCACAGAGACCTCTGTCCACTGTCCTGGGTCGTCTTCCATCTGCACGGAGACTGTGGCCATCCTCTAGATCTTTTCGGTGACTGGAACGCTGGTCTTGATTGTAGTCTTGGTGCTTCTAGTTCTCCCTGCCATTCCTGAGATTTTTTTTTTCTTTCCTCCTGCTTGGGTGCCTGTTAGTTAGTTAGAAAGGTCTGCCTGTAGTTAGTTAGAAAGGTCTGCCTGTAGTTAGTTAGAAAGGTCTGCCTGATTAGGTCTGCTGCTAGGCCTGTTAGGTCTGCCTGTTAGTTAGTTAGAACGGTCTGCCTGTAGTTAAAGAGGTCTGCCTGTTAGTGTGAAAGTTAGTTAGTTAGAAAGATCTGCCTGTAGTTAGTTGGAAAGGTCTGCCTGTTAGTTAGTTTGAAAGTTAGTTAGTTAGTTTGTATGTGCCTGGTGGTTGTACTATGCCTTGTGGTGTGTTCTGTCCTTACCTTGGTGGTTTACTGGAGTCCTTGGTGGTTTACTGGAGACCTTGTAATGAAGATTCGGCCTTCCTTGGTGCCCTTCTTGAGGCCCTTCGCAAAGGCGCTCTCGCTATGGCGAGCGCCTTTGCCACTCGCCTTCGCCGCGCGCCGAACATCTGCATGCTGTTGGCTTCTCCCCTTTTATGGGGGAGTTCGGCTGATGACGTCGGGAGGTAGGCGGAGTTATCTCTCGCCTCTTCCCCTCTCTGTGTCCTGTCTGCCTTCCTCTCCATTTATTCCGCACTCATGATTTCTTTACCAGAAAATTAAAAGCACAACAAGGTATATTTTCTTGGCATTTGTCAATACCAAATAATGCTCTGCTAGCCTCATACAAGGTTGCATCTAGAGTTGCTAAGTATAAAATAATCCCATACCATTGCGGAACAACTGATTCTACCTGCTGCTTACCTACCTACTTTTATTTAATAATACTATTAGAGAATTCAACAAATGTCAGAAGACTTCAATAACCAATTGATTGAAAAAATAAAAGAGAATTTGGCTTGCAGTTGGACGAGACCACGAATAATAATAAGGATACACATTTGATTTGTTATATACGTTTTGTAGATGGAAATGCCATTGTGGAAGAACTTCTTTTTTGTAAAAAAAAAAAATAACTGCAAGAAATTAAATTAAGGCTAAGGACTTGTTTGAGATCATAAATATATTTATGACTGAAAATAATTTAGAGTGGACAAAGAGAATTTGGGGTCTGTACGGATGGTGGTCGTTCGATGTCAGCAAGCACTTATTCGAAAGAAAGCTCCGGCTGCAATGTGGACCCATTGCATAATACATAAAGAAGTACTCGCATCAAAGAATTTAAGTCTTACATTGAATTTGGTCCTAGAACACGTGGTGGATGTGATAAACTTTATATAAACTCACCCAGTAAAAGCAAGATATTTCAAAAAGTTGTGTGAAGGTACACGTCTTTGTTATACCTATGCCACTCATGCTGGCTTTCCTGTGGCAATATGCTAGCCCGTATATTCCAATTATGACAAGAACTCTACATTTTTCTTGAAGAAGAAAAACATGAGTATGCCAAAAATTTTGTGGAGACAGTGTTTTTGATGAAACTGGCATATTTGTGTGATATTTTTGAAAAGTTTTGGTTTAGTTTTTTTAAAATAAACCTTTATTAATTTTCAATTCAAGAACAGTGCATTAACATATACATACAATTAACTTTATAAACAGCACTTATAATCGATCAAAAAATGCTACAAAATTTTTTTCCCCCTTCCTCCCTGATATTTTTGAAAAGTTAAATACATTGAATCTCTCCTTGCAAGGAGGCAACATGCACATTTTGAAACTGATCGAGAAGATTTCAGCTTTCAAATTAAAATTACAATTATGGTGGAGAAAAATGCAGGAAGATGGTGACAAAGATTGTTTTCCGCTTTTGCAGCAGTTCATGATCTCCAATGAAGTTGTTTTCTCTGACAATATAAAATCAGTTTGTGAAGATCACCTATCACAAAGTATCAAATGGTTTGAAAAATACTGTATTTTCAAGAAGATGATCCACTGAAATTTGCTTGGATTCAGGATACCTTTAGAGCCAAACCTCCAGCTGACTACTTCTGAAGAAGAAAAAATCATTGAGCTGTCTTGCGTCAATACGCTCAAGACACGATTTAGCAGCATAGATATTACTGAATTTTGGTGTTCACTAAGAGCTCCTTTTACTAAGCTGCGGTAGTGTTTTTAGCGTGCACAGCAGATTAGCGTGCGCTAACCCCCGCGCTATGTGGAAAAACTAACACCAGCTCAGAGGCATTAGCGTCTAGCGCACTCGGCATTGTAGCACATGCTAAAACCGCTAGCGCAGCTTAGTAAAAGGAACCCTAAGAGATGAAAATCGGCTGTTAAGCAGTAGAGCACAGAGAATCTTAATTCCTTTTGTGACATCCTATGTATTCCAAGTTGGGTTTTCAGCACTCACTGTGATAAAAGAGCGAAAATCAATGTGGAACAAAAAATGAGACTGGCCATATCAGATATTGTTCTGAGGTTTGAGAAAATTTGTAATAAACAGCAAGCTCCTCCATCTTACTAGTTCTATCAATATTTTTTGTGATTATTCTTTTTTAATATTTATTGTTTTAGTTTATTTTTTTTTGTAAATATTAGTTTTCATAAGAACATAAGAAGTGCCTCTGCTGGGTCAGACCAGAGGTCCATCGTGCCCAGCAGTCCGCTCGCACGGCGGCCCAACAGGTCCAGGACCTGTGTAGTAGTCCTCTATCTGTACCCCTCTATCCCATTTTCCTTCAGAAAATTGTCCAATCCCTTCTTGAACCCTAATACCGTACTCTGTCCTATCACGCTCTCTGGAAGCGCATTCCAGGTGTCCACCACCCGTTGGGTGAAGAAAAACTTCCTAGCATTGGTTTTGAATCTGTCCCCTTTCAACTTTTCCAAATGCCCTCTCGTTCTTGTAGTTTTCGAAAGTTTGAAGAACCTGTCCCTCTCTACTTTCTCTATGCCCTTCATGATCTTGTAAGTCTCTATCATATCCCCTCTAATTCTCCTCTTCTCCAGGGAAAAGAGCCCCAGTTTCTCCAGTCTTTTGGTGTATGAAAGGTTTTCCATACCCTTTATCAAACGTGTCGCTCTCCTCTGAACCCTCTCGAGTATCGCCATATCCTTCTTAAGGTATTATTAACAGTGCATTACACTGAATTTAAACATAAACGAATCAAACTAACGCACTTTAAATATACAAATATTTCAACAACAAACATTTTCACCCCCCCTCCTCTCCTTAACTAATGAAAATAAAACCACATGTATAATTTCAATAAAATAGATATAATGAATAATAATTATAATGTTTTCCCATCTCCCTCCCACCCTGGATGTTGTCACAAACCCTCTGCAGCGGCGGGCTGTCGTGTGACAAACACAAGGATTCTGGCGTGTCCCCTCTAACCAGGGGTACCTTCAGGACTTTTCAGGTGGCTCTAGGCGACCGCCTAGGCCTATGAGAGACAAGGCAAGCAAAGAGTTTCCAAATATCACCAGTGAAACCAAGTTCTTCAAATAGGAATATGATGTTTATTCTGACTCAGAGGTCAAAAAGATGCAGCATAAAACAAAAATCACTTTTGCATTTCAAAAAAATAAAGTCAATTGTAAAATAAAGATATCACAAAACAGCAATCTCCTGTAGTTGATTATTCCTGAGGTCATGTGCTCTGACTCAGGATTGCTTTACACTGGTGTTCACTCATAATTCAAACTTTCTCTCAGCATTAATATCAAAGGCATGTAACAGCAGATTTCAGCAGCCAAATAAAGTTTGAAATAAATCTTTGCTGTAAATCCAAATTAAACCAAAACTCTTTAGGCAATATCGCTCTTGCAAACGGATCAGCTTTTCCCTCAGCTCCCTGTGCAGGCAAAACAAACAGCTGAGGGAGATAAGCTAATTAGCTCTTCAGGAACGGGAGCCACAGCAGGATTTCTAAAGTTCAAAACACAAACTTAAAATGTTCTATCTTGAGCTTCTTGTTTCCAAACTTGACTTTAAATCACTTCCATAGTTTAGGATTCAGGTAAGTGTTATTCTTAACCCAAAAATACTCATAAAGTCCAAACCTATCTCACATTCTTCAGGCTTGTTTGCACAGCAGAAAAACATAGGCAAAAGGGAAAAAAAACCCACAAACCACTAATGGTTTCCCAGTTACTCATTTTCTTCATTCAGTTTCCATACATTCTGTCTGGCTCTCTAACATAGGGCCAGCTACTTGTACCTCCATGCCTTCCACACAATCTGGACTCTGGAAGTTTGAAGTGGGAAGGATTTCTTCCAAATCCTGCATGGGCCAATCTGGCACAGTTGTCTGTCCTGCTCGGCTCCACAGCTCCTCACCTGCCTTGGGCTGTGGGAGTGACTCGCCCTGGTCACTCGCTCCTCCTCCTCCTGCTGCTTGTCTCAGCCTGCTTTTAAACAGCTCAGAGCCAATCCCCTTCAGCCTGTAGCGGGGGATGGGCTTTGGCTCTAAAGCAGCTTTTCTCTGCCTGGGTTTATCTAATGCAGCTATATTCCTTGTGGCTTCTCTAGCTGCCCTAAAGCCCGGAGGCTGCTGTTGCCAGTCTGCCTGCCTCTGCTCCAGATCACTACTGCTCTGATCATAGGGGCAAGGGAGGTCAGCCTTAAGTTGAGCGCCAGAATCAATCTGATCAGCTCTTCTGCACCCGATCCTATTAGGGACCGAACTAGTGCTGGTGCTGGGTTTGTCACAATGTGTAAGGAGGACAGATAAAAAGAAAAGGTACATGACAACTATTGTGACTCAATAAATGATGTCAATGGGCTCCACACCCTTTCAAATGCGCTACTATATCCTAAAATTTCAGCATTCATTCTTTCATATTTGCAACTAGAAAAGTATAATTAAGTCGATCATAACTCTTCCAGTTGCATGTTATCATCTGGATGGCTATTCCTGTCATTATTAAGAAAAACCGGCTTTTATAGCGATCCAAAGAAGGTTTAACATGTAATACAGTACCACAAATTATGACTTTGTAAGTCAGTGGTATTGATGACCCAAGTACTACATTAATTTGGCCTCATATTGACTTCCAAAAATTAAGTATCAATGGACAATATAATATAAGATGACCCAAAGTTCCTATATTAGTATGACAATGCCAGAATTTATTAGATTTAGAACTGTCTAACTTTTGCAAACACAAAGTTTGGGACCCATACTAGAACTACTGCAGTAAACAGCAATCTTGTGATTGTAGTGCTGATGATGGTTGACAGGCTTTGCTGCAGTGGGGTTTCATATTGGTTTGTCTGTCTTTTATTACGCTGTTTTGTGTATTGCCCAACTCAGTATGCTCTCTGATGCAAAATGTTATTTTAATTTGTACCAGCTGCTTGTTATTAAATAAAAACAATACAAAAGTTTATGATACCAGAACTACACTTTAAATCAGGGGTGTCACAGTCCCTCCTCGAGGGCCGCAATCCAGTCAGGTTTTCAGGATTTCCACAATGAATATGCGTGATATCTATTAGCATACAATGAAAGCAGTGCTTACAAATAGATGTCACGCATATTCATTGGGGAAATCCTGAAAACCCGACTGGATTGCGGCCCTCGAGGAGGGACTTTGACACCCCTGCTTTAAATTATACCTAATTTATTAATCTTTTAGTACTCATGCACACCTGTTCAGTTCATTCATCTCTTTAGGCACTAACTAGAAAGGAATGTTCTTGTAGCATCACAAAACAACACAAATTACATGGTTTAAAAAAAGTTTTAATTGCATATGAGTACAAAATAGAAAGATATGTGGATAAAATTACAATCAAATGTTTAGCATTGCAATATTCAGTCTAGCTTGTTTCTCTTCAGACTGATCTCATAGGAAGCTTTTTATATTAAAGTGTTAAAAATAAATTAGACATACTGTTCAATATAATATCTTTTCAAGGGCGTTTTTGTGTAAACAATTAAATTTTCAAGGCAGGTCTTCACTTCGCAGTAAATCAGGGATCTGCGTTTGGTATGGATGGTAACTGAAAGACAGAGAAAGTAAAATTATAGATAACTTTCTTGCAGACCGACTTGTACTTTCAGTGTATTCTAGGCAACACTTTCTATAAGGAGTTTCTCAGAAAAGGATGATAATGAAGTGAACATGGTACTATATATAAATTCCAAAAGTTGTTAGGCCCCCTTTTATCAAGTTGCATTAGGGCTTTTTATTGTCGGCCACTGCGGTAGAAGCTTCGACGCACATTGAACTCATATGAACGTCTGAGCTTTTACCGCAACTTGCAATAAAAAACCTAACAAAGCTTGATATAAGGGGGCCTTTATTTTTTGGTGGCTTACTATTTTTCTCTAAGATCAACACATTTTTACAGGTAGGATCAATAAGTTATTTTTTGTCCTGTGCATCACACTTGAAAAGAAACACAAATTCTCTGACTCTTGTAATGATGATGGAAAATGGTAAATAACCGTAAAATTATTTAGCCCGTTTCCATGGTGTTTCCACTTTTTATTTACAGAAAAAGGGGTGAGTCTGTGCTGCAGTCTGTTTACTATTAGTTGTTCAAATTCAACAGTGAGCGGACAGCAATATCAAACACAGGATGAGTTTATTTTACTGCAAGGAAACCACTGGCATATTCACACACAGTCACAAGGTCAAGTTGCAAAATTAGTTCATTTATTTATTTGAGCATGTTATTCTACTTAAACTATGTAGTAATGAGCAGTTAATTTCTTTTTTAATTTTTTTTTATTTATTTATCATTTTAATGCATCCTATACAAGATGTTTAAAGAAATACAGAAATATATTATTCTCTTAGTCATATTACATACCAAGAATTGAAATTTAAACATCCATATAAATCATATAATACAGTCCACAACTTAAGGAGAAGAGACAAGATGAAAGTAAAACCCCTCGGGAAAGGGGAATATACAAAGGAAACTAAAAACTTTAAGAAATAGAGCAGTCAGATCTTACCTATCCAAAATAAACTTAACCGCATTATTAACCTGTATCATTCGGACTGTGTAGAGATTCCTTTACCTTCAAGGAAAAAACCTAATTGGGAAGGTTCGAAAAATATATATTTACTTCCTTGATAGGAAATAAAACATTTACAAGGAAATCGCAACTGAAAACTTGCCCCCAAAGCAATCACCTTTGATCTATGTAACAGAAATTCTTTCCTTCTGGACTGCGTCCACCTTGAAACATCAGGAAATATATACAGTGGTGCCTCGCATAACGGCCGCCTCGCACAGCGGACGCTGCGCACAACGAACTTTATGTCGTGATCCGTATAACGTACTTCGTTTCACACAACGAAGTCGCCCGAGCTGCATCCTTCCGGGGTTCCTGCGGGGTTGGATCGCAGCGGGGTTGGTCGAGGGTAGTCTCCTTCTCCTTACCTGCCCTGTCGCAGCACACAGCCGAACGGAAATCTTCCCGATGTCAGCGCTGACGTCGGAGGGAGGGCTTAAGCAAAGCCCTCCCTTCCTCCGACGTCAGCGCTGACATCAGGAAGACTTCCGGTCGGCTGTGTGCGGCTGCGGCAGGGCAGGTAGGAAGAAGGCAATGGCGAACGAAAGAGGGGGGAGGGGGCGGTCCGCCCCGAAGAATGTGCACAGCTGGTCAGGTCCCCCGATCGACCGACAACAGGCACGGCCGACAAACCTCCCTGCCCTGTAGCCGCGAATCTAAATTACCTCTTACAGCAGCTTCAATAATCCAGCTGCTGTAAGAAGGTAATTTAGATTCGCGGCTACAGGACAGGGAGATTTGTCCGACCGGGCCTGTTCTGTTGTCGGTCGGGTGCAAAAGCGCCACAAAGGTGGAGGCAGGGAGAGAGGAAAGGTGGAGTGGAGAAGAAAAGACGCTTAAGGGGGGAGAAGGCCGCTGAAAGCACATGTTGGAGCAGGGGATGAGAGGGAGGGAGAGAAGGGGAAATATTGGACAAGGGCAGAAGGGATGCTAAATCATAGGGTGACAGGCAGAGAGAACAACAGGAAAAAGAGTGGAAGCAATCTTGAACCCTGAGGGTGAGGGCAGAGAGAGGTGGTGAGATGATTGATCATGGGGAGAGGGACAAAAGGGAATAGAGATGGGATAGGAAGATAGTGGAAGTAAAAGGACAGGGAGATGTATGTTTTTAGATGTATCTAAATAAAAATAATAACAAAAAATTTATCTTTTTTATGTCATCTTAGCATATTTTATGCTGCAGAACGAATTATTTTTTTTTACATGTATTCCTATGGGAAAACGCGTTTCACATAACGAACGTTTCACATAACAAACTTGCTCCTGGAACCAATTAAGTTCGTTGTGTGAGGCACCACTGTATACCCTTTCCCCCAAATAGGAAATCTGCTTTAAATTGAAATATAATTTCAGCAACATCTCTTTATCTTGAAGAAATACCAACGAGACCAATAAAGTTGCTCTTCCCTGAATTTCAATGTCAGAAGATTGCAGAATATCAGAAACATCTAATTGAGCATTTTCATCTGCTGTAGCTTTTTCTTTCTGCACTTGTTTTATATAGTAAATTCTTTGTATCGGGGGAAGACTTACTTCAGGTACATTTAAGACATTCAACATAAAGTTCTTAAAGAGTTCTTTAGGAGACATAAACTTGGCAACCGGAAAATTAAGAATCCTCAAATTTAAATTTTTCTGCTGATTTTCCAGGTTTTCAATCTTCCTCAAAATCATCATTTTTTCTGTTGTTTGTTTGGTAATTAGATTCTTAGTCTCTGTTGTTGCTTTATCTACGTTTTTTAATTCCACTTGGTATTGCTGAGTAATAGTCTCTAAGGAGCTTATCCTGGAGGTAGAATTCTGGGTCATAGTAACAAAGTTAGAACATACCAGGTGAAGATTCTCAATTGCAGTCCAAATGGAGTCCAGAGTAACAGCCTGTGGTTTTACCAACGGTCCAAGGAGGGGGACACCAGCCGACCCAAGCACGGCTCCTGCTCCAGCGATGGAAGTCTGGGCTCCTGCCACCTCCCCACCGCCGGTCACCGTCGGCTCCTCTCCCCCAGAACGCTGCCTCTCCAACGTCGGGGTCAGCGTGTCTGCTGCATGTTCCACTTCCGGGTCAACTTCGGAGAGAGAGCAAGCCTCACCCCACACTCCGGGGGAGCCCTCCCGCCAGCTCCGCTGCAGCGAAGATTCTCCGGGATTGGGAGGGGTATGCGGTCCTCGCGGGCTCAACGAGAGCGACATCTCGCCGTCCAAGCTATGGATTCCCGGTTCCACAGCAGCGGAAACGCCCGACATGGAAGAGGGGACTGTGAATGCTGTTATCACAGTCTGCCTCGGCGTCGAGAAGCCCGGGGTAGGTGGAGGGATACCCCTCGGTTTCCCTCTTCTTTTAGGCATGAAATTGTCGTTTTTAAAAGTAGAATAAAGAAATTTTTCCTTTCAAGACGGGAGTGCTTCTCTCAGCGTCCTGCTCCTGACGCCATCTTCCAGCAGTTAATTTCTTTTAGCACATATCGGGCTATCTTTTCATTGGCTGGCAGTTAATTTTACAATGTAAAAGGATTAAAAAAATTGATATTCAGGGGCGTGGCTTGGCAGCTCAACATGTAGGACGCATAATCGTTTCTCCCCTCAACTTCGGGTGTCCTTTGCTGGTAAAATAGAGTTGCGGTTTCCTTTTTCTGATGAAAACAGTGAACGGAGTAAAAGGAAAAGTGAAGAGTGGGAGAATGTTAAAAGGAGAAAGATTAATGGCATTCTCTGAGGCACTTGTTGCAGAGAGCCGTGGAAAATGAAGCAGTTAAGTGAAATCATTAGCGGCTACATTTGAACAGTTATTCTCCAGAAGGATATTGGGGGGGGGAGGGGAAGCTAATGTTGGCAGTCTCAGAAAAGTAATGTAATCAACTAGGGGGAAGGTTTAAATAAGAAAATACGATCTAGCCTGCCTAGTGAGCCATTAAAATTATAACGGAAGAGTTGGACCAGAATAGCACATCTGAGGGGGAAGAAGAAGAAAAAAAAAAGTCCGCTATTGCAGAGGTTTAAGCAAGTAAGTGCTGTTTGTTATGAATCTACAAATATAGCCTGCTTTAATTCTTCCGGCAGCTGGACAAATTTTGGGAAGAAGGCAGAGTTAACTGTCAGCTTTAAATAATAACGGAAAGCAGAGACAGTTTCATCAGATAAGATCTTCCTATATTCTGTTCTGAATTTAATAAAAGTTCATTGACAGAGAACATATAGTCAATAAACTCAGAACAGGAAAGGAAAAGAAGGTAAACCTAAAGAAGCAAAGCTGTATTTAAATTTATTAACGGCTGCATTTCAACAGTTTCAGAAGTCAGTAGTCAGAAGGATATTGGGAAAATACAAATAAGATTCTGACAGTTTTGAAAGTAAACTATTGACATTGAGGAGCATAATCGAAAGGGACGTCTAAGTCCGTTTACGTCCATCTCGCAAGTCGTCCAAAGTTAAAAAGAGCCTAAGACACATTTTCGAAAGAGATGTCCAACTTTTTTTTACTTTCGAAAATCGTCTAATTATACATCCTGCCAATCTGATCGTCCAAGCCGCTAAATCTTTATACCACATTTCTGTCTAACTTTCCGTCCAAGTCCAAAACGCCTAGAACAAGCCCTGTTGGACGTGGGAGTGGTCTGCAAAGTGATGGACTGCACACCCAGACAGGGCACAGCTGTGAACTTCACAAAAAGGGTGCCATGGCTTCTCCTCACTACAGCTCCCTTATAAGTGACGGTGAGCCCCCCAAACCACCTCCAGAATCCCCTAGACCTACTTATCTACCACCCCAATAGCCCAATAGCTGCAGGAGCCACTTATATGCCAGTAAAAAAGGGTTTGGGGTGTATAGGGAAGTGCACGTTTAAGTATCAATGCAATGATTACAGGGGCTTATGGGCATGGGTCCTCTCTCTGGGTCCCTAACCCACCCCAAGATGACTTAAGCTGCCTCTGGGCTGGACGACTAGGCTTTCCTATGCCAGGCGGCCAGGTGATGATGGTCTGGAGGCTAAAATTTAAAGTTGTGAATAAAATTTTTATGGGGGTGGGGGGAGTTGGTGATCACTGGGGTAGTGTGTGGGGGTCTGTGTTATGTGTTTGCAGTGCTTATTTGGTGCTTTTATTTATTTCTCTTCCATCAGAGAGTGACTGGGATTTGAACCAGCAATATTAGGGTAGAAGGCTGTAGGTTTAACCAGCGTGCTACACAGTGAGCTAGCAAGTTGCATAGCAATTGTAAAACTAGGTCCTATAGGCATTATAAAGGAGGTCTACTTTCGAACATAGTTTGGGCTTCAGATAGACCTGAGTTCTATGGATGAAACTTAGGTAAAGTTTGGATGTCCTTAATGCGATCTGCTAAATAGCTCTCTGGGGTTTTATTTTTGCTTTATTAAGCTCAAAATACATTTAATAATGCACTACATTATTAACATCAAAACAAATATTACATGCAAAACCTTCTATTTATGTGGACAAACAGCAATGCTATTTGCTAATTAGATGAAAAGATCCATTAACTGAAGCACAGCACATGAAAAACACAGCTTTATGTTTCTTGCTAAAAAGCTACCCTTTTTTTCTGACTAAAAAGTGCTTCAGTCAGCTCATTCTTAAAAGCAAAGAAAGCACAAGAAAAAAATATATAGATTCACACACACACACAAAACAGGCAGACCTTCACCAAATATAGAACAATGGATCACAAATTAGAAATAGAAATATGAATACTATAATTGAACTGGAAACCACAAAAAGTTAAACTTGGCAAGGATTTAATTTTGAACACAATCGGTGGTATAACCATGCAAGAAAGCTGTACCTCTCACTTTGAGCTTAGGCTCCCTCAAAATGAACATCTCTCTTGCTGTAGTTGATAGGTATCTCCAAACCTCACCAACAGCTACCTACTCCCCCTCCAACTTTCCAAGTTCTACAGCTGGAAGAAATATTGCAGAGCTGCTTCTGCTGCCTTCCCTTATCTCCATCCCCACTTGGCTTCCATGCATGCATGCAGTGGCAGCTTGAGGATACTTCCATTAGCTGCAAAGCTTGGAGATTTCTGGTTTCTAGACAGGAGGAAGATGTCTTCAGTTGGCAGGGCTTGGGAATCCCCACTAGCTAAAGTATTTATATATTGCACTCAGGTTCCAACCAACTGGCAGTTCTTCATAGGCCTCTACTACCCAGTGCTTGCTCATGAACAGCACCAAGGCTCAGACCATATGTTTTTCCTCCCATTCAGACATTACTCTCATAAACTATTGGGAGGACCTAGTAGACACTGATTTTCACCAGCTGTTTTTTCCACTGAAGGTAGATTCTTGGGTGACACAGGTTACAAAGGGGAGTGGTATTAAAAGATGCTCAGGACTACAACTGGATTTTGTCATTAGGAGACAATTTGAGGCTGCAGTGTTGGGGTTAAATATGGCAGCAGCGGCGTTTTATGTTCCACAGGCCTGTCACTCAAGTTTACATGGTGATCCAGGAGTGGATGCCAACATGTCTCCCCAGTTTCTGATGTCAGGAGTGGGTTAAGTGACAGATGCTCTGTATGGCTTGTTCAGAGTGCTAAACAAGGTTTCCACAAATGCTAGTTCACAAAATGTTTTGGATCAGACAGTGGGCAGGTGATTCATCCTCTAAGCCTAAGGCTACACTGACCAAGTTGCCTTTTAAGAGCCAATTGCTCTTTGGTAAAGGACTTGAAGATCTTGTGGCCAGGTGCAGGATCGTAAACCAAATCCTTTGCTGGACAGCAGACTAAAGGCTTCTAGGAAGTCTGGTTTCCAGAAAGGAGGATGTCGCCTTCCGTTGGCAGGGCTTGAGAATCCCCACTAGCTCAAGTATTTATATATTGCACTCAGGTTCCAACAACTGGCAGTTTTTTCGGCCCCTTCCGGACCTACTTCTGGATTCTCCCATTAAACTGAATATATCTGATTCACCAGATTTTTCTGTGCACTATTATGAACTCTCATTCGTAATTCACTGTCCTGAGCTACATCTATCCAACATCCTTAAATTCACCTTTCTTTTCCTTCTTATAAGTTACCTCATGTGCATGGAGGAGTTTTCTTGTTCATACATTATTTTATTCTTATTTTCTCTTGTCCCTGCAGGGCTCACAATCTGAACTTGTACCTGAGTCAGTGAAAAGTGACTTGCCCAACTTCACAAGAAGCTACAGTGTGATTTGAACATGGTTCCCCTGGGGGAGAGTGGGGTGCAGTGATTAAAAGCTACAGCCTCAGGACTCTGAGGTTGTGGGTTCAAACTAATACTGCCCAATTTCCGATTTGAATCGATTCACTGATTCACGTCGGGTGAATCGATTTAAATCGATTTTTTTAAAAAATCGGCCTCCCGATTCAGTGACTGACCCTCCCCCCTCGCTCCCTAAAGCAGAAGCAGGAGTGCTGCCTCTTGTTAGCCGGCTGCTCCTGCTTTAGGGGGTGAGGGGGGAGGGTCAGTTGGGAAGTGCTGCAGTCAGTGTCCTCGGCTTCCCCCTGCTCTTACATTTACCTAATTACAGCAGCGAAGCAACCTACAGAACGATCCTTGCAGGCTGCCATCGGCCTCCACAGCTGTCGTTCCCTCTGCCGTGATCCTGTCCCTGATGTCAGAGGAGGGGCAGGCCCGCTGCAGAGGGAACGATAGTTGTGGAGGCCGATGGCAGCCTGCAAGGATCGCTACAGTACCAGCAATCCTCCTTGCAGGCTACTCTGCTGCTGTAATTAAGTAAAAATAAGAGCGGGAGGCCAGGGAAGAATTTGCAGGCCTTTGGGGGGGGGAGTGCAAGACTTAAGAGGGGACAGGCCTTCAGGGGAGGGGGTACAGGCCTTCAGTGGGTGGAAGGCCTTTGGAGGTGGGGGGCCCTGGTGTAAAGGTACATGGAGGGAGGGAAGGTGGGTTCAAAGTAGTGCTGCCTGATTCACGATTCAAATCTGTTCACCGATTCACTTTGGGTGAATAGATACAAAACAAAACAAAATCGGCTTCCCGATTCGGCTGACCCTCCCTCCTCGCCCTCTAAAGTAGGAGTGGCAGCGCTGCTCTTGCTGGCCAGCCGCTGACACACCTTCTTTAGAGGGCGAGGGGGGAGTATCAGCCGGTTAGTGCTGCTGTCCGATTCCCCCCTGGCGTCCGGTTCCCCCCTGGCCTCCGGCTTCCCCCCTGGCATCTTGCTTCCCCCCCTGGCCTCCCCGTACCGTTTACCTTATAGAAGCAGCCTGCAGACATAAGGTCGCGATGCTAGCGATCTTTGCACTGCTTCTGAGCTGTTTTCTCCGCCTCGATCCTGCCTCTGATGTCAGAGGAGGGGCAGGACTGTGGCAGAGGAAACAGCTCTGAAGCAACGCAAAGATCGCTAGCATTGCGATCTTGTCTGCAGGCTGCTTCTATAAGGTAAACGGTGCAGGGAGGCCAGGGGGGAAGCCGGACACCAGTGGGAGGCCAGGGGGAACACGCAGGCCTTCCCGGGGGGAAGGGGGGTGAGCAGTCCTTCGGGGTGGGGGGTGGGGCAGGCCTTCAGGTGGACAGGCAGGCCTTCAGGGGTGAGATGCAGGACTTTAAGGGGGGAGACAGGCCTTCAAGGGGAGACGACAAGCCTTCAAGGGTGGACAGGCCTTCAAGGGAGGGACAGGCCTTCGGGGGGGACAGGCAGGCCTTCAGGGCTGGGATGCAGGCCTTCAGGGGAGGGAGACGAAAAAAAGGAAAGATGCCAGACCTCCTGGGGAGGGAAGGAAAACAGAAGGGGAGGACAGAGATGACAGATGGATGGTTAGCACAAAGAAAGAAGGAGACCCTGGCAAGCAAGTTATCAGAAGACAACCAGAGCCTGGGACCAACAAGATCTGAATAATGACCAGAAAACAAAAGGTAGAAAAACTCATTTTATTTTCTGTTTTGTGATTACAATGTCAGATTTGTATCCTGCCAGAGCTGGTGTTAGGTCGCAAACGTGAGTTAGGATTTAACAGAGAGAGGAAAAGTCTTTTTTGTTTGTTTATTTTGTTTACACCACAGCGCCAGTGTGGCTAGGAGAAGGCAAAGGGGGTGAAGAGGCTCTAAAATAAACCCACCAGGATGTTTGAAAAAATCAAACACCCAACTGGGCAGGAAAATCGAATCGAATCCAAAAACCAATTCAATAGGCTGAATCGAATCAAATTTTTTTTCCTGAATCGGGCAGCACTAGTTCAAAGAGACGTGCATAAACCGGACTGAGAGGATGAAGAAATTATTTATTTAAGAATTTATATACCACTTATAGTCTAAGTGGTTTACATTCAGTTACTCAAGCAGTTTTCCCTTACCTAGTGGTCTACAATGGGAATTCACAGCAGCCATTTTGATAATGGCTTTGCATGGGACAGGAGCTTAGGAAGATCGCTCCTGCCCTGCGTCACCGCTAGACCACCAGGTAAGGTCCGGGGAGGTTTGGGCAGCCTGCAAAAAAAAAAATTGCGAATAATCGAATTAATGCGTAGGAAAACTGCGAATCCGGAGAGCTGTAAATGGTGCTCAGCCCACTGCTCTAACCAATAGGCTATTCCTTACTCCTCCATATTCAGTTTTTCAACATTTGTATTATGCTGGTCTACAATTCCAAGGCCACAGGAATATGGGGAGATTGTTAACTCATTAATAACTTGTATCTTATTTCATGCCATTAAAGCATTTACAAAAATCTATATTATCTCCCACAGTATTCTTTGCTGATTCTGTCATTTTATGCCTTTGTAGATGACACGTAGTGAAATACTTGATTAGTGTAAGGTGAATAATCTGATATGATTTTGCGCCTCCTTGCTTGTTGTGATTGATTACCTTTATTCTCAGAAAGTGTACCTCCTCTGTTAATCCCTGTTTCTCTTTCATAAGCAGATTCTTCTGGTTCAATAGTTCTATAAGCTGCTGAGCATTGGTCTGACAATGCTTGTCCAACTGTTGTAATCTGGATGGAAAGAGAAAAGTATGCTAAATACATGGAATAGGAGGAAGGGAAGCTTTGTAGTTTAATCAAAAGAAGGCATAACATCAATAATAAAGCAGAGTTTAAATGAGCCTTTACAATTTTTTTCTGGAAATATTAACATGGGAAGAACACAGTGTTCCAAGACTAAAATTACCCCTTAAATCTAATTTTTCTAAAGTATTTTCTGTGTAAAGTATACATATAAAATTGTGCAGGTGAATAGAAATATACAGTATGGATCGCATGTGTTCTTGTACTTGAACCATGCGTAGGCATTCCTGAGGACACAGATTTAATGGAACAGGAAAAGAATTGCAAGGTATATGTATACACAATATATGCACACCCTTACAACTATCTTGGAGATTGTGTGACTCTGTGTGCTATGAAAGATTACTGTAGAAACTATTTTATAAAGGTATCCATGGGTACAGTATAGCATTGGAATTGAGACAGTATTGCACTGTTTTGGACCATTAGTGAATTTTGTATTACATTTGTATTTATTTTAACAGTATATATTACATTGTTGTAGAGCAGGGGTGTCCAACCTGCGGCCCAAGGGCCGCAAGCGGCCCTGTGAAGTATTTTGTGCGGCCCTGGTCGAGGCCGATCCGATGCAGTGTTTTCTTCTGCAGACCCCGGGTGTTTACCGTCTTGCTGGCTCCCTCCTCTGTCTTGCTGCAGCGTTTGCGCGCTTGTGCGGCCCCAGAAACATTTTTTTTGGGCCAATGCGGCCCAGGGAAGCCAAAAGGTTGGACACCCATGTTGTAGAGTAATGTGTTTAAACTCAATCATGTCAGTACCTGCTGATGCTGTGAGAAGAGGGGATAATTAAGAGTTGCAAGAATAATCCATATTCTTAATTCAGCAAAGTAAATTTTTTAGAATTAAAATGAATATGTTTCATAGTTCATTTAAATTTTGATTAAATGCTTCTCCAGAGGTACGAAGCGTTGTACATAGTAATTTAAAATAGATAGGAGATGAACATATTAAATAATTAAACATTAAACAACAAAACAAACATACTTATGACATGAAAACATTAGGAGAAAAGGAAGAACTACAATTTATTACAAAAGAATACATAAAAGGAAAATACGATAGGGAAGGGCGACAAATAAGTAATGCGGAAGTAAATACATATGTAAGAAATCAATTATAGGCATCTTTAAAGAGAAAGCATTTTAAGCTACTTTTAAATTTCTGCAAGTTTTGTTCTGCTATGAGGTATAGAGGAAGAGAGTTCCAAATTAATGGGGCAGTGACTGAGAAAATGAGAGTACGACGGGTACCAATTATTTTTAAGGATGGGACATTAAGGGAATGTTGAGAGGCTGATCTTAAAGTTCTGGGAGGGTCATAAGGAATCAGTAATCTATCTATGAATGCAGAGGTATTAGTATGTATAGTTTTAATGGTTAAAATAGTGATTTTATAGGTGATGTGAAATAGGCAGCCAATGAGCTTTTTGTAACAAAGAGGTGACATGATCAAATATTTTGGAGCTCAAAATAATTTTGATAGCTGTATTTTGTATGAGTTGTAGGCGTTTTATATCTTTTTGACACGACCCTTTAATTAATGAGTTACAATAATCAATTTTAGATAAGGGAATGAATTAAAACATTAAGAGAATTTACATCAAGGAGGGGAACCAAAGATCTGATCATCCTAAGTTTGTAAAAACAGTTTTTGACCAGAGCACTAATTTGAGGACGGAATGAAAGTTTATTATCAATAAGAACACCTAATATTTTGGTTGTTGAAGTTGATTCGAGAGGGACATTGTCAATGGAAGCCGGTGCGATTAACTCTAAACCTTCTTTCCTTGGAAAAAGAACAGTACTTGTTTTAGAAATGCTTAAAGAAAGCATATTTGCGTTTAACCAATCGTGAATTTTAGCTAATTTAAGATTGATGGTAGTGATATCATTTTGATTAGTGGGATCATTGGTGTGAAGAAGTTGAAGATCGTTGGCATAAGCATAGACAGTGAATTCGATAGATTGGCTGAGGGTTAGAAGAGGAGCCAGATAAATTTTGAAGAGCAAGGGGGACAGTATGGAACCTTGTGGAATGCCAAAGTAGGAGTTATTCAAATGGACAGTGGAAACCCTATCAGAAAAATAAGATTTAAACCATTCAATAACTTGATCAGATAAACCAATGGAAGCAAGTTGTTGAAGTAGGAGATGGTGATCTATGGTGTCAAATGCGGCGGCAAGGTCTAAATAGACAAGATGGACAGACTTGCGCTGATCAAGGTAGTAATGGATGGTTATGGTGAGTCCTAAGAGAGAGTGTTCTGTAGAGTGTTTTTTGTGGAATCCTGTTTGATTGGGGTGCAAGGTCCGTGTTTTGTCAATAAAATCCGAAAGCTGATGAAAGACAATTTTTTTGGTTAATTTTGCTAGAAATGGGAGATTCGCAATTGGACATTAGTTTTTGCAATCCTTTGAGTTATTTTTAGGGTCTTTGATAAAGGATCAAATGTTTCCAATCTGACGGTAGACTGGCTGTAGTAAGACTTTTATGAATGATTTGAAGAATATAGGGATCAAAAATAGAGAAGTGATGTTTTAGAATGAAAGGAAGGAGAGGCTCTACCTTGGAACCCTTTATATTAATGGAATGAAGTATTCGTTCAATATCTTTTAGAGATGGTAGAAATAAATTGGAACAAGAAGCAGAGAGTTGCTCTTAACTGCTTCTTTGTCAATGGTGATGGAAATGGTAGCACCAGAGGAGTTAGTAGCTTTACTTCCAATTTTAGACCTTATTAAGTTGATTTTCATCTGAAAGAAATTCGCTAAACTTTGAGCTCATGGGGATTCATCAGTGAGAGTGACTGGTTTATGTTTGAAGTAAGTTAATTGTTTAAGAATTTTGAAGAGAGCTTTTGCTTTAGTGATTTTTTTAAATATAGAATTGTTTCATTACTGCATTAGGTATTTGACGGTAATGTTGTGAATGTTTCTTGTAATTATCCAAATTGATTTGAGTGGGCTTAGAACGCCATTTGCGTTCCACAGAACACAATTGTCGTTTTAGAAGAAGTAAAGAAGAGTTAAACCAGGGGTTAAGTTGGTTTTTAGGGGGGATGGTTCGAGTGATTATTGGCGCTACTGAATCTAAGAGGGAACGACAAGCATTGTTCCAAATTTTTAATTGCTCATTTGAAGTTACAGCTCTGAAATCCTTAGTTTCGTTAGAAAATATAGCAAGTATTAGGAATTCATTGAGATTTTGAAAGTCTCTTAAAGAAACAGTTTTAGGTAATCGGGGAATAACTACTGGGAACTGTAAAGTGCAGGATGAATGAATGAAACTATGATCAGAGAAGGGTGACAAAATGATAATGAGGATGGAACAACTTCCCTGTGAGAAATGGTTAAAGAGTTTAGGGCTCTTCAGCTTTGAGAAAAGATGGCCGAGGGGAGCGATGAGGTCCATAAAATACTGAGTGGAATGGAACAGTTAGATTTGAATTGCTTGCCATTTTCAAAGGTACAAGGATTAGGGGGGCACACAATGAAGCTACTAAGTGAAGAAAATATTTCTTCACTCAATGTGTAATTGAACTCAGAAATTAATTGCTAGACAATGTGGTAAAAGCAACTAGATAAGCAGGGTTTAAAAAAGATTTGGATAATTTCCTAAAAGAAGAGTCCATAAGCCATTATTAAGATGGACTGGAAAAATCCACTATTTATTTCTAGGATAAGCAGCATAAAATCTATTTTACTCTTTTGGGCTCTTCCCAGGTACTTGTGACCTGGATTTACTGCTATTGGAAACAGAAGACTGGGCTTGATGTGGTCAGTCCCAGTATGGCAACACTCATATTAGCCATCAGTTTGTTCAACACATATCCACAGCTGTTCACAATGCAGGACAGAATGCGTCATTGAGCTGCCTATTGGAAGTCATCACATATTAGCTGAGTACAGATTGACAGGGCTCTAAACATCCAAAATTATTGTTCATTTAACACATGCATGATATCAAGACATTTAACAGCTGGTTGTAAATGGCAGTCATATATGTTTTAGAGCCTTAAACATTTACAGCTGCAAGCAATTTCAAAACATCAATATCTTGACTATTGAAGTCCTTAGCCCTTCCACCTAGACATCATTATAACACATAGTAAAATGGCAAGCTGTATGTTTAAATATCTCTGCTAGTTGAAATATAAGGACTGTTTTAATACTCAAAAGCAGCAGGTGTTGATCCAAAATGAAACTTCATCTCTAAGGAGGTTGAAATGCTGGTGTGAGATGTGATAAAACACTGGAGACAACTGTTTGGTGTGATAGATGTTTGGTGTTTGGTGTGATAGAACTGTTTGGTGTCTTACAACAAATAGAAGGCATAGACAGGGATCTGCCATCACCTGAATGACATTTTTCACAGCAATAGGGACACGAGGTCCATAAACATAAAGGGTGGGAACTAGTGCTATTTGATTCAGGGAAAAAGTTTTTTGATTCAATTTGATTTTTTTCCTGGGAGCTGTTCTTTTCAGCACTACAATCCACTCAAGGTAAGTAGACAGCTCCCAGCAGCATTTGCAGCTTTTATGGTAATCAGCTCCCCTTTTAGGCTCCCTCCATTGGAATCCACAAAATCCCCTTTCCTCCGCCCATCTCCATGGTAAGCCTTACCACCTGAATTGCCATGAGGTAAATTTAAAAAAAAAAAATTGCAGTGGCAAGTGCAGCAGTACCCTACTGTGCCTTAATAAAAGGGTCCTTACGTTTACTCAGCTTGGAATCAATCTGGAATGTTCTGCAAAAAAGGTAAATTTCAAAATATCAATGTCCTGGTCTCAAAAGTGAAGTTTGAGGGGAAATTACCATGCCATGTTGTATACTTTTGTGGCATAGGCAATTACTCAGGAACAAAAAAAATTGTTACATAGTGTAACAAAGTTGTCAAGATGTGATGAAGCTAACTGCAATAAGTAATAGGTATCTTCATGAACTGCTAAGTGAGAACAGCAACAGGAGTTGCAGTCAGAAAGCAAGGCTTGTGTGTTACACAGTTCCTTCAGCAGTTGTACCAATCTGCAGTTTCATGAAAATAAGTAAAATCTGATGCAGGGGAATTTTTTTTTCCCCTGTATCATTGCCTCATGACAATCTGCCATGTTAGACAGCTTTCTAGGGAAGGGGAATAAGATTTGGATTTATCTCATACCATTTCAGTAGAGTTAATTTCAGGTACACTTCTCCCTCTGTATCCGCGGTTTCTGTATCTCTGGATTCGCTTATTCACGATTTTTCAGCTGCTGTCTCTGCCCCCTAATTTTCATCACTGAAACCGGCGTTTCACATTGGAAATCACTGCTCCCGGTGGTTCCTGAAGGAAATCGCTGCTCCCAGCGTTGTATGGAGCAAATCGAAGGTTTATTATCTTTTTCAGGTCTATTTTACCGAAAAACTGCAAAGAACATGCAAAAAGTTATTCGCGGTTTTTCGGTATTCATGGCTATGTTCTGCCCGCATCCCCCGCGAATATGGAGGGAGAAGTGTACATTAGGTATTTTCCTGTCCTTGGAGGACTTACAATCTCAGTTTGTACCTGAAGGAATGGAAGGCAAGTGGCTTGCCCAAGATTAAAGGGAACAGTGGTAGCATTTGTACCCTAACTTTCTTAGTTCTCAGCCTATTGCACTAAACATTAAGCTGCTTCTCCACTTCAATAAACTTATGAGTCAACCTACAGAGAAGATAAGAGGGAAAATGACTGGTAATTTCCTTGTCTTCAGGGAACACTTACTACAGGTAAGGAACTTTGCTTTCTCTTAAAGACATTGGGAATAACTAGTAAATGTGGCTCCCTAGCTGTCTCAAAAAGATAGCTGCAAAACAGCAGAGGCTCTATAGGTCTACAGATAGAACAAATGAAGGAAAAAAGCAGAACCCAGAGTGCAGTTCTCATACACAAAAACACTTTATTGATTTTTTTAAAAAACCCAAACCCCCAACACCAGACATGGTCCATGTTTTGCCCACTATAGAGGTATGACTAGAAATATAACATGAGTAAATCTCCAAATATAACTATGAATTACATTAAAAACAACTGCTTACAATAGAAAAGAAATTACAGTAAAAATGGATTACAATAAAAACAAAAATGCATGCATGTGTGGAAACAAAAAATATAACTACTATGTCAACACATAAGAGTGTAAAAGATATCAAAAAACGTAGTTTCTCTTCTCTAGTGATTCGATGCATTTCTAATTTAAACAAACAAACAAAAAAAAGCATTGACCAAATCGTGCAGTATACTAGTGAATCACTAGTGGCCAGCATAACAAAAGCTGGCAGACCCCCTTCAATGTAATGTCATGACACCACTTGTGCTATAAAAAGAACAAGAAATGATTAAAAAAATATAATCAATAAGCAGCTACTAAAGGGCTATGCAAAACCCTGTAAAATAAAGGGCTCCTTTTACAAAGGCCCGCTAGCAGTTTTAGCGCGTGCGCTAGCCGCTACTACCTCCTTTTAAGCAGGTGGTAATTTTTCAGCTAGCGCATGCTATAGCGTGTGCTAATCTTGTGCATGCGCTAAAAACGCTAGCGCACCTTAGTAAAAGGACCCCAAAGTTTCACTTAAGAACATAAGCAATGTCTCCACTGGGTCAGACCTGAAGTCCATTGTGCCCAGCAGTTCGCACCCGCAGCAGCCCAACAGGTCCAGCAGGAAATTGTCCAATCCTTTCTTGAACCCCAGTACCATACGCTGCCCTATTACGCCCTCTGGAAGCGCATTCCAGGTGTCCACCACACGTTGGGTAAAGAAGAACTTCCTAGCATTCGTTACTCAGCAAGCAGTGATCAAAGACTCAGAAGACACAAAGATTGAGGCTGACTGAAGTTCAGTTTTGGATTTAGCACTGAAATCTGGTTTTGGCTGAAAATGTCTGAGCATTTTCAGTCACAACCAAAAATGTGACCTCACTACTCTAAGACTGCCCATCCCCCACCTCCGAGCCACCCACCAGCTCCTCCTGCCCTCTCTTTCCTTGAACACTCTCCCTGGACCTACATTCTAAAGAAAGAAGCATTTTTAATACAAATTCCACACTCAACATTAACAAGTTACAGCCATTTTTTATGGCATAGCAGCAGTGGTCATATGAGCTTCAGTGCTTTGAGATCCAAAAGTGGTGTCCCTTAGAATTGCACTTATGACTGCAATGTATTAAAGCGGACTGTGATGTTTCCAGTCTTGACTTTTGTACTGATTCTCAGAAGAAGCGAGTGGGCGAAACGGGCTCGTCAGATTTGACTGTCTTATACTGTACATATATGACATACACAAAGTATTATTAAACTTTAAAGTAAACAATCTAAAAAAAAAAAACCACTCCTTTTTTATGCAATAAGTAATGGCCACTCTTTATAATTATGACATACAATCCTCTTTTGCAAATTAAATCAGATCTACTACTACTCCATTTTCTATTACCACTACTACTAAATCTACTCTTTCTATATCTACTTTATTTCAATGAGAAGGTTGTTCTTGTTTGCCTTGAATATAAAACTGTAGAGTGGTCTTCGACAAGGTGACACACATATCATCTTTGACATCCAATCTATTTCAATTTTTCTTTTTTATAGAAACAAGTGCTAAAAACCCTGATTCACAAATAATGGCGAGAAAAGTAATGTGTGAGAAAAATAACATGAGAAAGTTCACATGAGAAAAATTAACAGTACCAGGCCATATAGTGAATATAAATGTTAGTTTTTATCTGACCCTCATGGATTCCCTGAAACCCATCCATGGTTAAGAACCACTGGTCTAGTGACTTCTTCAAGGCAAGTGCATCTTGCATTGCCTCTTTCCCTGGAGATTCTGTGTTCAAAATGGCAGCTGCAAAATCTTGTAGCAATCTTGTGAGACTGCTGCGGGATGTTGTAGCCAGCATTTTGAACACAGCCACTAGAGGAGGGAGCAAGCTTCATGCTCCTGTCCCAAAGAAGCCACTAGACCACCAGAGCCTTTAGAAGGTAGATCTGGAGAACAGGATTGGGGGTGTGGAACTGGTGGAGAGACCAGTGGGGGAGACAGGTTTTGGGGTGGGAGTGGGATAGGTACATGGTTGGATTGGAGGGGATAGGTTTGTGGCAGTGGCAGTAGACCTAAGGCCATGGTTTCAGTTCTGGATGAAACAAAGCCATGAATTTTGGCCACAACTAAAACCATGGGTTTTAGTCAGTCTCTAATTCAAGATCATGTGCTACAAAAGGAGAACTGCTAGAAAAGCCAATTTATGTCCTACAGATTGAGATCTTTAAGTCTGTCCCCATATGCCTTATGACGAAGACCATGCAACAGTTTAGTAGCCTTCTTCTGGACCGATGCCATCCTCTTTATATCTTTTTGAAGGTGTGGCCTCCAGAATTGTACACAATATTCTAAATGAGGTCTCACCAAAGCCTTATACAGGGGCATTAATACCTCCTTTTTCCTACTGGCCATACCCTCATTGTTCATGCATTTGTTCCACTATTAGTTTCACAATTTGTTTCTTTTTTTTTATTATTATTTATCATTTTCAAATTACAAATCAAGTATCACTTATACAGAAAGATAAAGATAAGGCAACAGAGTATTCAATCTAACATCTCAAATATCAATAATATCAATAAAAAAAAGGAAAATCATTATAGCTTAACTTCAACTCAAGTCCACAATTGGGATCCAAGGTATACATAGTGGAAACTTAAAAGAATATTTAACAAACTAAATTGCTGTATAAAGAAAAAACAGGCCCTTTAAACTGAGACAGGATAACAAATAATTAATTTCACCTTCTTAATTCCCCTTAAGCCTGAGGTGCTGTAGACAAGAATGTTGTCAGCTGGCTTGGGTCAAAGAAAACATATTTTTTCATACGATATTGTATCACACATTTACAAGGATGTTGAAGAAAAAAAGGTTGCTCCCAAAGCTATAACCCCTGGTTTTAAAAGTGGTGGCAACATATCTTCAGAAATTTCCAAAATTTCCATCATATAGCGTTTCACCATATCTCTTGGGGATATTGTTGCAACCCTCGGAAAATTAATTAATCTGAGATTATTATTTCTGGAGGTATTTTCTAAGGATTCCAGTTTCCTTCTTAAATTAATATTGTCCTTGATTAATGTTTCTCTAATCTGTTTAGAAACTTTCAATTCTTGGTGAATACTTTCTAGGGAACGTTTTGTGTCATCAAATTCAACTTTCAAGTTTCCCACCATAGTCTCTTGGACTTTAAGTCTTTCTTCCAACTGACTCAGTTGGGGTTTAACTGATTTTGCCAAGTCTGCCACCAGATCCCAAAGGAAATCCAGGGTTACCTCTCTAGGTTTTTCAATATGAGAAGCATTTGTAAAATGAGAAGACTCACCAGTTGATATCACCTCTTGGACAGCACTGCTCCGGTTCTGATTTATCCCTGCAGTTGTTGGACTCTCAGTCTCCTCCAAACGAGAGTTTGTCTCCATTCTCCCCTCTCTGCTCTCTGTGGCCTCCGAGGGAGAGTATTGTCCATGCACCTCCTCTCGTGGGAAGCTGGTAATCTGAGGAGGGGGGGGGTGCTCTGGCATGGGGGCTTAGCGTTGTCTCCAAGCCCAAGGAGATTGCATCTATTCCGCCCCTCCAGTGCGTCTCCATTGGGTCTCCCGACGCCCGGGGTATCTCCTGTATAAGCCGAAGAAGCTCCTCGATGTTGCCGAACACCGTGCTCCAGACTGCTGCGAGGCTCCAGCGGCACTGCGTCCTCTTCGTTTCGGCATTGAAGGGAAGGCAGATATCCCAGACAGCGATTCAAAAGTTCTTTGAGGTGAGACTCCGTGGCGTGTTACTCAGCTAAAAGGGTCTGCGGCCATCTTGGATCCCTCATGTTCCAAATTTGGAACACAATTTGTTTCTTAACTGTTTCAGTGTTTACTTATTGTTTATGACTATTTTTTAAAAATCTTCAATATAAAATAGAAATGATAAGAAGAACTGACCTGTACTAAGGTTAGCTAAACTTCTTCTTACCTCTTTGAAACCTCATGCAGGACTTATTCTTGAGTTAGTGGTTAGTCAAAGGCCAGAATGCATGGCGGCAGTAGAGATACTGTACCATGTGAAACTGTGCAGGCCTGGTCATGAGCCAGCACCCTTTTTGCAAACTAGCCTCCTTCTCTACTCCTGACCCCCCACTCCAGAGCATTTGAGGCTATTTACTGAGTAACTCCAGAGTGTATCAAAACCAGATTGCCATTCTGTGTGCCTGCTTCTTCTTTGAGATACTTAAACAGGGATTTTTATGAGGGAGATACTCAGGGGTACTGAGTTCCAGCACCTTTTTCACTGCTTAATAAAAATGATCCATGGTCCCCAAGTATTAATACAAGAGCTCAGGCTCTGCACATCCAGTGCTGCCTTTTTATGGATTTTGTCTCTGGTTGAAGGGAACCCAGCAGCCTTTTTATGGATTCTTCAGCTGGTTGTAGGTTCCTGATCACCCCACTCTTGAAAAACAGCCTGGTATTTGAATATTGGCACCTTTTTATCTTAAAAAAAAAAAAAAAAAGCACTGTACTTAGATAAATGATATCTAGTTGACTTCTCTTTAAAAATGAGTAGACTGGCCTAAACTCATTTTAGGGCATTATTTTCTCTAATTCAAGAGTTATGGAATAGGCTAAAGGTCTAAATCTTTTAACAAATTACTAACAAACTGATTTTTCAGTCAGGCAAAGGAAGATGAGTAGGGACAGTACAAGAATCCTGGGTGCCCTAGATGAAGTTTCAACTGAAACTGGCTTGAATATTACCTTAGACCAATCAATGCTCAATATATAAATAAATGGTTTCTAAGGTGCTCAGTAAACATCTTATGTCACCTTAATAAATGTTTTCAATAATTTTATAGTCTGTTAATAGACCTCAGAACCACCACTCCTCCGTCCCACCGAAGTGTAATCACGGGGAGATGCAAGTGATGCACTCCTCACCGGTCTATTTAATTTAAATTTTGATATCATTCCTCCAATTCTTATGCTTAAATTTACTTATCTTAGTAATGGTGAACTATCAGTTCTCACGGTAGACTGGCGGTAAGACCCGACTTGTTTCACAATTGTTTCTTCAGGGGTCTGTCAAATGCTGCCGCCATCCAACTCTAATCAATGAAGTTTCAGCATAATCTCACCCCCACTTATGCACAATCTTCAAGCTGCTGCAGGAAAATTGTCTGACAGTTTTATCAGCCAACTCGCACATTGTGACCTATGGACAGGATGTGCATGGTGGTGCCATCTCTGAGTTCTGTGAAGTTATGAGGAAGTCGCAAGAGCATGCTATCTGTGCAAGGCCCAGTTTATTGGAATGCTCTCCCCCTGGAGTTAAGACAAATCCCTAAATTGCTGCAGTTTAGAAAAAGTTTGAAAACTGCTCTATTTGAATGTTATTTTGTTCAGTGAGATTTATTGATGAGGGAGCAGTTCTTGACTACCTTCATTTTTCAATGTTATAGAATCAGAGGGTTTTTTTGTATTAATGCCCATATATTTGTATGTTTTATGTGTTAGGTTTGTGTATACTGTTTGTTTTTTATTTGTATTTTATTATGCATGTACAGTTGGTATCCGCTTAGAATTGTTGGATATGCGGGCTATAAATGTTTTAACTAACTAACTAACTAAAATAAGATTCAATAATATTTTTGTAAAGACAACATATAAAACGTAGTCTCAATGGGCCTGATTCTATAAATAGTGCCTGAGTTAGGTGCCCAACTTTACCCCCTTTTACAAACGTGTAGTACGGTTTTTAGCGTCGGCCACGGCGGTAACAACTCTGACACTCATAGGAATTCTATGTGTGTCGGAGCTGTTACCACCGTGGCGGGCACAAAAAACTACGCTATGCTTTTTTAAAGGGAGGGTTAATTTTTAAAATTGGTTAATTTTTAAACTGGTTAATTGGCACTAAAAATTGAAAGACATCTTTGTAGACTCCATCCTTCCTCTCATCAACACCTCTCTACTATCAGGCTCAGTGCCCATAAACTGCTTGCCTTGGATCGGTAGCATAGAATGATGCTACTCTTTGGGCTTGGCCAGGTACTAGTGACCTGGATTGGCCACTGTGAGAATAGGCTACTGGGCTTGATGGACCATTGGTCTGACCCAGTAAGGCTATTCTTATGTTCTTAACTAGAAATCAACAATCAGACCAATCCTTTAAAAAAAACAAACACCCTTGACCCTAACATGCCCAGCAACTTTAGACCCGTCTCCAACCTACCCTTTAATTCCAAGATTCTGGAAAAAAAACAACTATGCTCAGCCAATTTCACTCCTTCATTAACAAACAAAGAGCTCTATCCATCTACCGATCAGGATTCAGGAAATTCCACAGTACTGATACTGTCCTTCTCACATCACCAACGACTGCTGGAAACTAATGGATGAGGGTAATGATGTTTTTTTGGTGCTACTTGATCTCAGCGCAATGTTCAGCACCATTGACCATCCTCCCCTCATCACACGACTCTTCAAAATTGGCATCCAAGACACTGCATTGCACTGGTTAACTTCCTTCCTGAGTAACAGATCCCAAAGTGTACTACTCAATGCTGCCCTATCGAAATCAAAACCAATCAAATATGGTGATTCCCAAGAGGCTTTACTATCCCCTCTATTATTTAATCTCTACATTAGGCCTGTCCTAGACATAGCCCACAAACACCAAATCCAGATTAATCCAGATTAATTTCTTCGCTGATGACATCCAACTATATCTACCACTGGGAGAAATCCGTGACTCTCAGATAACAAAACTCCTAAAATGTAACTTGAATATTTTAATGTACTGCACTGTGTATGTCTAGAAGTACTGTAGAAAAGATAAGTAGCAATAGGCTGCGAGCCTCTAACAAAAAAATGTGACACGACCTATTCAATTCCTATGGGCTGCGTCACATTTGCCAAGCTGGGACTCGCTACCACAACTTTATAAAAGGTATGAATTATCTAAATGATGTACACAAATAAGTTGTTCAACTACTTTATAAACAGTACAGTTTGATAATCCTTCTGCAGACAGAGAAAGCCACATGATTTTACATGTTACAAGTAATATAATTCAATAAAGGTTTATATCAGGGCTTTTTTGCATTTATATTGGGGCTGTACATTATTAATCGTGATTAAAATTTTTAATTGCACAATTAATCGTGATTAAAAAGCACCCCTTGTACAGCGCAATATAGAGATAGCAGATGTAAATACTCAACATAAGAACATAAAAATAGCCTTACTGAGTCAGACCAATGGTCCATCTAGCCTAGTAGTCCATCTTCAGAACCCAAATAGTAACAACATTCCATGCTCTCAATCCAGGGCTAGCAGTGGCTTCCCCCATGTCTGTCTCAATAATAGACTATGGACTTTCCTCCAGGAAACTGTCAAGTTTAAGTTTCAAGTTTATTAAAATTTTGGATTGATCGCCTATCATAGTTTCTAAGCAATGAACATAAAAATGGGAATCTAATTATAATCTTTAAATATATATCTAATATAATAAAATGCTAGGCCGCACATGCGCACTCCCATCTGCGCGCTTACGTCACCAGCCGCCGATGCCTCCACAAGCCGGGACCGCAGCCAGCCGCCAATCTCTGTTCCTCCAGCGGGCGGGCGAGCGAATGAGCGAGCGGGCGGGGGGGGGGGGTCTTGGAGGAGAGGGATCGCGGCCGCTCAACGCCCCCACCGAGGAGCCCAGCAACTTTCCGCCCCAGCTCTTAAACTGACCCAAGTCCTTTGCCGCCCCCCTTCCCTTCCCGCGGGCCCGACTACCTACCCGGCGATTCAAGCAGCGTATGCAGCAGTCTTCACACGCTGCTTCGGGTCCTTCTACTGCCCTGATTTGCTCTGCCGCGTCTCTGGTGATGTCATCAGGTACGTGCCAGAGTAAATCAGGCCAGTAGAAGGACCCGAAGCAGCGTGTGAAGACTGCTGCACACGCTGCTTGAATCGCCATGTGTAGTCGGGCCCGCAGGAAGGGAAGGGGGGGGGTGGCGGCAAAGGACTCGGGACCGCGTTTGTAGTCGGGACCACGGGAAGGGAAAGGGGGGTAGAGGAAATGCTAATGCTGCTGCGCAGGGAACTGGTGTGGGGGGAGGGAAATGGAGGGGGAGAGAATGCTGCTTTGGACAGACAGACAGAGGAAGGGAGACAGAAAGAAAAGAAGAAAGATACAGGGGCAGGTGCACAGGGAACTGGTGTAGGGGGAGGGAAATGGAGGGGGAGGGAATGTTGCTTTGGACAGACAGACAGAGAGAGGAAGGGAGACAGAAAGAAAAGAAGAAAGACACAGGGACAGGGAGATACACAGAAAAACAGAAAGACAAAGGGGACCAGGGATAGGGACAAAGACAGACAGAAAGAAAGAAAGACAGCGGGAGTCACGTCAGGAGGGGTGCGGGATGCGGCAGAGGGAACTTTTCCAATGGGTGCAACTGGGCGGCTGTCAGGAACCTCTGATCAGGGGCAGAGCAAGGTAAGTGTATCATAGGGATAAGAAGGAAGGGGGGGAGAAAAAGGAAGGGTCGCCTACTGCTGGACAGGGGGAGAAGGAAAGAGGTACTGATGGACAGGGGGGCTGAAGAAAAAGGAACGGAGGCCTAATGTTGGACAGGGGGAGAAGGAAAGAGGTGCTGCTGGACAGGGGGGAGGTAAAACAAAGGGAGAAGGGCTGCTGCTGCATAAGGAGAGCAGTGAAGGGGTGGTGGTGGACACAGGGGAGGTAAAAGGAAGGGAGAATGGACAGGGGGAGCAGGCAAGGGGTGGTGATGGACAGCCAAGGAAAAAGAAAGACAGAAAGAAAGAAAGCGGCTAAGGAGAAAGAGAGAAAGAAATAAGGATAGACACACACACATATATTCTAGCACCCGTTAATGTAACGGGCTATAAGACTAGTATATATATATATATATTTTTTTTTTTTTTTTAAACATGAGACATGGACAATGAAGTTCTCAATGATACACAAAAGGGATTGGGTGGAACTACAATAAATTCAGAAAAGAAACCATAAAGGGGTAAAAACAAGAGGGAAAGGGAAAAGAGGGTGGTAGATTGAGTTCAAATCACGAGCAATGTAACAGGGTCGAGAGCGTTTTATTGGATCCTAAAAGGAGGTTATTGCTCGAATGCATTTTTGAAAAGAAAGTTTTTTAATGCCCCTTTAAATTTGTTTGGGTAAGGAATTCCATATAGAAGAGGCAGTTACAGAGAAAATTATTGTACGGCGAGTATTAATAATCTTTAGAGCGGGAACAAATAATGTGTTGATTTATCGATCTGAGTAATCTTGGTTGAGCATGAGGAATAAGAAGTTTATCAATAAAGATGGGAACATTTGTTGTTAGAGTTTTGAAAGTTAGTAAGGCAATTTTATAAGTTATTCTGTGGAAAATGGGAAGCCAATGTGCTTTTTTCAGAAGAGAAGTGACATGATTGTACTTCTTGGACTTGGTACGTTAACCGCTCTTATTACAATCTCTGGCAATGCATTCAAGAGCTTAACTATTCTCTGCATAAAAAAAAATTTCAATTACTAAACTAAAAATAAAATCATTTAGCTTACTTTTCTTGTCTGGTATTTTTCTTTCTAATCTTCTTGTTCCCTGACTCTTGTGCTGCTTCCCTGTGCTTGCAGCACCTATCCAGCACCTCTCCCTTTTCTTCTTCTTTCTCCTTTTCCTCCTTCCTTCTTTCTCTTTCTCTCTCCCTCCCCACCACCCATGGATCCACCATCTCTCCCTTTCTCTTCCTAACTACCCTCCTATCCAGTGTCTCTCCCTTCCTTTTCCTCCTCCTCCTTCCCTCCCCATCATCCCCAGGTCCACCATCTCTACCTTTCTCTCTCCTTCCCCACCACCCATGGGTCCACCACTTCTCCCATTCTTTTCTGAACCACCTTCCCATTCACCATTTCACCCTCCCCACCACCCCTGGGTCTACCATCTCTCTCATTCTCTTCTCAACTATCCTCCCATCCAGCATTCCTCCCACCCACCCCCAGGTCCACCAACTCCCTTACTCTCTCCCTCTCCACCACTGCAACTCTCCCTTTCTCTTCCTAACTACCCTCCCATTCATCATATCTACCTTCTTCCTCCTCCTTCCATCCCCCAGGTTCACCATTTCTCACTTTCTTTCTCCCTCCTCTCCACTCCTGGGCTCATCTCTCTCATCCCAACTGCCCTCTTATCCAGCATCTTTCCCTTTTTCCCCATCTCTCATTTCTGTTTAATGGGAGGTTGAACAGGGCAGCTCCAGGGTGTCCCCATGGGCAGGAAATTATTCCCTTCCCCTCCCAAAGGCCGCCCCCGCCTCACCTTTTAAAATTTAATAGCATCCCTGCCGTGGTAGAAGTTCTCCAGCACTGCCTAGGCCTCTTCCTCTGTCATGGCCCACCCCTGACCCAGAAACAGAAGTTGCAGCCTAGAGGAGGTAGGCCATGACAGAGGAAGAATGCTGAGGAGGCCTTGGCAGCACTTGAGAATTGCTGCCACTCTGGGAGGGGGGCTTTGAACTGGAGTGGAAGAAAGGATGGACTTTCTATCCATTGAGGCCCCTAGGAGCTGCCCTGCTTGACCTCTCCCCAAAGTCTGTGTTAACTGTGTTAATTTTTTTTAATGCAAGTTAAACAATTAACTACTACTACTACTATTTATTATTTCTATAGCGTTGAAAGGCTTAGGCAGTGCTGTACATTTTAACATATAATAGACAGTCCCTGCTCAGAAGAGCTTACAATCTAATTTAGACAGGACATTTCAGGGTTGGGGAAGTTATAGTGGGTATAGGTATCTGACAGCCCTCGTTTATATAAACAGAGAAAACTATAATTATAAACAAAATGGCCCAATGGCTCAACTTCTAGACAGCAGTTAACATGTTGAATATTAAGTGAATGCCATAAGGGTGCACATGATAAAAGAACAGATTATATTTAAAGAAATGGAGGATCTGAAAAATTTAATCTACATGGTTGAATATTTAAACAAACACTGTAATAAAGGAAACCTCAAAACATATGTGCAATATAAACAACCATGTGAAGCAGAAAACTGCAGGTTAAAATGGAACCTATAAAGAAATATAAAATAGGTAAACATCTGCTGTATTAATAGCACACACATGTGCATTAAAACATAAGTGGTGAAATGTAATGCAACGTCATTTGATGAAATATACCATGAACGACAATCAATGACTACCACATAAAACTAAAATTACATATTTGAAAAGTGACTTAAAAATATTTGTGTGATATAGAGCAGTCTAGAAACATGTGAAAATGACATATAGACAGAAACAATGAAATAAAGTAAACACATAAAAGGTGCTTCTAAAGGTGCAGAAATAAGTTTTACCATGGCAAATAATAAAACGGTGCTTACTTAGGTGCATTACAAAACACAAGGCCCCTTTTACAAAGCCATGGTAGTTACACCAAAGCCCATAGGAACTGAATGGGCTTTGGTGCATTTGACATATAGCACTTGATACCACGGCTTGATAAAAGAGGCCCATAATGAGGCACCGCTGTGTTTTTTGCCAAGTGATGTCATCAACTATAAACTAACTGAGAATTGACAACATGTAAAACCATGGACAAAAGTCTGAGGGCTCCTTTTACTAAGGTGCGCTAGCATTTTAGCGCATGCAGGATATTACCGCGCACTACGCGGCTAGAACCTAACGGCAGCTCAATGCTGGCGTTAGCATCTAGCGCGCAGGGCAATGTAGCGCGCACTATTCCGCACGTTAATGCCCTAACGCAGCTTCGTAAAAGCAGCCCCGAGTGTTACAAAAACCCCCAAAACAAAACACCAACTAGATTGTGGTGAGACGTATGAAAGTAATGTAAAGTACTTTATATTCTATAAGTAAACTCTTTATGAAAAACTAAGATACAGATGTTATAAAATATTAAAAAATGACACCGACATGTGTTGTATTATGGGGAAAGCAAATAAAGTACATTCTGGTAAAACAACAAAAATGGAGTGTATCTATGAAGTGATACAACCTGACAAGACATGTCAATGGTGCACTGAACAAAAATGCAGACAATGAAAAACAAAAGCCAATGTGTAATAAAATAAAAGTATCTCTGAAGTGCGACAGTGTGAATATCTACAAACTGTGATTATTATCTACACCAAGTACTAGCATGATGTACCTACAAATATCGCCATAGGATGTATTTCATAAATATTGAGTGATACCAAAGACTTAAAAGTGCCATGATATATAGTTGTTTCAAAAGTGAAAAAATAATCTTACCACTAAAATGGATAATCAAATATAGGTTGCAGAAAGCAATGCCTATACAGTATATACAAAGTGCAAAAACCACAATGAGGTACCACTGCATTTTAATAATAGGCCAAAGTGACATCATTGCCATGTAAACCAAAGGGAAAAAAAACCTAGGTATTCCAACACAGCTTGTAGGAATTGAATGGACTGCGTTACATTTACCATGCAGGACTCACTACTGTGGTTTTGTAAAAAGGGCCCTAGGTTTGTTTTCTTAGTTGCCCTTTGTATAACATTTTTCATTTATTTTATACATTTTGTTACCTATATTTTTTCATGCTTACTCCATTAATTATTACATCTTCTGTATGAAGATTATTTTACTTATTAATTTTAATTATCTATGTATTTATCTTTTTAGGCTAAGGTATATACATTTCATTTTATATTTATATATTTTTGCATGTATACCTTTATATGTTTTAATGTTCAGGTTTTTATTTAATTATTTATTCTATTATTTGTTAATAATATATTTATTTGTCAATTTAGACTCCTGAGGCAGGCCTTGTAAGCTGAAACACGATTTGTGTCGAGTCAATTCTTTACATCAGGTGTTGTTTATATCTATAGAGCGTATTGATTCTCCATCTTATATACTGTTTTGTCTTTGTTAACCAGCTAAACAAGCACATAAAATTAAGGACAGCATAAAGGTTGTCCTAACTTTATGTTACAAGCTAACTGGGGAATGATCTGAATATCAGCCAGTGCCTGGTTAACTACTGGGCCAGCACACATAACAGGAAATTCAATGCGAGTAGTTGCACATGCCCAAGTACTGAATATCCAGGGTTAGGGAGCATCCATGGCTGGGAGCAGCTTACTAGTTGCTTACTGTCACAGGCTGAATATCGCCCCCCATAATCAATAAAATACATTAGTAATAGAAAGAAGATTGATACAATCCACTTACAATAATTTAAGATAAAACTTATATTTCACGGTATCCATAGTAGCAAACTCATTCAATGTGGATTACAGGCATTAAAACAAATCATTTTACAATGCAATCACAAACAAATCAGAGCAGCATATCCTGTCTCTGTCCAAAATACCCATATTAGTTCCTGCACTCCATGCAAGTTATGGTCATATGCCCTCTTCCTACACAATAAAAAACTTAGATCTCAGTGGTGGTTATATTTTTGGAAACACGACTAAAGGAAGTGAGAGTGAAACACCCTCAATCCAGCAAGTAGCAGTTTAAACAAAGGAAGATCACGTCAAACAAATCTGATAAATTTCTTTGATTACGTGTTTGGAGAAACAGATCAGAAGTGCTATGCTTAGATAGCAAAGCTGTAATACTGTTCCATGCAGAACATTCATAAAAAGACCAAAATGCCTAGACCTGCACCCCAAAGTGGTTCACTTATAGACAATAAGAGGTTGTTAAAATGCAGTTCGACCTGTGGAAAAGGAGGGGAATCAATGAAGTGCCTCAAGAGGTCATTTGTGTTCAACAGTTTTATAAAACTGCAGAAGCATTTGTAGACAAGGTTATCTTGTGAAGGACACTAAGGGCTTCTTTTACTAAGCTGCAGTAGTGTTTTTAGTGCGCACTGCAGATTAGCGCGCACTAACTACCGTGCTACGCGGAAAAACTAATGCCAGCTCAATGGAGGCGTTGGCGTCTAGCATGCGCTAAAACCGCTAGCGCAGCTTAGTAAAAGGAGCCCTAAGATGTGCAACACTGGAACACTCCTGAGGGGCAGATATCAAAGTTAGCAGTACGTGGTGGGAGGAAGGAAATACTAATACAGTCAAACCTCGGTTTACAAGTAACCCGGTTTGCGAGTGTTTTGCAAAATGAGCAAAACACTCAGCAAACTTTTGATTCGCAAACCGAGCAATGACTCGATTTGCGAGCCCCCACCCGAGTCGACTACGGGAACCAACAGTATTGCTCCCCCCGAGGACACCGGCGCTGCTCCCTCTCTTCACGATCGTCTCCTCCCCATCTATCGACCGACTCTGTCCTTACCCATGTGCCACCGGAGTTAGAAAGGGCCTGCCGCCAGTCTGCTGCTGAGCCTTGAGCAACTGCGCATGCTCAAGACCTTCTGGATCTCATCCTCACCGAGATTCTCATGAGACTCAAGATCACATGAGAATCTCGGAGAGGGTGAGATCCAGAAGGCCTGAGCATGCGCAGATGCTCAAGGCTCAGCAGCAGACCGGCGGCAAGCACTTTCTATCACTGGCGGTGCAGGGGTAAGGACAGGGCCAGTCGGGGATGGGGGGAACAGGTGATAGCAGCACCGGTGGCCTTGGGTGGAGCATGGGAGTCGGAGTGCGTCCGGCAGGGGTAGTAGTGGCATCTGGGGGGGAGGGGGGGCAGTGTTCAGGAGCGGCAGAGCCAACAGTGTCCAGTTGGGCTCTGTGGCGGCGGCGGCGGTTTGCTTACAGCCAGCACCATCCGAAGTGAGAGGCAGCGAACAGCAGCAAAGGAGGAGAATTGGAGGAGCCGCATGGATAGGTCTGCGGCAGAGGCAGCGGTGGAGGTGTCCCTAATGTAATTAAGTTTTTGGGGATGTGGAACGAATTGTTCAAGTTTACACTAACTCTTATGGGAAAAGTTGCTTTGATATACGAGTGTTTTGGTTTAAGAGCATGCTTCTGGAACAAACTATGCTCGTAAACCAAGGTACCACTGTATGTATCAGTCAGGACAGATATATTGTGAGAATCACAATGCCCCCCCCCCTCAAAAAAAAATAACTAAAAGAGGGCTGTCAAAATGCTAAACAGTAACAGGTAGGACATCAATTAGAGTATTATAGAAACATAGAAAGATGACGGCAGAAAAGGGCTATAGCCCATCAAGTCTGCCCACTCTACTGCCCCCCCCCCATTAAGTCTGAGTGCTAATGTCCTAGTTCTTTATTTCGACCCTCGTAAGGATCCCACGTGGATGTCCCATTTATTCTTAAAGTCAAGTACGCTGGTGGCCTTGATCACCTGCACTGGAAGCTTGTTCCTGTGTTATACTACTCTTTCTGTGAAGAAATACTTCCTGGTGTCACCATTAAATTTCCCTCCTCTGAGTTTGAGCGGGTGTCCCCTTGTGACCGAGGGTCCTTTGAGAAAGAAGATGTTGTCTTCCCCTTCGACACGCCCTGTGATGTATTTAAATGTCTCAATCATGTCCCCCCTTTCCCTGCGTTCCTCTAGAGTGTAGAGCTGCAATTCGTTTAGTCATTCCTCATACGAGAGACCCTTGAGCCCAGAGATCATCCTAGTGGCCATCCGCTGAACCGACTCAACTCTAAGCACGTCTTTACGGTAATGTGGCCTCCAGAATTGCACACAGTATTCCAGATGAGGTCTCACCATGGCTCTGTACAGTGGCATTATGACTTCAGGCTTGCGGCTGACAAAGCTTCTATTGATACATCCCATCATTTGCCTTGCCTTGGATGAGGCCTTCTCTACCTGTTTGGCAGCCTTCATGTTTGCACTGATGATTACTCCCAAGTCCCGTTCTTCTGAAGTCGTAGCTAGTGTTTCTCCAGAGAGAATATAAAACAGAAAGGAAATCCAAAGAAATGGGATACAGTGAATAGTCTCTATCAAATGCCCTATGATGAGGCTTAAGAATTTAAATATGTATGCCCTAATGCAAAAGGGTAGAGAGAATAAATTACTGACATTTAGATATCACAAAGGTATATAGAAGATAAGGCACAAGCAACATATATTTTTAGTGGAAATGTGTTCTAGTACAAGATATCATGATCTGAGAATCTAAGAAAATACGTTCAGCATTGAATATTAGAAAATATATATTTACAAAAAAGATAGTGGATGCACAGAACAAACTCCTTACAGTGATAAAAAACACAGAGAATCCTTAGCTGTGAAGAGGTGAAGTAAAAGCTAGAGATCCACAAAGGGTCTATGCCATGGCAATGTGAAGTAAAGTGGACAGGTTGGATTTCCCCAATGAATATGCATGAGATCTATTAGCATACAATGAAAGCAGTGCATGCAACTATATCTCATGCATATTTATTGGGGAAATCCTGAAAACCCAACTGGATTGCAGCCCTTGAAGACTGACTTTGACACCTCTGGGTTAGATGGACTTTAACTGCCATTATATCCTCTATTTATGTACTATAGATTTTGGAAATGTATGTGATTTCTTGCTGTCAATTTCCATGTAATGATTTGAATGCTACAAAAATAAGTTGTATATGTTTTTTTTCTCTTTCAACCACACTATGGTATACAAATTCTCCAATGGGGAGGAGACAGCAAAAGGAGACAATGGACCAGGATGAAAGGAAGACAAAGTGGTTCTCCTTCCACCCTACCAAGAGATGCAGAGAATGATCCCAAATCCCCCTTTAGTGAACTGCAATCCTAAAGATGAGAGGGAAAGAGAGAGGACTTACATCAGTTCCTAAATTTATTCAACAAGTACACCAAATCTAACTGTCTACTTGACGCATGTCCCCCAAAAATTATGACAGTTGCCCCTCCAGAATTTAAAAAGGAACTATTCGCATGGCTAACAACCGCCCTTACAAGCGGAACATTAAACAAAAAAATGGGTCACATACTAATCACTCCAATCCCTAAAGATCAGAAAACCTCTTTAGCACTTACATCCAATTTCAGACCCATAGCAAGCATCTTTTCACAAAGATACAGGAAGGATTGGTCAACCTTCAACTAGTAAACTACCTGGACAAATTTAACATCCTTAGTGAACACCAATCAGGATTCAGGAAAGGATACAACATAGAAACTGTCTTAGCCTCCTTACTGAACCACCTCTATGATCTCTTTAGCAAAGGCAAAAGCGCACTGATTCTACAATTAGACCTCAGCAGCGCGTTCGACCTGGTGGACCATGAAATCATGCTACTGTGCCTTGAAGTAATGGGAATTTCTGGAAAGGCAATGGTTCCAAGAGTTCCTAACAAACAGATCCTACCGAGTAATCAGCAATGGAAACTACTCCAAACCATGGAAAAACCCGTCAGGCGTGCCTCAAGGTTCCCCACTATCGCCCACCCTTTTCAATATCTATATCGCCTCTTTAGGCCACCTCTTACAAAAACTAAACTTAATACATTACATTTACGCAGATGACATATCCATTCTAATCCCCTTAAACGACATCACAAAAGAAATTATAGACAACCTCTCAAACATAATGACCGAAATCGATAAATGGACCACCAATTTCAAACTGAAACTAAACGCAGAGAAAACAAAAGTCTTTCTGGCTAGTCCAAATGACAAAATTACGAGAACATCGATAAAAACAAACAATCACGAATACCCAATATCCAAAAACATAAAAATACTCGGTATCACTCTAGACACACACCTAACTATGACTGACCACACAAACTCACGAGTGAAAAAATGTTTTTTCACGCTAAGGAAACTAAGGACCATAAAAAAATACTTTGATCCAACATCATTCAGGTTGCTGGTACAGGCACTGATCCTATCCATCCTGGACTACTGCAACATCATCTACCTGGGTATCCCACAAAAAACAATAAAAAAAACTGAGACTAATTCAAAACACCGCCGTTCGCCTAATTTTCGGACTAAGAAAAAGTGACCACATCAGCCCCTACTATAAAAAGCTACATTGGCTTCCAATAGAAGCTCGAATATTATTCAAATTTGCTTGCACCTGTTTCAGGCAAGCCTGGGGACTAGCTCCCTCCTACCTACAATCTCACTTCATCCTATACAACCCCACCCGTACAACCCCAGAAACCAAAACATCTTTGCATACCCAAAGATTACAGGCTGCAGATACAAATCATACCTGGACAGAACCTTTAAGTTCCAAGCGAACAAGTTTGGCTGAAAAACTACATAAACAAACTCAATCTGACATACAGTGCATTCCGAAAAGCGATCAAAACTGCCCTCTTCGCCAAATTCATTGACTAAAACTGTCCCCTCCCCCACTAGGACGACCCCGCTGTAAACGCCTTTTCTCTCTCTCAAGAAGCTCCTTTCATGTATTCAGGTATTCTCTACCCATAGAACTCCACTTAATATGTTAGTACCAAAGCATTCAGGTACTCACTATCCATAGAACTCCAATTAATACGTAAGTTTCCCTTTTAGATTATTGTTTAATATTTAGACTCATTGTATGGTATTGTACTTAGACTTACTGTATTGTATTGTATTTAGACTCATAGTAATGTATTGTATTGTATTGAGACTCATTGTTCGGTATTGTAAGTAGACTTATTGTATTGTATTAAGACCTTTTGTTATTCGCTGAATGTCCAGCCTTCTTACAATGTAAACCGCCTAGAAGTTGCCTGACTATGGCGGTATAGAAAAATAAAGTTATTATTATTATTATTATAAAAAAGCCTAGTCTAATTTCTTGGAGGCACAGTTGTGTATGAGATGGCAAATAAGTCAATTGTTTCAATTTTATACGTGGATAGTGTAAATTTTTCTGCCTTTCTAGAGTCTTCATGTGATAATACAAGCTAACAGAGCAATTCTGGTTGTAGTTTTATGCTCATAATCTGATGTAATATATTTTCAAATTAAAGATGTCTTTTTTTGTGGGCAGAAGCCGACCATGTTCCCTGGTATGTCTAAAGCCACACAGGCTAGGAGAAAGGATTAAACCTAGACTTGCTAGTAAACGGGGGCCCACTTTTTTAATGTTCCCTATAGATGCATTGCTAGGAATCAGGAGTTTGATTACACCTTTTAATTCCTAGCAAGAATTTAGAATTTTTCTAAATTAGAATTTTTCCTAGCAAATAAGAATCCGTTATGAATATGGGCTTTTTTAGAAATGTATTGTTCAGTATGTTTGTTTGCTGACATTGGACAATTTTGTTTTTCTTTTTTCCCCTTTGGCCTGTACCCTTTTTCATATGGACTAGAGGAAGATTTTGATTAATTTTATGGTCATAGGTTTCTCTTTAAAAGTTATTTCTTCCTTGTTCCTTGCTTTTTAGGATAAGAATATTATAAATTGCATAAATACAAAATAAATGCTGTTGTTATACTTTTGTAAAACTTCATTTGCAGCAAATTCCCTGCTGACCTTGGTCAAAGAACCCCATCTGCTGGTTGCTACGGTAACTGAAACACTAAGTTGAACTGAACAGAATAAGTGGGAAATAAAGTCAGCAGGCTTAGGAACACTAAGAAATGTAAGAAACCATCCTCCTCCTCCCCCCTCCGTACAAAGTGGTCTTTTCAATCATTATACTGTGCATTTTAAGTTCTTTGCTTGAAAAGTATGCTGTCAAACATCAGCAAAATGTTTCTCATGTTAAACTGAATACAGGAAAAGTATATTTCAATTGTGTATATTTTTATTTTGAAAACATAGTTACAATAGAATCCTGATTATCAAGGACTCAAACAACTGGCACTCTCACCCAACAGGCAAAAAAAAAAATCCCTCCTCCCTCCAGCCACCAAAGCAGCAGCGGCAGCGGTCCTTACCCGTCAACTTCCCCTCCCTCCCTCACTTACACTAAGCAGCAGCTGCGGCGGCGGTGGTCCTCACCCACCAACCCCCTCCCTCCCTCCATCCCTGAAGCTGCAGTGGTCCAGCTGCGGCGGCGGTGGTCCTCACCCACCAACCCCCTCCCTCCCTCCATCCCTGAAGCTGCAGTGGTCCTGATCCGCCAACCCCCATCCCTCCCTCCCTCCCTCCTTTCAGCGGCGGCGGTGGTCCTCACCCACTAACCCCCCTCCCTCCCTCCCTGAAGCTGCAGTGGTCCTGATCTGCCAACATCCCCCCCCCCTTCACCTTCCCAAAGAAGCACAGCCAGTCAGCAGAAGCAGTGCTGTAAACAGAATGTTCACAGCATGCCTCGGCTGGACCTTCCTCGGCTGTGAACTTCCGATGCGGCAGAGGAAAGGCATTGCCAATGCGGCAGAGGAAAGGCATTGCCGGGGCTGGCAACGAGCATCTCTCCTTCAGTTAATTAGTATCCAAAGCGGCTCCAGCTTAATAATTATGTCTGATGGCTCTTTGAGCATCAGGCTTAACCAAGCGTAAGCCCTGCCTCTTTTTTTTTTTTACCTGGTCTGCACCTTAGCCTGGCAACCAAGGAGGAGGGGAAGAAAGGGAAGACCAAGGCCCACAGGTGCATAGGTTTAATAAGACAGGGTTGTGATTCAGGGTTGTGTACCACTAACTTTTGTGATTTCATGAATGGAGCTATAAGTACAGGTTCAACAATAAAAGTCATTTATTGAACAGTGAAAAGCAATCATATTACTGCTATATCAAGTGGTGTATTAGGACCATGCTATAGTTGAGAGAAAAGGCTGGCATAAAGCTGGACAGAAAAAATTGCTGGTGGTATGTTTAGGAAATATTTAAAACCCTGGTAATTCAAACAACAGATTGGTGAAGAATGCTTTAGCCTACTGATTGGTGCTTAAGCTGATTTTTAATGTTTGTAATTTCTTGTTCATTCCTGTTAAATACAGTGAGTTGTATAATTTTTTTTGTATGGCTATTGAAAGCTGTCTAGAATCTTTTGGGAATACAGGTGTTATACGATGTAAATAATTATACTGATAATGATACCTCCCCCACGCCAGCGAAAATCGACGAGAGATGCCCATTCCCTCATGTCTTGCCAATCCCCGTGTGAGAAAAATTGGCAGGAAGCCCATTTCTTCCTGCCAATGGAGGCCCCCCCATGCCAGGTGCCACCCCCAAATCATCCCCTCCCCCCCAAAAGGCAGGAGGGATGCCCACTCCCTCCTGCCACCAAATGCTCCCCTGAACCTCCCCTCACCCCTCTAAACCCCCCCCCCTTCCCAATACCTTTGTGTGAAGAGAGCAGGAGGGAGGCTCGGTCCAACAAAGAGGTTTCTTGCCCTGAACAGCTCAGTGGCAGGGAGTCTGCTTTGGGGCTTCCCCTGCCGGCTTTGTGCATTTGTGAGAGTCACTCTCAAAGCGGTCAATCAGATAGGAGAGACGGGGATTACAATGAACCTTCACATGAATCATTTGCATGCAAAAGTTTTAGTGCATCAATAGCTTTTAGAATCAGAGTGGACCCATGCAATCTACCCGATCCTGTTTAGTGCTTCTAGCTCCTAGACCGCTCTATGCAATATCAAGTTTACAGCCAGAAATCACAAATATGTGCTATTTGTAAATTGTAAAGTGAGCCAAACTCAAACTAGAAACATTATTTCATTGGTACAATGGTCCCATATTTTGTTTTCCTGATACTAAAAACATATATTGTACATATACTATGCCACAAAACAAGCACCTTTATAAAATATTTCGGTCACTACATTAATTAGAATCATGTGAATAAAATATTTATCACATAAAACTTAACCTGTTTCTGACTTGTTTTTGTTAACTGAGGGCTCAGAGTTAATAAAAACAACTACAGGTCCCATGGAAAAAAAATACTAATTTGTGTGCTAATGATCATACCCAGTGGATGGCTGAACAAAGTTATTGCATAACCTATACTCAGCAGCAGGAGCTTAATGCTATAAGAGGTGAAGATAACCACAGTTAATAAGGTTGGCAAGATTCTGCAAAACACATTTGTCCACTAGTTCCCTCTTAATGTTTTCTTGCTATGTCTTTACCATGACCTTAAAATAGCTCCTTCGTTTTACAACCTCTCTCACAAAAGGTTTCAAATGTCAGCATTTATGTCAGGTGGTTCTTAAATATAGGTTCTGAAGTATGTAATTTGTGTCTTTTGTTCATGTGTAAATGGCTGTTCTAAAACTCTAAAATAAAATAGTTTCTAAGCTTGTTGTGTATATAACATAATGAAAAATAAGGAATACATTTAGACCTGATTAATTCATAACTGGTCACTCTGGGCATTTAACTTAACAAGAATATGTGTAAACATTTCTTGATATGTAGCTTCCTTGTTTGATATACAAATTTGTCTATGATGAGAACTAAAAACCAATGATAGAACAGCTTTCAAAATGCTTGATTACTGATCTACTGTAAGTAGACTTATTGTATTGTATTAAGACCTTTTGTTATTCGCTGAATGTCCAGCCTTCTTACAATGTAAACCGCCTAGAAGTTGCCCGACTATGGCGGTATAGAAAAATAAAGTTATTATTATTATTATTATTATAATAAAAAAGCCTAGTCTAATTTCTTGGAGGCACAGTTGTGTATGAGATGGCAAATAAGTCAATTGTTTCAATTTTATACGTAGATATAAAATTCTGATCTGATCTATTCTGATCTTCCTGAGCTTTTTTATTTCCAGCAGTTTTCCTTGCTCCTTTAGGTTTCCAGTTCAGTTGAAATCAGGACTGAAACTATGAGATCGCCAACCCATTGGAGCTAGTCAGTGACGAATTAGCTAGTAGCTGGTTACATTTGTAATTAGTCAGGAATTATACTACTTTTCTATATCCCTTCACATTTTCCAACCTGCTTCTTTGTAGAATGGTGGATGCTTGCTTTTTTTACATCCATTCATGCTCTCAGCCTTTGATTGCCAGCATCATGAGTGCAAGAACTTCTTGCAAGATACAGCTAGTAACTGATTTTGTATGTACTCGTAGCTCCTTTGCATTGCAGATGGCAGGAGAGTGAGAGGTATGCTGAGCAGTAGAAGCAAAGAAGCAAGTTCCCCCTACTTTGCAAGGAATTCTAGGGCAGGGTATTGATGTGGAGGAGCATAACCCAAAAATAAGTCTAAGTCCGTTTTGGGCCTAGAGCGCTAGTTGCCCAAACACCCCTTCTCAATAAAGCGCACTGGCTTCCAGTTGCTCACCGGATAACATATAAACTATGCTTGCTCACATTCAAATCCCTTCTTTACAAAACTCCAGCTTTCATTTATAAGTTATTAATTCCATATACTTCCAATAGAACGTTAAGATCTACTGAACAGCACTTGCTGACGATTCCCTCTCTTAGAATTATTAATACAAGATGGCAATTGATTTTTTTCTGTTACAGCCCCCCAAACTTGGAACTCACTTCCTGTTCACTTGAGGGAAGAACACAATTTAGAAAAATTCAAAAGTAAACTAAAGAGCTTTCTTTTTAAAGACGCCTTTGAAAATTAGTCATTTAGTCTTCCAACCAATTTTACTTTTTCTCTCTAATTTTATTGAAGTACCGTATTTTCGCGGATATAACGCGCACCATTGTAAAACGCGCACAGGGGTATAGCGCGCAGAAATCACGATGATATGTACAAAAACTTTTATATACCGCGCTCAGGCATATAACGCGCATGCTGCCCGACTCTCCTCTGGCCACCCCGACTCTCCTTTCGCTCTCCCCGACTCTCCTCTGGCCACCCCGACTCTCCTTTCGCCCTCCCCGACTCTCCTCTGGTTGCCCCGACTCACCCTGACTTTCGGTGCACTGCCCCGACTCTCCTCTGGTTGCCCCGACTCACCGTTCACCCGCCCTGACTTTCGGTGCACTGCCCCGCCTCTCCGTGCCTGTCCCCCTTGAAGTCCTGTCCCCCCTTGAAGGTCTGCCTGTCCCCCCTTGAAGGTCTGCCTGTCCCCCCTTGAAGGTCTGCCTGTCCCCCCTTGAAGTCCTGTCCCCCTTGAAGGTCTGCCTGTCCCCCTTGAAGATCTGCCTGTCCCCCCTTGAAGTCCTGTCCCCATCCTGAAAGCCTGATGCCCCCCCTCGACGTCCGATTCTTCTCCCCCCTCGGCAGGACCACTCGCACCCCCACCCCGAAGGACCGCCGACTCCCCGACAATATTGGACCAGGAGGGAGCCCAAATCCTCCTGGCCACGGCGACCCCCTAACCCCACCCCGCACTACATTACGGGCAGGAGGGATCCCAGGCCCTCCTGCCCTCGACGCAAACCCCCCTCCCCCCAACGATCGCTCCCCCCAAGAACCTCCGACCGCCCCCCCAGCCGACCCGCGACCCCCCTGGCCGACCCCCACGACACCCCCACCCGCCTTCCCCGTACTTTGTGTAGTTGGGCCAGAAGGGAGCCCAAACCCTCCTGGCCACGGCGACCCCCTAACCCCACCCCGCACTACATTACGGGCAGGAGGGATCCCAGGCCCTCCTGCCCTCGACGCAAACCCCCCTCCCTCCAACGACCGCCCCCCCCCAAGAACCTCCGACCGACCCGCGACCCCCCTGGCCGACCCCCCCACCCCCCTTCCCCGTACCTTTGGAAGTTGGCCGGACAGACGGGAGCCAAACCCGCCTGTCCGGCAGGCAGCCAACGAAGGAATGAGGCCGGATTGGCCCATCCGTCCTAAAGCTCCGCCTACTGGTGGGGCCTAAGGCGCGTGGGCCAATCAGAATAGGCCCTGGAGCCTTAGGTCCCACCTGGGGGCGCGGCCTGAGGCACATGGGCCAAACCCGACCATGTGTCTCAGGCCGCGCCCCCAGGTGGGACCTAAGGCTCCAGGGCCTATTCTGATTGGCCCACGCGCCTTAGGCCCCACCAGTAGGCGGAGCTTTAGGACGGATGGGCCAATCCGGCCTCATTCCTTCGTTGGCTGCCTGCCGGACAGGCGGGTTTGGCTCCCGTCTGTCCGGCCAACTTCCAAAGGTACGGGGAAGGGGGGTGGGGGGGTCGGCCAGGGGGGTCGCGGGTCGGTCGGAGGTTCTTGGGGGGGGCGGTCGTTGGAGGGAGGGGGGTTTGCGTCGAGGGCAGGAGGGCCTGGGATCCCTCCTGCCCGTAATGTAGTGCGGGGTGGGGTTAGGGGGTCGCCGTGGCCAGGAGGGTTTGGGCTCCCTTCTGGCCCAACTACACAAAGTACGGGGAAGGCGGGTGGGGGTGTCGTGGGGGTCGGCCAGGGGGGTCGCGGGTCGGCTGGGGGACGGGCGGAGGTTCTTGGGGGGGGCGGTCGTTGGGGGGAGGGGGTTTGCGTCGAGGGCAGGAGGGCCTGGGATCCCTCCTGCCCGTAATGTAGTGCGGGGTGGGGTTAGGGGGTCGCCGTGGCCAGGAGGGTTTGGGCTCCCTCCTGGCCCGATATTGTTGGGGAGTCGGCGGTCCTTCGGGGTGAGGGTGCGAGTGGTCCTGCCGGGGGGGGGGGGATGTATCGGACGTCGGGGAGTCGGCCGGGCAAGAGGGCTTGGGCTCCCTCTTGCTCCGATCGTGGATGCGGGTGCGGGTGGGAGCGCGTGCGAGCGGTCGTTCGGAGTGGGGGTGCGAGCGGTCCTGCTGGGGGGGTGAATCGGGCGTCGGGCGGGGTGGGAACTATGTTTAAAAACTTTTGTATACCGCGCTCAGTCATATAACGCGCGAGGGGTATGCGCGGTACGTAAAATCACGTATAACGCGCGCGTTATATCCGCGAAAATACGGTAATTTTTAACTTCCCTTTCCCTTATATGTCTCTTTAACTTTTAAATAATTTGTAGTTCTTATCCCTCTCTTCCCTTATGTTCTTAGTTTTGTTACGTTTGTCAATAGTCTTGTTAGACCAGGTTTTTGTTATTCATTGTATTGTTCCCCACATTTTGTAATTTTATTATTATGTACATCGCTTAGAATTATGATTAAGCGATTAATCAAATCTCCATTAAACTTGAAACTTGAAACATAAACATCTCAACACAACTCCTTTGCAGGTCATGGTGAGCCCCCCAAAACTTACTATACTCACCTATCTACCACTCCAACAGCCCTTATGGCTGCAGGTGCTACCTATATGGCGGTACGGTAGGGTTTTTGGTGGACTCACATTTTTCACCATGAATACAGTGGTTAGAGTGGCTTATGGGCCTGGGTTCTTCTCTCTATGGTTCACTAGCTCCCCCTCCCCCCTGACTACTTAAGCCACCTCTTTGCAGCTCTACTAGGCTTTCCTATGCCAGGTGCTGATGTTCTGGCAGGTATGCACTTTTTTATTCTGATTTGTATGGCGGTGTGGAGAGGTCAGTGATCACTGGGGGAGTGTGTAGGAGTCTGTACTTTGTGTCTACAGTGGTTATCTTCTGAGCACTTAGACCTGTTTTTAGATTGCCTAAGTCACAACGTATAAGTTCCATCCAGGCAGACTTGTAAAACTTTTGGTTATACTTGCAATATGACTAAATCTAGGTTGGCCCATGCCCCGCCCAAATCATGCCCTCACCACTCCTCCTAAAATGCCCCTTTCAGCTCTGAGCGTACATTGGCATTCAGAGGCCTAAAAAATCTATGGATACGTCTTTAAAACCTGTTTCAATTATCAGCATTTGGACGACCTGTCTTTTAGGTCAAAGTGCTGATTTGGGCGAGTTTGTAAATGTATTTCTGTTTCGATTATGAGCCCCATAGGCACTGGGAATGAGACAGGGAACAGATACTAAGGGATAGGGAAGATAGTTCCCTTCTACAAACCTCAGCCTTTATTGCAGAGGGTGGGTGAGAGAAGGGGGCTTGATGCTGAAGCTGGGAGAAAAGTCTTGTGCTAGAAAATTATTTTCTAGGTCACTGAATAGAACTCATTTAAAAGTCAGAAAATTGTTATTTCATTCCCCATAATACAAATACACAGATTAAACCTCTGTTTTTGTAACTCCAGTTGATAAACCTTCCAGCGTCTGAACTATTTATAATTATCTTAACAGACCTGTTTACTGATGCTGAAGACAAGAAGTATTAAAACTTAATTGAAAGACAATTCTGGTGCCCTGCTTTCAAAAGCACAATTCTATTAGTTAATCTAACACTTTCTTATTCTAAAAATTTTAACGTATAAGCATTCAAAGTAATCAAATTTGAAAGAAATGTGCATAAAAACACAACTTCTGAAGCTACCCAGACCACTGAGTGGCATTTGATTTTCGTATGACTGATATAAACAATATGGCAGCAATTTTAAACATTGCTGTTTCATTTTTGGTGGCCTTATGTAACACTTAGCCAATCGACTGAATCATGGGAAGCAGGGTACCCATGGAATCCATCCTAATCTTTTCTTTGACCAGATATTTATTCAGGGCCTTTAGGTCTAGGATGGGACAAAATCCCCCTGTCTATTTGGGCATGAAGAAGTACTTGGAATAGTCTCCCTTCTCTTCTTCTGGTCATATAAGCTCAACCTGATGAACCTGTAGAACATGGGCATTCCTCTGCAAGCCCATCTTGGTATTGAGAGCTGAATATTGATGGTCTTGGTATGCAACTAGGAGGAAGTTCTCACAAATGCAGGGCATAACCCCCCTGGGTTATTTTGAGAACCCTCCAATCTGAACTTATTAAGGGTCACCTTGTTTGGAAAAAATTCAGCCTTTTCCCAACTGGCAGGTCATTTGGGATGGTTATTTAAAGTGACTATGCTCTTGGAGCTAGTCAAAAGCTTGACCCTGCTTTGTGTGGGCTTACTGCTGCCAAGGGAATGTGAACCCTGGGACTGCAGGGGGTGAGTAAATGGGGTGATGGTATGAACCTATGCCTTTGAGAGTAGTGGGTCCAACCCTTACCATTGCTCGAAAAATTCCAAGGAATGGGCCAAGACAGAGACTTGATAGTATCAGCATGTTTCTTGATAAGGTCAACAACCCTTCCACCTTATCCCCCCAAAGATTATCTCCTTGGCAAGAAACATCCACAAGTTTTTCTGAACTACTAATTCTGGGTCTGAAACATGCGGCCAGGCAAGTCTGTGCATACCAGTCCCTAAGGCAAAGACTGTGGATGCTGAATGGCTAACAGATAAAGCATGGGCCACAATAATTGGCTGGGCTGGCACTATAGATGGCACCAATACCCTCAATTGCTTGGCATTGCACCATGCCAAGATGCATTCCATCTCCTCCTGCAGCACGGTTCACACTGCTCTTCAAAGGCAGAGGCATTGGTAAAGGCAGGGACAGTACCAGTATGGTCACAGGCTGAGAAGATGATAGGGCTGAATATGAGATCTGATCCCAGCTGAGGGAAGGTTGGTGCATCAGCACTAACTCCGAGAAGAGGGAACATTCCTCTCAGCATCAACACTTCTCAGGTACTGGTAATATAGGAAAGTCTCCTGTCTACTTAAACCACAACGAGTGGGCTAGCTGCTGAGGTCGTCAATCAGTTTTGCATGTTAGAAAAGTTTTAATGGCATTGGTGACTGGTCAGACAAAAGCAATTTCTGGTCTGTTGGCTAGTCTGGATGCAGAAAAAGCTTTTGACCGAGTGGAGTGGTCCTTTCTCTTTACTGCATTGTCTAAAATAGGAATTTTTGGATGGTTCTTAGATAGTCTTCGGGTTTTGCATGCCAAGCCAAAGGCCTCTATTTTGATTAATGGCACTTGTTCATCTCCTTTTACTATTTCTCGTGGGACTCGACAGGGATGTCCTCTTTCTCCTTTATTATTTATAATATATGTAGAACCTCTTTTACGTACCTTGAAATGAGATATTCACATTACTGGGATTTGGGTGATAGATCAAGATTTGAAAGTATTAGCTTTTGCGGATGATTTGATGATTATTTTGACTGATCCTGAGAATTCTTTACCACATCTTATTGATGCAATATCTGAATTTGGATTTCATTCTGGGTTTCGTCTGAATTATCAGAAATCTGTAGCCCTTCCTTTCAATCAGTTCTTGAAGGAATATTGGAAAGGAAATTTCCCATTAACTTGGGCAAGTGAAGCAGTTACTTATTTAGGGATCATTATTCCACAAGATATTACCCGTTTAAATGATCTTAATATTCAACCGTTATTGAATAAAACCAAATCAACCTTATTAATATGGAGACATTTTCCCATCTCTTTAATGGGACATATTGCTCTTTGTAATATGATAATTCTTCCTCAATGGTTACATTTATATCAAATGTTACCATTGTTGTATTCTAAAGAAGTAGAATGTCAATTAAATAAATGATACATGGGTTCCTTTGGATGGGAAAAAGATCACGTATTTCATTAAATCAGGTGACTTTGCCAATAACAAAGGGAGGATTGGGTTTATTACAGTTGAGGCAATTTGTTGAGGCTTGTCACATACATGATTGGTTTCTTGCAATATCTTATTTTTCCTGGACTTCAGTAGATTTAAAATTATGGAGGCCTTATCACTTTAGTTATCTTTTACATGCTTCTAAGATGAAGACTGCTCTTCTGAAAAATCCTTTTTATTTTTTAATTGTTCCTTTGAGAACCACTTGGCGAAGGATATGTAATCGATTGAAGTTTGATTTTAGAACTACACCACTTTTACCTATTTGTGAAAATGGCTCTTTTTTACCTGGTATAACATCTGCAGGTTTTCAATCTAATAAACGAGGAAATATTTTCTATTTTTACCAGATATTAACTGATGAGGGTAATTTACCAACATTATCACAATTACGTACTGTTTATAATTGGTTTAAATTGGATATATATTCTTACATGCAGTTGAGGTATTTTGTGAATTCCTTATCTTAATTGTCACTAAATGCTAAAGTATATGATGCTCTTTCAGAATTATTTTGGTTAGATGCCCAGTTGATTGTGCCCCTTAAATATTTTAGACATTCATTAGTGAATCTTTCTCCTAATTTATATTACAATAAAATAGCTCAAGCTTGGAATGAAGAGTTGGGGATTCACCTTCAGGGATTCCATATTCAAAGATTTTTAAAGATTTTATATGGTCTTCTTTCTGATATCACCTACTATGAAATGGGTTATAAATTTACTTGTAGAATATATATTGCTCCCTGGCGTGCTTATAAGGCGACTTTTGCTACATTAAGCTCTTTGTTTGAAATGTGGTCACCCTAAAGCTAATTTACCTCACATGTTTTGGACATGTCCTTTGATACGCCAATTTTGGAATGTTGTTTTTTCTACAGTTGAATAATATGGGGAATTGATTGGCATTGCAATAGTTATAATATATTTTGGATTTTTGATGTTAAGCGTCCTATTCCAAGAGGCCTAAAAGGCTTTCTTCAAAGAACAATCTTATCAGGTTTGAAAGTCATACTTTATCTTTGGATTGGACCCTTAAGACCAACATATAGTCATTGGTGTTCTAGAATGTTATACATTTTAACAATGGAAAGTATGCAATTATCAGAATGGGACACTAGACAGGGAAGACAATTTTTTACTATTTGGCAACCTTATTTAGATACATTAACACCACACACTCGCAGTCACATATTATTTAATATTTAATTACAATTCTAAAATAGGGATAAAGGGGAGGGAATTGGGTATATTTGCTTTTAGTGATATTGTTTCTTATATATTAATTTTGTAAATTTTGGTTTTCTTCTTGTATTTGAAATGATTTTTTTTTACTATTTTGTTTGTATTTGAAATTTAATAAATATGATTTACATTAAATTGCCTCCAAAAACTGTTAGTATAACTCTCCCTAAGAGACTGGAAGGCAAAATCCTGCTATGAAAAATGCCTAGCTGTAGCCCTGAACCTGTCATCTTTTCAGGCATTATTTTACAGTATATACTGGTGTCTCACATTCCCACACTTCCCTTTTTCATATCTTCCCAGAAATCCCATCTCCATACTAAGGGCTCTTTTTAAAAAGCTGCGCTAGCAGTTTTAGCATGCATGCTAGACGCTAACGCCAGCATTGAACTGGCATTAGTTCTAGCCGCGTAGTGCAGGTTTAGCGCACGCTAAAATTCTGCGTGCGCTAAAAACGCTATCGCAGCTTAGTAAAAGGAGCCCTAAGTTTTAAAGAAGCCCACTTCTGTATCACCCAGCTCAATGCAACTGAAGTATGAGAACAGTTAAGAGATTTTACTAAACTAACCAGATGAATAAAAGCTACAAAGTTTGTAAGATCAACAAGGGGACAGCAGTTAATGAGTTCCAATTCCAGAGTTCATACATTACAGAAATCAGGCAGGATCAACACTAGTCCCTTCTCCTACTGTTTCTCAATGAGCTATGTGGAATAATCCTCTTGGAGACTGCACTGAGGCCATGAGAGCTAGCAAATGAGATACAATGTCCATGGTTTTCTTTTATTATCCATAAAGATAATTGCAAAAAAATACCCAATTATTACTTCTTTAGCAAACAGAATAAGATTTCCAATTTAACAGAATGTGAAAATAAAATGCATAATTATTAATTTGAAGAAAGGGATGAAGTGGTATCCGCCTGGGGGCCAGTTGCTTCTCCAGCAACAGTAAGGCTGCTACAAAGCTTGCAGTACCATTTGTTCCTTTATACAATCTCCTGAAGTCTTTTGCAGAGAGCTAAAACAACTGCCTGTACTAACACGACACATGGCTTTCAATCCCAACTCTTTGCGAATCCAGACGCTTCAACCATCTTTCTTTAAGATGCCATATGGTTGGCAGAAGCCTGTAGATCTAGCAGCACATCTGCTTGTACATTACTTCTTGCTCTCACTCTCTCTCTCCCTGCTCACCCTCCCCAACAATAAAGGACAGCAAACAATTTTTTTAAACATTCTAACCAGTTAAAGCTTAATTAAAGGAGATGAAGAATTAGTCAGACAGTATAAAAAAGCATTTTAGCACTCGTTAATTTTCCAGAGTATCAACACACTCCATAAAAAAAAGACATAATCATGATTAAAGACAAGAGAAAATACACAGAATGAAATGCATGAATGCTAGAAGATGGTTTTAAAATCTACTGTATTTAATATCCATTTTTTCATTAAACCCTCTCAGAATGTTGCATAGGAGCCACAGACAGTATTTAAACTGTGGTAATCTCAGCAAGGATTGTAGTACACATAGAAATCAGTGCTAAACTGAAATTAAACAGCAGTGAACAACTGAGAGGTCCTTCTATTAAAAAAAGCATTATGTTTTGGGCTTAATTACTATGGTGCAGCATTTTAATATACAGCAAGCTCAAAATGCAGAAAGAGCTGTTTCACTATTATTTTTTTATTGCAGATCATGCATTAACATTCAGATTAACATGCAGTACCTGCTCCCAGTTAACAAGGAAGCAGTTAAATAGGTCGTGGTAAGTGGTCTTGGGTTAATTCTGCATTTGTCAGTTAGTGTGTGGTACGTGTAATACACTAGTTGGCTAATGCTTCCACACCCACTATCTACCCCTGCTACGCCCTGACAGAAAAATTCAGTTGCACAGTTTAATGCACAGAAGCAGGCAAACTACTGCTAAACCATTTTTAAGATGTTCTGAGGTAACCCTGCTAATAACGTATTACAATAATCAAAATGGGGGGGGGGGGGGAGTAATTTAGTATCCAAGTCCCATCAATATGTCACAAAAAAAGTGTGGAATTAGAAAAGGACCAAAATGATAAAGGAGATGGGATGACTTCTCTATGAGGAAAGGCTAAAGAGATTAAAGCTCTTCATCTTTGTAGTGAGACAGTTATAAAATTCCATAAAATGAGCTGAGTGAGGTGATTGGGGGCTTTTAAGTATTATAAGAAACTTTACATAAGGTGTATGTGAAAGAAAGGATGAAAACCATTTGGGTATCAGGTTTACACAAGGAACTCCCGTACCCCTATATGTCCTGTCTGTCCAAACTAGATTGTAAGCTCTTCAGAGCTGGGACCATCTATTATATGTCAAATGTACAGTGCTGCATATACCTTTTAGCGCTATAGAAATGTTAAATAGTAGTGGTTATGATTTAGAGAGAAAGTGGACACAGAAGCAATGGACACAGATTTAGAAAAATAGAGGGAAGGTGTCATCTTCCACTGGCCATAGAGATTTCAATATAAAATATTGTTTCAGATAAATGCTGCAATGCTGATTCACAGATGCTATATTTTGTATGTGTTTGTACTGTTTGTTTTATTATTGTGTGTGTTTTTATTCTAATCCATCTTGGCATAAGGCAGGATAGAAACAATAAACTGTAAACACTTAACATAGCATCCAAGCTACGCCTATACACCCCTAACCGCCTCCTCCGCTCCAAAGCAGAACAAAGACTCAGCATTCCCGCAGGGAGATCCCTCCGAATGAGTACGGTGTACAAAAGATCCTACAGCCATTTACTACCTCAGCTATGGAACTGACTACCCACACAGATCAGATCGCTAGACTCACTGATGACCTTCCGCAGAGCAGTAAAGACCTTCCTCTTCCGCCAATCGGGCCATTAAAAACTGCCTCCTCAATATACTTCTCCTAGTACTCTTCGCTATGACCAGTCTGGTCTCTAGAATTAGCTCTGTAATTGTCTACTGTAACCTATTTGTTGTCATTGACTAGTCTGTTTTCAAATGATTTTGAATGTCTACTTGTAACCCGTTCTGAGCTTCAAGGAGAACGGGATAGAAATCGAAATAAATAAATAACATGGTTACATGGTAGCCTACTTCAGTGTATTAAACCCTAGATTCTATATAATCGCCCAAATTTGGGCCCGGAGTCCAAATGTGCACACAAACTAATTATTCAATTGGGTGCTAATGACCAATTATTGATGTTAATTGGAGTTGACTGGTACTTAATTGGCACTAATTTGGATTTTTGTGTACATCTGCCTATGCGTTATTCTATAATGCACAAAAAGTCTTGCGAGCAACCCAAAGGTGGGCAAGGCCATGGGAGGGGCAGGGGCATTCCAAATATTTAGGCGCAGTGTAAACAGAGTACCAGGGTTGTGCACTCAACTTGTACACCAGGATTTACACCAGGTTTCAACTGACATAAATTCTTGCACCCAAAGTTGAGTAACGAAATCTGCTCTAAGTGCTATTCTATAAAGGGGTGGATTTTCCCCGGCACCTAGATTTGAGCCCTATTTAATAAATCTGCCTCTAAGGGGCTGATTCTATAAATGACGCCTAAATCAGCCGGTGCCTAGAAAGATGGCGCTGACCGTGTACCAAGCACACATAGGCACCATTTACAGAATCGCAGCTAGTGGCACCTAAGTAAAAACATAGGCACCTGAAATGTAGGATTTTGAAGAATTGTATTTAGCAGCGCCTAAGAACATAAGAATTGCCACTGCTGGGCCATCGTGCCCAGCAGTCCGTTCCCACGGCGGCTCCTAGGTCAAGGACCTGCGCCCTAACCGAGTTTAGCCTTACGTGCGTATGTTCTGGTCTAGCAGGAACTTGTCCTAAGTCCTACTCCGCCCATAGAAACACCCACTTAGGCGCTAGGCACTGCTAAGCGCCATGCAATAGTCCCCTATCTTTTATAGAATTGGATAGGTGCCAATCATCCAAGTTATTTGAATTCATTAATTATTCTATATGTCCCTACTTGTACATTACGATTATTGCAAGATAACAGATTAGTCATACCATCTGTTAAAAGAGAAAAATGGGAGACTACAAGAACTAAAGCTTTCTTCTGTATAGCTTCTAGTCTATAGAATCAACTACCGGGTTACTTACGATTGGAATCTAATTTTATTACTTTTAAAAGATTATTTGTTATTTTTTTTCTCTCAAACCTTTGGTAACGATAAATCTAGTAGATGGAGAAGGGTAAATAACGGTTTGCCTTAGGGATCTGTACTGGGACTGGTGCTATTTAATTTATTAATAAATGATCTGGAAATTGGAACTAAGAGGGAGGTGATTAAATTTGCAGATGACACTAAACTGTTCAAAGTTGTTAAAATGCCTGCGGACTGTGAAAAACTTAGGAAATTAGAAGACAGGGCATCCAAATGGCAGATGAAATTTAATGTGGACAAAGGCAAAGTGATGCACATTGGGAAGAATAATCCAAATCATAGTTACTGGATGCTAGGGTCCACCTTGGGGGTCAGTGCTCAAGAAAAAGATCTGGGTGTCATCATGAACAATATGCTGAAACCTTCCACCCAATGTGCGGCGACGGCCAAGAAAGCAAACAAGATGCTAGGAATTATTAGAAAAGGGATGGTAAACAAGGCTAAGAATGTTATAATGCCTCTGTATCATTCAACGGTCCAACCTCACCTTGAGTATTGCATTCAGTTCTGGTCTCCTTATCTCAAAAAAAGATATAGTGGCACTAGAAAAGGTTCAAAGAAAAGCGACCAAGATGATAAAGGGGATGAACTCCTCTCGTATGAGGAAAGACTAAAGAGATTAGAGCTCTTGAGTTTGGAAAAGAGACGGCTGAGGGGAGATATGATTTAAGTCTACAAAATCCTGAGTGGTGTACAAGTGGATCAATTTTTTTTTTTACTGCATCAAGATTTACAAAGACTAGGGAACTCTCGATGAAAACCAATAGGAGGAAATATTTTTTCACCCAGAGAATAGTTAAGCTCTGGAATGTGCTTCCAGAGGATGTGGTAAGAGTGGTTAATGTAGTTGGTTTAAAAAAAGGTTTGGACAAGTTCCTGGAGGAAGTGTCCATAAACTGCTGTTTAGACAGACATGGGAGAAGCCACTGCTTGCCCTGGATCAGTGTTACTGAATGCTGCTACTATTTGGGTTTTTGCTAGGTACTTGTGACCTGGATTGATCTCTGTAAAGACGGGATACTGGGAAAGATGGACCATTGGTCTGATCCAGTAAAGCTATTCTTAGGTTCTTAAAAACCACATTTACTAGTTTATAATATTTCAGCAGACGAAAAGTACCATCTAACGGTAAGGGGTATGCACTGTTTCAAATTATTACTTGTATGAATGTTTATAAGTCTTTCCTTTGTATTTTGATATAGTTCTTTTCTTTTTAAATAATTTTCTTTTTATGTAAACCACTTAGAACTATTGGAAGCTGGAGCGGTATATCAAATTTTAATAAATATAAACTTTTTTAACCAATTATTGAGGCTATTAAGGGTACATAAGAACATAAGAACATAAGAAGTTGCCTCCGCTGAGGCAGACCATAGGTCCATCCTGCTCAGCGGTCCGCTCCCGCGGCGGCCCATCAGGCCCATTGCCTGAGCAATGGTCTATACCTATCTATACCCCCCAATCCCTTTTTCTTCTAGGAATCTATCCAAACCTTCTTTGAAACCATTTAATGTTTTCTTGTCTACAACAGCCTCTGGAAGCGCGTTCCATGTGTCCACCACCCTCTGAGTGAAAAAGAACTTCCTAGCGTTTGTTCTGAACCTGTCCCCCTTCAATTTCTCCCAATGCCCCCTTGTGCTTGTGGTGCCCCTTAATTTGAAAAATCTGTCCCTGTCTACTTTTTCTATTTTGCCAATTAAGTTAGGCGCACTTCGTAGAATCAGCTCCTAAGTGCTTAAGGCCCTATAGTAGAAGGTTTCTTTGTGTAATTAAAATAATGAGCTGCATACATAACTACTTTAAACATTTTTTTCTTTTACTGATTTTGAATAAGCCAAGAGAAAAACACATGAACATAAAGCAAACTCCTGTTCCCCTCCCAGCACTGAGCTGTCCTTATAGCATGCAGAGCTCCTTTCCTCTTTTCCATCCTTCTTATGCTCTTGTTTCTTGAACCCAATACTCGTTAAAAACACTGCAAATAAATGACCCTACAACAAAGTCTTCCCTCCATTCCAAAGTGTTCCAATCACAATGTCAGATTTATCATTAAATTTTAAACACTTCTCCCATTTTTCTCTGATCCCTTTACAAATTTGCTCATCCTTCAAGACTGATTCATTTAACTTCCACTGCTCTCTCTCTCTCCCTACTGAAATCATTAGTAACACCAGGAAATTGTGATAGACCCAGTTTCATAGTTTTCCACCTTCCACAAATTTTCTATCCCTAACTACCACATGTGCACCTAGAACAGGGATCATGGAGTTCCTGTCTAATGGATGCTTCCATTTCCACACATTCTGTATGCCCATCATACCTCATGTGGCCCTAAAGTGCTTTAAGCAACCCCTTCTTCTGAAGATGCTGGGCTGCCCTTCCCTGCCTATCAGGATCATGATCCAAAATCAAATTGATATTCCTCCCCCCAACATATCATCTTTTCCATTTTCTGGCTATTAAGTCAAATAGTTCCCTGTAAAAAGACATCTTCCCCCTGATTACACCCGTGGAGGGGCATAATCGAAAGGAATGTCTAAGTCCATTTTCATCCAAGTCGCAAGTCGTCCAATGTAAAAAACAGCTTAGGATACATTTTCGAAAAATACGTCCAAAATATTTTCTATTTTGAAAATTGTCTAACTATACATCCTGCCGATCTGATCATCCAAGCTGCTAAATCATCCATCTTTATACCACATTTTCGTTCAACTCTTCGTCCAAGGCAAAAATGCCTAGAAACAGACCTTTTGGACGTGGGAGGGATCTACAAAGTGATAGACTGGACAACCAGACATGGCACCTAAATAATGGGGTACCATACAGGGCTCTGCTGTGAACTTTACAAAAAGGGTGCCATGTCTTCATCTCACTACAGCTCCCTTATAGATTATGGTGAACCCCCAAACCACCTCCAGAATCCCCTAGACCCACTTATCTACCACCCCAATAGCCCTTATGGCTGCAGGAGTCACCTATATGCCAGTACAAAAGGGTTTTGGGGTTATATAGGGGAGTGCACATGTTTCAATATCAATGCAGTGATTACAGGGGCTTATGGGCATGGGTCCTCCTCTCCATGGGTCCCTAACCCACCCCCAAGACAGCTTAAGACGCCTCTGTGCTGCACGACTAGGCTTTCCTATGCTAGGTTGCCATGTGATGATGTTATGGAGGCACAATTTTCAAGTTGTGATATTTTTAGGGCGGGGGGTCAGTGATCACTGGAGTAGTGTGTGTTGGTCTGTATTATGTGTTTGCAGTGCTTATCTGGTCACTTTAGGTGGTTTTTTGTGACTTAGACCATGTTTTAAATAGTCTAAGTCACAACGTCCAAATTCCGTCGATCCTGTGCTGTATAACTTTCGGTTATACATGCAGTATGACTAAGTCTAAGCTGACCCATGTCCCGCCCAACTCCCACCTTCGACACTCCTCCTGAAATGCCCCATTTAGCTATGGTCGTTCAGCAGCTCTATGAAGGCCTAGGTCATTTATAAATATGTCCAAAACCCGTTTTTATTATCGGCACTTGGATGTATTTTGACAATGTTCGTCCAAGTGCTGACTTAGGCCAGTTTTTGGATGTTTTTCTCTTTTGATTATGAGCCCCATACTGTATAACGGGTTTCCCCAAAAATAACCCTACCCCGAAAATAAGCCCTAGTTGAAGCGCTGGATTCGCTGGTAGCAGCGCTTCCCCCACCCCCCCTTCCATCTCTCCCTCCCATCCTTTTGGACCACTTAAGTCACTCAATGCAGGAAGTTTGGCAAGTCTTGCGAGATTCTAAACCTCGAGACCTGCCCGAACTTCTCGCACTGCGCTACTCAAGCTAACAGGGAGCAGAATGGCAGCAACACGGAGGTAGTATATGCGCTATTTGGAAGGTGAGGAGAGTAAGTGATAAAAAGTGGAAGAGGATATGAGAATGAGACAGGGTGACTGGAGGGAAGGGGAGATGTGTTTGTATGAGAGACAGTGAAGACTGGAGAGTGATATAAGAGACTGACAGGCTGACTGGAGTGGAGATGTGTGAGTGAGAGAGACGAACGCAAAAAGAGAACACTGGAAAGAGATATAAGAGAGCGAAACAGGGTGAATGGAGGGAGATGTGAGAGAGACTGGGTGAAGGCATGGGGTATATATGAGAGAAATAGAGACACTGGGTTGAAGGCTGGAGTGGGGTATGGGAGTGAGAGGTAGTGAAGAGTCACAAATGGGTCCTGGTTCACCTAAAATTGCGGTACCTTTGCAATGGCTAGATGGGATCCCCAAGCCCCACCAGCTGAGAGGTGGGCCAGGGGGGGGGGGTGGGGGGGGGGAACAGATAAGCAGGTTGTAATGAGAAGCACCTGACAAATTTTCATTGTTCAGGTTTTTAACTTGCCTTTGAAGTGGCTGCTGAAATATAAGACCTAGTGTGTTTTTTGGGCCCAAAATTAATATAAGACAGTGTCTTACTTTCGGAGAAAAACGGTACATGCAGCATCATAACCACACCTCACCTCATTCTCCCCCACACTATCTATCCTGCCTATATCTATCATCGTTTCACAATCAAAACTGAAAGCCCCCCCCCTTTTTTTTTTCTAACCTTTGCTATTTGCCATACAACAGTCTTCTATCTAGCCTGCCACTATTCCTGGTCTCCTACCCACTCAGTGAATTTCCTGCAAGAAAGCCACATCCATATGCATACCATGTAACACCTAGAGGATGTTCTTTATTTTAATAAGATTGTTGTCATCTCAGACATTATAGATGCTCAGACTAGTATCACTTCTTGGGTTACTACCTTTCCAACCACTGCACCCCCTCACACTCTTGCAGATCATGACCCCAATCCCTTCCTTTATAAAGACCCAGGTGCCAAACTATTATCCACCCCAGAAACCTTCCTATAATGCCTCCTGTCCAGTCCAACTGCACTCACCTCTTTTTACTCTCACATGCCTATCTTCTCACTCTACCACATACTCAATTGTTCCTTTTGCATCTAGTCACTGAGTCCACCATAACTACTTTAGATGAAGTAATTTGTGCTAAAAATGAGCACTTTTCTAATTACTGAATAACACAGAAACGTGACTTCATCTCCACCAAGGTGACAGCTGTAGAAAGAGAAGTATGGCTGATGCTACCTGGGTATTGGAGATTGAGGAGGGGGGAGAGAGAGGGGGGCTTTCTGTTCAAGGACATCCCTGTTCTAATGATCTGAGTCAGGGGTAGTGGTTCATTTTTGGGGAGATCTCTATACTAGATAGCTTTTATAAATAAAATGGAAGTAAATATAGAAGTTGAATCTACTTCCATTTTAATGCTGAAGTTAAAATTAAAGTTTGCTTCAAAATTAACTTTATTTTTGTTTTATAATATTGGTCTGGTTTTAGTACTTTTATTTTTATTTTATTTCCCGTTCAGTGAAAATTGTAAGCCGCTTAGACATATTGTGATTTGCGGGGTATCAAAAATAATAAACTTGAAACATTTCATAGCTTTATGCATAAATTAACTCATTAGAAATAAAACAATTAGGATTCTCTTTTCTAAAGTGTGCCATTTGGGATATTAAAGCATGGTAAGTGTAAAAGGTCATGCCCACTGTTGGGGCATGCCCAGTACAGTCAAACCTCGGTTTGTGAGTAATGTGGTTTGCGAGTGTTTTTCAAGACAAGCAAAACACTCCAGCTAACTTTGACTTGCAAACTGAGCGCCGTCCCGATAAACGAGCACTTACGACGTTGTAGGTCCCTGTACAGCTGCAGGCAGCACCGCTTCAGGAAGATGCCTTTGCTATCCGCCAGCCTTCCGCACCACGATGGAGAACCCCTTATCCCACGTAGCCGAGTGCCGTCCCACATGCATGTTACGTATAAACACGCAAAATGTTGGTGAGCACGTCATCAATGTGCGTGCTTATACGTAACGCTGCCTGCTTCAGACTCTTTGAGAGCTGTTTTAAGTTGTTAAAGCCACTCCCTAGCTTATGTGGCTGGGGCACAGGTCTGTATGCTCTCTGGCTCCCTCTCAGTTCATTGGGTATATTACAGTTTGAGAACTGCCTGGACTTTCTAAGGGAGCTTGCTCTCCTGACAGGCTCTGGTTCTAGAATGGGTTCTGGGTCAGAGTCAGGCTCATTCTCTTCAGGATAGGCAGCCCTGTCCTCTACAGCCTCTGAGGCTCTACCTTCCGCTGGTTTCCTGCCTCTGGCAACTGGTTTAGCATCTCACTTAACCCTGACAGGTTCATCCCTAGGGATGGAAATGTCACAAGAGGCATCAATACCTCCTTTTTCCTACTGGCCAAACCTCTCCCTATGCAACCTAGTATCCTTATAAGAACATAAGAACATAAGCAGTGCCTCCGCCGGGTCAGACCATAGGTCCATCCCGCCCAGCAGTCCGCTCCCGCGGCGGCCCGAACAGGTCACGGCCTGTCTGAGTCACCAGAAGGGGCCCCCTTGCCACCTTGGTTTCCCATTGAGTCCTATCTTCCCATCGAAGTCCTAACCCTCCGGTCTTGCACATCCACGACCTGGTTGGATTTCTATACTTATTTCCTGTTTAGCTTTCTATACCTGTGTTACATCCCAGAACCTCTCTCAGTATCCCACGATCCCCCTATCCCTCAGGAATCCGTCCAATCCCTGTTTGAACCCTTGTACCGTACTCTGCCTTATCACTTCCTCCGGTAGCGCATTCCAAGTGTCCACGACCCTTTGGGTGAAAAAAAACTTCCTTGCATTTGTTCTGAACCTATCTCCCTTCAGTTTCTCCGAATGCCCCCTCGTGCCTGTTGACCCCTTCAGCCTGAAGAATCTGTCCCTATCCACCCTCTCTATGCCCCTCATGATCTTGAAGGTCTCTATCATATCTCCCCTGAGCCTCCTCTTTTCCAGAGAGAAGAGCCCCAGCCTATCCAACCTCTCGGCGTATGGGCAGTGTTCCAGCCCTCTTACCAGTTTCGTTGCTCTCCTTTGGACTCTCTCAAGTACCGCCATGTCCTTCTTGAGGTACGGCGACCAATATTGAACGCAGTATTCCAGATGCGGACGCACCATCGCTCGATACAATGGCATGATGACTTCCCGCGTCCTGGTTGTTATGCCCCTCTTTATGATGCCCAGCATCCTGTTGGCTTTTTTCGAGGCTGCTGCGCACTGTGCAGATGGCTTCAGTGATGCATCCACCAGCACACCCAAGTCTCTCTCAAGACTGCTGTCTCCCAACGATGCCCCCCCCAATTTGTAGTCGAACAACGGGTTCTTTTTCCCTATATGCATGACCTTGCATTTTTCCACGTTAAATCGCATTTGCCATTTGTTTGCCCAGTCTTCCAGCTTGTCCAGGTCCCTTTGTAGGTCCTCACACTCCTCCCTGGACCTAACTCTGCCGCACAGTTTGGTATCGTCTGCAAATTTTATAACCTCGCACTTTGCCTCCTTTTCCAGGTCATTGATAAATATGTTGAAGAGTAACGGCCCCAGCACCGATCCCTGTGGCACACCGCTCGTGACTCCCCGCCAGTCAGAGTATTGTCCCTTTACTCCAACCCTCTGCAGTCTACCCGACAACCAGTGCTCGATCCATCTGTGCACATCCCCTCCCACACCGTGGTTCCACAGCTTCCTAAGCAGCCTTTCATGTGGCACCTTGTCGAAAGCCTTTTGAAAATCAAGGTAAATGATGTCAATAGGTTCCCCATTGTCCACCCGACTGCTTATTCCCTCAAAGAAGTACAGAAGGTTCGTTAAGCATGACCTTCCCTTACAGAATCCATGCTGGCTTGTTCTCAGTAGGCCATATCTCTCGATGTGCTCGCAAATACCGTCCTTGATCATAGCTTCCACCATCTTCCCTATAATTGAAGTCAGGCTCACCGGCCTGTAGTTTCCGGGGTCACCCCTCGATCCCTTCTTGAAGATAGGTGTGACATTCGCCAATTTCCAGTCCTCTGGTACCTCTCCAGTTTTCAAGGATAGGTTGCAAACATGCTGGATTGTGCCCGCTATTTCTTGTCTTAGTTCTTTCAGAACCCTTGGGTGGATCCCGTCCGGGCCCGGCGATTTGCCGCATTTTAACCTGTCTATCTGTTTGAGGACATCCTCCTTACTTACCTCTATGTGTTCTAATTTTTCAGCCTGTTCCCCACTCATGAGCTCCTCTGAGTCCGGTATATTAGATGTGTCTTCTCTCGTGAAAACCGACGAGAAGAACGTGTTCAACCTCTCAGCTACCTCTTTATCCTCCTTAATCACTCCCTTCCTATCCCCATCGTCCAACGGCCCCACCTCCTCTCTCACTGGTCGCTTCCCTTTTACGTAACTGAAGAATGCCTTGAAGTTTTTCGCCTCCCTGGCCAGCCCCTCTTCGTATTTCCCTTTTGCTTTTCTAACCTCTCGGTGGCATTCCTTTTGGCATTTCCTGTGCGCCTGGTGATTTTCCTCCGTTGGATCCTTTTTCCATCTCCGGAAGGACACTTTCTTGTCGTTTATTGCCCTCTTTACTTCTGTTGAGATCCAAACCGGGTCTTTTGACCGCTTGTTCTTGCCGCCTTTCCTGAAACTTGGGACGTACATTCTTTGTGCTTCCTGCAGGGTGTCCCTGAATAGGGTCCAGGCACTTCCTACAGTCTCCATCCTAAGGATGTTTTTGAGCTTCCTCCTCACCATTTCCCTCATAGCAACATAGTTTCCTTTCCTGAAGTTGAGCGCAGTTGTTGCGGTCCTCCTTACTGTGGGTGTCCCCCTTTCTAATGTGAATCGGATCGCGTTGTGGTCACTGTTGCCTAGTGGTCCTCCCACTTCTACCCCTCTTGCAGGCCCCCCTAATCCGTTTAGGATGAGGTCAAGAGTAGCACTCCCTCGCGTCGGTTCCCTGACTAGTTGCTCCATGAAGCAGTCCCTCACAGCTTCTACAAATCCTGTTTCCCTAGTGCAGTTGGAGTGACCCGTACTCCAGTCAATCCCCGGGTAGTTGAAGTCCCCCATCACTGTTACACTTCCAGTCCTGCATTCTTGTCTCAGTTCAGCTTCCAAGTCGTGTCCGATTTCTTCCGGCGTACCAGGTGGGCGATAGTACAGCCCCAGTTTTATGCCTGCACCCTTGTTTCCCGGCAATTTGACCCATAGCGATTCCAGCCCCTCTGCCTTCTTTGCCATATCCATCTCGACCGAGTAGATAGAATCCTTTATATATAGTGCTATGCCTCCCCCCTTCTTGTGGGTCCTGTCCCTCCTGTAGAGCTTGTACCCCGGCAGCGCCACATCCCATTGATTCTCCTCTGTCCACCATGTTTCTGTAATTCCAATTATATCCAGGTCTTCCCCCTTGGCTACGACCTCTAGTTCACCCATCTTGGCCATGAGGCTTCTTGCATTTGCGTATAAGCACCGCAGGTCCCGTCGTTTTTCCTCCACCTCCATATTTACCTGGGCTGCCTCCCCTTGAATTTCAGGCGGTTCTCCTGTTCCCTGTGCTTCTGCTTTGCCCTTAGCCTTTACCCTCGTAGCTTTCGGTTTCCCCACATTTCCGCCACCCCACTCCCCCGCTTTTCCTCTAGGTTTTCTAGCCCTACCGGCCCCCTCCTGGGCTATCATCCCTTGAGCCTCTGTTTGATCCCCCTCGCCTTGTGGCACCCCTATGTTGCCCTCAGTTTTCGCCCTCGTGCCACCCAGTCTCCCTGTGTCTCCATGCCCCTTAGTCTCCTCCCAGCAAGCTCCCTTTACCTGGTGTTTCCCTCGCTGTCTGATCATAAGATTTACCGGTCTCTCTACTTCCTCCTTGCAGTCAGCCCGTTCAGCATCTGTCCTGGATACTGTTGTCCGAAGCGTCAACATCAGATCAGCTGTCGGCTTTCCCCCTCTCCTCAGTTTAAAGCCCTCTCGATCTCCTTCCTCACATTGGCTGCCAGTAGTCTAGTTCCCGCTGTGCTCAGGTGCAGGCCGTCTCGCCGGTAGAGCTTGCTCTTTCCCCAGAAGGACGTCCAGTTCCTCACAAAGTGGAAGCCCTCCTCCTGGCACCATCTCCTCAACCATGCATTCACAGCCTGGAGGTCTGCCTGCCTCTTTGCATCTGCTCTCGGTACAGGCAGGATCTCTGAGAATGCTATCCTCCGGGTACTCCGCTTCAGCTTTCGTCCCAGGGCCCTGAACTGGTCAGTCAGTGTGGCCATGCTGAAGTTCCTCCGGCTCACATCATTCGTTCCGACGTGGATTATCACCGCAGTCTCCTCTGTCTCTGCTCCGTCCAGGATCCTCTCGATCCTATCAATGACATCTCGTGTCTTGGCCCCTGGGAGACAAGTCACTAGCCGGTCCTCCCTTCCTCCAGCTACGTGACTATCTACCTCTCTCAAGATCGAGTCACCCACCACAATAGCAGACTTCCCTTTCCTCAGCAACCTCCTCTGTCTCAGGTCCGTGTCCTCAGTGTAATGTGGTGTCTCTCCCTCGGGGTCCTGGTGAGTCACGGTCTCCTCCTCTTGCGTGATTTCTCCGCTAGGTCCTTCCCCGGTGTCGCCTTGTGGATCCTGGGTCTCATCTGCCGACATCTGTCTGTGCAGCTGATGGTCCTGTTCCTCCACCTTCCTCCTATAGGCCTCCTCGATGAATCTCTCGAGGTCCCTCACCTGGTCCACAATGGGGTCTGCTCCGTCTGTGTCCTTGGTTGACCAGTTCGTCTCCTCTGTGTTGCGCAGTCCCTCCAGTCCCTCAAGTTCCTGGACCCTGACCCTCAATCTGCCGACCTCCATCCTCAGGCTTTCCAGTTCCTGACACCGACTGCATATGTACTCCCGCCTTCCCAAGGGGAGGTAGTCGTACATATTACACTCAGTGCAGTATACCGGAAAGTACCTCTGGTATCCTGGGTCCTCCATTGCTCTCGTGAAGTGCTGGTGTGTTCCTGCTGTGGGTAAGAGAGAGAGAAATAGAAAAGAAAGTGAATTACTTGGCGTTTCTGGCTCCCTCTCAAGGCTCCTTCGCAAAGGCGCTCTCGCCTTCGCCGTGCGCCGAACGGCTGGGCGCCGTTGGCTCCCTTCTTCTTAAAGGGGGAGCCCGGGCCCGATGCAACCTATGACGCGGGTGGGGGGGGCGGAGCTAACTCTCGCCGCGACCCCGGTCTTGCAGCCTGCTCTGGCTGCTCTTCCTGCCTTCCCTCTGCCTCTCCTGAGCTCCTGCAAAAGAAAGAAAGAAAAGAAAAACGCTGCCGAGGCTTGCCTCGTGTCCTGGCTCCCTTCTTCTTAAAGGGGGAGCCCGGGCCCGATGCAACCTATGACGCGGGTGGGGGGGGGCGGAGCTAACTCTCGCCGCGACCCCGGTCTTGCAGCCTGCTCTGGCTGCTCTTCCTGCCTTCCCTCTGCCTCTCCTGAGCTCCTGCAAAAGAAAGAAAGAAAAGAAAAACGCTGCCGAGGCTTGCCTCGTGTCCTGGCTCCCTTCTTCTTAAAGGGGGAGCCCGGGCCCGATGCAACCTATGACGCGGGTGGGGGAGGCGGAGCTAACTCTCGCCGCGACCCCGGTCTTGCAGCCTGCTCTGGCTGCTCTTCCTGCCTTCCCTCTGCCTCTCCTGAGCTCCTGCAAAAGAAAGAAAGAAAAGAAAAACGCTGCCGAGGCTTTCGCTGTCACCTTTTCAACCTGTTTGGCCACAATAAGATCATTACTAAAACAATTAATGAGAAACCCTATTATAATTGAGTGATCAAAATCTTAACTCAAAATATACTTAGCACTTCAAATATCTTAAAAAACTTTTTCTTTTTTTTCTTTTAAATATCTAAATACATGATATAAATATTAGTGAATGTGAAAAGCTCAGACCCAACAACCAAACTCAAGTGAATGAACACGGAGCCAGTTGTTAATGAGACCATCACTGTCTCGTTCCACTGCACACAGACTTCTCTTTCAAAAGCTACAAAAACAGCCTGTACTTATCTGAAGCGGTGGAGTTGCTGGAAACCGTCCCACAACTGCTCCGGTCTAATAAAAAAGAGAAAGTAAAAAGTGCTGCTGTCTCAAACTTCCCTCGACCCCCCAACTCGAGTTTCACAAATTGGAGCTTCTTCAGGAGGGGACACTACAACAAACAAATGCTCTAATGAAATAAACTATTTCATCAACCTCAGGCCCTTTAGTGAGCTAACCACCCATGATTATAAAACCCACTGTTACCAATCTTAACAGCATCCAAAATGTTCATTTAAAATGTAAATTTAACGTTTAATCAGCTCACCCATTTGAGGGACTTCCACCCGAACTAACTGACAACAGGGAAAGACGACTTAAACCCAGCTGCAGGGCAGCTCTACTTAAATTCTGAAAACATTGACATACTGCACACACCCCGGAAGCAGGGAGGAGCAACTGCCCAGAGACCAGACTAGTGACACCCAATCATAAATATCATCACATACAATTACACCCAAGTCCCTCTCTTCTGTCATGCACATAAGTTCTTCACCCCCTTTACTGTACTGTTCCCTCAGGTTTTTGCAGTCCAAATGCATGACCTTGCATTTCTAAGCATTAAATTTTAATTGCCAAATTTCAGACCATTCTTCAAGCTTCGCCAGGTCTTTTTTCATGTTGTTCACACCATCCAGTGTGTCTACTCTATTGCAGATTTTGGTATCATCTGCAAAGTTGCAAATCTTATCCGACAACCCTTCAGCAATATCATTTATAAAAATGTTAAAAAGAACAGGTCCAAGAACAGTACGTGGAGGACGCAGGAGGGAGGTAAAAATTCTTAGAATCGGCTGGGACAGGAGGCGGGAGGGATCCCTGCTGTCCCGGCCCACCAGGGATTTAAAAGGTACACCAGGAGGGGAGGGGAGGTAAAAATTATTAGTCTGCTGGAACAAGAGACAGAAGGGATCCCTCCTGTCCCGGCCCACTGCTGGATCACCAGGTCTCATGGCAGGCCTGGCAGAGGCCTGCAACAGGTTTGGGAGGTGGGCGGGTCAGTGCTGACCCAAACATAAACTGAGACCACCATTTATGAGCCATTTTTTGGCCCACAAATCTCAGTTTATATTCAAGTACATACAGTATATTGTTCTCACCTAACAAAATCCATTTGTAAATAGATCTCCAAGACTTGCTAGGTAGATAGTCAGCCCACTAGAGACAGAGAAAATACCTGTATGATATATATAAACTAGGGTGGTCCATAAGACTATGGTAAAAATTCAACCCTATCAGAACATGCCTCCAGAAGACTTAACATGTTCTACCTCATGTACAGTAATTAAACAGGGGTGCCACATTTGTCATTGATGCTGTTGTCAAAGCATTTGGCCATTAAGTAAATGAAATGACATTGTTGAGAAGCTCACTTTGACGTTCACAGTGCAAGAACCTTGAGGAGGCAGCCATTATGAAGGATGAATTCTTGGATGAAACAAATTCCATTACTGCTGCATTGGGATGGAAAACTCCTGGACATTACTAGAAGTAAAGAAATGATTGACAGAATTGCAGTACTTGTAACTGGAAATGGAGAAGAAAGATTACTTGGAGTTCCAAAAATTGGCCATGGAACTGGCAAACAGTAAGCTGAAGCCTGTCTCATAGTACTGAATGAGTGGAGTCTGGAGATGAGTCCGGGGACTGGTGTTTGATACTGCTGCAAGTAATACAGGTCTGAAGAATGATGCATGCACCTTCATTGAATATAAGTAGGACAAGAGTTAGCATGGCTCACCTGTCAACATCATATGATGCTTGGTGGCATCTCAAACCAACTGTATGGAATTAGTGGAGAACCAGATGTTGCAATATTCAAAGATTTCAGCAAAACTGGCAATACATAGGCAAGGATTCATATGAGGTTGTTGCAGACGATATGTTTGATGCAGACACATCAGTCCTTCAGAAAAAAATTGCAACTTTCTGCAGAATAGCCTTGAATGAATCACATCCAAGGGAAGACTATAAAGAGCTTCTTGAGATTTTTTCTTGGGGCTACCCAGATGCAAGTAAAGTGAAATAATCATTTTGATCACCTGCGCCTTCCACCATGTACAGTGAATGGTGAAGGCCATCTAAAGTATTAAGATCTTTCTATCCCACAGCAATTCCATCTTACTGCCAAAGAAAGGCAGGGCATTAAAGGACTGGTTCTTTTTGTTAGCCTCAACTACATCCGCTACTGGCACAAAGCACCTCTTCCTGTACAAGCACCACTCAACGACTTGCTTCTGCTTTCAGAATTCTAGAAATATCCAAACAAGGCTGTTGCCAAGGCTGCATCAACAACATTAATCAAACATCTTTGGTACTTGTCAGAAATGCTGTCTGGCTTTTTTTAATGATAAACTAAGCAATGAAGTAAAGTTCAAGATGGTGGCAAACCTTCATTTGCCACTCCACAAATTTGGTGAAATGTCCAACTACCCTCCTGAGTCACTTGGTCCTATCAGCCAGGCATCATGTATAACAAAGAGAACTTATGTCTTCTTTGGTGTTCTTAGTAGAAAGTAATACAAAAAAAAAAAAAAGAACCAGAAAAATACTATGATAACCAAACACACTTCTACTTGTCATCAATAACAAAACAGGTACATATGTGTATCACAAACACTAATACAGGGGCACTACAAATAAAATGAAAAATGAGGAGGAGAAAGCCTCAAATCCCAACCTCCACCCTACAGAGACAGGTGACAGGTACAGAAAGATAAAAAAAACCTCATAGGCTTAAAAAACCTCCTCATATACAAATTAAATTGGTCCTCTGTGCAATGCAAGTAAATTCAATGACATTTCAAAGATTAACAAATAAAAGGCTTATCTGCGTTAGAAAAGGTCTGTCATACCGACAATGGCTGCTTCATGAGTGTGAACACTCTGCACAGATCTGTATCGTCAGAAACCACCTCAGTGGTATCATGCTGCTTCACAAATGGACAAGAAAACACTCAATTTCTGGTAAAAGATCTTGCAAACTGGAGAGATGATCTAAACTACCGTATTTTCACGCAAATAACACGCACCCGTATAAAACGCGCACACGTGTATAGCGCGCAGAAATCACGATGATAAGCACAAAAACTTTGGTATAACGCGCTCACGATTATACCGCGCATGCTGCCCGACTCTCCGTTCACCCCCCTGACTTCCGTGCACTGCCCCGCCTCTCCGTGCGCTGTCCCGACTCTCCGTTCACCCCCCCCTGACTTCCGTGCACTGCCCCGACTTTCCGTGCGCTGTCCCGACTCTCCGTTCACCCCCCCCTGACTTCCGTGCACTGCCCTGACTTTCCGTGCGCTGTCCCGACTCTCCGTTCACCCCCCCCCTGACTTCCGTGCACTGTCCCCCCTTGAAGGTCTGTCCCCATCCTGAAAGCCTGATGCCCCCCCCCCCGACGTCCGATACATCCCTCCCCCCGAAGGACCGCCGATTCCCCAACAATATCGGGCCAGGAGGGAGCCCAAATCCTCCTGGCCACGGCGACCCCCTAACCCCACCCCGCACTACATTACGGGCAGGAGGGATCCCAGGCCCTCCTGCCCTCGACGCAAACCCCCCTCCCCCCAACGACCGCCCCCCCAGCCGACCCGCGACCACCCTGGCGACCCCCACGACCCCCCCACCCCCCTTCCCTGTACCTTTGGTAGTTGGGCCAGAAGGGAGCCCAAACCCTCCTGGCCACGGCGACCCCCTAACCCCACCCCGCACTACATTACGGGCAGGAGGGATCCCAGGCCCTCCTGCCCTCGACGCAAACCCCCCTCCCCCCAACGACCGCCCCCCCCCAAGAACCTCCGACTGCGCCCCCAGCCGACCCGCGACCCCCCTGGCGACCCCCACGACCCCCCCACCCCCCTTCCCCGTACCTTTGGTAGTTGGCCGGACAGACGGGAGCCAAACCCGCCTGTCCGGCAGGCAGCCAACGAAGGAATGAGGCCGGATTGGCCCATCCATCCTAAAGCTCCGCCTACTGGTGGGGCCTAAGGCGCGTGGGCCAATCAGAATAGGCCCTGGAGCCTTAGGTCCCACCTGGGGGCGCGGCCTGAGGCACATGGGCCCAACCCGACCATGTGCCTCAGGCCGCGCCCCCAGGTGGGACCTAAGGCTCCAGGGCCTATTCTGATTGGCCCACGCGCCTTAGGCCCCACCAGTAGGCGGAGCTTTAGGATGGATGGGCCAATCCGGCCTCATTCCTTCGTTGGCTGCCTGCCGGACAGGCGGGTTTGGCTCCCGTCTGTCCGGCCAACTACCAAAGGTACGGGGAAGGGGGGTGGGGGGGTCGTGGGGGTCGCCAGGGGGATCGCGGGTCGGCTGGGGGGCGGTCGGAGGTTCTTGGGGGGGGGACGGTCGTTGGGGGGGAGGGGGGTTTGCGTCGAGGGCAGGAGGGCCTGGGATCCCTCCTGCCCGTAATGTAGTGCGGGGTGGGGTTAGGGGATCGCCGTGGCCAGGAGGGTTTGGGCTCCCTTCTGGCCCGATATTGTCGGGAAGTCGGCGGTCCTTCGGGGTGGGGGTGCGAGTGGTCCTGCCGGGGGGGGGGATGTATCGGACGTCGGGGAGTCGGCCGGGCAAGAGGGCTTGGGCTCCCTCTTGCTCCGATCGTGGGTGCGGGTGGGAGCGCGTGCGAGCGGTCGTTCGGGGTGGGGGTGCGAGTGGTCCTGCCGGGGGGGGGATGTATCGGACGTCGGGGAGTCGGCCGGGCAAGAGGGCTTGGGCTCCCTCTTGCTCCGATCGTGGATGCGGGTGCGGGTGGGAGCGCGTGCGAGCGGTCGTTCGGGGTGGGGGTGCGAGTGGTCCTGCCGGGGGGGGGATGTATCGGACGTCGGGGAGTCGGCCGGGCAAGAGGGCTTGGGCTCCCTCTTGCTCCGATCGTGGATGCGGGTGCGGGTGGGAGCGCGTGCGAGTGGTCGTTCGGGGTGGGGGTGCGAGTGGTCCTGCTGGGAGGGTGAATCGGGCGTCGGGCGGGGTGGGAACTATGTTTTAAAACTTTTGTATACCGCGCTCACGCATATAACGCGCGAGGGGTATGCGCGGTAGGTAAAAACGCGTATAACGCGCGCGTTATATGCGTGAAAATACGGTACTAGTATTTGAAGCAGTCAGCATCATCATTGATAGTAGTCAATGACTCACCTGAAAGAGCAATTGCCTTAATGCAGCAGTATAATTCAAGTCTCCTTTGCCTTTTTGCTCATCACAGAAAGACCTATCCAACTTGCTCTAAAGCCACACTGACGAATACTGACTGAATGTAGGACTACCATTCAGTATTTATACTTACTATGGAATTAGTCACACTGAACAATGCATAATAAATCATTAGGCCAACAAGCCTATTTTAAGCTGTAAACACACAGTATGTATTTTGACTTCTTTCCATGTATATTTGCTCATAATTCAGGTTTAGATGGAAAATAAAAATAAATTCTGCACTTGCATTTTACACATTAATTTAAATATCATTGAGTGACCTCTAAGGGGTCCTTTTATCCAGCTGCAGTAGGGGTTTAACACGCGTAATACCACGCGTTAAACCGCCTGCCGTGCTAGCCGCTAACGCCTGCATTGAGCAGGCGTTAGTTTTTTAGCCAGCCACGGGGGTTAGCACATGATGAAATGTCCGATGCGCTAACCCCGCTAGTGCAGCTTGATAAAAGGATTCCTAAATTTTCACCAAAAGGCTTATAATTTGGCACAATTGACAGTGGCCATACACAGAAAAAAATACTTGTGGAGGTCATGAACCAAGAACTTTATTTTTGGGGGGACAACCCTAATATAAACTGCATTGATTGTACCACAGAAATGCAGTATATCAAGAATCTATAAACAAAAAATCTTTATATATGTTATCTGTATAATTTTAAGCACTGGGGCACCCTGAAACCTTTTAAAAAAAACCTTCCTAGCTATAACATTATTTACTCAAGTAATTATTTTAAAATGCATTTCAATAAATGAGAAATCAAGCATCCTTACATTTGGCAAACCTAACAAGAAAAAAAAAACTTTAAATGTCCTGTTGTCTCTCTAAACACACAGAGATACACTAAATCATTTTCTCATAAATGTCCCATAAAATTTATTTCCTCAGCTGTGAGGTAATTAAATAAAATTCCAATGCCTACTTAGTCTTTATATACAATATGTAAAATGAATATTCTTTCATGACTTATTTCATGTTTACAATGACAAACCTGTTTTTAATTAAAAGGAGTCATTCTGTTATAAACTCTAACTGCACAAATAACAGTATAAATAAAAATGCTAAGCCCTCCTGTCTCCTTGCACATAAAATCAATAGGCATGACAGAAATGTGAAATTTATGTTAAGGAAAAATCAAGAATCAAGTGAAAAACCAAACTGCATAACGAAGGTCTGTTATTATTTTATTATTAATTCAAATTCCTCAGAAATACTAAGGAGGTAGCAATCAACATGGATTACATAACACATACTATTTTAGCATAGGTTCCATTTTATGTAATAAAACCTAGAGGGGCATTTTCAATAGAATGTCTAAGCCTGACTTTGAACATTTCCTGCAAGACATCCAAAGTCGGATGCAGAGAAACAGTCATTTTTTAAATCAGCAAAACCACTAGACACGAAAAAAAGTTTTGTTTTAGTTTTTAAAATCACCCACTTACACTTCTTGGCCACCAGGATGTTCAACCTTAGGACACCGAACTTTGTTCACTATTTTTGACCACAAAAATGTCCAAGTTCAAAACGTCCAAATCCAGACCATTTGGACAAAGGAGGGGCCAGCACTGTAATGGACTGGCCACACAGACATCCCAACAGAGCAGTGGGGTACCTTAGAACAGTGTTCTTCAACCGCCGGTCTGCGGACCGGTGTCTGTCCGCAGAAAATTCCTGCCGGTCCGCACAGGGCCAGCGAGATTGACGCGCTTAAATTTCCTTCCAGGCGTATAGCAGTGCGGCACCAGTCTTGGGCTCCCCGATTGCTATTCCACCCAGCCTCGGGCTCCAGGCGGTGCGTGGGGGCGGCATGTGGATTGGGGCCATTGGCAGCATCTGGGCCTTCCCGCCACGATGGCTCACTTGTGCGGCAAGTCTGCCCACGTGCGGGATGCATGCAGGCAGCCGGCGGTTGAGAGGGTGCATCTGGGTGCAGTGGGTTGAGCCAATGCAGCTGCGGGGTTGTGCCATGTTTGCTGGCTGCCACCGGGTTGTTGACAGCATCCACAGGTGAGCGAGTGGTACGATGCTGGCCCTGAGATTTCCTGTCGGCGGGCCGCTCACTCGTGGTGACTCGATGGCAGGGCGGCTGGTCGGGGCCTCCGGCTCGTCTCATTTGTGCCGGCTTAGGGAGGGGGCCGCGAATGTGCAGGGCGTGCAGAGGTTTGGGAGCGGGAGTGAGCGAGATCATGGGGAGCCTTCGACAGTGGCTGTCTCCCCTCCCAGCAGCTCTCGTACTTGCCAGCGCAGTGATTCACTTCAGCAACTTCCTCTTTCCTCAGAGGCGGCAAAGGACCCAAGGCTGCCTAAGTGAATCACTGCTGCCGGCAAGTATTGAGAGCTGGAGGGAGGGAAGTAGAGGAAGCCACTTTTGGAGGCTGGGAAGCTGCTGGATAAAGGGAGAGCTGCTATTGGACCTGGAGAGAGGTAGAAGAAGAGATGCTGCTAGGAGGAGAAGAGGGAAAGGGATGGTAAGAAAGTTACTGTTGGATAGGGGGAGGAGGGAAGGAAGAAGGAGAAAAGGAAGGAAACAGCTGGCAGGGAGATTAGAGGAGGGGAAGGGGTCAGGGTGGAATGAAGAGATCAGATAAGGGAAAGGGGATAGACAGAGGAATGAGAAAGAAGAGAGAGATTGATGCTGGAAAGGGGGTCAGCAGAGAAATGAGAGAGGGACAAAGATGCTAGGAGAGATAAAAATGGAGAGCAGTGAAGCTGGAATGAATCATGTAAAAAGGAGAGAGGGGGCACAGGCTGGATGGAAAGGGGAGAGGGGCATAGAAAGAAGGCAGATACCATATGAAAGGGGGAGAGGGCAGACAGTGGATGGAAGGGGCCGATGCTGGATTGAAGAGACAGGGCAGACGCTGGAAGGAAGAGAGTGAAAAGAAGATGAAAGCAGAAACGAGAGGCAACAAAAGGTAGAAAAACAATAATTTAATTTCTATTTTGTCATTAGAATATATCAGATTTGAAATATATATCCTGCTAGAGACATAACTGGGGACTGCAAAAGCCCAGGCAGTGCTTCTTTAGCTTCCAGCTGGTTAAGGGCTTGGTTTGTTCAGTTTTCTTGCTAGTAGAGGGGATATATGTGAAGGGGAGGGGAGACAGGGGTTTTGTTGATCCTTGCTCTGTATTATTTGTATTTATAAAATGATAATTGTACAGAATATTGTTTCTTTTTATACTTTAATAAAATACATTCAATATAAAATCATAACTGAGGCTTGTGCAGATGGGATCAGATAGTTTGCGGGGACCGAGCTCACGGGGACGGGCAGAAACAGGGTTTTTTATTTCAGTCTTAGTAGTTTGCCAGTCCACAAAATAATTATTTTACTTCCGCCGGTCCATAAGTGTAAAAAGGTTGAAGAACACTGCCTTAGAAGACACTGCTGTGAACTTACATAAAATGTGCCAGATGTACATCTCAGCATATACCCTTTCTAATTTATGGTGAGCCCTCCAAAACTCCCCCTAAACTTACTATACCCATCTGTCTGCCACCCCAATAGCCCTTTTGGCTGGAGGTGGCACCTATATTGCAGTATAGTAGGATTTTGGTGGTGTTACACTTTTCACCATCAGTTTAGTAATTAGAGTGGCTTATGGGCCTGTATCTTCCTCTCTATGGTACACTAGCCCACCTACCAGACTATGTAAGACCCCTGTGTGCTGCTCTACTAGGCTTTCCTATACCAGGTGCTCTTGTTCTAGAGACAAATATGTACTGTTTCATTCAGATCTTTATGGGATGGGAGGAGGTTAGTGCCCACTGGGTGAGTGTGTATGGGGTCATTAAACCCTCTAGTGGTCATCTGGTCAGTTTGAATACCTTTTTGCCATTTAGATGCTTTAAAAACTGGTCGAGTTCAGAATGTCTAAGTTTTACACATGGAAAGTAAAATTACTCTATTAGGAGTGACCTAAAACTTGACAAGATAAAATTTAAATTGAAGCAGCTGTGCCAAGTACACTTTAAATTTGAAAATAAAGTGAGAAAAATAATGGCCAATAAGCTTTACATAAAACCAAACTAAAAATCATATCCTGAAAATAATTAATGATCCCTGAGGGGAAAAAATTATTTAGGAATACTCAAACCAGGGATCATTTTGTAGAGTACTATAAACAGCTTTATGTGTCTCATCATATATCAGCTGATAAAAAAATGGATAGATAATTCCAAGGAATGGCCCTGCACAAGGGATGAGAAGATGACTTAGAGAGATTGCTTAAACCCATTTTCATATATTGGGCTATTAAATCATTCTAGGTGGGAAAGTTACCAGCCTGGACAAGTTCTCCACAAAATTCTATAGTACAGAGCTTCCTGAACTGTGGGTCAAGATCCCAAATCGGGTCACAAAACCCACATTTGAGGTTGCAACCTGGATGGTCCTTAGTCAGTTGGATTATTGTAATATTGTACATCTTGCTGGTACTCAGAAGAATCTTAGGAGACTGCTCATGATTCAGAATGCAGCAGTCAGATTGATTTCTAATTTGAAGAAATATGATCATGTCACTAATTTCTATCGCCGATTGCACTGGCTTCCAGTTGAGGCTCAGGTTAAATTTAAGCTCGGCTGTATTTGTTACAAGGCACTAACAGGTTCAATTCCTGAGTATCTTATGGAATCTTTTATCATTACAAATTCTAAACATTCTAGAAAATCTCATTCATTATTCATTCATCACAAAACATCTACATCTCAAACGGGTCCTGGCACCCTACTCTATGGTCAGACCATTTCAAATATTCATTCACCATCAATTGGGCTCAAAATAACAACAAACCCATCCCAAAGAAAACACTCATCAAATTCAGACCGAAAATCGAACCTCACACATTCTGGAACACAGTTGACCCCGAAATCGACCCCAACAACCCCAAAGAATTCATAAACAGCTGGCGGACCCTCAGTGAATCTACACTAAACGAACTTGCTCCAATAAAAAACAAAAACAAAATAGACAGACCATCTAATAAATGGTTCGACGACGAACTTCTACAACTAAAAAGAAAATGCAGACAATTAGAAAGGTCATGGAAAAAACAAAAACACAACCACATCAAAGATGAATGGAAAATCCTTATCAAACAATACAATACCAAACTGAAGGAAAAACGAAAAAACTACTACTCCAAACTCATCAGCACCGAAAAACCAGACACAAGAATACTTTTTGACATCTTAAGAAATCTCACCGATACCAAACCATTTCTCGCCACCCAAGGAAACCAAACTCCCACAGCCACCCAATTAGCGGATCACTTCAAACACAAAATCATCACAACCAGATCCACATTCAACAATTCAAGAACCAACATAGAAGAAATACGAATCAATCCCAAAACAGATGAAGCAATACCAGCAGACAGGATATGGACAAACTTCCCAAAGATACAATGGTCAGACTTGAACAGGCTTTACAAAAAATACAGCAAATCCTCATGTGACTTGAACAACTGTCCCTCATACTTACTAGCAACAGCTTCCACCAAATTTAAAGCTAGCCTCACACTATGGCTTCAAACAACACTAAGTGAAGGTCATTTCCCACCGGAATTAGGAGAAATCATAATTACACCTATCCTAAAAGATCCCAAAGGTCCTATAGATAATCCTGCAAACTATAGACCAATCGCTTCAATCCCTCTATACATTAAAATAACAGAAGGCCTTGTCGCACAACACCTCTCCAACTACCTTGAAGACCATCACATACTACATCCATCACAATCTGGATTCAGATCCAACCATAGCACAGAAACTCTACTGATATCACTATTAGACATTGCACGACAACACCTCAGCAAAGGAAACAAGCTGCTTCTCATTCAACTCGATCTTTCTGCGGCATTCGACCTAGTTGACCATCACACACTACTCCAGATATTAGACGCAATAGGAATCTCAGGTAATGTTCACAAATGGTTCCAAAGCTTCCTCAAAACACGAACATACAAAGTCAAATCAAAAGAGCACATATCCGAACCATGGTCAAACCCATGTGGAGTACCACAAGGATCACCATTATCACCCATATTATTTAACCTCTTCATAGCATCCCTAGGCACAACCCTAGACGCCCTAAACACAGTATCATTCAGCTACGCAGATGATATAACTATCCTCCTACCCTTTAATATTCAAGACCCCTTATCCACAAACCACCTGAAAATGATAATGGAAACGGTAGAAAAATGGATGTCAAGTCATAAACTAAAACTGAACTCGGAAAAAACTAAATTCCTACTACTGGAAAGGGAAAAAAAACCTTCTCTCACAGAACTAGAAGTAAATACAATCAAGTACCCAATGCAAAGCACACTCAAGATCCTGGGAATTCAACTAGACAGAAACTGCACAATGCAGTCTCAAATCCACAAAATCATCCAAAGAGCATTCTTCACAATACGTAACCTAAGAAAAATAAGAAAATTCTTCAACAAAGATCAATACAAGATATTAGTACAATCCCTAGTACTGAGTATTGTAGATTACTGTAACAGCCTATACCTATCATGCCCAAATTACATGATAAAACAATTACAGACAGTTCAGAACACAGCCCTCAGAATCATCTACTCACTAGGCAAATATGACCACATCACCAAAGCATACCTAGATTCACACTGGCTACCAATAAAAGCAAGATCCCAGTTCAAATTCTACTGTCTACTATACAAAGTAATACATGGAACAGCACCCAGCTACCTAAACAACAGACTACACCGTAACCTCTCACACAGATTAAGGAGAACTCAGAGCCTATTCACTCACCCCCCTCTCAAAGGAACACGACGAAAGAAACTATATGACAGCCTTTTAGCGACACAGGCAGCAAAGATCGATACTACCATCACCAATCTACTGACCAAATCAATAGACATTAAAGCATTCCGAAAAGAAATCAAAACTCATCTCTTCAAAAAACACTTCCCATCATCATAACCTCACAAAAGTATTAGAAAATGCTCTCATGACTACCCTAACACCACCACCAGCAACACCCGAATCCGGACAGTATTATCTCTATTCGTCTAAACAACAGAATCCGGACAATATTATCTCTATTCGTCTAAACAACCTATCACTATCTAATATCTACTACCAATTTATCCTGGAAAAGTCCAGAACAACAATTGTAACTTAACGCATTCTTGATTATATGTACTGCAATGCTACTGGAAATGTCCAGTCTTCTAACTTGTAATCCGCTTAGAACCGCAAGGCACAAGCGGAATAGAAATCACTAATGTAATGTAATGTAATTATTCTCATCCCCTTCTGTAAAGGATTGAAAATTTAAGAAATTTCAGGATCGTTTGCTATCTTTTCAAGCAGCCTCATGGACTAGGGATTCAACTCATATATTCAAAATCTCAAATTCATACCAACAATTTCGACATGCCTTAAAAACGTATCTTCTTAAGAAATTTTTGTAAGTTAGATATAGGATGTTTATTCATTTGTATTATTAGTCTTTGTGAACCGCATAGAACTTAATGGTATTTGCAGTATACAAGTACGTTTTATGTTATATGTTATGTTATGGGCTCTCCATGGGTGCATCATTCTTCTGAACTGCAGGAGGGGGTTTACAATCATGAGGTTACAACCACAAAAGATTGAAAAGCACTGCTTTAGCAGCTTATTGGTAGGCTCCCTGACAAAAATATATAACCAGATAGAGAGTGAGGAGCGACTCCCTTATTCACTGTCAATAGTAATTATTACAATACATACTTTATAAATAAGGGAAATGGCAAGATAACAAAAGATTTTCCCAAATCCATCTTAACAATGGCTTATGGACTTTTTTTTTAAGGAAATTATCCAAACCTGTTTTAAGCTCTGCTTTTACCACATTCTTTGGCAACAAATTCCAGAGTTTAATTATACATTGAATGAAGAAATATTTTCTCCCACTTGTTTTAAAAGATCTCTTCTGCAGAATCGGGATGTCATAACAAGCTCTTTTTTTGAATAGGAAATTTATGTATTTAAATTACCCACTTTTTTGGTGTATAATGACCTTTGTTTCACAACTATTTATCCACTTCCTTTCCTACAATGCACACTGCATAAAAATGTAAAGCTAAAATGACCAAATTGCCTTTGTTCTGTTATATTACATAATTATGTGCAAAAACTTTAGATGGTAAACATGGTTTCCTTATACTACATAAATTTGTATTTCAAAGGTTTCTCAACCTGATCTGTTTAAAACAGTTGCACACAGATTTAAATCTGTATAGGTTTTTCAACTCTGTTACCTTGTTTGTGTTTTTACCTTCAAGTTAGCAGATATAGTGAGAGTATTTACATATTTCCAACTGTAGTTTTACATCCAAAACATTGGATTGTAAAAGGTAAGCAACTGTATAATAGTTATGATTGAATAGGACAGTGGTCCCCAACCCTGTCCTGGAGGACCACCAGGCCAATTGGGTTTTCAGGATAGCCCTAATGAAAATGCATGGAGCAGATTTGCATGCCTGTCACTTCCATTATATGCAAATCACTTTCATGTATATTCATTGGGGCTAGCCTGAAAATCTGATTGGCCTGGTGGTCCTCCAGGACAGGGTTGGAGACCACTGGTATAGGAGATGTGTGTATATTCCCACTCATATTGTTTCATTTTTACAGATCGAACACCATAGAGGTTATGGCTACTTCAAGACAGAGCTGCTTGAATCATCCTGACGTATTTTGCTATATTTGTGGGGAGTACACACTGAAAGCAAGTAGGAAACCTATTTCTAAGTTTGTAAAAAGAGCATATGTAGGTTATTTTGGTGTCAAGCTTGGAGATCAAGATAAGCCTTGGGCTTCTCATATTGTATGCAAAACTTGTACGGAGCATTTGCACCAGAGGACAAATGGAAAGAGAAGCTGCCTGAAATTTGGAGTACCAATGGTTTGGAGGGAACTGAAAAACCACTTTGATGACTGCTATTTTTGTATTGTTAATATCACAGGCATCAATCAAAATAATCGTGACAAGTGGTTTTATTCTGATCTACCTTCAGCCAGGAGACTTGTTCCGCACTCGGATCTTGTACCCGTTCCACCTTTCCGTGAATTACTACAGCTTTTGGAGGATGAGGCTTGCATGTCTGATATCGCACAAGGCAAAGAAAGTAGGGGCAGTGACAGTGATTCGCAAACAACTTCACATAGTGAACGTTTTGACCAGAATGAATTGAGTGATCTGATCAGGGACTTAAATCTTTCAAGGAGTGTTCTGAATTGCTTGACTTCAGACTAAAGGAAAAGAATGCACTTCAGCCTGGAATGAAAATTACATTTTATCAGAGAGATAAGGACTTGCAGCCATTCTTTACCGAAGACAACAACTTAGTATTCTGTAATGACATTGGAAACCTTCTGAAGAAAATGGATCTTTCAGAATATAACCCAAGTGAGTGGCGTCTTTTCATCAACAGTTCAAAATGTAGCTTGAAATGTGTTCTTTAAATAACAGCAACAAATATGGTTCTATTCCAATCGGTCACGCCATCAGGATGAAAGAAGAGTACAAGGTCATCTCTTTAGTCTTAGAAAATATTAATTATCAAGAACATCAATGGGTGATTTGTGTAGACTTTAAGATGGTTAATTTTCTTCTTGGTCAACAACGTGACTACACAAAGTATCCTTGCTTTTTATGCCTTTGGGATAGTAGAGCCAAACACGAACATTAGGCAAAGAAAGATTAGCCTCCGAGGAAATATATGGTGGTTGGAGGACAAAATGCAATCAATGAACCGTTAGTAGCACGAGATAGAATCATACTGCCACCACTACATATAAGGCTAGGCCTGATGAAACAATTTGTAAAGGCCTTAAATAAAAATGATTGTGCATTGAATATGTGGAAGAGCATTTTCAATAAGTCGTCTGTCTGAGATTGGACGTTTTGGGCATGACATCCACAAAACTAGTAGAAAATATGTCCATTTTCAAAGCTGCCAGACATCTATCTTTTTATTTTTGAAAATGACCTACACATAAGTTTTAGTTCTTCGGACGTCTATCTTTTTTGGCCATTTTCAAAAATAAAAACATCCACATGAAAAAATCTCAAAAGCAAGTTTTGTAGACGTACCCACCTACCTTGTCTGCAGGGGAATCCCCATCAGCTGAGTCAGTTTTGGGGTTCCTGCTGGCTCAGCTGATGGGGATACCCCCTATCAAGATCAGTTGAACTGGAAGGGAGATTCCTCTCTCCCTCCCTCCTTTACAGGCACCGATCCCCTAGCCCCATCTACAGAGAGCCCTCGCACTACACCCCTCCCCCAACATCTCTCGACACCCCAACAATCCCCCCACATCACTGGCAACACCTCCCCCCACATCACCCAACACTTCATACAGTACTGGCAACACCCCCACACACACATCACCCGACACCCCATACAGAACTGGCAATACCCCCCCACACATCACCTGACACCCGTACAGCACTGGCAACACCTCCCACCCCCACATCACCTGACACCCTGGACAGCACTGGCAACACCTCCCCCACATTACCCGACACTCTGTACCTTGCGCTGCAAAATCGGCAGAAGGGAAGCCAATGCTGTGTGTTGCAAATGACGGGCCTTCATATCCCAATGAATCTTGGGATGCAGTGGGAGGGACCTAAGACCCTGATTGGCTCAACTGCCTAACACCCCTGACGCTCTCACCCCCCAACCCACACATTTGTGTGGCATGAAGGAAGCCCCTGTTATTTTCAGCCTTTCTCCACTTTGTTGCCCTTCTCTGTATTTCTTCAAATTTTGCTTTATCTTTTGATATACAGTATGTAGTGACCAGAAAATGGCTGCACCATGAACCTATATGGAGGCATTAAAATATCTATTCCTTCCCAAATAAATCTTAACATGCTGTTTGGGAGGGGGGGGGGGAGAAGGGTTGACTACCATCACACACTGAGCTGAGGATTTCAGCATATTTTCCATTGTGACTTCAAGATCCTTTTCCTAGATAGTAACTCCTACTGTAGAACCTAACTTTGTATAAATATAGTTAAGATTATTTTCTCCTCTGTCTATTACATTGCACGTGTTCACATTAAATTTCATCTGCCATTTTGACACCCACTTCTCCAGTCCATCAAGGCTCTTCTATAGTTCCTCACAGTGATAGAAGATGCTTAGGTTGTGTTTTAACTACTTTGAATATTTTTGTGTGATTTGCAAATTTGATCAATTCACTCATTGTTCCCTTTTCCAGATTATTAATGAAAATGTTAAGCATTGGACTTGGCACAGATCCCTGGGCCTGAGGCACTCCAAATCAGAAGAACTGGCCGTATATTCCACCTCTTTAGGGCCCTTTTACTAAGCTTCATTGAGCAGCTAACATGGGGTTTACCATGTGGTAGACAGTAGCACAGACCCATACTGCTGTTTCCTGTGTTAAAAAGGCAGCTACTGCAGTAAAAATCACACATTAGCTGCAAAATAGGAGTAAGCTGGATTTGGGTATGACCAGCTGTGAAAGCTAGAGCACAGGCTGGTACTAAAGGCTGGCTGTCATGACTGTCAATAGCACAACTAAACTTATTTCCACCTCAGCACCATGAACTCCCTCACACAACCTGAACCACCTGATGAAGCACCTGCATCCTGACACCCCATTACAGCAACTGATCCCTACCTCACATCCCCTCTCACAATATCCAGAACCCCCAAACAATCCAGTACCCAACATACTCCTGACCCCTCATGCAGACCTGATCCCCCAACCCAATCCAATGAGAAGCCTAACACTCCCAATTTGAATCAGAACACTGACACAAGGAGCCTGCCCCTTCACTAAAAAACTGCTTCTCCAGATAGAAAACACTGCCCCCCTTGGGCCTACCCTTTCCCCACCTTCCGATCCCTTTGCCAGGACTTACCTGGGGGGGGGGTGTTATTGGTGGGGCAGTGGTTCATGGGTGGCAGCGATTCCCCCTTTGTTGTGGTCCAGGTCAGAGCTTGACTCCAAAACAGCACAGATGACATCCCTGTTATAAATTTATTCCAGCTTTTCCACATCTAGCCTTACTTAGCTATATGATCAGATTTTAACAATAGCTTCCACCACAAGAGAAATTATATACTTCTGGATGATACAACAATAAATAAATAAGCTTTCATTGACAGATTGCATTAGACCATAAGCACACTGGTAGGAACTAAATGTTCTTTATGCCTGAAGCTTTGGGCTCAACAGCTCTGAAGATCTTACTGGTAGCAATGCTTGTTTAGGTAGCAGTTGAGAAATGCTTTTATTATTTGTAGTATTTCCAGGAGATCAAGATTATCAGGGTTTTACTTTTTCTTTTGTGCATTTTTTTTTTTTGAAATTATAGATGTAGTCGTATTTTGACAGCTCATTTTACAGCAGTAAAACAAAATGTGTGTATCACAAATGGCAAGGATTCAAATTTCAGTTATGTTTATCCAAAATAGCACTGAACTGCTTCTGTACTTATGCTATACTGCCTACAGCTTTACGGAAGGGGAGACAGATGGGATGAATTTAGCAAGGAAACAGCTGTGGCTTGAAGAAGAGACAAGCAAAAGTTTTGCTATCAGGCTTCATTATGTATCAAGGTACCAGTAAAATGTGTATCTGAAAGGCAGCCAAGAAGATAGTGTGTTTTTCATTTGACTAGTGATAATTACCTTTCTTTAACAACTGACAAGGTTCTAAGTAGCATTAAATAGGTATAATAATTAAATGGCTATAACAGCTTAACTTTATTTTGTTTCTTTTTTTTACAAGGAAGCTTGCTGAAAATATACATGTACACATTTGCCTTCATTTCTACCCCTGAGAATGTTATTCTTCATTCCCTTAGCATGCTTTCTACCTAAACATCTTCCACATTCCTGTTATCACAGGCCAGGGCCAATATGGAGACCTAACAAACCATTTTCACATGAAGCCAACAGCAGCCAAAAACCCCAACCACATAAAAATCATGACCAATACAGATATTTCTAAAATCAACACCATCTTGGCAGCTCTGGTAATGCCAGATCTGTAAACGGCAAAGACCTCATCCAAACAGACGCCATCACAGACAACAGATGGGATCTCCTATTAGTGACGGAAACATAGCTAAAAGACAACAATGGGGCCACCTTGGGTGCACTTTGCCCTCAGGGCTACCAAGCACTGGCATGTTACCGCCCCAAGAAAAGAGGGGGGTGGGGTGGCGGCAATTACAAAATCCAAATTAAACCCATGCCAAATAAACGCCATCTCACTAAAAGATCTGGAATGCCTCATTTTCTCAATAGGCCATGACAAAAAAATAATATTCATCCTAATCTACAGGGACCCCTCCTCTCCCATGTCTGTCCTTGATGATCTACTAGCCATTATAAGCAACCTGTCAGTAAACCACAAACAAATCACCATCCTAGAAAACTTCAATTTTACGAACTACCCAGAACTCACCGGTGCCCCATGAGACTTCATGAAGTCACTGACTGATCTTGGATTCATCCAAGTCCACTCCCCCGCACATTCCTCCAGGAACACAATAGACTTGATCTTCATTTCAAAAGGCCTGCTAATCGACCTCAAATCAACCCCACCGGCCAACATTCTAGTTCCCTGCACCGACCACCATATAATCGCATCCAACCTTCACATTAAAGGCCAAAGGGATTGCAGACCCATTAACATCACAAAAAACAACTATACTCAACCCAAAGTCAGTCAACCTTCACATTTTCTCCCTTGGCATCTCTAAACTAGAACTAAATGAAGGTCCCATGATTAACTCCCTAAAGGAGAAAGCACAGGCATAGCACACAGGCATAAAAACACTCTATGAAGAATTAGCAAAAGTCAAGGAAACCAAAATGAACACAAGATCCTACTCATTGCCTTGATTCACAGAAAGTCTAAGAGAATTAAAAAGAAAAGTCAGGAAATCAGAAAGAACTTGGTGCAAAACGCATAGTGCTGAGGACAAATCCACCTGGAAAACCCTTCTGCAAGAGTACAAACTAGTGACACTCGAGACAAAAAAGGCACATTTCGCCAACTTACTCTCCAAGATCTTGAGTAGGTCAAAGGCCATCTTCACAATATTGAAAAACTTGTTCTCCTCCTCCCAAGAGTCACACCATGCTCAACAAACAAACTTAGACAGCAAATCCCTCTCGACTTTCTTTCACAACAAGATATCAAAGATACGTGAAACCCTGGACACAGAGGTCAAAGCTCTACTGAATGTCCAAAAACTATACAATGCGACAGCCTAAACCAGATAGAAACCCTTAACAGCTTCAAACCTGTTTCCCATGATGACCTATAAAATATAGTAGACTCCCTACACCCCAGAACCTCGGTCCTGGAACTGTATTCATCCACAATACTAGCAACCAACAAAATTATCTAGGAATCCATCCTACCTTTAATAAACAAATCCCTACACTCAGGCATAATACCACAGAACTTGAAATCTGCTGTGCTTAGACCACTCCTAAAAAAAACACCATGGACTCGGACAACCCAAGCAGCTTTAGACCAGTCTCGAACCTCCCATTCGCCCCCAAAATACTAGAAAAGATAGTGCTCACACAACTACGAGATTTCATGGAAACAAACATCACTTTCTCCAATTTCCAATTAGGATTTAGAAAATACAACAGCACAGAAACAGTGCTACTAGACATTGTAGATGACTGCTGGAAAATCCTGGATGACGGAAAAGACGCATTGCTGGTACTAATAGACCTAAGTGCTGCCTGCAATACTATCAACCATCCTCTTCTCCTATCCAGACTACATTCTATAGGAATCAATGATGTGGCACTGGCATGGTTCTCCTCCTTCCTAAATGAAAGATCACAGAGAGTACTAGTAGGACCTTCCTTATCTAAACCAAAACCACTCCACTAAGGAGTGCCCCAGGGTGCATTACTATCCCCACTCCTCTTCAACCTCTTTGTCAGACCAGTAATCAACATTACAGAAAAATACCAAATCAGAATCCACTCATTAGCGGACGATATACAGCTCTACCTCTCCCTAGGTCAGCAATGAGATACACAAAAAAAAAAAAAAAACTTCACTGCTATTTAACTGAAATAAAGAACTGGCAACACAAAACACAGAAGACCCGTTTCAGAATTTTGAGTTCACACCAGGTGAAGTTTACAGTGAACTGGCAAAACTCAAGGTGAACAAAGCCATGGGACCAGACAATTTGCACCCAAGAGTGCTCAGAGAATTGAGCGATGTCCTGGCGAAACCGTTGTCTGAGCTATTCAATCTCTCCCTAAGTAAGGGGAAAGTACCCCTGGACTGGAAATTAGCTAATGTCGTTCCTCTGCATAAAAAGGGTTGCAAGGCAGAGGCTGCGAATTATAGACCGGTGAATCTCACATCAATAGTGTGCAAACTCATGGAAACACTAATTAAAAGCAAATTGGACACGATCTTGAATGAAGGGAATTGCCACTGCTGGGTCAGACCTGTGAGTCTCACATCAATAGTGTGCAAACTCATGGAAACACTAATTAAAAGCAAATTGGACACGATCTTGAATGAAGGGAATTGCCACTGCTGGGTCAGACCTGTGGTCCATCATGCCCAGAAGTCCGCTCACGCGGCGGCCCTCTGGTCAAAGACCAGCGCCCTGAGACTAGCCCTACCTGCATACGTTCTGGTTCAGCAGGAACTTGTCTAACTTTGTCTTGAATCCCTGGAGGGTGTTTTCCCCTATGACAGACTCCGGAAGAGCGTTCCAGTTTTCCACCACTCTCTGGGTGAAGAAGAACTTTCTTACATTCGTACGGAATCTATCCCCTTTCAACTTTAGAGAATGCTCCCTCGTTCTCCCCACCTTGGAGAGGGTGAACAACCTATCCTTATCTACTAAGTCTATACCCTTCAGTACCTTGAATGTTTCGATCATGTCCCCTCTCAATCTCCTCTGCTCGAGGGAGAAGAGGTCCAGTTTCTCTAATCTTTCGCTGTACGGCAGCTCCTCCAGCCCCTTAACCATCTTAGTTGCTCTTTTTTGGACCCTTTCGAGTAATACCGTGTCCTTCTTCATGTACGGTGACCAGTACTGGATGCAGTACTCCAGGTGAGGATACACCATGGCCCGGTACAGCGGCATGATAACCTTCTTCGATCTGTTCGTGATCCCCTTCTTTATCATTCCTAGCATTCTGTTTGCCCTTTTCGCCGCCGCCACCGCACATTGCGGTGACGGCTTCATCGACTTATCGATCAAAATTCCCAAGTCTCTTTCCTGGGATGTCTCTCCAAGTAACTGCCCCGGACATCCTGTATTCGTGCATGAGATTTTTGTTACTGACATGCATCACTTTACACTTATTCATGTTGAACCTCATCTCCTCATCTGCCATGTCGATGCCCATTCCTCAAGCTTGATTATGTCACGTTGCAGATATTCGCAATCCCCCTGCATCTTCACTACTCTGAATAACTTTGTATCGTCCGCAAATTTAATCACTCGCTCATCGAACCTATGTCCAGATCATTTATAAAGATGTTGAAGAGCATGGGTCCAAGCACTGAGCCCAGCGGCACCCCACTGGTGACGCTCTTCCAGTACGAGAAATGTCCATTTATCCCCACTCTCTGTCTCCTATGCTCCAGCCAGTTTTTTATCCATGTGAGTATTTCACCCTCGATTCCATGACTCGCAATTTTCCGAAGTAGTCGTTCATGCGGAATCTTGTCAAACGCCTTCTGGAAATCCAGATGTACAATGCCGACCGGGTCGCCCTTGTCTATCTGCTTGTTTACTCCCTTGAAATACAGCAAGTTTGTCAAGCGATCTGCCTTTGCTGAAACCGTGCTGGCTGGCCCTCATCAGACTGTGTCCGTCAAGGTGATCAATGATGTGGTGTGGTCCTTTATCAGCGCCTCTATCATTTTTCCCAGTACCGATGTCAGACTCACCGGTCTGTAGTTTCCCGGGTCTCCCCATGACCCATTTTGAAGATCGGCGTAACATTCGCCACCTTCCAGTCCTCTGGAATCTTTCCCAATTTGATCGACAGATTGGCAATTAGCTGAAGCAGTTCTGCTATAGTCCCTTTCAGTTCCTTGATGACCCTCGGATGGATACCATCCGGTCCCGGGGATTTATCGCTCTTAAGCCTATCTGCCTGCATACCTCTTTTAGACTGACAGTTAACCCTGTCAGTTTCCCTTTTTCGCTTCCAGCATATAGCCTGATGGGTTCCAGTGTGCTGTGTATATCCTCTTCGGTAAATACAGACGCAAAAAATGAGTTCAGTTTGTCGGCGATTGCTTTGTCTTCCTTTAGCACTCCCTTTATTCCTTGGTCATCCAGCAGTCCCACTGCTTCCTTCGCAGGTTGTTTCCCCTTAATATATCGAAAGAACGGCTTGAAGTTTTTCGCCTCCTTGGCTATTTTCTCCTCCTAGTCTCTTTTGGCCCCTTTTATCACCTTATGGCACCTGTGTTGATGTTATTCCAGTTTTAATCTGTTTTTGACCTTTTCTATTCCTTAAACGAAATCTTCTTGTCTCTGATCACTTCCTTTACCTCTACAGTGAGCCACGCCAGTTCTTTGTTCTTTTTTGATCTCTTGTTGATACGCATTATGTAAAGATTTTGTGCCTCGGTGACCGTATCCTTAAAAAGGGACCAAGCTTGTTCTAGCCTTTTTATAGTGTTCATCCTCTTCTTAATCTTCCTCCCTATCATGCGTCTCATCTCTTCGTAATTGAGATCCCAAGTAGAGAGATAACTGACTCTACTATCTGGTCGCTCCCTCATGACTAAAACAGCCCACAAACGTTCCTGTTCGCATTTCATGCCTAGATTATGGCACATCATTCACCTATCCATTAGATCATTGGACAGCCTATGGAACTTCAGGAAGGCCATGAAAACCTTCCTCTTTACTAACCCAGCATCTTAAAGACCAGCGCCTCAATGACTCAATACCTCCGCTCCTGACTGATGACCTCAAAAGCATCCCCCAGTACTACCTAATGAACTCCTCCTGTAACTCAAATGCTACCCAAATACAACTCAAATATCTACCTAACGTAAATGTACTATCTACTTAACTCAAATGTCACTCCCAATACAACTTAAGTATGCTCCCACAGGAACGCATTTGCTGTCGCATGTTTAGACCTGTAATGCGACATTATCAACTATGCTATGTTCACTAAGTCTGTATTATCATCTATGTCATGTCCTGTCTATATTGTGGGTGTATTCTTATAACCCGGGCTAAATAAATAAATATACAGTATAAGCCAGGGCTGGTGCAAGGGTATTTGGTACCCTAGGCTAACCTTCAGCCTTACTCCTCCCCCTGAGATTTTAATAATTAAACTCAGTAATCATGTTCATCCTAACACCACCCTTTCTACATCAATCCTGTAAAATATGCATAATTGGATCTCATACTTTTAAATATTAACCTCTACTTTTTTTGTGCACTCCCACTCTCTCTGCAGGTAAAAGCATGTGCTCGTGTTTCTTTGTGATAATGGGGTTGTTAGGATTTTTTGTTTTGCTTTAATTGCTGTAGCTCTTTGCTGCCCCTCAGAAGCTGCCACCCTAGGTGACCACCTAGTTCTGCTTAATGGTTGAACTAGCCCTGGTATTAGCTGTAAATACCGATCACAAAATGAAAGGTAAAATATACTCTAAATATCTCTTGTCACTCCCTAACTCTCTCCCTGTCCCCTTTTCTGCTTCTTGCTGGTTTCTGACACATTTGTCAGTTTTGCAGTAAAGGCAGTGAATTTCTACAGTGCACTATGCAGAGCAGCAAAAACAGACTGCTCTTCATATTAAAAGGAATGTATGCCTAACTATCCACCCTTTTATGAAGCATTAGTGTTTTTTTATCGCCTTCCACGGCGGTAAAAGTTTCAATGCTCATAGGAATTGTATGAGCATCAAAGCTTTTACTGACACTGCCAGCAATAAAAATCTCTTAACGTGGCTTCAAAGAAGGGGTGGGGGGTGGGGTGGGGTGGGGTGGGTAATTTGTTTGTGTGAGAGACACTCTGTTTTAATATTCAGTTTTTGTGCTGCTACTTGAAACCCACGCTTCAGCACATCATTAATGATGTCAACTGTCTGCATTTAAGTGATAGAAATATAGAAACTTGATGGCAGATAAAGGCCAAATGGTCCATCTAGTCTGCCCATCCGCAGTAACAATTATCTCTTTCTCTCTCTGAGAGAACCCACGTGCTATCCCAGGCCCTCTTGAATTCAGACACAGTCTCTGTTTCCACCACTTCTTCCGGGAGACTGTTCAACGCATCTACCACCCTTTCTGTAAAAAAGTATTTCCTCAGATTACTCCGGAGCCTATCACCTCTTAACTTCATCCTATGCCCTCTCATTACAAAGTTTCCTTTCAAATGAAAGAGACTCGACTCATGCACATTTATATTACGTAGGTATTTAAACGTCTCTATCATATCTCCCCTCTCCTGCCTTTCCTCCAAAGTATACAGATTGAGATATTTAAGCCTGTCCCCATATGCCTTATCATGAAGACCACATACCATTTTAGTAGCCTTCCTCTGGACTGACTCCATCCTTTTTGAAGGTGCAGCCTCCAGAATTGTACACAATATTCTAAATGAGGTCTCACCAGAGTCTTATGCAGAGGCATCAATACCTCTTCTTTCCTACTGGCCAAACCTCTCCCTATGCAACCTAGCATCCTTCTAGCTTTCGCCGTCACATTTTCAACCTGTTTATCCACCTTAAGATCATCACATACAATCACACCCAAGTCCCGCTCTTCCGTCGTGCACATAAGTTCTTCACCCCCTTTACTGTACTGTTCCCTCGGGTTTATGCAGTCCAAATGCATGACCTTGCATTTCTAAGCATTAAATTTTAGCTGCCAAATTTCAGACCATTCTTCAAGCTTCACCAGGTCTTTTTTCATGTTGTTCACACCATCTGGTGTGTCTACTCTATTGCAGATTTTGGTATCATCCGCAAAGAGGCAAATCTTACCCAACAACCCTTCAGCAATATCATTTATAAAAATGTTAAGAACAGGCCCAAGAACAGAACCTTGAGGCACACCACTGGTAACATCCCTTTCCTCTGTGCGACCTCCATTGATCACTACCCTCTGTTGCCTTCCACTCAACCGATTCCTGACCCAGCCCGTCAATTTGGGACCCATCCCAAGGGCACTCAGTTTATTTATTAGACATGTGTGGAACACTATCAAAGGCTTTGCTAAATTCTAAATACACTCCCTCTATCCAATTCTCTGGTCACCCAGTCAAAGAAATTGATCAGATTTGTGTGACAAGACCTACCTCTAGTGAATCCATGTTGCCTCCATTCCTGTAATCCACAGGATTACAGAAACTTCACCATTCTTTGTTTTAAGAGTATTTCCATTAATTTGCTTACCACAGGAGTCAGACTTACCGGCCTGTAATTCCCTACTTTTTCCTTACTTCCACTTTTTCTGATTAAACTAAACTAAACTAAACCTTAAGTTTATATACCACATCATCTCCACAATCATAGAGCTTGGCACTGTTTACAGGGGCTTAGTATAAAGAAGGAACTCCATAGTAAGGGTTACAGGAACTTAGTATAAAGGATTGCAGGAACTTAGTATAAAAAGGAAACACTGTAGTAAGGGTTAGAGGAAGATAGAGTTAAATTAGTCAAGTTTTCAGATGTTTTCAGAATATTTGGAAGGAGCCCAGATTTTGAAGTGGGGTAGTAAGGTTATTCCAAAGCTCTGTGATTCTGAAGGAGAGAGATGTCCCTAATTTTCCTGCATAGATGACGCCTTTTAATGAGGGGAAGGATAGTTTAAATTTTGGGGTGGATCTGGTAGAATCAGGACTCGAGGAATTCCAAGATAGTGGAATTAGGGGAGGAAGGATGCCATGTAGGATCTTAAAAGTTAGGCAGGCGCATTTATAGTGAACCCTGGAAATTACTGGAAGACAGTGAAGTTTGGACAGAAGTGGGGAAACATGGTCAAATTTATTTTTTGCGAAGATTAGCTTAGACGCAGTATTCTGAATCCGCTGAAGTCTTTGAAGACTTTTCTTGGTTAGACTTAGATAGATGGAGTTACAATAGTCTAGTCTGGATTAATTGAGAGTGTGTTAGAAACCTTGTCTAACACACTCTCAATTCTCCCCACCCCCTCCCACCCCAAAGCACTAGCCCGGCATTGCACCTGGTAAACTGTGCCACAGCGGAATCTACCTTAGGTTGCTCAAAAAACTGTTGAAAACCAGGAGCCAGCGGATAAAGCTTAGTCATAGCTTTACAGAGCATGAAAGAACTTTCTGGGGTATCTCATTTTTCCGTAACCAGACCAAGAAGCTGTGGATGGGATGGAAAAAAGGAGGACAGCACATTAGAAAGGTCTATGACCGGACACTGTGACATAGAAGGTGGAGATTCCAATTTGAGCTCTTTTAGAATCTCAGCAATAAAATGGTGGACAGAGCCATGCTTCAAAAGTCTACGGACTGAGGGGTCCTCAACCAAATCAAGACTCTCAAGGTGACCATGCTGACTATTCCCAGCAAAGGTATCAGCTGGATCCAAAATAGAGGCAGTGTCAGAAAACAAAAGAGGCATAAAATTCATATGGCAACTAATGCAATTGAGTTCTGCCATAGCTGGATAAGAGGGATCCTGAAAAGGGAGCTCTGCCACTGGCACAACCAGCTTAGAAGAAACCAATGAGCCTGCCGGCTGTGTCAAACAAGCTGGGTCTGAGGAATGCACTTTCCAGAGGAGCTGAATAAAATCAGGTGAAAATTCACACCCCTTGTTTGTGAAGGATCCTGCTGAGGCTCCTACATTGTGCCAAAAGAGTCCCCAGACTCAGAATGCAGGCGTTTGGCACCAGATTCCAGAGCAGCCTCTGAGTGAGATTTTTTCCCTGAAATCACAGTCCCAGGCCAGCTCCCCAGCCCTGGAAGACCCGAAGGAGACAAAGCTTGAAGTTCCTGCCCCCTTCTCCAGCGCACTGTGGCATACGGTATACGGTTGCTGATCTAGCTCTAATCCAGCACAATCAATGCACACATTCGACAGATTAGGGGCTGGGGAGTCTATCCCAAATGATTTTTAACCATATCAAGGGGGTTTGAGGCAGAAAAAAACTTTGAAAAAAATATATATATAAAAATTCAAGATGGCTGCCACCAGTGAATTCATTCTAAAAATGGCAAAAATAAACAAAATCTGAAAATAAAAAAATAGTAATTTGGGGTTTGGGGAGGTGGGAGACCTGAACCTTACCCTTGAAATACTGAAAAAAGAGTTTTATCATATTCCACAGACCACCCCCCAAGCTCCCATAGGAAATAATGGAGGTGTACTTACAGTCTGTGTAGTGCCTGCCTGTCAGCTCTGTGAAACTACAGCTGAATGGAGGAAAGGATTTTCTGTCTCGGAACAGTACTAAAATGACCAGACTTGAAGATCTTCACATTGCCAGTCAGATAGGCACTGACTGTAATCTCCACCCCCACGGATCCTCTCCATGCGACCAGGGGCAAGATATGCAGCCTGCACCTTGAAATCCGGAGGGTTTTTACTCAGGATGCACATAACCTGCGCTTAAACTTCGGACAAGGTCAGAGGGCAAGCAAACTCCCAGGGGAATGGACCCAGAGTCTGAGAAGGGTGGCACATAGCAGACTGGCTTCCACAGGTCCACCGTTTCTCTATGAAGCAGCAGTCCAGCTCCGCGGAACTGCACCCTTTTCTCCGACAGAGGACCACCAAAAAGGGGTCTCACAGCACTCAAGCCATCAAAAAAGATCAATTTAAACAAAAGAAAAGATAAAGAAGCAGAGCAGAGAACACTTTTGCATGGATTGCTTGCAGAAATTGAAACTGCAGGGGGCTCTAACTCTCTCTCTAAGGTGGGAGGAGCATGTGCTCAGAAAAGTGTTAGGATTTCTGCAACTCACGGATTGCAGGAAGGGATTGAACATCTAGCATACTGGAAGGGACGTAACAGAAATGTTTATTTTATGTTAAACATCTAAGTTCCAATTTTACAAAAAAAGAGATATATACACATTTAAAACTGTATATGACAGGGCAGCATGATCTGGATGTGTTTTGGGCAGGTTTAAAAAAAATGAATCTTTATTCCCATTTCAGAAAAGGAAAGAATGTCTATGTTCTAACAAATTGTTATTGGGATTTATATCTGCTACCTAGGATGTCTAGGTATCAGAAAATTGATCTTATTGAATGGTGTTTCAGTATAAGATTAGGAGAGGATGCCCTCTTCATGCCCCGGTGCTTGATGTCCCCACCCCTGAAAGCCAAACTGGCAAGGGATACCAGGCTCTAACAGCTTCAGGAAAATAAAAGTTTATGTTTCTGAAATAGCTATGTATGTATGTTCAGGCACAAAAAATATTTAGGTTGATATTTTACAACATTTTATGCTGGCACATAACATTTATATGCCCATTTTGATCCACTGATATTTTAGATGTTTATTTTTCTAAACTGGCTGTTCATGCCACACATAACCAGTACATAAATATCTCTTTCTCCATGAATTTTAGTACTATGATGGTAAATCTCTTCTAAAATATTAGTGGATATCTCCATTTCAATTTGAATGTGCTTTCTAAAATGCTGCTCCAAATGTACATTAGAAAAACAAGACTTGTTTTGCCTTTCACTTTCTTCAATTCTCTGTCATCCAAAACTAAGGTGGGTTGTTATCATGATGCATTATGGCTCCACTGTGCCTTCTTTGCCACTTAATGTGTGTTAAAGAGCACTAAAGCCCATTATATTACCATAACACAGGAATATGATGTACCATAGGCTACCATGCAAATTCATACAAACAGCTCATTGCCTTGTAAATCAAATTGCATGGCTTACAGTGAACACTGCAAGCAAGCAGCATTATTCCTGGAAAAATACCACCAGAAAAATGCTGGTGGTATGTTTCTGTCCTGGGAACATAAAGCCATAAAGTCATTGTCTGATATACCTTGGAGGCAGTGGCGTATCTAGGGTATGTGGCACCCGGGGCCCATCATTTTTTGACACCCCCCCCCCATGTAAAAAAATATTTTTTGTAATGACCATGAAACGGAATAAATGGTCAGAATAGAAACAGGCAGTGAAAATTTTCTTATATTCCAAACATAACATAACATAAATTATGTCTGAATTGTCATGACATCAGAAGTACATATGGAGTAGTTGCAAGTGATGCTTGGGACAGTTCTGATTGTGTTAGTTCGGTTTTATGTGTTTTTTGAATAGAAGGGTTTTTATTTCTTTTTGAAGGTTTTGCAGTCTGTGGTTGATATCAATTGGTTGTAGAGTTGGGGGTCGAGTGTTGCAGCTCGAATGGCTAGGAGGTTGTCGAACAGTTTTTTTCTTTTGACGTTTTTGGTTGGAGGGTGTGTGAATGGTGCGTGAGTTCTCCTATGTCTGTTTGAAGTGGATTGAATTATTTAGCTGAAGAAATTAGTTACCCCCTCATCCCACACACATTAATTCTCTTCCATTTTTGTTCCCATTATAAAAAACACTGATAAGTTCCCAGAAAAAAAATACATTAAAATAAGAAGTGAAAACAAAGGCCCCTACAGATGAGAACATAACATAAGAATAGCCTAACTGGGTCAGACCAATGGTCCATCATGCCCAGTAGCCCATTCTCATGGTAGCCAATCCAGGATACTAATACCTGGTCAAAACCCAAAGAGTAGCAACATTCCATGCTACCGATCCAGGGCAAGCAGACACTTCCCCCATGTCTTAATAACAGATTATGGACTTTTCCTCCAGGAATTTGTCCAAATCTTTCTTAAAACCAGCTACACTATCTGCTTTTACCATAACTTCTGGCCACTTCATTTTTAAGTTTAGATCTTTCCTTTCAAAAAGAGACCTTGCTAGATGTCAAATACAGCACAAGGTAACTTCACATGGACTTAGCTGTGCAGGAAATGTGAATCTCCTCATACACCCACCATATAGTGCAAAAATGTGCAAAGGTCTGTTTTTTTTCTTTCGATCACTACATAGCCTAATGCCACGCAAGCAGCGCTGTTACAAACATATTCTGTAGGTCAATGCTAAGGATAACAAAGTTTCCTTCCTTGGACCAGAAGGAGATACTGATAAACCACTGGAAGAGATCCCAACACAACACCCAAAGACCCACTCAGTGTGTGAACCAGTTGAGTGGAGTGGACTAACTGGGGGGGGTGGAAATGGGCCCAGAGTTTGCTCAGCAGAATTTCCCAGACCACCTCTTCTTCGCAACACATTGACACGCTGCCACCACCACCACTAGAAACACCTCACTGGGTAGGCCAGCTATGCTATAAACTTTATAAAACACATTATTATATTTTCTTATAAAGCACATATTTTAACTGAACTCTCTGACATCCTCAGCCTTTCCATTCACAAAAATAGAAGGAAGAAAAGTTCCCATTTCCTGCTGTTTCATGTCCCCGGCCTATACAATATTTTTTTTCTGCAGACCCTTCAAAAGTCTGACCAAATCCTCATTTCACTTGCATTATAAAGTACTAAGGATGCCATCTCTCCCCAATCCCAGGTCCTAAAGTCTAAGACAGTAGCGCAAACTAATGCTGCCAGATTCAGGAAAAAAAATTTCGATTCGATTCAGCCTATTGAATTGGTTTTTCAATTCGATTTTCCTGCCCAGTTGGGTGATTTTTTTCAAAACTCCTGGTGGGTTTTATAGCTTTTTCACCCCCTTTGGCTTCTCCTAACCACACTGGCGCTGTGGTGTAAATAAAATAAAGAAACAAAAAGGACTTTTCCTCTCTCTGTTAAATCCTAACTCACGTTTGCAGTCCAACACCAGCTCTGTCAGGATACACATTTCAAATCTGACATATTATAATCACAAAACAGAAAATAAAATTAATTTTTCTACCTTTTGTTGTCTGGTTATATTTCAAATCTTGTTGGTCCAAGGCTCTGGTTTTCTTCTGATAACTTGCTTGCCAGGGTCTCCTTCTTTCTTCTTTCTGCGTGCTAACCATCCATCTGCCAACTCTGTCCTCCCTTTCCATTTCCCTTCCCTCCCCAGGAAGTCTGGTATCTTTCCTTTTTTTCATCTCCTTCCACAGATCCACCTTTTCTTAACTACCCTTTCATCCGGCATCTCTCCCTCCTTCCCCACCACACCAGTCCACCATTTCTCCCTTTCTTTTCCCAATTACCCTCCTATCCAGTATCTCTATCCCTCCTCCACACCATCCCTTGTGTCCAATTTCTCTCCCTTTCAGTTCCTTCCCTCCCTAAATCCCATGGTCCATCATTTCTCTCCCTCTCCTCTATTTTCAGACCCATTATTTCTTCATCCCCCCCCCCCCCAAAGTTTGGCATATGCACGTCTCTTTGAACACCCCCTTCCCTCCGTGTACTTCTAAACCAGGGTCCCCCCCACCTTGAAGGCCTGTCCCCCCCTTGAAGGTCTGCACCCCCCCCGAAGGCCTGCACCCCCCTGAAGGCCTGTCCCCCCCTTGAAGGCCTGTCCCACCCCCTTGTAGGCCTGTCCCCCCCCTTGTAGGCCTGTCCCCCCCTTGAAGGCCTGCCTGCCTGTCCCCCCCTTGAAGGCCTGTCCCCCCCCTTGAAGGCCTGTCTCCCCCTTGAAGGCCTGCACCCCCCCTGAAGGCCTGCACCCCCCCCTGAAGGCCTGTCCCACCCCCTTGTAGGCCTGCCCACCCCCTTGTAGACCTGTCCCCCCTTGTAGACCTGTCCCCCCTTGAAGGCCTGCCTGCCCCCCCCTTGAAGGCCTGTCCCTCCCCCTTGAAGGTCTGCACCCCCCCGAAGGCCTGTCCCCCCCCCTTGAAGGCCTGCCTGCCTGTCACCCCCCTCCCCCTTGAATGCCTGCCTGCCTGCCCACCCGCCCCACCCCGAAGGACCACTCGCCCCCCTGGCCTCCCCACACCACCTATGAAGCACTACCTATGCTCCCGGCCTTGCCGTTCAGTCCCCACCACCACCACCACCACCACCCCCGAAGGATCGCTCGCCCCACTGACCTTCCTGCACCACCTATGAAGCAGCCGCAGCAGGATCGCGACGTCAGCTATCCCTGTGCTGCTTAGGCACTGCTTCCTGCGCCGCGTTCCCGCCCCTCCTCTGACGTCAGAGGAGGGGCGGGAACGCGGCGCAGGAAGCAGCGCCCAAGCAGCTCAGGGATAGCTGACCTCGCGATCCTGCTGCTTGCTGCTTCACAGGTGGTGCAGGAAGGTCAGTGGGGCGAGCGGTCCTTCGGGGGTGTGGGGGGACTGAACGGCAAGGCCGGGAGCACCCCTTCAGGGCTGGCACCCGGGGCGGACCGCCCCTCCCCCCCCCCCCCTTGGTACGCCACTGCTTGGAGGTACCTTAAAGGAGCCTTAGCAGAACTCTGGTCCATCCTCCACTGGGACTCTCCCAACTCACACCCTCCTCCTACCCTCCCCCCCCAGAACAGCATTCCTCTCCTCCGCAGATTTGCCCACCATGGAAAAGCTTCTTGATTCTCTCTCTAGGTCCCCATCTTCCTGAAGACTTCCCCAGACCTTCGTTAATGGTTCCCTGGTACCTAGCGGGTTGCACCTGCCCCTTGATGGTACTAGGCTCAAAATGGCACCCATGACCCTCATTGGTAGTCTTGTGGTACTACTGTTAATGGTCAGACTGCTGTATAAGAGGCCTTTACCCTGGTATACCACTGGAGTTGTAGTAACCATTTTTGCTAATATTTTTGCTTGCTCACCCACATGCTGTTTGGCCTCCTCCAACCAATTACTGACCTTCATGATGTCACATTTCAGCTCAGAGATTAGAATCCTTATTTTAGACAACCTGTTTGAAATTAAAATGTGTAAATGCTAGCATCTACAGGTATATAACCCTATTTTAGGAAGCCAGTATTTATGTCTACATAAATTCATTGTATATATATTGCAAGGTAGGGCTTGGCTGGAACTAAGATCTACCACAAATAGGAGTTACAACTGCTCCTCTTTCTCTATAGATTTGTGAAAAGTGCTCATTTGGGCAGCCCTTTATAAGAAGAATTAATTGAATTCTTCTCTTTAATTCCCCACTGCTTATTGTCTACCTCTAAAATGAAAATAAGTAAAAGGTCACACACTCAAGAGCCATGCAATAAGCCCAAAGCATTCCAGATACTCCAGGACCACTGGACCCTATGAGAGGAGAGTTAAATGAAGTGGCAGTTTGAGACATTGGTCCCTCTGTAGATCGAAAATCCAAAAAAGAGCACAGCGTGCCTGGTCTTCAAACCCCTCTTTATTAGTAGTAAATAAATTATATATGCAAATAGACTAAAACGGTCACATATATATATGGCAAATAGTAAAATCAAGTCTCGACACGGTCCATGTTTCGGCTATGGTGCCTGCATCAGGAGTCTGGGATAGCAGCAGCTATTTCATTTGGAGTTGATGCTGAAGTGTGTTACAGCCGAGATCCCAGACAGCTCCGCATGCATCTTTGGGGAGGAGGAGAAACGAAGCTGATAACTGATAAAGTCCTCAGAACCAACACAGATTCCACACAGCCTGAGATCCACCTCCAGTACCAACCAGGAACGAACTTCGCTACCAGGGGAATGGTCCCTGAGCCACTAAAAGTGTTTTTGCAGGCTGTCTAGGTAGGTACCCTTAAAAAAGGGTTGCTCTCCCAGCTATAGACCTCTGAGAGTCTGTCTTCACCCAGGCAGAGCTGCCCAAGGGAACCTAAGGACCTCTGCAGCACCAAGAAGCCTCTAAAAATGAGACCAAAATGCATGAAAATAACAACTGAGCAGAGATCAGAGTGACACCTTCAACTCATGTATAGAAGGAGAAACTGAGAAGCAGAGCACAGCAGAGATAGGGGAGGAAGAGCCCCAAAAATGTAAATGATGCCTTCTACACAAACTAACAAGTAGATGTGAATAACCCACTGGTTCAAGACTCATGCTTTTTGCACTAGAAAGTCATCACATGGTAGATTTGGGATTGGCACAAGCAGCCCCTATGCTAAAAAGTAAAAAAAGTATTTTTTAGTGCTGGAAGTTTATCTAGGGTGGTGGGTAGGCGTGTTCTGTTAGGCTAATCGGTTAGTGTGGCTACATTGTCATGTGCTAACCGCAGGATGAACATGTGAGACAATATTGCCTACAAAATAGATGTTGATAAGTGCTCACACTCTAATGGCCACGTACTCAAGGAGAAATTAGTGTGTAACCATTTTACTACCACACTAAAAGTGGCTTCAATGTGTGGGAAAGACCTGAGCTGGGGATCGTGCAAGCCAATTTTTTAGTGCAGGTTAGTGAAAGGACCCCTCAGTGTGCAATAAATTTTTAAGACACCATATCACAGTTAAAAAATGAATACCCCTGTTGTGCAAATCTTGGAAGATACCAAGTATTACAATTCTGCTCTCTGTCTTAGAAGCTAGAAAAATGTCTTTTGCAAAGTGAAGATTTTTATTTTAAAACACTGTGCATTTTTTTTGTACTACTCTGATCTGGACTGATATAAAGCAGCACACAGATCTCTCTTCTGTTAAGGTAAATAAATAATTCAGGTAATACCTTAGAGCTCCTTTTACAAAGCCACGCTAGGACCTTAACGCGTGGAATAGCGCACGCTAAATTGCCACACGCGCTAGCTGCTATCGCCTCCTTTTGAGCAGGTGGTAGATTTCCAGATTAGCGTGCGCTATAAACCGCTAGCGTGGCTTTGTAAATGTACATGTAACTGAAGACATTTCAATTTGTGCTTTGGGATATGTTTCAATAAAACATTTTTATTTACAAATGCTTATGTACGAGTATACCTTACTTCTCCTTCCTTGAAAGGAAAGGAAACACTGATAACATATTTAACCAAAATGAATCACATAGAGGGATTCTATGAGTGGAAATATTAGTAAATTTACAATGATGATTAACTGTGTATCTGAATCTGTTGATCAATTATAATTGTGACTTTCACTACTCAAAACAAATTACATAAAATGTAATTTTATTTTTTTTTAGTAGCTTTCCATTTGGACATATGCCAAGCAAATTGGCACAAACTCAGTAGTATTATGTTAACAGAGTTTTAAGTAGGTCAGGTCTTTTCAATAAGGATCTATAGTATAATCTCGTTATAACGGACTTCAAGGGACCTGGAAAAACAGTCCATTGTATTCAGAGTCCTTTATATCCAGAGTTGCATTTTTTTAAACTTTATTTAGGTCAACTTGAAATAACGTACAATCAATGAACAACAGTCACTGCACAACCATATCAATAACAAAACTCAGCAAAACATTGGTATGGCATGAAATGATTGCAAAACCAGAACACTTACCCCTCTTCTACAAAGCCGCGCAGGGCTTTGGGGCTGTTACCGCGCGGCAGCTGCTAGCGTGGCTTTGTAGAGGAGGGGGGTAAAAGATGTTCTAAAGCGTTATGTCGTACTGTACTGGAAAGAAAAGTAATCTGTCATTTTCTTCTGGGCTGCATTTTGATACTGTATCACCGGCATGCCACGCACCTTGTAGGCGGAGCTTGCATGTCCATTATAGCCAAACAAAACTACAGCTAAAAGCGGTTCTGGGGACCAGATTGTTTATCCGTTATATGCAAGTTCGCTACATGCAATGATTTTCTGCATGTTCATAAAGGCGCACGGCTGGGACCAGCAGACCTTGTCCGCTATAAACGATATTCCGTTATAAGCGAGTTCGTTATAACGAGATTATACTGTATAACTTTTAGCTAAGCCATTTCTTTATTACAAGTACCTCTAAAACTAATTTATTTAGGCCCCCTTTATCAAGCTGTGTTAGGATTTTTTTTTATTGCTGGCCGCTGTGGTAAAAGCTCCCATGTTCATAGGAATTCTAAGAGTGTCAGAGCTTTCACTTCAGTGGCCGCTGTTTAAAATACCCAAACACAGCTTGAAAAAAGGGAGCCTTATTTATTTTTATTTAATTGGATCTTTAGATATCATTAAGAATGCCTAACAACATACACAAAATAAAGGTGGTTTAGGTGGGTGGGTGGTTGGAGAGGTGACAATTTTCTTGTCCCTGGATTCTTGCATGTAAAGGAGTACCCCCCCCTCCCCAGGGGATCTGACATATATATCCGCAACTAACAATTCCCTACAGCTTGATCTCCCTTTAGACTGTTACAGCTGTTTATGCAGCTGCTTGAAGAGATTTATGGCAAAATATCCCAAGTAGTTAGTTGCAGACTCATCCCAGCAACACAGCATGTAATTCTGATTTGACACATTCAGTATCCCATCATAGACATCAGATTTATGAAAACACATCTCTGTCTTATTTATAGAAACAAGCATTTGCAGATCTCTGCTAACTTGTTACACAGATGGTTGCAATGCTTTTATAGTTAAGTTACATTTACTGATGCCTGAAGAATATAGACACATCTGCCCCAAACTAAGTTCTCTTTTTAAAGGTATATAAAATCTGTATTGAAATATATACAAAAACATATACACACACACACATATATATATATATATATATTTACACACACACACATTATATACAACCAATTGTATTTATAGACAGCTTTGTACAACAACCACTGTTGCAGTAAATGTGTTCACAAAAATGATTAATAAGGGAACCATCTGAATACTGATTTACAGTTTATCTAAGAAAAGTATATTCCTTTCAGTGGAATACAATGTAGCAAAAGCTAATAGTCAAAAAATGGAAAATAACCTCCCCCCCCCAAATGACAACACTAGCCATAGCAAACAGGAAGCACAGTTTTGTAAATGCTATCCAACACAGATTTGCAGAAGGGTGAGGTGTGAAGCAACAATTCCTGGTGCTACATGATCAGATATGGAGAAGTTTAAAGCTTCACTGATTATCTCAGGAACAAATGCCAAAGAAGGGGAAACCAAATTGTCTTCGCCAGAATGAAGCTATGAATTTACAAAATACCTGTCACTCCCAATGAAAGGAGAAGGTGTTTGCCACTAGCCTGCCTTTTGATCTCCTGGATCAGAAGATTTGTGCCTTTCTGTGCCAGGCTGCTGCAAACAGCTCTACCTCTGGTATGCACCACTAGAGAAAGATCCTGATCCAGGGACTACTCATTGAGGTCCAGATGGCAACTAAGCCTGTCTGCCAGAATATTTTCTCTTCCTGCAAGGTATATGGCTTTTAGGGTCATCCCTCGAGAGGCGGCCCAATTCCAGGCCTTAATAGTTTCCCAACACAGCAATACAGAAAGAATCTGTTTCTCCCTGCTTATTCAGGTTAAACATTGCCATCTGATCATCTATTTGAACTACCAGGACAATTCTGTTGGCTATCAGATTTCTGAAAAACTTCTGAGGTACCTTTCCTGAGGCCATGATTATAGTATTCAAAAAGACAGAGAGAGGCACATTGCTTTTTTAAAATTACTGGCCTATGTATTTAATCAAATTTGAATGGAAAAAAAAATTTATTATGGCATGGCACAGTTCTAACCACAGGATATAAGATCAATCCTTATGCAGCAGTCTATGTTAGCATGAGAGTAAGAACTTTACAAAATGAAGAAAAATAAAATAAAACATATATATATATATATAAGGAGACTGGATGAACTGTTCAGGTCTTTAGATGCCGTTAATTACTATGTATTAGTGGGACTTTCTTTAGTTGGAACTGATAGCAGGGATGCATGGTGGGGAATGAATCCGCTATTAGAAGATTAGCACTAATAGGTATAAGCACCACAACAAAAGAGACACTCCTGCTTCTTGAAGCCTATAATTGACAAAAAAGAAAAAACAACCAAACAAAATAACCACAACAACAAAAACAATAAGAGAAAAAAATGCTTGAGGCTATGTGGAAAAGAGCTAAACCAAGGCCTGGATTTACTAACCTGCCCGATTGAGCCCGATGAATTCAGGAACAAAAAATATGCAGATGGGGGCGATCGGAGGAATGCCCCCATCTGCCTGCATGGATCGCTCTATAGTGATACCCGCGCATGCGCAGACCATCAGGCATAATCAAATGTTTAACAAATGATCCTGGGCTTTTTTAGACGTTTGGAGCTAGAAATTTTTTAAAAGCGTCTAAAAGCTAAAAAGGTGCCCAAACTGACCAGATGACCACCGGAGGGATTAAGGTGTGACCTCCCTTACTTCCCCAGTGGTCACTGACCCCCTCCCACCATCCAAAGATGTTAAAAAACCAGTACATTCTAGCCTGTATTGCCAGGTGGTGCTGAAAAGTTCTCAGCCCAAGCAGCTTCAGATATTAACTCAGACACATTGAGCCTAGAGAGCAGAGGTTATGGCAGTGAATTTCACATTAAAAGTTCCAGATACAGATGTCACCATATCTTGCTTACATTGTATGGGGAGCCCTCCAAGACCTACTGTACCTACTTTAAGATGACAGGTGGATATACTGACATCTGTACCTGGGACTTTTAATGTGAAATTTACTACAGTACTTCTTAGAAAAGCCCCTCTGCTATGCTCAGCTGTCTGAACAGATTGCTAAGAATGCAGGCTGCCTAGAGGAAAACTTGCTTTTGTGCGTTTTTCATGTAGATATACAGTGGAACCATAGTTTATGAGCATAATCCGTTCCAGGATCGTGCTTGTAATCCAAAACGCTCGTTTATCAAAGCCAAGTTCCCCATAGGCCTTAATGCAAACTCAGAAGATTCGTTCCACAACCAAAGTTTGTAATGGTGGCCCAGGAGTGAGTACCTGCCTGTGGGTGCTGCAGCGATTCCAAAGTGGTGCTTTCCTTCCCTCGGGTTTCCCGTGCAGCTGCCCTCCCACTTCGGCCGATGCCTCTGCCGTCCATCAGCGCCTCCCATCCAAGTCGGCCGCCACCCTGAATGAGCATGCGTGCGGCTTCACCTCTCCTCTCCTAAGTCAGCCGCTGCCCTGACAACACGCTCACCAAGGAGAAGCACGCAGGACATCCTGCTTGCTTGTATGTGGTTAGCATGTTGTCGGGGCAGCGGCTGACTTAGTAGAGGTGAGGTGAAGCCGCGCGCATGCTCATTCAGGATGTTGGCCGGTTTGGATGGGATGGGAGCCGGGAGGTGCTGACGGACGGCAGAGGCATCGGCCGAAGCGGGAGGGCAGCTGCACAGAGACCCCGAGGGAAGGAAGGCACCACTTTGGAATTACTGCAGCACCCGCAGGTAGGTATTCACCCCTGGGCCACCATTGCTGAGTGCTCGTTTATCGGGGCAGTGCTCGATTTACAAGACAAAAGTTTGCTAAGTGTTTTGCTCGTCTTGCAAAACACTCGCAAACCGGTGCACTCGTAAACCGAGGTACCACTGTATTTATATTTGAGAATGGCAAAAAGGATAGACGTACTAAGGACCAAAACATCTACATAGGTCATTTAAAAAAAATATAGACATCTTGCAGTTTTGAGAATGGACATTTTCTCTACTGGATATCTGGATGTCTTTCCCAAAACGTTAACTCAAACTTAGACTTATAAAATATCACCACAACTCCTGCTGAAATTGTATCTAAAATGAAGTGGGCATGAATGTGCATAACTTATAAAAGTATGAGCATACTGTAAATTGCAACTCTACCTGCAGTCCACCTAATATCCACCCCAGAACATGTCTACATGCAGGTCACATAAAAATATGGATGCTCGCGGTTTGGGCTCCTGTTTGGGACAGTTTGTCCCATAGTGCCCGAAGTGCTCTTTTGAATTTCTGACACTGGAGTGCTTGGAGGGGTGGGAGGGGGGAGTTCTGGGGGGGTTATTGGGGGTGGGTTGACCTTTGGATTTTGGGTGGGGATCATTTGTCTCCGCGCAGACACCATGCGGTAGACCCTTTTGTCTTGTGCTTTGGTTAGCTTCTGATTGTTTCTGTTTCCAGATTGTGGTATACTTTCTTTGTATTTTCATTTTCTTAATAAAACTTTGAACAAAAATAAAATAAAATATGGATGCTCTGATCATGTGTACTTTTACACATGAGGTAACTTTATATACATACACTGTCATATATATTTGAAAATACCTTTATAATATTGTTCTCAAACTATCTTATTTAAAGGGTGACTGAATGTGCAAGGCTGTAATGATGAAGAAGAAAGAGTATTCAGTTTCTTATTTCTTAAGAATAAGAATTTGTATTTAGACAGAGAGATGAACATAGTATGCATACTGTTCTTAGAAGGGTGAAATACTAATCACTGCCATTTCTTGAAATACCTGCTATGTTCTTTTGCAAACTGCTATTAACACTTGAATCAGATCTAAAAAATATTTTACCTTGTCTTCATCCTCTCATGCATTCTCCCATGCTGGATACATTGTTCCTCTAGTTCATTATTTCTTTTTATTATACTCTTGAGTTTAGTTTGGAAATATTCTTTTTCCTGATTAAGTTGCTCCATACCAGACCTACCAAAACACAACCAAATGGAATGTTACCATTTTTCTAAAAAGTAGCCAGCATTGCAGTTTCAAACATTCAAAGTACTGCTAATCTCTAAATGGTATCCTAACAGTTGTGACTATAAGAAGCTACTATAGACAATGATAAATCAAAAAGTAAAGGCAAAATATATTTAGAGCTCCTTTTACTAAGGTGCGTGTCAGCATAGCTATTACTAGCAATCAGCATTTTCAGTTGGCATAACTAATGTCAGCAAAGGCCTATAGGAAATTATATCAATCTGACTCTGGGATGTGGATGCAGATAGACCCTGAGTGCTCATGCACAGACAGAAAGCATCCAGGCAGATGGTTTCAAACAGCCCTAATTAAATCATGCTTAAAAGGTAACAAACCAACTTGCAGCTAAGAGAGGTGAAAAGGTGTTAAGAAGACGTGTTAATGTCTGATGCTTAGGATGGACAGCTTAGGATATACAATGGGTCCAGGTGCACAGATAACTAAGATTAATCAGAAACTATTGTCAGAGGCATACTGGAAATTACATTTGACTTCAGCCTATTCTTTTCCTGTCTAGCACAAGTTTACTAAGGATGGGGATGCTTAATTTCTATTGAAGCTCAATAGATTCTATATTTAGAATAAGTTTCCAAAGTATAAAAGCCCCCCTCGCAACATCACCCCCCCCCTCTTGCTCCTCTGGCTCCTTTTGCTCCTCTCTTGTCTATCTTCTGGAACCCAAAGCTTGGGATATCACCCTCCCCACCAGTGTTCCCGCTAAGCTGCGTTGACGTGCGCACGCGCACAAAATATTACCTCGCAGCGCACATGTTTCTCGTCACAGCGCACACAGTGTAGAGCACAGTTCTTCAACCGCCGGTCCGCAAACAAAATCTTGCCGGTCCGCGAAGGATTCGGTCCCCGCCGCAACGAAAGGCCGGCGTCAGCTGACTTGCAACTTCCTGTTGCAGTCGCTGTGCCGGGACTCCTGCCTTCCACCGCGTTTGCCTCCTGCCTTGTCTCCGCACCTCCAGACCAGCAGCGGCAGCTGTGTATGCTTTTAACTTCGGCACAGAGCTGCCCCTAATCAATAGTTTAGCGCGGTTTCATAAGGCAGCCTCGGGGCCTTTGCTAGGCCGGCCCACATCGCATCATCGAAGCGGGCCGGCTATCAAAGGCCCCGAGGCTGCCTCATGAAACCGCGCTAAACTATTGATTAGGGGCAGCTCTGTGCCGAAGTTAAAAGCATACACAGCTGCCGCTGCTGGTCTGGAGGTGCGGAGACAAGGCAGGAGGCAAACGCGGTGGAAGGCAGGAGTCCCGGCAGTTAAAAGCATACAGAGCTGCCGCTGCTGGTCTGAACTCTTGGGCCGCTGAAGGAGGGCAAAAAGCAGCTGTCCTGGAGGTTTCCCTTCCTCTCGCCTTTACAGGTTCCTTTTTTCCACCTTTTTTTTTTTTCCTTCAAACGGCAACGGGCCCCAGCATCGACATCAATCAAGTAAGTTCCACTGTCAATCAAGCGGTTCTGCTCGGCCAAAGCTTCCCCTGTGACATGAGCCACCCTCAGGGGAAAGAAAGTGACCCACAAAGGTGAGGGGAAGGGGGGCAGATGATGGAAGTTGGGGGGGGGGAGAGAGAGAGAGAGAGAAGGGGCAGATGATGGAATGGAGGAGATGAGAGAGAGAGAGAAGGGGACAGATGATGGAAGTGAGAAGAAGGGAGAGAGAGCAGAAGGCAGATGGATGTCAGTTGAGAAGGGAGAGCAGATGCTGAATGGAAGTGGGGAAAGAACACATACTGGATGGAAGGAGGAGATAAATAAAGGGGGAAGAAAATAGTAAGATAATGGAGGGGTGAGGGAAAGGGGTGACAAGCTGTGTGTAGACACAGTGAAAAGAGGGAAACGGGACTAAATAGTAAGAAAGAATTTAATTTAGATGGAGGCAGAAAATAGAGAAGGAAGACCAGAGAAGAAAAGGGAAGAGAGAGCAGAGAATGATCAGATCTGAGTGGAGGAAATGAGAAGAGAGATATGCTAAAAACCACAGGGGGGAGGGAAGGATAGAGATGCCAGACCATGAGGGGAACAGAAGGAAGATGATGGATGCTAGACCAAATTGGGGGGTGGGGGGGGGCAGGAGGAGAGATGGCAGGGAAAGACAGACAGTGAATGGAAGGGGCAGATGCTGGACTGAAGAGACAGAGAAGGTTATCATGCTGCTGTACCGGGCCATGGTACGCCCTCACCTGGAGTACTGCGTCCAGCACTGGTACTTTAAGAAGGACACGGTACTACTCGAAAGGATCCAGAGAAGAGCAACTAAAATGGTTAAGGGGCTGGAGGAGTTGCCGTACAGCGAAAGATTAGAGAAACTGGGCCCTTGAGCAGAGGAGATTGAGAGGGGACATGATAGAAACATTCAAGGTACTGAAGGGAATAGACTTAGTAGCTAAGGCAGGGAGAACGAGAGGGCACTCTCTAAAGTTGAAAGGGGATAGATTCCATACAAACGTAAGGAAGTTCTGTGGTAGAAAGCAACATATTTATTTGGCTCATAACTTGCTGGCGCCCGATATTTTTAGCTCACAGTGAAAAAAGTTTGCTCACAACACCCGCCCGCTTAGAGGGAACACTGCTCCCCACCCCCCTATTTCTCTCTCTCTCTCTTTCTTTGTGTGTTCTCTCTCATTCACAAGAATACAGAAGCAGTCTCTGTAATTGTAAAACTTATATCTCTCATTAATTTTAATGCTAAATTGTAACTTTTATGAATCTTGCTTTTCTGTAAGCCTATTTCTATAATATATTCTTTATGCAATCACCTCTGGCTGTGCTTCTTATTTGAGTCTACTTCCTGGTGGATCTTCGGTGACAGTATTGAACTCGGGATCTGGCGTTTTGTAAGGGCGCCTAACATAACCCCTACAACCTCACATTGTGGGGGCCACTACAATCCTTACAGTGCACTAGCATTTTTAACGCACGGATTTTAGCATGCGCTAAACCCGTGCTACGCTCCTAGAACTAATGCCAGCTCAATGCTGGCGTTAAGGCCTAGCACGCACGGCAATTAAGCGCACGCTAAAGCCCTAACACACCTTTGTAAAAGGAGCCCTTAATGGTTTTAATAGAAATAACTGTGAGCAATTGAACATATCGCTTTTCCACAAAGTCCCCATGCAAGAAGCACATTTGTTCTATCGATCAACTAGCTTCTGCAGTCCTGCAGAGAAGTTTTTTGGCTGCTCCCGAAGCCAGGTGAGCATCACTTCCTTTACTTCATCATGCTTTGTCTTTTGCTCTCCCGGATGCAGTGATGGATGAAGAGGCAATATTCTTGGAGATTATTTTGGAGCTGTAGCCTTTTTGTTTGAAGGATTCAATCAGGATTTTGAGGTGTTTATTTCTGTCTTTTGGGTCAGAGCAGAAAAGGTGGTATCATGTGGCTTGGTTCTGAAAAGTTCTCAGCCCAACCAAGAAGAGAATGACATGGATATGGTTCAACCAATGATCTGAAACATGTCAAAACATAGAATTTTACTTCTGCAAATTGGCACTTAATGAAATATGCTAACACTTTTTTTAGTTACAGTGGCAAAATAATGCTCAGAATTTAGGTTGGGCTGAGAACGTTTCAGCACCCTCTTGTAATGGATTCTTTTGTATGTAAAGAGTAGAAGCTGGAGTTGTGGAAGTAGCAGCTTCTGTCAGTTGGTTTCTTATATACAGACGTTTGTATATAGCCACTGTTGATAGAAACTGTGGTGTTAGAAAGCTGGCTTTTTCTGTGGAGTAGTCAAATTTAAATTTCATTGTAGAATGGCATGTATTGAAAGAACTGTAAAATTGAGTTTCTTCTCTCTTAGTCCAAATCATTAAAATGTCATCAATATACTAGTAGTATTTTAGGGGGTTTGAGTATAGAATTAAACAATGGGGGACTGAGAAGAATGGCTCCCTTAATCTCTTGTATAAATCCCTAACCAAAATGAACACTTTAAAATATATACTGTATATGCCTGCCGTTGAGCTGGTACAAATACTAACATGATAAAATTTCCCCATATACATATATTCCTTTTATAAAATAAGGAATACACATTTAGATTTTAGTCCTATCCAAGCCATCCCGAACCATGCCCCCTTGATATGGAGGTCCACATATAAATAGCAGCTTTGTGAAATCTGCTTTCATATGTATATGTATATATACCATATACTCATGCACATGGCTCTATTTGCAGGTGTATAAATATCCACAAAAATACACCCTCAAAATGTTCAGGATAACGTCACTTAATTTAACTAAAAGGGAGAAAAGACCTCAGTGTCTAATAGGGGTTATCCAAACAGCAACCCACATAGACAAGCTGGGTTACAAATATCACTTGAAACCAGCAGACACATCCTCGGTAAAAAAACTCCCAAAAAGTTGAAGACGCAATTTCACAATAACTTTCAAAAAAATAACAGTCAATTTCAAGTCTCTATTTCAAAATTTTCAATAAAGTCACTTATCTGAAAATTGCTGTCTTCTTAATGACTTCTCAATCCGTTAAACGTAATCCTGAGGCTTGGAAGCAGGAGAAAATCACTCCATCGGAGAAAAACTCAGAGCATAGCAGCTACTCCAATATAACCGCTAGCATAATCCAAAAACTCAGAGATATTTGTAACCAGCTTGTCTATGTGGGTTGCTATTTGGATAGCCCCTATTAGACACTGAGGTCTTTTCTCCCTTTTAGTTAAATTAAGTGACGTTATCCTGAACATTTTGAGGGTGTATTTTTGTGGATATTTATATATTTGACATCCTTTCTTGGTTCTATTTATCTATTTGCAGGTGTACATATTTCTGAAATAATGGCCACAGTCCCTTTATGTTAATTCTTTGAGTCAGGAACTCAGAAATAACATTTTTTATGAGGCAGGACAATGGTGTACTATTTACATGTTTTATTTCCAACTTCAACTGGATGCTTCAGTATGGGCTTCTAATTAATAACTACCATACAGCTCCCTTGCACAACATAATCTAAAATGCATCACCCATGCAGACAGTGGTTGAAGGAGTATTGCACCCACAAAGCAAAAAAAGGAAGACCTGTGTTCCATAGCAACACTGGTGAATTAAAAAAGCAGAGTAGAAAAAGAGTCCCTGGATGTGACAGGAGTTGTCAAATTTAAAGGCTCCTTTTACGAAGGCGCGTTAGGGCCTTAACGCACAGAATAGCGTGCGCTAAAATGCCACACGTGCTAGCCGCTACCGTCTAAGAACATAAGCAATGCCTCCGCTGGGTCAGACCTGAGGTCCATAATGCCCAGCAGTCTGCTTATGCGGCGACCCAACAGGTCCAGGACCAAAGCAGTAATCCTCTATCTATACCCCTCTATCCCCTTTTCCAACAGGAAATTGTCCAATCCTTTCTTGAATCCCAGTACCATCCTCTGCCCTATTACGCCCTCTGGAAGCACATTCCTCTTGAGCAGGTGGTAGTTTTTTGGCTAGCACACGCTACAGCGCGTGCTAATTCGATGTGTTGCGCTAAAAACGCTAGCGCACCTTCGTAAAAGGAGCCTTAAAAGTTTATTATATTCAAAATGTAAAAGTCTAAAACATGAATAGCACTTATTTAAAAAAATTCTCACAATACACTAATTGCTTCCAGGAACCGTTGACACTGAACCTTACACGGGTCATGTTTTGGCAATATTTTGTCTTCCTCAGGGGTCCTTTAAATAAAATGAAATAATGAAAATAGGTTTGACATATTAGTGTGAAGGTATCGAAGTGTAAGGGATGCTACATGCACATTTTTGTGAATGAAATGTGAGACAATTGGACAGAAAACATGGAAAACAAGAAACTCGAATGAAATAAAATAAGAAAAGTGACAAACAAAAATGAAAAAGTAAATATTAATTGTTAAATAAAATTGAAAACCATGAGCATAGAAGATCAATGATGTGATGGATTGAACGAATGTGTTTGTGAAAGTGATGAAATGAAGTGATTAATGTGATAATGGTTATCTGTGTGAGTGTGATTGTGAAAAGATGTGTGCCATACTAACATTCCGCCCCCCCTCTTTTTACAAAACCAAAGCATGTTTTTTAGCACCAGCCGAGGCGGTAATGGCTCCGATGCTCATAGAATTCATACGAGCATTGGAACTGTCACCACCACGTCTTGTGCTAAAAACTATGGTTTTATAAAAAGGGTGAAGGGGGGTGTTAGTATGGCACACATCTTTTCACAATCACACTCACACAGATAACCATTATCACATTAATCACTTCATTTCATCATTTTCACAAACACATTTGTGCTATTTTGATTTTTACAGGCTTCAGGATTTTTGTATATTTACATCATATATATTCAAGAACCAGGAAGATATATTATAGAAACTAGTTTGGGAGTTTTATTGGCCCATGAAGCTCACCTTTTTCTCCCAACATTTGGATTGTTAGTTAGGGTTTGGAGATTCTGTGGTGCTAAAGCACTTCATTTTGTTAGGCAACAGTTTTCTTTCTTCTTTATATATGAGTAAGATTGTATTAATTGTTGACTTCAATTACCCAACATTGGCTGGTTAAATGTTACATCAGGGAGAGCTAGGAAGGTAAAATTCCTAGACGTCGTAAATGACTGCTTCTTGGAGCAACTGGTCCATGAACCAACAAGAGGGGTGTCAGCATAGCTATTGCTAGCATTCAGCATTTTCAGTTGGCATAACTAATGTCAGCAAAGGCCTATGGGAAATTATATCAATCTGACTCTGGCATGTGAATGCAGATAGACCCTGAGGGCAGGGAGACTGTTTTAAATAGCCCTGATTAAATCATGATTAGCTAAAAGGTGTTATTGTGTTAATGTCTGATTAAGAGGGTGCTTAGGACAATGGGTCCAGGTGCACAGATAACTAAAGTTAATCAGAAACTATTGTCAGAGACATACTGGAAATACATATATGACTACAGCCTATTTTTCTCCTGTCTACGAAGGAGGGGGGAGATTTAACTTCTATTGAAGCTCAATAGATTCTGGTTTTTAGAATAAGTTTCCAAACTATAAAAGCCCCCTCGCAGCATCACACCCCTCTCTTGGCTCTTGGCACTTTGGCCCTCTCTTGTTTCTCTTGAGCTATCTCTTTCTCTGTCTATCTCTCTGTCTATCCTCTTTATCTATGGAACCCGAAACTTAGACCATCACCCCATCCCCCTTTCTCTCTCTCTCTCTGGCTCTCCTTAGAACTTCAGACTCTCTGTCTCTTTGCCTCTGAACTCTGTAAGGCAGGGAAACTGCTTTGCTCTCTACTTAATTGTAATGCTTATAAATATTGCTTTTCTGTAAGCCCATTTCTATAATATATTCTTTATGCAATCACCTCTGGCTGTGTTTCTTATTGGATTCTACTCCTGGTGAATCTTCTGTGAGGGAACTGAACCTGGGACCTGGCATGTGTAAGGTCGCCTCTAATATAACCCCACCAACCATACATTGTGGGGGCCTGACTAACAATCCTTACATTTTGAGGGCTCATCTCAGTCATTCCTGATGATTTCATTTGGGTAAGTAGAATTCAATTTTTTTTCCCTTGTATGCACTGTGCAATAGGATTATGTATAGACAGAGTGAGATAGAAATCAAAAGACCTTGGAAAACCCTTAGATTGATTGTACTTTAGACTGGATGACACACTGGTGAAAAGTTCCAGTAATACTGTGGGGTTTTATACTTGGTGAGATTTTACTTATCAATAGACTTTGTATTTTTGATTGATAGACAGAGTGAGATAGAAATCAAAAGACCTTCTGGAACCCTTAAATTGTTATAGACTGGATGACACATTTGTGAAAAGTTTCAGTAATATTTTGGGTTTTATATTTGGTGAGATTTTACTATCAAAAGGCTTTGTAGTGTTACCTATGCCAGTTTGCATTGTATGATTTGCTATTATAGGCTTGCTAGAGTGTATTACATGTAAGGATATTTGAGCTGCTCTTTAGAAAAGCATGGTCCAAAATTAAAACAGTCACTCAATTAAGACACGCCACATCTTTACTAATAACTTTTCCTTTTTGTTTTTTCCTTTGTGCTTTTAATTCTATTTCTTGTCAGTCTCTGCCCTGGTGAAAGGCCCAGTGCACACTGGACTGGAACTGGCAGCTGGCATCTCTCCTCTTCTAACAGACTTCTTATATTTTTCCTGCTAAACTTCTGCCTGTAAATTTCAGGTAGTAACCTTTGCATTTAAAATGTGGGCAAGTGTGGGCATAAGTGTATTATTTATGCCAATGACTCTTGCCTAAGACGCTTTACCTCATTTTTTTTTTCTACCTATTAACTAAAGTCTCCATCCTTCATCAGTGGGAGCATTTCAATTAGAGAATGACACGGGGAGCGATCCCCGCAGCGAACCGCTGCATGGCTGCGGTTTGGCTGCGGGTTATGGTGACCTCATTAGCAAATCGCCGCAGACGCGGGGACAAATCCTTTCACCGACCGCAAAAACGGTGAATAGATTTGTCCCCGCAGGCCAATGTCCCCCCTTCTAGGAACCGCTATTTACCTGTGTTTTCACTGCCCCCCCCCCCCGACGATCGCCCTCACTGGTAGGAGGGTGCCCAACCCCTCCTGCCGGCACCCCCAACGGCCCCCTATATCGCCAATAGGAGGGTGCCCAACCCCTCCTGCCGGTCCCTCCCCCAACAAACCCCGCCATCCCGAAACACCACCCTTAGTCTTACTTTCCAAGTTGGACCGGACAGCTCCTCGCTCGTCTGGCCAGCAGGCCTGCCTCCGTCCAAATGAGGCGGGCCCGCCCCTCCCCTCCCCTGCCTAACCCACAGGATCCTAGGGCCTGATTGGCCCAAGCACCTAAGGCCCCTCCTATAGCGGGAGTGGCTTTAGGTGCCTAGACCAATCAGGCCCTAGGATCCTGTGGGTTGGGCAGGGTAGGGGCGGGCCCGCCTCATTTGGACGGAGGCAAGCCTGCTGGCCATACGTGTGAGGAGCCGTCCGGTCCAACTTGGAAAGTAAGACTAGGGGGTTCCGGGGTGGGAGGGTTCGTTGGGGGGGGGGTCCAGCAGGAGGGGTTGGGTACCCTCCTGCCGGCGATCTTAGGGGAGGCCATTGGGAGGACCGGCAGGAGGGGTTGGGTACCCTTCTGCTGCGATTGTCGGGAGGGCCGTTGGGGGGGTCTACAGGAGGGGTTGGGTGCCCTCCTGCCGTGATCGCTGGGGGGGGGGGAGACTTGCAGCCGTAGCCGCGGTCACTATGCTAATCACGGCAGGGAGATCTTTGCCGCGATTAGGTACAGCGGCCGCGTCTACTTACCATATAGGCTAACATTGTAAGCATTTAAAGTACATGTCGTGTTTGTTTTTGCATTGCTAGCCCCAGGGGTGGTGGAAGATTAGTGATTGAAAAACTGTATGAAAAATAACTATTTTAAATTTAGTGATCAAAATGTGTCAGTTTTGAGAATTTATATTAATTAATTTTTTCTCTGCGTGTTTTGTTTTTGTATAGTTATTAACTAATATTTAACTAAGTTTTAAAGTTTTAAAGTTTTAAAGAATGTTTCCTTTATACGTAAATAAAGAAAAGTGAATGGGATTGCAGTGGCGGTGACGGGGCGGTGAATGGGGTGGCAGTGGCTGTGACGGGGCGGTGAAGAGGATGGTGAGACGGGGACGGGGCGGTGATGGGGATGGTGAGACGGGGACGGGGCGGTGACGGGGACCAATTTTTTCACCGTGTCATTCTCTAATTTCAATCTCAAAGGCAACACACAGACAGGGATGAGCAAGGCCCACGTACCAAGGCAGACTGCAGCCTCAAATATGAACCTTTTGATTTTCAAGAACTCACAGATATTGTACACAAATATTTTGACAAGAAAGGGGGTCCATATGAGGGTAATTTTCCAGAACACACATGGCATGATATTCAGAAACAAATGGTTGATCATTCTCAGGAGTTTAGAAAGAAAACAAATAAACGAAAGTGTCTTTTCATTCAAGGCATATGTAAGGGAATTATTAGCATAAGACAAGAAAATACTGACTTGAACACTCAGAGCCATCAGTTGTCCAAAGACTTAGATGAAGCACAAATTAATATATCCATGCTAAGAACTCAAATTGTTCAAGCTACAAATTCCTTTTTAACTGTAAATGAACAATTAGAAGAGGCCAAAGCAGAATTAAAGTATTTAAAATAAAAATGTGCCTCACAGGGACAGGTTAATGCTGTCTCCTCACAGATTCTGCCGTCTGCACCTGTGCCACCATCACCATATAATCCATGTAGTCAGTTTATAGAGAAACAGAACACAGTTTTTGTAGCAGGTCAGAGAAAAGGTAAACTAGCTATAGATGTAGAACAGGAAGAAGAACCGACAAATGAAGATGAGGAAAATTCATTACCAGGCCAGAGCAATACCAAAAGTACCCCTATAAGTGACACAGCTCCAGTAACTGTAGTACTGCAGGGACCTATGAAAGATAGTGACATTGAAAGAATAGTGGAGAAAGTGGGCCCTATGCCTTTTAATTTAAATGAATGGTGCAAATGGGCTACTGACATACTGATTCACTGGGGTCTAGGGAAATACAAAATGAACAATGCAGATTTTGATAAGCTTTTGCACCTAGCCCTGGGTCCACATTATTATAAATTTGGATCTCTTGTTCATCCATACCAGTTTGTAAAGATGGGCATCAAAAAACTATTTCGATGCAGCTCCCTACAGGTACTTAGAACTTTTTCACCTCTGCCAAGTGATACACTAGAGCAGTTTGCATAAAGGGTGTGGGTAATACACGCTGTACTTAAAGAGAATGAACACTGGCCCATTTCTTCAGATTATGGTCAGAGAGAACATAAGGAATTTCTATTAGAATTATTATCCCCCGAGATTACTACACACCTTCTGTTGTTTTCGGAGGACCCTAAAACTACCCCTTTTGACACTTTACTGCTCAGGATTGGGTCTGTGTGGAAGACCCAGTTAACTCAAATTATTTCAGTATCAGAAGCTAGAAGGTGGCGTGCTGAGGGAGCACCCCAATACAATAAAACACCACACACAGGAAATAGGGGGCATGTCAGAGGTAGTTACAGAAATTCCTCCACTTACATTCCCTTCCATGAACTCAGAGACCAAAAGGAAAAATTAGAAATAGAGAAAATAAAACAGGAACAGGATAAACACACAATGCAGATAGAATTGGACAGAATAAAAAGTGATTTGACAACCAGGAAAAACAGTGTTAGTGCATAGGGATGTCCTGACTCTCTGTGTCCAAATACCAAGGTGACTCAAGCCTTCACATCCCTGCCAGACTCCTATCACTTTCCTGTGGACTCATTTTTGGAGACGCAGGATAAGGGAAAGAAGTCAGACTCAGAATTCAGCTTGAGGTATGTGGCACCTTTGATATTGGACACTTGCAGCTGCCCCATTGTTAATACTACTATAGAGGGTCAGGATAAATTAACTTTAATTGATGCAGGGGCTGGAATCAGTTTTACAGATAGAGCGCCTCCTACTGGAGATCAGAAAAATATGGAAATTTGTGAGATTCAGGGTCTAAATGACAAAGCAAAGTGTGTATCTATCCCACAAAATACAGGCAAAGAAATAGTTGAGGTGGCTGGTCTTGCATTAGGTACAGGAATTCCAAATGCTTCTAAACCTTTGGTTCATGAGGTTATTCCTGTGCAGTTAGCCACACAGTGTAGCATGCTAGTGCAGCAGCATGATCATAGTGTAACTCACTCAGAGGCTGCAGATGTTTCTGTTTGGGCACAAGATTGTGGGAAAAGGTACACTGAAATTTTGTTTGAGGCCGAAGATCCTCAACCACAAACACAGCATCCTGTACTTCCTCCAGCAACAGAATTGGTGCCTAAGATGGAGAAGAGGGGTCGGAGTGGACCTATCTCTTTAGCATGTCGCTCTCCAGCTTGGTCAGATGCTAAACCAGAGGGCTCTGTTAGGCTCACTATACACTCTCAGGCCCTAACTAAGATTTCAAAGCCTGTAGCACAAGGGGCAGCCTCTTACTCTGACATTACTGTGAAATTTAACCCTAAATGTGCATTTTTCTCTGTCCTAGACATGATTAATGATTTTCGGAATTTGCCCCTTGCCTCTGAATGCCAGGACACGACAGTGCAGACAAAAGAAGACACATCTAGCCTGCACCTGACTTCTGCACCGCAGTGCCCAATCCTCCGAGTGCAGTGGGACCCAGGTGGCAGACATGTGGTCAAGGTCGGCCTGAATGGAACATGGACAAAGTTTGTTTTAAGTGACCTTGAGGATGCTGCCAATTTAAAATGTTTTTTCTTTTTCTTAGCAGCTGTTCGGATATATACATAGCCATCCCAGACCAGTTTTGGCATAAAGATCTTTCTAGTGTTTTCCAAGGTTCCTCTTTATCACTGCAGAGATAAAGATGTTCCAAAGAAGATATTAGCTTTATGCCTTTTCTGGATATGAGATGGTTATGATATGCATTATTTGTACTACTCATGTGTTCATCTTTGCTGTGTTTTTCTATAACAAGGTGTTTATTTGCAGAATTAAATTCAGCCCTGAACACTTGACAGATGGAAGAAAACTTTGTGTTTTATGTTTTGTCTATGCCATGTGGTCTGTCTTTTGTCTATTTGTTTTAGTTTAGGGAGTACCCCAGGATACATAACATTGACCATTTCTAGAGCCCTTTTCCCCATTTTTTTTTGTAACTAGCCCAATTGCGCAATGTTCTTTTTACCTATTGTTTCATATCCTAAATGTAGCTTAGTTAGGGGTTATATTTTTAAGTAAAGGTTTCACTTTATACCGTGTTTATTCTATGCTCCTCACTAGATTCAGTACACATTTCTGACATAATTTTTTTATATATACATTCAGTACAGAATTATGGTCTCTCTGAAGTGCCATAATAGTTATATGCAGCACACAAAAACATATCTTTTTGGCATGTCTGATTAAGAACCTTAAGTACCTGAATATTGTCTCTCTTTTGCCATAACTATACCAAGTAAATGCATTAATATTGTTACATTTTACCACAATCAGTACAGGCAACCTGGTCTCTCTCTCTCTCTCTCTATACATTCAGTACAGGCAACATGGTTTCTCTCTCGTTTTCTATCTCTTATTTGGATCACACTGGAGTACAGCTGCTGAATGATATCTGGACTCTTTTCAAGCCGGTTTATCCCTCCCTGTATGCACAGACATCATTTCATCTCAAGGGTGAACACCACTAGTTTCTAGTGACTGACAGATCCTGTGCAAACATCATTTCATCCCAAGTGTGCATCTCACCAGTTTAAAGAGACTGCCGGTTCCTGCTGGACTAATTCAGCTTCCTGCACCCTGACTGCAAAAACTTCTCTACCTTCTCACACATGTTGTACACAATGTTTCCTGTTCGTTGTTTCCTGTTTGTTGGATCTACGGATTCATGATAGCCACCTTCCTAAGCACGCTTTGCTGTACAGTTCAACCTATTTACTGAATAATACCTGGTGTAGTCATTCACCTCTGTCCTCCATCACCATTAATGGGACAACCTACTCCACACCTCTGGTTACTAATGATTCTATGGACATTCCAGACTTTATTTCATATGCTGTGCATCCACTACCTCTTGGTATGGGGAACGAGACATTTATCACTTTTGAAAATGGACACATTGCATAAACTGTAGAAAATTTGCTACGAGACACTCATGTCTCAGTTTGGGAACTTTGCTTTGAGTATTCGCCCACTGCAAACCACGTATTTAATGTTTTAATTCACCCTATCATTATCTTAATTATTCTACAAATTTTGTTATGTATTGTTATGATTTTCCTTTGCTGTAAAGTGAAACACATGTACATTTCTTTACAACGCATATCATACAAAGTTCCTTCTAACTTTTAAGGTAGTTATACATGTATTTCCAGTATCTTCTCTGACACTTGCTAATTTGGTTCTAATTTGGTTTTAATTTGGCATGGCCTATTGCATTACCAGGGTCAGACATAATATTATCCCATACTTGCATACTCTCTCATGACATCTTGGTACCTTTATACCTGAACCTCCTGAAAAAGCTTCCTGCATCCCTTATGCACCGTTCATTCGCTCAACGACGGGTAAGATATAAGCATACTGGGGTCCCCGTCCAGATGACGGACTATACAACCTAAGACAGAGGTTTGAACTCATAATGGGAACTGTTTATCTTCATAGCTTGGAGATTCAGCAGGACAGGGGACGTGCTGTTGGAGGTAAGCGAGGCATCTGCGAAATGCAGACTGGCTGTTTATAGAAGGGTACCGCAAGCTTGCCTTCATTTCAAAGAATAAAAATAAAAAAAGTATGGGAGATGTCAGCATAGCTATTGCTAGCATTCAGCATTTTCAGTTGGCATAACTAATGTCAGCAAAGGCCTATGGGAAATTATATCAATCTGACTCTGGCATGTGAATGCAGATAGACCCTGAGGGCAGGGAGACTGTTTTAAGTAGCCCTGATTAAATCATGATTAGCTAAAGGTGTTATTGTGTTAATGTCTGATTAAGAGGGTGCTTAGGACAATGGGTCCAGGTGCACAGATAACTAAAGTTAATCAGAAACTATTGTCAGAGACATACTGGAAATACATAAATGACTACAGCCTATTTTTCTCCTGTCTACGAAGGAGGGGGGGAGATTTAACTTCTATTGAAGCTCAATAGATTCTGGTTTTTAGAATAAGTTTCCAAACTATAAAAGCCCCCTCGCAGCATCACCCCCCTCTCTTGGCTCTTGGCACTCTGGTCCTCTCTTGTTTCTCTTAAGCTATCTCTTTCTCTGTCTATCTCTCTGTCTATCCTCTTTATCTATGGAACCCGAAACTTAGACCATCACTCCATCCCCCTTTCTCTCTCTCTCTCTCTCTGGCTCTCCTTAGAACTTCAGTCTCTCTGTCTCTGAACTATGTAAGGCAGGGAAACTGCTTTGCTCTCTACTTAATTGTAATGCTTAATTGTAATGCTTATAAATATTGCTTTTCTGTAAGCCCATTTCTATAATATATTATTTATGCAATCACCTCTGGCTGTGTTTCTTATTGGATTCTACTCCTGGTGAATCTTCTGTGAGGGAACTGAACCTGGGACCTGGCGTGTGTAAGGGCGCCTCTAATATAACCCCACCAACCATACATTGTGGGGGCCTGACTAACAATCCTTACAAGGGATAGCTATTTTAAATTTGGTCCTTAGTAGAAAGCAAAGCATAGTACAGGAATTAAATGTGTTGGGTCTCCTGGGAAACAGTGATCATAATGTGATCAAATTTGAGCTGATACCTGGAGTGATGTTGCAAAAGAAATCTACTCTAGAGACATTTAATTTTCAAAAGGGTGACTATGATTAAATGAGGAAAATGTTTAAAAAGAAGCTAAAAGGATCAGTTGCAAAGATTAGGACTGTAAACCAGGCGTGGATGTTATTTAAAAATACTATTGTGGAAGCCCAGACCAGATGAATTCTACGTATTAACAAAGGTGGAAAGAAGAGGAAACGAGAACCAACATGGTTAAAAAGGTGAAGTGAAAGAGGCTATTGGAGCAAAAAAATCATCCTTCAAAGAATGGAAAAAGGATCTGAATGAAGACAATAAGAAGAGACACATGCACTGGAAAGCAAGATGCAAAGCATTGATAAAGAAAGCTAAGAAAGAATATGAAGAGAAACTTGCAAAAGAAGCAAAAACTCATAATTTATTTTAGGTACATCAGATGCAGAGAGCCTGCGAGGGAATCCATGGGGGCGTTGGATGATCAAGGAGCAAAAGGGGCGCTCAGGGAGAATAAGGCCATAGCAGAGAGACTGAATGAATTCCTCGCTTTGATCTTTACAGCAGAAGATGTAAGAGATCTACCTGAATCGGAAATGGTTTTCAAGGGTGATGATGCAGAGGAGCTGAAACAAATCTCGGTGAATATGGAAGATGTACTAAGCCAATTTAACAAGTTAAAAAATGGTTAATCATCTGGACTGGATGGTATACATCCCAGGGTACTAAAAATACAGACATGAAATTGCTGACCTGCTGTTAGTGATCTGTAATCTGTCACTAAAATCATCTGTGGTATCTGAAGATTGGAAGGTGGCCAATGTTAGGTTGATTTTTAAAAAGGGGTCCAGGGGAAATCTGGGAAATTATAGACCGGTAAGCCTGACTTCAGTGTCAGTCAAAATAGTAGAAACAATTAAAAAAATAAGTAAAATTGTAGAACACATAGACAAACATGATTTAATAGGACAGAGTCAGCATGGGTTCAGTTGAGGGAGATCTTGCCCCACCAATTTGCATGACATCTTTGAAGGTGTGACTAAACAAGTGGATAAAGGTGAGCCAGTTGATTTAGTGTATCTAGATTTTCAGAAAGCTTTTAACAAAGTTCCTCATGAGAGGCGCCTGAGAAAATTAAAGAGTCATGGGATAGGTGGTAAAGTTCAGTTGTGGATTAGGAATTGGTTATCGGATAGTAAAAAGAGGGTAGGCTTAAATGGTCATTTTTCTCAATGAAGAAGAGTAACAATGGAGTGCCGCAGGGATTTGTACTGGGACCGGTGCTATTTCACTTATTTATAAATGATCTGGAAATTGGAACTATGAATGAGGTGATTAAATTTGTAGAAGACACTAACTGTTCAAAGTTGTTAAAACGCATGCAGATTGTGAAAAATTGTAGGCAGACCTTAGGAAATTGGAAGACTGGGCGTCCAAGTAGCAGATGAAGTTTCAAGTTTCAAGTTTATTAGTTTTTAATATACCGACCATCAACAGATATCTGGCCGGTTAACAATAAAATTTAAAAGGAGAGAGAGATAAAATAAAAAATAAATAAATAAATTAAAAAAAAAATTTAAAATAGTTGTCATTTTGGAAATAAATAGTGCGAACATATATGATATCAACAAGACAAACTTGAGAGTGAGGATAATAGGGAAGGATGGGGAAAAGTTACATTTTTAAGAAGAAAAGGAGAAAGTGGGAATGGGGTAAAACGTAGGAACACATGCAAAGTGATACACATTGGGAAGAGTAACCCAAATCACAGTTACCAGATGCTAGGGTCCATTTTGGGGGTTACTGCCCAAGAAAAGGATCTCGATGTAATTGTAGACAATACGATGAAACCTTCCACCCAATGTGTGGCGATAGCCAAAAAAGCAAACAAGATGCTAGGAATTATTTTTAAAAGGGATGGTTACCAAGACTAAGAATGTTATAATGTTTCTGTATCACTCCATATAATGTGAATCTCAGCACCTAGTTTTCTTAATGGAGACTATTCGCATAATCAGTCCGTCCCTGCAAGAAGTTATCTTACAAGTCTACCAGACTCCATTTTAACATCCTTTGTTAAATGTTTTTATAGTTTAAAGATCCTCAGAGGGCCACCTCGCACTCAAATATATTTCATGGTGCGGGGCTTTATGCACCCTTTCGTCACTGGACCTGTCTTTTAAAGTGTGTATAACATACGTTTTTCAATTATGATTAAAGTATAAAGTATACCAAAAGTGTACCAAAAGTACTTAGCTTTTTAATTGACGCTAGTCGGGAGGGTGGAATCATGAATGTCCAACATGTTTCGCCCGTCTGTCTGCCAGGGCTTTATCAAGGCTCCCACTCCCGTTAAGTAACCACATTCACCAACCTCGGCGACGCATAGGGAAGGGGAGGGAGAGATGATCATTGTACATTAAAAAAAAGACCTGAAAATAAGACCTAGTGCCTATTTTGGGCCCAAAATTAATATAAGACTGTCTTATTTTCAGGGAAACATGGTAGCATTAAATTCATTTTTTAGCTGCACTATAAACACTAGTATACAGCTGCCGGGGGCAGAACAGTGCTGTGAATCCCAAACATACTTTTTAGTTACGCAGATAAATGTGTATTTACACATCTAAATGGCTTTGAAACTATCCTCCTATTTACATTTTCAGTGATCTGTTTCATTTTGTTCTCATTGTGATGTATAGTAGGACCATTATTTTGTTTCTGATAAGGAAAGCCATGCTGTTATTCTGCTCAGATATCCTCTAATCAAGCAAAAAGCAGCTCGACCGGGTGTGTGTTCTTTATGTCAATTAAACTCTAAACAGTTGGATACCTATTCCTGCCAAAGTAGCAAGATAATTTATACATTATAGTCTAAACTGTAAAAACTATACTAAAAGTCAGCTAAAAATATTTATAACATCATAAAATACAATGTTAAAATATATGAACTGCAATATGTAACAAAATTATAAATTTGCTTTCCATCATCAGTTATTAAAACCAAAATCTGCACTCAAGCTTCAACGTTTACAACCCTTGTGACATATTAGAATTCAAATCTTAATGATCAATTTGCAATGAACAAGACAGAAGTGAAAGAAATTAAACCAACCATTACATATAACAAGGCCCAATAGGCTCCCATTGCTCTTCTTAATTGCAAAACTCAAATCACATATACACAATAGGCAGTATTAAATATCAATTCACCACCCAGAAGCTCAGCAAATGACAATCATGGAAAATCTGGGGGAAAAAAATCCTAGTATATTAAGGCATAAAAAACATATATAAGAACTCTGCGTAAAAATCTAATAAAATACGTATTCCATATTTAATAGGCCAATTGTTTTCTTATATACCACCAGAATGCAGAAATTCATGGCATGAGTATTTGTTCACATCTCAGTTTTTGATTTGCTATCTTGTATGATTTAATAATTTGTATCAATTTCTATTCATATTCTATCATGCCTAATTTGTTTATACTCTATTATTCAATCAACCTTAACAGTAGACCAAAAGACATATAAGATGCTTGAAGTATTTTATCTCCTGTCGCAAAATATAGTGGGGTCAATACTGAGCCAATCTGTTAACCATATTAATTTAAATGCTGTCATCGGTGCTTAAATGAATGAATATGTTTAGCACCACTATTTTTATAGGCAGTAGTGATGAATCTATGCAAATTATGGCCACTGTGTACCAGCAATATCCATTTAGTTTAGACCTATTTTGATGGCCATTGAGTGGAGGACATTCTGATCGTTCCATTGTTTATTAGTCTCCATTGGCTTCCAATATAAGCAAGGTTCATTTTTAAATTATGTATGCACTTACTCTCAATTTTACAGGGATAGGCCCCCTCAGTACATAACATCTAGCTGATACAATGTACACTCCCTTGGATTTGGTTTAAATTTGCATTTTCCAACCTTTAAGAGAGAGTGATATAAGTCTCTAACTTTATAATTTCAGTATCAAGCAGTTAAATGATAGGGTGAGTTGCCAATTTAAATTAAACAATTATCCAATTATATATTATTCTGGAACACTTTGAAAACATTTTTATTTCAGAAATTTGTATTGAATAAGTCACTCAACCCTCCATTGCCCTAGATACCATAATTAGATAGTGAGCCCACTGGGCCAGATGGGGAAATACTTGGAGTACCTGTTAGAAAAAAAAAGTATACATTACCCTGAACTTCTCTAAGCTAGGGCAGAGTATCAAATGTCAACAAACATAAGAATAATAGTTTTATCCTAAGGTTGTTAATTCTTAGGTATTTCTAGTTTATTTTTGTAAATGCATTGAACTTTTAAAGTATATAAAGGATATTACACAAATATTTTTTATGTAATGCAATGCAATGGTTGCAGTGCCATCTAGAAATAAGGAGATCCTAAATTCTCTAAAGGGAGAACTATTCCAGCAACTGGTAACCAAATTCACAAGGAAGGAAATAGAAACAGAGAAACATTACGGTAGATAAAGGTCAAATGGCCCATCTGCAGATGGGCAGACGTCCAGTCTGCCCATCTGCAACATCCATTATCTCTTCCTCTCCCTAAGAGATCCCATGTGCCTGTCCCATGCTTTCCTGAAATCAGACACAGTCTCAATCTCCACCACCTCTACAAGAAGACTATTCCATGCATCTACCACCTTTTCTATTAAAAAAAAAAAAGTATTTCCTTAGATTACTCCTGAGCCTACCACTTCTTAACTTCATCCTATGCCCTCTAACTCTGGAGTATCCTTTCAATTGAAAAAGACTCGCCTCATGCATATTTATTTCATGTAGGTATCTAAATATCTCTATCATATCTCCCCTCTCCTGCCTTTCCTCCAAAGTATACATATGAGATCTTTCGGTCTGTCTCCATAAGCCTTATGACGTAGACCACTGACCATTTCAGTAGCCTTCCTTTGGACCAATTCCATCCAGTTTATATCTTTTTGAAGGTATGGTCTCCAGAATTGTACACATATTCTAAATGAGATTTCACCAAAGTCTTATACATCAATACCTCCTTTTTCTTACTGGCCATTCCTCTCCCTATGCACCCAAGCATCCTTCTAGCTTTTGACATCACCTTTTTAATCTGTTTGGCCACCTTCAGGTGATACTGGACCATTTATAAAAGTGCATAAAAGGAAGTAGAGCACCTATGATGTAGTAGGCAATCATTTGGCATCCAGTGACCAGCATATGATATGGTTCAGTATTAGGACACAGTAGGAGATGGTTAACTCACACCTCTCAAAAATCTGAATAAAACATTACATGCCTGTTTGTAGAACAGCAGCATCTAGTATGGGAAAGGTTAGTAGAGAATCACACAGGTGTCTAAGTAGTCTAGTGCAGTGATCTCAAATTCAAACCCTTTGCAGGGCCTCAGAAAAAATAGTTAATGTCTTATTAAAGAAATTACAATTTTGCATGAGGTTAAACTCTTTATAGTTTATAAATATTTCCTTTTGGCTAAGTCTTAATAATAATAATATTGTAATCTATAGCTAAAGAGACATATGATCAAGAAACTGTTTTATTTTACTTTTGTGATTATGATAAACATACTGAGGGCCTCAAAATAGTACCTGGTGGGCTGCGAGTTTGAGACCACTGCCCTAGAACATGGTTCTCAAGTACTTAGCAAAAGGTAGTTGGCTTACCTCAGCCAATCAGGATGTCTTGTGGTTACAGTCAAGGCGTATGTTTGGATCACTCCCTCTTCACTAGGGTTACCATATTTTAGTGTGGAAAATCCCAAACATGTGACCCGCCCTATTCTGCCTCCAATCCCACCCTGTTCTGCCCCAGCCACACCCAGTTCCTCCTCCAGTCCCAACTTTTCTTCCTCTCTCCTCCATCCCCATTGGCAACATGTCCCCCTCACTGTCCTTCAAGTTTCAATTTTATTTAAAAATTTTATAAACCGCCCAATCGGCCTTCTAGGAGTGAACATTATGTTAAAAAACATATATGGGATAACTATACATCCTTTAAAACAATAATCATTATTAAAAACATTTAAAAACAAACAGAAACAAAAAAGGGAAGAAGGGTAGAACTACAATTCATCAAGTAAGAAAGAACATACAGGGAAAAAACAAAAGGGAGGGTGTCTAAAAGTAGAATAAAACTATGTAGTCCTAAAGAGGCCATTTAGGTCTCGAAAGCATCAAGAAAAAGAAATGTTTTTAAATCTGTTTTAAAATGGTGAAGAGTTGATTCTTCCCATAAGTGAACCAGAATATTATTCCAAAAAGATGGAGCGTTGTGTGCTAATCTAGTAAGCTTTCCTATATCTGGTAGTGCTGTTCTAGAGACAGATATGTACTTTTTCATTCAGAGTTTTGGAGGATGGGAGGGGGTATAACCACTGGGGGAGTATGTGTGGTGGGTCATTACTTAATCCCTCCAGTGGTCATCTGGTCGGTTCAAGTAACTTTTTGCACTTAGACGCTTTTAAAACAGGTCTAGCTCGGAACATCTAAGTTCTGTCTAGGACATTTGTTGAGAGTAAAGCATAGTAATATAAATGTAATGTGAGCCAAGGAGGACCTAGGCCAAAGCAGGATTTGTTTGTGTAGACTATCTGTAGAGAGATCTATGCTAGCAGTATCCAAATGCCTAGGAGACTGATGGGAATTCTGTATAGGACGCTGGTTTCTGTAGCTGCCTAAGAAGTGGCTGAAAATTGCGTCTGCCTTAAGGAACAGACGCCCAACCCTGCCTAACTTGCCTGATTTTCTAACTGGCGCCCATGTCACAGGCGCCGGTTAGAGAATCGTGCCTAATCTCTGTCCATCAGCTAATCACGACAAGGAAATCCACTTGCCGTAATCAGCTGAGCGTCTGTGGCATGGATTCCTCCCCCCCCCCGAACCTGGCAGGCAGGAGGGATTCCAATTCCTACCGCCGCCACCCCCTGAACCCTCACCTGACACTGTCCGCAGAAGGAGGGATGTCCACTCCCTCCTGCCGCCACCCCTGAACCCCACTCTCCTTCCCAGTATATTCTAGGATGTACTGGGAGTGGCATAAGATTCCCATGGGCAAGATACGAAAGGCCACCCCCATGGCCTTTAGTATCTGGCCATTTTCAGGTGAAACCATGCCCACGCTCAGCCTTGGTTGAGCTTAAGTTTCTCTAGGCACCTCCCTGCAGCCGCAACAGACGCCTATAGCGTAGAAGGCCTGCTGCAGGTTTTGGGTTTTTTTAAGACAGTGTATGTCCCAATTGCCTGGTTAGACAGCAGTAGGATGCCTACTGCTGCCTACAATCAGGACACCGTTTATAGAGATTGCCCCTGAGAGTCTACAGGATTTCTTTGGCAGTTTGGGAGGTGAGAAGTGGGAGTGGATTTCAGGGCTTTGGAGGAAACTTTGTTTCTGTGCTAGAAGGTATGTATGTCTATGGTTTGTATAGACAAAATAAAACATGGCTGAGTGTATAGTTTATAGAATGCAGGAGCACAATATAGCATTAAAGGAGAAGGCAGTATCTAAGACAGTGTTCTTCAACCTTTTTACACCTATGGACCGGCGGAAATAAAATAATTATTTCGTGGACCGGCAAACTACTAAGACTGAAATTTTTTTTTTTAAACCATCGCCGCCCCGTCCCCGCGAGCTCAGTCCCACAAACCATCAGATCCCATCCGCACAAGCCTCAAATAGTTATGATTTTATATTGAACATATTTTATTAAAGTATAAAAAGAAACAATATTCTATACAATTGTCATTTTATAAATACAAATAATACAGGGCAAAGATCAATAAAACCCCTGTCTCCCCCTCCCCTTCACATATATCCCCTCTACTATCAAGAAAACTGAATAAGCCAAATTATTACAGAATGCTACACAAATATCATGCAACAGAATACCACAGTCACACATGACAGGAATGGTGTTAGGGGAGTGGAACTAGGGCAACTGCCCCCTGGTCAGAGAGAGCCCTAAGCCAGCTGGAAGCTAAAGAAGCACTGCCTGGGCTTTGCACTCCCCAGTTATGTCTAGCAAGATACATATTTTCAAATCTGATATATTTGAATCACAAGATAGAAATAAAATTATTTTTTCTACCTTTTGTCGTCTCTGGTTTCTGTTTTCATTGCCTTTTCACTCTCTTCCTGCCAGTGTCTGCCCTAAGAACATAAGAATTGCCACTGCTGGGTGAGACCAGAGGTCCATCATGACCAGCAGTCCGTTTACGCGGCGGCCCTCTGGTCTAAGACCAGCACCCTAACTGAGACTAGCCCTACCAGCGCACGTTCTTGTTCAGCAGGAACTTGTCTAACTTTGTCTTGAATCCTTGGAGGGTGTTTTCCCCTATAACAGCCTTTGGAAGAGCATTCCAGCTTTGTACCACAGATCTTCCTTACGTTTGTACGGAATCTATCCCCTTTCAACTTTAGAGAGTGCCCTCTCGTTTTCCCTGCCTTGCAGAGGGTGAACAACCTGTCCTTAGCTACTAAGTCTATTCCCTTCAGTACCTTGAATGTTTCTATCATGTCCCCTCTCAATCACCTCTGCTCAAGGGAGAAGAGGCCCAGTTTCTCTAATCTTTCGCTGTACGGCAACTCCTCCAGTCCCTTAACCATTTTAGTCGCTCTTCTCTGGACCCTTTCGAGTAGTACCGTGTCCTTCTTCATGTACGGTGATCAGTGCTGGACGCAGTACTCCAGGTGAGGGCATACCATGGCCCAGTACAGCGGCATGATAACCTTCTCTGTCTCTTCAGTTCAGCATCTGCCCCTTCCATTCACTGTCTGTCTTTCCCTGCCATCTCTCCTCCTGCCCCCCCCCCCCAATTTGGTCTAGCATCCATCATCTTCCTTCTATTCCCCTCATGGTCTGGCATCTCTGTCCTTCCCTCCCCCCTGTGGTTTTTTAGCATCTCTCTCTTCTCATTTCCTCCACTCAGATCTGATATCATTCTCTGCTCTCTCTTCCCTTTTCTTCTCTGGTCTTCCTTCTCTATTTTCTGCCTCCATCTAAATTAAATTCTTTCTTACTATTTAGTCCCGTTTCCCTCTTTTCACTGTGTCTACCCACAGCTTGTCACCCTTTTCCCTCACCCCTGCATTATCTTACTATTTTCTTCCCCCTTTATTTATCTCCTCCTTCCATCCAGTATGTGTTCTTTCCCCACTTCCATTCAGCATCTGCTCTCCCCTCTCAACTGACATCCATCTGTCTTCTGCTCTCTCTCCCTTCTTCTCACTTCCATTATCTGTCCCTTTCTCTTTCTCATCTCCTCCATTCCATCATCTTCCCCTTTTCTCTCTCTCACCCCCCATCTTCCATCATCTTCCCCCCTTCCCCTCACCTTTGCGGGTCACTTTCTTTCCCCTGAGGGTGGCTCATGTCAGAGGGGAAGCTTTGGCCGAGCAGAATCGCTTGCAAGGAACAGTGGAACTTACTTGATTGATGTTGATGCTGGGGCCTGTTGCCGTTTGAAGGAAAAAAAAAAAGTGACCTGCAAAGGCGAGAGGAAGGGAAACCTCCAGGACAGCTGCTCTTTGCCCTCCTTCAGCGGCCCAAGAGTCCAGACCAACAGCGGCAGCTCTGTGTACTTTTAACTTTGGCACAGAGCTGCCCCTAAGCAGTAGTTTAGCGCGGTTTCATGAGGCAGCCTCGGGGCCTTTGCTAGGCCGGCCCACATCGCATCATCGAAGCGGGCCGGCCTAGCAAAGACCCCGAGGCTGCCTCATGAAACCGCGCTAAACTACTGCTTAGGGGCAGCTCTGTGCCGAAGTTAAAAGTATACAGAGCTGCCTCTGCTGGTCTGGAGGTGCGGAGACAAGGCAGGAGGCAAACGCGGTGGAAGGCAGGAATCCCGGCACAACGACTGCAACAGGAAGTTGCAAGTCAGCTGACGCCGGCCTTTCGTTGCGGCGGGGACCGAATCCTTTGCGGACCGGCAAGATTTTTTTGCGGACCCGCACCAGTCTGCGGACCGGCGGTTGAAGAACTGTGATCTAAGATAATAAAACCTTAAGCGTGCATGAGCACTCCCATCTGCATGTTCCATTTTCCGTGAGCTATAGGGCCCCGCGGGCAAGAGTGCGCATGCGCGCTTCTACTCCCTCCCTCCCTGTAACTTCGCCGCCGTTGTGGCTCCCTCCCCCCCGTGCACCCTTTCCCGGCGCACACAAGAATCTCTCTCTCTCTCTCCCCCGAAGTGGATGTCGGCTGCGGCAGCTGTCGGCAGCTACAGGCCGCGGCAGCCGAGCCCGGAGCCAGTGTAGATGGCTGAAGCCCGGCTGGAGGAGGACGAGGAGGAGCTGCGAGAGCTCCGCAGAGGCAGGAGGTGATGGATTCGGTGGAGGGAGTGGGAGAAGGGAGAGATGTTGGACTCAAGTGAGGAAAGGAGAGAGAGACAGAGACAGATGGATGAGAAGGACAGAGAGGCTACTAGGGGGACCAGGAGAGATAGTAGGGGATAGGGAGAGATAGACTTCAGGGAGTGTGAAGGGGGCAGGAGAGAGAGATGGTCTTGGGGAAGGACAGAGGGGAACAGGAAAGGGAAAAATAGCAAAAGGGGTGAAACAAGGTCAGAGAGAGATGGTAGAGGGTGTGAAAGGGGGAAAGGGAGAGATGGAAATGGTAGGACCACTACTGCTTCGGGGCACTGAGGGAGGAAACGTTGGTACGTCAGGGCTGCTGCTGCCGCCTTGGGTAAGTAAAGACCCTGTCAGGTGATAAATGCAATGGAGGATCTATAATGGGCAAAAGGGTACAAAGGAAATGGTGAAAGGTGAGGTGGTGGGACTGGGCTCAGTGGGAGGCAGTGCATGATAGAGGTGGGGCATGGGTGGGGTCAGAATCAGGGTCAGGGTATAGGTGGGACTCTTCTAGCACCCGTTACTGTAATGAATGTAACAGGCTAAAACACTAGTATTTAATAAGCAGATAGCAGAGAAGCAGTTGTCACAAACATCCCTCTGAGCGGAGGTCAGTCTCAAGTTGCTCAATAGAGCTGATCTGGTCAGCTATTGTGCACCAGATCTTCCTGTATGCTCTAGGGGCAAAACCAGCGCAGGAAGGATTGATTTAGTAAAGGCATCCTTTGTGGATGTCAGGAGGTTGGGTGAACACAGAGTCGAAGGGTTGTAGTGTACTGATTGTTTTAGTGAGGTCATCGTGAGAGAATGGCTCAAAGTGACTTAGGGTTTCAGATCTTGATTCTCTATCTGGGTAGGGGTCGTTTTGGCTGTGAGCATATAAGGTTGATTTTGGAAGAAAATGGAGAGGGTTTCACTGTCTAGGTTGTCTAGGCAATTTAACAGTGCAATTGAGACAGAAAACAAATATATTTATCAAGCAGATAACAGGAAAGAAATATATTTACCATGCTAACTGCACTAATGAGGTTTAAGCAGGAGCAGGATTTGTTTGTGTAGACCAGTGTTTTTCAACCTTTTTACACCCGTAGGCCGGCAGAAATAAAAGAATTATTTTGTGGACCGGCAAACTACTAAGACTGAAATTTAAAAAACCCATTTCCGCTCTGTCTCTGCGAGCTCGGTCCCCGCAAATTAAACGTAAACCGACAACAAGCGAAACAAAGCACTACACTCAATAGAAGGAACTAATTTTCTTTTACTTTTTTTTTAAATTAGAAAGCTGAAAGATCCCAGGGCAATTGAAATTACGACCTCAGCAGTACTAACGGGGACATACGACACATGCTTTCCTCTCAGTGACCGCTTTTTTTTTTTTTTTTTTTTAATGACATTCAACGCTCTGCCCAACCTGCCAAAGTGGGACATACCATTTCCCGGAGATGGGAAGTGATCAGAGCCATGGACGCATTTAGGAAGAGAAGAGAAACGTCTACCAAATGCATCTAAGCTCTTGCACGAGCAGCCCGAGCCGCAGCAACTAACTGCCATGTACGGAGGCGCTTGGTAACCATGCGGTTACCGCCTCCAGGGCAGACTGGGGTGGGGGAAGGGAGAGAGCGAGGGGTGGCAACAACCGAACCTTCCAGAAGAATGTCCCCTCATAGCACACTCACCACAAACACCCAAAATGAGTCTTCTTCACTCCGGCCGAGTTGCAAGTCCCACCGGTGGTCGCCATCTTGGCTGACTGACGTACCCGACATTCAATTCTTCAAACCTCAACGTGTATAACGTCATAGCTACGAAATGCCGGGAGGAGGAGAAGGCATGGCAAGAACAGGCTCACCTGCCCCCTCCCCTCTACCTTGACTGGCTGACAGGCTAGGCAGATGCTGCGCTTAAGTAAGTGTGTAGCTCCTTCTAGATTCAAAGTTCAAAAGACTGGGAAGGGGAGGAGGAGGCGTGGCAAGAACAGGCTCACCTGCCTCTCTCCTCAACTGTAATTGGTTGATAGAATTGACAGACAGTGCATGTTTGTAAGAGTTTAGCACTTAAATGAACAGCTAGTGTAAAGCTCGGGGACACGCCAGATACTACTTAACTAATCTGATCTCGCCAGCCCTGTGCGGACCGGCAGGAAATTTCTGCGGACCGGCACCGGTCCACGGATCGGCGGTTGAAGAACACTGGTGTAGTATATCTGTAGAGAGATCTTTGCTGGCAGTGTCCAAATGCCTAAAAGACAGAGTCAACAGGATTTCTCTGGCAGTTTGGAAGGTGAGAAGTAGGCGTGGGGATTCAGGGCTTTAGAGGAAACTGTTATACCAGTGTATTTCTACTAAGACACGCTCACTGTAAAATTAACATATCTGTATTTAAGGCCTTTTCTTTTCCTTTTTATGTATGAGTGATTCTTTGAAGGTTTCAGTACAAGATCCTTTATCTGAAATCCTTGGGACCAGGCATATTTCAGTTTTTGGAACTTTTCAGATTTTGGAATGGTAATGTTAAGACAAAAAAAGACAGATCATAAGACTACAAAATTGTCACCAGAATTTTTTTAAAAAAGGCAAACATTAAACATATCAAGCACCTCAAAACTTCAAGCACTTCAGACACAAACATGTTCCAAACTATGGTATTGTAGCAATACCTTCAAGCATAAAAGAAGTGTCATATTTCGGTTTCTGGAGCTTTTCAGTTTTCAGAATTTTAGATAAAGGATCTTGTACTTGTAATACCTACTAAAACCTAAAAAGAAAAGCTCTGAAAAACAAATAAGTTAATTTTGCAATAAGAATGTTGTCGTGTCTTGGACTCGTCCTGCAATTTGCCATCTGCCTGGAAAACGCAAGCCGAGTGAATTGGTCACTCGGATCGCCATTAGTTACTTCCAGTCTCCACCAGTCGCACAGCTCACTACCAGTCATGGTGGAGCACTCCTGTCCCTCCTGGACTCTCCGGTCATTCCAAGCTCTTCCGGTCGCTACCATTTATACAGTTCATTACTGGTCACAACCAGTGAAGTTGGAGCACTATGATCCCTCCTGGACTCTCCAGTCATTCCAAGCTCTACCAATCACTACCGGCTACAGAGTTCAAGTCAAGTAGCCAGTCAAGTTGGACTTACTGAGGATTAGGTGAGATGCCAGCTAGAGAATGACACGGTGACTGTTACCTGTGGCTAGCTGCGGGTAACCTGCAGGAATGGGGGGAAAAAAATCAACTGGTTGTCGCGGTTATGGGAACAAGTCCATTCCCCGCTCCGTGGAGCGGTAAATGGCCTTGTCCCCATAGTAAAGGATCTGCCATGAGTTGCCTCCCTTCCTACCCCTCTGGGTCAGCAGCCTTCCTCGCGATTGTGGGTGCAGCAGCAGTCCCTCCCTCACGAGTCCAGCAGCCACTTTCCCTCCCTATCACAGGTCCAACAGTCCCTCACCCTCGTACCCTCCCTCCTGATTGTGGGCGGCAAAAAACCCCAAAACAACAAATCTGTGAAGCTCGTGGGTCGGTCCCTTCACACTTTCCGGGGCATGCCTACCAGCCTCTTAGAAGCTTCCTGCACGCAGGGCTGCTCCGACCGGAACCTTCCTGCCTCCGTCTGATGCAATTGGTGTGGTGTACAGTTGAGTTCAGTAGATTTTGGGTGGGTTTTGAAACAGCTCATCATACACCATAAGAGGATTATGGTGAAATGTGTACTTAGACCTTTTATGTGAGTTCATTACAGTGCCCCCCCTATGGTGCCTCACTGCTCTGCTTGGATGTCTGTGTTGCCAGTCTAGTACAAATGCATCCTCCTACATCCAGACTTGACATGTGTGAGTTTTTCATTTGGATGTGGGTTTTTTTTTTTTTCAAATATGGTTCAAAATGACTGACACACAGGTCCATATTCTATAAACGGTGCTTTAAGTTAGGCACCTAAGTCCAAAATGCTGTTTAAAAGCAGACTTTAAAAATCAGCACCAGAATCACGCCTTCAGAGGTGCTTTATGATACCTAACATCACTGTAGGCATGGCTAATGCTGGAAGAGGCATTAGGCATCATAAAGTGCCTCCGTAGGTGTGAGTCATGTAAAAGGTAGGCATCAGAAATGTAGGCCCTGAAAACCCTGGCCTACATTTCTGGCACCTACCTTTCCTGAAGGCATGATTCAATAAATGGCACTGTCATGTGACTGTTGGCTTTTAAGGTGGCTGCCAACAACAGCGCCATTTATAGAATTTGGGCCACAGAGGACAGATGCACAGAGCACAAACACATTCATTTTCAAAAAAACAAGATGGATATTTTTTGTGCATCTTTCGCAAAACATCTAAACTCAGATTTAGACATCATATTGAAAATGACCCTCCACATCTAGCATTCATCCTCAACCCAATTCTCTGGTCACCCAATTGGCACTATTTTCCTTTGGTAAAATCATTTTGCCTCTGACCTTGCAACCTGTTGGATTCTAGGAAGTTTACTATCCTTTCCTTCAGAAGAGCCTCTATTACTTTTCCAACCAATGAAGTGAAATTTACCAGCCAGTACTTTCCCACTTCTTCTCTGTCATCACTTTTGTGAAAAGGGACCACATCTGCTTTTCTTCAGTTCCTTGCAACCTCTCCCACCTCCAAGGAATTGTTAAAGAAATCTTTAAGAGGACCAGCCACAATATCTCTGATCTCCTTCAATACCCTGGATGGATCTTGTTTGGTGCCATAGCTTTGTTCACTGTCAACTTTCTTCCATAAATGATGCAAAATCTACTCAATTCCCAGTATATACCTTTGTCAACAACCAAGGTCCTTCTCCAGGATTTTATTTCATGAACATAGACGTATTTATTTAGCATGTCCATCATCACTTTCATCACTCTCCACATAGAATTTCTCAGCATCTTTCTATCTCACAATTCTATTTATAGCCTTGCTCCTTTCTCCAATATACCTGAAAAAGTCTTGTTGCTTCTTTTTTACCTCTCTAGTCCTATTTTTCTTCCACCAATGCTTCTTCCAGTCATATTTCTTTGAGTATTATCTAGTATTCTTTTCTATATTCTTCTTGCATTCTGTATTTCATGAACACCACCTCTATAGCCTTTATTTTTTTTCAGCTACTTTTTTGGAGAATGATATACCGTATTTTCTCGCATATAACGCGCGCGTTATACGTGTTTTTACAAACCGCGCATAACCTTGCGCGTTATACCGTTAGCGCGTTGTACAAAATTTTTTTACATAGTTCCCCCCTGACGTACGATTCACCCCCCCCCCCCCCGCAGGACCGCTCGCACCCCCACCCCGAAGGACCGCTCGCATGCACTCCCACCCGCACCCCCACCCTGAAGGACCGCTTGCACCCCCACAGCCTCCCGACCCCCCCCCCCATCATGTAGAAGCTCCTACCGGTGTCCTGCTGCTTCCTCTTGGCGGTCCCGGCCCTTCTGTGAGCCCTGCGCCTGCACTGCTTCCTCTTCCGGCGGTTCGCCCTTTCTCTAACGTCAAGCCCTCTTACCCCGCTGACTCCCCGACACGATCGGGTCAAGAGGGAGCTCAAGCCCTCTTGCCCCAGCCAACTGCGGCACCCTCGACACGATCGGGGCAAGAGGAAGCTCAAGCCCTCTTGCCCCCCCCACCCCCGACACGATCGGGGCAAAAGGGAGCCCAAGCCCTCTTGCCCCGCCGACTCCCCAACTCCCCAACAATATCGGGCCAGGAGGGAGCCCAAACCCTCCTGGCCACGGCGACCCCCTACCCCCACCCCGCACTACAGGTTGGGCCCATGTGCCTCAGGCCCTGCCCCCAGGAGGGACCTAAGGCTCCCGGGCCTATTCTGATTGGCCCAGGCGCCTTAGACCCCACCAGTAGGCGGAGCTTTGGGACGGATGGGCCAATCCGGCCTCATTCCGTCGTTTACTGCCTGCCGAACAGGCAGGTTTGGCTCCCGTCTGTCTGGCCAACTACACAAAGGTACGGGGAAGGGGGGTGGGGGTGTCGTGGGGGTCGGCCAGGGGGGTCGCGGGTCGGCTGGGGGGGCGGGTCGGAGGTTCTTGGGGGGGCGGTCGTTGGGGGGAGGAGGGGTTTGCGTCGAGGGCAGGAGGGCCTGGGATCCCTCCTGCCCGTAATGTAGTGCGGGGTGGGGGTAGGGGGTCGCCGTGGCCAGGAGGGTTTGGGCTCCCTCCTGGCCTGATATTGTCGGGGAATTGGGGAGTCGGCGGGGCAAGAGGGCTTGGGCTCCCTTTTGCCCCGATTGTGTCGGGAGGGCAAGAGGGCTTGAGCTCCCTCTTGCCCCGATCGTGTCGGGGGTGCCGCGGTTGGCTGGGGCAAGAGGGCTTGAGCTCCCTCTTGCCCCGATCGTGTCGGGGAGTCGGCGGGGCAAGAGGGCTTGACGTTAGAGAAAGGGTGAACCGCTGGAAGAGGAAGCAGCGCAGGCGCAGGGCTCACGGAAGGGCCGGGACCGCCAAGAGAAAGCAGCAGGACACCGGTAGGAGCTTCTACATGATGGGGGGGGGGCGGGAGGCTGTGGGGGGGCGAGCGGTCCTTCAGGGTGGGGGTGCGGGTGGGAGTGCGTGCGAGCGGTCCTTCGGGGTGGGGGTGCGAGCGGGTCCTGTGGGGGGGTGGTGAATCGGACATCGGGGGGGGCATCAGGCTTTCAGGGTGGGGACAGGACTTCAAGGGGGAGAGGAGAGTCGGGGCGGGTGAAAGGAGAGTCGGGGTGGCCAGAGGAGAGTCGGGGCAGGCGAAAGGAGAGTCGGGCAGCATGCGCGGTATACGGGTGTGCACGGTATATAAAAATTTCTGTACATAAATTTGTGTTTTCCGCGTGCTATATCCGTGTGTGCGTTTTACACGGGTGCGTGTTATCTACGTGAAAATACGGTAAATTTCCCTATTCTTTTGCTTTTGGGGCCATTTTATAAGATTGGCATTCCTATGCTGCCACACAGAGGAACGTATCTCATTTTCCTCTGTTCATAATTTGGAAATTTTTGTTTGTAAACTGAAATTTCCTGCTGGATGTTTCCAGTACATGGATGTTCATCTCACTTGTATTTTACATACAATACATATGAGATGGATGTCCATTGGTGATGTTTTGACTTGGATAACCTTCCTAAATGTACTTATTTTAAAATTTAAACACTGCCTAAACCTAGGTGGTTTACAAAAAAGACATACATAATATTACAACAATACAAGGACAAAACACATTAATTGGATGATTTAACAGAAAGAATAACCTATTCTAACTTTCTAAAGTGAAACAAAATATTATGAATATGCACAGAGCAAATTTTTCAATTTGCTTTTTTGTTTATTTAAGCTTTTATTCTGTGATTTTCAGATTTTTTTTCAATGTTACATGTATTTGTTTTAATGAAAAAAATGCATGAAACAACTTTTAATGCATGCTAGTCAACTTTAACGTGTTAATTTATAGATAAGTGTTGAAGATAAAGAGTCATGGATTTGATATACAGTAAAACACTGGATTGCAAGTACAGTAGTACCTTGGATTACGAGTACAATCCGTTCCAGGAGCATGCTCGTAATCCAAAATGCTCGTTTATCAAAGCGAGTTTCCCCATAGGAAATAATGGAAACTTGCTTTGATGCGTTCCACCCCCCGAGAACCGGCATTGCTCCCCTCGAAGGCCCCCCCCTGCGATCAGGCACCCCCCCTTGCGATCCGGCACCCCCCCTGCCTCGAACCGGCACACCCCCCGCCACGATCCGACCCTCCCGACACGATTGGGCACCCCCCGACACGATCCGACCCCCCGACACGATTGGGCACCCCCCTGACACGATCCAACCCCCCCGACACGATTGGGCACCCCCCTGACACGATTCGACATACCACCCGACACAATTGGGCACCCCCCCGCCGCTTCATACCCTCATCTGGATACTCTTGAAGATCGGCCGCCTCGTCTGCTGGGCCTTGAGCATCTGAGCATGCTCAAGGCCTGCGAGTTCACGTTTCCGAGGCACCGATTTTGCAAATGTTTTGCTCGTCTTGCAAAACACTCGCAAACCGGTGCACTCGTAAACCGAGGTACCACTGTAACTTGGTATTCAAGTGTTTTGCAAGACAAGCAAAACATTTTATTAAATTTTAACTTGATAAACAAGCAATGTCTTGCAATACAAGTACATACAGTATACATGCGTCACATCATCACAACTGAGCTGATGGTTCTCTCTCTCTGACGCTGTGGGAGTGTAATGACTGTTCTAAATGAGCGAGGTCTTGCAATACAAGTACATACAGTGTTTTGTATTAAAGCTTTTGGATTGTGGAATGAATCGTCTGAGTTTCCATTATTTCTTATGGGGAAATTTGTTTTGATATACGAGTGTTTTGGATTACAAGTATGGTTTCAAAATGAATTATGCTCGCAAACCAAGGTTTTACTGTATTGCCTTTCTATGATACAACCAAAGTGGTTTACATTTATTATTACATGCAGGTCCTTTATCCCTAGTGGGATCACAATCTAAATTTTCCTTGGCATGCACTAATTTGTTTAAGACACGCTAACAAACTGAATGCATACTAACAAATTATGCATCCTTTCAAAATGTAATAAGCTTAGGGTTAAAAGAATCTCTGTACCAGAATTAATAATGTGACCTACCTGTTTTTACCAGTAATCTGCTCCAGTTTTCTTGCCAGTGTCTGGCATTCTTCTTTTAATTTGGCTATAAATGTATTCTGGGATGTCAACAGTGAGTCCAGCTCACCTACTGAAAACAGATATAACAGAGATACATTTAGAAACAAATTTTCATTTCTAGCTTTGCTATAAAAATGACCTTCCTTAAAATAGCTCCTATCATATTATCTGAACATTGAGACAGCAGATTAATTTTTTTCCCCATCTAATTCTATCCTTTACCTTTCATTCAACTTAAATTTCCATAATTTTTAGGATTTTTCTGCCTTTTTAAAAAACTTAATCTACCCTTTCCTCAGTATACAATATGTTCATAAATTATGGACAGCCATTTAAATGTCAGCAGATTAACCTCTGAAATAATAACAATGACCCTATGAATCAGACCAATAGACCAGTATAAAGCCTCTGTGCCTTGAATATTGGCACTTAATCACATAAGTGTCGACTCTGCCCCCGGACTACCCACATCAAAGCTGGCTTTCAGTTTAGCAGTTAGTGTTATTTAGTAGCACTAACCACTTAAATGCTGCTGGATATCAGTGAGCATGGGTGAGAAGTCCCAACATCGGCCACTGAAGGCGCATCACCAACTTCAACATTACAGCAGCAGTACAAGGTGGAGGGGAGCTGCTTGGGCACCAAATTTCTTTGGCTGCTAGGGCTTTGGCATCCCTGCCAGCCATTTAATGGGGTGCTGCAGGTGCTGCATGGCCTCAATGGGGGAATGTCCTTAAGGAACCCCTGCCTTGTACTACCCACTCTTTCACATTCCCCTATGAGGAAAAGCTAAAGACTTGGGGCTCTTTATCATAGAGAAGAGATGGGGTGATATGATAAAGATCTTGAAAATCATGAGTGGAGTGGAATGGTTAGACATAAATCACTTATTTGCTGTTTTCACATGTACAAAAATTAGGGAGAATGAAATGAAGTTTATATTAGGTAGCACACTTAGAACAAATGAGAGAAAATATTCCTTCATTTCATACATAATTAAGCTCTGGAATTTCTTGTCAAAAAATGTGGTAAAAGATAGCGGGGTTTAAAAAAAGCTTTGGATTAATTCCTAAAAGAAAAGTCCATAAAACATTATTAAGTGGACTTAGATTTCCCACTGCTTATCCTAGGAATAAACAATTTCCCATAGGACTCTTTTGGGATCACCAGATATTTGTTACCTGGACTAGACATAGTTGGAAACAGGATAATGCATTTGAAAGATCTTTGATCTGTCCCAGTAGGGTAATACTTATGTACCTATGCCAATAAGAGTGAATTTTGGTCTAAAATTTTACAACATATTCAGTTAAGAAAAAGTGCAGAGCTATGTCTTTAGGATGTATACTTTTGAGGGCAGGGTAAGAAAATGATCTCCATCAACTAGAGAAAGACCTTCAGGTAATAATATGTGATATCATCAAGATAATAAAAGAGTTTGACAAAATGCCAAAAAGACATTAAAGTGTAAAGAAAAAATTATAACCAGTAAAAACAAAAGGAATAAAGCCTTACCTAGAATATTGTGCTTAGTTCTTGAAACTGTACTACTACAATCATACAGACTAGCTACAGTCATCCTGTAAAAGGCTATCACACAGTTCCTCATAGCCCTTCTCCCTCACGCTCCTGACTTAGCATATCCAAAAACCCATCAATAAACACAATACACTATGACCTAAGTTCAAAGAGATAGCCTATTTCCTCTCTGTCCTCGGAATCACTAACTGCACCCATGCGGCCTGAAGCCCCCCCAATTTGAAATGTTGGGTAATCGAGAAATTGCCTTTCACCCAGAGAAGAGGAGACATCAGAAGAGTGTTGTGGCAGAAGGAGCAACAGTGGATCAATCGATTACAGACTTTGGAACCGTTGGGTCTAAATACAGTTTATGAATGGCAACCTTTTTTCTGAAATTGAGCATTATCATTCAACTTTTCATTTTGTGATCATTTGGTGGTTTTGTTATATGCCGTTGTTTAGCCTATCACGCATCACGTTTTGTGATGACGTCATGACGCCCGGTTCGTTTTGTTTTTATTTGAACCGGGCGCGTCTCACAGTCCCAGCACCATTTTGAGAGGAGCCGGCTTCACTACCATTGGATTGTAAGAAGCAAGGAGACATTTGAAGATGGCATATATCCCCTGAAGTAGCCCTTTCCAGGCGAAACAGAAAGTCTTTTCTGTCGGGATTAGGAGTTGAAAGCCTCTTTTGAAATTTCACACCTTCAGATGAGTGTATTCTTTCCTTAATTGTGATTTTGTGCTCCATGCCTCCAGAAACTACTTACATAAGTGAAACTGAGCTGTAGCCCTCGCTATTAATTTAGTTAAGTTTGGGATTCTGGTCTTCAGTGTTTGACACGAAAATTCTAAAAAAGCTTTTGAAAAAATAAGACTTTGTATGAATGGAAACGAGTGATTTAATTACTTATATATATGTATGCAGAGTTTTTTTATAAACCCGTGATGATGTGTTGAGGGCTGGGTACTTGTGTAGTCCCAACCTCCCACAATTGAGGTTTATTTTTCTCCGTTTGATTATGATTTTTCATATAGTTTACGTTATGTCAGCACTTTTTGTATACATGGCCTGAATGTGTCCCTGCTATTAACTACATTCTACAATACGACTTTCATCGTTAAACATCAACAACATGCTAACAAATGAACAGACCAGTATATTTTCCTCAATCCAAACCCACCTACCCCATCCTTCCCTCCTCCAGAAGACATGCCACTTCACATTGTTGCTTCACAACACAACTTTCTAGTCCACAATAATGGTTAGTTCAAAACTCCACTACAAACTTTTGATGTCAGGGTATTATAAAATGGTAACCAGCATTGACAATAAAACATTCCTCTCTGGGAGTCTAAGTTTACAATAGTTTGATATAAAAAAGCCAGTAGTATCATCAAAGCTCACCAGTGAGATAGCGAAGGCAGATTTGGAATTAACCAGCATTGCAATATGCTTTTCCTGCCCATCAATACAATACATTTAATAAATGCCTTACTAGCTGGATGGGCCAAATGCACTGCACGTTTAGTGTAAACACGAGACTGGGATGTAAACGCCAGGTACAATTCCAAATCCTGGCTATATGAGAGAACACAGTTATCCAAAATGAGAAAATCTGCGGACACTCCCAAAACATATGACCCAAAGTAGTGTGCAACATTGCACATTTGATACATTGGTCTGTCAGGCATAAATGTTCTTGAAATGCTCTACTCAGAGCAAAATAGGCTCATAGTATAAACTTATAATTTCTCTCTTTTTCTATGGCCTGTGAAGGGAGTGCCCCACCTCACCACAGACCTATTTTGAGCATCTCTTCTGTGACAGAAACTTTTAAGTCTTGAGTCCATCTGTAAGCCAACACAGTACAGTTTAACTCCCCGTTGAGTTTTTGCAAAAATTTGTGGTGAAACCTCAATGGTATTTGAATCTGTGCTGTTAAACATAAGGCTTCAGGTAGTTTCTCTTCCTCTGCCAAAGCTTGTGCAGACAAGGATGGCACATAATAACTAAGTTGCAAGTAAGAAAACCAATCTCCGGGTGATAAGTCATATTCCACTTTTAGAGCACTTTTAGATAAGTCATATTCCACTTTTAGAGCAATTTCCCTTGTTGTGATACTACATGAGCTATGTACTTTAAGCTCTTGTAGGTCCAGCCCCGAAAAGAGGCTTGATGCATACCTGGAATAAAATCACCATTACCTACAATGGGTAGACATGGGGTTATAGTACAAGATATTTGCTACAATTTACATAATCGTTTCCAAGTAAATCTCTTGGCTGGCATGAAGACTTCGACCCCTGCCAGCTGTAACTGAACTTTCTTTTAGCACTAATCCTTCATTTTATATACCGCATCATTCCTGAAAAAGAAGGCTCGATATGGTTTACATTAAGACTTTGCACAGTATATTACTTTTTTTAAAATTGTATGAATTATACTATTTAAAAAAAACTACCGTATTTTCACGCATATAACGCGCGCGTTATACGCGTTTTTACCTACCGCGCATACCCCTCGCGCGTTATATGCGTGAGCGCGGTATACGAAAGTTTTAAAACATAGTTCCCACCCCGCCCGACGCCCGATTCACCCCCCCAGCAGGACCACTCGCACCCCCCCCCCGAACGACCACTCGCACGCGCTCCCACCCGCACCCGCATCCACGATCGGAGCAAGAGGGAGCCCAAGCCCTCTTGCCCGGCCGACTCCCCGACGTCCGATACATCCCCCCCCCCCGGCAGGACCACTCGCACCCCCACCCCGAAGGACCGCCGACTTCCCGACAATATCGGGCCAGAAGGGAGCCCAAACCCTCCTGGCCACGGCGACCCCCTAACCCCACCCCGCACTACATTACGGGCAGGAGGGATCCCAGGCCCTCCTGCCCTCGACGCAAACCCCCCTCCCCCCCAACGACCGTCCCCCCCCCAAGAACCTCCGACCGCCCCCCCAGCCGCCCCGCGCCCCCCCTGGCCGACCCCCACGACCCCCCCCACCCCCCTTCCCCGTACCTTTGGAAGTTGGCCGGACAGACGGAGCCAACCCGCCTGTCCGGCAGGCAGCCAACGAAGGAATGAGGCCGGATTGGCCCATCCGTCCTAAAGCTCCGCCTACTGGTGGGGCCTAAGGCGCGTGGGCCAATCAGAATAGGCCCTGGAGCCTTAGGTCCCACCTGGGGGCGCGGCCTGAGGCACATGGTCGGGTTGGGCCCATGTGCCTCAGGCCGCGCCCCCAGGTGGGACCTAAGGCTCCAGGGCCTATTCTGATTGGCCCACGCGCCTTAGGCCCCACCAGTAGGCGGAGCTTTAGGACGGATGGGCCAATCCGGCCTCATTCCTTCGTTGGCTGCCTGCCGGACAGGCGGGTTTGGCTCCCGTCTGTCCGGCCAACTACCAAAGGTACGGGGAAGGGGGGTGGGGGGGTCGTGGGGGTCGCCAGGGGGGTCGCGGGTCGGCTGGGGGGGCGGTCGGAGGTTCTTGGGGGGGGCGGTCGTTGGGGGGGAGGGGGGTTTGCGTCGAGGGCAGGAGGGCCTGGGATCCCTCCTGCCCGTAATGTAGTGCGGGGTGGGGTTAGGGGGTCGCCGTGGCCAGGAGGGTTTGGGCTCCCTTCTGGCCCAACTACCAAAGGTACGGGGAAGGGGGGTGGGGGCGTCGTGGGGGTCGCCAGGGGGGTCGCGGGTCGGCTGGGGGGGCGGTCGGAGGTTCTTGGGGGGGGCGGTCGTTGGGGGGGAGGGGGGTTTGCGTCGAGGGCAGGAGGGCCTGGGATCCCTCCTGCCCGTAATGTAGTGCGGGGTGGGGGTAGGGGGTCGCCCTGGCCAGGAGGGTTTGGGCTCCCTCCTGGCCCGATATTGTCGGGGAGTCGGCGGTCCTTCGGGGTGGGGGTGCGAATGGTCCTGCCGGGGGGGGGGGGGGAGATGAATCGGACATCGGGGGGGGGGGGGTGAACGGAGAGTCGGGACAGCGCACGGAGAGGCGGGGCAGTGCACGGAAGTCAGGGGGGTGAACGGAGAGTCGGGACAGCGCACGGAAAGTCAGGGCAGTGCACGGAAGTCAGGGGGGGGTGAAGGGAGAGTCGGGACAGCGCACGGAAAGTCAGGGCAGTGCATGGAAGGCAGGGGGGGGTGAACGGAGAGTCGGGACAGCGCACGGAGAGGCGGGGCAGTGCACGGAAGTCAGGGGGGGGTGAACGGAGAGTCGGGGACAGCGCACGGAGAGGCGGGGCAGTGCACGGAAGTCAGGGGGGGTGAACGGAGAGTCGGGACAGCGCACGGAAAGTCAGGGCAGTGCACGGAAGTCAGGGGGGGTGAACGGAGAGTCGGGACAGCGCACGGAGAGGCGGGGCAGTGCACGGAAGTCAGGGGGGGTGAACGGAGAGTCGGGACAGCGCACGGAGAGGCGGGGCAGTGCACGGAAGTCAGGGGGGGGTGAACGGAGAGTCGGGACAGCGCACGGAGAGGCGGGGCAGTGCACGGAAGTCAGGGGGGTGAACGGAGAGTCGGGACAGCGCACGGAGAGGCGGGGCAGTGCACGGAAGTCAGGGGGGTGAACGGAGAGTCGGGCAGCATGCGCGGTATAATCGTGAGCGCGTTATACCAAAGTTTTTGTGCTTATCATCGTGATTTCTGCGCGCTATACACGTGTGCGCGTTTTATACGGGTGCGTGTTATTTGCGTGAAAATACGGTAATACAAAATAGCAGAAAAAAAAGTCTTTAATTTTTTTTTTCCCCCCCAAAAGATAGGTAGTGCATGACTGCAGACTGGTGGGTAATTCATTCTGATTTGCTTCTGAAGATTTTGTCTGCGTAGCTTGGGAAGAAACATACAACCCTGCAGGGTGTCAAAGAGAAAGCTCAGATACTTCATGGTTTGTGAAGGCATCAACTAGCTCATCTTCAAGTTGACAATCCCACCCAAGCGTCGAGGAAGAGACACCATCATCTCCACCACTTGCTCGCATTCCTGCCGAGACGGAGTCATCCAAGTAAGGATGGACCTAGACACCCTGTCTATGGAGAAAGGCCACTACAACTAACATCACCTTGGTGAAAGTGTGGGGCACTGTCATGAACCCACAAAACAGAGGTGCAAACTGGAAATGTTGTTGCAGAACATGGAAACGCAGACACCTGCAATGCTCTTTGTAGATTGGAATATGGAGGTAAGCCTCTGTGAGATCCAAGGACGCCAGAAGCACCCCGGGAGAGACAGCAGCTATGACCGAGCGCACGATTTCTGTTCAGAAATGAGGAATACGCAAAAAGTAATTGACTGACTTGAGGTCCAAAATGTGTCTCCAGTCTTTCGAGTCGTACATGGACATGATGAAGTATAAGGAGTATCTGCTTAAACCCGATTTTTTTTCCGGAACGGGCTCTAACGCTTGGATGTCCAAGAGACGCGGCAGGATAGCGAGGACCATTGACAACTTTTCCAGACGACCTGATTGAAAGTCCAGAAACAATTCCAGAGTCAGGCAAAAGAAGTGCAACTGGTGCCTCTCCCGAATGATGTCCAGCACCCATTGATCCAAGGATATGCAAGTCCATTCCTAGTAAAACTGAGAAAGTCGGTCCCCAATATAAGGGAGCTCCGCCTGACCTCTAGCGTCATTGGTGCTTTTTAGAGGCAGCAGCAGAATGTGATCTGGACACCTAAGGATGTCTTGAATTGAGAGTGTTGTAACAGGGACAGTATCCCTGAGAATATCATTGGGTGTAAGAGCCCAAGGATCCCTGACGAGACCTGCAGAAGGAACAAAAAGTACCACAGTTTCCTCCTGAAGTCCAGTGAGACATTCACAGGGAAAGACCTAGGGCGGCGATCAGCAATACCAGCCATGAGGTCATCCAGATCTTTCCCAAAAAAAGCTTAAAGTGGCCTTGGAAGCAGAGTCCCCAGCCCAAGGGCAGATCCAAAGAGTCCAGCATGCCGACACCACATAAGCTGAGAAGTTACTGAGAACTCTGATGACATCATAAAAGGCTTCTTCTACATAATCCATACTTTCAATCACCAGGTGGGGACAGGCATCCTCCTTCACAGAGGGTACACGGCACAATCTCGAGTGACAAGCACGTGCCACAGCCTTGATAACTGAAGAAGCCACCTCAGAAAGCTTTTTCATGATAATGTGCTTGTTGCGATCCTGGGAGTCTTTAAGCATTACACCCCCATCACTAGGGAGGGCCATTCACCAGGTAACCTGCGCTACGGCGGAATCCACCTTGGGTTGCTCAAAACTGCTGAACATCAGGAGCTAGTGAATAAAGCTTAGTCATAGTTTTAGAGAGTCAAAAAGAGCTATCTGGGGTATCCCGTTGCTTTGTCATCAGATCGATAAGTTGCGAGTGGGATGGATAAAAGGAGAAAAGCACATTAGAACGGTCCATGACCGAACACTGAGACCTAGAAGGCTGAGAGTCCAATTTATACTCTTTCAGGGCATCATAAATGAAATGGATTGCTTGCAGAAACTGAAAACTGTTGGAAGCTCTAACTCTCTCTCTAAGGTAGGAGGAGCACGTGCTCAGAAAAGTGTTTGGATTTCTACAATTCCTGGATTGAGGGAAGGGATTGAACACTTAGAGTATGGAATCTGGAAGGGATGTAACAGAAAATATATTGGATTTAAATATCCTAGCTTTTCTTTTTCTGATATTTGTGTTATTTGAAATACTTTCCTCACATAATGTGGACTTGATGAAAATTATGATGCACACCTTGATTTTTCTTTTTCCTCCTTTGTGTTTTCCATAAAAGAAACATGACTATAAAGTGTGTTGAATGTACTGTATGTTTGCTCAGGTAAATGTTATTGAGGGTAATTATCTATCATGGGTGGGTGGAAACTGGTTAAGTGGTAATTTTCCAGGTGGCAATTGATGAGTAAGAATTGTCCAGGTGGCTACTGACCTAGAACCACACCCGGGTTCTGCATCTTTGCCACATTTCCAGACCATTCAGCATTTGTATGTGTACTGTATCTGTATTTTGAGATAACCAGGTTTATTTCCTATAGGTTTTTCAGAGTTTTAAGATGTGGGGGAAAACTTTGTAGCTCTGGTCTAGTAAAATATGGCACATGTTCTGCACATTTTTCACTATAGATTCCCATATCCACAATTTATCAAAAAATGTGCTGTATATGAACATGTATTTTTTAACAATCTAGACACAGTGTAAGTAATCAGGTCTAAAATATAGCCATGTTTTATTACCTATTATATTAATCTTCTATAAAGAAAAGCAGGCTCCTACTTTTCCTTATCAAATAGGTAACAAACAGATGCATTATTGGTGCCTAAAAGTAGACGCCTCTTTTAAAACTTAACCACTATGTAACAATGTAAAACCATTTTTTTGGTATAAAAAAGCTATTAAATAAAAAACTGTCTGCACTGGTGTACAATGCATACATACTTTTCACACAGCAGACATTTCAGGATTTCCAAAGTACATGCATACTTGCAAGTATAAAAATGATCACAGGAAAAGAACCAACACACATTTATTTCTGCTAATTTATTTAATAATTTTCTAACTAAATACATCCATACTCTTGAAAATTCAAATGTACATATGTAGTTCCAAACACTGACCAATCTTGCCCCCAATGACACCCATCACATAAATGTGTGAATCAAAAAATGATACTATGTACAGCAGGGGTCTCAAAGTCCCTCCTTGAGGGCCGCAATCCAGTCGGGTTTTCAGAATTTCCCCAATGAATATGCATGAGATCTATGTGTATGCACTGCTTGCAATACATATTCATTGGGGAAATCCTGAAAACCCAACTGGATTGCGGCCCTCAAGGAGGGACTTTGAGATCCCTGATGTACATATACATTTACAAATACAATCCACACTCTAGTTAAAGTGTTTAGTTTAAAGTCTTATAGTTTCCCTTACTGTAAGGTTTTAAACTCAGCACTTTAACTGGAGTGTGGATTGAATTTGTATTCTCCAGTTCCTCCTAGTTATTTAGGGTTTGTGCATATACATTTACCTGCATACAGAGTGGGCAATTTTTTTTAACAGTCCATTTCTGTATGTAAATCACAGAAATGTTTTTCAAAATGGCCTTCCCTGTGTTTATTTCAGCTGCTGTTCATATCACTGATACAGTCCAAAGTTGAGAGAGTGAAATTAAACTAAAATTCTCATTTTGTTTAATGCAGCCTATGTAACAAGCCATCACAGCAGAAGAGCCTGTCTGTTTTCACTGTGAGCAAATAAAATGGCATATTTTGAAAGTCCACTTTGCTTACAGATTACATGAAAGGACTTATAGGCCAAATGAGACTGCATTACAGAGCCAATGTGATGAAACATGGCAAGCTTTGGCCAAGCTGTCAGCTGTGGTCATTGCCTCATTATTAGCAAATTTCAGCAGTGGCTGTCAAAACCTGAAATATGGAATGACTTAAGCATCCTTCTCTAGAATTAAAAGAAATGTTCAAAATGATTTAAAAAACTGGGGCAGCAAAGATTAAATAAAGGAACATATCAATTTGGAGTCAGTGAATTACATCCAGCTGCGATGGCGAATTAAGAACCGATTAATGGCTGAAGCTTTTCTCCATTTTGGATGCTGAAACAAACTCATTAGGCTTTTAGAGTAGCTATAATGTGTGTACTGTGGGAACTATTCAGTGCTATTCAGGAGACTTTAACTATAAGCTTAGAGCCTTTCCCGCAGAGCTTCTGGTGCTATTTTCTTTATATAACATGTGTGCTTGAAAATGCAGCCAAAAAGAAACCCTTTGTTTTTCTACTTTGTTGTGGTCTCTCTCAGCTTTACGTTTCTTGAACACAGGTAAATAAACTCATAATCCAGATGGTCCAACAGATGTGAGAGCAGCACTTTGAAATCAACAGACAGTGGGCAATACTTTCCATTTTCTCTTTTAAATGCTAACTAATATGTAATTCGGAATCTCCGGTGTTGTTAGCATCTGCTCCCTTCGGCCAGCCAAAGGTTACAGGTGTTCCTGATGTCATTTCACAGTAAGGCGTGGGCCTGGCCTGTGAGCGAGTGCCCAGGCTCAAATCTTTCCCTACCACCTACCAGTTTTGTCCTGCTGGGCTTCCATTTGCTGCATCTTCTGTGTCAGCTCCTGTTCTCGCTGCTGGGCCTGAAAGGCCAAAACTCTTGCATCATTGCTGAGGCTTTGCTGAATACTATCTTTTTCCATCCTATTGGGGGAGGGAAGAAAACACATCAAGCAAACACTGGAAAAGCTGATCCTGATAGTATCATGAGTCAAAATAAAAGAACAAATATGAAATGCAATGCCAGCAGCAATTAATGCTTAAATAAAAAAATATATTGCACTGTTTTTATTCCTAACACAAACTACTGTCCATTCGACTTGTACCACTGAATATATTAATTCTCTCTATTGTATATCCAACATGCACCATTCACTGCATTAATTCTTTTAAAATGGCATGAGACTGATTTTTTTTTAGATTTCACTGTGTCATTCAATTCTGGAGGAACTTTATTATTTCTCTTCAAGTGTTTAACTTGTATTAATAATTAGTTATGGCGGTAGAACAGGAGATGCATCTATCTCACCACTGGAGCATACATATTTTAAAGGAATAGTTTTAAGGCACCTAGTTTAAGACAGTAAAAACCTGCCTATATTTCTTTATAAATTTCTAGTGCAAAAGGCCAAAAGCATACCTCAATTTGAGGGGCTGGCGTAAATGCCTGCATCTAGATGGTAAAAATGAATGCATATAAATAATGGAATTTTATAATGTATGCATATATACAAACTCCACTCATATGTATACTTACAGAAAAAGTACACACCATAAAAGCAAGGCATGCACTTTTAGCTGATTAGTAGTTAATAAGAGGTTATTTGTAAGCATAAGTGCCCATCTATGTGCATTCTTGCAGCCTAAAACTAGTCAGCTACTTATAAAATTACTCCTTAAGAGGGCAATGTTATAACATTGTGCATATTAGAAGTCTGTTCTATAAAGGAAAGTAGGCACCTGCTTTCCTTTATAGAATACTTGCGTAACTGGGCATAAATGCACCTAACATATTATTCTGCAGCTTCCATTTGTAAGCAACAGACCTGTCAGTAACACAGTTACCAACAGGTCTACAGCAGTCAAGTTTTAGGATTTTAAAACCTGATGCAAAATAGCCAAGCAAATGTTAGTGAATCAATCGCTTGGCTATTTTGCATGGGGTTTTACAAATTTGCATAGCTGGATCGGAAAATAGGCGATTGAGGGGAAAAACACATGGTGGGCCATTTTGTGAATCGGGTCGGTTAGCAGCGATCGCCGCTAAATGATCGCTGACTTTAGTGAATCGGGGCCCTTATACAGAATTTGGGGTTAATGCACATAACAAGCACATACTGTAAATGTGGGGACCAGAGTAGTGTGCACATGGCTTATAGCCAAACAGTATTTAGTGCATGCTGATGTCCATTAGCACATGCTAAGCTTTAGCAAAAGGGTCCTCTAAACATACAAATATTTTTTTTATTAATGTGTAAGTACACAGATAGATGTACCAGCATACATACCGTATATGCTCGAATATAAACCGATCCAAATATAAACTGAGGCGACCTTCTCCCCCCCCCAAAAAAAAAAGGAGGAAAAAAAGGATGACTCGCATATAAACCGAGATTAGAAATTTGGGTGATCCTGGTGAGCCAGTCTACAAAAACTTGAGCATATCTACTGCTTTTTTCTAGGCTAAGCAGCATAAAATCTGTTGCATTTTTTGGGGATCGTCCAAGATAATTAGAAAAGATGGAAGGAAGGAAGCGAATAACTAGAAAATGAGGAAAGCAGAAAACAGGATGGATGACTAGAAAGAGGAGAGGAGGATTGGCCACTGCTGGAAACAGGATACTGGGCTTGATAGGCCTTCAGTCTGTCCCAGTATGGCAACTCTTATGTTTCAAGTTTAATAAAAGATTTGATTAATCGCTTTATCTGAATTCAAAGCGATGTACATATTAATAAAATTAATTTGTTAAAAATTTTACAACAATAAATAAAACAATCTTGACTTAAGACAAATGCAACAATACTGGAAACATAAGGAATTTATGGGGGGAATTTACATTATAATAAAAGTATAGAAGGACATGAAGGGAGAGTACATAAGGGAGGGTAGGGTAATGGATAAGAGATAATAAAAAAAAATAAGGATAAGTTGTGATTAATTTAAGAATGCATCATTAAAAAGAAAAGTTTTCAATTTACTTTTAAATTTATCGACATTAGTTTCTTCCCTTAGATGGATGGGGAAAGAGTTCCAGGTTTGGGGAGCAATGACAGAGAACATAAACTGACGGCGTGTATTTATAATTTTTAGAGACGGAATGGCTAATAGATGTTGATCTGCAGATCTTAATGTTCTGTTGGTAGAGTAGGGGATTAATAATTTGTGAATGAAAGCCGGAGTTTTAAAGAGAAGAGATTTGAAAGTTAGAAGACCGATTTTGTACAATATTCTATGGGCAACAGGAAGCCAATGAGCTTCTTTAAGAAGAGGTGTTACATGGTCAAATTTTTTAGCTTTACAAATAAGTTTGATAGATGTGTTTTGTATAATCTGTAATCGTTTAATTTCTTTTTGTTCTTAATTAAGAGAATATGCAACAAGATCTGATATCCCTTTCCATGTATTAAAATTAGTTCAATAAAAAGGATCACCTTATTTCCATTTTCTATTTATATGCTTATCAACACAGCTACATACTACTTTATCCTAAAGCAAAAATAAATAAATAAAATAAATAGAAATATTTTTCTATCTTTGTTGTCTGTTTTCTGCTTTCCACATGTTGTAGTCATTGTCTTCTTTCCATCCACTGTCTGTCCTCTCTCTGCCTCTTCCATATGGCATCTGCTCTCTTTCTATGCCTCTACCAGAAACTGTCTCTCCCTACCCCCCCCCCCCATTGGTCTGGTATCCATCTTCTTCCCTCTACTCCCCCCATAGTCTGGTATCTGTCTCTCCAGATAGTTTTTAGCATCACTCACCTCCTTTCCTCCCCTCAGATCTGGTATCTGCCTTCCCCCCCTCCCCCCATAGTCTAGCATTTTTCTCTCTCCTCTCCCTTCCATTTTCTTCCCTGGTCTTCCTTCTCAATTTATTTTCTGCCTCAGTCTAGATTAAATTCTTTCTTACTATCTAGTCCTCAATTTCCCTTTTTTCATTGTGTCTACCTACAGCTTGCCACCTCTTTCCCTTACTTCTTCTAGTATCTCACTAACTCTAGCCTCTTCCCCCAATCCAGCATGTGCCCTTTTATCTTTATCCCCTCCTTTCATCCAGTAAGTGCTCTCGCTCTCTCCTCTCCACTTCCTTCCAGTGTCTGCTCCCCTCTCTCTCATCCCCACTTCCAACCAGCATCTGCTCCCCCTCTCTCCCATTCAGTGTCTGCTCCCATCTCTCTGTCCTCCCAACTTCCTTCCAGCCACTACTCCCCTCTCCTCCCCACTTCCTTCCAGCGTCTGCTCGCATCTCTCTCCTCTCCACTTCCATCCAGCGTCTGCTCCCCCTCTATCCACTTCCATTCAGCATCTATTCTCCTCTCACTCCGACTTCCAACCTGCATCTGTCATTGTCCCCCCTTTCTCCATACAATAAGCCTGAAGCGCCACTCAACCTCTTCCCCTTGTCGGGCCATCTCCTTCCCTTCCCCTCACCTTCATAGCACTCTTCAAAACCAAAGTTTTTGCTCTTCTCTGGCGTGATGCACACTGTGATGAACCTCGAAGCTGCTATCCTCTGTGCACACAACCCCCACTACTGCCACCCTCCTCCATGCATGCCCATCTCCCCAACATCGCGCTTACAATTAGCACTGGAAACTTGTTGCCACCATCAACACGGTATTCTGATCTGGTGCAGGGCTTTGAGCTTCTGTGCATTCTCAAATCCTGCCTGCTCCTGCCTTCTCTGAGAATCTTGGAGGAGGCGAGAGCTGGCAGGCTTAAAGCTCCGCACTGGATCAGAATACAATAGTGATGGCGGCAGCAGATTTCCAGTGCTAATAGTAAGCACGATGGGGAGTGGGGCGTGCATGAAGGAGGGTGGCGGTGGCTTATGTGCACATAGGATAGCGGCTTCAAGATTCATCATGGAGGGCATATATTCAGCGGGGACAGCAAGGGGGGGAGGGTTCACTCTATTGAAGATTAGAGCCTTGGTGTTCATCAAAAGTTGAATGGAGGACAGCTGCGCCATTAGTTGAGTGGTGGCTCAAATATAAATAGAGACCTCCATTTTTGGGCCAATATTTTGGCCCCAAAATCTCGGTTTATATTCAAGTATATACAGTATATATTTTTTTTCATAACACAAACTATAGTGTATTTAATATATTTCAAAGTTCACAAATATTGTATTTGACATCATACCTAGACATAAATATCTCCAAACTAACTCTCCCTTTGTAACCCGGAGGATGAAATGCTCTGACACTGCTCCAACACTGATAAAATTCTATGAGCTTTGGAGCAGAGTTGGAGCATTTAGCACCCTGGACTGAGGTAGAAACTTCTACCACTGCTTAGTAAAAGAGGGCCTAAGGTTTCTAAGATCCTGCCCTTTTTCTTAATTGTCTCCTAGGCAATGGCGTATCTACGGTATGTGACATCCGGGGTCAATCATTTTTAACACCCCACCCCCTAAATAAAAAATATTTTTAGTAACCTCCCCATGCCTACCCTCCTTGATTCGTCACTACCTGAGGACATCACGGAAATCAATGTTAAACTCTCAAAAATTACTCGATGGCTACAGGACAATAGGCTAGCACTTAATACATCCAAATCAGAAATCATACTTTCCCCATGTAGAGAGAGGCTGGAACTAGGAACTTATATCATTATGAATACAACCATCCTCAAAGAAGTTACAAAAGTAAAAATTCTGGGAGTTATGCTAGATCAAAAATTGAGCTTCCATGAACAAATTAGTGCACTAGTAAGAGCTTGTTTTTATAGGCTGAGAATGATCAGATCATTATCAGTTTTCCTCGACGAATCAGCTTTAAATATTTTAATACACTCACTGGTAATATAAAAAATCGATTATTGCAATGCCCTATACAAAGGATCCTCTTTAAAAGAAATACGCAGAATCCAGATCATTCAAAATACCGCAATAAAAATAATTATGAAAAAGAAAAAATTTGATCACGTAACACCACTTTTAAAGGAAAAACACTGGCTACCAGTAAACCATAGAATTACTTATAAAATAGCACTACTTATTCATAATATACTCACAAATAAAGCCCCGGCATTCTTAGAAAGATATTTAATACCATACACCCCCTTAAAATCTTTAAGATCAGAAGACAAAGCCCTACTAAAAGTTCCTTCTTTAAAAGTTATATACTCTAGGAGAGACATGATTTTTTCTGTTTCAGCTCCCCAAATCTGGAACTTACTCCCACTTAATCTAAGAGAAGAAAAACTATTAAACAAATTTAAAAGTCTCCTAAAGAGTTGGCTATTTAAAGATGCTTTTTAATAGATCAGTCTTATTATACTTTAGGTTAGGTCATAGAAATATGTGGGTATTTGTTTCCCAACCCATGTGTCCTAAACCTATACCCGATTTTATTTCTGGTTTTATTTTTTTTATTATTGTAATTAAGCTACCTCCCCTCCTAATATTCTATTGTCAATTAGCAGTGTATGTCATGTATGTGGATGTTATTTTATTTGATTTCTAACTGATGTAAATTGCATTGAAATTGGATTATGCGAACAAATCAAAGAAACTATTAAACTTGAAACTTAAAAAAAGTATTAAAATTTGTCCAATAAAAATATTACCTTATTTCCATTTTCTATTTATACATATTTATCAGTATAGCTACAACATTCTTTTATTCTAAAAAAAAACAAAACAAAAAATATGTTTTTTTCTACCTTTTGTCATCTCTGGTTTCCTCATCTTCTCTTCACTCTCCATTCCATCCAGCGTTCAGCCTCTTTCTCTGTCTCTTCCATTTTTCTCTTTCTGTTTCCACTCCATTCCCCCATGCTCTAGCATCTCTCTTCTCCATTGCTTCCCAACTTCCCACTCCGACTCACATGGTCTGGTATCTGCTTCCCTCCCCCGTGCCCTGAGATCTATCTCCTTTCTTCTCCTTCCATCTTTCCCTCTCCCTCCATGCTCTGGCATCTCCTTTCTGTCATTTCCCTCCCTTCATTCCTAATGGTCTGGCATCTCAGTCTCTTTCCTTCCATCCATGCCCTGGCATCTCTCTCCTCTCCTTTCCTTCCATCTCTCCCTCCTCCTCCAATTCCATACTCTGCCATCTCCTCTCCTTCCTTTCCCGATAGTCTGACATCTCTGTCTCATTCCCTTCCCTCCACCCCCCATACCCTGGTATCTCCTTTCCTTCCCCATGGTCTGGCATCTCTCTTTCCTTTTAGCTTCTTTTTAGCCATTTTCCTTATTTTATCATAGTCGCCCTTTTAGCAACTGATCCTTTTAGCTTCTTTTTAGCCATTTTCCTTATTTTATCATAGTCGCCCTTTTGAAAATTAAACGCCTCTACAGTAGATGTTTTTTTTGCGATGTTACTCAAGGTATCAGCTCAAATTTGATCACGTTATGATCACTGTTTCCCAGCGGACCCAACAAAGTTAACTCCTGTACTATGCCTTGCATTCTACTAAAGACCAAATCTAAAATAACACCCCCTCTTGTCGGTTCCCGTACCAGTTGCTCCAAGAAGCAGTCATTTATGACATCTAGGAATTTTACCTCCCTAGCACTCCTCGATGTAACATACTGCCAACATACTGTAGCTATGTTTCACATTCTGCATCAGGGCAGGCGGTCCCCTTACGGGCATAAAAGTCTTCCTAGCATGGTCAGTAGTGATGATTGTGCTATAGAGACAAAGCGCTATATTGAGTTGCTCACTTTTGAGGTAATATATGACTGGAATCAGATTTAAGAGCATGGGGTGGGGGTGGGGGGGGAGAGGCTTTTTCTGTGGTTAGGAAATTAGGCCCTGATTCCATAAAGTCCACCTAAAGTTAGGTGTTGATATCGACACCAATTCTATAAAACATAAGCACCCATTATAGAATCACGCTTAGTGTCATCTAAGCGTTCTTAGGCAGCACTCATCATCGTAACATTTATGAGTCCTCAGTTTCTGTCCCTAACTATGCCCACTTTTGTATAGGTGCTTTGGGCTTACTTTTTATATACCAGGACAGCTGGCTCCTCCCCAGCATTATCTAAAATCCTATCTATGTGACGCGTGAGGTTCTTAAATTAGTTTTTCAAGTTAGGTGCTTAACTTTCAATTAAGTCCAATTAAAGCCGATTGCAAGTTGTTGAGTGCCAGAATTGGCACTGATAGAGCCAATTGATCAATTAAGGCCCCCTTTTACCAAGCCGCATTAGGGTTTTTTATTGCCGGATGCTGGGGTAAAAGCTCTGATGCTCATAAGAATTCTATGAGCATCCGAGCTTTTAATGCAAAGGCTAGTAATAAAAAACCTTAACGCAGCTTGATAAAAGGGAGCCTAAGTTAGACGCCAATATTGGTGACTAACTTCAGACGGACTTTATATAATCAAGGTCTTAAGATTATTTTTCCCATTGTTGAAGATGAGTATGAGTGTTATCTCAATGCTACTTTTGAGAAATGATGGACCTAGTTTTGCTTCACAGTCTTGTATATATACAGTAACAAATAATGTACTTTCTTCATTGTCTTTCATCTTTTGTTATATTTAGAAGGGAAGATATGGGCTACATGTTATTTTATCAAGGTGCGCTAGCAGGGTTAGCGCGTCGAACATTTCATCACGTGCTAACCACTGCGGCAAGCCAAAAAACTAGCGCCTCGTCAATGGAGGCGTTAGCGACTAGCACAGCAGGCGGTTTAACGCGCGGTATTACGCACATTAAACCCCTACCGCAGCTTGATAAAAGGACCCCTAGGTCTCATTGCATAAAATGGGATCTGTGCTAAAATAGCATGAAACAGTATCAAAATAATCTGTTTTAAGGGTAGCCATAATGCCCCTAACCAGCCAGCAACCATAGCAGTTTTAACTTAATACCTTTAGCCAACCTGCAACCATAGTAATTCTGTTATTGTGTACATATAACATGTTTTTTTTCCTATATTGTATCCCCAGGAAAACTATAAGGATAACTATTGTCAATTGTGTATTCATATGGTAATATTTACACAGATTGGAGTGGCCATTAGCCAGTAGCATTATTTCTTTAATCACCCATTTTAAATGTAAGCATTAAGACTCCACAGGGAGTGCTTTTGAATGAGCACAGATTAAGATGATGTAGTTGGTTCACACAATTCCTGAAACCATGTAGCTCTGTCTTGGATATAGTCCCCAGAAATGGTTGAATTTGTTGGTGTAGAGAGAGTAGCACTGAGATGCAAGAATAATTGACCACACAAATTCAATTGTCTTGCAAATTTATTTATGCTTAAAAGTCAACCTGATTTTGCATTGCAATAGGAAAACAAATAAAGACATTTACTTATCAAAAAAGGCAAAATGAAGTGCAATTTGGAATTCAATCTTCTTGAAACTTTGTGGTAAAATAATATGATAACCATGCCAGAACTTTGTGTAGTCAATACAATAAGGTCATGTCATTACAAAAGCAGTTTCAGTAGGCATTCAGATCATATTTTTTGTAGTCACTGTCTAATCCATAATAAATTAAACAGCTTAATTTGTTCAGTGCACATATACCAGACCAAGTATTTACTGTAGAAAATTGAAATATCACTGACATTACATTAAATGCTGTCCTGATACTATCCTGTTGCACTGTGACAAATATTTTATAGTTATCAATTGAAGTACATATTGTATTCTCATAGCTTATAATTAAAGCAAAGAACAACAAACCATAAATGGCAAAAAAAAAATCCATAAGTAAACTATAGAAAGTCACATTTCCTAGTAAAATACAGAATATTTATAAACAAGTTAGCTATTAAAATTTACTGGCTATTTTGAAGCTTGTATATATCACAAGCAGGCCTTTGGTTCATATACAGTAAATTTTCTTTGCCTGCATTCAGCTTGTCACTTTACTATGAAGAAATTGAATTTAAAGATCATTTTAATTCTTAACATTTATAAAATTGAACAACTGTTTTGTGCATTTTAAATTTTCAGTCAACAATTACTGGTTTTGGGCTAGAATAACTAATATGCAATGGTGTGTATTGACACCATTAATATAAACTAATAGTAACTAAGGGCTCCTTTTACAAAGCCGCGCTAGTAGTTTTAGCGCATGCACTGGATTAGCGCACGCTAGCCGAAAATCAAAAGGAGGTGGTAGTATTCCGTGCGTTAAGGCCCTAGCGTGGCTTTGTAAAAGGAGCCCTAGATCTCACAATAAAATGTGACTTGTAAGAAAATAACACTTATTAACAGCATTGTTGTGTGCTAAGATGGGCATATACGTTAACAAATCTAGCCCTTAATGGATAATGAGATACCTGATTGCTGACAGAGAATTAAACTCTGTATTAATGTCTAATAATATAAATGCATCCACCTTGGGTTTTGCCTTCCATACTACCTATCCATACCTTTATGGAAATACATGTGCTCCTGATTGTATTTTTATGAGATTTCTCTTAAAGAAACAGCAGTGTAATAGATACTGTATGTCACTTAGGAGCAGTGGCATACCAAGGGGAGGTTTCACCCTTGGTGCAATCCATAAGAGGGTGCTCTGAGCAAGGGCCAGCATCATGGTCTAACTCCTGAAACTTCTTCTAGCAGCAGCAGCATTCAGAATTCACTGCTCTGCCAGCATCAGGCCTTCCTCTCTGCTGGGTCCTGTCTTTGTGGAAACAGGAAGTAGGTGGGACCCGCAGAGAGGAAGGCCCAATGCTGGCAAGAATAGCGAGTTCTGAACACTGCACTGCCGACTAGGGTGTGACAAAGAGAGAGGGGGGAGGGAGGGGGAAGAAAAGGAATGCTGCACCTGATTGAGGAAAGGGATGGAGGGAGAAGGAAGACCAAGGACTGTAAGCCAGGCATGAATGTTATTTAAAAATACTATCGTGGAAGCCCAGATCAGATGTATTCCATGTATCAGCAAAGGTGGAAAGAAGAGGAAATAGCCGGCATGGTTAAAAGGTAAAGTGAAAGAGGCTATTAGAGCCAAAAAAACATCCTTTCAAGAATGGAAAAAGGATCTGAATGAAAAACAAACACAAGCACTAGCAAGTTAGAAGCAAAGCATTGATAAAGACAGCTAAGAAACAATATGAAGAGAAACTTGCAAAAGAGGTAAAAACTCATAACAATTTTTTTAGGTATATCAGAATCTGTGAGACTGTTGGATGATCAAGGAACAAAAGGGGTGCTCAGGGAGGATAAGGCCATAGCGGAAAGACTGAATGAATTCTTTGCTTCGGTTTTTATGGAAGAAGATGTCAGAGATTTACCTGAACCGGAAATGGTTTTCAAGGGTGATGATGCGGAGGAACTGAAAGAAATCTCGGTGAATCTGGAAGATGTACTAAGCCAAATCAACAAGATAAAAAGTGATAACTCCCAGGTTACTAAAAGATCTCAAACGTGAAATTGCTGACCTGCTGTTAGTGATCTGTAACCTATTGCTAAAATCGTTTGTAGTACCTGAAGATTGGAGGGTGGTCAATGTTACACCGATTTTTAAAAAGGGCTCAAGAGGAGATCTGGGAAATTATAGATCGGTAAGCCTCACTTCCTTGCCAGGCAAAATGGTAGAAACAATTATAAAAAATAAAATTGTGGAACACATAGATAAACATGATTTAATGAGATGGAGTCAGCATGGATTCAGCTGAGGGAGATCTTGCCTTACCAATTTGCTTGACTTATTTGAAGGTGTGAATAAACATGTGGATAAAGGTGAGCCAGTTGATATACTGTAGTGTAGCTAGATTTTCAGAAAGCTTTTGATAAAGTTCCTCATGAGAGGCTCCTGAGAAAATTAAAGTGTCATGGGATAGGTGACAAAGTTCAGTTGTGGATTAGGAATTGGTTATTGTAGGGTTGGGTTGTAGGGTTGGTAATTGTAGGGTTATTGTAGGGTTGGTTATTGTAGGGTAGGGTTAAATGGTCATTTTTCTCCATGAAGGAGAGTAAACAGTGGAGTGCCGTAGGGGTCTGTATTGGGAACAGTGCTATTTAACTTATTTATAAATGATCTGGAAATTGAAACGACGAGTGAGGTGATTGTAACCCCATGGAAGTTTGAATATCACTAATTCTGAATAGTCACCAAAATATTTTTTCTGGAAGTTCTTAGATAATGCAAGTATTGAAAGGATGAACAGTTGTACTTTATATTATAGTGGACAGTAGTAATTAATCTGCTGAGTAAAGGTATTAGAATGTGGGAACTTTTTTGCTTTGGATTTTCAAGTTTCCCTACACGATGTTAAGAACTGACTACTTAATTGGCATATGTTCTAAACATGAACCACTTGATAGTCAGGAATTTCTTTCTTTTTTCTCTCATCACCTCCATATTTGCAATCATATTATGCCTCACTAAAAATGTTATCAAGACTAGGCACTGAATAATTTCAGTTCTAAATTAAATTAACCTCAAATTATCCAGGAAAATATTCAGTAAATCAAATTGAAGTGGTAGTTAAGGTACTATACTTATCAGCCATTAGGAAGAGAACAAATTATTAATGATCCTCATTCAATTAAAAAACAGTATTCCAGACTTCTTATCAAAAGCAATAATACCTATACCTGTCTGCCTCCAACACTGCATTTTGTTTTTGAAAATTGAAATCTCATAAAATGCTTCTGTTCTGCTATACTCGTACGCTGGCTATCCTATGGTATAGTTTTGCTCTGCACAATTTTACCTTCTTCCATGAACACTTTTAGCCACTAATTCCACAGCTTTTCAATGTTTTCTGCCTTTTCCTTTAAATAAACTGGCTCTGGCTCATTCCATCTGGTTCCCCTTCCGTCAGCAACCCCGCACCTGTTCACACCTCCTCTCCTGTTGGATTCCACTGAACATTTCCCTCCTCTGCCAGGGCTATTCTGGCACTCACAACCTTTCTGTCATTCAATCCATCTGTCAGAAGTGAACTTTGTTTACTGCAAGCTTCTGTTTTCTTCTTCAAGAAGCAAAACCCCTCAAGGTCATTGTCAAATGAACTGTCGGCACAGATTTAAATCCTCTTCTGCTAACCAGCAGAAGATGAAGTTCTGAACACCAGTGCACTTGTGAAAATTACTTTTGTGTTATCAAAATGCAATAATCTGGAGAGAAAATAAGACTATCTTTTAATGATCATCTGTACAAAGCAGACAGCTGATAAGCCTTTTCTTACAGCACGTCTGGGCTTCTGTTTGCCAAGGCTGGCACAATGCATTTAACTGCCTCATTATACAACAAGCAACATTTTTTCAAAAGTATAAAAAGATTACCAAATTAAAGGTTTACAGTGATGAAATGCATTCCTAAATTTCAAACAACCAATAAAGCAAGAAACAAAATTCAGTTGCATATGGTAATAGTGTAAAAATAATTTAAACTTTTAACTTAGTCAATGTGTAAGAGAGGACAATTAATTTATTATCTCATACAAACAGGGCCCTCCTCATTCACATTTTACATGCACTCTTATCTTTATTTTTTCCAAAATGATAACACACTCCTATTTTGCTCTCTGCTACCTCCATCGTATATAAAAGTTCCCATTTGCCAAGATATATACTGTAAATCATATCGGAGTAATAGATGAGTTGGCAAAGATATACTCTAGGAAGGAGAGTAAATATACATATTTCCAGCAGATTCATTATTATCAGTCCTTTTCCTTGATGATAACCACAGAATAAAACACTTCTTTCTAGTCTCTAACACTGACTGGAAAAATATAAACACACTACAACCAAATAGTTCAACAACTGAAACAAAATAATATTCTATTGAACAACCCCAAAAGAAAATTCATCTGCTAGATTAAACGTTATTGTTTATCAATTACTGAAACATGTTATACTACCTGGCTATTAGTGATCATGGCAGTCTACAACTTACCTGAGCTAAGTACTATTATAATATTGATATAAGAAGATAATCTAAGTAGAACAATTTCAGTGAATGGTATAAAATGACGTGAAAAAGAAAAATTTATTTATATAAATTAAAATTAAATTGTGTAATAAATAATCTAGTGGACTGATGATAGCTCATGAGATAGTTATACGCTGTGACTTGTTCTTGTGGCGGTATTACTGTGAGCACTTGAGATCCACAATAAACCTTAGAAGGAACTCAATTTAATTTAATGTATGATATTTTGGATTTGTGACTCTGGCAGTGCCTATACATTTTTGGAGTAGGAGTCTACAACTTACTACATCAATTAAAAGGCTAGAAAAGAATGCCAATTTATAAATAGTGTGTAAGCATTAGTGGCTATAAGCTTGAGCAAATTCTAGAGCATAACTTTTTATCTAAAATTTCTAAACAAAAAGTGGCTGGCTACATTGTTTTAACATGAAGGCCAAAATGTTGGGCATTCATAGACAAAAGAGAAATATAATTTTAAAATAAAACAACCAGCAGGTTATTTGAACCCAAAAAGTGCTTCAAGAATTAAGAGCACTGGATTTCTATAATTATTAAATTATTCATTTTTCATGAAGGTAAAGATGGTAAAAACTCTGAATCACAGCAAGAAAGAGAAAGAAAAACCTGGGACAAAGCTTCTCCCTCTTTTAATCTGTCCTGTTTGGTTTCTAAGCCCTTTCATCATTGACCTATGCACCTTTGTGGCTGTTCCCTCTATCAGATTCTGTGCAGAGATAAAGGGCAAACCCTGTTCTTTTATTACTTCCACACAATTTGTTCGTAACTATCAGCTTCATTTTCAAACCAACTAGGGTAATAAATTCTTTCATCATAACTTCTTTTCTTTTTAGCCCGGATGCCGGCTAAGGCATGTGCTATGCACTCATGAAACAGTGCATACTTGGCGAGATGGCAATCTGAAATCTTTAGTGGCCAGATTCACGGACTAAAACAAGTCATTCTCAAATTTCTATTTAATCAGATAAAGATTAAACATTGCAAAACACTCTTATGTATTTCTGTAAACATGAGCACTCTGACCTTTTGGAGAAATCTATACAAGGGTATCAGACAACAATTCACAATATGTCACACTCAACACAAAAATGATCAATTTAGTTTTATACAGAAGATTACAATAGCTGTTTTATATAACATATACTTGCAGGGATTAACTAACATTTTTATACGAGAATAGTACAACAATTTTATGACTTCCACATGTATTTATCTTAATTCAAACTATATCTATCTATCCATTTATCTAGATCTACAGTATATATGCACATATGCACTCAGATCTAACTTAATTGCTTTAATTGGTGTGGTAATTGACTGTGCCATTAAAAACTGAAAAAAAAAATCATTAAAAAAGGTAGGCACCGGTATATGCGTCTAAGTAGGGGTGATTAGGGGGTGAAGATGACTTTAGGCACTGTTAGACACAAATCTCAAAATAACTTAGGTGTCAGCAATGTAGGCTAGTAAAACCCTGGCCTACATTGCAGACGCCTAAGTTTTCTGGCAGGCGCCGTTAGCTGCAATTCCTTAAAGGGTACCTAAGGATGATTGGCATGCGGCCAGCTCCATTTTTGTAGGCGTCTGCCGATTTAGGTGCCGTTTACAGAATCTGGCCCGTACTGTTTAGCCACTCATTTTATGAATTCAGATTACAGAATGAGTATTTACAAGGCATATTCATTCCTTCGTTCCTTTTCTCAATTTATTTACAAAGAATATCAATTTTCAGCTGTTTGCTATTTGTACAAACATGTGCAGAAGGGGGGAAATTATCATCCAGTGGTTTAAGCGCTTTGCAAAATTAAATGAGAAAACAGACTAAATGACAATTTTCAAATCTACTATATCCATTTACTAATGTGCTGTCAAATAATACTAATTTTTTGACAGTACTCAATTAGACTTCGGCAGAAACTGTTGCATAAATAGCATATGGCTATGCTACAGCACCTATTTCAAATCCTGATAATGTTCTCTCCTCCCCACATCATCCAAAGAACATAAGTGAAGCAAGCGACCAGCCTTCTGTGAGCTGGGAGATGTGCTGGAGCAAAAACAGATGCTGGGGGATCTACATTTTCCTTAATTAAGGGAAATGTCTTCATCTATGTACGCAATTTTTAAATTTGCAAAGGGTAAGATTATATCAACAAGTGGAAAACCCCTTTTTATATTAATGAGCTAATTATCAGTTATCTTTCACCAGTAAACCAGGAACATTTCTTCATTTTCTCAGGATTATTCTCCTTAGTTTTCCATCTTCATTTCTTATACCCAGAGAATGTACATTTTTCAAAAGGAGCAAATAACTTCTCCTTACAAATTAGCAATGATAATAGAGATAACAGACTAATTTGCATGAAGGGTATTCATTTAAGACATTTATATCTTGCTCTTCCATTTCCACATGTCAATAAAAACAAAATACTGTATAAGCAAATTAAGTCTAAATTAATATTTTAAATCCCGATATGCCTGCCCTCCCTTTTTACCTCTCTTTCTTTTAACGAGTGAGAAAAAAAAGCCAGCATAAACCAGGAGAAGATAGATTTCTCCCTCTCATCCACAACTTATTTAGGAAAGTGCAAGGATGTCAAATGGGCAGAAGAAAAGCTATTAGCAAATGTAAAATAAAACCCCAACGACATGGCTGTGAAAGAAATGATATTGTACTATATTACAATTAACATTTGTAACCCACTGCATATCTCAAATAAGATCAATGCAATTAACAAAAGAAAAAAAAACTAGAAATACCTGGGAACTTAACAAGTGATAGACCGAGATTGCTCAGCATTTCAATTTTTGAGTAACACGAATTTTTGAAATAACAATGTTTTCAACTGCTTACAAAATGATTTATAATGAGATAATATTCTTATTCTTGTTGGCAAAGCATTCTACCACTTGGCAGCTGGAAATGTTAATGATAAAGCAAAGGCCAATTTATATACAGTACTACCTTTTTAGAAGCAGGGAAGTGCAATCTAAGTAGTGTTTAAGAGGTCTGAGGACAGTTCTCAGATGGAAAGCTAATAATATCATTTATGTATTCCAGCACCTGACCATGCAAGAAACAGCACACCCAATTTAAGGATGACCCAAATCTCCACAGCCAGCCAGTGCAATTTGATGTACAGTGACTCTATAGATTGAGGGTTTGCATGTCTAATCCTCCTTAATTTCCTTAACACCCCAAAGCTTTCTTTGATACAGCTTGAACCTGTGGTTCAAATGTCAAAGGGTGATCAAAAATGACCCCCCCCACCCCCAATTTCAACTGAGTAGCTAGTGTGTCCAAGTCCTTCAACTACTAATTCAGAATTTGGCATAAAATTAAGAGCCCCTTTTATAAAGCGGTGGTAGTGATGCAGCCGTGGTTAATGCCCTTAAACCCATTCAATTCCTATGCTTTTCAGTGCAGCCGCTGCGGCTTTGTAAAAGGGGCCCTAAATTGGCTACCCACAACTAAAAAAATTTTTCCCCTCTTTAGTTTTAGTCAATGTGCAGATGCCCAGTATTCCACTAGTTGTAAACCTATTTTAATATTGGGTAATACTAACATTAAAGCTTTAATAAACGGCATGAAAATAGCAGAAATGATTATGATCAAACATCATAAAATGTCAAAAGCAGAGTGAAATAATTTCTGCCATAAATAATTTAGGGCTTCCTTTTACGAAGGTGCGCTAGCGTTTTTAGCGCACGCACACGATTAGCACGCGCTAGCCGAAAAACTACCGCCTGCTTATAAGGAGGCGGTAGCAGCTAGCGTGTAAAAGGAGCCCTTAGTTTGTAGCAGAATCATTTTGCACTGCTCTGTCCACTCACATTGAAACTCAAAGTCTATTTTTTTGCCTTTGGGTATGAAGAATTCCTGGCAACGGAACTTGTCTAAAATTTGTTAAATTGTAGAAAGCATAACAAATTTAGCTGGTTGAAGTTGAAAAATCTAAAGTAAGAATCGTTATAGTGGATAATGTTACTATTAGTTTTAAAGGCTTGGAACATCTGGTACTTTCTCAATTTTATTTATAGAGCTTAGTTAGCATATCTGCCATAACAAAAGTGATTTTGTAGAGGGACTGAATGTTCCACCTATAAATAAGCTATTCAGAATACCTGCTGGGTACAAGAAATAGCTGGGTATTTGAATGTACATAAATTACAATTAAAAGAAAACATATTATTTGCATTGTGCTCTATACTTCAATAATGCCTTGAATCAATTAAAAATCTTACTTTATGGGTAATGTGAAATATCATGTCAATTTTATAAAGGCTAGATATACCTATATGCCTTTATAAGTGTATTAGTTCTCTCACACAAATTTATAGCTGCTCTGAAGAAAGGGTAAATGTGTAACTCTACTACATGCGCACACAGGCATATTTCATGAAATATGCACATGCATTACAGTACTGCCCCAGCTCTGCCTATTTTTAATGTTACCTGTCTAGAAAGTCAGATAGTGTGAGCTAAACATTTAAATTAAGGGGTTCTTTTACTAAGGTGCATTAATGGATTTTGGGAGATATTCTATAAATGGTGCCGAAACTTAAGATGCCCTACCGATGCCTAATTTAATTGAGACACACCATTTAAAATGGAAAAAATTTGTAAAAATAATGGGAGGCGCTCTACCAGCACCTAAGTAACAAATGCCGTTTAAAATGGCAAAAAAAATGACACCATTAAAGCACCTACCAGCGCCTAAATAATACATGCCAGAATCATGCCTATGTAGGTGCTTTAGGCTGACTATTGCCACAATGAGCATGGCTAATGCCAGAACTGGCATTAAGTCAGCCTAAGCAAAAACCAAAAAGCAGAAGGGGACAAGAGAGATATCTAATTCAACTACAGTTACATTTATTAAAATCGACAACAAATGTCCAAAATAAGCCTTTGCTCAAAGAGATCATATAAGTTCCAATATAACTTATATGATCTCTATGATCAAGGAATTATGTTGGACATTTGTTGTCAATTTTAATAAATGTAACTGTGAGTTGGATTAAACATCTCTCTTGCCTCTTCTGTTAGTCGTCCTAAAGCACCTACATAGGCGTGATTCATGACAACGATAGGTGTCAGAAATATAGGCCCGGAAAACCCTGGCCTACATTTCCAGTGCCTATTTTTCACGGATGCGCAGTTCTCTAAAGGGCACCGTTGCGTGATTAACACATGATCGGTGGCCACTTTTTAGGCGGCTGTCAATATCGGCGCCCTATAATGAATCCAAGACAAAGCGCCTACAAGCGCCTAAATTAAAGGTGCTGGAATCACACCTACATAGGTGCTCTGTGGTGCTTAACACCACTATGGTGTCCTCTAGAGAATCAGGGCCTTAGTGTGTGCTAAATGCTGCACACCTACTGTATACCTATGGGCACCTCACTGAATTTTCATCTAATTGATATTAATGTCTTGATGTTGACGACAGTTATCTTAACACAACGATTGATCGGAGCCATTGTGAGTTAAGGTATCTGTTGACATCCTTGCTCACCTTATGCCCCTCCCCAGCATCCTGATGTCCCTCGGTCCTTGCACTCAACATATGTTAATCCTAATAACTCTGTTGTCACATTCACTTGCCCTGTGCCCATCACCAGCCCCTTTGGGTTGTGACTATACTTAAAGACCCTTATAGAAATTTACTGTATGCATTACAATGTCTGTGCTTCCTTCATTTGTATTTGTTTCAAGTAGGCCTGGGGACTAGCTCCTTCCTATCTTCTACCTCATTTCGTGCTATACAGTCCCACACGAACAACCAGAAACTGTAACTTATTTGCATACCCAAGGATCACCGGTTGTAAATATAAGTCCTTTTTGGATAGATCTTTCATGTTTCAAGCAAGTAAACAGCAGTCTTGGTTAGGAAACTACATCAACAGAGCCAGGGTGACTTATGGCGCCTTTCAGAAAGAAATTAAAACTGTACTGTTTGAATGATTTATCTCCTAAACAGAAGCCACACTAAATTTATATTTTCTTTCTGTCTATTTCTTGTGTAATATGTTGTACTTTCACTATTTGCATTTTGTAATTTGCTGATTGTCCAGCTCTCTTCAGTGTGATCCGCCTAGAAGTTATTTGACTATGGCGGTATAGAATAAAGTTATTATTCTTATTATCAGTGTGGCGCGGTGGTTAAAGCTACAATTTCAGCACCCTGGTTCAAATCCTGCACTGCTCCTTGTGACCCTGGGCAAGTCACTTAATCCTCCATAGCCTCAGGTACATTAGATAGATTGTGAGCCCACCGGGACAGATAGGGAAAATGCTTGATTATAAAACCGCTTAGATAACCTTGATAGGCGGTATATAAAAATCCTAATAAACTTGTTCAATCAGTAAGTGCAATCTACTGGTAGATATGTATTTGGTTGCACAATTTGATAAAAGTCATGTTCTACATATAAAACATGTTTTTAGGAGGAAAATGCACTACAAAATTACTCCCATTTAGGTGTAATAATGCAAAGCTTTTTCTGTAGGTAAATGCTGTGACCGTGGACTGTCAGAAGAAATCAAACCGGCTATATCACTCGGAGCCCAAATGATGAAGTTACGACTGTCTTATTTTGATCACACTTTCAGAAGAGAAAGATCATTCGAGAAGGACTTTATGTTTGGAAAGATCGAAGGAACCATGACATGGCGAAAAGGATGACATGCAATCAGATGGCTGGACATGTTGAAAATAACCATTGGGATGATGCTGGAGGACCTTACCGGACTAGCACAAAACCGATCTCTTTTTAGATCTGTAACTCAAGTTGCTAGGACTTGAGCACGAATCAATGGCACCTAACAACAAATGCTTTCAAAACTGGAAATGGTCTTTCATAAAATCTACGTGCATCTGCTTTTCTACAGTCCAGGCTAAGGAATTCCTAGGAAAGTAGTCTATGCAAAATATAAGCAGATTTGCCAGTCACTATGTGGTATTTTACAAAAGTTTCAAGTTGAACTCCTTTTTCAGAGTTGGTAAATTTGTACTTTGGCATATATATGTTATACACGTTACAGGGGCTGGTTCTCTGGCTGACTAATTTATATAATAGGTATGTGCGTGTTAAAGCAGATTTTAGGGGAAAATAAAGAGATTATATACTTACCCTGGTAAGCTCTTTTCTAGTAGATAGGTGAGACATTCTAGACCAGGGGTCTCAAAGTCCCTCCTTGAGGGCCGCAATCCAGTCGGGTTTTCAGGATTTCCCCAATGAATATGCATGAGATCTATGTGCATGCACTGCTTTCAATGCATATTCATTGGGGAAATCCTAAAAACCCGACTGGATTGCGGCCCTCAAGGAGGGACTTGAGTTAAAGTAAGATATATATATATATTCTTTTTTAAGATAGCAGATAGCAATCTATTTTGTATTATATTTTATTTTTCTGCCTAACTTTACCTTTCTGTACAAGTGGATACTTGATATGTTATTGAAAAATGATAAATAAATTAAAAAAAAAGAAGCTACATTCCTGAAAGAATGCGCCCTGACGGAAACAGGAGACAAAATATATACCTTACTTTAACTCAAGTCCTCAAAGATAAAGAAACCAAGATGTAGAATCAGTGAGAATGTATAATATGAAATTACAAAATAAAGAACTAAAGACTAAAGATTGTATAGGCTGAGAAAGGAGATCAAACAATCAAAAAGTGCTCATATACAAAACGGAAAGAATGTAGGCTGACATAAAGGTCCTACAGATCCATCTGGAAATCATGGCCTCGGAAACAATAGTGCCCCACAGAACCAAATGAGTTAGCACAAACAAATGGTTAGACAGCCGAAACTCGTTAGTGATCTCCATATAATGCATATCCAAGTTCTTCAACAAGTGATCTGGTGTCCTGGAATCAGTAGGCCGAAAAGCAGACAAACGCACTTCCTGAATAACAGGGAAAGCCGAAATCACCTTCATCAAGAAGGAGGGACCGTACGAAGGGAAATCCCAGTCTCTGAGATAAATAGGAATGGTTCTCTGCAAGAAAGAGCCTGTAGATCTGACATACATCATGCCGAAGTAATGGCAACCAAAAAAATGGTCTTGAGAACCAAGTCCAAGAGGGAACCCTCTCGAAGGGGCTCAAATGGAGCCTTGATAAGGCTAGACAGCACTAGGTTAAGGTCCCAGGAAGCGAATGGTTGCTTAATCAGCAGTCTGACATAAAGAGCCCCTTCAGAAAACTAGCGACCTCAGGATGAGATGCTAATGAGGACCGATGATCTCGGAATTTAAAACAAGAGAGCCCAGCCACCTGAACCCTTAGAGATGCCAAAGTCAGGTCTCTATCCAGGCCAGCTTGAAGAAAAGCGAGAATCAGCGAGGTCGGAGCTGAATAAGGGTCTACCTGGTCCTGAGCACACCAATGTGGGAAGGCCTTCCTTCCCTGTCTTAGTGTAAGAAGAAACCGTGGACAACTTCTTAGACTTGAGAAGAGTATCAATAACCACAGTAGAATATCCTTTGTTTTCTAAGGCTGCGTGCTCAACAGCCATACCGTAAGAGCAAAGTGACCCTGATCCTCAATGCAGACCAGACCCTGCATCAGCAGGTCCAGATAGGCACTCAGCCAAAGGCTGCAATGCCTGCAAAGACGCATTAGATTTGCATACCATGGTCTGTGAAGCCAATCTGGAGCCACCAGAATGACACGACCTGGATGGACTGTGATCAGCCAAATGACTCAGCCTATCATTGGCCAAGGAGGAAAGACATATAGGAGAAACTCCTGAGGCCACGGCTGCACTACAGTATCGAGCCCCTCATTCTGGGCTCGAATCTTCGACTGAAGAAGCTATTCACTTTCCTGTTTCTTGCCGAGGCCATGAAGTTGAAGTGGGGCCAACTCCAGTACCACACTTTGGCTCAGTATTGTTAGCTGGTTTTCCTGCCCGTATTGCACTTCACAATAAAGATATTTTTTTAAAAAGAACACCGCTGCGGACAGGGCCCACTCACCCAGATCCAGAATTTGTCTGCTGAGAAAATCTGCTTGAACATTGTCGACTCCCACTACATGCGCTGCTGCTAACGCTTGGAGGTGACGTTCCACCTAAAGGAAAAGAAGGCAGTTTTCCTGAGCCAGAGGGGCACTCTTGGTCCCTCCTTGACGATTGACGTAGGCTACTGCTGTCACATTGTCGGAGAAGACCCTAACCGCTTGGCCCTCTAGAGTCTTCTGCAATCTCATCAGAGCTTGCCGAATGGCTCTGAGCTCCAACTGGTTGATTGACCATTTCCACTGAGAGGCCAACAAAAACCCCTGAACAGGATAATGATTGCAGTGGGCTCCCCAGTCCCAAAGGCTGGCATCTGTCACCACCACGATCCAGGAGGCAATGTGTACCAGTACGCCCTTGTGGAGTGATTGCGGAAGAAGCTACCAGTCCATGCTTGCTTGAGCTTCCAGAGTCCAAGGAAGACAGGTCTGTACAAGCATACCTGTGTGGAGACCATTGAGAGAGCAAAGCATGCTGAAGGAACCACATCCAACATAGCAACTATGGATCCCAGAACTTGTAGATAGTCTCATGCCGAAGGAGCAGCAGCTTTAGAAGTGAAGAAATCTGGGCATACAGTTTCTGCCTGTGGGCTTTCGGAAGATAGACACGGCTCGCAGCCATGTCAAAGAGAACTCCCAGATATTCCAGCAATTGCTTGTGTGTCAGATTGCTCTTTCTGAATGAAGTTGATAATCCAGCCCAGGACCTTCAGCATCTGGAGCACCCGCTCCATCGTCCCTTGGACAATGAGGAAATCCTGATCAACCTGGAGACCCATTTTCTACGGGTAAGCCGCCACAACCACGATCACCTCGCCAGTCCAAAAAGCAGAGCCAAGAATTGGTAATGCTGTTCCAGAACATGAAACAACAAAAATTTGCGGTGGTCCGGAAAAATAGGAATGTTCAAGTACATCTCCAGAAGATCCAGAGAGGCAAGAAACTCTCCTGGAGCCATTACTGCAATGACTGATTGCATGGTCTTCATGTGAAAGCGTGGAACCTTGAGAGCCGCATTCATGTGCTGACGATCCAAAATAGGCCTCCAATCTTCAGGATATTTCTTTGGAATGATAAAATATACAAGTGCCTATCTCCAGGATTTCTAGTGATACCTAAGCATGCCTAGGTGAAGCTATGCCTAGTAGTTGATTAAGCACTAAGCAGTGCCTATTATAGATGCCACTAGGCGCCATTTATAGAATCAGGCCCATAGTTCTTAATGTCTCGAATCCTGGCTGGAAGAAGATTCCAGAGTTCATCTGCTTTAGTGTTTGTTCAGTGCTTTTCAATGTAAATAAAACTTTAGATGCTTTATCCAGTCGCAATTCAGTAGAAGAACAAAGATTTCTAGGAGGAATATACATTGTCAAAAATCCCTTCATATAATTAGGTTGAAATAAACCCAAACAAGAAACTGGGAGGAAAAGGAAAAATCTGATAAATGAACTGCTGCCTTCTTGGGACTATTACAGTTAATTAAGCTAATGACTGAGGGAGTTCTGTCAATTCACAGTTACCAAAGAATAAATCTGTGGGAAAAGGGATGGTGAATGCAGAAGGTTCTTACTCCTAGGAATGCTGCAGTTTAACTCGAAAAGGACAAAAAAAGAAGTAATTCCTCCTTAGTAAGATGACAGGAGAGACAGCATATGTAGGCAGGGCTGAAAATCTGGCATAGGAGTTTGAAGCTACCTGGAATACTATAAGTCATAATGATTTAGTATCTTTTGAAGCAGGTCAGACATTTTCAGGGACATAATCAAAAAACTAAAACAGCCAAAAACAGCATAAGTCGGCACTTGGATGTCCTAATCACTGGGATGTCCAAGTGCCAATAATCAAAATTATTTTCCTGTATGTCTAGTGAGATAGTTCACCCTCTGTGCATTCAGAATTCAAGGTGGCTTGTTATGGGCACACTTTGGGTGGGCTTTGAGTATGCTAGACTTGGACATCTTGCGTGGATAATCAAAGCTTTTGCAAAACATCCAGGACAGAACTTAGACGTTTTGGGTTAGACCTCTTTTGAAAGCATTTAAATGCCAAAAAGTACCCATTTAAGAACAGCATTGGAAGTGAAACATCAGAGGAAAGGCCTTTCCGGGGCTGGCCACAAGCAGCCTGTTTTCAGCACTGCCTCTGCTGGCCAGCTACCACTTCAGGTAAGGGAGGGAAGGAGAGTTTGCAGTTCAGTACCGCTGCTTTGGGCTAGAGAGAGGAGGGTTTTGCAGCTCAGGATCACTAACACTGCTTCAGGGCTGGTGGGAGGGTGTTCATGGCTCAGACCACTGCCGCTGCTTCGGGGATTGAGGGAGGAGAGTTCATGGCTCAGGAACACTGCCACTGCTGCTTCGAGAGGCTGGAAGAAGGATGATATTTTGGTTGCTGTTTGGGTGAGAGTGCCAGTTATTTGAGTATAGACTAATTGGGATTCTACTGTACTTATTTTGTACCTGGGGCAATGAAGTGTTAAGTGACTTGTCCAGAGTCACAAAGAGATGCAGTGGATATCAAACTAACAATCTCAAAATGCTGAAGAAGCTGTTCTAACCACTACTAGGCCTCTAATGCTACTGATCGCAGCGTAAGCAGTGGGTTCCCCCATGTCTTTCTTAATAGCAGATTAAGGACTTTTGCAAACCTTTCTTAAATCCAGATACACTAACTTGCCTCACAAATGTGCTTGACTTCTTTGAAGGTATGAATAAACATGTGGATAAAGGTGAGCCGGTTGATATAGTGCATCTAGATTTTCAAAAAGCTTTTAATAAAGTTCCTCACGAGAGTCTCCTGAGAAAATAAAAGTGTTATGGGATAGGTGGAAAAGTTCAATTGTGGATTAGGAATTGGATATCAGATAGAAAACAGAGGGTAGGGTTAAATGGTCATTTTTCTCCATGAAGAAGAGTAAACAGTGGAGTGCCGCAGGACAGGTGCTATTTAACTTATTTATAAATGATCTGGAAATTGGAACAAGTGAGGTGATTAAATTTGCAGATGACACTAAACTGTTCAAAGTTGTTAAAACACATGCGGATTGTGAAAAATTGCAGGCGGAACATAGGCAATTGGAAGACTGGACGTCCAAATGGCAGATGAAATTTAATGTAGACAAATGCAAAGTAATGCACATTGGGAAGAATAACCTGAATCACAATTGCCAGATGCTAGGGTCCATCTTGGGGATTAGCGCCCAAAAAAAGGATCTGGGTATCATCGTAGACAATACGATGAAACCTTCTGCCCAATGTGCAGCGGCAGCCAAAAAAGCAAACAGGATGCTAGGAATTATTTTAAAAGGGATGGATAACAAGACTAAGGCCCTCTTTTACAAAGGTGCGCTAAGCATTTTAGTGTGCATTTAGCAGGCGTTAAATCAACGCTTGCACTAACCGCTAATACGTCCATAGGATAACATGCACACATTAGCGTTTAGCATGTGCTAATATTTACCGCATGCTAAGAAGCATAGCGCACCTTTGTAAAAGAGAGGGGGGGTAAGAATATTATGAATATTATAATACCCCTGTATCACTCCATGGTGCGACCTCATCTGGAGTATTACATTCAATTCTGGTCGCCTTATCTCAAGAAAAATATAGTGGCACTATAAAAGGTTCAAAGAAGCGCGACCAAGATGGTAAACGGGGATGGAACTCCTTTCGTATGAGGAAAGACTAAAACGGTTAAGGCTCTTCAGCTTGGAAAAGAGACGGCTGAGGAGAGATATGATTGAAGTCAACAATATCCTGAGAGGAGTAGATCGGGTACAAGTGGATAGATTTTTCACTCTGTCAAAATTACAAAGACTAAGGGGACACTCGATGAAGTTACAGGGAAATACTTTTGAAACCAATAGGAGGAAAATTTTTTACTCAGAGAATAGTTAAGCTCTGGAACGCGTTGCCAGAGTATATGGTAAGAGCAGATAACATAGCTGGTTTTAAGAAAGGTTTGGACAAGTTCCTGGAGGAAAAGTCCATAGTCCGTTATTGAGAAAGACATGGGGGAAGCTACTGCTTGCTCTGTATCGGTAGCATAGAATATTGCTATTCCTTGGGTTTTGGCCATTAGTGACCTGGATTGGCCACCGTGAGAACGGGCTACTGGACTTGATGGACCATTGGTCTGACCCAGTAAGGATATTTTTATGTTCTTATGTTATTACATCCTCTGTCAACTAGTTCCAGAACTTAACTATTTATTAAGCAAAAAAATATTTACTATTTGTTTTTAAAGTGTTTCCATGTATCTTCATTGAGTGTCCCATAGTCTTTGTACTTTTTGAAATTGAAAAATCAATTCACTCTTACTTGCTCTACACCACTCAAGAGTTTGTAGGCCTCAATCACATCTCACCTCAGTTGCTTCTTTTCCAAGCTGAAGAACTCTAACCTCTTTAGCCTTTCCTCAAATGAGAGGAGTTCCATCCCTATTATTATTTTGCTCCCTCTTCTTTGAATCTTCTTAATTCCACTATATCTTTTTTGAGATATTGTGACCACAACTGAATGTAATAAGAACATAAGAATTGCCATACTGGGACAGACTGAAGGTCCATCAAGCCCAGTATTCTGTTTCCAACAGTGGCCAACCCAGGTCCCAAGTACCTAGCTGGATCCCAAGTAGTAAAACAGATTTTATACTACTTATCCTAGGAATAAGAAGTGAATTTCCCCAAGCCATCTCAATAATGGCCTATGGACTTCTCTTTACTATTCCTAGTATCAGGTAACTATGACTTAGATTATTCTTCCCAATGTGTATCACACTGAATTTTACCACATTAAATTTCATCTGCAATTTGGATGGCAGTCTTCCAATTTCATAAGGTCTTCCTTCAATTTTTCACAGTCTGCTTATATTTTAACAACTTTTATTATAGTATTGCATCATCTGCAAATTTAGTTATCTCACTTGTCATTCCAATCTGCAGAACATTTATAAATATGTTACACAGTACTGGTTTCAGTACAGATCCCTGTGACACTCCACTACTTACCTTCCTCCACTGATACAAATGGCCAATTTAACCCTATTCTGGTTTCTGTCCAATAACCAATTCCTAATCCATGACAGAACATTGCCTCCTATGCCATGATTTTACCTTAAGGAATAAATCACCAAAACCAGAGACCACTCACCAGGATCCATTTGTGAGAGAGCCTGTCTGCCAGGACATTTTCTATACATTTTCAAAGCGATGGATCCCGTCTGGTCCCATCGCTTTGAAGGTTGACAAAGCGATGGGACCAGACGGGATCCATCCCAGGATACTAAGGGAGTTCAGAGAGGTTCTGGCGAGTCTTATTAAAGACTTGTTCAACAAATCTCTGGAGACGGGAGTGATTCCTGTGGATTGGAGGAGAGCGGATGTGGTCCCTATTCATAAAAGTGGTCACAGGGATGAAGCAGGAAACTACAGGCCGGTGAGCCTCACTTCAGTTGTTGGTAAAATAAGGAAGTGTTGCTGAAAGAAAGGATAATGTACTTCCTTGAATCTAATGGGTTACAGGATCAGAGGCAACATGGCTTTACAAAAGGTAAATCGTGCCAAACGAACCTGATTGAATTTTTGATTGGGTGACCAGAGAGCTGGATCGAGGACATATGCTAGATGTAATTTACTTGGATTTCAGCAAAGCCTTTGATACAGTTCCTCAAAGGAGGCTGTTTAACAAACTTGAAGGGCTGAAGTTAGGACCCAAAGTGGTGAACTGGGTCAGAAACTGGCTGTCGGACAGACGCCAGTCTGAGTGTTGTCCATTTACCCCCACTCTCTGTTTCCTATTCGCCAACCAGTTTTTGTTACACGTGGGTATTTCACTCTCGATTCCATGGTATGTAATTTTTCGAAGTAGTCGTTCATGTTTGAAAATCCAGATATACAATATTGACCGGGTCACCCTTGCCTGTTAACTCCCTCGAAGTGCAGCAAGTTCGTCAAGCAAGATATTCCTTTGCTGAAGCCATGCTAGCTGGTCCTCATCAGATTATGTTCATCAAGGTGGTCAATGATGCGGTCTTTTTTCAGCGCCTCTACCATCTTTCCCGGTACCGAGGTCAGACTCACCGATCTGCAGTTTCCCGGATCTACCCTCAAACCTTTCTTGAAGAACGGCGTAACATTCGCCACTTTCCAGTCTTCTGGAATCCTTCCCGATTTGATCGACAGATTGGTTATTAGTTGAAGCAGTTCAGCTATAACCCCTTTCAGTTCCTTGATTATCCTTGGTTGGATGCCATCCAGTCCAGGGGATTTGTTTTTAAGCCTGCATACCTCTGCCTACATACCTCTTCTTGACTGACCGTCAACCCAGTCAGTTTCCCGTCATCGTTTCCTGCGTATAGCCTGTATATCCTTTTCGGTAAATGCAGACACAAAAATGCGTTCAGTTTGTCGGCGATGGCTTTGTCCTCCTTTAGCACTCCCTTTATTACAGGTCATCCAACGGCCCCACCACTTCCTTTGTGGGTCGTTTCCCCTTAATATATCGAAAGAACTGCTTGAGGTTTTTCGCCTCCTTGGCTATTTTTTCCTTGTTGCCTTTTCTCCTGCCTGCCTGCTCTCTGGGCTCAGCTGTTCAGTTCACCGTTGGCCTCTCCCCTTTTAAAGGGGAGCTCAGGATCGGTGTTTTGCTGACATCAGAAGGGTGGGCGGAGGGGTGACTCTTATGAATGTTTCAACTGAAAATGGCCCATAGCCATAACCTAACAGCTTTTTGGCACAGGATGAAAAAGTTCATTCCTCTTTGCTTCTTCAGGTACAACTGGCAAACCGTCTGAACGAAAACATTTTGACATCTTGATTTCTGGAAACACTTTAGAGCAGGGGTATCAAAGTCCCTCTTCGAGGGCCGCAATCCAGTCGGGTTTTCAGGATTTCCCCAAAGAATATGCATGAGATCTGTTACCATACAATGAAAACAGTGCATGCAAATAGATCTCATGCACATTCATTGGAGAAATCCTGAAAACCCAACTGGATTGCGGCCCTCGAGGAGGGACTTTGACACCCCTGCTTTAGAGCATAATGGATTGACTTTACCTCCTGCAAGTCAATATGTATTACAGGCCTCAACAAATGTTCTTAGCATTTAGGAATAGACTTGGAATGACTAAAGTTATTTATGCACATTTATAAATTCCATATTCATGTGTTTAACGTGATCTGCTGCAAATTATATAATAAAGTAGTAGAAAAGGAGTAATAAAAACTATTGTTCTCTACTTCTGCTCACCAAAAGTGTATGTGCCAATGGAGAAAGACTTTAGGTTATGGTTACTTAGGCAATGGGAGGGAATCTAAAGCAGAAGCTGCTAGTGGTAAGCAGATGGTATACCCACCCAACTACCCTCCCCCCCCTTCAAGAAGTGCAACCTTAGCCACTCTCCATTGCCCATCTTGTCCATTTGTCTCAGCAGCTCCACCCACAATTCCTTGTCTATCTGCTCCCACAAACTGTAGTCTAAAGCAGTGGTTCCCAACCCTGTCCTGGAGGACCACCAGGCCAACCGGGTTTTCAGGCTAGCCCTAATGAATATGCATGGAGCAGACTTGCATGCCTGTCACTTCCATTATATGCAAATCTCTTTCATGCATATAATGGGGTTAGCCTGAAAATCCGATTGGCCTGGTGGTCCTACAGGACAGGGTTTGGAACCACTGGTCTAAAGCATCTCTTCATCATATACACAGCAATAGCAGCAACTTTGGCATCATAGCACCATATCCAGCAGTAGCCTTTCTTTGTCTCTCCTCTCCCTCCCCCCTCCCCGACTAAGCAGTAGCCCAATAGACTCTCTCAATATCTCTTCTTCCACCCCAACCCCTACTACACAGTAGTGTTGCCCGATTCAGGGAAAATATTTTTGATTCGATTTGGCCTATTAAATCAATTTTTCAATTTGATTCGCTTTTCCTGCCCAATCAGACATTTTTTTTTTTTTTTTTACGAACGTCCTGACAGGTTTATTTTGTAGCTTTTCCACCCATCTACCCCTCTTTTCCCTCTCCAACCCCACGCTGATGCTCTCTGTTAGATCCTAGCTCACGCTCGCTAACACCAGCTCTGGCAGGATATACATTTCAAATATGGCGCGGTATACAAACCTAAGGTTTAGTTTAGTTTAGAAAATAAAATTATTTTTTTCTATCTTCCACTGCTATATCCAACATTTCTTTTTTTCCCCACTGTCTACCATCTCTCTCTCTCTCCCTGCCTTATGCCCTGGGTCAAATCTCTCTATTCCCCTCCATGCAACATATTTTCCTTCCACCTGCTGCCATTTTAGGCCAGTGGCCTAACTTAGGCCAAGAACCATTTTCTTCCTGCCTGTAGCATCTTGGAATTTTACAAGCTGTATGTATGTGCTCTGACAAGGTCATCTTTACCAGAGCTGGAATGTGTGGAGGAGAGAAACTACATCTAAAGAATGATGACAATTCGTGCCTGGTACCCTTATCTTTATGGCATGATTTGTGGGACCATATGACACTAGCATGCAGGCTTCATGATTCTGCTATGTGACCGAAATATGCTCTTTCAGGATGGGCAACGATTGGTTTGTAGGGAGGACCCTCGGCAGAGGTGGTAGGAGAAGGGAACACATTGCAAGTTAGATGAAGAAAGGTACTGGAGGGGTTTTGGAGTTCCAGAGACCTGTGCGACTTCATGTGCGTCCCCTGAAACAAGATTGCCGAGAAAGTCTCCTTGTGTGTGGCTCTGGGAAGAGAGAGAGAGAGACTTTCTGAATTCAGAGCCTATGAACTTTTACTCTCAAAAAGAAACGAAAGACTGACAGCTATTGTACTGACATTTATCATCCGGCAAAACCTGGTATATCATCAGTGCTGTGATTCATTTAAGACTAGCAGCACATGGACAAGGCTCTAGCTAACTGCCTGGGGAGAGAAGAGACACCCTTCTACAGTCTAATAGCGAGAACAGGAATTTCCTATTGTTCAGCTGGTTAGACAGGGATATATGGCAGTTGCTTGAAAAGGAAAGGTTATGGTGAGTGGTAATTAGTTCAGACAAACTTTAGCTGTGTGCTTTTCTGTCTAGGAGATCTGTGTCTCTATGCATTTTCTGTGACTGATCCAGATTTGTTAAGTGTTTGCACATATCGTCTAGCAGTACAATAAGCATACCTATATATATAGTAGATTTATGCATGTATCTAATCCTTAGCATTGTTGTATGCCCAAATTTTATTTTTCTATGAAATGCTAAAATTCTGAATAAAAGCATTATTTGAATCATTTGGTCTGGCTTATTTAAGTGAATAAGCAAGTAGAAAATTTATTCCATGGCTTTGTAATTCAAAGCTGTCCCCTAGACACACGAGAGCCATATAATGTAGAACTAATTACGGATAATTAGTTTATAGCACAAATTACTACCCCTACACGCACCTCCATTATGATGTGCAACATTTCTTTCTCTCTCTCCACGTACCCTCTGTCCCTGTCCTCCATCCTAAGTCCAACATTTCTCCCTCTCTCTTCTCCATGCATGTCTCCATCCCTTCCACCATATGCAGGATTTCTCCCTCTTACCCCTTTCTATCTCCTCTTCCTTCCTCTCCTCCACCCCAATTCTTCCTCTCTCCTCCTATGTGCACCTTTCCTCCCTCTCCCATCCCCCAGAGCAGAAGCTTTCCTCCTTTCTTACATATTCTCCTCTGTAGCAGCTTTCCATCCCTCCCACCCCCAGTTCAGTACTTTTCCACCCCTCCCTCCCATTACAGCAGCACCCCAACTCTCTCACTGTGAGACCTGATATACCTCCGAAGCCTCCTAAAGCTAGGGCTACCATATTGGTCTGCAAAACCCCGGACACATGGCCCTGCCTTGTTCTGCCTCCAACCACACCCTGTTCCGCCCCAACCACCATCCACCTCCAGAACCACCTCACTCCATTCCAACCCCAGCCCCACCCTAACAAATCCTCCTCTCTTCTTTCCCAACAAGCTCTATGTGAATGTGTGTGATGTCATCCATGCATGCTCAGAGGCCCTCCAGATGTGGCTGGAGCTCTTCAAGGCTTTCCAAAATTCAGACAAACTGCCGGGTTTTGGAAAGTCCATCCGGGCACCTGGACAGTCCTCTGGGTTTTCCCGGACATCTGGTACCCCTACCTAAAGCAGCAGCAGTTGCGGTGATGGATGGTCACCAGTGGCATCGCTCTGAACAGGCTACTCATGACCTGCCCCACTAGGGCTTTCCTCTGCTGTATCATCAGTGACGTGGCAGGTGAAAGGCCCCGTTGGGGCAGGCCACAGAGGAGCCCATTCAGAGCGATGCTGCTGCTGACCGTCCACCACCAAAGCCGCTGTTGCTTTAGCAGGACTATGAAGTATGTTAGGTCTCACTGGGAGGTGGTGGTGGTGGGGGCGGGGGGTGTTGGTTGCTGAATCGGTGAGTCCGATTTTCTCAGACAACAAATCGATTCACCGAAATGAATTGGTGAATCGATTTGAATCGGGCACTACTACACAGTTACCCAGCTCTAAATCACCCCCCCCCCCCATCCTGATTTGGTGAAGATCACTTCCAGAAAGACAACAGCTGTGCATCAGAAGGCATCTTCTGCCTCTGCCATTTTGGCAATGAATACAAATATTTGAACAATTTGATCAAATGTTACATTCAGCATCAGCTGCATCCTTCCTGGAAGGTAGGAAGACAGGGCTGATGAACCTCAGTAAAAAAAGGGGGGTTTTGTCAAGAGTTGCTTACTAACAAGACTCTTCTAGGCACTGCAATTGTTAAAGACTCTTCCTGCACATTACTTTCTGCATTATTAAGCTAAGTACTTTATTCTGTTTATAAATTTTGACCTATGAGGCACCTTGCATAATTCAGTTTATATTTAAGTATTGTGTATTTTTCAATGATTTTGCATTATTCATCACCGTTTTGGAAAGTTTTGATTAGAAATGGAATTTTTCTTACCGATGATGGTAATTTTTGTTGTAGAGGCTTAGTATCTCTTTTTTGCATAGGCCATTGAGGTCTTTTCTCATTTCCTTATAGCAGAACTTCAATTTATTTATTTACAGATTTTAAAAAAAAATATATAATAATGATTTTTTTGCCTTAAAGAAAAAAACAAATAAAATATACATGCTCTCAAAAATAGCAGTTTGTGATAGCATGACCTGGCAAGGCAGCATTGAAACCCCAGAAAACACATCAGAGGGCAGTATAAGGCCAACCAGGAAAACTTTATTACTCTGTACAAGGGAAATAAACAAGCCTGTTTCCTCACAGGTTCAATACTCTTCAGGGAAGTCTCTCAAACACAATCTTATTTTCATTAGTCTGCCTCTAGCATGGCTATTCTTTTCCATATACAATGTCTTCATTACTCTTAAACTCTTAACCATAGTTCAACAACCAAAAGATTCTTAATAGTATTCTTTCTTACAAGCACTCAACCCTGAAATTCTTTAAAGCATAAGCTTCAGCCTTCTTCTCACTCAGCATACAAGGTTTGAGTTAAGGCCACCCTTCTTCCCGGGTACTAAAACCAAAGCAAGATTACCTGGAACACCGCTAGGTACTAGAGCAGGGGTACCAAAAGGTTGATTGCGATCGACCAGTAGATCACAAGGGAAACATGAGATGATTGCGGAGCCCATCCCGGGCTCCACGATAGACTCGCGTTGCCTTTGTGTCCTCCCTGCTTCCCAGATGCCTCAAAAGCCAGGCTGCGCCGGGCCCACAAGCCTCCCCCCCCAATTCCACTGCCTGGCTGGCCTGGAACTTCCTCTTCAATGTCAGAATTGATGTCAGGAGAGGGGGGAGGAAGGCTTGTGGGCCTGGTTTTGCGGTGTCGGGGAAGCAGGGAGAAATCGGCAGCGGTGGCTTGGGGGGGCAGGGAGAGAGAAAGAAAGAAAGGGTGGCAGGGAGAGAGAAAGAAAGAAAGATAGAAAGAAAGGGGGTAGAGAGAGAAAGAAAGAAAGACAGAAAGAAAGAAAGGGGGGCAGGGAGAAAAAAAGAAATACAGAAAGAAAGGGGGGTAGGGAGAGAGAAAGAAAGATAGAAAGAAAGGGGGCAGAGAGAGAAAGAAAGACAGAAAGGGGAGAAGGGAGAGAGAAAAAAAAGATAGAAAGGGGCAGGGAGAAAGAAAGAAAGAAAGGGGCAGAGAGAGAAAGAAGGAAAGGGAAGGGGCAGAAAGAAAGGGGAGGGGGAAGGGAGAGAGGAAGAAAAAGTTGGACTCACGGAGGGACAGAGAGAGATGTTGGTTGGGGAATGGAATGAGGTCTGGAGGATAGGAAGCATGCAGGAGGAAGAAAGAAAGAAAGAAATATTGGATACATAGTCAGAAGGAAGTGCAACTCATGAAATCACCAGACAACAAAGGTAGGAAAAATGATTTTATTTTCAATTTAGTGATCAAAATGTACCCGTTTTGAGAATTTATATCTGCTGTCTATATTTTGCACTACTGCCCATAATAGCTCCCTGCGCTAAAAACCGCTATTATGGGAACAGCGTGGGGCATTCAGCGCAGCTTCCTGCGCTAAAAAATGCTATTGCGGTTTAGTAAAAGGGGAGGGGTATATATGTCTATTTTTGTATAGTTGTTACTGAGGTGACATTGCATATTTTAAAGTCATCTGCCTTTACCTCTTTGGAAAAAAAAACTGAATATAAATTATAATTAACATTTTCTCTGCATACAGTGTACTTTGTGTTTTTTAAAATTTTGTTGGTAGATCATTTTGAATTGGTCATTTTAACAGTAGCTCGCAAGCCAAAAAAGAACTAGAGCCTAAGCCAAATCATCTTGTGAGGATCTTTCCTTCAGGATCTCTGTAGGAGACCTCTGTATTCGGGGCTTTCCTAGCTTTACACTAACTCAGGGCATTTAACTACATCCTTCCCTGAACCCCACCCCTCTGACTCAGCCACTATGATGGCATTTAGCGCCACCTGCTATAAAGAAGCTTAACTGCTCCTCCAGTGAGGGAATGGTCTTGAGGATGCCTGTTGCTATACTACTCACTCCCCTACACAGTTATAAACTGATTGAAATTATGCCAGTACTGAACGAAGTGCTAATAAAACTAGGGTTACCAGCTGTCCAGGAAAACTCTCCGGGTTCCCAGGCAGACTTTCCAAACCCCGGAAGTTTGTCCAGGTTTTGGAAAAGTTCCAAGCTCTAGCCGCGTCTGGAGGGCTTTCAACAAGCATGCACAGATGAATTCACACGCATATATACATGCTGGAGGCCCTCCAGACGCAGCCTGGAGGTCGGGAATAAAAAGATGAGGCTTTTAGGGGGTGGGGATGGAGGCGGAACAAGGCAGGGCTGGGGGAAGAATGGGGTGGGGGTCATGCATCCGGATTTGTCCAACATTAAATATGGTAATCCTAAATAAGACTATAGCACCAAAGAATTGTACCTACAGGGCTCACCAAGTGAACTACTAAAGAAAATATTCTGAGGTGGTTTGTGATGCAAAGAGAGTACAGAGCTTGTTATACTTACAGAGCTGAGCAAACAAACATGCTAAAAAACATATTCTAAATTGCTTAACAGAAGATGGTCAGATGATGGACATACGCAGGGTTTGAGGTGAGTCTAATTTTAAATATGTACATAATAAAGAGTCTTTACTCAAATGATTAAAGCCTCTTTGGCTGAGTATTATTTTTAAATAGATGCCAGGTCTTTATGGTTGATGCTGTCTACTCCTCCTGATTTGTGGATAATGCAGTTTTATTCTATTTTGTGATTGGCTCAGCTATCTCATTTTAATGACCATCTTCTGTTAAAGAATATTAGATGTTCTCTGTAAGTTTTTGGGTTTCTTTTGCACAGCATGTACTATTACACTAATTAATTAGGTGACATTGGGACGTATTAATAATTGTTAGTAAAGCTCTCTTTGCACTGAATAACAATTTAGAATATGTTTTTCTTTTACATTTTTCTTTGGTACTGTAGGAGTAAACAGTAATAATACTGACCTCTGCTGGACAGTGTAGGATAAAACATGCACCTAATAAATTTTGTAGAGAACTATGAAATGAATAGCGCAACTTAATTAGCTGATCCTCATACTAAACTTCTTTTCTACTGACAAACTAAATAACAGAAATAACTAATGATAATAATAAGAAAATATTTATTAAAAAGATGAAATATATAAAAAAAGAAAATGAAAACAATTAGGATTATGCTGCATTTAGATTAAAATTTTTAATCGTAATTATTTATTTTAAAATTTACATATGATCAATAAACATGCAGACAGAGAACAACAAAATGCGCATGAATAACTCAGATACAACCTGCTAAGGGTAACAAGCAGGAGCTATGGGACCCTCACAGGAGGGAAGAGACAGGGAAACCCCCAGTACCTGAAACACATCTTTTCTTCATCCTAGGAATACTAGCAGAGGTCCCGAGATGGACACTGGCAATGTCCAAGGAAGAAATCAGGCCAATCAAAAGCCCACACAGAGAGGGTAGTATGGACTCCAATGTATCCTAACAGAACCCAGATTACCAAGGTAAGAACCTAATTTGTCATTCTGTTGCAGATATAGCAGTTACTTACCTGTAACAGGTGTTATCCAGGAACAAAAGGCAGATTTTCTCACAGATGGGTGACATCATCCACGGAGCCTCAGTATGGAAAGTGCAAAAGAGTACTGTCACTTTAACCTCTTTAGAAGTCTCAAGACTGCCTGTACCACACATGCGAAAGTGCCTTCCCACCCGACATTGGCTCACGGGTCCATCAGTTAAATAAAAAATCTAAGAAGCTAACTAGGGGAGGTGGGAGGATTGTGAGAATATCTGCCTGCTATCCCTGGATAACACCTGTTACAGGTTAAGCAGCTGTGCTTTATCCCAGAACAAGCATGCAGCATATTCTCACAGATGGCACTCCCTAGATACTTTGAAAGGGATGGAGGGAAATTAAAACTTATGTAGAGAATAAATTTTGCAAACCTGCTTGGCCAAACCGACTGTCCTGCCTGGAATGAGTCTCCATATGGTAATGGGACGTGAAAGTATGTATTGAGGACCAGGTGGCTGCTTTATAGATGTCCTCAATAGGAGTGGAATGGAGATAAGCAACTAAGGTTGTCATTGCTCTAATTTTGTGAGCTGTGACACAACCTTCCAACAGAAGCCCAGCACAAGCATAGCAGGAGATGCAATCTGCCAACCATGTAGAAATTGTTCTCTTGGTAACTGGAGTTCTTAGTCTGTTAGGATCAAATGAGAGAAATAGATTCTATGAGGTTTCGTTCAATCTAGGTAGCAAGCTAAAGCACATTTACAATCCAATGTTAATGTACAGCTTCATCCGGATGGGCATGTGGTTGTGGGAAGAAGATAAGCAGAACTATAGACTGGTTGAGATGGAACTCTGAAATTACTTTTGGTAGGAATTTGGGATTAGTACCTAGAACCACTCTGTCATAGTAGAAGGTTGTATAAGATGGATCTGAAACTAGTGCTTGGAGTTCACTGATGCATCGAGCTGAAGTGATGCAAATCAGGAAGACCACTTTCCACATGATATACTTTAGGGTTGAAGATATCAATGCTTCAAATAGTGGCTTCATGAGAGTGGAAAGTACAACATTGAGGACCCAGGAAACCAGAGGGGCTTTGATTGGGGGTTTTGTGTGAATCAGTTCCTTCATAAATTTGGAAACCAATGGGTGTGTTGCCAGAGATTTATCATGAAGAGGAATATGAAACACACTAATGGCACTGAGGTCCACTCTCACTGATGTGGTCTTTAGACCTGAGGCTGAGAGATATAAAGGTAGTCCAATACTGATAACAGGGGACACATATTTGATTCCATCATAATGTGAAGCGAGTTCACTTAAAATGATAGCAGTATTGTGTGGACGGTTTCTTGGTAGCGTTTATGATAGCTGATATTGGAATGGAGAGATGGATATCAAGTTTCAAGTTTATTAGGTTTTTATATACCGCTTATCAAGGTTATCTAAGCGGTTTTACAATCAGGTACTCAAGCATTTTCCCTATCTGTCCCGGTGGGCTCACAATCTATCTAACGTACCTGGGGCTATGGAGGATTAAGTGACTTGTCCAGGGTCACAGGGAGCAGGGCAGGATTTGAACCCACAACTCCAGGGTGCTAAGGCTGTAGCTCCAACTACTGCGCCACACACTCCTCATTTATTTGTTGGGAAAGGTACTAGGCTGTTAGAGCTAGCAAATGTAGATTGGAGTGGAGTAGGGACCCTTCATTCTGAGTAATAAGAGTTGGGTAAATCTGTAGAGGGATGGGCTCCCTGGCACTGAAAGCTGTCTTGGCCATCTTGGAGCAATGAGAATCATTGTAGCTGGCACCCATTTGAGTTTGAATATAAGTTTACATATTAAGAGTATTGGAGGATAGGCATAGAGAAATCTATCTGTTCAGTATATCAGGAAGACATTGGATTCCAGGCAATGTGGCAAGTGTGAAAATAAGTGTTTCCTCTGATGCAATCTATGTTTCACATTATCCCAGCGTTGAGTAGGAATAACTAAATCAAGAACAGCACATTTAAAATCCATAAAACAATGTCCCATCTCATAACAATGTTCACCCAAATGATCCACTCTTCTGCCATGATCAATATTATATCGATGTTCTGACATTCTAACTTTCAATGGGCGAGTGGTGTAACCTATATAACTCAATTGAAATGGACAACATAACAGATACACCACATGAGTGGATGTACAGATGGTGTGGGCATGCAAAACAATTACTCTTTTGTTAGGAACCTGTATTGTCCGATCATTATAGAATAAAAGATGAATCACTTAAATTTACAATTCCCAACTTCTTCTGTGGTCTCTTGTGTCTACACATCCGACCTACAGAAATGTTCTTTTAGATTCTGATTCTACTGTAAGCCAGAACATAGTCTGTGTTTTTGAAGCAATCATGCATCTGAAGCATCTGTCAATAATTTTGACACTTTTGCCAATCACTGATGATAAAGGGGAAAATTTCAATACACAGAATTATCAATGTTAGGGTATCCCCGATTAATGAATTATTTACTAAGAGATCCTGATTGTTGATGGAAATCCATATCTGAATGACATAGTCTCTGATACCTCAACAACTGTGGCACAGGAAGGCTATTCTTAAGTTGCACGAAGTGCATACTTGAGTAAAGTAACAAAGTGTTGTGGTCTGTCGGTTTATGATAAACGGTTATAAAAATGTAATTATTCTGCTTTACAACAATCATATCCAAAAAATGAATTTCTGTTGCATGAAATGACAGACCAAATTTTATTGTTGGATGACGAGTATTCAAACCATCAACAAACTTTTGTAAATCCTCTGTGGTCCTAGTCCAAAGGAAAAAAATATCATCAGTATAGTGAATCCATTTTTCCTCAAATTTTGCTATGAACAGATTAGTGATGGAGGGTGCAAAAGTTGCCCCCATTGCTACTCCAGAAATCTGTTGGAAAAATTTGTTATCAAAAATGAAGTAGTTCTCCATAGCAATGACTGCAAACTCCATAAAAAAAAAATCAGTAGGAATTAACCATGGATGTTCTCTGGAATTCTACACCTCCTCTATATCACACAATGCTTTCTGCTGTGGAATGCAGGTGTAGAGGGATTTGGCATCCAATGTGGTCATAAACCCTATGTCAAAACCTTGGGACTGTGTGGAAAGCAACTGCAGAAAATGTGTGGTATCCTGTACATAAGATGGAATTTTAACGACAAAAGGTTTCAAAAAAACATCCACTTGTTGACAAAGCCATAAGAGACCCTTTTGAATACACGATGGCACGACCTGGGGGATTTATCAGATCTTTATGAACGTTTGGCAAAAAATAGAGAATCAGGACCTGAAAAATCACATTGGACAGGAAACCATATTCTGTTTTAATTAAAAATCCAGATTTCTTACCCCTCAAAATGACCTGCAATATTGATGACATAATCTCATCCGAAGGGTTCTTCTCCAATGGTTGGTACATGTTCATGTCAGACAACTGAGAAAAAGCCTCTGACATAAAATATTCCTTGTCCAAAATCACTGTTGTCCTTCCCTTATCAGCTTTGCGCATAATAATCAACTTATTTGCTTTCAACTCTCAAATTCTTCTTTAAATAGATTATAATTCCCTTTGAATCTCTTCTCTGCTTTCATCAAATCAGAATAAATGGAGTAACATGCCCTGTGCCCTAGTAGATGTATCATATGATGCATTGAGATGGTTTGTTGAGAAGACAGGGAGGTTCTGGCAGCTCCGTTGTCTCATCTTTTTAATGCTTCTTTAGAGTCTGGTGTGGTCCCGGAGTACTAGAGAAAAGCAGATGTGGTCCCTCTGCACAAGAGCTGAAGTAAGGAGGAGGTCGGAAATTATAAGCCAGTTAGTCTGACCTCAGTAGTGGGTAAACTAATGGAAAAACTTCTTAAGCGGAGAATAGTGAGATTTCTAGAATCGAATGGATTGCAGGACTTGAAGCAGCATGGTTTCTTTTCTTCTTTTTTTTAAGTCCTTTATTGCTGCTAGTTTATGACTTGTTTACAGTTGCTAGCTCTTTAATTAACTTGCGCTGCTTATTTAATTTTATTGTTTCTAAGCTGTCAATCTGCTACTCCTACTAGCTCATGAATTCCTATACTTATAAGTTCATGAATTGTTTAGTGCTGCTAGTTTATCCATCTGATGCCGTTTTTAGTTTGCTAATTGCTTCTTATTCCTAGGGTTTTATCCTTTTATTGATTTTAGCTATCTTATTACTTATATTTTATTACCACTAAGGGCTCCTTTTACAAAGGTGCATTAGGGCCTTAATGCGCGGAATAGCACATGCTAAAATGGCGCGCGCGCTAGCTGCTACCGCCTCCTCTTGAGCAGGCAGTAGTTTTTTGGCTAGCGCACGCTAATCCGGTACGTGCGCTAAAAATGCTAATGCAACTTTGTAAAAGGAGCCCTAAGTATTTTTAGTTGAGACTAGGTGGTAGCCATCGATTCATTATGTATTTATTAAAATTATTATTAGCATTGCTGCTATTAGGTAGGCTTAACGATTTACGATTTTTTTTTTTTTTTTATATACCGCCTATCAAGGTTATCTAAGCGGTTTTTACAATCAGGTACTCAAGCATTTTTCCCTCTCTGTCCCGGTGGGCTCACAATCTATCTAACGTACCTGGGGCTATGGAGGATTAAGTGACTTGCCCAGGGTCACAAGGAGCAGCGCGGGGTTTGAACCCACAACCCCAGGGTGCTGAGGCTGTAGATCCAACCACTGCGCCACACACTCCTCCAAATACTTCCCCATTAGATTTATTAGTTGTTGATGATACCCTATGTAGATTGGCCATTTAAATTACACTGAACCAACAATTCATCCTATTAGAATTTATACTACAGGTCCTAGGCAACCAAGGATTTTTTTTAAAAGACATAGGATATTAAGATCAATTCCTTTGGGAAATCAGAAGGATTTTGTTATTGAAGACCCAATCAATATACCAAGTGCTCGTTCTATATAATGCTCGTTCTATTCGAGGCAAAGCACATATCATTAAGGATTGGATATATGACCAAGGTTTAGCTCATGTCTTCATTACTGAAACCTGGCTCACCTTTGAGGAAGATTCATTTATTAATGATCTGCTTCCTCCCCGTTATAAAATCATCCCTCTATGTCGAAGGAATAAAAGAGAGGGAGGAGTTGCCATTATATTTTTTTTTTTTTTTTTTTTTTTTTTTAATTCAAATTTTATACCATTATTACATATACATAATAGTAAGGTAAGGAACATAAATAATATTAATACATCAATCATAAAGCTATCACATAAATTCCTCTAGTCCTCATAACTATGGGAGGGCAAGTACTATATATTCTAGAAAAAAGTCACATAAACATGATCATATAGATCAAACATATTAGTGTTAGAAATTCAAAACTCCAAACAATTAATTATGTGGTAGCAGAGGAAATACTAATGGATTCTTGATGTTGCAAAAATTGTTCTAATTGAGTTGAGTCCCAATAAACATAATCATTTTCCTTAAATTTAATCAAGCATTTACAAGGAAATTTTAAATAAAATGTGGCTCCCAAAGCCAACACCCTAGATTTCAAAGCCAAAAATGATTTTCTTCTCAATTGTGTTGCCTGGGCCACATCTGGAAAAATCAATACATTATCTCCGCAAAACTTAGTCTGCTTATTCTGAAAATAAGCTTTCATTATCAAGGATTTATCTATCTCTCTAGAACAAGTTATAAGAAGTGTAGATCTAGTTTGGATTATATCCTGTGAGTCTTCTAAAAATCCAGTTAAATCGAAATCTATTTGTTCCAACTGATCTATACCAGATTCTATGGGAACTTTTTTCCTCTGAGGGATATAATACAAATTTGTCAAAGGCAAATTTTCTACGTCCGTCATCCCCAAAATTTCCTTAAAATATTTTTTAACCAATATTTCTGGAGATAATAAATGTGTTTTGGGGAAATTAACTAGACGCAGATTTTTTGCTCTGTATAAGTTCTCCATTTTCTCAAATTTCATATGAGTGATATGAAAATCCTTAACTGCTGTTGTAGAAACTGCCTGTAAAGTAACCACCTGAGACTCAGTTGTTCTAATTGATTTTTCCATAATTTTTAAATTTGAATCAACGTTTGCAAACTTTTCAATCACCTCTTGCGAAAATTTTTCATTTTGTTGAACCACAGATTTTAATAACCCCTCCACACGAGTATTTATTTGCCAAAGATCTTTCAAAGTAACTTCCTGAGGTTCAGTCGGAGATTCTCTGGCAAACAAAGCCTCACCTTGAAAGGATAAGGCTTTGGGCATCACCCCATAAACTAATGAAGGTGATCCCACCTGCCCAGAGGAATCTCCCGACTGACTACTGGAGCCTATTTTAGGTTCCAGAACATCAGGATTATTCGGTGGGGGGGGAGGAGTTCTACCTGGGGGGCTAAGGGATGCCCCCGATAGCGAATCCGCTCCTTGACTGTGGCCTAAGGTACTGGTTGGAATAAAGTGCCTATCAATGGGACCTAATAATATCGGTGTGGACACCTTTGCTTTACCTTTCCTTTTCCCCATAACAGTAAAAATTAATACATACAGTTCCTCCCGTTCCTCCCAGTGTCTCCAAGGGGCTCCCAAGGGGCAAACGTGCCCCTTAGGGCACGCCCCTTTGGCCACGCCCTGCGGCCGCGCCCTGCGGCCGCGCGCCGCAGTCGCGGCGTCCTTTTAGCCCCGCAGGAAGAAGGACCCGCGTGACGTCAGTGCCTCTGTCTCCGCGGGTGCCCGACTGAAACCTGGCTCCGACTCTCCAGCTCCAAGATGTTAAAGAAGCGCTGCAGTCCAGGGCACACTCAAAGTCCACCAAGAAGGTAACACCCGAAATAACCTGCCTCTCCGGTCTCCTGCAGTCGCGGCGTCCTTTTAGCCCCGCAGGAAGAAGGACCCGCGTGACGTCAGTGCCTCTGTCTCCGCGGGTGCCCGACTGAAACCTGGCTCCGACTCTCCAGCTCCAAGATGTTAAAGAAGCGCTGCAGTCCAGGGCACACTCAAAGTCCACCAAGAAGGTAACACCCGAAATAACCTGCCTCTCCGGTCTCCTGCAGTCGCGGCGTCCTTTTAGCCCCGCAGGAAGAAGGACCCGCGTGACGTCAGTGCCTCTGTCTCCGCGGGTGCCCGACTGAAACCTGGCTCCGACTCTCCAGCTCCAAGATGTTAAAGAAGCGCTGCAGTCCAGGGCACACTCAAAGTCCACCAAGAAGGTAACACCCGAAATAACCTGCCTCTCCGGTCTCCTGCAGTCGCGGCGTCCTTTTAGCCCCGCAGGAAGAAGGACCCGCGTGACGTCAGTGCCTCTGTCTCCGCGGGTGCCCGACTGAAACCTGGCTCCGACTCTCCAGCTCCAAGATGTTAAAGAAGCGCTGCAGTCCAGGGCACACTCAAAGTCCACCAAGAAGGTAACACCCGAAATAACCTGCCTCTCCGGTCTCCTGCAGTCGCGGCGTCCTTTTAGCCCCGCAGGAAGAAGGACCCGCGTGACGTCAGTGCCTCTGTCTCCGCGGGTGCCCGACTGAAACCTGGCTCCGACTCTCCAGCTCCAAGATGTTAAAGAAGCGCTGCAGTCCAGGGCACACTCAAAGTCCACCAAGAAGGTAACACCCGAAATAACCTGCCTCTCCCGCCATTATATTTTTAGAGGATTTCAATTTTAAGGTATTAGATTCAGTGGTGAATAATGATCAGGAAGCTCTATCTTGCACTATGGATAAAAAGGATCTAAATGATCCTCTCAATTGTATACTTTGCTATATATCATCTGGTCACTGGACATAGGCTAAGGAGCCTTTTTATAATTTTATATTTAATAATTCTATTGTCACTTCTCAAAATTTTATTATTGGGTAATATTAATCTCCATCAAAGTAGACGATTTCAAAGCTTTTCTGACCTCTTTAGATTATTCGTTGCCAGAATTCTCCACATCCCATGTAGGAGGTCATCATTTAGATTTAATTTCACTTGCTATTAAATATGAAGTTATAACTAGAATTAAGTTTAAAAATGATAGATGGAAACCTACACCCTGGTCAGATCACTTTATTTATCATTTTAATTTGAATTGGGCAAAAAATTTTACTTTTAAGTCCAATCCGAATAAACAAGAATTTTTAACAAGGAAAAGAATTGAAGCAAGCGAATTTTGGAAGAAGGTAGATTTAATTGTGATGGAGAACATCGCAGAATTTCCATCAGAATGGAAAAATGTATCAAACCTTGTATTAGATGATATTGTCCCGAAACATACCATGAAAAGATGTGTAGATGAAAAAAATAAATGGTATGATATTGAATTGTTAGAAATGAAACAACTCGAAAGAAAATGGTTAAAATTTCAACTAATTACTGATAAGGAACTGTGGCGAAAGGAGGTACAAAATTACAAATTAAAAATCAAAGAGAAACGCAAGACCTATTACTCAAAACAGGTTGGTAGTACTAACATTAATCCCCCAAAATTGTTTAATTTGATTAACAATGTGTTTAATACGACAAAAAATCTACAATTATCTCAAACTCCATTGCCGACTGCAAATGATCTGGCAACTTACTTTAGTTCTAAAATCAAGGACTTACGAACCTCTTGTACATCAAGTGCTGGAACAATAAATAACTATTGGGAAATATCTTCTGATGCAGTTCCAGTTGACTTAATATGGTCCACTTTTGATGACCCATACTGGGCAGATTTTTCCAAATTATTTTCCAAGTATTCTAAATCTTATTGTATGTTGGACTCTTGCTCAGCCAATTTTATGTCTTGTGCACCTCCGGAATTCAAGATGAAAGTACTAGAATGGATTATTGATTTTTGAGATAAAGGTATTTTTCTGCAAAATAAAAAGGATTTCTTTTCCCTAACCTCTAACTATAGGCCGATAGAAACATAGAAACATAGAAGATGACGGCAGAAAAGGTTCACGGCCCAACAGGTCTGCCCACTCTAATGACCCACCCCCTAAATTCTTCCCTGAAGTGATCCCACATGCTTATCCCATTTTCTCTTAAAGTCCAGCATGCTGCGGGCCTGAATTACCTGCAGTGGAAGACTATTCCAATGATCAACCACCCTTTCAGTGAAGAAGTACTTCCTGGTGTCACTATGAAATCTCCCACCCCTGAGTTTCAACGGATGTTCTCTTGTCGCCGTAGGTTCTTTAAGAAAAAAGATATCCTTTTCTACATTAATCGGTCCGTGACATATTTGAACATCTCAATCATGTCTCCCCTCTCTCTACGCTCCTCAAGTGAGTATAGCTGCAACTTACCCAGCCTTTCCTCATACGGGAGATCCTCGAGTCCTGAGACCATCCTGGTGGCCATTCGCTGAACCGGCTCCATTCTCTGCACATCTTTTTGATAATGCAGTCTCCAGAATTGTACACAAATATTCCAGATGAGGTCTCACCATGGATCTGTACAACGGTATTATAACTTCGGTCTTCCGGCTGACGAAGCTTCTTCGGATACAACCCATCATTTGTCTAGCCTTGGATGAAGCTTTCTCCACTTGATTGGCAGACTTCATGTCTTTGCTAATGTTTACTCCCAAGTCCCGTTCTGCTGTAATTCTTGCAAAGGTCTCACCATTTAGGGTGTAAGTTCTGCATGGATTTCTGTTGCCAAGGTGCATGACCTTACATTAAAACTTAGTTGCCAAGTTGAGGAACAATGTTCCAGTAAGAGTAGGTCCTGTGTCATGCAGTCGGGCACTGAGCTTTTGCTTACTATGTTGCATAGTTTGGCATCATCGGCGAATAATGCAATTTTCCCTCAAAGCCCTTGAGCCAGGTCCCTTACGAAGATATTAAATAGGATCGGACCCAAGATCGAACCCTGCGGCACTCCACTGATCACTTCTGACGTTTCGGAGAGAGTACTGTTCAACACCACCCTCTGAAGTCTACCACTAAAAACATAAGAAGTTGCCTCTGCTGGGTCAGACCAGGGGTTCATCGCGCCCAGCAGTCCGCTCCCACAGCGGCCCATCAGGTCCATGACCTGTAAGTGATCCTTTGTCTAAAACCCTTTAATCTCCATTTTTCTTCTATCTATACCCTTTCATGGTCTTTTACCCATGCAATTAACATTTCTCCTAATCCCATCGAACTCATCTTTAAAAAGATCATGAAGGGGTTGGTACAAATTCAATCATAGAAACATAGAAGATGACGGCAGATAAGGGCCATAGCCCATCAGGTCTGCCCACTCTACTGACCCACCCCCAAGTCTACTATCCTAGGGATCCCACTCCTGGTGACAGGTTTCCTTAGCTTAACCCTCTAAGGGATCCCACATGGGCATCCCATTTGCTCTTAAATTCTTGCACGCTGTTTGCCTCGATCACCTGCACTGGGAGCTCGTTCCAAGGATCAACCACTCTCTCAGTGAAGAAATATTTCCTGGTGTCACCATGAAATTTCCCGCACCTGAATTTGAGCGGATCCCCTCTTGTGGCCGAGGGTCCCTTGAGAAAGAGAATCTCTTCTTCCATCTCGATATGGCCGGTAATATACTTAAACGTCTCGATCATGTCTCCTCTCTCTCGATCATGTCTACGTTCCTCGAGTGAGTACAGCCGCAAATTTTTCAGCCTTTCTTCGTAGTTTGCAGCCTCTGCCCTGCAACCTTTTTTGTGCAGTGGAACGTTAGCTGTTTTCCAGTCTATGGGGACTCTCCCCAAACTTAGGGAGAGATTGAAGAGTCCTGATAGCGGTTCTGCCAGGACAACACGCAGCTCACTGAGCACCCTGGGGTGTAGATTGTCCGGTCCCATGGCTTTGGTCACCTTGAGTCTTGCCAGTTCGTAGTAGACATCGCCAGGTGTGAACTCGAAATTCTGAAACGGGTCTTCCACGCTGGGCCTTGCCTGCAACTGCGGACCGTGCCCCGGTGCCTCGCAGGTGAAGACCAAGCAGAAGTATTCATTCAGTAGTTCCGCTTTATCGGGATCTGATTCTGCGCAGTTCCCATCTGGTTTTCTAAGGCGTACTATCCCGTCTATGTTCTTTTTCCTATCACTAATATACCTGAAGAAGGATTTGTCCCCTTTCTTCATGTTCTTTGCCAGAGTCTCTTCCACTCGAAGTTTGGCCTCCCTGACTGCCGTTTTGACCACTGCAGACCTCGCCTATGTTCTAGTTTAGCTTCCCTAGTCTCCGTTCGTTTGTAGGAAATAAATGCTTTTTTCTTCTCCTTGACGAGGTGCGAGATTTCTGCAGAGTACCATTGGGGTTTGTTGTTTCTCCGCCATTTGTGTACTGATTTAATGTAGAGACTTGTCGCTTCATGTATGGTAGATTTCAGGGATGACCATATAGCTTCCACATCATCGGTCGTAGCTTGGTTTTGCAGTCCGGTGGACGAAATTTCCCATGCGTTCGAAGTCAGTGCCTCGGAAGTTGAGTACTTTTGTTTTCGTGTCTGATCTAGGGAAACCTTTCCTGAGGTAGAACCACACCATGTTGTGGTCACTGGAGGCTAGCGTATCTCCTATTTGGAATCCTACTCCCTGTTACATGATTCTCAATGGGTAGCTCCATTTAACATCTTTTTGAGTGATATTGCAGATCTTTTGCGGATGATACCAAGCACTTTAATAGGTGTAGACACCCTGGAGGGTATGGATAGCATGAGGCGGGATCTGATGAAGCTTGAAGAATGGTCTGCTAACTGGCAACTAAGATTTAATGCTCAAAAATGAAGGGTCATGCACTTGGGCTGCAAAAATCCAAGAGAACGGTTTAGTATAGGTGGTGAACTAGTATAGGAAGAACTTCTGTGTATGGAAGAAGAGCAGGACTTGGAGGTGATAGTATCTGATGATCTCAGGGTGGCAAAACAGGTAGAAAAGGCAATGATCATATAATATAATGATTTACTGGAGGTATAGTCTCAGGTAAATCCCAAATTATCAATTAGGTATTTCTTGAACATATCACCAGGTGTAACTCCAGGGGACTTAGGAAAATTTAAAATTCTAAGATTAAGGGCTCCTTTGTGCGTGCTAACCCCCGCGCTATGCGGAAAAACTAACGCCAGCTCAATGGAGGCGTTAGCGTCTAGCGCGTGCGACATTGTAGCATGCGCTAAAACCGCTAGCGCAACTTAGTAAAAGGAGCCCTTAGTCTTCTATTGAAACAGTCTTTCATTGTAGAAATAGTTTATTCTTCACAAAATTAGATGACAAATTCTGCAAAGAAGTTACCTTTTGCTGTATCTGTTCAATTTGAGTGGAAGTTTCAATTCTAATACCATCAGTATTGGCAATTAAAGAATCAATTTTACTCACAATGGCCAAAACTTCCCCAGCAGATTTAATTATTGTTGCCTCAAGCTTCTGTAAGGCCTTCCAGTTACTTTCCAAAGTTATCTCCATGGTGGGGCCGTCTCTTTCGACTCCCTGGATGTTCCCAACAGTGATAGTTTGGTTGAATAATGCACCCTCTTTGCAGGGCTTCTGCGTTTTCTCAACAACCGCTAATGCTGGACATGGTGGAGATCAGGTTATTGGAGGAGAAAGAGAAGTATTTAGTCACAAGGTTGTGGTGGCTCCTTCCACTGACACCAAAGTGGGAGACAATTCCAATTTGTGATGGAGTGCCATGAGCAAAGCGGTCCATTGTTAACTGATGAAGATTTGACAATCTGGTCGATGAGGGAGTCAATCGGATAGACCCTTTATGTAGCATTGTTAATTTAGAAGAATAAGAGTATCAAAAACTCACAAACTCAGAAATTCAAACACCTTAAAACAACGGGTCACCTTCATGGTCAGCAGCATACTGCCATCTTTGCCACTCCCCTCCCTTCAGAAGTGAATAATCTGGGACCAAGGTTCAATTTGAATAATTTATCAGATTTTCTTGAGAACTCTTTGACTGAAGTTGAAGTAATCCAAGCGGGTAATTTTTTACATTGAAAGACTCTCTTCTAATTTCAGTCTCAACAAGAGACTTTGGCCAAATAGCTTTGTTTCACTAAAGCTGCATCAAGAGAAAAGGTCCACAACACTGTCTAACCTTTTTCTCCTGACACAGCTATAGTGAAACAAGGCCTTTTATTTAAACTTTATGATTGGCTACATATAGACATTGCCCATAAATTAGTTTTTGGACACCATTTCTAGTGTAGGTGTATGTATTGTAGAGTGTCCATACCTCTGGTTCTCATTAAGAAAATACTTTTTTACAGAAAGGGTAGTAGATGCATGGAATAGTCTCCTGATGGAGGTGGTGGAGATGAAGACTGTATCTGAATTCAATACAGCATAGGACAGGCATGTGGGATCTCTTAGGGAGAAGAGGAGATAGCAGATATTGTGGATGGGAAGACTGGAAGAGCTATTTGGCCTTTATCTGCTGTCATGTTTCTTTGTCTAGGGAGGGACAGATGAGCCTGACTGCAGAATCAAGAACCCAAAAGTGACATCCTCTCAAGCTGCCACATTCACTCTATAGAACTTTGTAAAAGTGTGAAGAGTAGCCCTAGTATATAACCAGGAGTGTCCAACCTGCGGCCCCGTGAAGTATTTTGTGCGGTCTCGGTCGAGGGCGATGCAGTGTTTTCCTCTGCTGCCCCTAGGTGTTTACCGTCTTGCCGGCTCCCTCCTCTGTCTTGCTGCAGCGTTTGTGCGGCCACAGAAACATTTTTTTCGGCCAATGTAGCTCAGGGAAGCCAAAAGGTTGGACACCCCTGTATATAACATAGATGATGGCAGATAAAGACCCAAATGGTCCATCCAGTCTACCCAACCTGATTCAATTTAAAGTTTCTAATTTAAATTTATACAGCAGCACTACAGATAAAAAAAAGTGATGCATTCGCTTCTGTGCCCTTATAAAAGTAGCAGTAAGCAAAAAATAAAATACTATCTTATCATTCTTTTTTCTCTCTATTGGCTTGAGTAAAACTTCACTATCTATGAGAAAGGTTTTCTGAAGACAGGCACTTACGCACTGTGCTGGGTATCCTTTTTCCTTAAATCTTTCTTGCATGTCTTAAGATCTTAAACTATAGGTGCTATTGTTTGTACACAATCTCTTCGACTATAAGGGAAATTGTTTTTAAGTGACTTGATATGGCAACTTCTGTAGTCCAAGAATTTATTCACATCTATCAGCTTGCAGTAAATGTCTGTAATGAATCCCTGTCCCTGAATGCTGATTTTTATATATCCATGAATGGTACAGTATTTCCTTCTTATCAAAGTGCATTTTAAACTTCAGATTGATATCTACTGTAAATTGTTTAACCAATTATAAAATTATTTGAGGAGTTCCTCTGTACCATCCCATATCACAAAAATATCTTCTATGTACCTTTTCGATAAAATCACATTGGATTTATATTTATGGGTTCTTAGAAATTCTCTCTCAAAATTAGCTACATTTAAATTAGCTACAGAAGAGCCAAGGTAGCCCCCATAACTGTCATAACAATGAGTTCTAGACAGTTTACAATAAAATAACATTCAGCTTAACAATTCAAATAATAAATACAAGTTTTATAAAATATAATAACAAAAAAATTTGCAAAAATTAATACAAATACTTAACAAAAAACAGGATTTCAACATCTTACAGAACTTTACAAAGCTTTGCTCTATCTTAATATCCACTGGCAAGGTATTCTCTATACTCATGCCTCTTTTTACGAAACTACGATAGCAGTTTCTAGCGTAGGGAGCCGCGCTAAATGGTCTGCACTGCTCCCGATGCTCACTGAGTTCCTATGAGCGTCGGGAGCAGCGTGGGCCATGCAGTGTGACTTCTTACGCTATAAACTGCTATTGCAATTTCATAAAAGAGGGGGTAAGTAGCAGAGAACTAAACAATTTGTTATGTGAAAAAGACAGCCTCGTAAAAGAAACTTCAGGAATTCCCATCTTGTTTACATGAATCAGAGAATCCTGATTTAAGATGGACAACATCCATGTAATATTTTGAAAATCATAAAGTAAACCACAAGGCTCAGCTTTGTTAAGAAGGAGAAAAATACCTCAGTGGTCTTTTGCAAACAAAATTCTAGTCTCCATTTATTTATGTGATGGATTATAATTATCGTTGTTCAGACTACAGTGTCAATCATTGTACAAGCCTGTATGTATGTATGTATGATGTGCCAAGAGATTTAAAATTGAGCACAGATCACTGGCAGTGTCCCCTGAAGAAGCAGGAAGGTAACATGGTGATCCCCTTCAGGATGTCTAATATTTTTGAGATAAGTATTCTGTTTGATTTTCTACCATCTTGTTGAATGTGACACATGGGCCCATATTCTGTAAACTGTGCCTTAAATTAGGCAATGGTAAGCATTCTACCGGAATCTAACTTACCCCTCCTTTTACAAAACCACACAAGAAGTTTTTAGCACCGGCCGGCGCGCTGAATGCTCTGCGTAAAAAATGAAAAAAAAAAAGACTTTTAAAAAGAAAAATATAGGCACCTACTGAAACTGGAATCATGCTCAAGGCCCAGCACAGGAAGCAGATCTTCAGGCACCGGCACCACGCACAGGACATGCTGGTGCCGGTGCGGAGGCTACAGCAAAGTAAGAAGAGGGTTCGGGTGGGTTGGGGGGACCTCAGGTAAAGGCGGGGGGGGGTGCGGATCGCGTGGGGGAGGGTGCCAGTTCGCGGGGGGGGGGGGCGCTCGCAAATCGAGTGCGCTCGGTTTCCGAGGTGCCGATTTTGCAAATGTTTTGCTCGTCTTGCAAAACACTCATAAACCGGTGCACTCGTAAACCGAGATACCACTGTAGTTGTATTCTAGCCACAGATGTCTTAGTAATTTCATAAATACAAGGAATTACAATAATCCAAGCACCTAGCTAGATCCCAAGTAGCAAAACAGATTTTATGATGCTTATCTTAGGAATAAGCAGTGCATTTCTCCAAGCCATATCAATAATGGCCTATGGACTTCTCTTTTAGGAAATTATGCATATAACAAATAACCAAATCCAAATGTTTGTAACACATAAGGTGAAAAACAAACAAGTCATCCACTTTAGTGCAACCTGCACTAAGAGTGTGGGAGATATATATATAGATACCCCATGGATACTACAACATGGTAGCCACTGCCTCTTGTCAAGGCTGGACCAAAGAAACAAGATATCTGAATTCTCAGGTCTTATTGAGGCAGGAAGCCAGCAAATTCACAGCTGACAGGGCGGGCTTCAGGAACAGAGTGTATGTCTACTAGAAAGATTATAGAGGTAAGAACATAATCTTTCCTTCTAGTATAACAGACACTCTATTCCTGAACCTGTGGGACGTAACAGAGTACTCCCTCAAGCTTAGGGTGAGACAGATGAGCCTGCCGCCAGAATCAAAGATCCAAATGCAGAATTCTGTTTGGCCACCATATCTGCTCTGTAAAACTTTGTCAACATATGTAGAAAAGACCAAGTGGCAGGAAACTGCACTTCTCTTCTGGGAAAACCACAGAGGATTCCGCCCACAAGGATGCAACACCTCTCAAGGAATGCGCCTTCACAGATACAGGTGGATGCTTTCCACTTCTGATATAGGTGGAAGAAATGGCCATACAGAGATTTACCTTGAAATTGTTGCTTTTGATGTTGGCTGACTTTTAAGGGCTGCTCCAGCCAGCATAAAACAGATGATCTGATAATCAAAATTTGTTTGCAACTTCTAGATACTGCAGTACAGGTCTGCGCACATCCAATGATTTTAACACCCGATCATGCTTTCTCGAACCAGAGGGTGTGTAGGCAGGCAAGCATACTTCCTGGTTGATGTGAAAGCTGGAAATCACTTTCGACAAGAAAGATGGGACTATGCGCAAGGTCATGCCTGAATCCATAATCCTAAGAAAAGGATCTTTGCAGGACAAAGCCTGAAGATTTGACACTCTGTAGGTGGAGGTAACTGCCACCAAAATCACCATCTTGATCATAAGGTCCATCAAGGAAGCTTGGTCCAGAGGCTTATAGGGTGGACTTGCTAGCACCTGGAGAGCCAAATTAAGATTTCATGTCGTAAAAGGCAGTCATACTGGAGGGTGGAGCCATAATGGGTCCTTCAAAAATCTAGCTATATCAGGATGAGCCACAGGGGTGCTCTTATTGATCCTGGGTCCAAAACAGGAGATCTCAGCTATCTGAACTATCAGGGATCCAACTGCTAGGCCCTTTTCTAGACCTTCCTGGAGAAAGGCAAGTATCACCGAGACCGGAGCTGAGTTCAGGTCTTCGCTCCTCTGAGTGCATCAAGTTTATAGACACTTCCAGGCCTTCACATATGCTGCTACAATTGTCTTTTTCCTACATTTCAGAATGGTGGAGACCACTACATCTGAGTAGCCTTTGCATGCTAGCGCTGCACGTTGAAGAGCCATGCCATAAGACCAAAGTGTTCTGGATCCTGAAGGACAATTGGGCCCTGTATGAATAGCCGGAGATGACAGACAAGCTTCTACTGTCTTGCTTGTAGGAAGACAACTGGGGAGTTGAAGGACAGGGAGGAGGAGCAAAAAGAATGCAAATGAAGCTCCTTATAAGAGTGCTCATGAGAAGAGGTTGACTAGCCACAGGTTCAGGAATAGTGTCTGTCGTACTAGAAATCATTTTAGATCCTACCCATTTGCAAAGTTTTCTCCACAGCAAAGGTGGATAGTTTTTTCTTTTTCAAAATGATTTTATTCTACAGGGGATAAAAAAGTATTTTGCCTATTAACTTGGGGTCTTTGATATTCTTGGAGATTTTTTCCTTTTTTTAATCATTTGGGGCTCCTTTTACAAAGCTGCAGTAGATGTTTCTACTGCGGGCCAGTGAAGTAAATGTTCCCACGCTCATAGGAATTCTATGAGCATGGGAGCATTTATCTCACCAGCCCATGGTAGCAACCTTTATTGCAGCTTTGTAAAAGCCAATGCTGATCTGTCCTCCATAATATGGGCTGGTTTGCTTAATGTGTTTATTAAATAATTATTGAGTGGAATTTTTACTTTGCAAATTTCTGGATATGTTATTTTGCCATGTAACATTATAAATAAGGTTAATAAAGAAAATCTGTACTATCTTTATAAAGATTGTCCCAAAACCCATCTGTTTTAAAACACTGAACATGTATATCCATTCTACATGATCAAAAACTTTTTCAGCCTCTAGGGAACCTCTACAGAATACCATTTCTCACTGACTAACTGTATGAGATGGTAAAAGGTATCTGATGAAAATCTGCCTTTTAGAAATCCCATATGATCTAGTAGCAGCTGCTGCTGCAGAAATCGCACTGACACCCACAAGGATTTAATGGGCACTGGAGCATTTGTTGCGCAGCAGCCTCTACTGTGGGTTGTAAAATGGGGGGTTTAATTATAAAACCATCTTCTCCATGGACTTTCTGGGGCCTGAATGTTTGAACTGCCTGTTTTTTTTTTAAACTTATTTGCTTTTAATGACATTTACAAAGAAAATCAACAAGAAAAGGCATACATTGCTTTAAGAATTAATATAAAGGAAATAAAAAGCAATGAAAATCTGAGACTTCAAATTGGACAGACCAAGAAGAATAAATAGGAGAAGAAACGCTATCATCACAGCTACCTCCATCAGTAAAAGCAAAAGGAAAAGAAGAAATTGCTGACACCTATCAATTTAAGTAAGACATGCTTTTCCAACCATAACAAAATATACCCTAAAAAGAGCACCCAACAAGAGAGACAGGAACAACTAGCTTTCAGAAAATTCTGTAAATGTAATGGATCTACAAATATATGTGTTACTCTGATAGCCAAAGATACATTTATAAGGAATTGCAGGAATTACTTTACACCTAAAGCTATTACCTGAGCACATTTATCCAAAAAAGCTTCAAGTGAAGAATCCAATTCTTGTCTGTTTTCAGTGCAAAAATTACAGTCAAGGTTGCCTTAGATCAGGGGTGCTCACGCTTTTTTGGCTTGAGAGCTACTTTTAAAATGATCAAGTCAAAATGATCTACCAACAATAAAATTTTAAAAAACACAAAGCATACTGTACACAGAGAAAATGTTAATTATCATTTGTATTCGGGGTTTTTTTCAGAGGTCAAGGCAGATGACTTTAAAATATGCAATGTCACCTCAGTAACAACAATACAAAAATAGACAGATATACCCCCTCCCCTTTTACTAAACCGCGATAGCGCTTTATAGCGCAGGGAACTGCGCTCAATGCCCCTCGCAGCTCCCGACGCTCATAGGCTCCCTGTGCTAAAAAACACTATTGCGGTTTAGCAAAAGGGGGCCATAGAGTAAAATATAAACAGCAGATATAAATTCTCAAAACGGACACATTTTGATCACTAAATTGAAAATAAAATAATTTCTTCTACCTTTTTGTCTGGTGATTTCATGAGTCTCTGGTTGCACTTCTTTCTTCTGTAAATCCAATACAGTATTTCTTTCTGCCCCCTCCCCTTTTCTTTCTGTCTCTCTTTCTCTCTCCACCTGCTCCCCTCTTTATTTCTGCCTTTCTCTCTCCCCCTGCGTGCCTGTCTTTCTCTCTCCCCCTACCCCCCACGCCATCGCGCCAATTTCTCCACTTCCCTTATTATCTCTTTTCCTGCCCTCCCAAGTCACCACACCAATTTCATCCTGCTTCCCTGAGCCAGGCCTGGTGCATACAAGCGCTGGGCCCACAAGCCTTCCCCCCCCCATGTCAATTCTAACGTCGGAAAGGAAGTTCCGGGCCAGCCAGGCAGCGATTGGCTGGCCCAGAACTTCCTCTCCGACGTCAGAATTGACGTCGGAGGTGAAGGCTTATGGGTCTGACGCTTGTACGTGCCTGGCCTGGCTCTGGGAGGCAGGAAGAACAAGATCGCAAAGGCAACGCAATCGACTCGTGTTGCCTTTGCGATCTACTGCGCGATCACGATCAACCATTTGGGCACCCTGCCTTAGATATTATTGAATGAGTGCTTTCTGAGAAGCTTAGCATATCTAAGCTAGATGCTTTAGCTTCCTTTTCACCTTCCAAATTCTCAACAGTACCCAAGGTCCTTGTGGAGGGAAGGGAAGATACTTCACCAAATATATTCAAAGATACCTAAACATATTCAAACCAAAATTAAGAGAAAAATTAGAGAGAAAAACCCTCAGAACCCCAATGGAGAAATAATAATGAATTTCCAATATGAAGGGGTAGGTTACTTCACAGGCTGAAAAACCCTCTTAAAACTTCAAAACAATCAAAATGATTAAAACAGTGCTGAAATAAGTGAATCTTTAAAGAATTTATCGTTTAACTGTGACAAAAGACATTTAGCAGAGAAGGGTCCAACTGGCCAGTGCATTTTACTTAGTAGCTTCTTCAGGACAAATGGCCCAAACAATCGCAAAACAAAGCAAAAATATCTCAAACTCAATTGTATAACTACTCAAAATCATCAAAAGGTACCTTTGTAAAACTTTTCAAATCTCTATAGCATCGGTCCTGTTTATACAACCAAGTTTTCAAAAATGGCTGCCAGCACTTGGATTTCCATTAAAAAGTAAGGGTCAGTGGACACAGAAACTTAAAAAGATGGAGGAATTGTATAGTAAATCATATACCCTATTTTTATAGAGGGGAAGAATGTAAGATGATTATTTTAAGAAGGGGACAAGAATATATTTTTAAACAGAGAACTGGATGGATTAAATAACAAAACTGAATGGTATCATTTTCTTCTGATTCAACTCCTATTTTTGAAAAAGCTTTCTTCTGATTCAACTGCTATTAACAAGTTTTGTTTTTAGGATATTTAAGGTATTCTTTAAGCGCACTGGTGATGTATAGTTGGCATCATCTGCTGTTATTTAAGACTATAAGATTCACTTATTTGAGCACTGTTTTGATTCTTTTGAAGTTTTAAGAGGGTTTTTTTCAGCCTGACAAGTTACCTACCTTTTCACACTGGAGATTCATTATCATTTCTCCAATGGAATTCTGAAGCTTTTTCCTCTAAATTTTCCATTAAATTTGGTATATGTTTAGCTACCTTTGAATAGATTTGATGAAATCATTTTTTTTCTATTTTGAGACCAAAGTTCACTGTTCCTTTTTTCTTTCAGTAGATATCTGAAGAACTTCCCCAAAGTATCATTTAATCCCATCCTTAGCTGATACCATGGGAGACCCTGGGGAAGTTAATAAATCTTAAGTTCAAGAACTGGTTAAAGGTCTCAGTTAACTCCATTTTCTTATGCACAATGCACTGGTATTTTTTAGGGGAACTTCTATAGAGCTTTTTCATTCCTTTTCTTTTTGTTCTGATATTCCATCTTTCTGACCTGTGAAGATATAGCCGCAAGTCTCTGCAAGCCACATCCTTCATTGCCCCCTCCCCGTATATGAATACCATCCATCTGTAACCAGAGGCAGTGTGAGCTAATTATTTTGCTGGCATCATATGAAAGGTATCTATCATATCTTATTTGCTGGGTGAATTTGTAGTCTATGCATATTTGTCATCCAAAAATATAAAAACTCCCAAGGTACCAGAAGACGTCACTGTTGTTCTAGATCAGGGACCTCAAAGTCCCTCCTTGAGGGCCGCAATCCAGTCGGGTTTTCAGGATTTCCCCAATGAATATGCATTGAAAGCAGTGCATGCACATAGATCTCATGCATATTCATTGGGGAAATCCTGAAAACCCGACTGGATTGCGGCCCTCGAGGAGGGACTTTGAGACCCCTGTTCTAGATTAAGGTTCCAAAATGATCAGATAGTGGTCAATTTAGCGACATTGAAAATCTAGGTTGAATTAAATACCAATAGTGATTAAGTTGATTGCAATGCAATTTGAAAAATTATTTATTTATTTAGTTAGTTTTATATCCCGCCCTCCCTAAATTACCCCATTCTTATTATATAAGGAAATGTTAGAACAGAAAAAAAAGAATTAAAAACTGCAAAATCCATACAAATTTCATAATGTATTTCATTTTGTTGATGATTTGAATGGTTTTTACAACCAAAGTTTTCTTGTATTTGATGAAGCCAAAGAACATTGTAAGTTCTTGTCTCAGACCAATGGGCACACATCATTGTAAACACCATGGAGCTCTGCTGCTACCCTGCAGACTCTCTTCTCTGTGGTCAGTCTTCCCAGCTGCCCTATCTGTTACTGTCTGATTAGTTCTGCTAAACAGCCCCTCCCCTGCCAGCTTTCTATGCCATCTGTTCTACACAAAATGGCTGCTGCCCAGCAACCTAATCTGCCCTCCTACCTGGCACCCGGCTACCATCCTTAACCCAAAGTGCTAACACAGGTTCTCACTGCTGGCAGAGCCAAGATTTCATTACTATAACTTTGACAAGAGCAGGGTTGTTGGTAATTTCTCTTTTACCCCAATTTTGATTGTATAACCACCTCCCACTGATTCAGTTTGCTTCAGTTTTGTTGCTCACAGATTTTCCTCTCCACATTAATCTCCCTCTAGCATGTTACTGCATCTGTTCCCTTTTTTATTATTAATTTTCAAATTCCCACCGTTTTTGACAAAAAGCATGCAATCTATACTCTGTTTCTGCCCATTTTGTTTTCTTTAATTTGGAAGATAAGTAAGAAAGAGAGCCAAAGAAGTTAATTCTCTGTTAACAGTTTCTATTTTCTGGCATTCAATGCCTTTGTACATGAAAATCTGATAGCAACAGAAAGATATTAACTGAATAATAACATAGCCACCCCAGTTCCAGAGTTCAGTGAAAAAAAACCTCTAAACATCTGAAAGAGAAAAATCTACAAAGTTTACTACAAAAGCATAAATTGGTTTAATCTGTCAACTAGCCTGTAGGCTGAATAAAAATGAATATCATTTGTAGACATAATTTAATAAGGAAAATTATTTTTATATTAAGCCTCTATATTTATCTAGCATTGTTAATTATTTAAAATACATTTCCACTCAAAATTCTACAGTGGCTGTCGATTTTATTCAGCAGTAATCTAAATCTCCGGGACAAATTCTTTTGTCTCCTTGTGATCACATGCGGATGACTGGTTGAAATACTTAATCAGAGATGGCATGCAATAAACTACAGTAGCATCTTGTTTATCTGATTTCAATTGGACCAACAGGTTGTTGGATGATACAGAAAAAGTGAATGAGGGATAAAAGACTCTTACTTAATATGGGTTTCAAATATTGCCTATTAATACCATTCAGTAACCATTTAATATATTGTATATGCACTTGTACTGTAACAAAGAATTTTATACATAAAAAGGTTCATAAAGAAAACCAATGCTGTACTGTACTAAATTAAAGCACAGTAAATTTGAACATATTTTAATTAGAATGTATAATAAGAGTACATAACATAACAATCAGCTTATATACCGCAAGACTATGAAGCTCTATGTGGTTTACAAAAGATGAGATGTACAATTGAATAAACAGAATTACTGTAGTTATCCAGGTACTTAACAAACATATATGTTTTTAAATGCCCCCTAAATTCTGAGTAAGTACTAGAAGTCACAATCAAAGTCCTTGCCCCATAAAGCTGCCTAATAGAACAGTAGATGTTGGTAATTTTTTTTAAAGTTTGCATCCTTTGACAGGCGGGAAGATAAAACTCAAATGGTCAACCAAAAGGTTTGCTTTCTATTTTACTTCTGTTGAGGCAAGGTCATGCCAGCATCTCAATATCATAACATCAGTAGCAGTTGCTTCTTCTTGTTCCAGCTAAGCCAGTGCCACCTCAAAAGCTTTGCCTTCATCACTGTGACTCATTTCATTTAGTCTTTAGTCTTCATTCTCACTTCCATTCAGCATAGCAATGATACCACTCTCAGTCATTCTTGCTTGTCTTTCTGCATCCATTCCTGTATTTTATCTTCACTTGCTTTTTCAGAATCTGAAATTTCTTGAAACAAAGAAGGTTATCATCATCTTCTTGAGTCACTTCATGTTTGATCTCCTCTCCTTCATTTTCTTCCTCTATAATCTTTCATCCCGTGATTGAGGGATCCAGTAAACAACATATTTAAGGTTCACTTTCTATCATTCTGTTTTCATTGCCCAATGCATATAAAAATTAAGGCAATATTTTTTCTTTAGTGCTTCAAGAATACCCTGGTCCATTGGCTGAGAAAATGATGACATTAAGAGAAAGAAAAATTGCTATAATGTTAGCACTTCTCAGTTCTTCTTCATCATGATAAGATAGTGCATTATTAATGAGGACTGTTTTCTTAGGTATGTTTAGCAATTTCAAAACATTTTCTACAAATGTAACAAATCAAAAAACCAAATTCATAAGATGCCTGTGTTCACCCAAGCATACTTCTGGTTCTTATAAGAGACCAGAAGTGCAGCAGGTGCCAGGTTTTTTTTAAAACCCATGTTTTTTTCAACTTTCCAATAAATGTGATCTATAATTTATGTTTACCGATTAAGATAATATAAACTAAAATAGTCACTCTTTCTTCACTTAATTTTAACTGGGAGCTGCATCTTCCAGCTAGGAATTTTGCTAGCAACATTTCAAAATTTAATCTAGCTTCAAAATATATGGCTAATGTTTAAATAAAAAAACAAATATTACAGTATTTGATCCATGATTAAAGGTATGATCAGAGTTCCATTTCTTTAACTTGCTTCTTCCATGACATTCTATTACTCTCCTTACTCTAAAGTCTGGTTGCAGTTTTTGCAAGGACTCATCCCTGTCTAGTCGTTTAAAGCTTTAAGTTTCTGCTCAATAAAAAGAACTTTGTTTCTATTTTGACGTGACTTGACATTACAAAAAAATCAGGGTCAGAGGTAAAGTAAAAGGATGCACAAACTTCTGACTCTGTGTTACTCTGGTTACCGAATGATAAGCTATCTACAAATCAAATTGAAATAAGAATAAAAGAGGACACAGAACCATACCTAGACTGCTGCCTTTTAACTAAATGTAATGCCAGGAAAGAGAAAAGAAACCCATATACAATACATCTCAATGATGACGTGTCACATAGCTATGACATCACATAAGTATGTTGTATAAGTAAAGTTTAACTGTACTTTTTTTTGTTAGTAAGTGAACATAAACATATCTCAAACTACATAGCAACTTCATGCAGAATTATTGGGGCTGATTCTATAAAGGGCACCTAACTTGATTGGCAAAATACCCTTAAAGCCTCAATAATTGGTAAAAAAAAAAATTTAACTGAGCAAAATGTACCACTCCAATTCTATAAGCATGACGCTTAGCAGTACCTAACGCCTAAGTGGGCGTTTCTGTGGGCTGAGTGTGACTTAGGTGCCACTAAGCATGATTCTACAAAAAGTTAGGCACCTGAAGTGTAGGCCTTTAAAACTCTCACCTAAATTTCAGGTGCCTAAGCTTTTATATAGGTGTCACTAGCCACGATCCTGCAAATGGTACCTAAGTGTGATTGACATGCGGCTGATGCCATTTTTCCAGGTGTCACCATTTATACAATCAGCCCCCTTGTTTCTTTAATATTTAAACAAATATTCTATTGTTCAGAACACAAATATATTTCATTACACAACAAGCTTGTCAGTGGTTTATACCATCTCCTGCCCACTTTGGCTACAATTTGAACTTTCTTTATATTCGACTTGTCCTCCTTTAAGTGTATTGATCTCATCTCTATGTAAATTACATTACAAAAATGTATTAATACACCATTTAATTTCATGTATATTAGATCTAGACAGTTCTTGAACATTCCATTCTCAATTCCACATATGTATCCTTATGGCATAATACTAAGGGCTCCTTTTACTAAGCTGCGCTAGTGGTTTTAGCGAGCGCTACATTGCCGCACGCACTAGACGCTAACGCCACCATAGAGCTGGCGTTAGTATTTTCCACGTAGCATGGGGTTTAGCGTGTGCAAAAAACGCTAGCGCAGCTTAATAAAAGATTGATAATTTGACAATTTTCTGGAAAACCTGGGCATAAAAAGGTATATGGTATTTTAAGATACAGTATTTGTGACTCATCCTTAAAACTTATATCTTTTGCTGATCTACAAGCCAAATATACCATTTCATCCACCTGTTTCTACCAGTGGCTTCAATTATCCAATGTGATAAAGAAATCTAAATTACTTGATATTATTGGCACATCTTCATTGTTTAGTATTCTTTTCATTTATAGTAAAAGGCCATGCAGCCTCATTCATACGTATTTAATATTTTTATTAACTCCTCATATAATAATCACATTCTAATTCAAAAATGATTTGAGTCGTCATCTCAGTGAGAGCTCCTGGAATACTTTCTGGTCTAAAACACTTTGAAAGATTTCTTCTGCAAGCTCTATACAATCAATATATTTTCTACATCATAAAACTGTATGGACTCCTCAAAAACTACATCTAACTGCACTATTATCTACCAATCGTTTTTTGGAATTGAAATTTACAACCAGGAACATTATTGCATATGATATTTGACTACCCGTTAGTATATTCTTATTGGTCTGAAATATGGTCAATTATAAAGGCGATATTTGGATTTCAGAATGATTTATCTGTTTCTACTGTAATTTTTAAAGCTGTAACATTGACAATTTCAATTTCAGAGAATCATTCTAAACTATTTAATATTCTTATTATAATTGCATTAACATTGATTTTATCCAACTGGAAAAGTTTTGATCTCCTTAACATAGAAACATGATGGCAGATAAAGGCCAAATGGCCCATCCAGTCTGCCCAACCACAGTAACCATTATCTCTTCCTCTCTCTAAGAGATCCCACATGCCTATCCTAGGCTTTCTTGAATTCAGACAGTCTCTGTCTCCACAACCTCTTCCGGGAAACTGTTCCACGCATCTACCACCCTTTCTATACATTATTGGTGGCAATCTGTTTTGCAGCAACATAAATATGAGATGTTACTATCTACAGCCCTACACACTTATACCATTAAGAAACAGACATGGGCCCCACTTGAAAAAATATTTAATCCATTTTGCTTCTACTGGATCAACATGACACTACTTACTCACATATTATACCTTGTTCCATTTATGCTATTTTATCAGTAAGCCTCTGAAATGTTGCATTGCCCTTTTTTTTTCTTAACATCTTACTTTAATCCCTTTGTTTTTCCTGGATTTAAATATTCTCTCATGGATGTGTTCTTAACTAAATCATATGATATTGTTGTGAGTTTATATTCAATTTTTCTTTTCTTAACACATTCCTGTGTATATCTCATTGTTATGACTTTGCCATTTGTATACTTTAAAATAAAATTTCAAGCCAAAAAAAAAATAAATTTATGAAATGTACTTGTGATTTCCCTTACTGTAATTTTTTACCTAAAAACATCTGCATTATATTAATTATTTATGGTTATATCTACCTCTTAAAAATGCATATATTGAACCCTAAATTAAAGAAGACTTGATCCCAAAATAAGTATACAGAGACAAATATGGGCATAAATACACTAAAAATAGATTATAATAGGGCAAGTTGGTGGCTCACAGGACATATAAGTTGGTGGCTCAACGGCCAGGCAAGATCTCTGCTTCCAATGGGAGCAATTGTTTCAGTCATTGTGCAACTGTAATATCTAAATATCTAATAACCAAACTTAGGGCTTATACTTGCAGTATTCTACAAGTAGACCGGAATGTGTAGCACTGGATGACTGGGCTAAACAAGTTGGAAGATGAAATAAAATATGAGGAAAATATCTGGGTAGCTGCAAATGAAAGCCCATGGTGTTATAGCCCAATCAAGGCAATTTCTGCCAACATTTTGTACTAGCTAGAAATGCAAAGGAGAAAGCTACTAAGCCAAAAAAGGGAAGGAAAACATCATATTACAAAATAACAACATGCAATGGTGAATTAATAGTACAAACCCAATTCCCAAGCTTGAAAATTTGAATACCATGAGCAGATAAACAGCTTCCGCACAATGCATGTGTAAAATGATTCATTTCTTCTAATCACATACACTGACACCCAAAATTATAAATGGTACGGTGGTAAAATATCACACATATTTTCCAATGTCTAAGCCAAAGCTTTCTGGACAACTGAAGTTCTTGTTCCCTAAGTATAATAGACACATTGTAAATTCATTTACACTGCTATAGGAATTTAAAAAGAGAATATGAAGATGCTCATTGGTGGTTAACATTGGCACTTGCATTCATTTCTGTACTCACTCACCAATTTAAAGACACTACAAAATATTAAAGTGGAAGTAACTTAGTCACATTTTATTTGCATATTCACAAAATGGTGTGCAAAAGTCTAGAACCACTTTTGAATCATGCATTCTTCCAACTTTCTGACTTATTATTTTAATTTCTTTGTTGACCCAATAGATTTGTCTGTGTAACACATTATAAGGGATAAATTTGGTTATTAGAATCAACTTTTTATTCTAGCTTGGCCTTAAATTTCTGAGTTTGTTAAAGTTGTGTAAATTGATTAAATCGTTGGCCCAAAAAGTACATACGAGTGTCATCTATCCTTCATATTAGGTGTATTTGGTGAGTCACCCACTGTTTTTGGTCACCTGTCTCCACCGTATCAGCATTGAGTGAACCAGTTTGATGAAGTGATCAGGATGACAACATGGTTCCAGGCTGCAATGAATGATTCAATCAACTCACATTTTTATGTTGGATGTCTCTTTGGTATCTCCCAGGCCACCTTATGCCACAAGTTCTCGGTCAGATTCAGATCAGGAGATTATAAGAACATACCGTGTTTCCCCCATTATAGGACCTCCTCCTTTAGTAAGACACCCCCCTTTTTTTCCCCACCTGGGAAATATAAGGCCCCCCCCCGAAAATAAGGCACTATTTGGCAAGCATGTCTTGGCGATCCAGAGTACTGGTACAGTACCGTATGCGTGGTCACACAACTTCCTGCTTCCGCTGTCCAAGAAAACAAGCCCAGGAACAGCCTCTGTACACCGAGGCCCTGATTCTCCAAAAGTGCGTCCCGATTTTAGGCAGCTGTAGACGTCCTACAGCTGTCTAATCAGCCAATCGGGATGCACGTTTTTTTTTTAAAAATGCTCCCCAGGCAGGCCGCCCGGGAGAGGCGTCCTATACTAAACGCCGATTCTGTAACCGGCGTCTTTAGAGAATCGGGTTAAATTAGACGCGGCCGCTATACTTATGGCAGCAAGGGATCTCCCTGCTGCAATATGTATAGCGGCCGCGGTTTTTGCGGCCGCCTGTCCCATCACCGATAGGAGAATGCCTAACTCCTCCTGTCGGAACCCCGAGCCCCCTCCCCCCCAAACTCATAATCACCGACAGGAGGATGCCCAACTCCTCCTGTCGGAACCCCGGAACCCCCTCCCCCCCCAAACTCGTAATCGCCGACAGGAGGATGCCCAACTCCTCCTGTTGGAACCCCGGACCCCCCTCTCCCCCCAAACTCGTAATCGCCGACAGGAGGATGCCCAACTCCTCCTGCCGGAAAGCCCAACGACCCCCCGCCCCAACTAATCTCCCTCCCCCAACTAACCTTTCAATGTTGGTCAGCTGGACGGGTCTTGCTGCCGTCCAGCCGACGGGTCTGCCTCGTGGAAATGAGATGGCACGCCCCTTCCCGGCCCATCCCCGCTAAATCTAAGGCCTGATTGGCCCAGGCTGTAGAAGCCTGGACCAATCAGGCCTTAGGCATAGCGGGTCCACCCATCCCCACTAATCCTAAGGCCTGATTGGCCAAGGTGCCTAGCCTGGGCCAATCAGGCCTTAGATTTAGCGGGGATGTGCCGGGAAGGGGCGTGCCGTCTCATTTCCACGAGGCAGACCCGTCGGCTGGACGGCAGCAAGACCCGTCCAGCTGACCAACATTGAAAGGTTAGTTGGGGAGGGAGATTAGTTGGGGCGGGGGGTCGTTCGGCTTTCCGGCAGGAGGAGTTAGGCATCCTCCTGTCGGCGATTATGAGTTTGGGGGGGGAGGGGGTTCCGGGGTTCCGACAGGAGGAGTTGGGCATCCTCCTGTCGGCGATTACGAGTTTGGGGGGGAGGGGGCTCGGGGTTTCGACAGGAGGAGTTAGGCATTCTCCTGTCGGTGATGGGACAGGCGGCCGCAACAACCGCGGCCGCTATACATATTGCAGCAGGGAGATCCCTTGCTGCCATAAGTATAGCGGCCGCGTCTAATTTAACCCGATTCTCTAAAGACGCCGGTTACAGAATCGGCGTTTAGTATAGGACGCCTCTCCCGGGCGGCCTGCCTGGGGAGCATTTTTTAAAAAAAAACATGCATCCCGATTGGCTGATTAGACAGCTGTAGGACGTCTACAGCTGCCTAAAATCGGGACGCACTTTTGGAGAATCAGGGCCTTAAATGTTTTTCTGGTTTGTGATACAGTTTTTTCTGGTTTGTGATACAGCTTTTCTGGTTTGTGATGACCTGTACCATATACAGGTAATAAATGTCTTTTTTTCAGCAATAAATGTGTACTGTATTCTTCTTCATGGAAAAATAAGACATCCCCCTGAAAATAAGACCTTGTGCATATTTTGGAGTTTTTAAAAATATAAGACAGTGTCATATATTCGGGGAAACAGGGTAAGAATAGCCTAACTGGGTAAGACCAATGGTCCATCAAGCCCAGTAGCCCGTTCTCACGGTGGCCAATCCAGGTTCCTAGAACCTGGCCAAAACCCAAGGAGTAACAACATTCCATGCTACTGATCCAGGGCAAGCAGTGGCTTCCCCCATGTCTTTCTCAATAACAGACTATGGACTTTTCCTCCAGAAAATTGTCCAAACCTTTCTTGAAACCAGCTACGCTTTCTGCTCTCACCACAACCTCTGGCAATGCATTCCAGATCTTAACTAATCTCAGTGAAAAAAAATGTCCTCCTATTGGTTTTAAAAGTATTTCCTTATAACGTCATCAAGTGTCCCCTAGTCTTTGTAATTATTGACAGAGTGAAAAATTGATCTACTTGTACCCATTCTACTTCACTCAGGATTTTGTAGACTTCAATCATATCTCCCCTCAGCCATCTCTTTTCCAAGCTGAAGAGCCTTAACCTTTTTACTCTTTCCTCATATGAGAGGAGTTTCATTCCCTTTATCATCTTGGCTGCTATACTTTGACCATTCCATTGATGATGTGAAGATAGCTGATGCCACTGGCAGCCATGCAGCCCTAGACCACAATCTTCAAAGGATGCTTCAGTGAGGTTGAGGCACTTAGGCTTAAACTCCTCTCCAGAAAACCTCATGTAGGTGTGGATCTGGTTACCAAACAGGTAGAAAGTGCTTTCTTCAATGAAATGCACCTTTTCCCACATTTCCCATGTCTAGCTTGAGTACTTCTATGCCCACTTGATCTAGTTGCGCCTTTGGACGTCAGTCATCAGTGGTTTGTAGCATGCTTTGCAGCCCCTCAGATCAAACTGAAGGCTCCGGCGACAAACTGTGATAAGATGAAACTGATATGAAACTCATCCGACCACTCACGCAGTAGCTGAAGTGAGATCAACCTGCGATTTGTCAATGAAATCCATCAAAGTGCATAGTAGAGAATGACACGGTGAAAAAATTGGTCCCCGTCACCGCCCCGTCCCCGTCTCACCATCCTCTGCACCGCCCCGTCACCGCCATTCCATTCACCGCCCCGTCACCGCCACTGCCATCCCATTCACCGCCCCGTCACCGCCACTGCAACCCCATTCACCGCCCCGTCACCGTCACCGTCGCATACATAAAAGCCTCAAACGGGTACGATTTTATATAATTTTCTTTATTTACGTTTAAAGGAAACATTCTGTAAAACTTTAAAACTTAGTTAAATATTAGTTAATAACTATACAAAAACAAAACACGCAGAGAAAAAATTAATTAATATAAATTCTCAAAACTGACACATTTTGATCACTAAATTTAAAATAGTTATTTTTCATACAATTTTTCAATCACTAATCTTCCACCACCCCTTAGGTACAATTATTCCAAGGAACCCCAATGGCCAAAATTAGAACCCATGAAGGGACACAGAGCGTAGAAGTCTGCTTGGTGTTCTCTTTAAGTCTCAACTACTGGAGTTGCCATTGAAGCATATTCTAATCTGTCTTGCCATACATGAGACACACACTGTAGAAATCTGCCTGACTTTGTTCTAATGTTCCAACTACTGAAATTGCTGTTGAAGCCCTATCTAACACATCCTAATCTGTCTTACCACACATGGAACAAAGACCATAGAAGTCTGTTCAACACTGGCCTTACTGTAGTTCCTCACAGCCAGATAGATTCCTATTTATATAGACTGTCTCAGAAATTATATACAGAGCTGAATTCATCAGGACAAAAAGAAACCTGTTGGTTCATACTATGAAGTCTGTTCAACACTGGCCTTACTGTAGTTCCTCACAGCCAGAGTCGCTGTATAAGCAGTGCTGCAAGTCTCCCCTCCCCCCAGCGATCACGGCAGGAGGGCACCCAACCCCTCCTGTAGACCCCCCCAACGGCCCTCCCGACAATCGCAGCAGAAGGGTACCCAACCCCTCCTGCCGGTCCTCCCAATGGCCTCCCCTAAGATCGCCGGCAGGAGGGTACCCAACCCCTCCTGCTGGACCCCCCCCCCTACGAACCCTCCCACCCCGGAACCCCCTTAGTCTTACTTTCCAAGTTGGACCGGACAGCTCCTCGCTCGTCTGGCCAGCAGGCCTGCCTCCGTCCAAATGAGGCGGGCCCGCCCCTACCCTGCCCAACCCACAGGATCCTAGGGCCTGATTGGTCTAGGCACCTAAAGCCACTCCCGCTATAGGAGGGGCCTTAGGTGCTTGGGCCAATCAGGCCCTAGGATCCTGTGGGTTGGGCAGGGTAGGGGCGGGCCCGCCTCATTTGGACGGAGGCAGGCCTGCTGGCCAGACGAGTGAGGAGCTGTCCGGTCCAACTTGGAAAGTAAGACTAAGGGGGTTCCGGGGTGGGAGGGTTCGTTGGGGGGGGGTCCAGCAGGAGGGGTTGGGTACCCTCCTGCCGGCGATCTTAGGGGAGGCCATTGGGAGGACCGGCAGGAGGGGTTGGGTACCCTTCTGCTGCGATTGTCGGGAGGGGTTGATCTGACAAATGAGGAGCACGGTGAAACACAGGTAAATAGCGGTTCCTAGAAGGGGGTACATTGGCCCGCGGGGACAAACCTGTTCACCGTTTCTGCGGTCGGTGAATGGCCTTGTCCCCGTCACCGCAGCGACTTCTATTTTTCTTCCCCGTTTTCGGCGGTGACCCGCGGCTTAAATGCGGTGGCCGCGGGTAAACCGTCACCGTGTCATTCTCTAGTGCATAGTCTTGGCATGATGTTGATGCACGTGGATGATCGGACAGAGGCTTGTCTACAAACCCATTGCTTTCTTCTTTTGTACAATCTTTACTACCGTTTATGCATTGCTCTGTTCATGAGTCATAGAGCTATAGTGAACTACTGTAGTTTCTATTCCTGTAATGAAACACAGTAAAACTACACAACCTTCCTCATGGAGCCTTTTTGTGGCAGACAGACCATGATATTGATATTTAGCTCCTGAGTATATTCTCATATGAAAGCAGAATGACAGTCATGGTATGTAGCTTTTGATAATTAAAGCACCACATGAGATTCAAGTGTGGTTTATTATAACAATATTTTGTTTATGCTGGTTTGATAATTGAGTATTGCAATGCTAAGCTTGGCTGACCTTGGCAAATTCTCAATATGACGTTATAATTACACATCTGTTGTGGTGCTGACATTTATTGATTTGATCTATGTCAAGTATATTGAATTAGTACTACAAGTATATCTAACTGAAATACCTTTTTTTCAAAGTAAATGTTTACTTTTATAACTAGTGTAGTCTATCAAGGAAGCAAGTGGCTTAGTAGAGTATGGAGCTTAGAAATAGAAAGGGAGGGGGGGGAGGGAATGGGACTTATATACCATCTTTTTATGGTTACACATGCAAAGCAGTTTACATATACACAGGTACTTATTTTGTACCCGGGTCAATGAAGGATTAATTAACTTGCCCAGGGACAAGGAGTTCAAGTCCTATTTCTACCACTGTCATATCACTTGGGCAAATCAGTGGCGCAGCAAGAGAAGGAGGTGCTCAGAGCAGAGGCACCCGGCATCTGTTCCATTCGCCCCTCTCTTATCCTCGCACTCCTTTCCCATAATGCACACCCACCCCCCTCAAAATTTCAGACACCTGAAAACTTGGCTGTTTTCAAAGATATAAATTTCTGCTTCCCCCTACCGCCTATTCCCACTGTACTTTCCTTTTAATTTTTGTAAACCGTGTCGAGCTCTATATTTATAGAGAAGATGCGGTATATAAGCTTAAGGTTTAGTTTAGTTTAGTGAGCAGCATCTCCTACCTGCTTGCTTGCACCAACCTCAGCTCTCCCTCAGACATCATTTCCAGGTCACAGGACCAAGAAGTGACTTCAGAGGGAGAGCTAAGGCTTGTGTGAGCAGTAGGAGATGCTGCTTGCTGCTGGTGAAGATTTGACGAGGTGGGCGAGAGGAGAGGACGGTGGCTACCAAGTCAGCACTCGCAATGGTCCACCCCCCACTCCCTCTCCTTACTATGCAATTGGGGCAAATCATTAACTCCTGCTGTTTAAACTACCAATTTAGATTATAAACTCTTCAGGGAAGGAATATAGGCATCAAAGTTTAATCTGTTATAAGGAGGTGTGGCTTAGGGTGCCATACAAACGCTGAAATATGTAACTTCTGTTTCAGTGACTTACCTAGTTATTCAGTGCTGATACTCAAAACATAACTCTATCTTTGAATATCTGGGTTAGATTCGGTCTGTATATTGGGGTATATATATATAAACACAAACAGTATATACATATATTGAGGGTATAGATAGATACCCCCAATATACAGGCCAAATCTAACCCAGATATTCAAAGATAGGGACATGTCTTGAGCATCAGCACTGAATAACTAGGTAAGTCACTGAAACAGAAGTTACATATGGGTGCAGTTATAGACTTTGTGTGTCCTATCTGCCAGCGGGCACTGGCACTGAATATGGCAGGTGCACGCATTACTACTGGCTCTTCCCTAACTCCGCTCACAGACTGCCCCTGCACTAAGAGCACAAACTGTAATTTCTCATTTCTTTCCTTCCCTGAAAAATATTGTTCTATTTTGTATATTTTTGTTAACCAACTTAGGGGTCCTTTTATTAAGGCGCACTGATTTAGCGCACGCTAAATGCTAAGGCATCCATTATATTCTGCAGGCGCCTTAGCATTTAGCGCACACTAAATTGGTTAGCGCACCTTAATAAAAGGACCCCTTAGTGCACTAACTAGGTGGTGTATCAAATAAATTTAAAACTTGATTTTCAGCAGCATTGGGTGGTCAAGTGCCACTGAATATCCAGGGATAGCTTACTGAAGGCTAGATTCACAAAGCAAACCGATCGTGTACCGATCGGTTTGCAACCCAATTTTACTCCGGCCCAATTCACTTACCTCTGTGCCGATCCGATTCCGATCTGTGCATGCAAATGAGGAGAACAGCATGCAAAGTAGGCAGGGATGCGATTCACCAAAGAAATTTTTGAAACCGACTGGGCTGGCCGATCAATACAAGACACGACATCCTTTTTCCACTGTCCTCGGCCTGAAATCCCAGCTCTCTGCTCTAATCTGCTCTCTGCCCCTTCCATAGAACTTGCTGGCTCAAGTGCAGTGCAACGTCTTGAAAGCTGTCTTAAGAAGAAGCCGTATTTTTTAGATCTGGCCCAGTATGCTTGCTTGGCATATTAATAATCAGACGGGGTCCTCGGTGGTCACTGCAGCAGCGGCAGCAGGGTAATGGGAGCACATTCGTCAGGTCCAAAGCAGCGCCAGTGGAAGCAAGATCGGAGACCACTACGATAATGCAGATGCCACCCCAACTCTCCTGCTCTCTGCCGCCCTTCTCTGCAGTGCGAGCCCGTGGTTTTAAAGCGGGGCTGCACTGCGGGGAAGGGCACCAGAGCGCAGGAGAGTCGGGGCGGCAAGAGCAGGGCTTGGCTGGAAGGGGAGAGCAGGAGAGTCGGCGCACGTAAAAATACTCAAACAAACCAGCAAAACAAGAAACGGACACAAAACGCATGCGTGGACAGTGGATGCAAGGGGCAGAGAAAGGGTGGACAGTAGATGGAAAGGGTAGAGCGTGAGAGAGGGCAGAGGCTGGGTGGAAGGGACAAGGAGAGGACAGATGTTGCATAGAAGGAAGCGAGGACAAACGCTGAAAGAAGCAAGAGAGTGAAGAGAAGCTGATTAAAGCAGAAACGACAAAAGGTATAAAAAAATTTCTTTGTTGCTTTACGTAGAATCAAGTAGTATTGTAACTGTATTAATTAAAGTTTATAAATAGGAAATTGAAATAAGGCAGTTATTTTTGGGACTAAACACCTTTCCTCAGGTCAGGACAGCATACCATAACAGCAGGGGTGCCCAAATGGTCGATCGCAATCGACCAGTAGATCGCAAAGGCAATGTGAGTCGATTGCATTGCCTTTGCAATCTTTTTCTTTCTGCCTTCCCGAGTGAGGCCAGGGGCGTACAAGTGCCAGACTCACAAGACTTCACCTCCAACGAGAGGTAGTTCTGGGCCAGCCAATCGCTGCCTGGCTGGCCTGGAACTTCCTCTCCGACGTCAGAGGTGAAGTCTTGTGAGTCCAATGCTTGTTAAGTGCCTAGCCTAGCTCAGGGAAGCAGCAGGGAGAAATTTGAAAAAGGGCAAATATCTAATTATTCCCTTCTAGCACTGGATGCTTCTTAAATTTATTAAAAATATTCTGGCACAAGTGTCAAACTTTAAAAAAGAAAGTCATATTGAGCATTGGAAAATAATAATAATTAACTAATAAAAATAGTACACATTTAGGGCTCCTTTTACTAAGTTGCGAAAATGGTTTTAGCGTGTACTTAGCGCGTGCAGAATTACCACGTGCGCTAGATGCTAATGCCAGCATTGAGCCAGCGTTAGTTTTCCCGTGTAGCACGGGAGTTTGCGCATGCTAAAAATGTTGGCGCACCTTAGTTAAAGAGGGGATTAATTTTCCCCACCACCAAATTTCCCCATCCCATCCCACCCGGCTACTTTTTCATGCCACCCGGCTGGAAAAAATTTCTAGGGAGAACACTGTGTTTAACCCATGCTGAATATCTTCCCCATGCTTGTTAAGATGCACTGAGTAAAATGGCATTATTTCCTTAAAACTGTGCAACATAATATAAAATACCACTATGGCAACTTTTAAATTAAATATGTATCTTGTGCCACTTCAGCCACATATAAATAAGCCAGAAGCCCATGCTACGATCCAAACTTGCCAACCCCATAATGAGATTTTCATATTTTTTTTGTACCTCAGTGTCTATTTGCTGCCAGAATTATTAGCACCACTATATACCTTCAACTAAAATTCTGTTTCTTAAAACAGACTATTTCTAATTTAAAAAATTGGCCTTTCTCTTTGAGGATTTTGGCCCAGTAGTTTCCACCTGCTCGTTTGGGCTTCCAACTAAATTGAAAACAGCTTCTATTGGAATATGCTATCAATCGTGTTCATTTGCAACTACTTGGTGTTTGGCAATAACTACAGACTGTGGCATTCTCCAAGACCCAGTACATGTGTCTCCAATATTTGGCCAAACTGTGCTGCTATTGGGCAATGGCTGGGACTCCCTGTCTCAATTGGCTGTGAATGCTTTCTCCACAACATGGGCTAGCCCAAGGCACAGAAACTTTGTTTGAGGACAAAAGTGATTTTACTGATTCCAAGTTCTTATTAGAATTCAAAGATATAATTTTGACTTCTTAATTTTCTTGTAGGATTCATTTTATTTCTTTTATGATTTTCTCTTTGCTTATAGAAATTGTATAGATTTGGTTATAGCAACAGAGGAAAAACTGTACAGCTACATTTTTGTTTCAGGGGCATCATAAAAATATTTTAGCACGGAATCTATTTTGTTCTGTATTTTCATTTTCTGCCAAAACTATCAAACACCACGTATGTCACCATATCTCTACTTTTTCTACTATGCCTTAAAGCTGTGCATGCAGTAAATGGCTAAGAATATGTAAAACAATTGTTTACAAGCCTGTGGCAAAAAAAATTAGAAGTATGGCATGGGTGCTATGGCATCTAATAAGATTAAAGGTACCTGGAGAGGTGCAGTTGATGCTCAGATTTACCCAGCAGTTCTGTCAGTTTTAGGCATTCATCTTTGGATCTTGCTGTGTCCTTCTGGGCTTGTTCCAAGCGCTGCTTGTTCTCACTCAGTTCTAATCCCAACTTCTGAATTTCCTTCAGAAACAGAAAAAGATACAGAAATGGCCATACAATACATGCTGTAGGATACGTTTTTAGATATTTGAGATGTTTATTGAAAGGCATACATAGAATAAATATTTCCAAATAATGATTCCTTTGTATGAGGACAGATGTTACAGAAATTATAATTGTAGTTTAGAATCACATGAGAACAGAACCCCCCCCCCCCCACACACACACACACAATTGCTAGTCAGCAATGAACACATCTTGTTCTGTATGTTCCTTAAGTATTTTCAGTATTTTTTTTTAACTTTCCTAAAATTGCTATTCATGTGCATGTATTTATACATTTATTTCAAAAATTGTATGTGGTATTTACACTTTGAGAGGCAGGAAGGTATAAACAGAAGAAAGGGAAAGGGAATGGGGGCTTGTATACCGCCTTTTTATCGCTTTAGCATTTCAAAGCTGACATTCAAAGCAGTGGGCATTGATTGGAGGATTAAGTGACTTGCCCAGGGTCACAAGGAGCAGTACCGGGATTTGATCTCACAACCTCTGAGTACAGAGGTAACAGCTCAACCTGTGAGCCTAGTCAGGAAGAACCAGGATCCATCTGAAAAAAGCAAACTACTACCAATGCAGTATAAAGCAGCTTTTTCAACAGCAACAAGGACCCGACTCAGCTATGTTTTGGCAGATGCCTGCATCTGAAGTACTAAGAAAACATAGGTAAGCATTGATAACAGATAAAACACTGTTCTAAATAAATATAAGTCTATAAAAACTAATCAAAATATACAAAAAAATAAAATAAACTACTAAGTCGTATATAAAACATAAAGAAGATAAACCACATAGAACTGAAAGTATTTTGTAGTATATAAATAAAAATTTATATTAAATGAACTTACAAACAAAAAATAATAAACTAATTAAGTGGCTGAATGAAATGAATGCACCCCCTCCATGCCCCGACACCGTCCCCGCGGACGACTTCTTCGCCGGCGTAGAACCTGAGAAGAGAAGCGGGACTTACCCGGAGCAGAAGACTTCGAGGCCAATGTCAAGGACTTCGAAGCCGAGGACAGCCGGGGCGGGGCCGAGGTCGCCAAGGTCAAGGCCGGGGCCGAAGCCGAGGCCGACGTCAAGGCCGGGACCGAGGCCGGCTCCACCATAAACAGGTCCGCCATACGAGCCCGACGGCGGCGGAGAGCCCGGGATTGGAAAGTCGCGCACATGGGGCACGAATCGGTGGGATAATCAGCTCCCAGGCACAAGATGCACCACCGATGGGGGTCGGTGATCGACAGCAGCCGATCACCCTGGGTGCACTTTTTAAAACTGGACAAAGGCCGGGACATGAAAACCTAGGCCGCGACCGAACGAGGCCACGCAGCCACGGCAATCCGGGAGCCCCCGGATGCCTAACACGATCAAAATTTTTTTTTTTAAATGTAGAACAACCGAAAACGAAAGCGCACAGTGACTTTGAAAAAAGAAAACAACAAAGCCGCGGTGCTAGAAGGCAATTCGCACGGAGAACAAAAGATCAGGGCTTCTGGCTCCACGGAAACTTTAGAACTGAGGACCACGAGGTGGGGATGCGCCCTCTAGTGGAGCGGGAAGGCATGCATATGCATGGTGCAGCATAGCAAGCTTGAATCTTCAATCAAGTTTGCTTGAAAAGTAGTCCGCGTCGGGGCTCCGTGGATGACGTCACCCACATGTGAGAATATGCTGCCTGCTTGTCCTGGGATAGTGAAAACTACTCTTTCTCAATTTCAATAAAATATATAGAATATACCCCTCCCCTCCCCTTTTACTAAGCCATTGTAGAGGTTTCTACCATGGCCTGGAGTGCTAAATGCTCTGATGCTGCTCTGACACTCATAGCCCTGGGTGAACATTATGCACTAGAAAAGGAAGGAGTAATGCATATGTCCCTTGCACTGTTTCATACCCTGGCGGACCAACTCCCGTGCAAAGATGACCACTGATCTAGAGGAGTGTATTTGTATATGGTGTGGGTGGGTGTGCTTCAGCTATCTGAACCTGGGTTACTAGGAGAATAGCTTTAGAAATTCAGGCACCTCTAGAAATGGTCAGGGACCCTGCCTGAGTGCCAGCAATTTTTGGAAGTCAAAGGGTAATGTGAGAGGCCAAGCTAGCCTTTGGATTTCCTGGAGGATGATCTCAAAATGTGACCTCACTCCAGTGGAGTCTTAAGCCCTGGCTCTGGGCGGGAAGTTTGTCTTTTGGGAGAACAAATTAATTGATCACAATAAGAAACTAAAGTTTAAGTGTAGGTCTATCGCCCACTTTTCAGACTTGGACTTTGAACTTGCAGCAAAATCCATCCAACAAGAAGAATTCCAGTGCATCTGAATTATTTACATCTAAGTGAGACTTTGTACATACTTTGGAATTGCTGAAAGAAGGTGTTACTGTTCAAAACTATTGCCTCTTCTGTATTTCAAGGAGAAGTAAAGGTTTGAGTTATTCAGCAACTTACTGGTGTGGTCTACCATCATTGGGAGAGCGAGTGGAAGTCTGGTACATGCTTGCTGAGGAGTCCAGCCATGGAAGATGGCTTCTGCTCTGGTCTCATCTAAATAAAATAACTTTGTGTGCTCTTTGCCAGCATCCAGGAGAAACAGGGGATTACAATACTATAAACATAAACCTCTTTGTAGTTATTTGATAATTAAGATGAATGTGGGCCACTCAACATAGCTATAAAATATAAAATAGGTTATACCCACTGCAACCTAGGATGCACTGGGAAGGAGGCAAAAGACTCCGAATAGCCCAAGTAACTAAGGCCCCCCTCCCATAGGCCCACATGCCTTAGGCCCCTCCCCAGTGCATCCTGGAATGCACTGGGAAGGGGAAAGCTCACTATTTTGGAATGGCAGACCTGCTGGCCAGAGGGCGTAAGCATCCCTCCGGTCGGACTTTCTTCTGGAAAGGTATGGGGGGTGCCTGGAGGGGGGCTACAGGTTTGGGGTTGGTGCTGGGGGGGGGGCTATTGGTGTTGGAGTGTCTGGAGGGGGGTTGTTGTAGTTGATGGGGAAATTGGGATGTTCCAGAGGTTCAGGGGCAGGAGGAAGTGGGCATCCCTCCTGCTAGGGTACTTTGGGGGATTTGGGAGGGAGGAATTCCACAAGGATTACAGCAGGAGGGAGTGGACATCTTTCGTGCCAGTCAATTTCAAAGGGGAGTTCCCTGTAGCAGCTGCTCAGCAGATTGCGGCAGGGGTATTCTCTTGTCACGATCAGCTGATGGCAAGGGATCCCTCAGGTGCAATTATCTAACCGGCACCTGTGACATGGGCGCTGGTTAGAGAATCCGGGCGGTTAGGCAGGGTTAGGTGTCTGTCCATTAGGGCAGACATGATTCTATACAGGATGCCAGTCTGCAATTCTCAGCCGCTTCTTAGGCGGCTGCTGAGACTGGTGTCCTATACAGAATTTCCCCCTAATTCTATGCTAAACACTGGTGTCTTACCTGGATAGAAAGGCTTCTCAAAATATGTAAATAAAACTGCCTAGCAGTGCTGCAATATAAAATAACTGACATTATTTTATGGGTAAGTACCCACATGCCACTGCATGGCAGCTAATGTCAAAATGGATGACATCCAAAAAAGGGATGACTCAATCCTAACCATGTTCCTAATCATAAAAATATATAAAATAAGCAACTTGTGTGTAGAATTAATGATGCTGAAAAAACTCATAAAAGCATTATAACCTACAATTATGTGAACCTAACTATAAAACTGTGATAAGAGGTTTCTACCGCAGGCTGGAGAGGTAAATACTTTGAAGCTCATGGAATTCCTATGAGCATCGGAGCATTTACCTCGCCAGCCCGCAGTAGAAACCTCTACCACAGCTTTGCAAAAGGAGCTCTATATGAGCAGCCATTGACTATAAAATGTTGTACTCTAAAATGTTAATTTCTGAGGAATACATAAATTAGTAGTAACAAAAGATGATCTATATTATTTGATAGAATGATGTTACTGGAACTGTTAATGCATCAATGCTGCCAGGATATAATCACACTTGAGGCATGTTAGTATAAAGAGATGTCACATCCAAAGTCACCAACAAAAAAAAAGAGGTCTCAAGGTTTATAATATTTATTTTTTGTGATAACAGCAAAAACACAACTATGATGACATAGTTTTGTATTGTTTCTTGAGAATCTTATACATTGTGCAGTGTTTGATTTGTGTGGAGTTTGTTTTTGCCAATGAAAGAATGGTTTAACGGGACTGTGCTCCTTTTGCACTAGGCTCTTTTCTCCACTATATATTTTTGCATGGTCTCATAGTTGGCGGGTTTTCTCTGTAGATTAGATATTTCATTTTTGTATAGTGAGTGATTCATATCCAATAATTCCTCTTTTATTTTTGGCATGATTTTAATTACTCCAATATCGATGGATAAATGTTACATCAGGGAGAACTAGGGAGGTAAAAATGTCTAAATGTAATAAATGACTACTTCTTAGAGCAACTTGTCCACGAACCGTCAAGAGGGGGAGCTATTTTAAATTTAGTCCTTAGTGGAATGCAAGAGAAAGTACAAGAGGCAACGATGTTGGGTCTGCTGAGAAACTGTGATGATAACATGATCAATTCTGAACTCATATCAGCAGTGAAGTCATTTAATTTTTAAATGGGAAAATGGTTAAAATGAAGGTAAAGAGATCAGTCGTAAAGATTAATATTTTAATTCAGGCATGGCCGTTGTTTAGAAATGCTATTTTGGAAGCCCAGACCATATATATTTCACATATTAACAAAGGTGGAAAGAAAGGCAAACAGCAGCCATCAAGACTAAAAGGGGAAATGAAAGAAGCTATTAGAGCCAAAAGAACATTCTTTAAAGAATTAAAAAAGGATCCAAATGAAGAAAATAAGAAGCAACATAAGCACTGGCAAGTTAGATGCAAAGCATTAATAAAGAAGGCTAATCGAAAATATGAATAGAAATTTGAACAGAGGCAAAAACTCACAGAAGCAACTTTTTCAGGTACATCAGAAGCAGAAAGCTTGTGAGGGAATCCGTATGACTGCTATGTAGATCACTGAGGAGCAAAAGGGGCACTCAGGGAGGGAAAAGTTATAAAGGACAGACTGAATGAATTATTTGGTTTGCTCTTTACATAAGAAGATGGTAAGAGATTTACTTGAATTGGAAATTATTTTCAAGAGTGACAGTGCAGAGGAACTGAAAGAAATCTTGGTGAATCTGGAAGACATACTGAATCAAATCAACAAGTTAAAGACTAATAAATAACTTGGCCTGGATGGTGTGTGTGTGTATATATATATATATATATATATATACATACCCCAAGGTGGCGGACAATATAATGTTGATTTTTAAAAAGGATTCCAGAGGAAATCTGGGAAATTACAGGCCAGTAAGACTGACTTCAGTGTCGGAAATGATAGAGGAAGCTATTATAAAAAATAAAATTACAAACACATACAAAAACATGGTTCAATGGGACAGAGTCAGCATGGTTCAAGCAAGGGAAGTCTTGCCTCACCAATTTGCTACATTTCTTTGAAAGAGTGAACATGTGAATAGAGGTGAGCTGGTTGAAGTAGTGTATCTAGATTTTCTGATAGCATTCAACAAAGTTCCTCATGAGAGACTCCTGAGAAAACTAATGAGTCATGGGATATGAGGCAATATTCTGTTGTGGATTAGGAACTGGTTATTGAATAGAAAACAGATGACAGGGTTAAATGGCCATTTTTCTCAATGGAGGAGGGTTAATAGTGTAGTGGGACCAGTACTATTTAACATACTGTATTTACTGTATAAATGATCTGGAAATCTGAACGAGTAAAATGATTAAATTGTGCGGATGACACAAAACTATTCAAAATATTTAAAATACATGTGGATTGTGAAAAATTGCAAAACAAACATAGAAACATGATTGCATATAAAGGCCAAAAGTCCATCTAGCCTGCCCAACCACGGCATCCACCATCTCCTCCTCTCTGCAAGAGATCCCACATGCCTGTCCCAAGTCTTCTTGAATTCAGACACAGTCTTTGCTTCCACCACCTACACCGGGAGACTCTTCCATGTATCTACCACCCTTTCTGTCTCATGAATTGCCATGGGAACTCATAGAAGCCATTTTTTTCAGTGAGAGTGTACAGTAAGGTATGTAAGAGGATCGATCCTGCCCTGACTCACACTGCTAGACCACCAGGGATTAAGGTAGGTCCAGGAGGCAGCCTACGCTGTTTCTCTGAGAGAGTGAGGGAGTGCAGGAGTATATGGTGATTCTACAGCAGGGAGGGAGAGGGCGTGCATTGATTCTACAGGAGGGAGGGAAGGGAGGAGGGGAGCGCATTGATTCTACAGGAGGGAGGAAAGGGAAGGAGGGGGAGTGCATTGATTCTACAGCAGGAATTGAGTGAAAGAGAGGGTGCACATTGATTCTGCAGCAGGAAGGGAGGGAGGGGGCATGCATTGATTCTATAGCACCACTGGACAGCCAAGATTTAAGATGGACCAAGGACGAAGCTAGTGCTGAATTCGGGAGGGGCAGGTGGATGTACAGCTGGGTGACACTTGAATATAAACCCTCAGTTTATATTTGAGTTAAAAAATTTTCCCCTAAAAAAAGGGGGAGGGGGATGTTCTCAGTATATATTAGGATCAGTTAATATTCAAGTATATACAGTATGTCTGTCTCAATAACAGACTATGGACTTTTCCTTCAGGAACTTGTCTAAACCTTTTTAAACCCCAAAATACTAACCAATGTTACTAAATCCTCTGGCAATGAATTCCAGAGCTTAAATATTCTTTGAGTGAAAAAAATATTTCTTCCTACTTGTTTTAAAGGTATTTCTATATACTTTCACCGAATATCCCTAGGTCTTTGTAATTTCTAAAAGAGTAAAAAATTGATTCGCTATTACCCTTTCTGTTCCACTCAGGATTTTGTAGACTTCAATCATATCTTCCCTTAGCCATCTGGAATGCAGGACTTAACCTGTGTCTTTCCAACCATATCTCTCAGGTGGTATCTTCCTCATTTTACTACCTGCAACAACTCCTAAAAATAAGGAACTACTTTTCGGAGTCTGACTTCACTCAACTACTCTATGCATTAGTACTCTCCCACATGGATTACTGCAATACGCTTTTCAATGGTCTCATGGCGAATAATGTATGATGTCTCCAGCGTGTACAAAATATGGTGATCAGGCTTCTAAGAAACCTCCATGCCCACTACCCTGTTTCCTAGGCTCTAGCATTGGCTCACTGGATGCCTGTAGCCAAACATTGTGTCCTCAAGGGTCTGATGCTAGCATTCAAATCCTTGCAGGATATAGCGCCAAGTTATGTGACGGCTAAGCTTCCTCCATATGTGCTGAACAGATCCCTCTGCTCCCTAGATGAAATATGCCTGAAAACACCCTCTGGTCATACCCTTCAACTGTAAACTTCCAAATGACATCCGTACTCCCACTTCGAGCCACTGGAATCGACTGCCCCTGCAGATCAGATCCCTTGAAGGACTCCTTAACTTTAAGAAAGCAATAAAAACATACCTCTTCACCTAACTCCCCTGCCCATGACCGATCGATTACAAAGAAATGTATACTGGTACCAGATCCCAGTAAGTGTCACGTTAGGAAAACTTGTATTGAAAAATATTGCACTGTAACTATGGCAAATTTAACCTGTTTACTGTCTATATATGTCAAGTTAGGATAAAAAACTTGCATCATAAATGTATACTGTAATTATGGCAAATCTAGTGCAAATCGTAACCTAACTGTATATTATATATGTTTAACTGCTACCTGTTCTGAGCTCTTTGGGGAAAACGGGATAGAAAATGAATTAAATAAATATTTAGCTGATCTTAGTTCTAAATACCTTCTTTACTGATAATCTACATAACACATGTACCGTATTTTCACGCATATAACGCGCGCGTTATACGCGTTTTTACCTACCGCGCATACCCCTCGCGCGTTATACGCGTGAGCGCGGTATACAAAAGTTTTTCTACATAGTTCCCACCCCGCCCGACGCCCGATTCACCCCCCCCAGCAGGACCGCTCGCACCCCCACCCCGAACGACCGCTCGCACGCGCTCCCACCCGCACCCGCGATCGGAGCAAGAGGGAGCCCAAGCCCTCTTGCCCGGCCGACTCCCCGACAATATCGGGCCAGGAGGGAGCCCAAACCCTCCTGGCCACGGCGACCCCCTACCCCCACCCCGCACTACATTACGGGCAGGAGGGATCCCAGGCCCTCCTGCCCTCGACGCAAACCCCCCTCCCTCCAACGACCGCCCCCCCCCAAGACCCTCCGACCGCCCCCCCCAGCCGACCCGCGCCCCCCCTGGCCGCCCCCCACGACACCCCCCCCCCCCTTCCCCGTACCTTTGGTAGTTGGCCGGACAGACGGGAGCCAAACCCGCCTGTCCGGCAGGCAGCCAACGACGGAATGAGGCCGGATTGGCCCATCCGTCCCAAAGCTCCGCCTACTGGTGGGGCCTAAGGCGCGTGGGCCAATCAGAATAGGCCCTGGAGCCTTAGGTCCCACCTGGGGGCGCGGCCTGAGGCACATGGTCGGGTTGGGCCCATGTGCCTCAGGCCGCGCCCCCAGGTGGGACCTAAGGCTCCAGGGCCTATTCTGATTGGCCCACGCGCCTTAGGCCCCACCAGTAGGCGGAGCTTTGGGACGGATGGGCCAATCCGGCCTCATTCCGTCGTTGGCTGCCTGCCGGATAGGCGGGTTTGGCTCCCGTCTGTCCGGCCAACTACCAAAGGTACGGGGAAGGGGGGTGGGGGTGTCGTGGGGGTCGGCCAGGGGGGTCGCGGGTCGGCTGGGGGTGGCGGTCGGAGGTTCTTGGGGGGGGGCGGTCGTTGGAGGGAGGGGGGTTTGCGTCGAGGGCAGGAGGGCCTGGGATCCCTCCTGCCCGTAATGTAGTGCGGGATGGGGGTAGGGGGTCGCCGTGGCCAGGAGGGTTTGGGCTCCCTTCTGGCCCGATATTGTCGGGGAGTCGGCGGTCCTTCGGGGTGTGGGTGCGAGTGGTCCTGCTGGGGGGGGGCAGGGCAGGGTGGGTAAACGGAGAGTCGGGACAGCGCACGGAGAGTCGGGGAGGGCGAAAGGAGAGTCGGGGTGGCCAGAGGAGAGTCGGGGCGGGCGAAAGGACAGTCGGGCAGCATGCGCGTTATACCCGTGAGCGCGGTATACAAAAGTTTTTATACATAATATCGTGGTTTCTGCGCGCTATACCCGTGTGCGCGTTATACACGGGTGCACGTTATCTGTGTGAAAATACGGTAACTAATATAATAACAAGGAAAGATTTATTTACATGACTGAAATAAATAAAAAATATATAAATAAGAATGAAAATGGAAATAACTAGGATATAAAGTTATGAACAAATGTTCAGAATATATCTAAATAAGAACAGAAAATCTTTACAATTCTTTAAAATAAAAAATGAACACTTGTCAGACATTAGCTGGAATAAATGCACAGACCCTAGAAATCTGTCTTCCTGTTTAACTGATAGTGATTACAGATCTTGACTTATACAACTTGCGTGGGTGATGCAAGTCTCTCCCCCTCAGAAACAGCTGAAAGAACAGGTGGTCGTCATAGGCAATGCTTGCTCTGAAATGTTCCAATGATGGTCAGTTGATGAGATGAGTTGATAAGTGTTAAGATGAGTAGTTAGTCTGTTGCAATGGCAGATATTCTTTTATATCATTTTCCTATTGCACTGTCTCCAAGAGTTAAATAACATTGTGTTAGGTGATTAGTATGTGCCCTGATGTGGTGACTAAAGAAAACATAGGAATGTCTTTTGTCATTATTCTAGAGATTTTTCCCCAAATTTAGGCTCCAAGAAGGCTGGGGATGCTATGATCGAGATTCTTTCACATTGGTCACATTCCTTTGTCTTGCATCAGCTAGATTTACTACCACTACTACCATTTCTATAATGCTACCAGGCTTATGCAGCACTGTACAACAAAACATGGAAGAGAAAGTCCCTCTTCAAATGAGCTTCAAATGAGACAGACAAACTGAACAAAAAGATGCATCAATATACAGTGCCCAGGTGAGGGAATTACAGAGGGAATGATAATACAGGTATAGGTGTTTAGCAGTTGGGTTGGAATTTGGAATTGAAAGCAGCTTCTAAGAAGTGGGTTTTGAGTCTGGATTTGAATACTGCCAGGGACGGAGCTTGATGTACCGATTCAGGTAGTTTGTTCCAGACATATGGTGCCACAAAGTACCATATTTTTCAGACTATAAGACACACTTTTTTTCCACTACAAAGTAGGTGGAAATCTTGGTGCGTCTTATGAAGCGAAGATACAAAATTTGTATCCCCCCCCTGTACAGTTGAAGAACACCCACCCCCCCGCAGCCACACCAACTTTTTATAACAAACACCATCTGCCCGCTGTTGCAGCACCACCTTTTTAAAATAAATACCGCCCTCCTGCCACCACAGCGAGACCACCTTTTTAATACAAACATTGCGCCTGTCACCGCACCTTTTTCAAACAGCCTGGTGGTCCAGTGTACATCCTTCCCTCTCTTACTGTTTCCCGCCAGCGGCACAAGTCAAGAGCACGGAGGTCAGAAGCAAGCTTTACGTGCTCCTGCACCACCTTCTGAATGGCTGGCGACAGTTCTAGCGGGACTCGCAAGAACTGCCGCCAGCCATTCAGAAAACAGCGCAGGTTCAGGCGGGAATGCGGAAAGCTCACGCCTGACCTCCGTGCTCCTGACCCATGTGCCTATTGCCCAGAGCCATTGAGGGAAGAATTTAAAAAGTTACAGGTTTTTTTTTTTTTTTTTTAAAGGTATGGGGGTTATGTTAAAAAGGTACAGGGGCTTAAAAGGGTAAGGGGGGTGATTGAAAAGGTACGGTGTTTTTGTAAAGGGTACGGGGGGTATGATTTATAAGGCACGAGGGGCGCAGTGGGTTCTTGAATTTCTTTTCCTCTTAAATGGGAGGGGGGCCCAAAGGGCTTCCCCAGTCTGCCATCGACCTGCCATTGGGAAAGGGGGGATTCGGGGGGGGGGGGGGAGAGCGGTGCCTTTATTAGCTGGAAAGCCAGAAGAGATGTTTCTTTTGATAGGCCAGTTCCTGAATCCAGAGAGGATTGAGTTGGAGGGGGGTGTTTGGCTGGGTTGGGTTGGGTTGGGTCGGGGGGTTTGGCTGGGTTGGGAACTTATTGTGATTGTTGTTCTGCTGAGGAAGGTTGGGACTTGTTCTGTATATAAGATGGACGAGCTGTACATGCCTTGTACGGTTGTGTTGTATTACTCTAGTATACTATTTGGCTCAGAATATTTTTTTCTTGTTTTTTTCCTCTAAATCTAGGGTGCGTCTTATGGTCCAAAAAATATGGTATAAGGGACAAAGTCTGGAGTTGGCCATAGAGGAGAAGGATATGGATAAGAGAGGCTTACCCGATGAGCAGAGTTCCCTGGAAGAACTATAGGGAGAGATGAGACATACTGAGGAGGTGTAGAGTGAATACAGTTGTAGGTCAGTAGGATGAGTTTAAACTGTATGTGGAAACAGATAGGTAGCCAGAGAAGTGACTTGAGGAGAGGGGCAGTGTAGGCATAGGAACACTGGTGGAATATGAGGCATGCAGCAAGTTCTGAAAAGACTGAAGGGGAGAGAGATGGTTTAGCAGAAGGCCAATGAGAAGCAGGCTGCAGTAGTATAAGCGAAAGGTGATGAGGGTTTTTGGAGTGCATACAGAAAGGAAGGGTTGGATATCGGTGATGTAGAGAAAGAAACATGTTTTGGCGGTCTATTAGATATATGAAGAGAAGGAGAGAGATGACTCAAAGATTACCTCAAAGTTACGAGCCGACAAGACCCACGCGGGTTGGGGGGTCAAACTGGACTTAATGCTTACAAATGGGGAAAGTGTTTCTGATGTTACAGTAGGTGATCATCTGGCATCCAGTGATCACTGCATGGTATGGTTTAATACTGAGATGGGTAGACAGCTCATTCAAAAGTAAAGGTTCTAGACTTTAAAAAAATGAACTTTGTTTGAATGGGGGATTACGTCAAAGAATTGTTGTCTAGATGGGAACATCTGGAATGAGTAGAAATGCGGTGGGCAAAATTAAAAGGAATTATTGTAAGGGCGACAGACCTTTTTGTGAGGCAAGTATGTGAAAGTAAGAGGAAAAGAAGGCCGCTTTGGTTCTCAAAAATAGTAGCTGATAAGGTAAGGAATAAGAGGTTAGCTTTCATAAACTACAAAAGATCGCAGACAGAGAAAGACAGGCAAAAATATGTGGAAAAGTTAAGAAAGGCTGATCGAGTAGTCAGGAAAGCAAAGATACAAATGGAAGAAAAAATAGCTGATATGGTAAAATGGGGAGACAAAACTTTTTTTAGATATATCAGTGATAGGAAAAGTGCAAAAGTGGCATTATGAGACTCAAAAGTGAAGAGGATAAATATGTAAAAGCTGATAAAGAAAGGGCTGAATTGCTTAACAAATATTTCTGTTCTGTGTTAATGGCTGAAGCGCAAGGAGTTGGACCACAAAAGACAAACAAGAATAGGGATGGAATATTGGTAGACCCTGATCGATTTTCAGAGTATTGTGTTCGGGAGGAGCTAGCTAAATTAAAGGTAGAAAAAGTAATGGGGCCAGATGTTGTACATCCGAGGGTGCTGAAGGAACTTAGGAAAGTTCTGGTGGCTCCGCTGACTGAACTTTTCAATGCTTTTCTAGAGTCAGGAGTGGTACCAGAGGACTGGAAAAGGGCAGATGTGAACCCTCTAAATAAAAGTGGAAGAAAGGAAGTAGGGAATTAGAGGCCAGTAAGTCTGACTTCTGTGGTAAGCAAATTAATGGAAACACTTTTAAAACAGAATGGTGAAGTTTCTGGAATTGGGTGGATTACAGGACCGAAGGCAACATGGATTCACTTTGATTGGGTGACCAGGGAATTGCATAGAGGGAGTGCACTAGATGTGGTGTATTTAGATTTTAGCAAAGCCTTTGACAGTGTTCCACACAAACGTCTAATAAATAAACTGAGTATCCTCAGGATGGGCCCTAAAGTGATAGGTTGAGTCAGAAACTGGTTGAGTGGAAGACGACAGAGGGTAGTGGTCAATGGAGATCGCTCTGAGGAAAGGGATGTTAACAGTAGTGGTGGGCCTGTTCTTTTTAAAATTTTTATAAGCTATATTGCTGAAGGGCTGTCAGATTAGATTTGCCTCTTTGCGGATGATACCAAAATCTGCAATAGAGTAGACATCTCGAGTGGTGTGAATAACATGACGACCTTGTGAAGTATGAAGAATGGTCTCAAATTTGGCAGCTAAAATTTAATGCTAAGAAATGCATTGGGCTGCAAAAACCTGAAGGAAAGGTACAGTTTAGGGAGTGAAGAACTTATGTGCACACGACAGAAGAGCGGGACTTGGGTGTGATTGTATGTGGCCAAACAGGTTGAAAATGTGACAGTGAAAGCTTAGAAGGATGCTATGGTGCATAGGGAGAGGTATGGCCAGTAGGAAAAAGGAAGTATCGATGCCCCTGTATAAGACACTTGTGAGACCTCATTTAGGCTATGGTGCATAGGGAGAGATATGGCCAGTAGGAAAAAGGAAGTATTGATGCCCCTGTATAAGACACTTGTGAGACCTCATTTAGAATATTGTGTACAATTCTTGAGACCATACCTTCAAAAAGATATAAAAAGAATGTAGTCAGTCCAGAGGAAGACTACTAAAATGGTGCATGGTCTTCATCATAAGGTGTATGTGGACAGACTTAAAGATCTGAATATGTATACTTTGGAGGAAAGGCGGGAAAGTGGGGATATGATAGAGACATTTAAATAACTACATGATGTAAATATGCATAAGTCAAGTCTCTTTCATTTGAAAGGAAGCTCTGGAATGAGAGGGCATAGGATAAAGTTAAGAGGTGATAGGCTCAGGAGTAATCTATGGAAATACTTTTTTACAGAAAGGGTGGTAGATGCATGGAACAGTCTCCCTGAAGAGCTGGTGGAGACAGAGACTGTGTCTGAATTCAAGAAAGTGTGGGATAGGCACATGGGATCTCTTAGAGGGAGGAATCGATAATGGTTATTCCAGATGGGCAGACTGCATGGACCATTTGGCCTTTATCTGCCATCATAGAGGGGAAGATATAGGGGACAACTCACCAGATCACAGGCAATACAGATCGAAAGGGACACAGGAGGGAAGGAAATGCAAGAAAGGAACAGGCCACAAACTCAAGTGTATGTACACGAACGCAAGGAGCCTAAGGAATAAGATGGGTGAATTAGAAGCTATGGCACAAAGAGATAACTTGGACATCATCGGCATCACGGAGACATGTTGGACTGAGGAAAACGTCTGGGACTCTGTGTTACCGAGATACAAACTATACCGCAGAGACAGAGTGCCTCAAAAAGATGGGGGCATTGCCATATATGTCAAAGAGGGAATTGAATTTACTGGAGAGAACACGCCACAACAGACGGATAAGTTAGAGTCTCTATGGGTCAAAATTCTGGGAACAAATGGACTGGAAATGAAGATTGGCATCTACTACCGACCCCCAGGGCAGTCCAAAGAAATTGATGGAGAAATGATGGACGAGATTAAATGCAACTGCAAAGGAGGCAACGCAGTTATCATGGGTGACTTCAACTATCCGGGGATAGACTGGAACCTAGGCACCTCCGGCTGTGCTAGGGAGACCAAGTTCCTGGATGCTGTAGGAGATTGCTTCCTGGAACAACTTATCAAGGAAAATATGAAAGGAAATGCAATTCTGGACTTAATTCTAAATGGACTGCAAGGACTGGCACAAGGTGTAGAAGTAGAAGGGATGCTGGGAAACAGTGATCACAACATGATCCGCTTTGACCCTAGACATAGGGGCGATACATCGGTCCAGAACAACGGCCACGGCACTGAACTTCCGAAAAGGGAATTACGATGGGTTGAGACTCATGGTGGGGAAGAAGATTAAGAAGAGGATAAGCACTGTAAAAACGTTGGAGCAAGCTTGGTTCCTTTTTAAGAACACAGTCACCGAGGCACAAAATCTATATATACCACGTATCAACAAGGGATCCAAGAGGAAAAAGAACAAGGAACCAGCGTGGCTCACTGTAGAGGTAAAGGAAGTGATCAGAGACAAGAAAACTTCATTTAAGGAATGGAAAAGGTCAAAAACGACCGAAAACTGGACTAAGCACAAACAGCATCAACGCAGGGGCCATAAGGTGGTAAAAGGGGCCAAAAGAGACTACGAGGAAAAAATAGCCAAGGAGGCGAAAAACTTCAAGCCATTCTTTTGATATATTAAGGGGAAACGACCATGGAAAAAAGGAAGTGCTAAAGGAGGACAAAGCAATCACCAACAAACTGAACACATTTTTTGCGTCTGTATTTACCGAAGAGGATATATACAACATCCAAGAACCCATCAAGCTATATGCTGGAAACAAAAACAGGAAACTGACAGGGTTGACAATCAATATAGAAGAGGTATGCAGGCAGATTGATAGGCTCAAGAGCGATAAATCCCCGGGACCGGATGACATCAATGCAAGGGTCATCAAGGAACTGCTTCAGCCAATCTGTCAATCAAATCGGGAAAGATTCCGGAAGACTGGAAGGTGGCGAATGTTACGCCGATCTTCAAAAAAGGTTCGAGGGGAGATCCGGGAAACTACAGAATGGTGATAAAGGACCGCATCATTGATCACCTTGACGAGCACGGTCTGATGAGGACCAGCCAGCATGATTTCAGCAAAGGCAGATCTTGTTTGACAAACTTGCTGCACTTCTTCGAGGGAGTAAACAGGCAGCTAGACAAGGGCGACACATTGTATATCTGGATTTTCAGAAGGCGTTCGACAAGTTTCCACATGAACAACTACTTCGGAAAATTGCGAGCCATGGAATCGAGGATGAAATGCTCACGTGGATTAAAAACTGGTTGAAGCATAGGAAACAGAGAGTGGGGATAAATGGACAATATTCGGACTGGAAGAGCGTCACTAGTGGGGTGCAGCAGGGTTTGGTGCTTGAACCCGTGCTCTTCAATATCTTTATAAACGAACTGGACATTGGTACGATAAGTGAGGTGATTAAATTTGCGGACAATACAAAGTTATTCAGAGTAGTGAAGACACTGGGGGATTGCGAAGATCTGCAACGTCACATAATCAAGCTGGAAAAATGGGCATCGACATGGCAAATGAGGTTCAATGTGGATAAGTGTAAAGTGATGCATATAGGTAACAAAAATCTCATGCACAAATACAGGATGTCCAGGGCAGTACTTGGAGAGACCTCCCAGGAAAGAGACTTGGGAGTTCTGATCGACAAGTCGATGAAGCCATCTGTACAATGTGCTGCGGCGGCAAAAATGCTAGTAATGATAAAGAAGGGGATCATGAACAGATCGAAGATTATCATGCCGTTGTACCGGGCCATGGTGCGCCCTCACCTGGAGTACTGCGTCCAGTACTGGTCGCCATACATGAAGGAGGACACGGTACTACTCGAAAGGGTCCAGAGAAGAGCGACTAAAATGGCTAAGGGGCTGGAGGAGTTGCCGTACAATGAAAGATTAGAGAAACTGGGCCTTTTCTCCCTTGAACAGAGGAGATTGAGAAGGGACATGATTGAAACATTCAAGGTACTGAAGGGAATAGACTTAGTAGATAAGGACAGGTTGTTCACCCTCTCCAAGGTAGGGAGAACGAGAGGGCACTCTCTAAAATTGAAAGGGGATAGATTCCGTATGAATGTAAGGAAGGTCTTCTTCACCAAGAGAGTGGTAGAAAACTGGAACGCTCATAAGAAACACACCGTCCAGGGATTCAAGACAAAGTTAGACAAGTTCCTGCTGAACCAGAACGTACGCAGGTAGGGCTAGTCTCAGTTAGGTCACTGGTCTTTGACCAGAGGGCTGCCGTGTGAGCGGACTGCTGGGCACGATAGACCACTGGTCTGACCCAGCAGCAGCAATTTTTATGTTCTTATCATGTTTCTAAAACAGGGATGATGAGGGCATTGTCCACAGAAATAGAGAATGGGGGAAGAGGAGAGGAAGGTTTAGAAGGAATCAAGTTTCAAGTTTATTAGGATTTTATATACCGCCTATCAAGGTTATCTAAGCGGTTTTACAATCAGGTACTCAAGCATTTCCCTAGCTGTCCCGGCGGGCTCACAATCTATCTAACGTACCTAGGGCTATGGAGGATTAAGTGACTTGCCCAGGGTCACAATAAAGAGCTCAGTCTTGGCCATGTTTAATTTTAGATGGCAGTGAGACATCCAGGTAGTGATGTCAGATAAACAGGCTGATACCCAAGTCTGAATGTCTGTAGAGATTTCAGGTATAGAGAAATAGATCTGTGAGTCATTGGCATAGAGGTGATACTGGAAGCAATGTGAGGAGATTAGAGCACCAAGGGAAGACTTGTACTGTAGATTGAAAAAAAATAAAAAAAAGTGGTCCCAGGACAGAGCCCTGAGGTATACCAATTGATAGCAGGATGGCGGTGAAGGAGGATCCAACAGAGCATATGCTAAAGGTGCGATGGGAGAGATAGGAAGTAAACCATGAAATAAGAGACCTGAAACCCAAGAGAGGACAATGTATTGATAAGTAGGTGGTGATTTACAATGTCAAAAGCTGCAGATAGATTAAGGAGAATGATGATGGAGTAGAGGCCTCTGGATCTGGACAGGAGCAAGTCATTGGAGACTTTAGTAAGAGTAGTTTCTGTAGAATGAAGAGGGCAAAAGTCTGACTTAAGCAGGTCAAGGATAGCTTGAGATGAGAGAAAGTCAAGACAACGACGGTGAACAGCACGTTTAAGTATCTTGGTTAAGAATGGGAGGAAGATGGGGTGATAGTTGGCAGGGTAGTTGGGGTTCAGCAAAGGTTTTTTGAGGAGTGACTTAACAATAGCATGTTTGAAGGTGATGGACATAGTTGCAGTGATAGGTTGAGGATATGGCATATATAGGGAACGACAATAGGACAGACAGTGGTAAGTAGATGGATGGGGATGGGATCAGAGGAACAGGTGGAGAGTTTGGAGAAAAGAAAATGAGCAGTTTCCTCCTCAGTGATTTCAGGAAAGGAAGAGAAGGCGGCAAAGGTGTGGGGGGGGGCATTGTTAGAGCAGGCTGGGGGAAGTGGCTTGGTTGAGAACTCAAGGTTAATTTTGTAAACCTTGTCATGGAAGTACTCAGCCATAGTCTGGAGGGGGGGGAGGGGTTGGAGGTGGGGAACCTTAAGTAAGGAGTTTAGTTTGGCAGAGGTGATGAGGGTTGGAGCCAAAAGTCAGTCAGACGGGTGTAATAGTCATATTTGGCAAGTGAGGTCAGGAGGAATTTGAAGTAAATGAAGTCAGCATAAGTGTGGGATTTTAGCCAGAGATGTTCAGCAGACCCGGCACAGGAGTACAAATAGCAGAGTTTAGAGTTTAGCCAGGACTGGGGTTTGACATGTGTTCCGCCACTTATTTCTGTCAAATGGGATGATCAGTGACACTCAGAAAAGCACACAGACAATATAAAGCATAAACAATAACACTTTATTATACTTATATATATAGATGAATATAAAAATAGAATAACATCACCGTAATCTCAGGCAAACACTCTTCCTTCACAATTGGGAATCCCTGCAACTGATAGGCGAGTAGACCCGGGAGACTGTCCCTTTAGACATCTTGGATTCTGTCCCTGGAGATGTCTTGGATTCTAATGTTAGGTGCAGAATTCTGGTCTTATATAGGATAAAAGACTGCTGAGTTCATAGTAAGAACAGCTGGTCCTGTTATTACGATTCAGGCACCCCCCGGTCCCGGTCTTTTGTTCCTTGTTTTGACAACACCTAGGTCAAGGAGGTGTTGCAGAGACCGGCCCATCTGGCTTTACTGATGTTATTTGAGCGACACGCAGGTAAAGGAAGTCAGGGTGTCAGATAAGCAGGGAGGTGTTGAAGAAATCAGCTTCCCATCTGGTTTTCCTTTTGATATTGTTTGGACAACATTCAGGTCAGATAAGCAGACTTGAGGAGACATATTACGTAGTATGTTGAGTTTCAATTACCCCCTGGCCATAGGCATAACAGTCCACTCCTGGATCCTCAAGTCTGCACCTCCCAATAAGAAATCATCCGCATAAAGGGAGAGAGTGTCCGTTTGTATACACAATAGGTAAACCCACAATTTAGAAATGTTAACATAAGGATAGTTAAACAAAAATATAGAGTAAGGAATGAAGAAACACCTTTTGTGCTGTAGCCCTCCCTCTAGTAAAAGCATCCCACCAAGGGTGTGCAGTGGTAGCTTCAATGTGATCTGTCACAGAATGCAAGTACATTGCTGATTTGCTTTATTTAGGATTGCTATATTTTGCATGGCTTTCTTTATAGATGGCAATAAAATACATCGGCAAAAGAAAAATTAATATTTACATTTGATATACACATACTGAAAAGGGAGCTTGAATAGCAGTAATCACAAGTTCAACAGTACTGCTAGCAACACAAACATTTTTATGTGATATTTCTTGTATAAAGGTATAACCTTGCAGTGGAATGGTCCATTAGCACAAATTGTAGATATGTTGTAAAGAACATGGTTCATAGATGACACGTTTGTTTTATTTTGTTCATCTATTAGTTGCCCATGATAAGTGGGAAACCCTAATTGGGGTCCCAATGTTAAAGGCATCACTGGAAAAGGACACATTGTTTCATTTCAAAATTACACCATTTTCTATCTAAGGGTACAGAATGTGATGTGGTTTTAAATCAATGAGATAAAGTTAATTCTTTGTGGTAAAAAAAACAAAACACAGTTATCATTGACGACAAGTAACATTAACTGATCATATCGTAATATTAGTTCATGATTATGTACAGTATTTGGCACCCATTCACCTTCCCATCTAAATACATCCGCTACTCCGGAGCCAAAATATGCTTGTTTGCCAGCCAGTATTTCAGAAACAATAGTATTTACTATACCTCAGGTTCTAATTTAGGTAAAGGTAAAATGGGAAAATTAATTTTCCCTTCATAAATTATTTCCTTATGTTCTAAACCTGGTATTCTTGCATTCCCTAATATTTCTTGCTAATTAGGCATTTTACTTGAAAGTATCACGTATAGGGAATCATGGAAATTAATAATCTTATTAATATTATATTTGTGCTCTTACTCATGGCTTACATACTTTTAGGGTAGCTTCATATTCACCATCGCTCACTGCAGTTATCTGGTATCCCGTTTTTCTTAGCAGCTTTGGTTAGGGTCTGGCTATGCTCCAGTTTCAATAGGCTTGCTATGCCACTCACATGCCTTCACTCACGTAAGAGTCAAGTGCACCACCCCCAGAGACCAGCCCTAATGTGAAGTGGCAGGATATAGACTCACTTCTATTCCCAAGTCGGTGCCACATAATAGAGTCATGGCACGGCACTGTATGTCTGGTTGCGTGTCATCATCTTCTCGATCTGGTGAAATTTTCTCTTAACCCAGCATGTTAGCCAAATCATAAGAATAAGAGAGCAGAGCTGACCAATTCTATCACAAAGGGATGAAAGTCTATACGGAATAACATTTCCCAGTACGTGATTTTCCAAGGAAAATATTTCATCATGACTGTTTAGCTTCAATGCTTTAGTTATAATAAACACCCCTAGTGATAAAAGAGAAGATAAGAAAAAGAAAAAGAAGAAAAACCACTTTATGTACAGAATGTGATAAGATGTGACACAATTCTTGTGTGTAAGGTAGTATTTGTTTGAGATAAAAGAAACAATACTAATGCACTTAAAGGTATTCTGTAGGACATTCAGAAAATACACCTTTTTATGTTCTGGACATAATTATTATGTCACTTAAAAGAGACCATAAACACGTACTGATGGTAATACCAAAATAACTTATGTCAGAGATGTGCACTGCACTGTTTATACCTGGTAAGTTAAATAAAGAGAGACCATTTTTTTTTTTTTTAATTTTATTTAGCAAATATCAAATACCAATGAGCACCATTTTACCAGGTATAAAGCTTTCTAATTTTTTCTCTTCAGATATCCTCTTATAATATAACCCCTAACTAAATTATTATTGGGCTGTATGAGCCATAGCATAAAATCATTGTGAGCATGGTTTTCATAAGAAACTTTCTTGTAGGTGGGGGAATCTTTTTTGTAAAGGGATATGGTACCATTTGGACTAATAGAAGGGAGGGGAAAAACTCTGGAAATGGCCAATGTGCGATGTTTATTGGGGTACCCCATAAGCTAAAACAGACAACACATAACAGAAACAGACAAACACAGAGCTCCGGCATGCTTTCTTCCATCGGCAATGATTCAGGGTTGAATTTAATCTGTAAATAAGCACACTATTAATCAAAAGAGTCATAAACAAATTTGGTATCCATTGGATTCCCACTATCAGGTCACAGTGCTGGAAGTATTTTAAATATGGCACAGTGAAATTGGTTCTCCTGACCATGTCTGGATACTAAGCTTCTAAAAGAAAGAGAGATAGAAACTTAAGTTAATTGCTCTATATAGTTTTACTGGTCTTCTTTCTATTTTCTTCCATTTCAAAGCTCTGTCACACAATCATAAGAGAATGCAAGCAGAGACGTTTTAATCTATAAAACATACTAGAGAGGTTTACATGCAGGTACAGTGGTTCACAATGTTAGTGTTTGAGGTAAAAGACACATTTGCAAAATCACTTGGAGTGCAGCTTCCTTATACTATCTAACAAAACTTTATACATTAAAAAGGTCACTTAGCAATATTTCTACTCTTTTACTGTCCAACCTACCCCATATGTTACCCCAGATGTGAAATATGTTGCCTCCAGAATCCAAAAATGCCCAAGTCTGTTTTTTACTTTGGGGAGAAGGGAAGTTTACAATCTTCTGTTTAACTTTCTCTATCACCTCTCGGCATCCTTTTGCCCACTTTCTGCTATAATCTTGTGATAGAAAGTGGGACTATGTAAGTATTTTTGTGGTAGTCTGGTAGATGTATATTGCCTCCCTTGCCAAGTGAATGCAAATTGTTCTGGACATTGCTCCACTATAGGAATAGTAAAAAATGCATTGGTTCATGTTTACAATTTTAGTGGAGATCGGTACTACTATTGGTTTGGATAATTTCCCCACCACTACTGATCTCATAGGAATGTCTGGCAATTTACCAAAACTATAGATTCCATCGGAAAGCTGTAATGTTAACCCTTTTAGGATATCTAGCCCTATTATATTTTAAGGAATCCCATAGATTAATACAGTATATTCCCAAATTGGTAATTGTCCAATTTTAAAATTTGTAATTAATTTGTTTTTTTTTCCCGCTTGTATAATTTTCCCCCAATCCTGATATTTATATTCCTCCACCCCAGTGTCCACTACCGCTTGTACCTTTTGTTCCCCAGATTTCCACTAAATATTTATCTCTACATGCGGACGCTGTTCTAATTTGGTCCAGGCAAACACTGAGGCTTGGCATTCACATCATTGATCCTCCCAACACTTCCACCCTTTTAAATCAGGATAAAGAATGGAAGCAGTTTCCTCAGGAGGAGCCGTTGGCACCAAAATATCCTCCCTCTCTCCTTTGTTCACTTGTGCTTGAGGCATAGATCTCTTTCCCAGTCCTCTACTTTTGTACATTTCCCATAACGTCTTTGTATCTTTCCAATCTATTTCTTCCCCCTTTACACCATCTTTTATTAATGCCAAAAACATATTCCTCCGAGACACCCGATTAGCCCTGTTTGAATTGGATTGTCCTTTTCTCTTTTTATCAAAAGTATTTTGAGGTCCCCAGTCCCCCCGATCTCCTAAATGTCGGACCGCTTCTAAGGCTTCCAAAATAGTCCTGTCTATTTGATTGATCAACAAAGTTATCATTACCTGTTTGTATGCCGATGCAGCATACTTGATAATTTTATTTCTCATGGACACTGTAAAAGGTAATGACATATATGTGTCAGCGTGATCTATTACTAAGGCTACCTTCATAGCCTCCACCTTAATTCTCATTTGAGCATCTTTTAATGTATACCAAATTTTATCATTTGAGGGCCAATCAGATTCAAGTGGATATCGCCTCGTGACACCCCTACTAATTATCTCTAATAAAGACCATTGGGCATTTTTTGCAGGATAAGGATCCTCCCGTAACGCATTTTGTACTGCTACTTCTTGACTAATTTGAACAAATTTAGGGGCATCTATGGCATCCAACATAATCCCTGCTGCGCCCAGCTCCTGCACCCGAATTACCCATTGTATTAGTAGTTCCCCAGGCTGCTGTGTAAAGCGTGCCATCGTATCCATGACTTCCTGTGGAGTAACATCCTCCATAACATTATTTCTAGTCAGTTTTTCTCCTGTCTGCAGATTTCCCTGTAATCTTTGTCTCCTCACAGGCTTTGCTTCTAAACTTTCTGCCTGTTCTCCTTCAACACATATATCCTCCTCACTGTTATTAGAATTTGAATCCCAAATATCCCCATCCCATTTGTTTGGATTCCAATCATCCGGCAGATGATAAATTAAGATTTTAACTTTTCTGTAACTCACTTTCCACCTCCGTTTCTTGTATTTATATCGTGCACATCGTACAGCTGCCTTTTCTGTTACATTTTGATAGGTGTCTACCTTATCGATTAACAACTTATTCTGACATTGTAGCATTTTAATGGCATGCTGTTGATTACACCTTTTCTTTTCCAGCTCTCCTAATTTCAATTGTAATTCATGTTTAGCTTCATGCAAATTCCTCCAGTCTAACAAAATCATCCTTCCTTGTCTAGAAATTACTTCTTGCTCTTCTCCTTTTGAGATTTTCACCTTTTGTAAGGAGGCACATAATTCATGTGGATACCCACTTCCAAAAGTACAGGATTCACATAATCCTGCTTCTACAGACCACTCAGTGGCCATTAATTTACCTATACTGTCATTCCAATCCGGAATGGAGGGATTGGGAGCCTGCTCCTCAACCCCTTGTTTTCTGGGTAGCTTTTCTGACCACATTGATCACCCCACTTCTGGTACCAATATGTTCCGCCACTTATTTCTGTCAAATGGGATGATCAGTGACACTCAGAAAAGCACACAGACAATATAAAGCATAAACAATAACACTTTATTATACTTATATATATAGATGAATATAAAAATAGAATAACATCACCGTAATCTCAGGCAAACACTCTTCCTTCACAATTGGGAATCCCTGCAACTGATAGGCGAGTAGATCCGGGAGACTGTCCCTTTAGACATCTTGGATTCTGTCCCTGGAGATGTCTTAGATTCTAATGTTAGGGGCAGAATTCTGGTCTTATATAGGATAAAAGACTGCTGAGTTCATAGTAAGAACAGCTGGTCCTGATATTACGATTCAGGCACCCCCCGGTCCTGGTCTTTTGTTCCTTGTTTTGACAACACCTAGGTCAAGGAGGTATTGCAGAGACCGGCCCATCTGGCTTTACTGATGTTATTTGAGCGACACGCAGGTAAAGGAAGTCAGGGTGTCAGATAAGCAGGGAGGTGTTGAAGAAATCAGCTTCCCATCTGGTTTTCCTTTTGATGTTATTTGGACAACATTCAGGTCAGATAAGCAGACTTGAGGAGACATATTACATAGTATGTTGAGTTTCAATTACCCCCTGGCCATAGGCATAACAACATGCCTTACAGAGTGTAGGGTGGAGGGAACAAGTGTATTTAGAACAGAAGAGAAGGTGGTGTTATTGTAAGAGTCAGCCTCATTTACAGACTTGTGTAAGATAGTGGTGGAGAGACAATGGAGGAGAGAGTGCAGGGGTTGATGGCCTGGAGATTCCTAAATGTACATGTGAAGCGGATTGGGGGGGAGGGTGATGGGTTGTGAAAGTTACCAGATGATGGTCAGAGAGGGGAAGGATTGCAGTGGAGGAATTTGTGATAGAGTAATTGGAGAAGAAGACAAGATGAAGGCAGTGGTCATTCTGGTAGGTAGGGATGGTGAAGCACAGCTGAAAATCAAATGAGGATGTTAGGGCTAGAAGCTTAGAAGTGTAAGAGTTGAAAGGGTTGTTAGTGTGAATGTTGAAATCACCAACAATGAGGGAGGGAGTAGAATGTTTGAGAAAGAGGGAAAGTCAGGAATCAAAGTCAGTGAGAAAGGAAGAGAGGGACTTATCAGTGGATTGGTAAATGACAGCTATGTGAAGGGGCAGAGAAGCAAATAGACAGAGTGGACTTCAAAGGAAAAAAAGAGGTGAAACTGAGGTAGAAGAAGAGATTGAAATCTACAAGCATAGAACCCAAGAAAGGAGGAGGGAAATCAATTCAGTTCTGATGGGCTGATCAGAGTTGGAGAAGTCTTTCTGTCTTAAAAGGGTTACAGGCTTTTTTTTTTAAATTAGAAAGACATGCCTGGGCAAGTTATAAATATAGCCTTAAAGCACTGCACATTGTGTTACTGTATACGAAATACACAGGTCTGGTATAATTAACGTGATCATTTATTTTTTTCATCAAAACGGGACATCTATTAATATTCAGTCCCGCCCCCAATCCCGCCCTAGTCCCACCTCCAATCCCGCCCTAGCCTCACCCCCAATCCCACCCTAGCCCCACCCCAAATTTTTTCCATTCATTTTTCATGTACACACAATATCTTATTTCATAATGGTAACCATAAAATTTAAAAAAACACAAAGCACCCTATACGCAGAGAAAATGTTAATTATCATTTATATTTGGGGGTTTTCAAAGATGTTACCTCAGTAACTATAGAAAAATAGATAAATATAGTGCAAAATATAGACAGCAGATATAAATTCTCAAAACTGACACATTTTGATCACTAAATTGAAAATAAAATCATTTTTCCTACCTTTGCTGTCTGGTGATTTCATGAGTCTCTGGTTGGGTTTCCTTCTGGCTGTGCATCCTTTTCTTTCATTTCTTTCTGCACCCAGGCCCAACAATTGTCCCTTTCTATTTTCTCCCTCCTTCCTTCCTATGTCCTTAGTGCACCCAGTGCCTCCTTCCTATGTCCTTAGTGCCCCTTTCTATGTCCTTAGTGTCCCCAGTGCCTCCTTTCTATGTCCTTAGTGCCCCCAGATCCAGTGTCAGTTCTTCTTTGTACCTTTGTTCCAGGTCTCCCTCTCTCTCCCTCCTCTGTTATGATCTTGCCTCTCTCTGCTCTTCCTCAGGGGCTCTCCCCCTCTGTCTGCACCTCCCAAAGTCCTGCTTCTGCCTCCTGTCTTTCTCCTTTGGTCCAGACCTTTATCTCTCTAGTCTTTCTTCTACCTTCTCTGCCTCTTTCTCTCCTTCCTTCATCCCTCTTTCCTATGTCCCCCTCACTGCCTTCCAGCCTTTGTCCCATCCCCTCCCAAAAAGCCTGCTGGCCTACCTCCCCCAAAGCCAGCCTGCCTCCCTTAGAGCCAGCCTACCTCCCCCATAGCCAGCCTGCCTGCCTCCCCCAAAGTCAGCCAGTCTGCCTTCCTGCCTCCCCCAAAGCCTGCCTACCTACCTACCTCCCCCAGAGCCAGCCTGCCTGCCTACCTCCCCCAAAGCTAGCCATCCTGCCTGCCTACCTCCCCCAAAGCTAGCCAGCCTGCCTGCCTACCTCCCCCAGAGCCTGCCTGCCTACCTCCACCAAAGGTAGCTTACCTACCTATCTTCCGCAAAGCCAGTCAGCCAGCCAGCCTGCCTGCCTACCTACCTACCTACCTCTCTGCCACGCAAAAGCCAGCTTGCCTGCCTACCTCCTTCCCCCCTACCGCAGGAAAAAAAGCCTCCCTCCAGGCCCGACTTAAACTTCCCTCCGGTCCACTGCCGCTGCTCCTCTGCTTACCTTCCTGCCTAATCGTGCCCAGAAGCCTTCTTCCCGACTCCTCACATCCGTACTCCTAATCTGAGTATGAGAGCTGTCTATCGAGGACAGGAAAGATTTTAAAAGGTATGGGGTATTTTTTTTTTTTTTAATTCCCTTGACAGTTGTTGGTTGTTTTTTTTTATTTTTCTGTGCCAGACCGCGTGAAGGGAAGGGGGGATTGGGGGGAAATAGTGATGTTGCTGTACAGGGACCTGGAGGGAAGGGAAATACTGCTGCTGTTGCTGTACAGGGAAGCGGGGAGGGGGAGGAAAATGCTGCTGCACAGGGAAATGGAGGGGGAGGGAATGCTGCTGCGGCTGCTGCACAGGGAAGTGGGGGGGAGGGAAATGCTGTTACTGCTGCACAGGGAAGTGGGGTGGGGGGAGGGAAATGCTGCTGCACAGGGAAATGGAGGGGGGGAAATGCTGCTGCAGCTGCTGCACAGGGAAGGAGAGAGAAATGATGTTGCTGCTGCACAGGAAAGTGGGGTGGGGGAGGGAAATGCTGCTGCTGTACAGGAAAATGGGGTGGGGGAAATGCTGCATAGATAAATGGAGGCAGAGGGAATGCTACATAGGGGGCAGGGAGAGAGACAGATAGAAAGAAAGACAGACAGACAGTTGGAGGGAGGGAGACAGAAAGAAAGGAAGAAAGACACAGTGGCAGGAAGAGGGACAGAAATACAGAGAAAGGGGGCCAGGGAGAGAGAAATACAGCAGGAGGTAGAGAGACAGACAGACATATATTCTAGCACCCGTTAATGTAACGGGCTTAAAGACTAGTTTATTTATATTGCATGCACTAATGTTGCCATTAGCATGCATCCATGTAAAAAAATTAGTGCATGAGCATTTATTGACATGATTCCCACTCTGCTCTTCCACTGCCATCTTACCTGTTCCCAGGCCCAATTTACAAGAAGGCAATGCTGACAGGGAGCTTTTAACGATTTGGGAGGGAGGGGGAGGAAGAAAGTGGGACATGGCAGCACTGAGTGCAAGGCTTCTGTTTAAAAGCTCCATGCAGGTGCAGGTAACAGGTAGGGCAGAGGGGAGAAATGCTGGACGTGAGAGGGGAAGAGAAATGGGGATTTAAAAAGGCAAGGGGGGAACCAGTAACTAGGGGCCTCTCATCAAGTTGTGGTAGCGAGTGCTTGTGACAAATGCAACAAAGCCCATTCAATCTCTATGAGTTTTGGTGCATATACCACAAAGAGCTGCGCTATTTTTCTTATTAAAGGAGACAATGAGAAGGGAATAGGACACTGTGTAAGGTGGTGCCCTGGGTTACACTAGGGGAGGGAGTGCACAAGTGAAGATGCACCTAGAATGTTACTGTGGATTGTTTTTGTCTCAATATCTTTCCCTATGATATGGACTGTATTGGTGCTTTTTTGTTACTTTTTTGGGGGGGAGAGGCAGATTTATTTTTTCTATTTTTTTTTTGGGGGGGGGTCTATTTCCATTTTTGGATGTATCAAAAATAAAAATATGAAACAGGACATCTAGGTTACTAAGAAACGTACAGGCAAAAGGTATTAATACCTCATTTTCATACCCAAAATTTCTATATGTTTATAAGCTACATGTTCTCCAAACTTTAGTTCCAGATTCTTAAGGCATTGGTGCTTGACTTAGTACTCCAGAAAGAGGTCACTTAAAACACAAAAAAGCTCCCTCAAGGATTTTAAAAAACAATAACACATTACCATCTTTATACTGTATTCGTAAAAAGATCCGTAGCTTGCTTTTAAGAACAGGAAAGGAAGAGAATCAAGCTAGAATTGCTCAACCATAGTAATATCACCGACCGCTTATGCAAACAGTGGAGAGTCCTTCAGCTAGGACTTTTGTGGGTGAACAGTATCAAAACCAAGACCAGACCCTTTCAATTTGAGCTACACAAATGCAGGAGTGCAACAAATTAAGAGAAGTCAAAATTATGTATTCATTTAAAACATTTATAATCACAGTGTCTTTATTGATTCTTAATTAAATATAGTGAATATCTCAGAACCAACACCCGTGACTGGTGAGTTCACCAAACTGGGGTTAATTGGGGGACCATCATTGAAATTCACTGTCCCCTCACCATCCTACTTGATATTATTGAAAGTTTCAAAATGTGGTTACTTATCTGTGAATCGGATGGTTAGATCTTGATATTATTCCCCAGCGGTGAAGAAATGAACTTGTGTTAATAACGTGTTAAAACCCACTGTAGTAACTCCTCCAAACATTATCCGTGTCCCCCCGACTCGAGTTTCGATGGATATCGTCTTCAGGGAAGGACTCTGTTAATTAATGAGCTAGGTTCCCGTTACGAATATTTTTATGATAAGAGTATATTTTCACGTTATAACTACCCTGTATCCTCGTTCTAACAGAGTCCTTCCCTGAAGACGATATCCATCGAAACTCGAGTCGGGGGGACACGGATAATGTTTGGAGGAGTTACTACAGTGGGTTTTAACACGTTATTAACACAAGTTCATTTCTTCACCGCTGGGGAATAATATCAAGATCTAACCATCCGATTCACAGATAAGTAACCACATTTTGAAACTTTCAATAATATCAAGTAGGATGGTGAGGGGACAGTGAATTTCAATGATGGTCCCCCAATTAACCCCAGTTTGGTGAACTCACCAGTCACGGGTGTTGGTTCTGAGATATTCACTATATTTAATTAAGAATCAATAAAGACACTGTGATTATAGCACATATTGGTTTAAACTAACATCACAGTATAATAATTATATCTCTCCTTATAAAAGTGTTCATTTAAAACATGACTGTTTCATCTTTAACAGCACTGGTGGATTTTGTGGGAAAGGAGGGGGAGAGTGTGCGTCTGTCCTGACCCATACCCGGCGGCGGTGCCTGTGGAGGCAGTTGATGGGTCTCCGGGACCAGCAACTTCCTCTCTTTCTGCGATTCCCTCTTGCCAGGCTTATGCCCAGCTCCGTCGTGCTTGGCAGTAGCCACCACTTCCTGTCGCCGGTGGCACCGCTTTTCCTCCTCTGCCTCCTGCAGCACATCGTAAGGGTCCGACTCGTCATCCAGCAATTGCTGGAAACGATTAGCCACGGCTCATCCAAAGCCTGCCTGCATAGCACCAGACACAGGGCTGCTCAGCACACCCGGGGGGAGTTTAAATCGGGCCGGAAGGGACGCTTTTTTTGGTGCGGCAGGGAGGGACAGGAAGCGATCGCCTGTCCCGTTGTCCCCGTGCACAGCTTCGGGACGCTGTCCCTGAAAACGGGACATTTTGGCATCCCGAAGCTGTGTGTGAGGACAACGGGACAGGGGATCCAAAAACGGGACTGTCCCGTTCAAAACAGGACGTATGGTCACCTTAGGTATAATCAATCTCTGTAATACACTAGTCAGGTTACGGTAGGGGATTTTCCCCCACAACAAACATGCCCATTTTGCAAGATAACTAGCTATGCAAATTATACCGGTCCTTATTTACAGTCACTAAGCCTTACGTTGTAGGAATACTCAATGTATATTGCTTGGAACCAAAATATGTTTACAATTCTTTATGCCAATTTATAAAATTTGTCTCCCATTCTTTGTCAATGGTGAAGCAACTCTGACTATATTACTCGTAAAGGCCATTTGTTTCAGTGCAAAGTCAAATAGTTTTAGTGTTGTAGTAATTAATTATAATGAAAACATGCTGCACTTGGGAGCCAAGATATATAACATAGTTGCAGAGTTTATTTAGTTGCAGTGTTTATTTTTAATTCCTTCTAAAAGCCATTGCTTCATTTAAAAAATACTATTTAGATTTTTTTTAAATAAGCAAAACTAAAAGCTCTAAAAGAAGTGAAATAGAAAATACACTATCCTCTTTATTCTATAAAAGATCACTTAAATTTAAGAACCTTTTGTGTGCTTAAATTTATAGAATACTGCCATTAATGTGGGTAAGTGCATATTTACATGCAAAAATGACAATACTGTGCTTAACTGCTATTTTATAATTATGTGCTTAAATGAAATAGTACAAAAGCTAATTTAAGCAACATCCCACATGAAAACTAATTTATGTAACATCCCACACTGCTCCTTGTGATCCTAGGCAAGTCACTTAATCCCCTATTGCCCTAGGTACATTAGATAGAGTGTGAGCCTACTGGGACAGATAGGGACAAAAGCTTGAGTACCTGAATGTAAACCACTTAGGTTAAAAGTGATATATAAATACTGAAATAAATAAATACATTACAAAGCTAAGGCGCAAAATGTACTTTGTTAGTCCTTATTATGACCTTTGCTGGATAACTTACGTTAGCTGGTAATAGAGACACAGATAATATTTAAGATTTCATGTTTGATCTTTCTTTAAAAAAAAAAAATCTTTATTCATTTTAAAGCTAAAAATAAGTGCAACATATTATACAGACATTTTACACTTTAACTGCAATTAAATTCAATCAAATTATATGTCACTAGTATTTTAGCACGTTACATTAACGGGTGCTAGAATATATGTCTGTCTGTCTGTCTTTATTTCCGTCTCTCTCTGTCCTGCTGTCTTTCTTTCTAACTGTCTCTGTCCTTGGCCCCTTTTGTCTGTCTGTCTTTCTGTGTCTCTCCCTGTCCCTGTGTCTTTCTTCTGTTCTTTCTGTCTCCCTTCCTCCCGCTGACGGTAGAATATATGTCTGTGTTTCTTTCTGTTTCTCTCCATACTCTCATTCATCTTGTCATCTCCCTTTTGACCTCATACAAATGGCTCACCACTTTCAGAATACCCCTCCCTCTCTCCACTGGTCAGGTTATATCTCGCTGTCCCTTTCTCTTCATCCCCTAGCATCTTCTTATCCCAGCTCTCTGCCCTCCCATGGATTCTTCTTTCCTCCATTTTCTGTTGTTCTTCTTCCTTCCCCCCTTGATGCTGAACAATAAGATGGAGGGAAAAAAAGAGATGCTGCATCTCTCTCCCCTTTCCACCCCCAGACCTAACATTTCTCCCTCCCTTCCATCCCTAGGTCCAACTTCCCTCCCCCAGGTCCACCATCTCTCCCCAATAGTCCTCCCTTCAAATATCTCTTTCCCCAGATCCAGCTTCTCTCCTTTCAGACCATTACCTACCATCTCTCTCTCTCCTCTGTTCCTGGCCCCATAAGCTGTCCCCTATGCCCAGTCTGGCACTTCTTTTAATACTCTCCCCCTTTGTACTTTATAAAAATAAAATAAAAGTTAGTCCAGGGAATTTCCTCGGCCCAGCATGTTCTCCCTCTTCTCTCCAGTCCATTCCGATATTGCCTTCACCTTCTGTCTCGCTAAAAAATCCGCTGGCCTCAGCTGTGATTCAGGAACGTTGGCCGTGGCTCCCCTTCCTGCTTTCAATCTGCCGCGGTTCTCCCCCCCCTCCCCCCGGCAGAATTTTTCTGAATCGCTGCCGAGGCTGGTGGATTTTTCAGCAAAACAGAAGGCGAGGGCGACATCAGACCGGTCCCTTTCTCCCTATCTCCTTCCCTACTTCCCTGTGCAACAGCCGCAGCATTCCCTCTCCCTACATTAACCGCGAGAGGAGCCTGCACGGACCTAACAGCCGAGGGAGAGAGAACCAAGAAGAGATTGACATAGATATGGTTCAATCAATTATCTGAAACAATGTAGAGAACACATAGAACTCTTTTCGGGTACAGTGACAAAGTAACCCTCATATAATTTAGGAAATTAGTTGGTTGGGCTGAGAACTTTACAGCGAACCCCTCTACTTCTTCAATAGATTCACATCATGAAGATGCAGTTCCTATTTAACTTCATACATTCTCTTGCCCTACTTCCTCCCCCCCCTCTTTTCTCCCACTGCTGGTGACAAATTGGAACATTTCAGGGATGCCCTCCACAGACAGAACCCAACTCCCTCCCCCCCCCCCCCCCCCGAGTGGTGTGCTAATGAAAAGTCAATATCGCTTCAGCTGGGATAGACGCTACCAACTAAAAGAGTTAGGACAGGAGCACCTCAAGCACAAATATGAAGAAGCTCTTTCATAAAGACACTATCAAAGAATGGCAATCACATTGCGTTGCAAAATGCACTCAGAACTTTACAGAAAGATCCTTACTCACAAAAGCAATGTGATGTGTGAGTGTATGTCCATTCATTAAAATATCGAAAGAAAACCTCGGGTGCACATGCAAATAAAGAGGGACCTCAATCGTTGTTGTAAACAATCTTTCTAACTCCTCAGTGGTGTCACAGGACTTACTCCTCTTCCTACAGTACAGAATCCGGACTGTCTCTGGCCAAAACGAAGGAGAAGAGGTTGGTGGGTTTTTGTGTTTTTACCTGGTTCCCGTGGGATGGTTCTCCTGGATCCAGAAGCGCACAACCCCATCAAGAGAAGCAGGCAGGGCAGCGCTAAGCGCGACCATCCCCCAAACAGAAACATCTGCGTGTGCACTGAAGAGGAGGAAAAAGTTTGAAAAGTTTTCTGCTGCTTTGTAATCAAACGGGTCTGGCCGCCGACAGCCGCTGCGACCAACATCCGCCTTGCCGTATTTTTTTTTTTAGTTGAAAGACGTTCCTCTCATGATCCCCACCTGCTTTGGAAGTCCGACGCAGGCGGGGATCGTGAGAGTAGCCACCGCCGCGTCTTTCAAAGAACCGTAAGCCGCGTATGCGCACTTCCTATGGGTCGCTACAGCTCACGGAAAATGGACGCACGCATAGGAAGTGCGCATGCGCGGCTTACCGTTTATTATATTAGATAACAAATACATGTATCCTCCCCACCTTCTATATACCAAACAATTGCACTCAACCATAATTAAATTAAAAGTATTTCCCCCACCCTGGACGTGTATGTTCAAAGGGCAAAATCCATAATCACTACTTACAGAATTTTGTCAATGGCTCCCAAACATCCTTAAATTTTCTATAATGACCCTGCTGTATAGCAATCCATACGTTCCATTTTAAAAATGTGGCATAAAGATTCCAACCAGAAATTATAATTTAACTGGTCCCAGTTTTTCCAGTTCTTCAAAATAAGTTGTTTGGCAACTCCCGTCATAACAAAGAGAAGTTTGTTGTTATGGAATGTTATTGGGCTTTTAGCCCTCATTAACGTGCCAAATAGCACAGTATTGTACGTCAATGCCACTGGATTTTCCAATATTTTATTCACTTGACCCCCAAATGGATCTCCAAAATTTAAGTATCAAGGGACAATAGAGCAGCAGATGATCCAGTGTCCCTATATCAAGATGACAGTACCAGTATCTGTTAAACTTAGAACTATCCAATTTCTGTAAATGAACTGGGGTCCAAAAGATTTATGTAACAAGAAAAACCATGTTTGTCTCATAGATGCAGACGCCATACATCTCAAACTCTAAGTCCAAATTCGTAGCCACTGAGACGCAGAAATCTACTGCTTTATCTCAATGCTCCAAATGTCACAAAGACCAGTCTTTGGTTTCTTATTCAAAAATTCAGATATTAATTTATACTACTGGGCGGCCTGATGTCCTAGGAAATCCGTCTGGAAGCATAGGACCGGCAAGCTAAACTGATTTTTTTGATTTCGTCAATCAGGGGAATGTTTCATGCAATACAAGACATAGGACTCCATTACAGGAGGGACAGATTGATTGGATGTACCTTGGCAGTATCTATGTTCTAGTCAAGAGTTGCTGTTTGAAATTCCATTTCTTTGACATCTTTTTTTTTTTTTCTTTCATTTCAATACATCCAAGTACATTGATGTAAAAGGAAATACAAAAGTATAACATCACTTAGCTATACAAACTAAGCGCCAAGAAATAGAACAATGTAATAGTTATCATATACAGTCAACAATCTGATTGGAAGAAGCAAGATTAAGAAAAACCCCTCGGAAAAAGGGGATTCATATACAATGAAATAAAGATTCTGGATAGAGGGGTTTAAGATAACTGGATGTGGATTGCAGGATTGTGTTTTATTATGTATGTTTTTATTGCATTTATATGTTTTATGTATACCACTTCTATAGTTTTAACTAACTAGTAGGCAGTATATAAATAATAAATATGAAGATATATGATTTTCTTGTATGCTTATATTTCTTCCTGAGAGCATGAAGTATAAAGAACAGGAAGCCCCATACTGGGTCATATGTTTTAACTATATAGGGAAGTTCAGTGATTTTGGGAAGTTATGTCAACAACATGGAAACTATTTAGAAATTTATTTTGTCTCAGGTAAAGCCTAGTTTTACATTTGAAGTAGAGGTACTTCATTCTATTTGATCCAAACTGACAAGGATTTTTTTATTTTTTTTTAGGAAAGCATTTTTGATAGCATATAAATGCATCTTCTTAGTGAAAGCTCCAAGATGCTCCCTTTGTATCTCAGAGAGACAGAGGAGTAATTTTCAAGCTGATGGGAGCCCTACTGGAATATCCTTTCTTTCAAAGCACATAGCTGTCTGTTAAATAAGCAATTTCTCCCAGCTCGGTAATTATGGTTCTGCTAGACAGATGGGGGATGTTCTGTAGTACTTGTGGTTTGTGGGGTGGGGGGGAATTAATGGGTGCAGCTCGGTGAGGGAAATCAGGTTAGGCACTCTTGTTGAGCAAGGTACAGATACTATAGCATGTTTGTTTTTTTATATTGCATATAAGAAACAAATATGCACCACGATTTCCTACTGTTTCTGTATTTATGTTCAAGAAAAAATGTAAGAAAAAGAGTATTTAAAAATGGCATAGTGTGTAATAGTGAGGTGTTCATGAGAATGGCATTGGTGGGGCATAGGCAGGGCTTACATTTAGACAGCCAATCTACAGAACACTCACATTTAAGTGCTGTCATAAATGTGTGTGCTTATATTTTGGCACACTATTGCAGGTTTAGACTAGTATTTTATTAGAACACTTACACATTAAATAAGTGTCCTTACAGAAAAGGCTCACTACCTATATTATTACGATGTCTAAATGGTGGTATCGTGTTATAGAATTGCCTCCTATATGGCTGATGAAAATAGCAAACTAAGATAATTTCCGGAGGCAGCAGAGACTTTGCTACTGTCTCAATTTGTGAATCAGAGGAGGGAAACAATGTAATTGGGGACATGCACATATACCGTAGCTTTCAGAGACTCCAAAACATTTATCTGAGCATTGTGAGGGAAGGATGATTAGAAGGGCAAACCACAGAGCTGCAAAAAGAGAGTGGGAGAGGAAGAAAGACTAGAACAGAAACTGCAGCAGCAGGCAAAACAATCAGCAGCTGATGAGGCAGGCAGGCAGCTGCGAGGAAAGGGAAAAATGCCAAAGATACATAGCAAACATGCAATGCCCCAAAACCAAAAATCCACAATTTATTTTTGACTTTTGAATAGACTGTATCAATTATCAACTTAAGAAAAACAAAATTTCAAATTTTAGGTCACTGGGTATTTATATAGCTTTGGCTATACTGTAAGCTCTTTAAAGCAGGGACTCTCTTTTATGCATGTCTATTCGGTGCTCTATATTTCTGCTAATGCTACAGAAATGGTGAGGTGTGACAATACTGTAACTACCTCTGGTTATCTTCTCTACAACCTATAATCAAAAGGATTTAGACATTCTGGGCCTGATTCCATAAACGGTGCCTAACTTGTACATGTTGCTCTGCGCGGTTAAACCGCTAAGTGTCCTTTATAGACACTAATCATACCTACCGGCGCCTTAAGTGTTGCTAGGTATCCTTGTGGGAGGCGCCGGTATATTAGGCCACATTTTCCTGGCCTAATTTACAAGCACCTAACTACAACACTTAGCGAAGTCTAAGTCAACCATGCTTATTCTCCGGCTATTCTTACTTTTCAGTTAGGCGTCATTGGGCACTGGATGGTGCCTCAACTTAGGCATCACACTGATATCCATGTGCAATCTAAATTGACAATTAAAATAAAGATTTTTTAAATTGGTTTTATTTATTTATTTATTTGATTTTATATCCCAGGCGAGCTCAGAACGGGTTACATACATAACAAAGCATGGTAAAACATAACATGACAAACATGGTATAGTGCAACATAAAATAATCTCTGTATACTATTTTCCTCCTCCAGACCCAACCACTTTACACTCAGCTAAATGTATGTGAACTGTTGATACCTGTGCAGACTTTTAGTTATGGAACAAAACAGTGCAACCAAGCCCTGGAGTCCAGGAGTTAAAATATCACAATTTATTAATGTTCACAACAAATCTATGTCACAATAAAAGCAAAATCCAACAGCTGCCAAAAAGATAAAAACATCAAAATTGTACTGTATTTGAGGTAAACAGACCCTACACGGTCCGTGTTTCGGCAAAAAAAAATTGCCTTCTTCAAGAGTCCACACTGTCACTTGTTTCTGGAATATGCACCGCCTTCATTATAATATCCACACCAACTGTCTGCCAGTATGAATTTAGCCATCAGCTTTACCATCCCGATGATGATAAGTTATCGGAACGCAAAATAATTTGAAGCTGACGAGTACGTTAACATGCCTCAGAGAGGGGCGACTATACCGCCTAAAAAGCAAAGCACAATCTGCTGCCGAACCCCCACAATCTGTATGATCCTAACGGGAAACCCCTGTTTTGCAAAAACATTATCAGGGGAAAAAAACAGTTCCATAGCGTATCACCGGCTGATACGTGTAGAGATGTTTTCCTCCTGACAACACTCTTGCAAAACGGGATTTCCAGTTGGGATCATACTTATTGCGGATTATCAGTGGTGGAAGGAATACACAGATAAGTGATTTTTTTTTTTTTTTTTTGTATGGACTTGATTGATGTGCTGCTTTTGTGGAAGCTGGCTATTGAATGAAACTGAAATTTTGTCTGTGATATTGCCTCCCGCGAGTTTTGATTTTCTCACAGCTAATGTTATTTACCTGCTCAGGAGGGAACTGGTGGGTTATACTAAATTGTGGAATTTTATTGACCTATGATGACAGTGGGTTTACGTTGATACAGCTTTATGCTGTTTGTATGTCCCCTGTGTGGTTTTGAGGTCTTTTTTTTCTACTTTTGATTATTGGAGTTGTCCACCAGCCTCTTCCTTAGCAGAAGAGAGTTGCTTATTGTTCTGATTATCTCCCATCACTTTTCCTGTGGCATAAAGTACCTTGGGTAACTGAAATCACCCATTATTATACCGTTTCCCAATTCTCCAGCTTTCCTAATCTCTGAAAACATTTCTTCACCTGTCTGCTTATTTTGTCCAAGGGGACGGTAGTATAACCCTACCTTTATATCCCCCCTTTACCAGAAGGGTGCCCTGTTCCTAACAAATTTAAATCCCTCATCCCTGTACCATAGTCTCAACCACGCAGGCTCTGCCTGCCTCTTGGGTCATGCGCGTTGTGACAATCCTGCATCCCCGAGGCTTGTCACAGAGAGATATAGAAGGATTTACAAACCCCAGTGCAGAAGGGCTCACCAAGTCAGGAGCCGGGGGAGCACATCAGCCAGGGCCGGATTTAGATGAAAAGAGGCCCTAGGCGATTCCACTTATGAGGCCCTTACACCTCCCATTTTTAAGTTTGTAAATTACATAAGAGATAATAAAATACATCATTACTGTGATATATATCAATATGTTAAATGAAACATGTTGTTATTGGTACTAACCTTTATAAAAAATGTGACACGGATAATAAATAAAAAAAAGTCGAGAACACTTATTTAGACATTTATATATAGTACTTGTAACAATAACTAATCAAACAAAACACACAACATTGCCCCTTCCTATGTACATAGTGCCCTCAGTGCGTCCTTCCTCACCTCACCCCCCCTCCGATGCCCGCCTGCCTCCCATCCCCCTTCCATTGAACACCCCCCCATGCCATCCTGCCTGCTTGCCTTCCATTAAACCCCCCACCCCTCCTCCGATGCCAGCCTGCCTGCCTTCCATCCCTCTTCCACTGAAATCCCCCCCCCCGATGCCAGTCTGGGCTGCCCTGTCCTGACGGATCCACGTTTTGCCTCTCTCCCCACGGGGCTGGGCTTTGCCCAGCTGTTTCCGGACTGACGTCTTTCCCTCCCCGATCCTCCTCCCAGGGTGAGAAAAAGAAAGGGAGAAGCCGAGTCGGCGCCCCGTTGCGGCCGGAGCCATTTCCGATCCCGAAGCGTAGAATTTCTCCTTATTTTCGGTTCAGTGTTTTACTGTGCACTGTTTTCAGAATAGGATAATTTTAATTTTGCTAACAATTTGAATGTAGGCCCCTCTTGATCTTGAGGCCCTAGGCTGAAGCCTAGTTAGCCTATAGGAAAATCCGGCCCCGACATCAGCTGACTATCCTGTAGACAGTGAGGAAGAAATGGAAGTGGGACAGAAAAGCTGTAACTTCCCTGATGCTGTCCTTAAGCCAGGCAGGAAAGTTCTGCCTTGCTACCATCCCGGTCCTGTTAGGCAGAAGGCAGATCAGCAAGGTGCCTGGAGAGAAACAACTCAGGCAGAGGGAAGGAAACTCTCCCCCCTACAGCTTCAGGGGAGTGGTTTCTTCCCACAGCTTAATCCGAGGCTCAGTAATGAGCTAGGGAGAAGGGGGAGGAGCCCAAGGACGGAGGAAGTAACCAGAGAAGCCTGGGATACAAGAGCTGTGCCGAGGCAAGGAGCTCCATGGGAGATTGTGCTGACCAGGAGACAGCCAGTGCCCCTTTCTCTGATGGATTGGGACATGAAAGAGGAACAGGTTAGAAACTCTCCTTTGGAATCATGTATATTCTGAACCCATGGTATTAGGAGAAAGTTATACCCCGTGTGAAACCCAGCCTGAGCAGATGGAAATTGCATAAGAACTGTGAGGACAGAGGGAAAGTTGCTTTCACCTTGCTGTTTCTCTGACTGTCTCACTACTAGCTGGAGAATGCTATCAGAATGTTATAATTGTTGCAAAATGGCCAAGTTTGTTCCTGAATGCCTGAGTAAAGCACAAGAGCTGATATGTTTTGTTTAAACCATAGCTTACCTAAGCAAATGCTGTGCAGGGAAGCAGCCTGAATGTCTCTGGTTCTTAGGACGTGCAGGCTCACAGCTGGTAGCTAATTACATTAGCAAACTGTGGGAGGTAATTTAACTCCGTGTGCCTTTGAACTGGATAAAGCTCCAACTAGAAGGACTGTTCTGTTTGACCTGCTTTATCTCCTGCAGTAGAAACGTAGGAAAAATAGTTTCCATGTAGCCATGTTCATCTTAGGTTGAAAGAACCTTGGACTGTGAGGGCAGTTTGCCTGCCTAATGAATAGACTCTGGTGAAGAGAAGTGCTTGGACTGTGTTGCATTTGGGTAAAGTCTAGAGCAGTGTGGATTATATTTGATGTTGAATGGGGTTTTTTCCATGTGCAAAATTCATGCCCGGTGGAACCGGACTTATTTTGGTGTTGCTGAGGCAAGTGGCCTAATAAAGTTTATAACTTTAGCCGAAGCTATTCTGACTACCGAGGTGTCTGTAAACCAAGCACACACCAGCTATCCTAGGGGTATCCAGCTTGAAGGGTGGCCCTACTTCAAAGGGGCTCACGCCAGAGTGTCAGTTGTGAGTCACTACCTGGCTACCAAAAATCGCTCGGCCAGGTGGTGACAGCGTGGAACTGGGAGCATTTCTGAAAATGCTACCCTGGAGGATCTAGATTTCAACTTTCTACCTAAGAGCCTAAATTTGGCTTCCAGAACCTCCCTCCTATGTTTTCCTATGTCATTGGTACCCATGTGTACCAAGACAGCTGGCTCCTCACCAGTACTATCTAAAAATCCTATCTAAGTAATGCATGAGGTCCGTCACCTTTGCACCAGGCAGGCAAGTGATCAGACAGTCTGTAGAAGGGAACCTACAATTGAGCTTTTCTCCCCAAACCTATCAAAGCTCAGAGCAAAATAATGTATACTTATCCAAAGATATGACTTCTCCTCTCAGAAAGAGAATGTCCTCTTCCCTCTTTCTCTCCTCTCAGAAAGAATGGGAGGGATATGGGCATGCCTCCCAGTTACACATGTCATCTATAGAATACAATGTGCACCCTTTCTACACTGACACCAGATTTATGACTAGTTTAACTTCTGTGCTTAAATATAAGGTGATAATCAAAGGAACTTATCTGAATTCAAAGAAGAGAGACATATCGGATGAAACTGCAAGAAGTCAAGAGAGATACGTCTAGCAAAAGCGCAAGCAGAAGAGCAAATGGTTATAAATATAAAAAGAGAGACAAAATTTTATTCTGGTATATTAGTGAAAAGAGAAAGACAAAAAAATGGAATTATGAGACTGAAAGAAGTTATGAACCACTATGTGGAGAATGATGAAGACAAAGCAAACGTGTTAAATAAATACTTCTGATCGGTATTCACAGAAGAAAATCATGGAGAAGGACTGTGACTGGTTAGCAAAGTTATACCTGAGAATGAAGTGGATACCTCACCGGTTCACAGAAGAAAGTGTTTATGAACATCATGAAAAACTGAAGGTGGACAAAGCTATGGGACCGGACGGGTCCATCCCAGGATATTGAGGGAGCTCTGAGAGGTTCTGGCAGGTGCTCTTAAAGATTTGTTTAATAAATCTTTAGAAATAGGAGAGATTCCGCGGGACTGGAGAAGAGCAGATGTGGTCCCCTCTTCACAAAAGTGGTTGCAGAGATGAAGAGGGAAACTACAGGCCAGTAAGCCTCACTTTATTTATTGGAAAAATAATGTAAACGTTGCTGAACAAAAGGATAGTGAAATTCTTAAAATCTAATGGATTACAAGATCCAAGGCAACATGGGTTTACTAAAGCTAAATCATGCCAAACAAATCTGATTGAATTCTTTGACTGGGTGACTAGAAAATTCGATCAAAGATGTGCGCTAGATGTAATTTATTTAGATTTCAGCAAAGCCTTACACACAGTTCCTCATAGGAGGCTCTTAAACACGCTCCATGGGCTGAAGTTAGACCCAAAGTGGTGAACTGGGTTAGAAGCTGGTTGACAGACAGATGCCAGAGTGTGTGTGGTGGTTATTGGAATTTGCTCGGAGGGAAAGTGAGTAGTGGAGTGCCTCAGGGATCAGTGCTGGGACCGATTCTGTTCAATATGTTTGTCAGTGACATTGCTGAAGGGTTAGAAGGTAAGGTTGACTTTTGTGTGGATGATACCAAGATTTGTAAAAGAGTGGGCACCCTGGAGGGAATGGAAAACATGAAAAAGGATCTGCAAAAGTTAGAAGAATGATCTAACGTCTGGTAACTAAAATTCAAAGCAAAGAAGTGTAGCATGATGCATTTGAGGGGTAAAAATCCGAGAGAACCATATGAGCTGGGAGGTGAGAGGCTTATAAGCACTGAACATAAGAACATAAGTAGTGCCTCTGCTGGGTCAGACCACAGGTCCATCACGCCCAGCAGTCCGCTCCCGCGGCGGCCAACAGGTCATGACCTGTCTGAATCACTCCTTGGTTTCTCATCGAAGTCCTATCTTCCCATCAAATTCTTGACCCTTTGTCCCCGCACCCCTTTCAGTACCCTACGATCCCTTTGTCCCTCAGGAATCTGTCCAATCCCTGTTTGAATCCCTGTACTGTATTCTGCCTGATCACTTCCTCCGGGAGCACATTCCATGTGTCCACGACCCTTTGGGTGAAGAAAAACTTCCTTGCATTTGTCTTGAACCTATCCCCCTTCAGTTTCTCCGAGTGCCCCCTCGTACCCGTTGTCCCTCTCAGTCTGAAGAACCTGTCCCTATCCACCCTCTCTATGCCTCTCAGGATTTTGAAGGTCTCTATCATATCTCCCCTGAGCCTCCTCTTTTCCAGAGAGAAGAGACCCAGCTTATCCAGCCTCTCAGCGTATGGGCAGTTTTCCAGCCCTCTTACCAGCTTCGTTGCTCTTCTTTGGACTCTCTCAAGTACCGCCATGTCCTTCTTGAGGTGCGGCGACCAATACTGAACGCAGTATTCCAGATGCGGGCGCACCATCGCCCGATATAGTGGCATGATGACTTCCCGCGTCCTGGTTGTGATACCCTTCTTTATGATGCCCAGCATCCTGTTGGCTTTTTTCGCCGCTGCTGCACACTGTGCGGATGGCTTCATTGTCCGCTGTCTCCCAGCAGTGCCCCCCCCATTTTGTAGTTGAACAACGGGTTCTTATTTCCTATATGCATGACCTTGCATTTCTCAACGTTAAAGCGCATTTGCCATTTGTTTGCCCAGTCTTCCAGCTTGTCCAGGTCCCTTTGCAGGTCCTCACACTCCTCCCTGGTCCTAACTCTTCCGCAGAGTTTGGTATCGTCCGCAAATTTTATAACCTCGCATTTTGCCTCCGTTTCCAGGTCATTGATAAATATGTTGAAGAGTAGCGGCCCTAGCACCGATCCCTGCGGCACACCGCTCGTGACTCCCCGCCAGTCTGAATATTGGCCCTTCACTCCGACCCTCTGCAGTCTACCTGACAGCCAGTGCTTGATCCATCTGTGTACATCCCCGCCCACCCACTGAAGGAAAGAGGAACCTTGGAGTGATTGTGTCTGAGGATCTAAAGGCATCTAAACAGTGTGATAAGACAGTGGCTATAGCCAGAAGGATTCTAGGCTGTATAGAAAAAGGAATAAGGAAGAAGTGAGGTGTTGATGTCCCTATATAGGTCATTGGCGAGACCACAATTGAAGTATTGTGTTTAGTTTTGGAGGCCGTATCTGGTGAAGGATAGAAAAGGTCCAGAGGAAGACGACAAAAATGGTAAGGGGTTTGAACCAAAAGTACTACTAGAAGAGATTGGAAGACCTAAATATGTATACTCTGGAGGAGAGGAGGGACAGGGGCGATATGATACAGACGTTTAAATACTTGAAAGGTATTAATATAGAACCAAATCTTTTCCAGAGAACAGAAAATGGTAAAACTAGAGGGCATAATTTGAGGTTGCAGGGAGGAAGACTCAGGAGCAATGTTAGGAAATTATTTTTCATGAAGAGGGTGGTAGATGCCTGGAATGCCCTCCTGAGGGAAGGGGTGGACAGGAAAATGGTGATGGAATTTTAAAAAGCGTAGGATAAACATAGAGGACCTCTAATTAGAAAACGAAGGATGTAAATTAAAGAACTAAGGCCGGTATTGGATAGATTTGCATGGTCAGTGTCCCATATGTGGTGATTTGGTATAGGATGGGCTGGGGAGGGCATCAATAGGAACTCCACTAACTTCGAACATGAGAATATTACTAGCCATACTTTATGGTAGATACCCTGCAAACAGGATGGTTGGATACGCTGGAGTGAGCTTGTACGGCAACTTCAGTATTTGGAACTTTACAATAGGTGGACTTTTCAGTAGGTGGACTTTACATTCTATGACATAGAAATAGCAAAGAAGAGACAAGTTAATTTAATCATGTATTTTTAATGGGTATAACTAATTGGCAGACTGGATGGACCATTCAGGTCTTTATCTGCTGTCATTTACTATGTATATTCACCACCCTTCCCAACATGCATGTTTCAATTTCTTCTTCAGGGTTGAGGTGTCATTGCTCAATGCCTACAACAATCATTACATTACATTAGTGATTTTTATTCCGCCATTACCTTGCGGTTCAGGCGGATTACACAAGAGGTTATCTGGACATTTCCAGGAGAATTACAAAGTAGAGCGGGTTATCTGGACATTTCCAGGGAAGTTACAAAGTAGAGCAGGTTACTTCAGGGGAGATGTGGATATTGTATTAGGGTCATTACAAGATAGATAATTTAGTTACAAGGTTGTAGGATCTAGGGAAAATTGAAATGCGGTGTTAGTTTGTCTTGATGGATTCCTTGAATAGCAGGGTTTTTATTTCTCTTCTGAAAGTTTTGTAGTCTGGTGTCGTGATCAGTAGATTGGAGAGTTGGTGGTCTAGTTTCTCTGCCTGGGTGGCCAGTAGGCCATTGTACATTTTTTTGTGTTTGATGCCTCTGATTGGGGGGTGAGTGAATGGTGTCTGGGTTCTTCTTTGCCTGGATGTGATAGTTTGGATAAGGCAAGTAGGCTGGGCTGTCTCCATTCATGGCTTTGAATATTAGACAGTAAAATTTGAATAGAATTCTTGCTTGTATTGGGAACCTGTGTGAGTCGAGGTATGCGGCGGTGATGTGGTCGTATTTATTTAGCAAATAGATCAGTCTGAGAGCTGTGTTTTGTACTGTTTTTATTTGTTTTATCATGACTATGGGGCAGGGAAGATAGAGGATGTTGCAGTAGTCTAGAAGTCCTAAGACTAGGGATTGGACCATGAGCTGGAATTTCTTTCTGTTGAAGAATTTTCAAATTTGCCTTAAGTTTCGCATGACCGCAAATGATTTCTGGATTGTTTTGTTGATTTGTGGTTGCATGGTACAGCATCTGTCTATCATCACTCCTAGTAGTTTTAGGGTGGGTTGAATGGGGTATGTGACTGAGTTTATTGTTAAGTTTGTTATGGTTGGGGTTTTGTTTTTTTCCGAGGACTATAAATTTTGTTTTGTCTGAATTCAGCTTTAGTTTGTGTACTTTCATCCATGTTGCCACTGTTTCTATTGTTCTATGTAGTGTGTCTGTCATGGAGGGTGCTGGTTGATCAAAAGGAAGGAGGATGGTGATGTCATCTACATAGCTATAAGAAGTTAAACCTAATTTGGCTAGGCAGCTGCCAAGGGATGCAATGTAGAGATTGAAGAGTGTTGGGCATAATGGTGATCCTTGCAATACACCACATGGGTTGGACCATAGTTCTGATTTTTCTTTGTCTTTACTCTGTAGGACCTGGATTATGGGGAATCCTTGAAACCATGTGTGTACCTTTCCTGTGACTCCTATTGTTTCTAGTATTTGTAGTAGGATGTAATGGTCTACCAGGTCAAATGCTGCGGTAAGATCTAGTTGTATAACCAGCATTTTTTTGCGTGTACTAAAGTGTTGTTTGACTGTGTCCAGGAGGAAACCTAGTAGTGTCTCTGTGCTGTAGTTGGTTCTGAAACCAGATTGTGTAGGGTGGAGTAAGTTGTGGTTTTCTAGGTAGTTGGTGAGGTGTTTAGCTACGAGGCCTTCCATTAGCTTGACATATAATGGTATTGAAGCTATGAGTCTGTAGTTGGATGGTAGGTCTGTTGCTCCTTTTGGGTCCTTTATGATCGGGGTGTTGATTTCACTGAGGTCTTTTGGGAAGAGGCCATCTATGAGCAGGGATTGTATCCATTGTATGAGAAGAGTAGGAAATTTGGGGCTGGAGGCTTTTAACAAGTATGGTGGGCAATGGTTGAGGTCGCAGGCTGCATGGGTATATTTTTTAAAGAGACTGTTTAGGTGGGACCATTGTATTGTGGAGAAGTCAGACCAGGTCCTGTCTGCTGCAGAGGATTCTTTTTCTGTGGGGGAGCAATATGATCTAATCAATGTAGTTTGGGGTTACTGTGAAGGTGGTCCTGGCTGTTGTAATTTTGTTTCTAAATAATTTGGCTAAAAGGGTGGCTGAGGAGGCTGGAGTGTCATTACTGGCCAGGTAGGGTTTGGTGTTGGTGAGTTCCTTTAGTAATTGGAATAGTTTTTTTGTGTCTTGAACTTCTGTGCCTATTTGGTTGGTGTAGTACGTCTTTCTTTTTTTTTTTTTTTTTAGTTTTTGCTTGTATTGTTGATTTAGTTTTCTCCATGCTGTTTTTGTGTGTTCTTGGTTACTGTTTCTCCATTTTCTTTCAAGTCGTCTGCATTGTCTTTTGAGTAGGAGTAGTTCTTTGTCGAACCATTTGTCTGACCGTCTGCTGATTCTGGTTTTTGTTTGTACTGGGGCTAGATCATTAAGAATAGCAGTACTTAGTGTGCAGCATTGCCAGATGAATTCTTTGCGGTTACATTCTTGGATTGTTGCATCTGTTTTATTCCAGAATTTGGAGGGGTCGACATTTTGGCATGATTCGTAAGTTAAGCTTTGGGTTTTTGCTTTGATTTTGCCTTTAGCCCAGTTGATTTTGAAGGTGTATGTAGTGGTCTAACCAGAGGGAACGGGACCATGTTCCGTTTGAGGTGTGAATCTCTGGTAGAATGGGCTGTTGGGTTATGAAGGCTGCGATGTCAAGTTGGTGGCCTTTCTCATGTGTGATTTGTGGGTCTAAAATCTTGTAGGCTAAGGCTTCTAGGTAAGATAGTAGGTTTTCTACTTGTTTAGAGGATTGGTCTTCGAGGTGGAGGTTTAGATCTCCTAGGATTAGGTTATGTATTACCGTTAGTGAGTTTCGGTATATAAAATCTTCAAATTCTGGTCTTGCTGTGTTCCAATTCGCTGGTGTGATATAACATAGAATGCAGGTTATGGATCCTTTCAGTGTGGTACATGATAGTTGGCAGGCTAGTAGATCCATGTATGGGGTGGATGTTTTGTCTAGTATGTTTTAGTTTAGAGAGTTTCTGACTAAGATGGCCAGACCTCCTCCTCTTTTTTTTCTCTGCAGACTGCCTTTATCTTGTAGCCCTGCGGGCAAACTTCTGTTATCCTGGGGTCAGAGTCTGAGGTTAACCAGGTTTTGGCGAGGAAGAGGCAGTCTAGCTTCTCAGTTTCTACCCAGTCTCTTATGTGTTCTAACTTTGGACCTAGAGCTCTGATGTTTATGTAGGCACATGTTAGTGTGGTGTATTCTGTTTGAGAGTTGTTTGTCAATTTATATTTAATGAATTACTGCTGCCTACAGTTGCCAATATCATTAAAAACATTTCATTTTGAATTGCTGCCAATAAAGGATGGGGTTTGGACTATTGAATTATATAAATTGTTTGTTCTAACATAATTCACTAAAATCAAATTTTTTTGTCACCTTTTCCCATTATAAAAAGAAAAAAAAAACCCTTATGTACCTGATATTTGGTGTACATGACCATTGGATACAGCAAAGTTACTCTCCTACTACATAAGAAGTCATACTGGGACAGACAAAGTTCCATCAAGCCCAGTATCCTGTTTCTAATACTTGTAGTAGCCAGTGCAGGTCACAAGTACCTATCAAGATCCCAAAAGAATAAAACTGATTTTATGCTGCTTATCCTAGAAATAAGCAGTGGATTTTCCCAAGTTGATCTTAATAATGACTTATAGACTTTTCTTTTAGGAAATTATCCAAATCTATTTTAATCCTACTAAGCTAACTGCTTTTACCACTTTCTCTGGCAACAAATTCCAGTATTTAATTACACATTAAGTGAAGAATATTTTCTCCGATTTGTTTACAATTTACTACTAAGTAGCTTCATTGCACGCTCCCTAGTCCTTCTATTTTTGAATGAGTAAACAAAAGATTCACATCTACCTGTTCCACGCCATTCAGTATTTAATAGATCTCTATCATATTGCTCCTCTGCCATCTCTTATAGTAGGTATTCTCCGACGAGTACTCTCACTAATGGGTGAAATCCTTTGATAGAGCCCAGAATAAGAAAGTACTTCCCATCATTCTTTCCAGAACCTTTTAGCTGTAGCCTACCATGCATGCACACACCTTCCAACCTGCTGTCATTATCCCATTCATCAACTCTGTCTCAGAAGTCACCAACAAAAGTACTAAATCGGATGGAGCAATGGATGACTGAATTCAGACTAAAACTAAACTCAGAGAAAACAAAATTTTTCATAGTATCGCCATACCCACTTGACACTTAAGCACCAATGTGCATCAATAATCTTAGTTATCCCATTCAACCAACTATGAAGATATTGGGAGTAACACTGGACCAGAACCTGACCATGAAAGACCAGGTAGACTCCTTGATCAGAAAAATCTTTCTCACCCTCTGGAAGCTTCGGTCCATCAGAGCTTACTTTGATGTCTCATCATTTTGAATTCTGGTACAATCCCTTATACAGAGTCAACTCGATTATTGTAACATCGCCTACTTGGCACTCCCCCAGAAGTATATGCGGCGATTGCAACTAGTTCAAAATGCAGCGGCTAGACTACTTTGTGGACTGAAGAAGTTTGATCACGTGACACCTTCCTATCGACTTTTACACTGGCTGCCGATGGAGGCACATGTGAAATTCAAGTTTGGTTGTTTTTGCTTCAAGGTACTTTATGGCTTAGCCCCTAAATACATAACAGACCTTTTCTCTTTCACAACCAACAGACACAAGCGAAGCTCACACCCGAACTTTGTTTCTCCAGCGGTTAGAGGTTGTAAATTTAAAAGTCATCACCAACATCTTTTCGCACATCAAGCAGCATTATGGGGTAAAGACCTTGAACAATTGCTTGTGCCTACTACCTATGGGGAATTCATACTACCTATGGGGAATTCAGGAAATGCCTAAAAACACATCTGTTAAGAACATAACAAGTTGCCTCCGCTGGGGCAGACCAGAGGTCCATCCTGCCCAGCGGTCCGCTCCCGCGGCGGCCCATCAGGCCCACTGCCTGAACAGTGGTCTCTGACTAATTTTATAATTTACCTCTAATCCTGTCCCTATAACCTTACCTCTACTCCTATCTGTACCCCTCAATCCCTTTGTCCTCTAGGTACCTGTCCAGACCTTCTTTGAAGCCCTGTAGTGTACTTCTGCCTATCACATCCTCCGGCAGCGCGTTCCATGTATCCACCACCCTCTGGGTGAAAAAGAACTTCCTGGCGTTTGTTCTAAACCTTTCCCCTTTCAATTTCTCCGAGTGCCCCCTTGTACTTGTGGTTCCCCTTAGTTTGAATAATCTGTCCCTGTCCACTTTTTCTATGCCCTTCATGATCTTGAAGGTTTCTATCATGTCTCCCCTGAGTCGTCGCTTTTCCAGGGAGAAAAGCCCCAGCTTTTTCAGTCTGTCAGTATATGAGAGGTCCCCCATACCCTTTATTAGCTTAGTTGCTCTTCTCTGGACTCTCTCAAGTACCGCCATGTCTTTCTTGAGGTACGGCGACCAGTACTGGACACAGTACTCCAGGTGCGGGCACACCATTGCACGATACAGTAGCAGGATGACTTCCTTCGTCCTGGTTGTGATACCTTTCTTAATGATACCCAACATTTTGTTGGCTTTCCTTGAGGCTGTGGCGCACTGCGCCGACGCCTTCAATGTTGTGTCCACCATCACTCCCAGGTCTCTTTCAAGGTTGCTCACCCCTAGCGGTGATCCCCCCATCTAGTAAATGAACATCGGGTTTTTTTTCCCTAATATGCATGACCTTGCATTTCCCTATGTTGAAGCTCATTTGCCACTTTTTGGCCCACTCTTCCAGCGTTGTCAGATCTTTTTGGAGGTCTTCGCAGTCCTCCATGGTTATGACCCTGCTGTATAGTTTAGTGTCATCCGCAAATTTAATAACCTCACATTTTGTTCCCGCCTCCAGGTCGTTAATAAATATATTGAACAGGTGCGGTCCCAGCACCGACCCCTGTGGAACTCTGCTCGTGACCCTTTGCCAATCTGAGTAATGGCCCTTTACTCCAACCCTCTGTTTCCTGTCCGCCAGCCAGTTTTTGATCCATCGGTGGACCTCCCCTTGCACCCCGTGATTCCATAGCTTCCTTAGCAGTCTTTCGTGTGGTACCTTGTCGAAGGCTTTTTGGAAGTCAAGGTAAATGATGTCTATGGATTCCCCTCTATCCACCTGGCTGTTCACCCCCTCAAAGAAGTATAATAAGTTTGTGAGGCATGACCTGCCCTTGCAGAAGCCATGTTGGCTCGACTTTAGCTGCCCATTTTTTTTCGATGTGTTCCCAAATGATGTCTTTAATCAGCACTTTCATCATCTTTCCCGGGACCGAGGTCAAGCTCACCGGTCTGTAGTTTTCAGGGTCTCCCCTTGAGCCTTTCTTGAAGATGGGCGTGACATTTGCTATTTTCCAGTCCTCTGGGATCTCTCCAGTTTTTAGGGATAGGTTGCATATTTGTCGAAGTGGTTCAGCTATTTTGTTCCTTAGTTCCTTGAGTACCCTTGGGTGAATGCCGTCCGGACCTGGCGATTTGTCGCACTTTAGCCTGTCTATCTGCCTGAGGACATCCATCTTGCTCACCTCTAGTTGGACCAGATTTTCATCCTGATCTCCTTTTCCGATCTCCTCGGGTTCCGGAATGTTGGTTGTGTCCTCCATTGTGAAAACTGACGTGAAGAACTCATTTAACCTGTCCGCTATCTCCTTTTCCTCTTTTACCACTCCCTTTCTGTCTTCATCATCCAAGGGTCCTACTTCCTCCCTATCTGGTTGCTTCCCCTTGACATACCTGAAGAATGATTTGAAGTTTGTTGCTTCCCCTGCCAGTCTGTTCCTGAAATACTTAGGAAACTAACCTATACAATCTTAGTCCTCAACAAACGATCGCTAGAACTATCAATCACTAAGTCTTTGTTTATTCCATTCAATCTGTAACATTTCTAATCATTGTAAACCGCATAGAACTTCGGTCCTGCGGTATATAAACTGTTATTATTATTATATGGGACTAGCTTGGTCATAGCAAAAAAGAAATATGATAGGAGCTAAAGGTCAAATAACCATCAACAGCATCCATTATCTCCTTCTCTTCCTATGAGATCCCACGTGCCTGCCCCACGTTTTCTTGAATTCAGACAGTCTTTATCTCCACCACTATCGGAAACCTATTCCATGCATCTACCACCCTTTCTGTAAAAAGTATTTTCTTAGATTACTCCAGAGCCTATCACTTTTTAAATTCATCCTATGCCCTCTCATTTTGGAGCTTCCTTTCAAATGAGTCTCGCCTTAGGCGTATTTATGTCATGTAGGTATTTAAACATCTCTATCATATCGCCCCTCTTCCGCCTTTCCTCCAAAGTATACATATTAAAATCTTTAAGTCTGTCCGCATACGCCTTATAATGAAGACAACTCACCATTTTAGTAGACTTCCTCTGGACCAGCTCCATCCTGTTTATATCTTTTTGAAGGTGTGGTCTCCAGAATTGTACTCAATATTCTAAATGAGGTCTCACCAGAGTCTTATACAGGGGCATCAATACCTCCATTTCCCTTTGCACCCTAGCATCCTTCTAGCTTTCGTCATCACCTTTCCAACCTGTTTGGCCACCTTAAGATCCCGGAGGATTGGAAGATAGCCAACATTACGCCCATCTTTAAAAAGGGATCAAGAGGTGACCCGGGCAACTACAGACCGGTGAGTCTGACCTCCGTTCCGTGGAAAATGGTGGAAGCACTGATAAAAGACAACATTGATGAACATTTTGAAAGAAACAAACTTCTGATAACCAGCCAACATGGTTTCTGCAAGAGGAGATCGTGCCTACCAAACTTATTGCACTTCTTCGAAGGAATCAACTAACAGATGGACAGAGGAGACCCCATAGACATCATATATCTAGATTTCCAAAAAGCCTTTGACAAGGTACCCCATGAACACTTACTTCGGAAACTGAAAAACCATGTGGTGGAATGAGACGTACATAGATGGATCAGAAACTGGTTGGCGGGTAGGAAACAGAGGTAAGAGAGAAGGGCCACCACTCGGACTGGAGGAAGGTCACGAGTGGTGTCCCGCAGGGCTCGGTGCTTGGGCCGCTGCTATTTAATATATTTATAAATGATCTAGAAACAGGGACGAAGTGTGAGATAATAAAATTTGCGGACGACACCAAACTATTTAGTGGAGCTCGGACTAAAGAGCACTGTGAAGAATTGCAAAGGGATTTGAACAAATTAGGGGAATGGGTGACGAGATGGCAGATGAAGTTCAATGTTGAGAAATGTAAAGTACTACATGTGGGAAGCAGAAACCCGAGGTACAGCTATACGATGGGAGGGATGTTATTGAAGGAGTACTCAAGAAAGGGACTTGGGGGTAATGGTGGACATGACAATGAAGCCGACAGCACAGTGCGCAGCAGCCGCTAAGAGAGCGAATAGAATGCTAGGTATAATCAAGAAGGGTATTACTACCAGAACGAAAGAAGTCATCCTGCCGTTGTATCGGGCGATGGTGTGTCCACATCTAGAGTACTGCATCCAATATTAGTCGCCGTACCTAAAGAAGGCTATGGCGTTACTCGTGAGGGTTCAGAGGAGAGCGACACGTCTGATAAAAGGTATGGAAAACCTTTCATATGCTGAGAGATTGGAGAAACTGGGACTCTTTTCCCTGGAGAAGAGGAGACTTAGAGGGGATATGACAGAGACTTACAAGATCATGAAGGGCATAGAGAGAGTAGAGAGGGACAGATTCTTCAAACTTTCAAAAAATAAGAGAACAGGGCATTCAGAAAAGTTGAAAGGGGACAGATTCAAAACGAATGCTAGGAAGTTTTTCTTTACCCAACGTGTGGTGGACATCTGGCATGCGCTTCCAGAGGGCATAATAGGGCAGAGTATGGTTCTGGGGTTCAAGAAAGGATTGGACAATTTCCTGCTGGAAAAAGGGATAGAGGGGTATAGATAGAGGATTACTGCACAGGTCCTGGACCTGTTGGACCGCCACGTGAGCGAACTGCTGGGCACGATGGACCTCGGGTCTGACCCAGTGGAGGCATTGCTTATGTTCTTATCACATACTATCACTCCCAAGTCTTGCTACTCTTTTGTGCACAAAAGTTCTTCACCCCTTAAACTGTACCGTTTCCTCGGGATTTTGCAGCCCAAATGCATGACCTTGCATTTCTTAACATTAAATCTTAGCTGCCAAATTTTAGACCATTCTTCAAGCTTCGTTAGGTCCTTCCTCATATTATTCACACCATCACGGATGTCTACTCTATTGTAGATTTTGGTATCATCTGCAAAAGGCAAATCTTACCTGACAGCCCTTCAGCAATATCGCTGACAAAAATGTGAAAAAGGACATGTGCTAGAACTGAACCTTGAGGTACACCACTGATAACATCCCTTTCTTCAGAGAGATCTTCATTGACCACCACCCTCTGTCACCTTCCACTCAACCAGTTCCTGACCCAGTCTGTCACTTTAGGGCCCATCTCAAGAGCACCCAGTTTATTTATTAGACGCCTATGTGGAACACCGTCAAAGTCTTTGCTAAAATCTAAATGCACCACATCTAGTACACTCCCTCTATTTAATTCTATGGTCACCCAATAGTTGAAAGAATTAAACTCCAAAGGAAGATGGGCAGGGTAGTGAGAATTCTCACCCTGGTGTCCTTAGATTTCATCTGCTACAGGTGAATAAATACACTTTGTTTGAGGACAAGCAGGATGTAGTCTTCTCATTGATGTGAATCCCTATGGGAATGCAACAGGTAAGGTCTGTGAACAAATTAATAGCGGTGCCAGAAATGTAGGTCAGGGTTTTCCAGGCCTAAATATCTGGCACTTATCTTTCTCATGAATCGTGCATATGTAGGCACTTTATGGCATCTAATGCCACTTCCAGCGTTAGCCATACCCTAGTGGCATTAGACGCCAGTAGGCGCATCTGGAGGTGCAATTTGTGTGCTTTTTTTTAGGTGCCAATAGGCGCTTTAAGTTTAAAGTTATTTGCTGTTTCAAATGGCATTTCCCTATTAACTTAGGCATCGGTAGGGCCTAAGGTGCCGTTTGTAGAATTTCTGCCAAAATATTTTCTCACAAATGAGTCCGAGGTCCTGGTCTCTCTGCTTAGGGGAGCTGAGGCATGAGTCCTAGTAATCTTAGCTCGTTCGAGAGCAGATTCTACAACCAAAGAGTGATGAAGAAGCTGGGCCCTCTCAAATCTGGGAGCCTTCTGGATACAGTATTGAGTATCTACATTCTTTGGTGCATCAGCATAATAAAAATGAAGGAAACATTAAGGTGCTGGAAAAAAAAAAGACTGGGAGAGATACTTTTAAAACAAAAGAAGTAGGAAAGCAAAATTAAAAAGAAAAAAAGGCAGCAAACCCAAAGGCAAGACACTACTTCACACTCTAAAACAAATACATTGAGCTGCATGTGACAGGGAATATTTCACCCTTCTCAAAAAAAGACCCTACTTGCATACTTCAGGAAGAGATTATTGAACTAGTTAAGGTGTCCTTTGGGGCTGGCTTTTTGACTGAAAAAGAAAAAGATTTAATGATCATGAAACACCCAGTAATACCAACACTATATACATTACCAAAGTTATTAGATACTAGGAAAAAATGCTTGAGTACCTGAATGTAAACCATTTGAGGCCTCTTCTATCAAACTGCGCTAGCAGTTTTTAGCGCAGAGAGCTGCGCTGAATGACCTGCACTGCTCCCGCCGCTCATAGGAACTCTATGAGCGTCAGGAGCAGAGCAGACCATTCAGTGTGGCTCACAATGCTACAAACTGCTAGTGCAGTTTGATAGAAGAGGCCCTTAGGTTATAAGTGGTATATAAATACTGAAATAAACAAATACATAAATCCTTGATCAATCTACCTGGCAGACCAATTGTGTTGGCAAATCATATTTATGTGAATCACATTAGGGATTCAACACATGTGATTAACATCCTAGAAGAATTTGATGGGGATTTAACTGATATTTTATTGGTCACCTTAGATATTGATTCATTGTATATAAACATCCCACAAGTCAAAGCACTTGCAATTCTCAAGAAGACCCTTGAAGGAAGTAAATCTGCTAGGAGAATACCCAATTTATTTATTCTCACTTCAAACCACACAATTCATATATAAATCTTTGTTCTTCCTGTAATAAAATTTGGTCAATATTGCCACTCCTCTGCCTCCATTTCACTATCTTAAAGACTAACAATCTAGGGGCAAATTCTATAAACAGAGTCCCAATTGTAGGTGGCTGTCTACTGCTGTCTAACCAATCAATCGGAATACACGTTAAAAAAAAACACCCCGAGGCAGGCGGCCTACATTGTAGTCATTTTCACAAGCCTAGGGAGACGCATAGGGCCGCCTAAGTTCGCCCAAGGATAGGCATGGACATGATTTTGCCTGGAAGTGGCCTTAGGCGAGCTTAGGCAGCCCTAGTTGTCTCCCTAGGGCCATGATAGGTGTGGTTCCACGTTACCTCCCATTCCTCCAGAGGGATCCTGCGCCTCAGATATCTCTCCCAAGCTGCCATATATTTAAGGCTCTCCCCCATCCTAGTATTTAAACACTTAAAAATGGCTGAAACATTCACATTTGGTACCACAGAACTCAACAATTTCTCAAAACTGGTCATCCCCCGACTTAAATACCACAGAAGATCTGAACTCTGGATGTAATGCTTAACTTGCAAGTATGGAAAAAGATCTCTGGGAGCCAATCCATATCTACTCTGTGGCCCTATTTTCCATTCTTAAAAAATTAACACAATTTAAACAAAAACAAACTTCCTCTAACAATTGGTTTCCTTCAGCCCAAACCTTAGCAAATTTCTTCCTGGTGAATATTTTGGACCCACTATCTCTCAACATCTTAATCCATTCTCTTATTATATCCAAACTCAATTACTGCAATTCACTGTATAAGGGTAGCTGTCAAAAAAGCATCCGCCACTTACAATTGATACAAAACACCGCCATAAAAATCATTGCAAATAGAAAAAAATTTGATCATGTCACCCCCCTACTAAAATCTGCCAATTCCTTACCGGATTATTTATAAAATAGCTATTCTTTCTTTTAAGTCTCAAAATACTAAAGAACCAGCCTTAATCCATAAACTTCTTATTCTTCACAAACATACTCGAATCTTAATATATGCCTCTCAGTATCTACTCCATATACCATCATTGAAAATATTAGTACACGTCGAGCTACTTCATTTGCTTACAGCCCCCACGATATGGAATTCTCTACCTTTTCATATCAGGGCGGAAAAAAATCTAGACAAATTTAAGGGAAATTTAAAGACTTACCTTTTCCATAATGCATTTGACTCTTAAAAAGATCTTAAATATTGCCAGAGTTGCTCAACAATCTTGATTATTTTCCCTCCCTATTGTGGCTTACCTTCTATGTACTCTTTACTTTTAATTTTAGTTCTCCCTTATTTCCTATTGTTTTCTTTGTATTGGTCAAGTTTTGTTAACTGAATATTTATCTGTTTTGTCTTCCCCTTTTTAATACAATTTGTAAAACGCTTAGAAGTTCTGATTTGCATTTAATCAAAAATTTTAATAAACTTGAAACAGTAGCACCTAGTATGGAAAAGCCTAGTAGAGCAGCACACAAATGTCTTAAGTAGCATGGTGGGTAGGCTATTGAAACATAGAGAGGAGGACTCAGGCTCAAAAGCTATTCTAACCACATTTATGGTGGAAAGTGTGAGGCCACTAAAACCCACCAAACTATACTGCCATATAGGTGCCACCTACAGCCATAAGAGCTATTGGGGTGGTAGACAGATGGGTATAGTTGATTTGGGGGGAGTTTTGGAGGGCCCACCATACATTATAAGGAGGTTATGGTGAGATGTACTTCTGGCGCCCTTTATGTGAAGCTCACAGCAGTGCCCTTTAAGGTACATCATTGCTCTATTGGAATGTCTATATGGCCAGTCCATTATAATGCTGGCCCCTCCCACATCCAAATGGTCTGGATTTGGATATTTTGAACTTGGATGGTTCTGTGGTCGAAAATGGCGAAGTCAGGTGTCCTAAAGTTGAATGTCCTGATGGCCAAGATGTCTAAGCAGACAATTTTTGAAAAAAATTGGATGTCTAATGGTTTTGAAAATGAATGGGAGGCGTACAAAGTTGGACTTGCATGCACTATTGACAATGGTCCTTCATGTATTCATTCACTAATTCATACTAATTATGCAAACATGATTTAAAGCAATACTGTTTTCTTTTGTATAAATATTTTATACATAAAATCTTAAGTTGTTCCATCAGGAATATAAAGTTGTTCCAAGGCCTCTCAAAAATGGCAACATTCCACACAACAAATCTTTAACCCTAGTGTCTATCAATAAAATGTTACTCAAATGTGCCAACATCAAGTATAAATTAATCAGGTCTACATTAAAAAAATGAGAAACAGCCTAATAGTCACATGGCTACTTTGTCAAGGAGCATACACAGAAGCACCAGGCATTTTCAATATTTTGCATGGGAGTTAACATGCATAGACTGTTTAAATAGTAGGTGAATTATTATGCACTTGTGCATAAATATTTGCAGTCCTCTGTTTTACAGCACAAGAGAAAAGGTCTGATTCAGTATCAGCAATTCTTCAAGCATTAATTGGCTTATTACCAGTAAATCTGAGCCAACTAATTGTAACATCGGACATAATCTGAAAACCTCTTTTGTCTTCAGATACAATTACTAACCATGTCTTCAGTATATGTTGTTATCTCTTACCTGATCTTTAATTTCAAGTTCTCTGATAGCTTTTGACCTGTACTCTCTGTGCTCCTTTTCTGCCTCATCCTTCACCATTTTGGCTTGGTTTAACTGATAACGCATTTCCCCACACACCTGTTAGAGTGCAAAGAAAACATGAGCTTTATCTGGATGAGACGATAACATTTATACTGTAATCAGATCTTTCAGTGCCCTCTTGAGGTCAATTGCAGACAACACAACTGAAATCCTAGAGCCGGAGTACAAACACTAAATGATTTTAATTCTTTACACTGAACTTTAATCATATTAAGTATCCAGTATGCTTATGCTTGAAAAATGTATATTTTATTATCTGAATGAAATGCTAGTAGCTTTAAATAGGTCATAAAAAAGGAACATAGAGATTGCTGTACAGGGTTAGATCAATGGTGTATCCTGTTTACCATAGCAGGAAGTAATAGATGCTTAGAAGTATATGGGCAACCCCCTCCCCCCCAAATCTCCACATAAAACTACAAATGGAAACAAACAAAAAGAAGAGTCTCAGATGTATTCTAATAATGGTAGTCGAGAGTACTAAGGGCTAGATTCACTAAGCAAACCGATCGTGTACCAATCGTTTTGCGACCTCTTTGTGACCCGATTTCCTTCTGATCCGATTCACTAACCTCTGTCCCGATCAACCTCCGATCCTCGCAAATGAGGGGGAACATCATTCAAATGTAGGCAGGCAGCGATTCACTAAAAAAAATGAGGGGCACCGACTGGGCTGACTGATCCAAAAATAAGCGACTGCTGATGACCAGTTGCTCAGGTCCTTTCCGATTGCCCTGCTCTCTGCCCTGCTTCTCTGCCCCGATCCCCTGCTCTCAGCCCACGACTTTCCAGCTCTGTCTCACCGTCCTGCTCAGCTCTGATCTCCTGCTCTCAGCCCCTGACTTTCCAGCTCTGTCTCACCACCCTGCTCAGCCCCGATCTACACTCAGCCCAACTTTCCAGCTCTGTCTCGCTGCCCTGCTCAGCCCCGACTCGCCTGCCCTTCTCCGCAGTGTGAGCCCATGGTTTTAACCCGAGGGCTAAAACCACGAGCTCACGAAGTAGAAAATCAGTCAGCTAAATAAAGTAAAAGTAAAAAATCTCTGCCGGGCACGAAGGGCCAGCACTAGTACTGCCCGATTCACGATTCAAATCGATTCACCAATTCACTTCAGGTGAATCGATTCGAATCAATTTGGTTTGGCAAAAAATCGAACTTACCGATTCAAGCCGGCCATGAAACCCGCTCATGCTTTCCCTCTTCCGCTGCCACCGCTGGAGTTGTTCCCATCTAAAGTAACTTCCGGTTTTGTGAAACCGGAAGTTACACCAGAAGGACTTGGGAGCACTGGAAGTTACACCAGAAGGACTTGAAAGCGGACCTCATGCTGGCTCTCTCCTTCGCGCGGCGAAAACATTTCTCCCCTCCTCCACGCGATTACCAGTGTAAGTTTGAGAATCGAGCAGGGGCTGGGGAAGCTGAGAATCGGGCAGTGGGGCTGGGCAAGCTGAGAATCAGGCAGGGAGGCTCGGGAAGCTGAGAATCGGGCTGGGGAAGCTGAGAATCGGGCAGGGGGGCTGGGCAAGCTGAGAATCAGGCAGGGAGGCTGGGCAAGCTGAGAATCGGACGGGGGGGCTGGGGAAGCTCTGGGGATGATTGGCTTTAGGAATTTGAATCGGGCTGGGGAAGCTGAGAATAGTGCTGCCTGATTTACGATTTGAATCGATTCACCGATTCACTTCGGGTGAATTGATTCGAATCGATTTACTGTGATAAAAAAATTGGCCTCCCGATTCATTGACTGACCCTCCCCCCTAAAGCAGGAGCGGCAGCGCTGCCTCTTGATGGCCTACCGCTCCTGCTTTACAGGGCAAGATGGGAGGGTTAGTCGGAAAGTGGCTTCCCCGCATCAATTTACCTAATTTCAGCAGCCTACCCTGCAGAAGATTGCTGGCTCTAGCGATCTTGGCAAGCTGCCATACGTCGTCCGAGTTGTCTTCTCTCTGCCGCAGTCCCACCCCTCCTCTGACATCAGAGGAGGGGTGGGACCATGACAGAGAGAAGACAACTCGGACGACATATGGCAGCTTGCAAAGATCGCTAAAGCCAGCAATCTTATGCAGGGCAGGCTGCTGAAATTAGGTAAACTGAATACGCAGGCCTTCGGGGGGGAATGTAATCCTTCGTGGCGGGGGTGCAGGCCTTCCAGGGGGGGGGTACATTCCTTCGGGGGGTGCAGCCTTCCGGGGGGGTACATGCCTTCGGGGGGGTGTGCAGCCTTCCAGGGGGGTACAGGTTTTCAGAAGGGACAGACTGGCCTTGAGGGATGGGGTGTAGGCCTTTAGGGGGGTGCAGATGTTCAGGGGAGGGGGCCCTGTTGTAGAAGTGCACGGAGGGAGGGAAGAGGGGTTCAAAGAGACATGCATATGCCGGACTTTGGGGGGAAGAAATAAGGGGTCTAAAAACAGAGGAGAGGAAGAGAGATGGTGGACAATGGGATTTAGGGATGAAGGTTACAGAAAGGGAGAGATGTGGACCCTGGGGTAGTGGGGAAGGAGGGAGAGGTGTTGGATGAAAGGGTAGTTGAGAAAAGGTGGATCTGTAGATGGAGAAGAAAAAAAGGAAAGATGCCAGACCTCTAGGGGAGGGAAGGGAAATGGAAGGAGAGGACAGAGATGGCAGATGGATGGTTAGCACGGAGAAAGAAGAAAGAAGGAGACCCTGGCAAGCAAGCTATCAGAAGACAACCAGAACTTAGGACCAACAAGATTTGAACAATGACCAGACAACAAAAGGTAGAAAAACTAATTTTATTTTCTATTTGTGATTACAATATGTCAGATTTGAAACGTGTATCCTGCCAGAGCTTTTGTTAGACTGCAAACGTGAGCTAGCATTTAACAGAGAGAGGAAAAGTATTTTTTGTTTGTTTATTTTGTTTACACCACAGCGCCAGTGTGGTTAGGAGAAGGCAAAGGAGGTGAAGAGGCTATAAAATAAACCCACCAGGATGTTTGAAAAAAAAAAAAAAAAAAAAACCAAAACACCTAATTGGGCAGGAGAATCGAATTGAATCAAAAAATCAATTCAGTAGGCTGAATTGAATCGAATCAAAATTTTTTTTTCTGAATCAGGCAGCACTAGCCAGCGCATGCGCAGACCATCTACAGTCAAGGAAGATAGTCTGCGCATGCTCAAGGATTGCTCTCCAGCGATACATACAGTTGGTGGGAGGCATGCCAATGATCGTCCCCATTTGCATGCAGGCCTTTAGTGAATTTGTCGGCCTGCCTGCAATCGCCCACGGATCAGGCACAGAGAGACAGGTTAGTGAATTTAGCCCTAAGAGTCTATAAAGAGTCTCTGATTCAAAGTTTTGTTCTCTTATTTTAAAGCTTTATTAAAATAACTGATGTGACCTGACATGGGCCGTGTTTCAGCTACGCAGAGCCTTCCTCAGGGGTCATACGGTCAACAAACTACAAATTAAACATAAATATAAATGTATACATATAAGCTTGTAAAACAAAATATATATAAACATGCATATATATGGTATGTCCTCAGAATTTGAATGAAAAACACTGAATGAAACCAAGATGGGGGTATAAAACCAAGTTGACAAATGAAAGTTAAAAACAAACAAAAAAGTGATATACAGAATGATACAAGTAAGTGAGAATTATAACTATACAGAATGTGACTATACAAGTAAGTGAGAATTATAACAGAATGGATTCACCCAAAATCCAATAGGGCATGGAAAAGGTGAAAAAGTGCCAAAGTGAAAAAATTTGAATTAGAATATGTGGTGTGCAGGAGTGTGCTGTAAGCTCTGATTTTAATTCAAACTGAATAACTGTGAAACATTTACATAGAAACATGCTAGCAGATAAAGGCCAAATGGCTCATCCAGTCTGCCCATCCGCAGTAACCATTATCTCTTCCTCTCTCTAAGAGATTCCACGTGCCTAACCCATACCTTCTTGAATTCATACACAGAAGTGACAACGTAAATGATGGACAGGAGCTGATGCTCTCGGTTTCTAAAATGTGATATAAAAAACATAAAAACTTGAAAAATAGGAAATAGGGGGTATAGTCAATCTAAATACCATTTACAAAATCTTCCCAAAAGATAACTGAACACCCAGCAACAAGCACTAAACTCGGATACCATATGAAAGCCAACAAAAGAAAAAGCCTCAGTTATAGAGGAGGGGGAAAAAACACCCAACCATCCATCCATCATAGGCAGAAAAAAACTTTTGTGGCTACTATATATATATATATACTAGTGTTTAAGCCCGTTACTTTAACGGGTGCTAGAGTAGATGTCTGTCTATCTATTTTTTTTTCTTTTTTTCTCTCTCTCCGTGTACGCTGTCTGTCATTCTTTCTGTCTGTGTCTCTCCCTGGCCCCCTGTCTGTCTTTCTTTCTGTCTCTGTCTCCCTGGCCCCCTGCCTGCCTGTATTTCTCTGTTGTGCCATGCCTGCCTGACTCTCTGTGACCCCTTTCCTATGTCCTTAGTGTCCCATCTTATGTCTTTGTGCTCTCAGTGCCTCCTTCCTATGTCCTTAGTGCCCCCAGTGCTACCTTCCTAAGTCCTTAGTGTCCCATCCTATGTCCTTAGTGACCTCAGTGCCTCCTTCCTATGTCCTTAGTGCCCCCAGTGCCACCTTCCTATGTCCTCAGTGCCCCCAGTGCCATCTTCCTATGTCCTTATGTCCCATCCTATTCCCCCATTGCCTCCTTCCTGTCCTTAGTGTCCCATCCTATGTCCTTAGTGCCTTCAGTGCCTCCTTCCTATGTCCTTAGTGCCCTCAGTGCCTCCTATGTCCTTAGTGCTCTCAGTGCCTCCTTCCTATACCCTTAGTGCCCTCAGTGCCTCCTATGTCCTTAGTGCCCCCAGTGCCACCTTCCTATGTCCTTAGTGCCTCCTATGTCTTTAGTGCCCTCAGTGCCCCCCCACCCCCAAAGCCAGCCAGCCTGCCTGCCTCCCTCCCAATCCCCCTGTACAGTAGAACCTATCATTTTTCTAACCCTCCCTCCCATTCCCCTGTGCAGTAGAACCCTTGAAAGCAGCATGTTTCCATCTCCCCCCTGCCACTACCGCCGAAGTGCAGCCGACCTCACTTACCCTCCCAAACGACCCTCCCACCGCGAGGCAATCAGAAACCTCCCGGCTCGAGCAGCGGCCGCAGCACTCTAAACAGGCTGCTTCGTGGCCTTCTACTGCCCGCGATTCCCTCTGCCGCGTCACCGGCAGAGCAAATCATGGCAGGAGAAGGCCGCGAAGCAGCTAGTTTAGAGTGCTGCGGCCGCTGCTAGTCAAGAGGTTTGTCGGGACCTTGAGAAGGGAAGGGAAGGGGGGCGGCCAGACCGCGGTTGGAGGGTCAGATGGGAGGCTCAACAGGGGATCGGATGCGCTGGGGAGGGGGGAGTAAAGACGACGACACTGGAAAGGCTCTGGACCCAAGCTGGGAGGAAGACCGGCGTTTGCTAAGACTGCGGCTGCGGCTGCTTGGAGACTGTGTTCAGTTGCCCAGGAAACCCGTTGGCCTGCACTGGACACTCCAAAGAGGGGAGCAGAAGGAACGGCGATGGCGACAGCGGTTTCTTTCACAGTGAGTGAGGGGGGGAAGCTCCAGAGTGTTCCCTGCCGCTGGGTTCTAAAATAGAATCCGGCCACGGATCACACACCACAGCGGCAGGGAACACGAAACCCTAAGTGCGCAAGCGGCGCTTAGAATTTTATTATATAGGATATATATCTAGAGAAGTGCAAAAAGAAAAACATGAGAATCAATATATTTCTAATTCCACTGTGCAAAACTATACTAGCAGCAACTACAAACTTAAACTGCAAGTTCAGGAAAAAATATGTGCAGCCTACGATCGTTTCGTGGCTGACATGCCACTTCTTCAGGGCTGCAAAGGTTCACATAGCAGGAAATTGTTTGATGCACTGGCTGCACATAGTTTTTCCAGAACTTGCAGTTTAAGTTTGTTGTTGCTGCTAGCAGTTTTGCTTTGTAAAAGGAGCCCTTAAAATGTCTGTTATAAAACAAATATTGAGTAGTCTTTCCTTTATCAAGAGGTAAAGATTTGGAATAACCTTCTGATCCAAATTAGACAAGTTTCTTCTTATTACTACTTTCGCAAAGTCCTAAATATGTATTTATTCTTGAGTTTGTTATGCATGTTATTTTATTAATGGGATTTTAAATTTGTACTGGTAATTATTCTCTCTTGATGTAATCCGCTTTGATTTCTAGTGATAGACTGTATACATAGTATACTAAATAGTGTCCTATATAGCTGAGGCCCCTGATAAATTAAAGGCACAGAGAAGGTACATGCAAAGTGGTGCTGCCCGATTCACGAATCGAATCGATTCACCTATTCACTTCGGGTGAATCGACTCGAATCGATTTACCCCACCAAAAAATCGGCCTCCCGATTCATTGACTGACCCTCCCCCCTCACCCCTAAAGCAGGAGTGGCAGCGCTGCCTCTTGCTGGCCTGCCGCTCCTGCTTTAGAGGGCGAGTGGGGAGGGTCAGTCAGGAAGTGGCTTACCCGCTAGTGTCCGGTTTCCCGCAGCAATTTACTGAAATTCAGCAGCCTGCCCTGCAGAAGATCACTGGCTCTAGCGATCTTTGTAAGCTGCCATAGGTTGTCCGAGTTGTCTTCCCTCTGCCGCGGTCCCGCCCCTTCTCTGACTTCAGAGAAGAGGCGGGACTGTGGCAGAGAGAAGACAACTCGGACAACCTATGGCAGCTTAAAAAGATCGCTAGAGCCAGCGATCTTCTTCTGCAGGGAAAGGCTGCTGAATTTCGATAAATCAAACACGCAGGCCTTCCAGGGGGAGGGGGGTTGTAGTCCTTTGTGTGTGGGGGGGTGCAGGCCTTCTGGGGGCGGGGGGTTGTAGTCCTTCATGGGGGGGTGCAGGCCTTCTGGGAGGAGGGGGTATGTAGTCCTTCATGGGGGGGTGCAGGCCTTCCGGGGGGTATAGGCCTTCAGAAGGGACAGGCAGGCCTTCCGGGGGGGGGGGGGGGATGCAGCCTTCCATGGGGGATGCAGGCTGGTCTTCAGGGCTAGGGTGTAGGCCTTCAGGGGGGGACATGCAGGCCTTCAGGGGAGGGTGTAGGCATTTAGGGAGGATATGCAGGCCTTCAGGGGTGGGGTGTAGGCCTTCAGGAGGGGTGGTACATGCCTTCCATGGGGGGTGCAGGCCTTCAGGGGAGACAGGCTAGTCTTCAAGGGTTTGATGTAGGCCTTCAGGGGGGATGGTACATGCCTGCCAGTGGGGAGGTGCAGGCCTTCAGGGGACAGGCTGGTCTTCAAGGGTGGGGTGTAGGCCTTCAAGGGGAGACATGCAGGCCTTCAGGGGTGGGGTGTAGGCCTTCAGGGGGTGCAGATGTTCAGGGGAGGGGGCCCTGGTGTAGAAGTACACGAAGGGAAGGAGGGGTTCAAAGAGACGTGCATATGCCGGACTTTGGGGGTAAGAAATAATGGGTCTAAAACAGAGGAGAGGGAGAGAGATGGTGGACAATGGGATTTAGGGATGAAAGGAGCAGAAAGGGAGAGATGGTGGCCCCTGGGGTGATGGGGAATGAGGGAGCGATGCTGGATGAAAGGGTAGTTGAGAGAAGGTGGATCTGTGGATGGAGACGAAAAAAAGGAAAGATGCCAGACCTCTGAGAGAGGGAAGGGAAACGGAAGGGGAGGACAGAGATGAAAGATTGATGGTTAGCACGGAGAAAGAAGAAAGAAGGAGATCCTGGCAAACAAGTTATCAGAAGGCAACCAGAGTCTGGGACCAACAAGATTTGAATAATGACCAAACAACAAAAGGTAGAAAAACTAATTTTATTTTCTGTTTTGTGATTACAATATGTCAGATTTACATTACATTAGGGATTTCTATTCCGCCATTACCTTGCAGTTCAAGGTGGATTACAAAAGAATTATCCAAGATGTATTACAACAAGAACTTACAAAAAAAAAAAAAAAAATTGGTCATTTTCAAAAAGAGTGAGAAATGGGTAAGGTTATTTGTTTGGGGTAGTCGGCTTTAGTGAGAGGTGGAGTTTGAGACTTGCGGTATTATTTCTTTTTCAGAGTTTTCATGAAGAGTATGGTCTTTATTTCTTTTCTAAAAATCTTGTAGTCGAGGGATGCCGTCAGTAGATTGGCGATTTGGTTGTCTAGTTTGGCTGCTTGAGTGGCCAGGAGCTGCCCGAGCTGGTGTTAGACCGCGAACGTGAGTTAGGATTTAACAGAAAGAGGAAAAGTCTGTTTTGTTTGTTTATTTTGTTTACACCACAGCACCAGTGTGGTTAGGAGAGGGTAAAGGGGCAGGAAAATCGAATCAAATTTTTTTTTCCTGAATCGGGTAGCACTAATGCAAAGATGATATTTCTGCTATGTTTCAGCCACGTATTCCCGGAAAGAACAGGCCATAGGTCAACTATGCCATGTTATTCTAACATATGTGAATTATCACAATGATGTCAGATGAAGTATAAACATTTAAGCTTTGGAGCTCTTCTTTGGAGAGAAAGGTCTCTCCCCAGACATAGATGCTATTAATACATATGTATCTGATTGTTATACAGCCTTTATGTCTGATTTATTATAAACTGTAGAATGGGAAACTTTTCTCAAATTATTTGGAGAGAGAACTCATTCTGGAATTTCTTTCTGCCTCTCTGTTCAAGTCATTCAGCCAAGCTTGAACACTGGAAAGAAACTCTGTAATGAAAGGGCACAGGATGAAGGTAAAAGGGGACTGACTCAGAAGTGATCTAAGGAAATGCTTCTTTATAGAGAGGGTGGTAGATACATGGAAAGGCTTCCAGGTCGAGCTGGTGGAGATGAAGACTTTATCTGAATTCAAGAAAGAATAGGACAAGCACATGGGATTTCTTAGGGATAGAAAAATAGATATTTATGGATGAGCTGACCGGTGTAATTTTCGACTGCTCCTTGTCCTGAATAGGTGCTGAGTGAAGATCTACTAAGAGGAAGAAAAACTCCATTGGAATATCTTGCCTGCTGGCATTCAAACATGGGAAAAGGTAAAACTTGGGCTTCAATAGGTTATTTCATTATCCTTCTCTTTTACCTTTTTAGTTCAGTATTCTGCTTTTTCAGTGAAGTCAGTTTAGGCAATAGTATAGCCTTTAGAGTCTCTGTTAGCGTTTTTATATAAAAAGTGTTTTAGTCTAGATTAGTATTTTAGGTTGCATTTCAGAGCATAAAATAAAATCAGATTAGGGCACAGACAGCAATTGAGGAAAGTCTTTGTTTAGTGTTTAATTCCCACACAACCTCGCCAACTCCCACCCATCCCTGGCCTGATCTCTGATTTATAGGACCTTGAACCTATTAGAATGCTAAAAAAGTAATTAGCTAATCTCTATTAGCTAGTAGTTAGCTCTTAAGAAATAGCCTAAGACAGGGGTAGGCAATTCCGGTCCTCAAGAGCCGGAGCCAGGTCAGATTTTCAGGATATCCACAATAAATATGCATGAGATAGATTTGCATTTCAAGAAGGCAGTGCATGCAAATCCATCTATTGCCTAAAATATAACTACCAATCTTAAGGGACTTTAGTGTACATATTCCAACTCCCTTAGCAACTTAACAAAGAGATCACCAATATTAAGGTGCAGGTAGCAGTCCAGCAGCAAGATGGGAGCTATCCAATCTTTTGCATAAAATGTCACATATTTGATTATCTCCCAGATGGTGAGAAGTCTTATATGTGTGCTTGGTGCAAAGAGTTCCTAGCACTCAGGTAACAGGTCCAATCTTTTCAGGCTAGAGTAACAGACTTGGAAGAGTACACAGAGGAAACCTACAAAGATTCTGTACAAAATTCCCACCTCAAGTTTGGCAGCCTTTGTGCTGCCTCAGAGGAGAGGACTTTTTAAAGAAGACCTTCACCCTGGTGAAGTAGGAGGCAATCCTGTAGCCAGGACCTGCTCACCAGGGGGTGCAGTTTTCTTTCACACTGAGGATGTACCTCCAGGGGCTTCTGCTCAGGAGGGAAAGGTTAGAGCTGCCGCTATAGTAGGAGATTCAATCATTAGGTATATAGATAGCTGGGTGACTGGTGGACGTTAGGATTGCTTGGTCACTGAACTCTGAAGATCAGACTCCACAGGTGACCCTTGAGAGGAGGAATGCTGGCCTAGTGCCTAACCCTCAGTAAGCCTGGTTCTAAGAGAGAGGTTAATGCGGCTCAGCATTAAAGATAGTTTTTCACAGCAACCTGTGAACTACTGTCTGGGAAAGGTAAACAGGTTTCAGGAGGTTATATCATTGTATATTTCTTTTGAACTCAGCAAAATCAGTTAGGCAAATAGTATAGCCTTTAGAGTCTCTTTTAGGGTTTAATACAAAACAGTGTTTTCGCCTAGATTAGTGTTTTAGGTTGCATTTCAGGGCATAATATCAGATTAGGGCACAAATAGCTGTTGAGGAAAGGATCTGGTGTTAATTTAATTCCCTCTCGCCCACCCCAAGGCAGAGCTTTTTCATTTATAGGTTCTTCAGTCAACCAAGAACAGGGCATTACTTTGGTAGGATATTTTTGCCCTTTCTTTATTCTTCCAGGTGCAAGTACTTCTGCACCACAGTATGGCTGGGAAACGTATCACCAAAGCTGCTGCTCAGGTTACAATTTCTGTCTCTGTACAGACAGAAAATGTTACCCAGGCAGGGGGAATGGTTCCATGTGCAAGCTGTCTTCAGCTTGAATCTCTCATGAAAGAAGTAAAGGAACTGAGAGAGAAGGTGGCAAGACTGAGATACATCCGAGAGAATGAGAGGTACCTTGATGAAATGGTTCATGAGGTGTCAAAGATATCCAGCAGTGGGAAAGAAGAGGCTGTGCTGAGGGAAGACAGCTGGACTCAGATTACAGAACACTGCAAGATTGGTACTGTGACTCCCCCCGCCCTTGAACTGAAAAATTGGTATGCTGTCCTGGGAATAGAGGAGATGGAGCATCCCAAGGAGAGGAAGAACCAAAGCTTGAAATCCCAAAAATTATTGGATCTGTGGCCACTAGGAGGCATAAGGTAGTGGTAGTTTGCGATTCCCTTCTGAAGGGTACAGAATCATCCATCTGCAGAACAGATATGATGTCACGAGAGGTATGCTGTCTGCCTGGTGCCAAAATCCAAGGTGTTATAAAGAGCTTGCCGAGACTCATCAAGCCTGATGACTATTTTCTGATGCTGCTCATCCACGTTGGCACTAACGATACTGTCAGGTACCCCTACAAATGTATCAGAAATAACTTTGTGGCTCTGGGAGAGAAGGTGAAGCAGATAGGTATGCAGGTGCTATTTTCATCCATCCTCCCTGTCGAGGGTAAAGGCCAGGTCAGAGAAGCTCGTATTTTGGAGATGAATCCTACACAAAATCTGCTCCAAAATAATCAATGGGACACTGTCATACTAGGGTACAAACTATTTTGCAGTGATAGGGTCAATAGCTACAGGAGAAGGGCTACTTCTCAAGCCTTAGAACTTCTGGACAATCCAACCTTCAAAATCAACAATAACAACCACTGGGGCGTGGCATAGCGCGCACACAAGATGGAGGTGTGATCGCGACGCTCATCTTACCTGGGCAACGGTTTAATATTTTAATGATCGATCTTATCATCTTTTCGGCTTTAAAGTGTTGAATTGAGGTGTAAGACCATGGCGTGGATGCGGCAATCTAAAAACGAAACTGGAGGGACAGCTAAGCGTCAAAAGCAGGATCAGGTTACACCGGGAGACGCAACGGAAGAATTGAGTAAAGCCAAAGTTATGGGAGAATTGAGGTTTATCAAACAGTTATTACAAGAGAATGCTAATAATATGGCTGAAATGAAAGAAGAAATAGTAAACATTCATCACCAAATGGAAATAGCAAACAAAAGAACTAATGACTTAGAAACAAAAATGGAATGTTTAGAACGTGCTGAGAGGAGGAGTAAGAATGACAGTTTACTGATTACAAAGTTAAAAAATCAGCTTGAGGATTATGAGAATCGCGGTAGAAGAAAAAATGTTAAACTTTTTGGTTTAGCAGAAAATTTGGAAGGAGGTAATGCGATTCAATTCTTAGAAAATCTGCTGCCTAAACTGTTACAGTTGAATTTCAAACACCCCATTGAAATAGAACGTGCACATCGGATTCCGGTAAAATGGACTGCTAATCAAGGGAGACCGAGACCTTTAATTTTTAAGCTGTCACGTTATCAGCAGGCGATAGATATTTTATGTTCAAATCTGTTTTATTAAGCAATGACAACAGTAAGTACAACAGCAGTAGAAAACATGGTATACAATGTCATCCAACAACCGCGGAGGACTGGACTCTGATGTCCTCCACGATCGAGCACCACCCCCACCCCACAGAGAGAACCCCCCCCCCAAAGAACATACAACTCTCAAGCAGGGAACATCAATGGCAATGAGATGTACGGACTCACAGGTGGAGTCTGTTCAATATACGGCTACGACTCTCAGGGGTCAAAATGTTCAAATACGGAGTCCAAGTGTGAACAAAGTCTCTGCTCCGGCGACGAGAAGAACAAGCCAAACGGGCCTCCCAGCCCATAAGTTTGTGAAGTCGATTCCTCCAATGCCAAAAGGAGGGGGGCTCAGGAGAAAGCCAGCAACATAAAATACATTTCTTCCCCAAAATAAAACATTTACTTAGAAATAATTTTTCAGAAGTATACATGTACAAGAAAGAGAATTGGGCAAACAACATAGGAAGCACTGAGACTGGCACAGGTGTCTGCAACAAGCCCTGTAAGAAGGAGGCCAGCGCCTTCCAAAAGGCCTGAATCCCCTTGCAGCTCCAAATACCATGAAAGTAAGAATTAACCTCCACCGAACAGCGGATGCATAACTGAGTGCCAATACAACCCATATAGTAAGCCTGACTTTGGGAAGCATAGGCCCGCAGGACAGTGCGAAAGTGACATTCACGTAATTCAGCACTATGTACCAAGCCCGCAGTACGTTTCAGGATTTTTAACAAAAAATTGTCCCCCAAGTCCCTGCCCAAGTCCCGCTGCCAAGCCTCCAAAATACCAGGAAAAACCCTAGGTGAGCGAAGAGCCATGATCTGGCAATGAAAAAAAGAAATAGAGACCCTAGTATCAGGATCTGCTGTCAAAAAAGTACAGAGCCGGGTTCCAAAATCCCCCTGCAAGGAACTCCCCGGGAGGGAAGCCACATAATGGCTAAGTTGACAATAGGCAAAAGGAAGGCCAATCTCAGGAACCCCCCTCCCCGCTAACTCAGCACAAGAAAGGAGAGACCCATCATCCTGCAGAACATGCCTCAACTGCTCCACCCCCCGAGCCCTCCAGCGACCAAAAACAGAAGGTCCAACCCCCCGGAGGGAAAGCTAAGTTCCCCACCAATGGCAAAAGGGCACTAGTATGGGAGTCCTGATTCCACAACCGAAGGGTCTGATGCCACACTGTCCACAAAGACTGAAACAGAAGGCTACGCTTACAGGGTCTCGGCAATTTAGATAAAGGGGCATGAAGGAGATACAAAAGATGAAGAGAATAGAAATGATCCCGCTCCATAGAAAGATCCGTATAGAAAGAGGTGCCCAACACCCAATCACTAACATGATGCAGCAAGCAAGCCTGGTTATAAACCCTGATGTCGGGCAACCCCAAACCTCCCCCGGAGGCAGGCCCCACTAACAATGACCATTTCAGTTTAGGTCTCCGCCCTCCCCAACAGAACCGGGACAACATGGAGGTGAGGGATCGAATATCCCTCTGCAACAAAGAAAGGGGAAGAGTCTGGAGAACGTAAAGCCACCTCGGGAACACAACCATAAGAAATAAATGAATTCTACCCAACAGAGACAGCGGCAGCGCCTGCCATTTGGCCAGTAACAGTTTAGTGTCGGCAAGAAGTTTATCGATGTTAAGGCGATACAGTTGGGCTACATCCATAGTCAGCCTGATCCCCAAGTATCGAAAAGAGGAGTCAGCCCAGCGCAACGGAAAACGATACCCCCAACACTGCTGAAGGTGAGCCGAGGAAGCCAAAGCCTCAGATTTCGCAAAGTTCAAGGCAAAGCCAGAGAAATCCCCGTATTCCCGAAGGTTCTCCAGCAACATGGGCAAGGAACGCTGCGGGTCCGTTAAAAAGACCAAGAGATCATCCGCAAACGCCGCAAGTTTAAAATGTGAATCTCCCAATGCCAATCCCCGAATATCCGCATTAGCCTGAAGCTCACGAAGTAGAGGATCTAAAGAAAGCACGAACAAAAGTGGCGACAGCCCCTGGCGAGTCCCTCGGTGAATATTAAAAAAGCCCGAAAAAGTCCCATTAACCAAAATCCGTGCAGCGGGATCACTATACAACGCCTGGATTGCACCAAAAAAGAAAGGGCCCAAACCGTATGTCCTAAGCACCGCAAAGAGGTAACCCCACCGCACTTTATCAAAAGCCTTCTCGGCGTCAAAACTAATAAGCATGGAGGGGCTACCTTCCTGTCCCACCCGTTCCAGAGCCAACAAAATACGCCGGATATTCTTAGCTACAGGGCGATCCCACACAAACCCCACCTGAGAGTCTGAGATCACCGAGGGCAAGACGCGCGCCAGGCGGGTAGCCAGAATTTTTGCCAAAAGCTTCGCCTCATAATTCAACAAAGAAATAGGACAGTACGATTCAGGTAAAAGAGGGTCCTTACCGGGCTTCAGGAGAACTATAATAGACGCTAAATTCACGTAACGAGGAAGAAAGCCCTTAGCAACACTCAGATTATAAACTTCAGCCAGCACCGGCGCTATCTCCGTCACCAACAATTTATAGAACTCACTCCGATACCCATCCGGGCCCGGCGCCTTTCCTAACGGACTGACCCCTATCACCCACTCTACCTCCTCTGAGGTAAAGGGAAGATCCAAAGCGGCAGCATCCCGCTGAGATAAACAGGGCAAATCGAGGCTGTCAAGATAGAGTTGCCCATCCAAAATCTCAGAACCGGAATCTGTATACACCTCAGCAAAAAACGCCCGCAACAACTCACAGATCTCCTCCGGCCGATGATGCAGCACCCTAGAAGAGTCCCGAAGAGCAGAGACGCTCTCAGGTCTGCCCCGCGGATGCGCCATGCGGGCCAACAATCTGCTGCTCTTATTCGCAAACCGAAATAAATGAAACTTAAAGTACGCCCGCGTCCGCATAGCCCGGAGATGCAATAATTCATTCAGTTCCTGCTGGACCTCCAAAAGCTGCGTGCGAAGCAGGAAGGAGGGTGCCCTGCTATATTGACGTCGCAACACAGTCGCCTTCCGCTTCAAAGCCAGAACCGTCCTATACTTAAGCTTCGACTCCCGGGCCACGTAAGCAATGACATCCCCCCGTAAAATAGCCTTAGCCGTCTCCCAATAGAGAATGGGATCATCGCGATGCTGCTGATTACTGTGTTGAAAATCATGCCAGTGCTGTACCAAAAAGTCTTGAAAACGAGTATCCCTATACAGATAACACGGAAACCGCCAGGGCCCTCTAGGGAGCGGAGAATCGCCCCAGGTCCACCGAAATCCCACCCAAGCGTGGTCAGATATTTCAAAGGGGCCCATATCAACCCCCAATACCCGGGGAAGCAGTTCGCGGGAAATGAGAATAAAATCAATTCGTGAAAGCATCCCGTGCGCCCTGGATAAGTGGGAGTAATCCCTCTCCAAAGAGTGTAGCACCCACCACACATCAAGCAACCCCAGGGTAGATTCCAGGAGCTGGGCACCCGTATAAAGTTTGGAGGTCTCTCTGCCCGAAGAAGCAGAGCGATCCAACTTAGGATCCGGTACCTCATTGAAGTCCCCGCCCACCAGCATCGGAACGTCACCAAACTGCAAGAGTTGATTGCAAAGCCCCCGAAAAAACCTGGCCAAAGGATTGTTAGGAGCATAGACATTGCAGAGCAAAAGGGGCCGATTATCGAGCAACACTAAGGCAACGATGTAACATAAGAACATAAGAACATAACATAAGAAGTTGCCTCCACTGGGTCAGACCGAGGTCCATCTCGCCCAGCGGTCCGCTCCCGCGGCGGCCCATCAGGTCTGCGACCTGTGAAGTGGTTTCTGTCCACTTCTATAACCTACCTCAAGTTATATCTGTACCCTTCAATCCCCCTATCCTCCAGGAACCTATCTAAACCCTCCTTGAACCCCTGTACAGAGTTCTGGCCTATCACATCCTCCGGAAGCGCATTCCATGTGTCCACCACCCTCTGAGTAAAAAAGAACTTCCTAGCATTTGTTCTAAACCTGTCCCCTTTCAATTTCTCCGAGTGACCCCTAGTTCTTGTGGCTCCCCGCAGTTTGAAGAATCTATCCTTATTCACTTTCTCTATGCCCTTAAGGATTTTGAAGGTTTCTATCATGTCCCCTCTAAGTCTCCTCTTCTCCAGGGAGAACAGCCCCAGCATTTTTAACCTGTCGGCGTATGCAAAATTTTCCATACCTTTTATCAGTTTAGTCGCCCTCCTCTGTACTCCCTCGAGTATCGCCATGTCCTTCTTGAGGTACGGCGACCAGTATTGAACACAGTACTCCAGGTGCGGGCGCACCATTGCGCGATACAGCGGCATGATGACTTCCTTCGTCCTGGTTGTGATACCCTTTTTGATGATGCCCAGCATTCTGTTTGCTTTCTTTGAGGCTGTCGCACATTGCGCCGATGGTTTCAGTGATGTGTCGACCATCACCCCCAGGTCCCTTTCAAGGGTACTCACCCCTAGCAGTGTTCCCCCCATTTTGTAGCTGAACATCGGGTTCTTTTTCCCTACATGCATGACCTTGCATTTCTCTACGTTAAAACTCATTTGCCACTTTTTTGCCCAGTCTTCCAGTCTCGTTAGGTCTCTTTGCAGGTCTTCACAGTCTTCCGTGTTTCTAACCCTGCTGCAGAGTTTGGTGTCATCGGCAAATTTGATAACCTCACATTTTGTCCCAGTCTCCAGATCATTAATAAATATATTGAATAGTAGAGGTCCCAGCACCGACCCCTGTGGAACTCCGCTCGTGACCCATTGCCAGTCTGAGTATTGGCCTTTCACTCCAACCCTCTGTTTCCTGCCTGCCAACCAGTGTTTGATCCATCGGTAGATATCCCCTTGCACCCCATGGTTCCACAGCTTTTTAAGTAGCCGCTCGTGAGGTACCTTGTCGAAGGCTTTTTGGAAGTCAAGGTAAATGATGTCTATGGATTCCCCCTTATCCATCTGGTTGTTTATTCCCCCACTAGGGTCGCGGAGCACTCTCTGGGTTTGGAGGCGAAGACCCTTACGGATCAAAATAATAACACCTCCCTTTCCCCCAACTGCGGGCGCCTCCAAATGGGAACCCACCCACCAGGTACAGAGCTTAGCATGTTCCGCTGAGGATAAATGGGTCTCCTGTAAAAAGGCAATGGAGGTTTTAGAACGATTCAAATGCTGCAAAATTTTTGAGCGCTTAATAGGGGAGTGGATCCCCCCAATATTCCAAGAAGTTAAAGTGTATTCCAGAGTAGTCCACATAGTAGAAAAATAGAACAAAGAGAAGAAACCAGTAAAGTACCAGAGAAGCGTCCCAGCCACCACTCCTCCAGTATCAAGCATCCTCCTGCCCCAAGAAGCGAGCCATACCCCTGCCACCAATCCAATCCCAGACCACACAACCCCCCCACCCCACCCCCACAAGATTCCACAAGTAACCCAACCGCAGAATCCCTGAGACCCTGCTCGACCTCCCCCTCCCCCAACCACTCCCCTCCCCTCCCCTCTATCCCCCCTCCACAACCAACCCTCACCCAACCTACACCCAAGACACACCAAAAAGGGCATCACTTCCAGGAAACCATGAACACCCTCCCACGGGATCACAGACCAATAACCCCTGGGCCTCAGTCCCCAAACGCAGAAAATACCAAAGAACAAACCCAGCATCCAAAGCCCCCCAGAGCACTCAAACCACCCATCCCCTCCCCGATCCCCACAGCCACATCACCTACACTCTACCACACGCACCCAGCTAAGTTCCCAAAGAATACAGAACAGGATGGGCCAGGAACAGGCCAAACACCACAGGGAGACCCCATGGAAAAGAGAAAGAAAAGAACCAAGAAAAACACAAACCAAGAGACCCCTATACCATACACCTGCAGGACAAGCATGCCAATCCCCACCCCAGCCACACACACACCAGCCATGCCCACTCTCAGGGGGACCCAGAGTCCCAAATCAGATGGAGTGGAAAAAAAAAAAAACACCAGTATAAAAACGAACTACAGTTCAGTCCTCAGAAATTGGGTCGCCTCAGTCCCCGACAGCTCCCTGCGCCGGATCTTCAGGCATCATCTCCGTCACGAACCGTTGCGCTGCCTCCAAGGTGTCAAAGTGATGAGCTCTTCCCAGATGGGTCAACCGCAAGTGAGCCGGATATTGCAAAGAAAAGGCAATGTGGTGCTGGATGAGACGGGTGCACAAAGGTGAAAACCGGCGCCGTGCCTGAGAGACCTCCGCAGAGTAGTCCTGAAAGCAAAGAATGGGCCGGTTGTCATACAAGAGTTTCTTGCCTTGCCGCAACGCACACAGGACCTCCAGCTTATGGTGATAATTCAAAATACGGCATATGACCACTCTGGGCCGGTCAGCATTCTCTCTCCGTTGCTCCAAGCGATGCGCCCGCTCCACCCGCAAGGGGCCCGAGGAGGAAGGTAAGGATAAGGACTCAGGCAGCCAGCATTCCAACATCGCCCCCAGCTCCACATCCCACACCGACTCTGGCAGACCCACAAAGCGGAGGTTATTATGGCGGGACAGGTTCTCCAGGTCATCCACCTTGGCTCGCAATGCAGCCAAAGCGGTAGTGTGGGCGGACTGCTCCTGGGTAAGCCTCTGGACAGTATCCTCAGTAGCACTCACTCTCTGCTGTGTCTCCTTAACCTCTGATGTAAGGGAGGCAAAACGCTGGTCCAAGGTGTCCAGTTTGTCCAGGATGCGCTGAACCTCCGATGTAACTGCCGACACCCATGAGGAGTGAGGAGCCTCCGGCGACGGGGGAGCCACGTGGTCCGCCATCTTAGGCTCTGGCAGCTTGCTCCTCTCCCGTTCCTTGCGGACCGTCTTCGTGGCCATCGCGGCGTGCTTTGCAGTGCAAAAAGCCCGCACACCACCAGGAAGCACTCCGCAGCCGTGGGAGGACCGAACCCGGGGTTTATGATGCGGCGAAAATGCCGAGCCGTGATCGGACGTTACGGAGCTGTAGCAGCAAGCTGTCTACAGCTCCATGTTTCCGCCGGAAGTCGTGCAATAGATATTTTAAATGCAGCGAAAAGTGACAAGAATTTAAATTATAAAGGGTCCAAAATATGGTTTCTGCTAGATTTTGCTAAGAATACAGCAAATATAAGGAAACAATTCCTTGCAATGAGACCTCAACTAAAAGAAAAAGGATATAAATTTGGATTATATTATCCTGCTAAAATGAGAGTCTCTAGCGGAGACAAGTCTTTATTTTTTGATGACCCTGAGAAATTAAAAGATTTTCTTTCAAAATCGGAGCCCATGTCTTTTTAAAGAACTAATTGATGAATTAACTTTAAGATCGGGATATGTTACAATACAATAAATAAGGCATGGATGTAAATAAATTCCTGGAAGGCTTCTCAATGAATTTGTTTGTGGGAAGAAATTGTTAACAACTAAACAGATAAGAAATGGAAAAGAAAGAAAAGAAAGGAAATAGACATGAAGGAACAAATGAATTTTTATTTGTCTACAGTTTTGATCCTTATTTGTCTTGGATCTTTAAAAGAAAAAGGATTTTATCGTCTGAGAGAGTGGATATGAATATGTGACATGACTGATTTGATATAGATTACAACTGATTTTAATTTCTGAGCTTTCCAGAATCAAACTATTGAGGAATCTCAAGTTCATCTTATGGTCTTTTAATGTTTTGGATAATTGTCAGTGAAGAAATATTTATGACTCTTAAAGCTTATCTTATGACAGTAAAATACTTGAAAGAAGGATTGTAAAATAAAAAGAAAAATGACATCATCTGTTTTTTTGGTTTGACATTTATATATGTTTTGACAGATACCAGAATTCTCTTAGTTGGAAATTGGTGTATACTAACGTTGAACTTGAACTCAAAACAAATAAGAAGATTTTAATGGGGTTACACAATTGAAAGATGGATTGGTTGGATGGAGGATCGGTTCTTCAAGATTGACTTTGAATTCTTTCTTTGTTTTGGTTGGCCAGAAACAATGTTGGCATAGATTTGTTGTGATTGATATATGATAAAATGTTATATAATTGAAGAGTAAAAGTTATAATACCTTTAATTATTAAATATTTCAATATTTAATTATTTATTTATGTTTACATTAATATATAGCTTATTCACTAATGTCATGAATTATTTGTTTATTTTTAATGAGTATCTATTATATCTGATTGTACAAAATTAATATTTCTGATAGATAGATTTTGAAAGTATTTATAATTAGTTAAATAATCAGATGGAATGTCTGGTGTATGGATGTTGGTTATACTAAATTTCAGGAATGGATGCTTTATTTCGTGGTGGAAGTTTTATTGAAGTTTCTCATGAATTCTAATCTAGTTATTAGGTAATTTACAGTTGTATTTATATCAATATTTTACTTATACTATCTTAAGGTCATGTTGTAGTAATTGATTTATGGATTATATTATTTCTATTATAATAACTAAGATGGATAGTAATTTTTAGAATTGCAAAATATAATATTGTAATTGGTTATGATTAATTTATTGGGAATATTGGAACGAATCTTAATATATATATATAGATAACAATGGAGGAATTAGGGGTATAGATAGAATTATTTTGTAATGGTAAAACTAATTTATAGATATGATATTAATTTCTCATCTTTTACATCATATTGAATTCTTAATTTTATTTAAGTTTCTCATGAACTCTTATCTAGGTGTTAAATAATTTAAAGTGGTATTTATATTAATATTTACTTATACTGTCTTAAGGTCATGTAGTAATGTAAGTGATCTATGAATTTATATTATTTCTATTATAAGAATCAAATTGGATAGTTTTTTTAGAATGGAAATTAATATATTGTAATTGATTATAATTAATTTATTGGGAATATTGGAATGAAGTTTAATATATATATATATATATACCGTATTTGCCGGCGTATAAGACGACTGGGCGTATAAGACGACCCCCCAACTTTTACAGTTAAAATATAATTTGTTATATACTCGCCGTATAAGACTACCCCTTCTTCCGCACACCTTCTGCACAACCTTCTGCCTGCCTGTCCCCCCCTTGAAGGTCTGCACCCCCCGAAGGCCTGCACCCCCCCGAAGGCCTGTCCCCCCCTTTGTAGGCCTGTCCCCCCCCTTGTAGGCCTGTCCCCCCTTGAAGTCCTGCCTGCCTGCCTTTCCCCCCCTTGAAGGCCTGTCTCCCCCTTGAAGGCCTGCACCCCCTTGAAGGTCTGCACCCCCCCAAAGGCCTGCACCCCCCCGAAGGCCTGCCTGCCCCCCCCTTGAAGGCCTGCACCCCTTGAAGGTCTGCACCCCCCCCGAAGGCCTGTCCCCCCTTGAAGGCCTGCCTGCCTGCCTGTCACCCCCTCCCCCTTGAAAGCCTGCCTGCCTGCCCGCCCGCCCCACCCTGAAGGCCTGATGCCCCGACCCACCCCGAAGGACCGCTCGCCCCCCTGGCCTCCCCGCACCACCTATGAAGCAGCCGCAGCAGGATCGCGAAGTCAGCGTCAGCGATCCCTGCGCTGCTTCCTGCGCCACGGTCCCGCCCCTCCTCTGATGTCAGAGGAGGGGCGGGATCGCTGACGCTGACTTCGCGATCCTGCTGCGGACTGCTTCACAGGTGGTGCAGGAAGGTCAGTGGGGCGAGCGGTCCTTCGGGGGTGGGGGGGATTGAACGGCAAGGCCGGGAGCACCCCCTTAGGGCTGGCACCCGGGGCGCACCGCCCCCTCCGCCCCCCCCTTGGTACGCCACTGCATGTAAACAGTACCCGGCGTATAAGACGACCCCCGACTTTGGGGAGGATTTTAAGGTACTGAAAAGTCGTCTTATACGCCGGCAAATACGGTATATATATTGTGACAGGGAAGCCCCTGTCTCAGCCAAAAGAACTACAAAACCCAGCATGCACCCTGCCCTGGGCCCGGGAAAACCTGGCAGGGAGCCGGGACAGCCGGCACAGCCAGGAAGGGAAGAGAAAAACCCGGTCATAACCCAGCCTAAGAGTCAGAGGGGGAGGGCACCTGAACCTAATTCTTCCCCCTATTACTCCTTTCCTCCTTCTCTGAAACCTAAACCCAACTCAGGAGGGGGTGGGGTTAACACTCGAGGTGTGCAGGTCAGAAGGCCTCAAATACAAACAAGGAGAAGTCAGTTGGGGAGCTCAGGTGGGACTAATCCCAATCAGCCAGCAACCAGGAAGGATTGCAGCTACCACAGAGCTCCTGTGCCCCAGCCCCGTACGCTATCCAGGAGTCAGCCCATCAGGAGGGAAAGTGAAGGCCCTGGATGCGACCTTGCCTGGCCGTACAAACCCTGGGAGGGCGCACCAAGAGATTAGCGGTGGAAAGGACCGGTTGGCAAGGAGCTAACACCCAGGCAAGACGGGGGTTGGGAGAAGCAGCCCGAGGACACAGGGTGGAGAAACAGCCAGGGTTATGGGTCTATGGACTGGGAGATGAACAGCATTCCTGGGGAGAGTGAGCCCGGGAAGACATGGACTTAGGGGAGTGTGAGATATGAGAGGTCTTGCCCCTTTCCTCAATAATCCAGTCTAGGAAGCCCTGTCTAATTGAAGCCCTGGACACTAGCAGTGTTTGAAATAGGGTCAGGGCAATCCTGGCCCAATTGAGAAGTAATTATCAGAACTGTTTAGTTACCTTACCTCTAGAAGACTTGGAGGGGTAAGAAGCTCCTGAAAGTTAGCCCAGGTTGGGCTGGGCTAAGTTCAGTAACCTTGGACACATTCTGTGTGGGAGAATTTGGAAGCCAAACCTTGGCTTTGTTTCTGTTGGGAGGTTTGGGATGTTAACGTGCTTTATTTTATGGACCTGGAAGCTCCAGGCAAGGCACAAGGACTGAAGCCCCTGATATGCTTGGTTGAGGAAAGTGTGAAGAACATACTATATGTTCCAAGTTCCACTGTTCCCTCTAAGCTGAGCAGGAGTCCTCCACCCACAGTCTCACCAATAGAGGGTGCTGTTTTACTGTCACATTTTTCAATTGTGAGGGACAGGCAAGTTCTGCAGGACTCCAGGGAACATACCTGTCCTTAGCGACTGAAAATATTCCACCCCCTAGTGGTAGCAATGCAGCTGGAGGACACCTGCTCAGCTTAGAGGGAACACACTTTCCAACATGTTTTTTTTTTGGGGGGGAGGGGGTTTAACTTTAATAAACCTGGTTCCAGTTCCTAAGAAATCCGTCTTTCGGGTTTTCGTTCATCCAGCCATATAAAAGGCGCATTAATAAATCTACCTGTGGTCCGAGCCCGGTTTTCCACCTACTCGGGGACTGGTCCGGCCACAATATATATAAGAATGGATAAATTTTGGGAATAGATAGAATTATTTTGAAATGGTATTACTATTTTATAGTTATGGTATTAATTTCTGGTCCTTTACATCTTATTGAATTCTTAATGTTATAGTCTTATCAACATATCAGTTAATTGTGAACTTTATTAAGTATTTAATTAGAGTTAATAAAATGAAAATTTATTTATGTTTAATTATTTATTTTATTGTTTAAGAAGAGTAATTTTGATCTCTTGTTTAATGAACAGTTAGATGTAAGGAAGAATATTGTTTGCCTGAGGTGGGGGGGATTTGAGATTACTATTCCAATGTGTGTTCTTAGGCAGTCGTTATATATGGGGGGTTGGGGAGGGAGATGGGTGGAATTGTTGTTTCAAATGGGGGTGACTGTGAAAAGGATTATTTTATTTTCTGCTTTAAAGAGGGGGAGGGGGAAAGGGATTATTTGAGTGTGCTAAAAAGGGAAGTTTTTCAAGTTTTAGAATCAGAAGGAAGAATGATGATGTCTATGTCCATGATTCAAAATTTATTTTATTTGTTTGATTTTGATTACTCATTATATCTTTATTCATCATGATGTCTTTTAAGGTTTTTTCTATTAATGTTAATGGCCTTAATCATCAAATCAAAAGGAAAAAGGTATTGTCCTTTTTAAAAAACAGAATGCGGATGTTTATTATATACAGGAGACTCATTTAAATTTGATTAAATCACAAAAATTGGAAGGAGGGTGGAAGAAGAAATGTTTTTTTGCTCCTACTATTGGCAAAAAGGCAGGGGTAGCAATTCTTATTAATAAGAAATGTAATGCCAATTTTACTTTAGTAAACTCAGATCCACAGGGTAGATGGTTACATGTAGATATGAGCATGGGAAATAATACCCTGATGTTGTTTAATGTTTATGCCCCTAATTCGAATCAGCAGGATTTCTTTAAAACTTTAGAGGTTGTTACTCCCACTGGCTGCTTCTAATCTAGTAGTGGCTAGAGATTTCAATGCTGTGATGGATCCTTTCATTGATAAAAAACCAAGTAAAAATATAAAATCATTAGGGTTAGATAATTTGGTTCAGTCATGTGATTTAAAAGATATCTGGCATATTCTTCATTTTAATGATCAGGAATTTTAATTTTGTTCACAGGTTCATAAGCCTTTTTCAAGAATTGATTATATTTTTGTTCCAACTCACAAAGTTCAACATGTGATTAAAGCTTCCATTGATCCAATTATTATTTCTGATCATGCAGGAATTTGGATTGAACTACAATTAGATCAACCAGAGTATAATAGACCTTAATGGAGATTTGATAATGCATTGCTTATGGATGACAAATTCCTGGGGGATTTTAGAATACAAATTAGTGAATTTTTTCAATTCAATTCAACAGCGGATATCCATGGAAAATTTATGGGATGCCTTTAAGGCTACTATGATAGGTTTTATTATCTCATATTCTGCTTATATTAGTAAACATCTTAAAACTCAATTTTTGGATTTGGAAAAAGAAATTAAATTGTTATAATCTAAATTGATAAATAAATGGGAACAAGATACATTGCAAGCTCTTTTAAAAGCGAAAGGTAAATATAATGAATTAGCTTCAAAAATGATAAGGAAAGATTTGTTTTCCAAACAAACAATGTATTATGGAAATTCTAATAAGGCGGGGAGATTAGTGGCATATTACCTTAAAGCAAAGAAAAGAAGAAATAATATTAATGCAATAGAGGATGATAAAGCACAGTTACTTACCGTAACAGGTGTTATCCAGGGACAGCAGGCATATATTCTCACATGTGGGTGACGTCATCTACGGAGCCCCAGCGCGGACAGCTTTTCAAGCAAACTTGATTGAAGTTTCAAGTTTGCACACTGCACCACGCATGTGCATGCCTTCTCGCCCACTAGAGGGCGCATCCCACCTCGTGGTCCTCAGTTCCATAACTAGCAAAGAAGCCATCCCCGGGGAGGTGGGCGGGTTGTGAGAATATATGCCTGCTGTCCCTGGATAACACCTGTTACGGTAAGTAACTGTGCTTTATCCCAGGACAAGCAGGCATGATATTCTCACATGTGGGTGACCTCCAAGCCAACCAAAAAAGGGCAGGTGGGAGGATGGCAATTTAGGAAAACAGGTTACGTAACACCGACTGGCCAAACCGGCCGTCGCTTCTGGACAAAGTGTCCAGACAGTAGTGGGAGGTGAACGTATGAACCGAAGACCAAGTGGCAGCTTTACAAATGTCCTCCATAGGAGTGGATCGGAGGAAAGCAACCGAAGCTGCCATCGCCCGGACCTTATGTCCCGTGACTCGACCCGAGAGCGGGAGATCAGCCTGAGCGTAGCAAAAAGAAATACAAGCAGCCAACCAGTTGGACAAGGTGCGCTTGGAAACAGGGTGTCCTAGACGATTAGGATCAAAGGACAAAAACATTTGAGGGACCTTCCGATAAGACCTGGTACGTTGGAGATAAAATGCCAACGCCCTCTTACAGTCAAGCGTGTGGAGCGCCGTCTCGCCAGGATGGGAGTGGGGCTTAGGAAAGAACACAGGAAGGACAATGGATTGATTGAGGTGGAAATCAGACACAACCTTAGGTAAAAATTTGGGATGGGTGCGGAGAACTACCTTGTCATGATGGAACACAGTGAAAGGCGGATCCGCAACCAAAGCTTGCAACTCACTAATCCTTCGAGCAGATGTGAGAGCAATCAGAAATACCACCTTCCAAGTAAGGAATTTCAGGAGAGACTTGTCAATAGGCTCAAAAGGAGGTTTCATCAGTTGAGCTAAGACAACATTCAAATCCCAAACAACAGGAGGAGGCTTCAGAGGGGGACAAACATTGATTAGCCCCTTCATGAACCGCGTCACCAGAGGATGAAGCGAAAGAGAACGTCCCTCCAAGTGCCGATGGAAAGCTGAAATGGCACTGAGATGTACCCGGACAGATGTCGTCTTCAGGCCGGAATTAGACAAATGTAACAAATAGTCTAATACCGAAGACACCGGGACCGAATCAGGATCCAGATGACGCGAGGAACACCAAGATGAAAATCTGGTCCACTTCTGGGAATAACAAAGCCTGGTCGAGACCTTGCGCGAGGCTTCCAAAACTTCCCTCACCGACTGAGAAACCTGGACCGAAGTTAAGGGGAAAGGAACCAAGCGGTCAGGTGCAAGGACTGAAGATTGGGATGCAACAGTGAACCCCGACTCTGAGATAGCAGAGAGGGAAACACAGGTAGAAGCAGAGGTTCCCTGACACTGAGTTGAAGAAGCAGGGAGAACCAGTGTTGACGAGGCCACCGAGGCGCAATGAGAATCATAGTGGCCGTGGATGAATTGAGACGCACCAACGTTCTCATGATCAGAGGAAAGGGAGGAAACGCATACAGGAACCTCCCCCCCCAGTCTAGAAGGAAGGCGTCCGCTTCCAGACGGTTCGGGGAGTACATCCGAGAATACAGGGGTAGTTTGCGAGTCTCCGGGGAGGCAAACAGGTCCACTTGCGGAGTCCCCCAGCGGTCGAAGACCTCGCGCAGGACTCTGGAGTTGAGAGACCACTCGTGCGGCTGAAGAAGCCGACTGAGCTTGTCTGCCAAGCAGTTTTGGTCTCCCTGGATATAGACCGCCTGTAGGAAGATGTTCTGGGAGATCGCCCACTCCCAAAGGCGAAGGGCCTCCCTGCAGAGGGGCCAAGAGCCCGTCCCACCTTGCTTGTTCACATAGTACATCGCTACCTGGTTGTCCGTGCGAACAAGGACTACCTGATCGTGGAGTACATTACATTACATTACATTACATTAGTGATTTTTATTCCGCTTGTACCTTGCGGTTCAAAGCGGATTACATAAGAAGAGAACTGGACATTTCCAGGATGGTACATGACAATAGAGAATACAGTTTGAGGATTGAGACTTAATGTCAGAATGATAGTAAAGACTTAATAACATCGGAAGATGTTTTGGACGGCAGTGTTTTGGTTTCTTGAGGGAAGGGGTGAGGGAGGTTAGGTAGATTGTATATATTTTTTGAACAGCAGTGTTTTGATTTCTTTACGGAATGTCTTGAGGTCTGATGTTGTGGTTAACAATTTGGTGATGGAAGGTTCGAGTTTTGCAGCATGTGTTGCCAGGAGGCTATCATAAAGCTTTTTGCGGTGAGTACCCTTGAGTGGTGGGTATGTGAATGATGTCAGTGTTCTTCTTGTTCTGGTTGGAAGGTTACGGTTTAGGCGGTCATTTAGGTAGGTGGGTGCAGTACCGTTAATTACTTTGAAGAGTAGACAGTATAGTTTGAATTGAATTCTGGCTCGAATCGGTAGCCAGTGTGAGTCTAGGTAGGCATTGGTGATGTGGTCAAATTTTCCGAGTGAGTAAATTAGTCTAAGGGCTGTGTTCTGAACGGTTTGAAGTTTTTTGATCATGTTTGTGGGTGGGCGAACGCTCGAACCGCCAGAAAGATGGCACGAAGTTCCAGCACGTTGATGTGACAACGACGGTCTTCCGTCGACCACAGACCCTGGGTCCGTAGACCATCGAATTGGGCCCCCCATGCGTACTCCGAGGAGTCCGTGGTCAGAACCTTGCGATAAGGAGGGACGAGAAATAGCAAACCCCCGGAAAGATTGGAATAGTCGGTCCACCAACGGAGCGATCGTCTGAAAGAAGGAGTCACCGTAATGAGACGAGACACCGGATCGCAATCCTGGCGCCACTGGGAGGCCAGGGTCCACTGAGGAATTCTCAGGTGGAGCCTGGCAAACGGAGTGACGTGGACCGTCGATGCCATGTGGCCCAGTAGCATCATCATGCGCTGGGCCGACACCACAGGCATTTGAGAGACCAGATGGCCCAGCCGAACCAAGGCTTCCAACCGAGGAGGCGGGAGGAACGAACGCAGGCGCACTGTGTCCAGCACAGCGCCTATAATCTGAAGAGACTGGGCCGGGGATAACTGCGACTTGGGAAAATTTACTTCGAACCCCAGTCGTTGAAGGAAGGTGATAGACTGTCGGGTCGCTGAGATAACCCCCTCCCTGGTCGGGGCTTTGATCAGCCAATCATCCAGGTATGGGAAAACATGAAGCCCACGAGATCTCAGGGCTGCCGCGACCACTACCATACACTTCATGAAGACTCGAGGGGACGAGGCCAGGCCGAAGGGAAGGACCCTGTACTGAAGGTGCAAGTCTCCCACCTGGAACCGTAAAAATCTTCGGGAGGCGGGATGCACCGGAACATGGGTGTATGCTTCCTTCAGGTCGAGGGAGCACATCCAGTCCCCTTCCTCCAAGAGAGGATATAAAACCGGGAGAGACAGCATCCGGAACTTCTCCCGGACCAGGAACTTGTTGAGCTTCCTGAGGTCCAGTATGGGGCGTAAGTCCCCGGTCTTTTTTGGGACCAAAAAGTAACGGGAGTAAAAGCCCGTCCCCCGCTGGTCGTGGGGTACCGGTTCCACCGCCCGAAGCTTCAACAGGGCCTTGGCTTCGGCCAGCAGGATGGGAAGTTGGGCCCGATTGTAAGGTGAAGCCCCCGGAGGTTGATCCGGCGGCGCCGACAAAAAATTTAGAGAGTAGCCCTCGGAGACGATCCGGAGCACCCAGGCGTCGGATGTTATCTCGGTCCAAGCCGCATAGAATGACCGGAGACGCCCCCCTATGGGAAGGGGATCCTGTGAGATCGCGGAGGGGAACCTGCCCCATCCGCTCAGCCCGTCAAAAGGAGGGCGCGGGTTTGGAAGGACCCTGCGCCGGGGCTTGCGTCTGTCCCCCTCTGCCTCGCTGAGATGGGCGTCTAGGCGGCGGCCTAGAGAAAGCCGGGGTTGACTTTTGGGGATACCGCCTCGGAGGGGGACGGAAGGGTTTCTGCGGCGGGGGCCTAGGTTTGGGACGGACCAAGGAGGCCAACGAGCGCTCCTGTTCCGACAACCGTTTGGTCGCCGCCTCTAAAGACTCATCAAACAATTCGGACCCCACACAAGGTAAGTCTGCAAGACGTTCCTGCAGGTTTGGGTCCATATCGAGGGTGCGAAGCCAGGCCAGACGGCGCATGGCCACTGCGAAGGCCGACACCCTCGAAACCAGCTCAAATGCATCGTACACAGAATGGAAAAGGTACAAACGCAATTGAGACAGGTTGGACATAAATTTGTCAAATCCCGCCCTTTGGGAGTCCGGTAAGGAGTCACGATATTGAGGGAGGTCCTTCACCATGCCACGCAGATATGAGGAGAAGGTGAAGGCATAATTTAGCACCCTGGTGGCCATCAGGGAATTAGAGTAGAGGCGACGGCCAAACTTGTCCAGGGTCCGACCCTCCCTGCCGGGTGGAACCGCCGCAGAAACCCGGGAGGGTTGCGTTTTCTTTAGGGCAATCTCTACCAGTAAGGACTGGTGGGAGAGTTGCGCCTTCTCAAACCCCTTGGTAGGAACCGTCCTGTATTTCGACTCCATCTTGGACGGGACAGACGTGACTGTAAGAGGGTTAGCCAGATTTTTTAGCCAGGTCTGGAGGAGGACCTTATTTAAGGGGAGCCGAGGGGCCTCCCTAGGTGGAGTGGGGAGGTCCTGCTCCTCCAGGAATTCCTTCGTATACTGGGAACCCGCCATGAGGTCCAACCCCAGGGCTCGGGCCATGTCCTGCACAAAGGTGGAAAAAGAGGACGGCCTGGCGGGCGGTGAAGGGGTTCTCGACCTCACCGCCGAAGAAAGGGGAGAAGCCTCGTGAGAATAATGGGGTTCTCTGCCAGACCCCGAGCCCCACGAAGTCAGCTCCAAAGGCCTCGAGGGGGTAGGAGAACGTCTCCACCCCGAAGAGCCTCTAGGCGAGGTACCCGGAGTCCGGGGAACGGGGGCACTCTCCCTTTTCCTCGGCGAGGAGTCACGGGAAACCCTTCTAGCAGGGGACCGGAGAAGCCTCGGGTTATCGAGGCGCAACTCCGACACCTGCAACGCCTCGCCCCCGAGCGGCGAGGAACGATCACGCCGCCGAGGAGAGCCCCGCGAACGCTTCGGCTTCCTCGGCCGGCGCCTCGATCGAGGCCGAGTCGAGGGCGAGGAGCCCCGGGAGGACCTCGAGGAGGAGGAGGAGGAAATGCGTCGCACCCGCCGCATCTTGTCCCGGGGCCGCACGCTGCGCTCAGGCGGTGCCCTCGAGGTCGAGGTTGAGGGTAAGACCGAGGCCGAGGTCAGTGGAGCCCCAATACCCGAGGCCGAGGTCGCCGAGGTCGGGGCCTCCGAGGTCGAAGCAGTCGGGGCCGAAGCCCGCTGTAGCTGTTCCAGGGCCCCCGACGAAATCAGGGCTCGAAGGAGGTCCTGAAAGGCCGGAATCCCGACGAAAGTCGGGAGGTCCGAGGTCGGGGCACGCTCCCTGGAGGGCGACCTCGGTCTCGAGTATTCCCTCGGGGTGTGCGTGGCCAGAGTTTTAGGCGGGGCCGAGGACGACCCACCCGCCGCGGCCGGAGCCGAGGATGGCTTCTTAGCAGGCCCTGAAGGGGATGGAAAGGAGGACTTACCCGAGGCAGGTTTTGTCCCGGACGTCGACTTCGAGGTCGAGGGACGAGGCGAAGCCGAGGCCCCCGAGGTCGCCGAGGCCGAGGTCAAGGCCGGGGCCAAAGCCGAGGCCGACGTCGAGGCCTTCACAGGCGCGGGGTCAACAGCAAACAACTCCGCCATTCTCGCCCGTCGGCGGCGGAGAGCTCTGGGCTGGAACGTAGAACAGCGGTCACAGGAGGCCGTAGGATGATCGGGGCCCAGGCAAATTATGCACCACCGGTGGGGGTCAGTAATAGACAGCAACCGCTCACACCGGCTGCATTTCTTAAAACCCGTCACAGGACGGGACATGTACAACGAAACATGCCGGGAACGACCGACGTCCCGCGGCCACGGCTGCCGGGAGCCCCCGGAGCCCAACGAAAAGTAAAATATGTTTTTTTTTTTTTTTTTTTACAAAAACGGATCGAGAACGATACGAAAACAAAAATACAAAGCACAGCGACCGAAAAGAATCCAGATGCGGTGACAGAAAGGCAGGCAAAGGGAGCTCAAAATCCACAGGGCTTTCTGGCTCCGCGGAAAAAATTGAACTGAGGACCACGAGGTGGGATGCGCCCTCTAGTGGGCGAGAAGGCATGCACATGCGTGGTGCAGTGTGCAAACTTGAAACTTCAATCAAGTTTGCTTGAAAAGCTGTCCGCGCTGGGGCTCCATAGATGACGTCACCCACATGTGAGAATATCATGCCTGCTTGTCCTGGGATAAAGGAATTATAAATAATCAAATTGGACAAATATTAAAGCAATTTCTAAATTTTTATAAAGACTTATATTCTTCTGAGTAGAGAGGGAAAAGGATGGATTAGATTAAATTCTCTATTGGAAAACCATGTTGCGCTTTCATATGATACTGTTTTATTTGGAATGATTATGAGGAAAAAGAGTCAAATATCATCACACAACAATAAACTTTTATTAATTATGACAGGGGTTGCCATTCAACATATTACCAATAACTGGAAAAATTACAATAATCTTAATTACACATTCTGGTGGAATTCGTTATGTCATATTTTTAAGATGGAAAGAGTAATAGTGTTGCAAAAAGGGAATTATAATAACTTCATAAAGATTTGGGGGCCATTGGAAAAGTATTGTAATGAATAGGCATCATTTTTTCTTCCTTTTTTAGATTTATTATATGCACACTCAGGGGGAAGAGTTGGATTTAGGGAGGAATTTTTATAATTATGTTTATAATAATAGTATAATATATTTTATATAGAATAACTGATGAAGGGTGGGTGGGTAGGGTTTTTTCATTAATGATCTATTAGATTTTATGTGTTAGATTTTAAAGTGCTATATTGGAATTAATTTATGATATATTTATGAACACTTGTTGTTTGATTTTAAAATGAATAAAGAATTGAGAAAAAAAACCCCAATAACAACCACTAGAGGAAGACCCCATGACACATCAACAACTAGTAGTGCTTCCCTATGTCTAAGGAGTGACAGATCACATAAATAAATTGCTAACGAAGAACAACAGAAAGGCATACAGTGCACCACAGACGCTCGCATCCACACTCACACATGTAAAGGACCTCTGCTCCAAATTCCTTAAGTTTACAAAATCCTATGTAGTTACGGCCAATCATACATTAGTGAAACTGGTCACACTATAGAGGAAAGGTTACAAGAATATAAGAGACATCACAAACTTAGGGCTCCTTTTACTAAGGTGCGCTAGCGTTTTTAGCGCACGCTGCATTGCCACGCAAGCTAACCCCATGATACGTGCCAAAAACTAATGCCAGCTCAATGCTGGAATTAGCGTCTAGCGCGCACGGCAATTTAGCGCACGCTTAAGTGTGCGCTAAAACCGCTAGCGCAGCTTAGTAAAAGGAGCCCTTAGTAATACAGAAAAATCAGCTGTAATTATGCTAAAACTAGTCATATGATCATATTTAAGAACAGAAAATTTGGGAGAAAGATGATAATTGGTAGAAGAGAAGAATCAAAGAAACATTGGAGATAGCAAGATACTAAAGTAACTTTATATGGAGACAAAGGGTTAATCCTAAACAAAGCATGGCAACCACTAATTCAAAGAAGTTAGTGCAAAAAGGACAAACATCTTTTTCCCCTCCCACAGTTTCAAAATATGACCTGCAGAAATTCCCCCCTCTCCCCATATCTCAGAGTCAGAAGTATTCTAACAAATTTCTTGCTTCATCTTCCCGCCAAAATTTAAATTTATAATCAAAGAACTTTCTTGCCAAAATATAAATTTACAGAGGCGGAATGCACAAGTGTCAGAGAGCTGCAGAGTGATTCATGTAGTTGACTGTGAGGAAGAGTCTCAGCAGCAGAAGATGGATCTGCTCTGGAGGACAGTAGATGCAGGATCATTCACAGCATCACAGAAACACCTTGTCAGTGGGACATTGAAGGTAGAGAATGACACGGTGAAAAAATTGGTCCCCGTCACCGCCCCGTCCCCGTCTCACCATCCTCTGCACCGCCCCGTCACCGCCATTCCCTTCACCGCCCCGTCACCGCCACTGCCACCCCATTCACCGCCCCGTCACCGCCACTGCAACCCCATTCACCGCCCCGTCACCGTCACCGCTGCATATATAAAAGCCTCAAACGGGTACGATTTTAAATACTTTTCTTTATTTACGTATAAAGGAAACATTCTTTAAAACTTTAAAACTTAGTTAAATATTAGTTAATAACTATACAAAAACAAACACGACATGTACTTTTAATGCTTACAATGTTAGCCTACATGGTAAGTAGACGCGGTAAGTAGATGAGTAATTCTTGTAGGTATTCTTGGGGGAAATCAGAACTGCTTGTCCACATGTGCATTAAGTAGGAAAAACAGGAGTGCATCGGGTTGCTATGGGGAAAAGTAGTCCCCCCCCCCCCCAATTTTTGGGACTTAACAATAAAGCATTAAGAATAAACTTGTTAGCTGCCTTCAAAACTTTATTCTGCCTTTTCCAAATTCCCCATCATCATCTCAAGAAGCCCCTCATCACCAGATACGGCTGCATTGGATCGTACGGCTAGCAGCACACAGCGAGAGCCGGACTTACCAGTATAACCATAATCCCTAGAGTATAAATGTAGATTTAGTGATATATAGGTAGCCACGATGGGATTGGGCAATGGCAAATGACTGATTTACTTGCAAGCCTCTCCACCCCTTCTGCTCCTTTGTAAAAGGCAATTAATGCTAGGATTGCTGTACTGTAAAGTGTCTGGGTACAGAGTAGGGGTGGGAGGGGCAGTGGAAAGTGAGTGAGCAGATGGGTAGACCTTTGAAATAACCCCTGTGGTGGTGCTCTTAGCTCTGGGGAAGGGTAGTCACTGGACAGTGTATATAACCCTCAGGGCAGTAACAGCGCAGCAGGTTTGCTGTTAATCTTGTGTTATTGATTGTTATGGATGATTAGGCCCTGTTTGTAATGCTTATGATCTGTAGGCCTTGCTGAAGTTAAAAAAAAAAAAATGGAGGCCGCAGGAAGATTTTCTCTCTCTAAATAGCTTTTATCTTTTCCCTCTCCCATGTGACACTCCCCAACCCCTCCTGCCGGTCCTCCCAATGGCCTCCCCTAAGATCGCCGGCAGGAGGGTACCCAACCCCTCCTGCTGGACCCCCCCCCAACGAACCCTCCCACCCCGGAACCCCCTTAGTCTTACTTTCCAAGTTGGACCGGACGGCTCCTCACACGTATGGCCAGCAGGCTTGCCTCTGTCCAAATGAGGCGGGCCCGCCCCTACCCTGCCCAACCCACAGGATCCTAGGGCCTGATAGGTCTAGGCACCTAAAGCCACTCCCGCTATAGGAGGGGCCTTAGGTGCTTGGGCCAATCAGGCCCTAGGATCCTGTGGGTTAGGCAGGGGAGGGGAGGGGCGGGCCCGCCTCATTTGGACGGAGGCAGGCCTGCTGGCCAGACGAGCGAGGAGCTGTCCGGTCCAACTTGGAAAGTAAGACTAAGGGGGTTCCGGGGTGGGAGGGTTCGTTGGGGGGGGTCCAGCAGGAGGGGTTGGGCACCCTCCTATTGGCGATATAGGGGGCCGTTGGGGGGGCCGGCAGGAGGGGTTGGGCACCCTCCTACCAGTGATCATAGGGGGGCTGTTGGGGAGCTGGCAGGAGGGGTTGGATATCCTCCTGCTGCGATCGTCGGGGGGGGGCTGTTGGGGTAGGCAGGAGGGGATGGGTACCCTCCTGCCGTGATCGTTGGTGAGGGCTGGTTCTGTCGGCATGAAGGGCTGAGCACCTTCCTGCCGGCGATCGTCGGGGGGGGGGGGCGGGTTCTATTGGCAGGAAGGGTTTATCTGACAAACGAGGAGCCAGTATATTGGGGGGCGGAGTCAATGCGGCAACGTGCAAGTTGGATCGAGAGTTGGAGGAGACAGACAACATGGCGGAGACATCGAACACCCGGTCACGAACACGGTGAAACACAGGTAAATAGCGGTTCCTAGAAGGGGGAACATTGGCCTGCGGGGACAAATCTTTTCACCGTTTTTGCGGGCGGTGAAAACTTTTGTCCCCGTGTCTGCGGTGATTTGGCTTTGGAGTCTCCATAACCCGCAGCCACGCCGCAGCTGCCTGCGGGGATCGCTCCCCGTGTCATTCTCTAATTGAAGGTTCTATCCTCTCACTCCCCTGTCGGTGCTGCTCTCCATTTCCAGCTTCGCAAGACTCAGATGCACAAAGCCTCTGCTATGAAATATAAAGACCCTGTTCAAGGCAGTTCTTGGGATGAGATCACTGGCATCTCAACAGCCGCTGCCATCAAGCTTGAGATGCTGGCCACAGCACACCGCAGTTGGATCACCATCAACATGGGGACGCCATGTTGGGCGGTGCCCCAATGATGTACAACTGTGCTCTTCTTGACACACTGCTTGAAAGTCACCACAGTACCGTCCACAAAGGTTTATATCCAACGTTTCCCCCTGCAAGCGAACCGAATCTCTCATCTCCACAAGAGGAGGGCAAACGGCTGACATTATTCAACTACATCACTCCTCTCTCTGAGGTCCCCAGCCAATCAGCACAGAGCACAATGTCTCAGTTGCCTGCGTGAACTCTTCCCAGCTCAAGTAGTAAGGCATCACCGCCTACCGTTGCAAACGCCATCCCCACTGCTAAATATTGATGGTTCTCCGATTAAATAATTAGCAGAACATCAGCAGAAAGAAATGTGACAATAATATCCATCAACAATGCTATTATATTAAATACCCCAGGATATTAGATTAATACATTTCCTCTGTTCCTCTTTAAGTTTTAGCTCCTCTGGCAGCTGTTATAAAATTATATATCAATTAGTGACATTTTGACCGCTCAACATTATTATTGCTCCACAAAAAGCCTTACTCCAGTTTTATAATATATTCCTGGTATCCACATCAATGTTGTCATGGCATAAGAAGAACACAGGCAAATAGGGACCATTTCTCCTCTCCTCTGTAGTATAATCTCCATTTTCAGCTTTTAAATGTAAACTTCTCTCCTTTCAAACTGTATTCCAAATGTAAACCAGTACGTTGTAAATATATATTCAGTACTATATATCAAATTGTCACAAAATCCCCTATAAACCTTCCTCCTACAGGTTTTATGAAGATATCGGCTCCGTCTGTGTTAAGTACTCTCTCAGCTTTTCGGGATCTTCAAATTGCATAGTTTTATTTCCACTCGTGATCCTCATTACTGCTGGATAAAAAAGGCCATAAGAAACACCAAGCTCTCTCATTTTTGGCCTTAGAAGGAGAAACTGTTTACGGGTATTAGCAGTCACTCTAGTGAAGTCTGTGACAAATATTAGCATAGATTCTTTATAATTTAGATTCCTGTAAGCTTTTGCCAGCTTTAAAATTTCAAGGGCCTGCTGGAAACGTAACAATCAAATTATTAACGGCCTCGGGGTACTTGGCCAGCTGATCTCCTCGATGTACTCTATGAGCCCGTTCAATTTCTAACGGGTATTTTGAGCTTAACAGAAAAAGTTTTGGTAAGAGCCCTTCTAAAAAAGCTACAGTATTATTTCCCTCCAAACCTTCCGCCAGCCCCAAAATTCTTACATTGTTCTGACATGCTCTGTTTTCATAATCTTCCATTTGTTCTGCCATCTCATGTATAATTTTTTTATCCTTTTAACACTGCAGTATGCTATTCTCCGTCTGCTCCACATGACTTTCCAGCTGTGTCACTCTCACATTTGCCAGTTCCATTTGCCTTGCCATATTAGCTACCTCTTCTTTTACTTCCACCAACTTTTCCACAGTGTCTTGAAGTAACAGCTTTATACTACTTAGTTCCCCCATCATGTCAGCACTGTCTGCAGCATCCTTGGGAAATGGAACTTTGATGGGGTCAGTGGATCGTGTTTCACTCTTTTTGCTGTACTGCCCACAGCAAACGCCATCTCTAATTTTGTTTGACACATTGAAGCCATTACCCCAATCACTAAAATAGTTCAAGGGGAGAAAAAAGTGCCAATAGACTGAAAAAAAACCCCTAATTATACCTGGGGTTGAGGAGCGATATGATCACACATCCATCACAGCACGCTGCCAAGCCACCGGGTCAAGTCATTAGTATTCTAACAAATTTCCTGCCTCATCTTCCTGCCAAAATTTAAATTTATAATCAAAGAACTTTCTTGCAAAAATATAAATTTGCAAGCAACAACTTTCCAAGTCAATTTCTCCCTGGAATCTCCCATCTTTCTGAGCAAACCACCCACCTCAAACCCCAACCAATCATGTTTGAGAGCCCACTATATAAAGACAAAAAAAATCATGACACCAGCCACAGAAGCCTAAAAGAACAAAGCCCAGCTCTCATGATGACATAATTAGAGAAAGGTCTTTATCTGCTGTCATTTACGATTTACTATGATAACACATGCTAATTCCTATTTTATAAGGTGCACGTAAATTAGTGGTAATTGCATGTGCTTATGTTCAATCAGCAGGAGCTCAATTTCTAGGTGCTCTAAATTTCAAAATAGGATATAAATTGTTATGCCTCATCAATGGAGTGCACAAATATCTAATTCACCACTGTGGGTGAATCTCTTCATAATCAAAACTGTGCTAGTCATTTGTGCATTTGGCATTTCTTCCTGAGGAGTTTTGACTTTGATTATGATTTTTATGTTCTACAAATTTATTTTATAATTGATATTTCATTACTTAACTTTTTTCTTATTTTTAATGATCTGTTCTTTATGGATTCATTGGTTTTATATTTTATTATTTTGATTTGTGTATGTATATCCTCTTAACCCACCTAGATCTTTGGATATCGTGGGTTATAAGTACTGTAAATATATAAAGGCTGTTAATAAATCTTACCCTTCAACCTGTCTTCCTAAACCAATACTATTGTTAACAATGGGGTCCTTTTACTAAGGTGGCGCTAGCCATTTTAGCGCACGCTAAATGCTAATGTGTCCATTGTATCCTATGGACGCGTTAGCATTTAGCGCATGCTACAACGGCTAGCGCGCCTTAGTAAAAGGACCCCAATGTAACTTAAGAACTTGATCTAGATCTTATTGTAAACCGCACAGATTTCTTGGAGAAATCTGTGGTATATAAGACATTGTATTGTATTAAGTGTGATGCATAACAATGAGCAGTATGATGTTGGTCATTTGCAAGGGAATACCATCATATCTCATTAACTATATAACTTTAATGGCATTTGCTGCTTTCAGTTTGTAACCAAATATCACTGTGCTCTTCTGATGAGCAATGCCTCTTGAGTAGGACTGCAAGTTAATCACACCTAACTCTGAGATTAATGCATTATTAGTCACAATTAAGAAAATTAATCAGAACTTAAAAAATTAATCATGTTGCAAAAACATCTCTTCTGCTGTCCTCCACTCCCAACCCTTGTTCTTGGTGTGATCCAGAATATTTTCCCTCCTCCATCTGTAATTCAACATCACCAGACAACTGTGCAGGTCTACCTTAAAGATGGTCTTCTGTTGCTCCATGGTAGCTGCAGCATTGCACATTTGCTGCCTACAGCCTGCTACCTGGTCTGTATAAAAAAAAACCCTCAAATAATATAGGCAGTCTTAATAGCAATTTCCTTAAGGTCACCACAATTGATCACTTTACACACAGGACCTTAAGTATTCCACCTTATAGACCTCAGCGGTGCTGCCGTGTGACAAAACTTAAGCACATAGATCAAATAGCACCAAGATCGTCATTAGTCTTTTATTTTCTAGATAATTTTTTATATATATAATATAGCTTTTAATATTCTTAATAGTATTTAAATACTCATCTCTTTAGGAGCATAGCATAGTGGTTATTTGTCCGACATAAGACTATGGGCTCCTTTTACAAAGTAGCGATAGCGGTTTAAGCACGTGCTGAATTGCCGCGCACACTACACGCTAAAGCCAGCATTGAGCTGGCGTTAGTTCTAGCCGTGTAGCGTGGGTTTAGCGCACACTAAAATGCTGCATGCACTAAAAACGCTATCGCAGCTTAGTAAAAGGAGCCCTATGTTTTGCCCATAGGGGCTGTATCAAGGTATTTCCCCTATCAAGAAACAAAGAGATATTAGATATAAATATAAAGTACAACAATAACTCTTCTCAAGCTTATAAGCCTGCAAAGTAGACATACATTCCTACTCTATACCATACCGACATTTACTTATAGTATAAAATACTTATAATTACCTACGTTGTGCCAGTTCCGTGAATTCCACCAAGTTATTTATAAGGCAAACATGGCCGCGGCTTTTTTACAGAGAAAAACGTACGTCATGAGCTCATCACTACGTATCCAATCAGACAGGCAGAACAGAGAAGTGACATGGAGCAGTATTAAACTAATTTCATCCACTCAACTTGAGCGTTCAGACCCTGTGGTTTTACTGTATTTAATGAAAAAATCAATTTCTGCTCTTTAAAATTCAATCGTTCTACATAATTACCTCCCTCCCAACTGTAATGTAATCAATAATTCTCCATTTTAGATCAGATATTTTATGTTTAGCTTCCCGCCAGTGCTGAATCAGGGTAAAACAAGTAGGAAAATTAATGTTAGATTAACAGAACACAAATCTAACAGCCTGTTTTACAAAGCCACGCTAGCAGCTGCCGCGCAGCAACAGCCCCAAAGCCCTTTAAATCTCTATGGGCTTTGGGGCCATTACCGCGCGGCTTTGTAAAACAGGCCCTAAGATTAATACAGCTAACCTGGATGCTCTGCTGGTTCAGCACTGGCGGGAAGCTAAACTTAAAATATCTGATCTAAAATGGAGAATTATTGATTACATTACAGTTGGGTGGGAGGTAATTATGTAGAACGATTGAATTTTAAAGAGCAGAAATTGATTTTTTCATTAAATACAGTAAAACCACAGGGTCTGAACGCTCAAGTTGAGTGGATGACATTGGTTTAATACTGCTCCATGTCACTTCTCTGTTCTGCCTGTCTGATTGGATACGTAGTGATGAGCTCATGACATATGTTTTTCTCTAAAAAAAAAGTAGTGGCCATGTTTGCTTTGTAAATAACTTGGTGGCATTCATGGAACCGGCACAACTTAGGTAATTATAAGTATTTTATACTATAAGTAAATGTCGGTGTGGTATAGAGTAGGAATGTATGTCTGCTTTGCAGGCTTATAAGCTTGAGAAGAGTTATTGTTATAGTTTATATTTATATCTAATATCTCTTTGTTTCTTGATAGGGGAAATACTTTGATACAGCTCCTATGTCGGACGAATAACCCCCTATGCTATGCTCCTAAAGAGATGAGTATTTAAATACTATTTGAGAATATTAAAAGCTATATTATATATATTAAAAAAATTATCAAGAAAGAAAGACTAATGACAATCTTGGTGTTATTTGATCTGTGTGCTTAAGTTCTGTCACACGACAGCACTGCTGAGGTCTATAAGGTGGAATACTTAAGGTCCTGTGTGTGAAGTGATCAATTGTGGTGACCTAAGGAAATTACTATTTTATACTATTTGGGTTTTTTTTAAATACAGTATGAAAGATAATTAGAGCTATACACAAGGAGCCATAGCAGTTAGAAATTGCCAATCTCTCAGCAATATATGCACTGTCTTGTTCAAGATATGATTAAATATTTTATTTTGAACTTTATGAAACAAATTGGAATATAGAAAAAAAACTGGAGATGAGATGTGTTTGATTTGGGGTTTTTTTTACATGGACAGATTCTGGGAATTTTGTTACCTTTGTAACCTCTGTTTGTTGACAGGAGAGTTGATTTTGTGCTCCTTCTAACTGGTTTGCTATACAGGTTTTCTCTCTCATAATCCTCTCAAGTTGAGCTTCCAGTCGGGCCACATCCTCTGATAAAGATACTACCTGGATGACAACCAAAATAAAATATAAAAATACTATAGTGCAACCAAAGTTAAACACACAAATCAGTGCACAGTGCCGATTTGCATGCACAACTTAATTGTTTAACAAGCTGTTCAGTGCTGATAACTGGCAATTAGCAAGTAATAATTGGCACTAATTAGAATCTGTATGTACAACTTTCTAAGGGTCAGATTCACTAAGCCCACCGATCGTGTACCGATCCGATTTTCCTCCGAACTGATTCACAAACCTCTGTGCCGATCATCCTCCGATCCACGCATGCAAATGAGGGGGAATGGCATGCAAAGTAGGAAGAATGCGATTCACAAAACAATTTCAGGAACACCGACTGGGCTACCCGATCAAAAAACAAGCAACTGCTGAGGACCAGTCGCTTGTGCAAAAACCTTGCTCCTGCTTTGAACCCACGGATTAAAACCACAGGCTCGCAAAAGTTTCCAGCTCTAAAAAAAAAAAAAAGTTTCCAGCTCTTCCTTTGTGGTGAGCATGTGCAGACCATCTACAGACAAAGAAGATGGTCTGCGCATGCTCAAGGATCGCTCTCCAGTGATCCGTGCGATCGGTGGGGGGGCGTGCCTCCGAACGCCCTCATTTGCATCGCCCCATTTGTGAATCGGTCGGCCTGCCTTGGATCGGACAGGATCGATCAGGTTAGTGAATCTAGGCCTAAGTGCAATCTATAAAGTGCTGCACATAAATTAGTACACAGATCTCAAAAGGAGGCATGGCCAGAGGAGAAGCAGGGCTGGTCTTGGATATTCCTAAAAGTTAGGCACATTTATTTATTCATTCATTTTTATAGCCTGTCCTCTCCAGGTACCCAGAACGGATTACAAGGATACATACACAGTTTTCAGGAACAGAGATACATACACCACAGAGTCAATAACATGAAGACACAAGCTATAGAATCAATAACTTACAACTTAAAGAGAATGTGACTAAGAAACATATGCTTTGTAGAGTCTAAGAAAATTAAACCATACAGTAATGAATGGGCAATCCCCACACTTGATCTTAGCAAAAAGGCGGTATTAACATATCTGCAATAAACGGTAGAAGAACTAGTTGAGGTACGTTGAAGCAAAGTCTGTTATAGAATATGCCTGATCTGCACACAACTTAGGCACAGATATTTAAGCCTGGTTTTCTTAGGCCTAAATGGGTGTGCCTAAATGTTGGTCATGTGTACAGGCGCTAAGCATGATTCTATAAACTGTGCATAATGTCAGACTTTTATAGAATTGCATTAAGCGCTATCCTTTTTGGTGCCAATTTTTTAGGCATCATATATAGAATATGGCCCTGAGTAATTACTACCACTTATAAAACAGCTTAAAATAATTTAACCATTAAAATAAACACAACCCTCTTGGCATATTTGATATTTGACCTAATAGATTTCTCTCTTGATATTATCCTTGTTTATTATAGGCATCTGCAGCAGCAGCTCATGTATAGATTCTGTAACAAGTGTTAGAAAATCCCTCAATGTATCTGCACATTTTCATTTTCAAATCTTTGCAGATACTTTGCACCTAGACCCATCCAGATATAAAATATGCCCATACTTTGGGGCTTACATGATGGGGGATTGTGGAGTTTTATTACTGCCCTCAAATTACTTAAAAATAAACAGAATAGAAAATATGTGAAAATATAGGTTACAGGTTTTTTACTGAACTTTATACACCACTTCACTACCTAAGGTAAAATCAGTGGTGTACAATCAATAACAAAATGTAAAAGGATGAAGAGAATTCCATTATCGATAGGATAGTGCCCTACTCAAAAACCACCCCCCAAGAACATATAGTACAAAAGTAATTAAGAAATAATCTTTTTCTAATACACACACAGATACAAACTGTCAAAATATAATCACATCCAGATGCACAATCTCTGTACTCCACAGAATACTATCCCTCCAGCAATGGTACCCTAAAGGTTTGTTGGATAATTCCTCTCTAAGATCCTGTGGTAAAGAATTCCATAGGGCAGGGGCTACATAGAAGGTGGTTCCCTTTTCCTGTATGTTCCACTTTAGCAGCTCTAACAGAAGGTACTTGTAAAAGAGAAGCCTGGAACGTAATTCCCTAGAGGGGTTAATATGGTACAAGTAGCTTACATAGGGTATTCAGCTGTCTAGTAATCAGGATTTTGTTCAGGATTATCAGAATCTTTAAGAGTAAATAAGCAATGCGAAAGCAGGAAGGCAAAAGGCAAATTTGAACATAGTTATAAAAAAAAATGACTTCTTAGTTCCGCAGAAAACTAAGAACTGAGGAGTTGAACACCTACATCGGGAGGGAAGGCACTTGCGCAAGCGCAGTGCAGGCAGTTCACAAAAACTTTCCTAAGTTCTTAAAGTCGCGATATGTCTCCATGGATGACGACACCCACATGTGAGAATATGCTGCCTGCTTGTCCTGGGATAAAAAGAGAGTTTGAATTGAGCCATTTGTATGATTATGTGTTTCACAAAATGAGTCTGAGTCCACAGTGAACATCTGAACATTGAGATGAAAAAGAATGATTGCTTATCTGTATAGTAAGTAACTGTGACTACATCACAAGAAGCCAGTTCAGGTACAAGAATACTAGAAGCTATTGTTATGACAACAAGGAGAAGCGACCATGACAGATGTTAAAATGCACTAGAGTTCAAAGACTAACCCAAGGGGAAAATTCTCAGCATGACTGATTGGATTACAGCCAGATTGCTATACTGGTAAAACTGTGAATTTAATGGGATACTGATATCTTTATTCCTCCAATTAAAGACATATCCATAATAACTGTACTGTACAGATAATGGCAACTAAAGACCTGTACCTGTACTGTACAATCATCCTGCCATTTACTACACAGAAAAAGAAGAATGGGGGGGGGGGGGAGGGTTGAACAGTAGCAAACTCTATTTCTTTCTTTGAGAAGGGACTAATAATGAAGCAAGTATAAAGCCTAAATCTCTGGTTTCCCTCATTTTACGGTATCAAAAGCGGAAGTATTACCCTCACTTATGTAGTACCATTGTTATAACCCGATGAGAGCTGGGTTATTTCTCCAAACAAACATGAAGGAAAATCTGATAACTCTACCCCTGCTTCATCTATTTGAAAACTTGCTTTCTTTTTTTTTCATATCTTTATTCATTTTAAAAACCAACATCAAGTGCAACATATTATCAAACATTATCAAATATTATCAAAATAAACAGCACCTAATTCCATCAAATGATATAATAAATACATATCCCTTCCCCCCATCCAACCACCCTTTCATACAGTATAAAGACAATCAAGAGTAATACAAATGATCAAGACAAACAAAATTGCAATTAAATAATAAATTAAAGGCTTATCCCCCCCTCCCATCCTGGATGTGTATAAACAAAGGGCTAAAACTAATAATCAATCTTTACAAAATTTTGTCAATGGGTCCCAAACCTCCTTGAATGTCTTATAATGTCCCAATTGTATTGCAAAATAAACAAATGTTAAAGACCATTTGCAAAAAATAAAAAATGAACACTAATTCTGTATTTAACTATCAATTAAAATAAATTGATTCAATTTTGATATTAACCTTTGAACAAATCAATTTAAATTCTACGGGGACACGCCTCAGACTTAGGAGTACATCTTTCCCAAACTGGGACTTCTTTAAGAGAAAAATGAATTATTCTCTTGCCCCCATATAACATCACTGGGGACAGTGCCAGTATCTATTTGACTTAGAACTATCTAATTTTTGTAATCTAACAGGGGTCCAAAAACTTCCATGCAACAAAAACAACATGTTTGCCTCATAGATGCTGACACTGTACATCTCATCCTCCAAGTCCAAATTCGTCGCCATTGAGATGTAGAACTCTGATGCTTTGTCTCAATGCTCTAAATGTCTCTAAGACTAGTTTTTGTTTTTTTGTTCAAAAATTCAGATATTAATTTATACCACTTGGCTGCCTGATGCCCCAGTAAATCTGTCTGGAAGCACAGACCAGGCAAGCTATACTGAGTTTTTAATTTACGCCAATCAGGGAACCCCTTCTGAATGGCCTGCTTCGACTTCAACCACTTATATACTTGAGACTTTGCAATACCAAATGTTTGTTGCAGTTGTGAAAAGTCAAGCAGCTTTCCATCTGATAACACATTATCCAGTGTGCGTATACCTGCCTGCAGCCAGAGCTTTCCAGAGGATCTTAGACTCGCCAATTTGAATCTTGGAGTTCAACCACAAGGACTGACACGTGGATAAATGAATCGGAATAGGTGTTAAGTTATTAATAAATTTCAATGTCTGCCATGTAGAGAATAAAATTATATTGTCTTTATAAATCCTAGGTAACTTGATACTTAACATATGACATAATCTAAATGGAGACAAGAGTTGCCATTCTAAGTAAAGCCAATCAGGGAGATGTTCCATGAGCTCAGGAAGGATCCTGACACAGTGTATAGGCCTGATGGTACCTATAAAAGTTTGGGAAATTTACCCCACCTGCCGCAATTAGTTTTTGTAAAGATACTAAAGCAATTTGAGCGGTTTTACCCAGGCAAATAAATTTGGTAAGAATACTATTCAATTTCTTTTAAAAGGACCCCTGAAAATAAACTGGCAACATACTCATTTGGTAGCAAACTACAGGCAAAATCATCATCTTAACCGTTTGGACTATTCCCCACCAAGATAGATGTAGTGGGTTCCATTGCTCACACATAAAAACATAAGAACATAAGCAATGCCTCTGCTGGGTCAGACCTAAGGTCCATCGTGCCCAGCAGTCCGCTCACGCGGAGGCCCAACAGGTCCAGGACCTGTGCATTAATCCTCTATCTATACCCCTCTATCCCCTTTTCCAGCAGGAAATTGTCCAATATTTCTTGAACCCCAGTACCGTAATCTGCCCTATTACGCTTTCTGGAAGCACATTCCAGGTGTCCACCACACGTTGGGTAAAGAAGAACTTTCTAGCATTGGTTTTGAATCTGTCCCTTTTCAACTTTACTGAATGCCCTCTTGTTCTTTTATTATTTGAAAGTTTGAAGAATCTGTCCCTCTCTACTCTCTCTATGCCCTTCATGATCTTGTAAGTCTCTATCATATCCCCTCTAAGTCTCCTCTTCTCCAGGGAAAAGAGACCCAGTTTCTCCAATCTCTCAGCGTATGAAAGGTTTTCCATCTCCTTTATCAGACACATCGCTCTCCTCTGAACCCTCTCCAGTAACGCCATGTACTTCTTAAGGTATGGCGACCAATATTAGACACAGTACTCCAGATGCAGACGCACCATCGCCCGATACAATGGCAGGATAACTTCTTTCATTCTGGTTGTAATACCCTTCTTGATTATGCCTAGCATTCTGTTTGTCTTCTTAGTGGCCGCTGCGCACTGTGCCATCGGCTTCATTGTCATGTCCACCATTACCCCCAAGTCCCTTTCTTGAGTACTCTCCTTCAATAACATCCCTCCCATCAAATAGTTGTACCTCGGATTCTGTTTCCCACATGTAATACTTTACATTTTTCAACGTTGAACTTCATCTGCCATCTCGTCACCCATTCCCCTAGTTTGTTCAAGTCCCTTTGCAATTCTTCGCAGTTCTTTTTAGTCTGAGCTCCACTAAATAGTTTGGTGTCGTCTGCAAATTTTATTATTTCGTACTTCGTCCCTGTTTCTAGATCATTTATAAATATATTAAACTAGTCTTATAGCCCGTTACATTAACGGGTGCTAGAATATATGTGTATGTGTCTGTCTTTATTTTTTTTTTCTCTCTCCTTAGCCGTTTTCTGTATTTCTGTCTTTCTTTCTTTATTTTTTATTTTTTCCTTGGCTGTCCACCACCATCCCTTGCCTGCTCCCCCTATCCATTCTCCCTTCCTTTTACCTCCCCTGTGTCCTCCACCACCCCATCACTGCTCACCTTATCCAGCAGCAGACCTTCTCCCTTTGTTTTACCTCCCCCTGTCCTTCATCACCTCCTTCCTGCTCCCCCTGTCCAGCAGTAGGCCTGCCTTCATTTTTCTGCCCCCCCCTGTCCATCAGCACCTCTTCCCCTATCCATCAGCCCCCTTTCCTGCTTCCCCTGCCCAGCAGTTTGCCTCTGTTCCTTTTTTTGCCCCTCCATTTCCCTGTGCTGCAGCATTTCCCTCCCACCCCACTTCCCTTTGACTAAGAAGGTAAGGGGAAAAGAAAGGGACACCCTGGACCATGGAAGCAAAGGGGGGGGGGAGAGAGAGAGAGACATCCTGGACCAAGGAAGGAGGGAGGGAAAAACAGACAGATGCTAGACCAAGGAGGGAGAGATACATATACCTTGGACCAAGGAGGGGGACAGAGAGATTCCTTGAAGTAAGAAGGGAGGAAGAGAGAAATCCTAGACCAAGAGGAAAGAGAGAGACCCTGGATCATGAAGGGAGAGAAGGAAAGAAAAGAAATGCTGGACTATGGAGGGGGTGGGGGGTGTTCAGGGGTGGTGGTTGCATGAGGAAAGGAAGAGAGAGAAGAGAAAGTGAACTTGGGAAGGTTCAGGAAAACAGCAGAGATGCTGGGTATGGAGGGAGCATAGAAATAGGGACACAGAGAGACAATTCTGGACACAAAGGGAGAAATAGTGGCAGAGAGGGGAATGCTGGACAGAGTATGATAGAGACACAGAGAAGAGATACTGAACATGTGGTAGGCTAGGGAAAGAGATACAGAGGGAAAACATTGAATGGATAGGGATGCAGAGGATAGATTTATAATTAATTGCTGTTGCCGGCTTCAGGCCTTCCTCTCTGGCGGGTCCTGCCTACTTCATGAAAACATGAAGTAGGCAGGACCCGCCAGAGAGGAAGGCCTGAAGCCGGCAACAGCAGCAAAATTTAAACGCTGCTGCTGCCCGAAGAAGCCAGGCCTTAACCACAAAGCGGGAGGGAGGGTTTTAAAAGGTACAGCGGCGGTGGTGGTGGGGGGATTTGAGAAGACATGCCGTCCGGGCTCGGCCGCCGTGGCCTGCAGCCGCCGCAGCCTGCAACCGCCGACAGCCTCTTCGGCTGACATTCGCCTCGGAGGGGAGGGAGAGAGAGAGAGAGAGAGAGCTTCGCATGCATGCGTACTCCTATCGGTGCCCTAAAGCGCACGGAAAACAACACGCAGATGGATTGCGCATGCACGACTAGTGTTTTATTTTATTAGATAGCAGCGGCCTGAGCACCGAGCCCTGTGGGACACCACTCGTGACCCTCCTCTAGTCCGAGTAGTGGCCCTTCACTTCTACCTTCTGTTTCCTACCCGCCAACCAGTTTCTGATCCATCTATGTACGTCTCCTTCCACCCCAGTTTCCGGAGTAGGCATTCATGGGGCACCTTGTCAAAGGCTTTTTGGAAATCTAGATATATGATGTCTATGGGGTCTCCTTTGTCTATCTGTTTGTTAATTCCTTCGAAGAAGTGCAATAAGTTCGTAAGGCACGATCTCCCCTTGCAGAAACCATGTTGGCTGGTTATCAGAAGTTTGTTTCTTTCAAAATGTTCTTCGATGTTTTCTTTTATCAGTGCTTCCGCCATTTTCCCTGGAACCGAGGTCAGACTCACCGGTCTGTAGTTTCCCGGGTCACCTCTTGATCCCTTTTTAAAGATGGGCGTAACGTTGTCTATCTTCCATTCCTCCGGGATCATGCCTGGATAGATTGCAAATTTGCTGCAGTAGTTCCGCTATTTCTTCTTTTAATTCCTTCAGAACCCTTGGATGGATTCCGTCCGGACCCGGGGATTTGTCAGTTTTTAGTTTTTCTATCTGCCTGCATACATCTTCAAGGCTCACTTCCATGGATGTTAATTTTTCTGCTTGATTTCCTTTGAAGAATTGCTCAGGTTCCGGTATGTTGGATGTGTCTTCATTTGTGAATACAGATGAAAAGAACATGTTAAATCTTTCTGCCATTTCTTTCTCCTCCTTCACCACTCCCTTCCTGTCTCCGTCGTCCAGCGGTCCCACCTCCTCCCTAGCCGGTTGCTTCCCTTTAACATACCTAAAGAACGGTTTGAAATTTTTGCTTCCCTGGCTAGCCTCTCTTCATGCTTTCTTTTGGCTTTTCAAACCACTCGGTGACATTCTTTTTGATACTTCCTGTGCTCTTTCCAGTTCCCTCAGTTTTGTCCTTTTTCCATTTCCTGAATGAATTTTTCTTATTGCCTATTGCTTCCTTCACTATTTTAGTTATCCACATCGGGTCTTTTGTTCGACTCTTTTTGCACCCCTTTCTGAATCTGGGGATATACAGATTTTGTGCCTCGCTCACCGTGTTCTTGAGAAAAGACCAGGCATGTTCTACTGTTTGCCATTTTTTTGGTAGTGTTCCTAAGTTTCTTCCTTACCATTTCCCTCATTGCTTCGTAGTTTCCTTTCCTGAAGTTGAAAGTTGTCGCTATGGTTCTCTTTCCTTTCGGTATTCCTACCTCAACCTTGAATTTGATCATGTTATGATTGCTGTTTCCCAACGGTCCCACTATCTCTACTTCCTTTGCAGGTCCCCTTAACCTATTTGGGATTAGATCCAGAGTGGCATTTCCTCTTGTTGGTTCTCTAACAAGCTGCTCCATGAAACAATCTTGTATAGCCTCCAGGAATTCTGTCTCCCTAGCGCATTTTGAGCTTCCAAGACTCCAGTCTATTCCGGGGTAGTTGAAGTCTCCCATAATAACCATGTTACCTTTTTTGCATTCTCACTTCATCTCGGCTTCCATTTCTTCATTGATATCTCTGGTTTGCCCGGGTGGACGATAGTATAGGCCCATCTTTATTCCATTTGTTTTCTTAATTCCACCACGTTTCAGAGACTCCAATGATATCTATGTCCTCTGCATTGACCATGGCTTCTAATTCCCCCATTTTGTTTCTTAGGCTCCTTGCATTAGTATATATGCAGTTTAGATCCTGGTATTTTCTTGTCTTCATTTCCTTTCCCAGTGCTTCGGTCTTTAGTTTCTTCTCTTTTGTTACAATCCTTCTAACCTCCTCTTCTGGGTTAGTCGAGTCCTGTAATTTGTCCATTGTTTCTTCCCAGCATTTTTTGAATCCAAATATCTAAATATTTTATACCCTCTTCTTCCAAAGAAAAGGGAATGAGTCAAATAATCCTTTTGGACAGTATACATTTAGCGGAAGAACCTCCGATTTACTCCAATTTATTTTATAGCCAGAAAGTTTTCCAAATCTGTCAATCAAATCTAGTAAATGTGGGATGGTAGATTCAGGATTCCTCAAATGAAGCAAAATATAATCTGTATAAGCAGAGATCTTATATTCCCGACCTGCAAAAGGAATACCCTGTATCTCCTTTGTCTGTTGAATAGTCAATAGCAAGGGTTCCAGTACAATATCAAAAAGCAAAGGGGATAATGGACACCCTTGTCTAGCTCCCCTCTCTAGAAGAAAACGTTCTGAAAAAGTATTATTAATATATAATCTGGCAGAAGGGGAACTTTACAAGGTTTGAATCATTTGTATAAATCCAGAACCAATACCAAACCAATCCATTGCTTGATACATGAAGGTCCATTCCACACAATCAAAGACATTCTCTGCATCCAAAGATACAGAGTAGGCCGGATCTTCCATGGCTTTTGTTAAATTTAACATATGAAAAGCCAGTCTGGTGTTGTTTGAAGAATGTCTTTGAGCAACGAACCCCGTTTGGTGCATACCGATAATATAAGGGAGAGCCTTGGTCAAGTGTAAAGCAAATATCATAGCCAGAAGTTTTCCATCTACATTAATCAAAGAAATAGGCCTGTAATTTGAAACCAACATTGGATCTTTATTTGGCTTTGGTAAAACAATAGTTAAAGATTCTGCCATAGTATCTGTAATGCAACCTTTAGGGCTCCTTTTATTAAGCCGCGCTAGCAGGGTTAACGCGCGTGACTTTTCATCACACGCAAACCCCTGCGCTGGCCTAAAAACTACCGCCTGCTCAAGAGAAGGCGGTAGCAGCTAGCACAGCCGGTGGTTTAGTGCGCGGTATTACGTGTGCTAAACCGCTAGCGTGCCTTTATAAAAAGAGCCCCTAGTTAGCTGAGCCTGGTATAAATTTAAAAGATGAGGTAATAATGTAATTTGGAATGATTTGTAAAACTCTACAGTGAAACCATCACCACCTGGAGCAGATCCAACTCTAAAGCACTTCAACGCTGCTTGAAGTTCTTTCAGTGATATAGGCACCTCAAGATTTCCTTTTATATGCTCGGGAATTTTTGGTCCCTTAACTTTAAAAACTCTAAACCCTCAAGTTCTTTATTTGAATAAAGCTCAGAAGAATATAAAGCTTTACAATAGTTCAAAAATTGTTTAAAAATATTTCCAATTTGAGAATGGGTTTTACCCTTCTCATCTTTAATAGCCACAATCTTTACTTTCCTTTTTTTTGCTTTGAGGTAATTAGCCAATAATCTTCCTGCTTTATTCGAGTTTCCATAATACAGAGCATGTTGAGAAAACAAATCTTTCCTAGCCGCTTGAGAGGAAATCTCATTATGTTTATATTTAGCTTTTAAAAGGGCCTGTAAAGTAATTTGTTCCCATTTCGAGGCCAATTGTGACTCCAAATCTTTAATATTTTGTTCCAAATTAGAAAATTCCATTTTAAGTTGTTTCCTAATGTGTGCCGAATACAAAATGATTTGCCCTCTCATGGTAGCTTTGGAAGCATCCCACAATGTTTCTAAAGAGATTTCTTCTGAGGCATTGAGTTGAAAATATTCATTCATTTTTAATTGAAATTCCTCAAGAAAGTTTGAATCTGCGAGCAAGGTGTTATTGAATCTCCAAACAGGTCTACTACAATTTGTTCATCAAATTTAAATTCAATCCAAACTCCAGCATGATCAGATAGAATAATTGGGTCTATACTGGCTTTTATAACCCGCTGAGTTAATTGATCTGAAACAAAAATGTAATCTATTCTTGAAAATTATGTATGTACATGGGAGCAGAAAGAAAATTCCTGAGCATTAAAATGAAGAATCCACCATATATCTTTCAAGCACAGAACTGTACTAAATTATCTACTCCCATTGGTTTTATTAGCTTACTGGGTTGTTTGTCCAACAATGGATCCATAACAGCATTAAAGTCCCCAGCTATTATTAAATTAGAAGAAGCCTGTGGCAGAATCAACTGTTGAAGAGTTTTGAAAAATTCAGCCTGATTTGAATTAGGGGCATAAATATTAAAAAGCGTCCGAATATCTTTTCCTGAGCTCATGGGCACCTGAATCCATCTTCCCATAGGATCTGCTGAAACTTCATCAAATGCAGCTGAGCATTTTCTATATACTAGGATAGCCACCCCAGCCTTCTTTTCCACTGCAGGAGCAAAAAAACTATGCTTGACCCACCCCCCTTCCAACTTGGTCGATTCGCTAGCAGATAAGTGAGTTTGCTGAATAAAATATATGTCATCCTCCTGCTGTTTTAAAAAGTTGAGTGTTTTTTTTCTCTTAATAGGATGGTTATGCCCATTGACATTCAATGAAAATATTTTTAAAACCATTTTAAATGTTTATACCATGTTACTAAATATTTTCCTGATTCCTTTTTGATACATAATTAAGTAAGAGTTCCCCCCCACATCCAGGTTCCCAATCTAAACCCCCTTCCCCTCCCACCCCTAGCCCCTCCCTTAAAATATCTCATAAACTTGGGAGCGCGCATAATGACTAGCGACTGCCATCCCCCCTTAGGCATTCTAGATATATCCCAAACTGAATCTCCCCTTACTCAGCTAATAATATTAACAAAAATATATATATTAATCATATACACTGCTAATTTGTTATAATGAAATCTCAGTACAAAGCAAATATACTGACAAATCTATACAGCCATATAATTAAATTCATATATCATCTTATAATAGACAAAAAACAACAGAATCCCTAATACTAATAGAATGAATAATGCTGTAAATATATTTAACTGTTTTCTCATTTACCCCAAAAAACAACATACCATCTTATCATTCATACACTTTCATACAGTCATATAATTAAATTCATAAATCATCTTATAATAAGCAAAAAACAATAGAATCCTTAATATAAATAAAATGACTATTGCTGTGCATATCTTCAATTGTTTTCCCATTCATACCAAAAACCAAACATACCATCATTACCATTCAAACACTTTCATATAGTCATATAATTAAATACATAAATCATCTCATAATAAAACACATCTGTCAGTACCAGTTTAGACATCAGAATCCTTAATGTTAATTGAATAAATACTGCCATTCATACCAAAACCAAATATGCCACTGTACATAGTAGTAGATGAGCAATTAGTTCTTGTATTCTCTGCTAGCTCTGAGATTGTGGAGACGTTCGAACTTCAACAAACCCATACCAAGCAAATCCTGTCTTATGAGTTATCCCAGAGTCTTCAATTTTTAATAGCAAGATGTGGGTTTCCAGAGCACCGACAGAATCTCCAGTAACACTTTAATGGACTTAAATTCTCCATCTTCAGGAACTGGATCATCATCATTTATCTTGTTCTTAGCATCTCTGTATTCATACCCATCAGAGGGGACCCCAATGAAAAAGCCCCGCAGCATAGAAGCCTCCTGTTTAGAGCACGCTCCTGTAGTAGAGCTGGTTTTGGCCCTGCGCTTTGTAGTAATCGACCTACAGTACCTGGATACGGACCCAAAAGAGGAAGCGACTGAAGCTGAAGTCCACTCCAACAACACCAGTGAGGCACGCAGGGCCACCTTCTGCTTTCTAATTGTTGCAGGTTTCCGGGTCTCGCTACATCTTTGTCAGGTAGAAACTGACATTTCAGCCATCATGCTGTGGCTTTCTTCATGGTATGTTCTGAAGTCTGCAGTATGACTTTGGAAATAATGGGTTCACTGACCTGATTAGAAACAGGGCAGTCCACCAATTTGAATTCTGGCGGGAAAGTCAGTTGGTCAGAAATTTTAATTTTGTTGTGAAAGTACATAGAATGGAAAAGTCTCTGGTAAGTTTAAAGATGTTCTCCCCTGGAGCTGGGTAAGATATTTTCTCAGGGTTTCCACAGCTGGCATTATGCTTGTTGCAGGTTTCTGGGTCTTGCTGTGTCTTTGTCAGGTAGAAACCCACTATTTCCAAAGTCACATTAAGATATGACTCCCCCCACCCCACCCCTGTTCACTAACCTCCTCCTACACCCCAAGGGACTCATAATCAAAACTTAAACATGTCTAAAAACCCACCCAAGTCGGAACTTGGATGACCTAAAAGACAGGTTGTCCAAGTGCCGATAATCAAATGAAATGACTTTCTGGATAAATCAAATCAAATGACTTTCTGGATATATCAAATCAAATGACTTTCTGGATATATCATGGGATTTTGTATGCCTCTGACTTCCGCTGTGTGCCCAGAGCTAAAAGGGGCATATCTGGAGGAGTGGTTAGGGCAGTATGTGGGCAGGATGAGGGCCGACCTAGACTTCATCTTGAAGGGATAATCAAATGTTTTACTAGACATCCTGGACGAAACGTTGAGTTAGATGATGTAAAAACAGGTATCCAAAGTGACCAGAAAACCACTGCAGAGACAAAGTTAAGACCCCCCTAATACACCCACAAGATCAGAATAAAAAAGTACATACCTGTCTCCAGAACATCAGCACTTGGTATAGGAAAACCTAGTAAAGCTGCACAAAGGTGTCCTAAATACCCTGGGGGTGGGCTAGTGAACCAGAGAGAGGAGGACCCAGGTCCATAAGGCACTCTAACCACATTTATGGTGGTACACTCATCAACCCCCCCAGACCTTACTCTACTACCATATAGGGGCCACCTGCAGCTATAAGGGCTATTGGGGTTGTAGACAGGTGGGTATAGTGGGTTTTAGCCGGCTTACCATAACTTAAAAGGGAGTTCTGGTGAGATGTTTATCTGGTACCCTTTTTGTGAAGTTCACAGCAGTGCCCTGTAAGGTGCCCCACTGCTCTGTTGCCATGTCTGGGTAGCCAGTCCATTACAAAATTTGCCCTTCCCACATCCAAATGGTCTTGTTTTAGGTGTTTGGAACTTGGACAAAATTTTGGTCGAAAATATGGTATAGAAATAGATGCACTAGCGGTCTGGATGAATAATAGCCTGGACGTCCAGATAGATGATTTTCAAAAAATATATATTCTAGACGTATTTTTCGAAAATGGGCATTTTCCCCCTGCTGACTTTGGGCATCTAATGCCATATGTCTCAATCGGACTTAGATATATGTTTTAATTATGCCCCTCCACATATCTGAATGAAAAAGTACATACCTAGGAGTGTGTGGCACAGTGGTTGGATCTACAGCCTCAGCACCCTGGGGTTGTGGGTTCAAACCCTGCACTGCTCCTTGTGACCCTGGGCAAGTCACTCAGTCCTCTATAGCCCCAGGTACGTTAGATAGATTGTGAGCCCACCGGGACAGATAGGGAAAATGCTTGAGTACCTGATTGTAAAAACCGCTTAGATAACCTTGATAAGCGGTATATCAAATCCTAATAAACTTGAAACTACCTGTCTCTAGAACAGCAGTACTTGTATGGGAAAGCCTAGTAGAACATCACACAGCTATCTTAAGTAACCTGGTGGATGGGTTAGTGAACCAAAGAGAGCTACTCTAACTACCACATTTATAGTGGAAAGTGTGAGCCCACTAAAACCTACCAAAACCCCACTCTGCTGCCATATAGGTGCCACCTTGTGACAAACCCAGCTCCTGCGCTGGTTTTGCCCCTAGAGCAGGCAATAAGATCCTGTGTAGAAGAGCTGACCATATCAGTTCTAGTGAGAAGCTTGAGACTGACTTCTCTTGCCCATGCTGTAGAAACAGTAATAAACATGATCAGGCTGATAATGAGCAAATACAAACACAGCCTCTTTACCCTGTCAGTAAGTACATCAGCTAGGACAGCTAAAGCCAAAGTAGCTGTGCCTTTGAGAATAAGGCAGAACAGGCAGGGCAAGCTTGAACTGACACAGCCTACTGTGGAGTAGAGTTGCGCGGGATGACAGAAATTCCACCCGTCCCCACCAAAGTCCCACCCGTCCCTGTGAGGAATCCCACCCGTCCCCACCCGTCCCCGCGAGGAATCCCCTCCGTCCCCACCCGTCCCCGCGAGGAATCCCTTCTGTCCCCGCCCGTCCCTATTAACTTCAGAAATAGTTATTTCATTTAATTATGCTACTGAATTAAAGGCTCTGGTAGAAACCCATTTACAAATAAGCAAAAAGACTTTATTAATTTGAAAATATTAATTGGTAAGAATACATACTTTGTAAATGGGTTTCTACCAGAGCCTCTAATGTTTATAAATTTTTATCAACACAACTAATATACTACTTTATCCTGAAGCAAAAAAATAAAAAAGAAATAGAATTTTTTTCCTACCTTTCTTGCCTGGTTTCTGCTTTCCTCATGTTCTCATTCAATTCCTTCCATCCACTATCTCTCTTCCCTCTGCGTCTTCTATTTGCTCTGTTACTGTGCCTCTCCCTTTCTCCCCTCTTCCAAATTGGTCTGGCACCCATCTTCTTCCCTCCGCTCCCCCCATAGTCTGGCATCTTTGTCTTCTTCCCTGCCAGCGTCTTCTCCCCACTCTCTCTTCCCCATTTCCTTTCAGCGTCCTCCCCCCCCATCTTCCCCATGTCCTGTCAGCGTCCTTCTCCCCCCTGTCTTTCACATGTGCTTTCAGTGTCCTTCTCCTCCCTCTGTCTTCCCCATGTCCTTTCAGCGTCCTTCTCCACCACCTCTTCTGGGAGACTGTCTGGAAATAACTGTCACAGAGAAGGAGTTCTGTTTTTATTGAAAGAAGCTTTAATTGGCATGCTGAGCCAGAGTGTATGGTCTCATGCAGGACAAGTTCATTTGTCTTTCTTTTTCTTCAAAATACTTTTTGTTATAATTACTGCAGTGCTGGACTGGAGCTAGCTAAAGCTCATAACAACATTTGGGCTGTTTGCCAGAAGTATCTATTTTATTTTGCCTTTATCCTTGAAAGACTGATTTTGCAGACTGAATGTTATTTTCTTTATGCTATACATTTGACCACTGGGGTCAGAAGCCAATATTTACCTATGCTCCCCAGTCTAGGCAATCTAGCCTAGGGCAAAGTAAAAAAAAACTGACGATACCCTTGGTAGTAGGGGTCATGTCAGATCACAGGTTTTTGTCACCTTTCAACTCTTCTCTGAGGTGTATTGGTGACAACCTGTAGCCATGAGGGCTATTAAGATCAGACAGGTGGATCTAATAGGCTTTGGGGGGAGTTTTGGAGGTCTCAGTATAAGGTGCATATAGTGAGATGTACTTCTGGCACTCTTTATGTGAAGTTAACAGCAGTTCCCTCTAAAGTGTCCCACTGCTTTGTTGGTACATCTGTTTGGCCAGTCCATCACAATGATGGCTGCTCCCATGTCCAAATGGTCTGGATTTGGACTTTTTCAACTTGGACATTTCTTTGGTTGAAAAAGGGGTATAAAGTTAGGCGTCCTAAAGGTTGGACATCCTGTCAGCCTAGACATCCCAAATAGACGATGAAAAAAAAAAAATAATAATAATTTTTTTATATCTAGCAATTCAGCTTTCGAAAATGGACATTTCTGTGCTTCAGACTTTGGACATTTAGTGGGAAACATACAAATCAGACTTAGATATCCTTTTCAAAAATGGCCCTATATGGCTCTATAGCAAGCTTCTTTTCAAATTCACTTTTTGTTGGTTTTATCAATATTCTGCATCTAAATTATGTACTAATGATTGTGCCTTTTCTTAATTTTTAAGTCAAATTTATTATTTGATTAACAACACTTTTGAATTGCACATCATTGTGGTGTACAATATAAGTAGAAAAGGGAAACAAAAAAAGACAAAAACCAAAAATATCGAAGACATACTGTAGTAGGAAACAAAAGGAAGAACCTGAAAAGTATTTCTGTTGTTAAAAAAAATCCCTGTTCTTTTTATTAAAATACTGTAACCTCTTTTATTTCACCTTTGTAAATTAAACCTTTGCAGTGGTTCCTTTTGGTTCTTTTCTATTTTCCTTATTTTTGCATTGTCTCCTTTTAGGAAGTTAAATGCAAAAGTAGTAGTTTTTCTCAGTGTCTTCCCTCCAGTCATTGAGTCAAATTTGATTGCATTAAGATCACTATTGCTAAGTTGTCCTACTGTATTCCAATAAGGATTACATCTAAAATAGCTCTCTCTCTCCATATTATAAGGGGATGTGAAAGGGTATGGGATTTGATATACCACCTTTCTGTGGTTACAATCAAAGTGGTTTACATATTATATATAGGTACAGTACAGTATTTATTTTGAACCAGGAGCAATGAAGGGTTAGGTGACTTGCCCAGAGTCATGGCAAGTTGCAGTGGGAATTGAACTTCATTCCCTGGTTCTCAGGCCACTGCACTATTAGGCTATTCCTCCACTCATCCAACTAAAATTCAAAAGCATTTTTTAAAGTCATAATGCAATCCAATCTATTGATTTTCCTTATCTGTAAGACATGATACTTTTTTGTACAAAAATACTGAAACATAGTAACTTGCTATTTGAAGTACTGGGTCAAGACTATGCCAACTTACTTCAAATATTTGCCATCACATTAGAAATCAGAGTTTCATCACATGTTCCATACTCTTCAGCAGCTCAGGTAACACATGGTGCAATCCTCTTATGATGCCTTTTTGCTATCTTCGAAAGTATCGGCAATCTCAGTAGCCATGAGGAGACTTGCATGGTTAAGGGTTGCAGACATGGATCCTAACATTCAAGACAGGTTAGCTAATATCCTCTGTCTAGGGGATGAACTTTCTGGGGACACCATTCAAAATGAAACTAAGAAGCTTTCAGAGCATGAAAAATCTTTCAAATCATTGCTCAGGCCTAAGACTAAATCCTTTGCTTCTAAGACTTACAAGCCATCTACCTCCTACCAAAGATGCTATACTCCAAAGGCTGCTCTTCTTTCCAGACCACAACAGAAAAAAACAACCCATGTCCCCAGAAATCCCAAACCTCGGCTGTTGCAAAGTCAAATCAGCCTTTTTGACCAACTACTCGAGAGCATAATCTCAGTCCAGTTTGTCTCTGTCTCTCCCTCTCCCTATCGGAGGTCGCCTGCTTCATTACCATCATCGTTGGCAACTCATCACCTCCTATCTCTGGGTTCTAAATATCATTCAAGAAAGTTATTCTATTCCTCAGTATTCCTCCAGATCATCCTCTAAGAGAATTTCCTTCCAACCATCTTCAGAACCAATAGAACATGGGGTTTTATTCCCGCTATTTCCAAAGAAGAAGGGAGGTCTTCAACCAATATTAGACCTCAGAGCTCTCAACAAATTTCTTGTCAAAGAAAAGTTTTGGATGCTGTCTCTGGTGTCCTTATATCCCCTGCTAGATAAAAACGACTGGTTGTGCTCTCTGGATCTCAAGGAGGCTTACATCCACATTCCCATTCACCAAGCCTCTCGCAAGTTTCTCAGATTTCGGGTGGGAAATCATCATTACCAATACAAGATTTTACCTTTCAGTCTCACATCATCTCCCAGAGTTTTCATCAAGTGCCTGGTGGTGGTGGCAGCAGCCTTGTGAAATCACGGTTTCCAAGTTTTTCCATATCTGGAAGAATGGCTCATCAAAGACCCCTTGTCTCAGGGGGTTACTGTAGCGACACAACAGACTATACTGTTTCTACAAAATTTGGGCTTCAAAATCAATTTTCTCAAATCTCAACTGCAGCCTTCTCAGACTCTAAAATTTATTGGAACTCATCTAGGTACTGTGCAGCTCAGAGCATTCCTTCCCCAGCAACGTCAAGATGCTCTCATACACCTTTGCCATCAGGTATGCCTCCTTCCTTCACTTTCAGTGAGGCACATGATGGTTCATCTAGGTCACATGGCCTCTACAGTTCACGTGACTCCTTTTTGCCAGACTTCACCTAAGGATTCCTCGGTGGACGCTGCCTTCTCAGTGGTGGCAGGTTCTCGATCCACTTTCCCAGCACATTACTGTAACATCTACTCTTCAGCAATCTCTTCAATGGTGGATGCTCTCTTCCAAGCTATCCAGATGTTTGCTGTTCAAAACACTTCCCCACCAGAAGGTTCTCACAACAGATTCATCAACCTACGCTTGTGGAGTTCATCTATATCCAGGGGTGGGCAACTCCAGTCCTCGAGGGCTTGAATCCAGTTGGGTTTTCAGAATTTCCCCAATGAATATAAATTGAAAGCAGTGCATGCAAATAGATCTCATGCATATTTATTGGGGAAATCCTGAAAAACCGACTGGATTCTGGCCCTCGAGGACTGGAGTTTCCCACCCTTGATCTAGATGGTCTCCGTACTCAAGGTCACTGGTCCGCCACAGATCGCTACCATCACATCAATCTGTTGGAATTCAGAGCGATTTTCAATGCTCTCAAGGCTTTTCAACATCTTCTTTAATCTATGCTTGCATCCTGCTTCATAATGAAGTCCTTTAAGTCATTAGGATTTCCATAATTGATGGTTTTATTATTTATAGTAACCCTCATAATTGCCAAAGCTGTGGTCTCAGCAGGAGAAACTCCTTTCTGACAGCTGCAGTTTGTCTAGCAAAATCAGGCAGGATTGAGATTTTATTGCCCTTCCACTTAAGGGGTCTGATTTGTTTAGCTGCAGTTAGGGTTTGCATCGTTTGCTGATGCCTTAGCAGACGAACAATTATTGGTCTCGGTCCTACCTGATTGTTGGATTTGTAAGCTGGCAGATAGTGAGCCCTCTCAATTTCAAAAGGAGAGGAGAACTTGAGGGACAGAAAACCAGGTAAGAACTCCTCTAGGAATTTTATATTATTCCCTCTAGTCCTTCCGGGAGTCCCAAGTAAACGAAAATTATTTTTCCTGCTGTAATTATCAACTGCTTCCAAGCCTTTCACTAATCGTTTAACCATTTTCCTATCAGCTGATATTTGAGTCATATCCTCTTCAATTGTTGAAACTCTCTCCTCTAGCAAATCTGTTCTTGTGGAGCAAATAGATAACTTATTTGACAGTAAGAAAAAGCAATAAGAAGTTCTCTGCCACATTTGATAATATTAGGGCTGATCCGATAGGAAGATGGCTTCATGTTAATATGACTTCAGGAAAAGATACCCTGATGCTTTTTAACAGTTATGCACCTAATTCGAATCAGGCTGAATTCTTTAAAAAACTCCAAAAAATAATTCTGTTACTGGATACTACTAATTTAGTTATGACCAGAGACTTCAATGCTGTCATGGATCCATTAATTGGCAAACAACTCAGTAAACAATTAAAATCTTTAGGTTTAGATAACCTTATACAGTCATGTGGATTAAAGGATATATGATGGATTTTTCATTTTAATGCCCGTAAATTTTCATTCTATTCCCCAGTTCATAAATCATTTTCAAGAATTGATTATTTTATTGTTTTGAATCATTTAATCCAACAGGTTATAAAGGCTAGCATAGACACAATTCTTTTGTCGGATCATGCTGGAATTTGGATAGAATATCAGTTTACTGAAGTAGATTCTAATAGACCTGTATGGAGGTTTAATAATACATTGCTTGCAGATTCAAACTTTCTGGAGGAAATTCAATTAAAAATGAATGAAAATTTCCAGTTCAACACCTCAGAAGAAATCTCTTTGGAAACTATTTGGGATGCTTTCAAAGCTACAATGAGAGGGCAAATAATTTCATATTCGGCACATATTAGGAAATTGCTAAAATTAGAATTTTCCAATTTGGAACAAACAATTTTGACTTTAGAGTCACAATTGGCCTTGAAATGGGAACAAAATACTTTGAATGCCCTGTTGAAAGCTAAATACAAATATAATGAGATTTCCTCTCATTTGGCTAGGAAAGAGTTGTTTTCTCAGCAGGCTCTGTATTATGGAAACTCGAATAAAGCAGGAAGATTATTGGCTAATTAACTTAAAGCAAGAAAGAGGAAAGTTAAAATTGTGGCCATTAAAGATGAAAAAGGTAAAACTCATAATTCTATTGGAGATGTTTTAAGACAATTTTTGGAGTATTATACAGTTTTATATTCTTCTAAGCTCTATTCAAATGAAGAAACTGAAGGAAGAGATTTTTTTATATTTAATGGGACAAAATTCCTGAGCATATAAAAAAAATCCTGAGCATATAAAAAAAAATCTTGAAGCACCTATTTCCTTTAGGGAACTCCAGGCAGCATTGAAGTCTCTCAGAGCTGGATCCGCTCCGGGTAGTGATGGGTTCACAGTGGAGTTTTTCAAATCTTTTCAAAATTTATTATTACCTCATCTTTTAAATTTATATAAATCACAACTGACTAAGGGTTGTATATCAGGTACTATGGCGGAATCTTTAACTATTGTTTTGCCGAAGCCAAATAGAGATCACATGTTGGTTTTGAATAACAGGCCTATTTCTTTAATTAATGTAGATGGAAATTCCTGGCTAAATTATTGGCTCTAAGACTAGCCAAGGCTCTCCCTTATATGATCGGTATGAACCAAACGGATTTCGTTGCTCAAAGACATTCTTCAAATAATACCAGATTGGAATTTCATATGCTAAATTTAAGAAAAACAATGGATGATCCGGCCTTCTCTGTATCTTTGGATGCAGTGAAGGCCTTTAATCATGTAGAATGGACTTTCATGTATCAAGCAATAGATTGGTTTAGAATAGGATCTGGATTTATTCAAATGATTCAAACTTTGTATAGTTCCCCTTCTGCCAGATTGTATGTTCTCAGAGCGTTTTTGTCTGAAGAGGGGAGTTAGACAAGGATGTCCCTTGTCTCCTTTGCTTTTTGATATTGTTTTGAAACCCTTGTTGCTAGCCATTCAACAGGCAAAGGAGATACGGGGAATTCCATATGCAGGTCGAGATTATAATGTTTCAGCCTATGCAGATGATATTTTGCTTCATTTGAGGAATCCTGAGTCTACCATACCGCATTTACTGGAATTGATTGATAGATTTGGCAAATTTTCTGGCTATAAAATACACTGGAGTAAATTAGAGGTTCTTCCATTAAATGTGCATTGCATAAAAGATATGAACCATTCCTATTCCTTTGGAAGGAAGAGGGTATAAAATATTTGGGTATCATGATTCAGAGAACATTGGAAGACACAATGACAGTAAATGAAAAATCTTTATTCCTGAAAGTCAAAGAAATGTGTGAGCATTGGAACCCACTACATCTTTCTTGGTGGAAGAGAGTCCAAACCATAAAAATGATGATTTTGCCTGTAGTTTGCTATCAAATGAGTATGTTACCAGTTTATTTTCAAAGTTCTTTTTACAAGAAATTAAATGGGATTCTTACAAAATTTATTTGGCTGGGTAAAACTGCTAGAATAGTATCTTTGCAAAAACCAATTTCGGCGGATGGGGTAAATTTTCCAAATTTTTATAGGTATCATCAAGCCTTCATTCTGTATCAGGGTATGTATTGGATCCTTCCTGAATTCATGAAGCATCTTCTGGATTGGTTAATATTAGAAATTCAACTCATGTTCCCCATTTATAAGGACAATAGTATTTTATTTTCCACCTGGAATACATTCAAATTCATTAATAATTTAACATCTATTCCAATACAACGATCCACATGTCAATCTCTATGGTTAAACTCCAGGATAATAATAATAATAACAACAGTTTATATTGTGACTAGTCAGACACGATGCCTGCCAAGGTCCCAGTTAGGTCAGGGGAAAAAGTAAAGGGAAAAAACCGGAAGGGAAATTCCAAGGTCTCTCCTGGTCAGGATTCAGATAATATTTCCTTTGACCACCAGAGGGAGCCTGATATAGCTGGGAATGGGATAGGTGAGCTGTACCCAAGCCACCACCGGGGGAGCCCAAGAACCTCCAGGTACACTGCTGACTCAGCCAGAGTAGGGCGGGGCCCTAGGGTATGTAAGCCAGCAGTGGAAATCAGACAGGTAGGCTGGCTAGGGAGGAAGTTCAAGCCTTGCCTCCCTGAGGAGTTCCCTGGGCCAAGCAGGAGCAATGGACCCATTCCCATGGAGTTGACAGAAGCTGGACAAGCTGAGGACTTGCCTTTCTTGGATGTGGAATCCATGGCAGGAAAGTTGTGCAGAGTTTGATACAGATTTTCCTGAGCCTATGCAGATGGACTTGACTTCCAGCTATAAAGTGTGAGTTGTTTTTGATTGTTTGCTATTTGGACTATTTTGGATGTTTTTGTAAAGCTAGAAGTGTGAATTGGGGAAAGGTTTTGTTAACACCCTGGGTGGGATTTTGAAGGCCATACCTGTGGCTTTATTTTTACAAAACCTGTGTCACTCTCCTTTCCTGGCAGTCATATAAAGTTGCCAAAGGCTTTACTTATTTTCTTTAATTACTGTGAATTGTGGAAGCCAGTACCCTGAACTATTGTGATAAATTGAACAACCTTTTTGGGAGCAGGCTTGTGCTGGCTCTGAGGAGAGCTGAAACCTCAGCTGCCATTTTGACTTTATTTTGTGCTACTTTATTTTCCTGCCTTTTTTGCATTTTTGGCTTTGCTGTTGTTTTGCCTACTGACATTTGCATTTTTATTTATGAACTGCTTATCTTTGTGTTTGGAACAGTAAAGCTGAATTATGTTCCTATAAACCTAGTTTGTGTGACTTTGATTTTTGGTTCCTGCCTGGAGTCTAGTCCAGTCCAGTCCTGCAGGGTGACTCCATCTCGGGTCACACGCTGGTGTAATTCATCCAGGTAACCTATTGGAGCGCTGTGGAGTCCTGCTCGGGCCACACTGGGGTTACATAACTTGGTATCAGGAGTGGGATATTGCACCTCCTGCAGGAAATTTTGAGGAACTGCAAGTTGGAAAAAAAAAAAAAAGTTTTGTTCTGGACTTTGTTGTTTTGTTTTGGCTGTGTTTGGAGATACATGGCCGAACTGTTTTTGGATTGAGATTAATTGTTTATTGGATCCTGAGAACCTGTGCAACTGATCCTGTGACCTATCCGGAGGGAGGAGTCTGTGTGACCAGAACTGGAAGGAAGACAGATCAACAGGGAGCGGCATTCCAGTGGTGGTTCGAGTAGGAGCTGTGTTCCAGTCTCGAGGGAGGATCGAGCTGCAACCAGTTCCAGTTCGGGAGCCGAGTTCCGGGAGGACCCAAGACCCAGAGGGACCAGTGGATCCAGGCTGAACCCAGTTCCGGACTGGAGACAGCACGGGCAGTGCACCCAATCAGCACAGACGCGCAGACTCATCAGTGCCTCCGGTAAGGGTACCCGGGGTAGCTGGTGAGGATTAGGTAGTGCTGGTTGGGGAGGACTGGAGACTGGGGGAGGTTATTAAGAGGGGAACTCTCTCGATACAGCCACACTTGGGTTCCTTTTTTTCTTTTTGTTTGCCTTTCAGGACTTCGCTATGGAGCAAGCCCAGTTATTGGCAGCGCTGGCTGGGGAGGACCGGAGACAGACCGAGGAACTGGAAGGCATTTTGAGGACCAACGAGGCGCATTGGCAAGCTCGCCAGGACGCTATGATACTACAGTATGGGGAACTAATGGTGACCATGCAGGAGCAAGCAAAAGACTTTGCGCAGATACTACAGCAGACTACAGCACCACCTGCAAGTCAAGCCCTACCCAGTGTTTCAGCTCCAGCTCCGGTTGGACTTAACACGCTGGCATATTTAAACTGGTGGGAGACTGCGCCCAGAGATGCTCCTGATGATTCCCTTAGTTCCAAGACGCTAGGGCCGGTCCTGGAAGTTGATGAAGCCTATCTAGATGCTCGAGAATTCTTAGGAGGAGGCCCAGGCACAGTGCAGGGACACACACCTAGGCAGAGCCCCGGGGATTTAAGTAAGAATTGGAATAGGAAACCCCCTTTCAAAGATTCATCTGCTCCTGCACCCAGGCCTAACATTCTGGGAGGTAATAGGAAATGTTATAGGTGTGGGAGGACAGGGCATACACAAAGTTTTTGTAGGGCAATAAACTTATCCAGCCAGAGTACCAGGTGTGATGCTAGGGGAGCCAAAATAAGTATTCCAGGGCAAGGTCTGAAGACTGCATGCACTATGCCAGTCTCCGTAGGCGGACATGAAACTGTAGCACTGATCGACACGGGGGCCGATCAGTCTATGATGTCTGTACGGTTCTGGGAAAAGGTGTTCCCTGGGGGAAAAAAATCCTTCAACGCTGGGAGGGTTGTAATCAAATGTATACATGGGGATAGCGTGCATTATTCACTTAGGCCAACCACAATTTTACATCAAGATAGGGTGTACCAAGTATCAGTAGCTTTGGTCCCAGGGGCCCCGTATGACCTGATTCTGGGACAAGACTGGCCTGGGTTGGGTGAGTATCTGGGTACCAAACATGGGCTTGTGAATACTCGGTCTCAGGGTTTACCTACGGCAGGTCCTGGGGCAGAGCTGGGAAAAGTGTTCCCCTTTCAGGAGGGAGTGGTGGAAAGGCCTACTCAGAAGCAGGCAAGAGCCTCAAGGGCACAGAAAAGGAGGCAACAGCAGCAGAGAGCGCAGGGGCTTAGGCAGGCTGAACAGAGGAAAGAGTTTCCCAGTCTCCCTCAAGAAATTGTTAATACCTTTCCCACGTTTGTTAGTGAACAGAGAGCTGACCCTTCCTTGCAAGAGTTATGGCGTCAGGCCACTGGACTCCAGTCAGGTCAGACCGGATTGCGAGTTATAAGGGGCTCCTCTATAAGGAAGGTGAAGGTGCCGAGGACTCGGGGAAAAGGAGGGAACAGTTGGTGGTCCCAAAGGGGTTCAGGAGGGCCATCCTACAGACTGCACATGACTCCTCATTAGCAGGGCATAAAGGGGTTCAGGCTACCCAGATACAGGTGCAACATAGGTTCTTCTGGCCAGGTTGGAGACAGGAGATAGAAGAGTTTTGTAAGTCCTGTCTCACCTGTCAGAGGTTGACCTTAAGTAAACAAGCGCGCGCCCCTCTTATCCCTATCCCGGTAGTGGAGGAACCCCTCATGAGGCTAGCCATGGATATTGTAGGGCCGCTAGAGAGGACTCCTAGGGGATACAATTTTATTTTTGTTGTAATGGACGTTGCCACCAGGTTTCCATGGGCTTTTCCCTTACGGAAAACATAATCTAAAGTACTGATGAAAGAACTGATGGGGTTATTCTGCGCCATAGGTTTCCCTAGGGAGGTATTATCAGACCGGGGAAGTAACTTCCTATCTAAGGAGATGGAGGGGTTCTGGAAAGACCTTGGGGTTAGGCATATTAGGACGTCGGCTTATCACCCTCAGGCCAATGGAATGGTCGAACGGTTTAATCAGTCCCTGAAACACATGCTTAAAAAAGGGTTGGAAAATAACATAAGGGACTGGGACCTCTTTATCCCATTTGTTTTATTCGCTGCCCGTGAGAGGGTACAGGATTCCTTGGGAGTTAGTCCCTTTGAGATGTTATACGGGCGAGCTCCCAGGGGTCTGTTAGATGTGGTAAAGGAGGGTTGGGATCCTCCTGAGGAGAGGGGCATGGATGTGATATCCTATCTGTCCCGCCTGAAGCAAAATCTGGCTCAAGTTGCCAAATTGGGGAAAGAAAATCTTGAGTGGGCTCAAAGAAAACAAAAAGTATACTATGATAGAAAAGCCAAGGAGCGTCAGTTTATGGTGGGAGACAGGGTCTTGATACTTGTGCCCTCAGATCCCCATAAATATTTGGCGCATTGGAAAGGACCCGCCACGATTGTGGAAAGAATAGGCCCTGTAAATTACAAAGTTAAGGACGAGAGAGAACACATGCAAACTTATCATGTGAATTTGTTAAAACCTTGGAAAGGTAGAGAGACCTTAGCTCTAGTGGCACAGAGGTGTCAAGAGGACGAGTTAGGTCCCCAGGTAGCAGACCTGGGACAAGCAGAAAAGATAAACGTGGGGGTGGAACTGTCTACATCACAAGCCCAACAGGTACAGACCCTCATTAACTGATTTTCAGATGTATTCTCATCCATTCCAGGGCGCACTAGGGGGATAACTCACGATATTATAACCAGTCCAGGCAGGATAGTCAGAGTTCGCCCCTATCGCCTGTCAGAGGGGAAAAAGAGGCTGGTTAATGAGTTGGTGCAAGAAATGTTAGCGCTAGGGGTCATCGAGCCCTTGCAGAGCCCCTGGAGTAGCCCAATAGTTATTGTGCCGAAGGCTGACGGGATCCCTCGTTTCTGTATTGATTTTCGTCAAGTGAACGAAGTATCACAGTTTGACGCCTTCCCAATGCCTCGTGTAGACGAGATATTGGATCGCTTAGGCCAGGCTCAATACCTTACCACTACTGATCTGACCAAGGGGTATTGGCAAATCCCTCTGACCGATAGTGCTAAGCCTAAGACGGCCTTTAGCACTCCCTACGGGTTGTATCAGTTTACTCGCATGCCATTTGGACTGCATGGGGCAGCTATTACTTACCACAGGGCAGTGAACGAGGTCCTGAGGGGGCATCATGCCTACGCGGAGGCGTATCTCGATGACAATGTCATATATTCGCCCTCATGGCCAAAGCACCTTTAACATGTTGCCGCTGTATTAGATTCACTAAGGAAGGAAGGGTTTACCGTAAACCCCAAAAAGTGTTTCCTGGGTCAGAGGGAGGTAAAATATTTGGGGTACACAGTGGGTAGAGGCCAGATCAAACTCTTAGTTGATAAGGTGAGATGTATCCGAGAATATCCACAACCTAACACTAAGAAACAGATGCGTGGATTTCTAGACCTAATGGGGTATTATAGAAGGTTTATACCCGATTTTGCCACTAGGGCTACCCCGCTTACGAATATGCTGAAGAAAGATGTCCCTGATACTTTGCAATGGGGGGTCAACAGTGTGGAGGCTTTTCACGATCTGAAGGACAGCCTGTGTAGTCAACCGGTCCTTGCGGCCATAGACTACAACAAACCTCTGATCCTTCAGACGGATGCCTCTGGCTGTGGGTTGGGAGCCATACTCAGTCAGGAAAATCAGGGCGTAGAGCACCCAATTCTGTACCTGAGCAAGAAGTTGCACCCCAATGAAAAGAATTATGCTGTGGTAGAGTTGGAGTGTTGGCAGCAAAATGGGCGATGCAAACATTAGACCACTATCTAGGGGAACGGCAATTCACTTTGGTCACTGACCACGCCGCACTTAAATGGTTAGGTACCATGAGGAATAACAATGCTCGTCTTACAAGGTGGTACCTATCATTACAAACCTTTAGATTTACGGTAGTTCATCGTCCAGGGCACCTAAATACTAACGTGGATATACTGTCCCACATCCCTGAAAATACTACACGGCCCCATGCTTCCCAGAATAAGCAGTTCCTTAGGGTGGGGGTATGTGACCAGTCAGACACGATGCCTGCCAAGGTCCCAGTTAGGTCAGGGGGAAAAGTAAAGGAAAAACCCGGAAGGGAAATTCCAAGGTCTCTCCTGGTCAGGATTCAGATAATATTTCCTTTGACCACCAGAGGGAGCCTGATATAGCTGGGAATGGGATAGGTGAGCTGTACCCAAGCCACCACCGGGGGAGCCCAAGAACCTCCAGGTACACTGCTGACTCAGCCAGAGTAGGGCGGGGCCCTAGGGTATGTAAGCCAGCAGTGGAAATCAGACAGGCAGGCCGGCTAGGGAGGAAGTTCAAGCCTTGCCTCCCTGAGGAGTTCCCTGGGCCAAGCAGGAGCAATGGACCCATTCCCATGGAGTTGACAGAAGCTGGACAAGCTGAGGACTTGCCTTTCTTGGATGTGGAACCCATGGATTGTCAGGAAAGTTGTGCAGAGTTTGATACAGATTTTCCTGAGCCTATGCAGGTGGACTTGACTTCCAGCTACAAAGTGTGAGTTGTTTTTGATTGTTTGCTATTTGGACTATTTTGGATGTTTTTGTAAAGCTAGGAGTGTGAATTGGGGAGAGGTTTTGTTAACACCCTGGGTGGGATTTTGAAGGCCATACCTGTGGCTTTATTTTTACAAAACCTGTGTCACTCTCCTTTCCTGGCAGTCATATAAAGTTGCCAGAGGCTTTACTTATTTTCTTTAATTACTGTGAATTGTGGAAGCCAGTACCCTGAACTATTGTTGTGATAAATTGAACAACCTGATTGGGAGCAGGCTTGTGCTGGCTCTGAGGAGAGCTGAAACCTCAGCTGCCATTTTGACTTTATTTTGTGCTGCTTTATTTTCCTGCCTTTTTTGCATTTTTGGCTTTGCTGTTGTTTTGCCTACTGACATTTACATTTTTATTTATGAACTGCTTATCTTTGTGTTTGGAACAGTAAAGCTGAATTATGTTCCTACTTGTCATTAAGCCCGTTACATTAACGGGTGCTAGAATATGTCTATGTGTCTTTCTTTCTTTCTGTGTCTCTCCCTGCCCCTGTCTCTTTCTTCCTTTCTTTGTCTCTCTCCCTCCCACTGTCTGTCTTTCTTTCTGTCTGTATCTCTTCCTGGCCACCTTTGCCTGTCTGTGTTTCTTTCTTTCTGTTTCTCTCCATGCCTGCTGTCTTTCTGTGTGTCTGTTTTTCATTCTCATGCGCTGCCTGCCTATCTTTCTGTCTCGCTCCATGGCCCCCTTTTGTCTCCCCCCAAAGCAAACCAAGATTGCTCCCTGGCCCCCTTTCCCTTTCCCCCCTCCCCCACTTCCCTGTGCAGCAACAGCAGCATTCCCCTTTCTGTGTAGCAGCAACAGCATTCCCCCTTCCCTGTACAGCAGCATTCACCCACACTTCCCTGTACAGCAGCATTCCCCCTTTCCCTGTGTAGCAGCAGCATTCTCCCTCTTCCCTGTGCACCCACCCATTGCCTGCTCCCCCTGTTCCCTTCCTTTTCCCTCCCCCGTCCAGCAACATTCATTTCCTGCTCCCCCTGTGCATATGCCCCACAGAAATTTACTTGCCTCACAGAAAAGCGCTGCACCGCGCTGTTGCTGGCCTCGGTGTCTTCTCTACAGTGCGGCCAACCCTAGCGGAAACAGGAAGTTGTGAGAGGGCGGCCGCAGTGGAGAGGAGATGGTGAGGCCAGTAGCAGCACAGGAAAAATAGATGCCGGCAGGGGGTTTGGCGGTCAGGGCATGTGCGGCAAGCCGTCGCTCGCGCCTGAAGATTTTAAAAAGGCGCTTGGCGTTAGGAAGTTGGGGCGCGTGTGGCAAGCCGCCGCTCGCGCCTGAAGATTTTAAAAGCGAGTATTTTTTTTTGTAGTTGAAAGACGCGGCGGTGGCTCCTCTCAGGATCCCCACCTGCGTCGGACTTCCGACGCAGGTGGGGATCCTGAGAGGAGCCGCTGCCTCGTCTTTCAACTTAAAAATATAGTAAGGCAAGGAGCAGGGCAGTCCGAAGAACAGCACGGCTGACAGGCGCCGCGTCCGACATCCGCCTCGGAGGAGGAGAGAGGACTTCAGGCAAGGAGCAGAGCAAAGCAAAAAACAGCACGGGTCGACAGCCGCACGGAAAACGGACGCACGCGATGGGACTGCGCATGCGCGGCCTAGCGTTTTATTATATTAGATAAACCTAGTTTGTGTGACTTTGATTTTTGGTTCCTGCCTTGTGTCTAGTCCAGTCCAATCCTGCAGGGTGACTCCATCTCGGGTCACACGCTGGTGTAATTCATCCAGGTAACCTCTTGGAGCGCTGTGGAGTCCCGCTCGGGCCACAGTGGGGTTACAATATACCACAGGACCGTGAAGTTCTATGCAGTTTACAATGATTAAAAAGATGCTACAAATTGAGTGGAACATACATAGTTAGGGATTAGTGGCTAACAGTTTAGGGATCAGATTTAAGGGAGAGATTGTGATGGGAGCAATTCTCCAGATTCGTTACCTAGGTACTTCAAGAACAGGTATGTTTTTAGGTGTTTCCTAAATTCGCCATAGTTATTCGCGTGTATAATTACTTTTTCCAGGTCTTTGCCCCATAAGGCTGCTTGATACGATAGAAGATGTTGATGGTGTTTCTTAAATTTACATCCTCTAGCCCAGGGGTGCCCAACGCGTCGATCGCGATCGACCAGTAGCTCAGGAAGGCAACTCGAGTCGATCGCACTTGTGTTGCCGTCCTGATCTACGGGCCGATCAGCCTTCCTCTCCAGTGTTCTCCCTAGGGCCTTTTAGCTGGGCGGTCCGCCCAGCTGTCATCTGCCGCTGCTGAACAAAAAACCGGCTTGGAGATTTCAGCCCGTAGCGAACTTATGCTCCGGGCTCTAACGTGTGCGTGCAGGCTTCTCTTCCCTCCGAAACCGGAAGTTATGCCCGGGGAGGGGGAGGGGGGGAGAAGGGAAGCCTGCACGCACATGTTGAGAGCCCTGAAGCAAGCGTTCGCTACGGGCTAAGGCGGGAGACAGGTTAGTGAAGCATTTCCTCTTCTTGCTGCCGGGTCCTGCCTACTTTCTGTTTCCGCGAAGGCAGGACCCGGCAGCATTTCCCCCAACAGTTCCTCGCGATGCTGGTCGGCCGAAGCAGGGAGAGGTTGGGGCGGCGTCGGCTTTTGGGCGTGTTATTGGTGGCGGTTTGGGTCCTGGTCCCCGATGGCAGTTTGGGTCCCCGATGGCAGTGGCAGTGTCTTGGGGGAGGGCAGGGAGAAAGAAAGAAAGAAAAAGGACAGGCAGGGAGACAGAAGGAAAGAAGAGAAACAGAAAAAAAGGAAAGGGAGGCAGAGAGAAAAAAAGGGCAGGGAGAGAGGAAGGAAAAGTTGGGGGAGGGAATGAGGTGTGGAGGAGAGGAAGCATACAGGCTGAAAGAAGGGAAGAAAGACTGGATGCACAGTCAGAAGAAGAAAGTGCAACCAGAGACTCATGAAATCACCAGACAAGGTAGGAAAAATGATTTTATTTTAAATTTAGTGATCGAAATGTGTCTCAATTTATATCTGCTGTCTATATTTTACACTAAGGTCCCCTTTTACTAAACCGCAATAGAGTTTTTTTAGCGCAGGGAACCTATGAGCGTCGAGAGCAGCGCTGGGCATTCAGCGCAGCTCCCTGCGCTCTAAAAACTGCTATCGTGGTTTAGTAAAAAGGGAGGGGGGTATATTTGTCTATTTTTGTATGGTTGTTACTGAGGTGATAGTGCATAGAGTCATCTGCTTTGACCTCTTTGAAAAACCCTGGAATAGGAATGATAATTAACATTTTCTATGCGTACAGTGTGCGTTGTGTTTTTTTTAAATTTTATTGTTGGTAGATCATTTTGACTTGGTCATTTTAAAAGTAGCTCGCAAGCCCAAAAAGTGTGGGCACCCCTGCTCTAGCCGATGGGGAGACAAACTGCAGGTGTGTACTCCTCTTATGTCTGTTGGTGGAGAAGGAAAAGAGGTTGGTTATATATTTAGGGGCTAGACCGGATAGTACCTTGAAGCAGAGACATCCCAGCTTGAACTTCACACGTGCCTCCATTGGCAGCCAGTGTAGGAGTTGGTAGGCAAGGGTAATGTGATCGGACTTCTTCAACCCAAAGATCAACCTGACTGCCGCATTTTGTACCAGTTGTAGTCTCTGCATGTTCTTCTGGGAGATTGCCAGATGGGCAATGTTACAATAATCGAGATGGCTTAGTATTAGGGCTTATACCAGAATTCTGAATGATGTAGCGTCGAAGTATGCTTTAATGGACCTAAGTTTCCAGAGAGTAAAAAAAAAATCTTTCTGACTAGGGAGTCCACTTGGTCTTTCATGGTTAGGCCTTGGTCCAGAATTACCCCCAGAACCTTCATAGTAGGTTGAATAGGGTAGCTGAGATTGTTGATGCATTGTGGAGTTGTAGTGACAGGTAGGTGTGGCGAGGCTATGAAGAATTTAGTTTTTTCTGAGTTACCCCCAGAACCTTCATAGTAGGTTGAATAGGGTAGCTGAGATTGTTGATGCATTGTGGAGTTGTAGTGACAGGTAGGTGTGGCGAGGCTATGAAGAATTTAGTTTTTTCTGAGTTAAGCTTCAGTCTGAATTCTGTGGTCCATTGTTCCATCAGGTTTAGTGCTTCTGTTGCCATGGGGGTAGTTTCAGAGGGAGAAATAGTGAATGGGATAATGATTGTGAAGTCATCTGCGTAACTGAATAATTTTATACCCCGCTGGGCCAGCTGCACGCCTAGTGATGACATGTAGATGTTGAAGAGCAGAGGGGATAATGGAGACCTCTGTGGAACGCCAGATAGGTTTCTCCAGGTTTTAGAGAGGTTGTGATTAAAACGTACTTGATAGGTACGGGACATATGGAATCCTCGGAACCAGTCAAATACCTCTCCTCCGATGCCGATTGCGTCTAAGCATTGTAGCAATCGGTGAGTCTAAAATCCTCTGGAAACATTGGTTACAGGCAGGCATACGTACTTTAAATGATGTGATATCTAATGGGAAAATGCTAAATTTATTACAACTGCAACAATCATTTGGCATTATGAAGTCTCAATCTTATAAATGTTTGCAGTTGAAACAGACCATTCAGAAGGGGTTCCCTGACTGGCGCAATTTAAAAAATCAGTATAGCCTGCCGGGCCTATGTTTCCAGACAGATTTGCAAAGGCATCAGGCAGCCAAGTGGTATAAATTAATATTTGAATAAAAAACCAAAAACTAGCTGAAAAGATATTTGGAGCACTGAGACAAAGCAACAGATTTCTGCTACTCAATGGCCATGGATTTAGATTTGGAGGATGAGATGTACAGCGTCAGCATCTATTAGACAAACTTAGTTCTTTTTGTTACATAGAATTTTTTGGTCTCCAGTTCATTTGCAAAAGTTAGATAGTTCAAAGTCTAATAGATATTGGCACTGTCATCTTGAAGTAGGGACACTGAATCACCTGTTGTTCTATTGTCCCTTGATACTCAACTTTTGGAAGTCTATCTGGGGGAAAATCAAAAGGATACTGGAAACTTCTATCCCATTGTCATATGATATTGTTTTATTAGGGACCTTGTTACAAACTAAGAGCCCAATTAGTGCAAGTCAGAACAGATTACTTCTCATTATGACAGGGATTGTGATGCAGTTAATTACAAAAAACTGGTATAGGCTGCATTTTAACTTCTGGTGGGAAACCCTATGCCAAGTTTATAGATATGAGCGAATGAACTCAGAACAGCTGGGACATTACAAAAAATTTAATGAGACTTGGGGGCCATTGGCAACATTTGTAAAAACTGATCACTAGTATAAGTCTTTGTTTTCTAAAAGGAGGTTCACACACATCCAGGGAGGGTGAGAGGGGGAAGGGGTGTGGGGGAAAATTACTTACATAATTATTTATTAGATAAAAGTGCTGTTTTATTGTACCGGTTGTTTGTATATTCTGTTGCACTTTATTTTAAAAATCAATAAAGAATTTTAAAAAACACACAAAAATAACATCTTCTTCAAGACCAAGTCATTCTCATTCGTACAACCAAGTAGTCTTGTACTACGTGAACAAGCAGGGAGGAACAGGATCTCTTCTCCTTTGTCAGGAAGTTCAGAAAAATTGGAATTGGGCAATCCCTCATAACTTTTTCTCAAAGCTGTTTATATTCAAGGAGAGAAAAATTCACTGGCAGACAAATTAAGTCGCATTCTACAACAACACGAATGGACGCTCAATTCACCAACTCTTCATCAAATTTTTTTCTTAATAGGGGACTCCTCAAGTAGACTTTTTTGCATCTCCCCACAACAACAAGCTGCCCCAGTTCTGTTAACATAAGAACATAAGAACATAAGAACTGCCATCTCCGGATCAGACCTTCGGTCCATCAAATCCGGCGATCCGCACACGCGGAGGCCCTGCCAGGTGTACACCTGGCGTAATTTATAGTCCACCATATCTTTATATGCCTCTCTTAAGGAGATATGCATCTAGTTTGCTCTTGAAGCCTAGGACGGTCGATTCCGCAATAATCTCCTCTGGGAGGGCATTCCAGGCGTCAACCACCCTCTGAGTGAAGCAGAACTTCCTGATATTAGTCCTGAACTTGCCCCCCCTTAGCTTCATTACATGTCCTCTAGTCCGTGTCAAATTGGACAGTGTAAATAATCTTCTCTGCTCTATTTTGTCGATTCCTTTCAGTATTTTGAAGGTCTCGATCATATCCCCACGCAGTCTCCTTTTCTCAAGGGAGAACAATCCTAGTGTTATAAGTCTATCCTCATATTCCAGTCTCTCCATACCCTTCACCAGTTTTGTCGCTCGTCTCTGCACCCTCTCCAGCAGTTTTATATCCTTCTTTAGGTAGGGAGACCAATGTTGGACGCAGTATTCCAAGTGTGGTCTGACCATTGCCCTATAAAGCGGCATTATAACTTTCTCCGATCTACTCGAGATTCCTTTCTTTATCATGCCCAACATTCTATTTGCCTTCTTTGCCGCTGCCGCGCATTGTGCCGACGGTTTCAGGGTCCTATTTATCAGTACACCCAGGTCCTTTTCTTGTTCACTCTTCCCCAGAGTTGCACCTGACATTGTATACTCGTATTCCTTATTCTTATTTCCTAAATGCATTACCTTGCATTTCTCCACATTGAACTTCATCTGCCATTTCTCCGCCCATGTTTCTAACCGACACAAGTCGCTCTGGAGTTTCTCTCTATCCTCCTGCGATCTGATCGGCCGGCATAGTTTTGTATCGTCTGCAAACTTGATGATCTCACTGGATGTTCCTTCCTCCAGGTCATTGATATAAATATTAAAAAGGATCGGCCCAAGTACCGAGCCCTGGGGTACTCCACTAGTCACTTTCTCCCAGTCGGAGAACTTCCCATTTATGCCCACTCTCTGCTTTCGGTTTTCCAGCCATTTGCCTATCCATCTTTGTATATCTCCCTCTATGCCATGGCTTTGTAGTTTCCTGAGAAGTCTTTCGTGTGGAACTTTGTCGAACGCTTTGTTTCAGGCTCTACTCTCCTCACCATCTGGAGGCAGATGCTTTTCTCCTAGCCTGGACAGACAAGTTCTTCTATGCATTCCCTCCATTTCCACCTATTCTCAAGACACTTGTCAAACTCAAAAAGGAGCATGCCACCATGATTCTGATAGCTCCTCGGTGGCCCAGACAACCTTTGTTCTCACTTCTTCTTCAACTCAGCAGCAGAGAGCCACTTCTTCTCCCAATATTTCCGTCTCTTCTTACACAGTCACGGTTCTCTTCTTCATCCCAACCTACAGTCTCTACACCTGACAGTCTAGTACCTCTCGGGATAACTTCACACCTTCAGTTTTCTCAGTCTGTCAAAGACATCTTAGATGCTTCCAGAAAACCAGCCACAAGACAATGTGACTCAAGACACAAGACTCAAAATGGACTAGGTTTTTTGCTTCGTGTAGTCTTCATCACCAGGAGCCTCGGTCTACTTCCTTGTCTTCGATTCTGGATTATTTATTCAGTTTATCCCAATCTGGCCTCAAATCCATCTCCATTAGAGTCCATCTCAGTGCAACTGCTGCTTTTCATCAACCATTGGATGGAAAACCTCTCTCTGCTCATCCTGTGGTTTCCAGATTTATGAAAGGACTTTTCATTGTCAAATCACCTCCATTAGGTTGGGATCTCAATGTGGTGCTGGCTCATCTAATGAAGCCATCATTTGAACCAATGTCTGCAGCTCATCCTATATAATAAAACGCTAGCCGCGCATGCGCACTCAGACCTGCGTGATCTGTGATCCCTAATCTGTGATCCGTAGGTCCTTGGTCAGAGTGCGTATGCGGCGGTCAGATCGGGAAAGCAAAGCACAGCACAGCCGGCGACTCCCCCCTCACTCACCGCCAAAGTTTCATGTCTGTCTAGGTAAGGGAACAGAATATTATAAGAAGAGACAGCCTCACAATGCACAGGGGATGAGAGGAGAGATGAAACCAACGGTCCCACACTCGAGCGCTGTGGCCGACTCTTTTACACTGCACAGCCGAACTCTGCAGCTCCTCTCAAGAACCTCACCAGCACTCCAGCGCTGTAGCCGACGAACTCATAGCCACACCTAAGCGCCAGTTCCTCTATGGCTGTTAGCGTACTGAGGGGCCGGGACTTAGGAGAAGGAGAGCAGACCCGGGATTCGGCCGGCCCCGGCCAGGCAAGATCCCCCTTCCCCGCCGCACCCAGGCCCCGGCAGTCCACGCCTGCAGGAGGAGGGCTTCGAGGAAGCCGGCTGTCGGCGGAGGGCAGACGCGGGCCCAGGACGGATTTACTCCAGCTCGCGCCACCTTCAAAATTATGGCCCCACACCGCCTCCCTGCTCGCGCAGACCTCCATCAACGAAAAACGGCACTACCATTTGAAGTTTATTTTTAAAGTTTAAAGTCGCTGTGGCTCCTCTCAAGAACCGCACCTGCGTCGGAGAAGGCTTCCGACGCAGGCAGCGATCGTGAGAGGAGCCGCCGCGGCAACTTTAAAAATAAACTTCAAATGGTAGTGCCATTTTTCCATTTCCGGCTGTGCCCTTGCTTTCTCCCTAGCCCCCAGTGCCCTACCGGTCTGTACCTTTGTATTTATCCTTTCCAGTGCGCTTTTTAATACTTGAGGCAGCAAAACAGCCATGCAGGTGGTGCCTAAGCAACAAGCCTGTCTTGCTGTCTTATCCCACCAGGACGTCTGTTTCTTAAGGATTAAGAATAAATAGGGAGCCGATGCAGAAGCTATGTGGAGGGAGACAGCAGAAATGGGAGAGGTAAGTGGTATATGCTGAGAGGGAGACCAAGGCAGGAACTGAGGAACATCCAAAGGCAATTGTCTGAATGGTATAAGGAAAAGAAAGAAGGGAAGAGATGGAAAAAGACCAAAAAAATTAGCTATAGGGGCCTCTACAGACGGAGAAAAAAAGAGTAGGGATGTGAATTAATTAGATTCAGTTCATTTAGACAACTTAAAATGAAGTGGGGGGAGAGAAATGCTGCTGCATAGGGGGCAGGGAGAGAGACAGATAGAACGAAAGACAGATAGACATAGTCTAGCACCGTTAATGTAACGGGCTTGCTTTGGGGAGGGGGTAGGGAGACAGAAGGGGCCACGGAGAGACAGTCAGGCAGATAAATACAGGTAGGCAGGGGGCCAGGGAGAAAGACAGAGAGACATACAGAAAGAAAGACAGGGGGCCAGGGAGAGAGACAGACATAAAGAAAGACAAACAGACAGGGGGCCAGAGAGATAGATAGAATAAACATAGATAGACAGCATGCAAGGAGAGAGACACAAAGAAAAAAAAGACAGACAGCCAGCGGCCAACCCAGACAAACACTAGCCAAGGAGAGAGAGAGAGAGAGAGAGAGAAAGAATGACAGACAGGGGGCCAGAGAGACAGACAGAAAGAAAGACAGACAGATAGACATCTATTCTAGCACCCATTAATTTAACGGGCTTAAAGACTTGGAAAGTAGTTTTTCTCATGTCTGCTTGCAGAGTTAGTGAACTACAAGCTTTAGCAGCAGACCCACCATTTACAGTATTCCATCATGACAAGCTGGTACTCCGCACCAATCCAAAATTCTTATCCAAAGTTGTTACAAAATTTCATCTCAATCAATCAGTTCTCCCAGTGTTCTTTCCCAAGCTTCATTCTCATCCTGGAGAAATAGCCCTTCATACTCTGGACTGCAAGCGTGCATTGGGCTACTATTTGCAAAGGACTAAATCACATAGATCTTCTCCACAACTTTTTGTCTCTTTTGATCCAAACAAGTTGGGGCATCCAGTTTCCAAGAGGACAATTTCCAACTGGTTCAATGCTTGCATCTCATTTTGTTATGCTCAGGCAGAGCTGCAACTGGAAGGTCAAGTCACAGCCCATAACGTTCGAGCTATGGCAGCTTCAGTAGCTTTCCTTAGATCTACTCCTATTAATGAAATATGCAATACTGCTACTTGGTCCTCGGTTCATACCTTCATTTCACATTGCTGTCTGGAATCTTATTCCAGACGGAATGGCCACTTTGGCCAAGTAGTTCTACAAAATTTTTTCTCCTAAATGCCAACACTCCCACCATTCCATTCTGGTTAGCTTGTAGGTCACCCACATGTGAGAATATGCTGCCTGCTTGTCCTGGGATAAAGCACAGTTACTTACTGTAACAGGTGTTATCCAGGGACAGCATACAGATATTCTCACAACCCACCCACCTCCCCTGGTTGGCTTCTATGCTGGCTATCTGAACTGAGGAGACATGCACCTACGTCGGGTGGGATGGCACTCATGCATGCATGGTGCAGTCAGTCATGAACTTTCTAAAGTTCCTAAAGTGCAACAGCACTTTTACAGCTGTCCGCATCGGGGCTCCGTGGATGACATCACCCACATGTGAGAATATCTGCCTGCGGTTCATGGATAACACCTGTTATGGTAAGTATCTGTGCTTTTCTGAGTAAGCCCATGGTGGTTCCAGACTGGCCATCACACACTCAGTTCATAGAAAGGTGTGTAAAAATAACAACTGAGGCTGCTGGTCATGTGTACAATCAGAAGAGGAAGAAACATTATTTTACGGGTCAAATGGTCAGCAGGGAGCTCATAAGCTGAAACGGAAGCTCATAGATTAAATTAACTGCATACATGATATTTTAAAGACAATTACTAAAGATGTAGCTCAGACTATTTGTATGCTCAAATAACCATTACTTAATTTCTACATATTTCAACTGTGATTTTATATAGGTACTTTAAGCGGTTTCTGAAGACAGCTTTAGATTCAGCACTAATAATTTGTAAAGTTTTAGATTCAGCTTTAGATTCAGCACTAATAATTTGTAAAGTTAAAAAAATAAAAATCTACCCCTAAAATTGACACACCCTAATGAGCTATGATTCTCAGGTGTCTTCCTATTGCCATTTATAAAAACAGGCATTATGTTTGCCAGTTTCCAGTCCCTTGGGATCTCATGAGTTATCACAAGAAATTGCTAATAGCTCTGGAATAACTTGTCTAATTCATATATCATATGGAGATTTTCGGTTGGGTTTGCAAATCTGATAACACCTGAAAACAATTCTGAAGGACCTCCAGACTCTCAGCTCCCCTTGCCCAACCCGGACTCTGCTCGTTGCCAAAGTTTACCATTGTTCATATTCCTGTCTCTGTACCATATTTTATTATTGTCTATGCTTTTCATTTACCGTATTTTCACGCAAATAACACGCACCCGTATAAAACGCGCACACGTGTATAGCGCGCAGAAATCACGATGATAAGCACAAAAACTTTGGTATAACGCGCTCACGATTATACCGCGCATGCTGCCCGACTCTCCGTTCACCCCCCTGACTTCCGTGCACTGCCCCGCCTCTCCGTGCGCTGTCCCGACTCTCCGTTCACCCCCCCCTGACTTCCGTGCACTGCCCCGACTTTCCGTGCGCTGTCCCGACTCTCCGTTCACCCCCCCTGACTTCCGTGCACTGCCCCGCCTCTCCGTGCGCTGTCCCGACTCTCCGTTCACCCCCCCCTGACTTCCGTGCACTGCCCCGACTTTCCGTGCGCTGTCCCGACTCTCCGTTCACCCCCCCTGACTTCCGTGCACTGCCCCGCCTCTCCGTGCGCTGTCCCGACTCTCCGTTCACCCCCCCTGACTTCCGTGCACTGCCCCGACTTTCCGTGCGCTGTCCCGACTCTCCGTTCACCCCCCCTGACTTCCGTGCACTGCCCCGCCTCTCCGTGCGCTGTCCCGACTCTCCGTTCACCCCCCCTGACTTCCGTGCACTGCCCCGCCTCTCACTGCGCTGTCCCGACTCTCCGTTCACCCCCCCCCGACGTCCGATTCATCCCCCCCCCCCCGGCAGGACCATTCGCACCCCCACCCCGAAGGACCGCCGACTCCCCGACAATATCGGGCCAGGAGGGAGCCCAAACCCTCCTGGCCACGGCGACCCCCTAACCCCACCCCGCACTACATTACGGGCAGGAGGGATCCCAGGCCCTCCTGCCCTCGACGCAAACCCCCCTCCCCCCCAACGACCGCCCCCCCCAAGAACCTCCGACCGCCCCCCCAGCCGACCCGCGACCCCCCTGGCGACCCCCACGACCCCCCCACCCCCCTTCCCCGTACCTTTGGTAGTTGGGCCAGAAGGGAGCCCAAACCCTCCTGGCCACGGCGACCCCCTAACCCCACCCCGCACTACATTACGGGCAGGAGGGATCCCAGGCCCTCCTGCCCTCGACGCAAACCCCCCTCCCCCCCAACGACCGTCCCCCCCCCCAAGAACCTCCGACCGCCCCCCCAGCCGACCCGCGACCCCCCTGGCGACCCCCACGACCCCCCCACCCCCCTTCCCCGTACCTTTGGAAGTTGGCCGGACAGACGGGAGCCAAACCCGCCTGTCCGGCAGGCAGCCAACGAAGGAATGAGGCCGGATTGGCCCATCCGTCCTAAAGCTCCGCCTACTGGTGGGGCCTAAGGCGCGTGGGCCAATCAGAATAGGCCCTGGAGCCTTAGGTCCCACCTGGGGGCGCGGCCTGAGGCACATGGTCGGGTTGGGCCCATGTGCCTCAGGCCGCGCCCCCAGGTGGGACCTAAGGCTCCAGGGCCTATTCTGATTGGCCCACGCGCCTTAGGCCCCACCAGTAGGCGGAGCTTTAGGACGGATGGGCCAATCCGGCCTCATTCCTTCGTTGGCTGCCTGCCGGACAGGCGGGTTTGGCTCCCGTCTGTCCGGCCAACTTCCAAAGGTACGGGGAAGGGAGGTGGGGGGGTCGTGGGGGTCGGCCAGGGGGGTCGCGGGTCGGCTGGGGGGGCGGTCGGAGGTTCTTGGGGGGGGGACGGTCGTTGGGGGGGAGGGGGGTTTGCGTCGAGGGCAGGAGGGCCTGGGATCCCTCCTGCCCGTAATGTAGTGCGGGGTGGGGTTAGGGGGTCGCCGTGGCCAGGAGGGTTTGGGCTCCCTTCTGGCCCGATATTGTCGGGAAGTCGGCGGTCCTTCGGGGTGGGGGTGCGAGTGGTCCTGCCGGGGGGGGGGGATGTATTGGACGTCGGGGAGTCGGCCGGGCAAGAGGGCTTGGGCTCCCTCTTGCTCCGATCGTGGATGCGGGTGCGGGTGGGAGCGCGTGCGAGTGGTCGTTCGGGGTGGGGGTGCGAGTGGTCCTGCTGGGGGGGTGAATCGGGCGTCGGGCGGGGTGGGAACTATGTTTGAAAACTTTCGTATACCGCGCTCACGCATATAACGCACGAGGGGTATGCGCGGTAGGTAAAAACGCGTATAACGCGCGCGTTATATGCGTGAAAATACGGTAGATGCCAAATTCCACCTTGTCTTTGCCTAGCTCAGCACCAAACTGTATCTCTGCCATACGGAAAGCGCTTAGCCGCTAACCGCTTCTCACCGATATAGCTCCCCCTTTGATCCACCCCTAAAAAAAAAAATAAAAATAAAAATAAAAATTAAAAACTCTCATCCCTTCTCTTGGCCCTGCACTCAGCCAGTTTAATCCAAGTTCTCCTGCTACTCCCTCCTCTACCTCTCTCCCCCCCCCTGCTGCAGACTCTCACACATCAACCTCCCAGTCCTAATTCCCCGCCATGAACCCTTCCTTCTGGATCCTTCTCCTCCTACTCTGCTCACCTCTCTATACCTCCCTCTGTCTGAAACCTCCCTCTCCCAACCTACTCGACCCCGCTCACTCCAATAACATCTGCCCTGGACTCAAAATCCCCACACTGATTCGCACCAGAATTCCCCCTCTCAAGAAAAACCCTCGAAAAGTCAACCAAGATTCTCTAAAACCCCTGCCCACTGCCAATTTTCCCAACACTGCCTCAGACTCTCTCACCCCAGTCCCGACACTTTATTGCAATGCTAGATCCGTGTGCAATAAGACCCAAATCTTGAAAGACCTTCTAGACGAGCTCGACCCTGGATTCCTATGCATCACTGAATCATGGATCGCCAAAGACGATCTATTCACACAAAACGAACTCCTCCCCCACGGTTACCAAGGCCTCTTCTCCCCCCAGACCCAATCGAAAAGGAGGTGGTCTAGCACTCCTCTACAAATCTTTCTTTGACGTCCAGCTCCTTGAGACGGGCACTCACGCTTCCCTAGAATATTTGCTTGCCTCAGTCAATGACGAACTCCGCACCCACCCATTGGGCATCCTGTTACTATACCGCCCACCCACCCCTTGGACCAAATCCTCCAATCTCGTCTTTGAGACCATAACAAATGCCTTCCTTAAATTTCAAAGACTTCTGATCGTTGGTGATATTAACCTCCACCTTGACGACACCAACAGCAAGGACACGACTGAATTCAACAACTTCCTTACCTCTCTAGGCTTCCCCTCACCCACCCCTTCTCCAACCCACGAAAAAGGGCACACTCTAGACCTCACCACTTTCCTTGATCTCACCGACTACAAAACTTCAACCGACGACACTCGCTGGGAACAAGTCCATTGGTCCGATCACTTCTTAGGGACTACCTGCCTCCCCATCTTCATGTCCCATCTTGACTCCCCACCCCACCCCTCTCATTCCATAACCTTTCGCAAAAAAACCTCGAGCAATCTATTCTGGTCCAAATTCCTCAACCAACTCTCCTCCAACCCTAGACCTACAGACCCCGAATCCCATTGGCGCAACTGGACTGCCCTCTCCGAGTCCACCTACCACTCCCTTGCTCCAATATCCACTAAAACCATCTCCTACCCCCGAAAGGCCCCCTGGTACTTACCTCTTCACAGAGAACTGAAACAGAAATGTCGCGCTCTAGAGCGCAAATGGAAAAAATCCAAATCCCCCTCTGATAGACACACCTGGAGGATCAATATTAAACTTTACAATTCTACACTAAAAAAAGCCAGGAAAAACTTCTTCGGAGACAAGATCTCTAGATCCAACAACCAGATCAGTGCGCTGTTCAACATCTGGCGCTCCCTAACTACAAAAAAGGACCCATCTGTGCTCCCACCGTCTCTATCAGCCGATGCCCTCGCAAATTTCTTTAATGAAAAGGTTACCACCCTAAGATCCTCCTTCCCACCCACAGTCTCCTACAATTCCCTGACCTCTACTGACCTCAACCCTACCTTACCTATATCCACCCCCATTCCCGCCGACAGATCTTGGACCGCCTTCGAGCCTGTTTCCGAATCGCAAGTCTCCAAACTCTGCCTCAAACTAAAAACCTGCAAGTGCACTCTGGATCCTTTCCCCTCCTATCTATTCGAGAATATCCCTACACAGGCCATCGCTTCCCTCACCGAACTCATAAACTCTGCCCTAACATCGGGCCTTTTCTCCCCCAACATGGGACACATTTTATTGACTCCTCTACTGAAAAAGGCCGAACTTGACCCCTCCATGCCATCAAACTACCGCCCTATAGCAAATATCCCTCTCCTAACCAAGTTATTAGAATCCATCATATCCACCCAACTCTCATTCTACCTAGAAAGATTCTCTATTCTCCTACCCCACCAATTCGGCTTCAGACCCAACTTTAGCACCGAATCCCTCTTGGCCTCACTAATCTCTAAGGTGCAACATCTCCATTCTCGCAACAAATTTGCTGTTCTCCTACAATTTGACCTCTCCGCAGCCTTTGATGTCGTCCACCACGACATCCTAATCTTCCAACTCTCCGAAATAGGCATAAGCTCCACAGTCCTAGATTGGTTCTCGAAATTCTTACGCTCCTACACCGTTAACACAAACGGTACCTCTTCCCCCCCCTGGAAGCCAAAATGTGGAGTCCCGCAAGGCTCACCCCTCTCCCCTATCCTTTTCAACATCTACATGTCCTCTTTGAAACTCCTCCATCTATCCCCCCTAGAAACTCTCTACTCCTACGCTGATGACATCCTCATCCTCCTCGAGACCGACTCAAACCTCTCAAACCTTGCTGATAACATATCCACATGTATAACGAATCTCCAATCCTGGGCCCAATCTGTACAAATGAAACTGAATGAGTCCAAAACAAAATTACTTTGGCTCGGCCCAATTTTAGATCATTTACCCACCTCCATCCCACTACCATCCGGCCCCACTCTTCAGCTTGAATTTTCAAGCAAAGTCCTAGGCATCGTCATAGACTCCTCTCTCTCCTTCAATGATCACCTCAACTCCTTGGTAAAAAAATGCTTCTTTAGCCTTCATATGCTGAGGAGAGTGAGATCCTGTTTTCATCATTCTCACTTCGCCGTTCTCGTTCAATCTACCATCCTCTCTAGACTGGATTACTGTAATTCCATCTACATAAGCCTAACTAAGAAAAACCTCCATAGACTTCAGCTAATTCAGAACGCCGCGGCCAAGCTTATTTTCGCAAAAGGCAAGTCCGATCACGTCTCCCCACTCCTCTCCAAGCTTCACTGGCTCCCAGTATACTCCAGAGTCCTCTATAAATGTGCCTGCTTAGTCTTCAAGATCCTACATGGCGTCCTCCCTCCCGTTATCCCACTCCTTTGGAACTCCTCAAACCCACACCCCACTAGACCCTCACAAAAACTGAAACTGTCTTTCCCCTCTATAAAAGGTATATCCCGCGCAGGAAAACTTGGAACATCCCTCCTCTTTAGAACCACAGAACTCTGGAACAACCTCACACCCCCGCTCAGAAATTCAAGCTCCTTCCAATCCTTCCGCAAACACTTGAAAACTTGGCTCTTCTCAAAAATCTAATTACCTCCCGTTCTCTAGCAACCGGTCCCTCTCTATCTTCTTAGTCCCTCTCCTTTATCCCTTCATTGTAGTTCCTTTCCTCTTAACTTCTGTAAACCGTGCCGAGCTCTGCGCTTGCGGAGATGGCGCGGTATACAAACCTAAGATTTAGTTTAGTTTAGTTTGAAGCAGGATTTTCAATAAAAATACATTTCAAATTTCTCAGAGACCTTCTGTATTTAAAATGGCAAATATTTTATTACCTTTAATGACAATTCTTCCCTTTCTTTTTTCATTTCTTCTCGGATTGCTTCTTTTTCACCAGCCCTCTTATCTTGTTGAGCAAACAGTTCTCTTTCAAGACGTTCCGTCTGTCTTATTATCTCATTTCTTAGTTGTTCACATTGGATTAAAGCCTAATGAAAGAATTTAATTACATTTTTCTAAATAAATAACCAATATAGAAGACTAGTATTTTAGCCCGTTACATTAACAGGTGCTAGAATATATGTCTGTCTGTCTTTATTTCTGTCTCTCTCTCCCTCCCGCTGTCTTTCTTTCTGTCTGTCTTTCTCCCTGGCCCCCTTTGTCTATCTGTCTTTTTGTGTTTCTCCCTGCCCCTGTGTCTTTCTTCTTTTCTTTCTGTCTCCCTTCCTCCCGCTGTCTGTCTTTCTTTGCATTCCCTCCCCCTCCATTTCCCTGTGCAGCAGCATTTCCCCCACCCTAATTCCCTGTACAGCAGCAGCATTTCGGCCCCCCTCCCCACTTCCCTGTGCAGCAGCCACAGCAGCAGCATTCCCTCCCCCCACACCACTTCCCTGTGCAGCAGCAGTGTTTCCCCTACCACCCCTTTCCCTTCCCGTGGTCTGGTTGGCTCCCTTAGTCCCTAACAGCCCCCCTCCTCCTCCCCCTTCCAAAGTGCTCACCAGCATTTTGTAGATAAGCTAATCTTAAGCACTTACTTTTATTAACTCAATTAGTGATTTGGTGCCTTGATAAAACTGCAAAGAAAACTCCCTAATGTATCAGTCAAATCATATATAGAAAGCTGATCATAAATACTTTAAAACCTAAATGAACTAATAAGACCAAGACCCATTAAGGATAAAGATCTTTTCCAATAAATTAAAAAAAAAAAAGTTATTGAACTGGACCTAGAGATAAACAAGATTTACTGATTGACTCTTAATTCATTTAAAGAACAAAATAAGCTCTAATTGCATTAGAATGGAAATCAGTAAATTTTCTTAGCTCTTCTAATTTGGCAACAGTACAGATATTTCTGCAATTGTTCCAAAGTAAAGCAGAAGCGCTTTGATAACAATCAAGCTGCTTTCCACATCTTTTCTGGAGAGTCAAGGCCATACGCTATTTGATGTGGGACAAAATATGGTGCCCTGTCAATTTAACTACTGGTCAAGTGAAATGATCACAACACTTATAAATAGATGTGTTGCAAGACCACCACTAAATGTGTCAACAATGTCACAGAGTAGAGAATGAGTATCCAATTGGCTATAAACTTAAATAACCACACTTATATGCATACACATCTATCCTCATTAATAATGTGCGATCCTAATCAATTTTTGAACTGTCTTCAACACTTATTTATGAATCGTCGGATACTGATGCAGCAATACTTTATCTCATTTTGAGGAATAATTGCAGGAATAGACACCCCTGAGGGTGTGAATGAGGAAGGACCTAGCCACATTTGAAAAATGGTCTGAAATTGTTAAATTTTAGCTATGACTGGATGATGGCGTATGATAGCAAAATGTGGACGGGTGGTCCTGACAAACCTGCCGATTCCAGCAGCGTCTGCAGCTCTCTACACACGCAGCTTCGGGGCCTTCTACTGCCCTGATTTACTCTGGCACGTCCCTGATGACATCATCAGAGATGCAGCAGAGCAAATCAGGGCAGTAGAAGGCCCCGAAGCAGCGTGTGTAGAGTGCTGCAAACGCTGCTGGAGTCGGCAGGTTTGTAGTCAGGACCATGGGAAGGGGGGGGGGGGGCGGCAAAGGACTAATTGAGCTGGTCAGACGTCGGGAAGGTATGGGAGGTTCAACCCGTGAAAAAAAACTTACAGAGTGAGTGGGGAGCTGGCAAAGGAGTCATTTTGGTCAGCGCTTCTCTTCCCGAGCCGCAATTTGGGTTCTGCTGCCGCGAGCATGGGGTCGTTTTAAGCACGCATACGCACTCTTGCCAGCCACGGACATACGGATCAGGGAACACACAGTAAGAGTGCACATGTGCGCTTAGCGTTTTATTATATTAGATTCAAACGAAAATGAACTGCTCATGATTAAAGATAAAGGTTTTTGCTTATGATGAACTATGAAGGAAAATCCTGAATGATGCATATGAAGCTTTTCTTCTGAACTATAATTTCACATGATGCCCTTTGCACATTCTGACAAATAAAACCGTGTTGGGAGTTTTGCAACAAGGTTTTTGTATTCTTTGAAAATGTTTTATTGTAGGGCTGTCTCCATACTGAGCAGCGCGTCTAGTCCGATGTTGTCTGTGGCCACTAGGGGTGCTGTTACTTGTGCCTTGTGACCCAAGTGGCTACAACCTCACTTCAGTTATTGGAAAAATAATGGAAACATTGCTGAAGGAAAGGATAGTAAAATTCTTGGAATCTAATGGATTACAAGATCTGAGGCAACATGGGTTTACTAAAAGTAAATCATATCAACAGAAAAGACTTGTGGAATAGCAAAGTATATAGTAATTAGCAGTATCCTAGGATACCTAAGCTGTTAAACCATCAAAGATTCTTATAACAGCCTGTACAGGTAGAAAGTATCATTCATCAGGTTCTGGTATTTTTAAAGTGCCAATGCTTAACGCACATCAATTAAATAATGTAAAGTGCTCTTAGTGCATAAATAAATATATAACAAACAGCACTTATCTCAAAGCGCTGTCTGAGCCCAACGGGACCCGTTTCGCCGAACTTTCGGCTTCTTCAGGGGTCGTGACAGTTAATGGGCAGCTCTGCTCTCTGGATCTAAGGCAGAAAATGGCACTAGAGAGCAGAGCTACCCATTAACTGTCACGACCCCTGAAGAAGCCGAAAGTTCGGCAAAACGGGTCCCGTTGGGCTCAGACAGCGCTTTGAGATAAGTGCTGTTTGTTATATATTTATTTATGCACTAAGAGCACTTTACATTATTTAATTGATGTGCGTTAAGCATTGGCACTTTAAAAATACCAGAACCCGATGAATGATACTTTCTACCTGTACAGGCTGTTTTAAGAATCTTTGATGGTTTAACAACTCAGGTATCTGAGGGTACTGCTAATTACTATATACTTTGCTATTCCACAAGTCTTTTCTGTTGATATTGTTGACCAACAGACTTGTTTACATTGCTAACATTTTGAGTGTTAAAAGTAAATCATGCCAAACTAATCTGATTGAATTATTTGACTGGTTGACCAGAGAATTGGATCAAGGATGTGTACTAGATGTAATTTACTGTATCTATTTCTATATACTGTATCTATTTAAGTATCTATTTTTTTATTGAAACCTAAAATAACACAACAGATGTCAGCATTTCAACAAAAGCTACAACTTCTGATACATAGCAATCACTGGGCTTAACATAGAACACTAATGTGCCACTACCAAGAATATGTTGAAACTTTTAACCCAACCCCACAAAGAAATATCGTATATACTCGAATATAAACTGAGGTAACCTTTTTCCCAAAAAAAAAGGAAGAAAAAAAGGTTGACTTGAATATAAACTGAGGTTAGAAATTTGGGTTTATGTGAGTATTATTTGTGAGGGATCATACCATAAATAATCACTAATTTTTCAATTGGGGCTGTTTGAGTCCAAAAAAGCTGAAGGAGAGCTGACAAATATTTTCCTATTTGGGACCACGACACCAACCAAAATTTCTGGACTTCTATCCCCACCAGAACACCTGATTTCAGTAATACATGCAGAAAACAGAAAAAAAAAACCCCCATTTCAAATACAAACCCACAAACTAAAAGTACTATTGTACACAAATGAAACCCTAATATGCCAGACTCTGCACACGATACACCACAAGAGAAATAGAAAGAAATGCATTTCTTCCTGAACAGTCCAAAATATAAAAACAACAGATGTAAATTTTCAAAATTGACATATTTCAATCATTAAATTGAAAATAAAAACATTTTTTTCTACCTTTATTATTTAGTTATTTTATTTTTTTGATCATCTTGTTCCATCTGTGCTCTTAACTCTGTTTCCAAGGCCCCCTTAAGCATTTGCTATTTCTTTCCTCTCCTTCATTTTGCACTACATCCTTCTTTGGCACTGATTTTCATATTCAGTTTTCTTCCATTTTCTGACTCCATCTCACTCAAATCTCTTTCCAAATCTTCCCCTTCCTTCCATCCATGTGCACTATCTCTTCCTTCCTCTTCCACTTCCTTTCATGTGCCCCATCTCTTCCCCATCCCTCCATCTCCTTCCTCTCCCCTCCATCCATGTGTCCCCGTTCCTCTTCTCTCTGCCCCTCCCATTCAGCATCTCTCCTTTCACCCTCCCTCCCTCCCCCCCCCGGTTCCACCAAATGTTCTCCCCATCTTGTTCCGAAGCCCCCTCACCACAAAAATTACAAAGAAGTTGCCGGCCCAGGAGCGATTCTCTTGTACTGCCCGCAGCCTTCTCTGCACTGTTCCTTTACTGTGGTCCACCCAAGTAGAAACAGGAAGTTGCTTCAGAGGGTAGTGGACCACGGCAAAAGAAAATTACAGAGGAGGTCACCGGCAGCACTGGAGAATCAAAAAACAGTGGCTTAGGCACTCCTATCCTCCACTACCCACTTCCCCCAGCCTCAAACTGTCTTCACACTTACAGTCCCGATGCTCTGGAAGCAGATGCTGATGATCTGTGCTGGGCTGGTGAAGGGCCTTGAGCATCTGCGCAAGCTTAAGGCTTGCTGGACTCCCTTTGAGAATCCCAGAGAGGGTGGAAGCCAGCAGACCTTGAGTATGCAGATGCTCTAGGCCCTTCAGCCCAGCTCAGAGCGCTGGCTTCCAGAGCACTGGGACTATAAGTGCAATGTTGGTCTGGGGCAGTAGGGAGTCTGTAGTGGAGGACTGGAGTGCTGGTTATCGTGGAGGGGGAGAGATAGCAATGTCAGTCATTGGGGGGATAGCAGTGCTGGTCATTGGGGGGAGGGGAAAGATAGCAGTGCAAGTCTTAACTCCCACTCACTGCTGTCAGATACCTATACCCATCATTTCCTCTACCATAATCTCCCTAACCCTGAAATATCCTGTCTAAATTAGATTGTAAGCTCTTCTGAGAAGGGACTGTCTATTGTATGCTAAAATATACAGCACTATGTATGCCTTTCAGCGTTATAGAAATAATAAATAGTAGTAGTAGGGAATGAAGGATAGAAGTGCCGGACATCTGGAGGAGTGGAAAATAGCAGTGTTGGTCATCGGGTGGGGAAGGGAGGAAAAAAGCACCCTCATCGAAAGGAGGCTCGAATATAAACCCAAGACCCCCATTTTGGGTGATTTTTGGACCCAAAAATCTTGCTTTATATTTGAGTATATACGGTACATCTTTAGGGTGGCTTTGAATCTTGGCAGCATGTGTTCAATCCAAATATATTTTAACAAAGAGTTCCCAGTGAAGGAACATAACATAACATTGTGCTTACTGACCACGTAACCAGAAGTTCAATGCGGTTTACAAAAAGTTATAAAAGTATAAAGGAAGAGCCTCTAATAATAGCTCATTATGCTTTTGAATTCCCATAGTCAGTTTTGTATCCAATATAACAACTACAGTATAAGGTCGACTTTCATCACTAATGGAATGGTTTCATTTCCTTTTCTCATCCAATTAGCAGTCCAATTGATTAATTATAAAGACCATGGTTTTAGTTAGATGAATGGGAAGACTTATCTAAATTGCAAACTAGGGGGAACTATGAAGCTATCAGGTAACAAATATAAAATGAACTGAGGAAATGAAAAATTGGGTTCTTATCTTTGCTAATCTTCTTTCTTGTAAATCCACACTTTATTCCGGGACCAGTGGGTTATTTCTGTCTACCCGCCAGGACTTTGTAGAAAGCCTCAGAGCTCAGACTTCTGAGACTTAAACCCATCCCCCTCTTACCTCATTACTGTCCCTGTAAGTATCAGTTAGTCTTAAAGCAGCCAGGAACATCTGTAGAGGATAAGAACAAGAAAGAGAGAGGGGAACGGGGACACTCCCCAACAAATAAGTCTATTCTGCTCATATCAAATGCAACAATGAAAAATGAGAGAGCAGGTCATTCAACATTAGAAACCTGAATAGCAAAACAGTACTATAAGGGGGCGCCTGAACTAGAGACCCCCCAAAATTAAATGCTAAATCCATTCTAAGGGCACTCTTATAAAGGCTGGTCAGAAAACAGAAATCCAGTTTACTAGAACTTGGAAAGGCAGACAATCGCTGAATCTGCAAGGTATAGGGCAGGTTCCTGGAATAAAGTGTGAATTTACAAGAAAGAAGATTAACAAAGGTAAGAACTTAATCTTTCATTCTTGGAAAATAAGGATAAGAACGATGAGCTGCTGCCAAAACAGAAGTACCAAAAGCAGCATCCTGTTTGGCTGCTATCAATCCTGTAAAACTTGGCAAAGTATGCAAGAAGGACCAGGTGGCAGTCCTGCAAATCTCATCCAGCAGCGACTCTGCCCAAGAGGACGATACACTGCGAGAGGTGGTGGGCTTCTTTCCAGTCACCATGTAGGCCACGGAAAAGGCCATACAGATCCATCAGGAACTGGTAGCCTTAGAAGCTGGCCAACCCTTGCGGGCAGGACCCACCAGAATGAACAGATGGTCAGAGGTGAAACTTGTTGATGACCTCCAGGTACTGCAAGAAGAGCTTGTGCACGTCCAAGGACTGCAATACCCGGTCCTGCTCCCTAGATCCGGAGGAAGCAAAAGCAGGAAGCCGGACTTCCTGATTCACATGGAACATGGAAACCACTTTCAGAAGAAAGAACCGTGCATAGCATCACACCAGATCTGTTATACATAGAAAAGGATCCCGGCAGGAGAGAGCCTTAAGCTCGGAAACCCTACGGGCTGAGGTAATAGCCACCAGGAAGACTATCTTGATCTAAGATCTATAAGGGATGCCTGCTCCAGAGGTTCATATGGTGAACGAGTCAGAAAATGGAGAACCAGGTTAAGATTCCAAGTCAGTCATGGCCTAAGTCGTAGAGCACCCCATAGAAAATGGGCCACATCCAGATGAGCTGCCAACGAACCCCTCAGAGAAGGACTCATACAAGAAAGACTGGCAATCTGCACCTGGAGAGAAGCTAGTCTCTTCTTCATGCTATTCTGCAGAAACTCCAGGTGTAACACGAAGAACCGATGGAACAGACAGGTGTAACATGAAGAACCAATGTCTCAAGACGCAACAGGCTTGATAACATCTCCAAGCCTTTGCATAGGCAGCCACTGTGGATTTCCTTTCCTTGGTGCTGAACCAATGTGGCAATCACAACCGAAGAATAGGCCGTGCATTCAATAGCCATGCCATAAGTCCAAAGTGGTCTGGATCCTGCAGTGCAATCGGACCCTGCATGAGGAGGTGAAGAATGACAAGGTAGCCAGAGCTCCCGATCCTGCTGGAGCCACACCAAACCAGCATACCACAGACGCCTCAGCCAATCGGGTGTAACCAAGATTACCGGACCGCCGTGGGCCACTATCCGTCTCAACAAACACCTATTATGGGCCATGAGGGGAAGCCATATAGGAGAGCTTCCCATGGCCAGGGCTGAAACAGAGCATCCAGGCCTGTGCTGCCAGCCTCACGACGCCGACTGAAGAACCGATCTGCTTTCTTGTTGGCCGCAGTTGCCATGAGATCGAATGTGGGATGCCCCCACTGATCTACTATGCAATCAAACACTCTTTGAAACAGAGACCACTCTCCGGGATCCAGAGTCCACTTGAATGCTGTCCACTCCTGCCATTTGCACTGCTGACAGCGCCACAAGGTGTCTCTCCACCCACCAGAATAGAAGCTGAGCCTCCATGCTCAGGGACTTCTCATGCCTCCCTGCCAATTGACATAAGCCACTGCTGCAGCATTGTCAAAGAATACGTGGACTACTCGATGACGGAGACAACCCTCAAAGTGGAGAAGGACCAGCCAAATTGCCCAAAGCTCCAGGCGACTGATTGACTACTTGCGCTCTGAAGGAGTCTACTGGCCCTGAACAGGGACGGACATACACACAGCTCCCCAGCCTTTGAGACTCGCATCTGTAGACAATCCAAGATCTGGAGGGGAAGACCCCTAGATAGCGAGAGGGGTCACAACCACCATGTAAGACTGTTCTGTGCCACAGTCATCCAGTGCAGGGGTGCTTCTTTCTTTGTGAGATAATATCTCCTATATTCCTGTGCATATTGCTTCTCCAATCTCAAGTCTCTAAGCACAAGATCTCTATATGTTGCAAGGAAAGGTTTCATCACTCCTGAGGGGCACCAGCAGGATTTAGATTTCATAATAGATAGATCCATCGTTGGTGGGTTTTCATGAAAGAAGACTCTAAATTGTAATTTACGGAAGAACCGGAAGAAAGCAATCCTCATACGGAAGGGGTCATAAGTAGAAGAGGGGACGAATCCCAGTCCTAATTTCAAAACCTGAGACTAAACATCTGAGAGAGTGGTGGTTGACAGGTTGATTATAGATAGGTGGTCTCAAACTCACGCCACAAGAGACCTGCCAGGTACTATTTTGAGGCACTTGGTATTATAAAGAATGATTCTTTATGGAAAACTTGTGTCTTAAGTGTCTAGCAGTTATCTCCGATGGTCGCGTTCTGGAACGTTGCCTGCCTCACTGCTGTAACCCGCCTGGAACATTGCCTGCCTCACTGCTGTAAGCACTTTCCTGCATCTGTACACGATTGTGAGGTGGAGTGGAGAGGACAATCGCATACAGACACAGGAAAGCACTTGCATGAGGTTACAGCAGTGAAGAGGGCAACGTTCTAGAACGTAAGGTAACCATTGGAGGATGTGAAGCTTGTGTGTGTGTCCAGTGCTGGAGGAGGTGAGAGCTGGAGGAGGTGAGAGCTGAAGTCGGTTGCAGATGCAACCGCAGGACACTTAAGGCACAAGTTTTCCATAAAGAATCATTCTTTATAATACTGAGGGCCTCAAAATCTTGTCTCTTGCAGTTGATGCTTTGATAGTTTTTCACTTTCTGTATGTTGCACTGCTTTCAACTGTGTACTGCTGAAATTATCAGAAGCAATTAAGGAAAGATTGATTGGATATTCAAATGAAGTTTATCCACGTCACTGGGAGGATTTCCCAGCTGATTGGGTACGTAAATTTGACTTCATTACGTCTGTTTGAACGAGGTATAAAAAGAAGAAAGCCATGACCATGTTTCCAGTTTAAATCTGGTAACGTGGAAAACATTGCACCAGCAAGCTAAAAGGTAAATGTTTGAGTTCTACTAACCGAACGTTAAAATTGATTATGTTTAGGGTCGGATCCAAGATGGCGTTTCAGAGGGGAATGTGAAGTGCAGCTCCGCGCCTCACCGTCGGTACTCTCTTACCCAGCTTTCATTTCTGACTTTGAAATTTCCTTGGCGAGTGAGCTCTCGTTATTTGGGAACCTGTTTTGCCTAGCTTGTGTCAATGGGCAAGAGGAAAGGATCCTCTCGGCCGGGACCTCTGGCGACTCGAGACTCGAGACTCATCCAGACGACGCTGGACAGTGGAGTAGCGCATCAGTCTCAGGGGACGCCCCAGACCTCGGGAGGATTGCTGAGTACAACGGCAACCCTCAGTTCGGATCGGGCTTCTCTGAGCCCGATACAGAGGCAGCCTCTACCCCAACCTGAGGGTGGAATAGCGGCAGTGGAAGCAGCAACCCAGCTCTCTCAGGAAGGTAGACAACTGGGTAGCCCCAGAGAAGAAGTGGAAGACAATCTACCATCAATGTTCCCCCACTGCTGGAATTGGTGAGAATGTTCCTTCTTTTGATTTCTAGTCTGGGGATTTAGTTCAACCTTGCAAAGTCAATTTAGATGACCTGTGGATGGCAATAGTCACTATTGACTCTAACCTCAAGAAGGCTATGACTGTGGTTCGTGCAAACTTTGTAACTTGTAGCTCTCAGGTCAAAGTTCATGGCAATAAGTTAGAAGAGCAAAATGAGTCCTTAAAAAACATGAGGAACAGATTAATCAAATAAAAAGTGTTGCGACAGAAATACTTAAGGAAAGATCCATTTTACAGAGAAATATAGAATTCATAGAAAATAAGCAGCGGAGGAATAATTTAAGGCTTCTTAATTTTCCGAAGTCACCCATAATTGCTCCGCTAATGATGGTACGGAAATATTTGAAGGAGATTTTGTTAATCCCAGAAGAAAGCCTTCCTCCAATAACTAGAGAACATAGCTATCTATGAAAGTTGGGAAAAAACAGCTTACCTCCACTCCGGGAGGAAAAAGTCAAGTACGTCAGAGTGAATTAAATATTACAAATTTTCTGGAAGACTCACTTAATGTCATAACTGAAAGAACTATTCTCATTGTGACTTTTGCCCTAGAGTTTGATAGGGATTTAATCCTACGAACATATTTTAGACACATGAATAAGTTTGTCGGCTCAAATATTCATGTTTCCTGATGTGTCTAGAGAAACACAGAAAAGAAGAAAGGATTTTCTCAGCTATAGGCCTAGGGTTTTGGCCCTAGGTGCTTTTTTGTTTTAAAATTTCCTTTAGAAGGTCCAGATGGTCCTTTTTTGAGCCAAGACAACTATCTGAATTAATTAGATCCAGAGAAGGAGGGAAAGTCATTATTGGATCTATTGTATCACCCACAGTGCAACGTACTAAGTCCCCGATCGTATCTAAGAACATAAGAAACACCCTCACCGGATCAGACCGAGGTCCATCTAGTCCGGCGATCCGCACACGCGGCGGCCCATTTAGGTACTCCTTTTTGGAGACCCGGATTTACCGTATCCCTCAGTATGATATGCAAGAAGGTGTGCATCCAATTTGCGCTTGAATCCCAGTACAGTAGTCTCCTCCACAACCTCCTCCGGGAGTGTTTTTCTTAATAGTTATTTTTCCTTTTTCTTGGATTCCAGTGGTGGACTAAATAATAAGTAATTAATCTTCAGTTTTTTTATGTTGTATCTAGTATATTTATATTTGATGGATATTATTTCTAAATCTTTCCTGCAAGTACGTTGACTTATTGTTTATTGTAAAAAGTTATAAATAACATTTTTTAAAAATTTGTTTATGTTTAAATGACTGAAATATTATAGATGTGGTATCGGCATATTTTATTGCTTTTAGGGAGAATTCCTTGAAACAGCCTGTGGTGAAACATAGTCCCATGTCAGAAAATGTACCCTTTAGCTGTGTTTTTGCACATAAATTAAGATAAGTATTTAACTTTGGAAACTTTAAAAAATAAAACTATTTAAAAATTAAACAGCACTATTGAGCACTTTTCTGGTGTGTATAGTCTGCGTGTGTTGAAACCCTTATTACACGCAACACCGCCAAGGTCTTAGAGAAGACACCTTATACCTTGAGGTATTTGTGAATGAAAACGGTGTGCATCTAACAGCCATCCACCGCAAATGAGGTATGAATCAATGACATCCTTGCCCTGGAGAGGTCATCTATGTGGTTTTCTTTCAAAAATGAAGCTGGCAAGTATAGAAAATAACTAAAATCAAATCTGGAAAAATCCAAGATGGCCACTAAAGGTATCAATTTTAACTAAAAATAGCCCGGGGAAACCATAGAGAACCCTCAAAAATGGCAATTTTAGGATTTTAGTGGTGGGGTAGGGCTTGCAGGGAAACCACCCAAAAACTCCATTTTAAGACCCCCTCAAAATTGCTGATTCAAGCTGTCAGCCTGTACGCGCAGAACCATGTGCTGACTGGAAAACACTGCAGACAAAGCTGAAACAGCTCACAGGGAGATCCTCTGCCTCAAATAGCTGGAAAACTGGACTCTGAGTCTTTTGACTGCCCCACTGTCTGGACTTCCATGGCTGGGTACCTCCGCCACCCTTGGACACGCTCTGCAGATGCCTAATGGAGGAACACATTCTGGCTCCGATCCAAGGCATGCCTTCATGGAACCACACAGCCTGCACTCGACCCACTAGCGGACGAACCTGGGTTGAACAAGCTCCCAAGGGAACAGTCCCTGAGCCACAATCTGATGTGCAGGCGGCCCAGGGGAATTTATTGACAAGCAGGGAACCCCTAAGAAGCAGACTTTTCCAAAGGTCTGCGATCTTCTGCAGTCAGAGTTGTCCCTGCAGGGAACTTCTGCAGCACGAGGGCAAAAACCATAAACACAAAGACTGAAATTGCATGAAATAAAACACAAGCAGAAAAGACAAGCTCCTACAGTCTGGCTTGTAGGAAGGAAAACTGATGATTACAGTGATGAGGTAAGAGGGGGAGGGATTTAAGTCTCTGAAGTTTGAGGTTTCCTACAAAGTCCTGGCAGGTAGATGGAAATAACCCATTGGTCCCAGAATAAATTGGGATTGTACAAGAAGTATTTTTACCACTCAGTGTAAATTTAAACTGTGGACTTCTTTGCTGGAGGATGTGGTGAAAGCAATTAGCATTAAAAAGGGATCAGAAAAGGCCTGGAAGAAAAGTCTCTAAACGTATTATCCATGTAGATTTGCAAAAGCTATTATTTATCCCTGGTTAACATAAGATTTTATGTATGTGATATGTAAACCGTATAGTTGTATAGGGTTTTCTAAATAAATAAATAAATTAATTTCTTGCGACCCTGACAGGTAATTGATATATATTGGTAACTATGCTTGATGATTGTCTGTTCCAGCATTTCCTACATTCTGTTCCTTTATAGTTTTACCTGCCCAAATTAGCTGGTATGAAACATAAAATGAAAGGTTTTCAATTTGGGAAGTAAATCAACAAGTACTGTATTTTCCTTAGAAACTAGGGGGAAACACCATTAGTCCATATACAGTAAATGAGCAAAAAACAAAAAAACAAAAAAGAATCCAGTATCATCATGACAGGAGATAGCTCTGTAAAAAAGACACTGTATTAAACTTCTTAGTAAACATGTTGGCTAAAAGCTGACAATCAATTATAGCTTCAGTCATTTATACTGCACCTTTTTTGTTGGTCTAGTATAAAAGTGTAAGTGTAAAAAATTTTGTCAATTAAATTAATATGTATATTAGAATTCTGCATCCACATAATAGCATTATATAAATTAGACTCTAGATGGCACTAAATATCAAGATGTTATCCATTTTTTAATACATGAAGCTATTAGCTTTGCCCATTTATATCCAAAGTACAAAATTTTAAATTTTCCTGTTCATAACTACAGCTATATTTAAGATAATATAATTCAGAATTTACTTAACCCCCAAATAAACCAAATTGTTTGGGTTTCTTAATAGAAGAATTCCTCCTTCTAGATGGGCCAGAATCCTAACAGATTTGTGTTCACAGAAAAATTAGAGGAGAAGAGGGGATAAGAAACGGTCTTCAGTTCATAACTTAGAACTGTGTGTATACATAATTTTGCAGAAAAGGAAGCTATTATTTTATCTAGCTTCATTTTGAGAATATGCAGGTACAGATGACTGACTGACAGAATGGATAGAATCCCTTGCAGGAGAAAAACCATAGTGGAAATCTGCAGGAGGCATCCTCGACTTCGTAGTTGGAGGCCTCGAAGAGTCTCGAGGCCTCGAGAAACGAGGCCTGTCTCGAGAAGAGGACCGGGGGCCTCGATGGGTACCTCGGCTGATGTGGAGAAATGTGCCTCGAACCAGGCATGTCCCACTGAGAGGAACGTCGAGGAGTCCTGGCCCATACCTCGAAAAAGGCAGCGCTTTATGGGAGGAAGGAGGGCTGGAGACTGGAGATCGAGGTCGAGACACCAAAAAGGACTAAGCTCCTTGTGTTGAGGTATCTCGAGGCACTGCCAAGGACTCGACTCCTTGTGGTACTGCTGAGTGCTCAGGCTGGGCTGCAGGAAGCAGAGTCGAGGCAGGAGTATGTGTGGCAAGCATATTACCAAACTCCTGAGGCATAATGGTCTGCTTCAAATGTGAAACCGAGACCTGATCTAGTACATTTGGTATGTCTATAGGCTCCAAGAATGAGGAGGAAGAATGACGCCTCGAGTTGGAGACATGCTTCTTGGGCAGCTTCAGAACCACTGCTAGAACAGACTGCTGCGCTACCTGACCTGAGGAAGACAGTGAGGAAAGTGGCTCCTCAGGAGAAGACTTGGCAGATTTGCTCAAGGACTTCCCAAACGAGGAAGGTTTGATGAAGGTCGAGGTAGAATGCAGGAGCCCCGCAGAAGACTTGACCGGAGCTGAGGTCAAGGTTGAGACTAGGGTTAGTGTATCCATGCCACCGAAGATTTCTTTACCTGACCTGTGACCAGCCTGGACATAGGCAAAAAGATGGCCTCAGCAATATCGAAATCTGACGGTGGAGGCCGCAAAGCAGGCCCCGCCGTAACAAAAGAAATAAAATTAAAGTTAAAGTTTTTTGGTTATTTTTAAAGAAATGAAAACACGCAAAAAACACAGTGACCCTGTAAAAATAACAGAACACGAGCCGCGGTGAGAGAAGGCATGAAGCTTTAGAACTGAGTCTAGCGCAGAGCATCAAAAACACGACTTCTTGGCTCCGCGGAAAGCTGAGAACTGAGGAGACGCGCACCCTTGCGTGGGTGGGAAGGCACTCGCGAATGCGTGGTACAGCATTTGCAAACTTTCTAAGTTCTGCAAGCAAATCAGCTTGCGAAGCTGTCTGCATCGGGGCTCCTTGGATAACATCACCCACAGGTTGAGAATAGCTGCCTGCTTGTCCTGGGATAACATAATACTACTCTTACTTTGGAAGGAAGGTATACTCAAAAATTATTCAATTTGCTCCACATTATCTCTCAACAAGCAAGGGAGACTAGATAATATAACATAACATAAAAACTCACTTGTATACCGCAAATATCTTTAAGCTCTATCCTGTTCACAGAGATTAGCAATACAAATTAATTAACAACCAATGTCAAACTTCCAAAAGATTCTGTAAAAAGATGTGTCTTTGAAGCACGTCGAAACTGTTGATACGAATTAGAAAATGTGAATATGTGAGTCAGATCTCCTGAAAATATATATTGGATATTAAAGTCTTAACTGTTACATAATTCTGCCTATTCATTAGGGCACTTCTTTATTTTGCTCCATAATTAAACCATACTGGTAGCTTAAAACATATTATATTCCGTTCCTCCATCACAATAACTAGTTTAACAATGCAGTAAATCATCTTAATTTATTCTTCCCTATATTGTCATTAGAGGTTATATGGAAATTCAATCAACAGATGGTAGAAACTAAAATGTAAAAACAATCAGCTTCATAGGTCACAGCAGGAATTACATTCTCCTATATATAACGATGATGCAGTAATAAGAATCAAATCACAATGAATAAGTTCTTACAAGCAGCTGAGATGACTGCACATTTGCTGTACTTACTGAGTACCAAAATGCATTTACCTTTGTTTTTTCAAAGTTTACTTCTTCAGTCATCTTCACAGCTTGCTTCACTTGTTCATATGCACTGGATTCTCTCTGCTGCATGTCCTTCAGGTTCCCTCTTAGAGTTACTAGGGCATCCATTACCTCGTCTCTTTCTCTTCATCATCATAATTAATTCATAAACACAAGAAACAAAACATTAACAGAAAGAAACATTATAAAACTGAGCTTAATTACAAAGGCAGTGTTCTCCCCAGCGCTTTTCAGCCGGGCGCAACGCCCAGTAAATTTAGATGCCCGCCCGGCTGTCATCTGCCGAATCCTGCTGCCACCACTGCTTAATGCGCAGCCTGAAGAGCCGCCGAAAGACCCGCCGGACTTTAAACAAAAAAAACCCCCAGCAAGCGATTCGAACCCGGCTTCCCTCCGAAACCGGAAGTTACGTCGGGGGGGGGGGAGGGGTAGAGAAGAGAAGCCGGCACGGACCATTAGAGCCCCGGAGCATGCGGGAAATAGGCCAGCCACGGAGGGAAGCTTACTTCAGGCCTTTCTCGCTGCCGGGTCCTGCCTACTTTCTGTTTCCGCAAAGGCAGGACCCGGCAACGAGAAAGGTCCGAAGTAAGCAAAAGCAGCAAGTTGTAAGCTTCCCTCTGTCGCTGCCCTTTGGGAGATAGGTCAGCGACCAAGGGAAACTTGCAACTTGCCTTTGTCTGTAGCGAATCAGCGGGTGTGTGAGACGGGGGGGGGGAATGAGAGGAGAAATGCTGCTGTACCCAATTAGAGGGGGAGGGGGAAGAGAAATGCTGGTGCTTCTGCTGTACCCAATTGGGGGGTTAAGAGAAATGCTGATGATGATGCTCCCAATAAGGGGAGGGGGAAGAGTCATGCTGCTGCACCCAATTAGGAGGGAGGGGGAAGAGAAATGCTGCTTCTGTTGTACCCAATTGGGGGGGAAGAGAAATGCTGATGATACTGCTGTACCCAATGGGGGGAGGGGGAAGAGAAATACTGCTGCACCCAATTGGGGAGAGAGAGGGAAGGAGGGAGAAGGAAGATCAGGAAAAGGAGGAAAGAGATGCAAAGACCATGGGAGGGAGGGAAAGGAGATACCATACCATGCAGTGGAAGAGAGAGATGTCAGGGCATATGGGGGGGGGGAAGCAGGGCCAGATTAAAGGATAGGTCCAGTAGGCACAGGCCTAGGGCCCGAAATGGTCAGGGGGGGCCCGCCAGTGTTGTGTTTGGGGCCTCACCCTTGCTGGATTCGCTGGCAGCAGGAGCAGCCTCATCATCATCCCGGGCGCCTCCCAACCTGATCCGACCCTCCTACTCTCCCTCCTTCCCTCATCAGTGACATGCCAGAGGGAATCACGGCAGGAAAAAGCCCTGAAGCAGCCTGCTTAGAGTAGAGCAGTGCTGTTTAGAGTCTCGTGATGGGAGGGAGAGATAGGAGGGTCGTGGGGGAGAGAGAAGCAGTCTGCCCCGGGTGCTCGGCCTGGCGTCATGAACTTCTTCGGCTAGCAACAGCATTTACAATTCACTGCTGTTGCCAGCTTCAGGCCTTCCTGTCTGCCACGTCCTGCCTACTTCTGTTTTCATGAAGGTATGACCCGACAGAGAAGAAGGCCCGAAGCTGGCAACAGCAGCGAATTGTGAATGCTAGTTCATGACGCCAGGTCTTGGGTGACAGAAGGAGGAAAGGGAGCAGAGGGTGGAGAGACTTGCTGCACCCAACTGGAGGGAGAAAGAAGATGAGGGAGGGAATGAAACGAGATGCCAGGGATTGGAGGGAAGGGAGGGAAGAGATGCCAGGGCATGGAGGGAAGGAGGAAAGTATGCCAGACCAAGGGAAAAGAAAGGGGGAAAGGAAGGAGGAGATGTCAGAGCATGGAGGGGGAGGGAGAGATGGAAGAAAAGAAAAGGAGTGAGATGCCAGAGAATCAGGGAAGCGAAGATACCAGACTGTGGGGTGCGAAGGAAAGAAAGGAGAAGAGAGAGATGCCAGAGCATAGGGGACGGGGTGGTGACAGAGAGAGAAAAATGGAGAGGTGGCAGAGCTGAAATCAATCATGTACAAAGGAGAAGAGAAGGGGCACAGGATAGACAGTTTATTGAAGGAGCATAAAAAGAGGGAAGATGCCATATGGAACGGGCAGAGGGCGGACAGTGGATGGAAGGGGCTGATGCTGCATGGAAGACAGAGCGGACAGATGCTGGCTAGAAAGAAGAGTGAAGACAAGATGATTAAAGCAGAAACGACAAAAGGTAGAAAAAAATTTTTTGTTGCTTTATGTAGAATCAAGTAGTATTGTATCTATTGATTAAAGTTTATAAATAGGAAATGGAAATAAGGCAGTTTTTTGGGGACTAAACCCCTTTCCTCAGGTCAGGACAGGATACTATAACAGCAGGGTTGACCAAATGGTCGAGCGCGATCGACCAGTAGATCGCAAAGGCAATGTGAGTCGATCGCGTTGCCTTGGCAATATTTTCTTCCTGCCTCCCTGAGCCAGGCCAGGCACGTAGAAGCGCCGGACTCACAAGACTTCACTTCCGACGTCAATTCTGACGTCAGAGAGGAAGTTCTGGGCCAGCCAATCGCTACCTGGCTGGCCTGGAACTTCCTCTCCAACGTTAGAATTGACATCAGAGGTGAAGTCTTCTGAGTCCGGCGCTTGTACATTCCTGGCCTGGCTCGTGGAAGCAGGGAGAAATCGGCATGGTGGCTTAGGGGGTAGGAAAGAATCGGGGAAGTGGAGAAATTGGCGCGATGGCTTGGGGGGGGGGGGGGAGAGAGAAAGAAAGAAAGACAGAAAGAAAAGGGGAGGGGCAGAAATAAAAAAATATTGGATTTATAGTCAGAAGAAGGAAGTGTAAACAGACTCTTGAAATCACCAGACAAAAAGGTAGGAAAAATGATTTTATTTTCAGTTTAGTGATCAAAATGTGTCTGTTTAGAGAATTTATATCTGCTGTCTATATTTTGCACTATGGCCCCCTTTTACTAAACCGCAATACTGTTTTTTAGCGCAGGGAGCCTATGAGCATCGAGAGCAGCGCAGGGCATTCAGTGCATCTCCCTGCTCTAAAAACCGCTATTGCGATTTAGTAAAAAGGGAGGGGGTATATTTGTCTATTTTTGTATAGTTGTTCCTGAGGTGACATTGCATAAAATCGTCTGCCTTGACCTCTTTGAAAACCCGCAGAATATAAATGATAATTAACATTTTCTCTGCGTACAGTGTGCTTTGTGTTATTTTTTAAATTTTATTGTTGATAGATCATTTTGACTTGGTCATTTTAAAAGTAGCTCGCAAGCCCAAAAAGTGTGGGCACCCCTGCTGTAGAGCCATTTCTTGTATGACTGGATGAGCTATATTTATCTTTTTTTTTTAGTTGTTTAAATTCATGCAGAAATAAATGGCTAGATTGAACCTAATGACTTCATTAACGCCTGTCCCTTTTTTTAACCTCTATACCATTTGAAAAAGGGCAAATACTTCTTAAATTTAGTAAAAATATTCTGGCACAAGTGTCAAACCTTAAAAAAGGAAGTCATGTTGAGCATTGGAAAATAATAATAATAATTAACTAATACAAATAGTACACATTTAGGGCTCCTTTTACTAAGTTACAATAGTGGTTTTAGCATGCGCTTAGCGTGCGTAGGAATTGCCACGCGCGCTAGATGCTAACGCCAGCATTGAGCTGGTGTTAGTTTTCCCACGTAGCGCAGGGGTTTGCGCGCGCTAAAAATGCTAGCGCACCTTAGTAAAAGAGAGGGTTAATTTTCCCCACCACCAAATTTCCTCATCCCGCCCCACGCGGCTACTTTTTCATGCCACCCGGTTGGAAAAAATTTCTGGGGAGAACACTGCAAAGGTATCAATATTCAGTGCTGTTTAAGCAGGAAGAATAGGCTTCTGCCTCCTTAGAACATACGAATTATCATACCGGGACAGATTGAAGATCTATCAAGCCTAGTATCCTGTTTCCAACCCAGGTCCCAAGTACCTAGCTAGATCCAAAGTAGTAAATCTGATTTTATGCTGCTTGCTTATCTTAGGAATAAGCAGTGGATTTCTCCAAGCCATCTCAATAATGGCCTTTGAGTGGCCAGTTGCCGATATTTAATGATATTTAACCAGGCAGTGCCACTGAGTATTAACTCAGACCACACAATCCAAATCTGGTTAGTTCATGGGGCAGAGTTAGGGAGGAGCTGGTATTCAGAATCAGTGCCCACAAAACTAAATGGCAAGATAGGATCGTACAAAAAGCAATCCTATCTTTTGCTGATTAGCTTAGTGGGTCCCTATACCAAATATCAGTCAGCACCAGCATAACTTCTGGATTGACAAACTTATCTCCCCCACCCACCCTGTTCCATCCTATACACCCCCCCCCCCTTCTTATCCCTCACTCAAATGTTCTGATCACCTGCACCAATCCCTCTAATCCTCAAAAACCCCTCTCTGCCAGATTCAAATCCCCCCTTTAAGTCCCCCCCTATCTACATGTGCAATATCCAATATTGCCCACATCCCTGCCCCTCCCTCAGAACCCCTTTACCCTGGGACTTTCCCAGAGGTGATTTATGATTATCTCAATTTATTTTTCCTTATATTGCTTATGAAAGTAATACTGCAATATCGGATGTTGGATAAAAACCCTCCAGTGGAAAAGTGAAAGCAAACCATGGAGGACATAACAAGATTTGAAATCTGCATATACAAAATATTAAAAAAAACTAGAAAATCAATATTATTTAAACCATTCCAGAACTCCCAATTCCAATAATATTGGAAAGAGAAGCATCATCAAAGTGGGCTGGCCTAGCAAAGGCCCTGCTGCTGCCTGATGAAACTGCAACTAAACAAAAGCTAGCTAAGTTAAAATCACACTGAGCTGCCGCTGCTGGTTCAGGGGTGAGGAGAGAAGAAGAGGAGTCCCGGCAGAAGAAGGCAGAAAGTCAGCTGATGCCGGCGCCAGCAATTGGCGGCAGAAGGCAAGAAGTCAGCTGGCACCGGCAATCGGCGGCAGAAGGCAAGAAGTCAGCTGGCGCCGGCGATCGGGAGCAGAAGGCAGGAATCACGCTGGCGCCGGTGATTGGCAGCAGAAAGTGCGTCTGAGATCGCGTACAGACCGCGGGCCACAAAATAGTACCTGGAGGGCCGCAAGTTTGAGACTGCTGCCTTAGACCTTTCTGTGGCTTTTGATTTGTTTGACTATGAACTTCTTATTAAACAACTTCAATCAAATGGAATAACAGGTTTGGTAATAAAATAGTTTAAATCATTTTTGAAAGATAGAACATTTAACATTTTTTACTTCATGCACATCTATTTTATCTCTGTTTAAATTGACTGTGGAGTATCTCAGGGCTCAGTTTTGTCTCTATTATTATTTAACATCTTTTTAAGTCCACTATCAACTTTAATCCAGGAAAAGAATATTAAGGCATTTGTATAGTATATGCAGATGACATCCTACTGATCTTTCCTGTTGCCCCACATAATATAGATTTAGCCCTTCTTCAATCTTGCGTGTCTGTTGTTGCAGATTGGTTGTTGTCTCATGATCTAGTTAATAATCCGAAAATAAAAACATTACCTGTTGGATTAGTGGAATGCTTTCTGCACCTACAGATTCTATTACATCATTAGATGTTGATTTGATTCCAGTAAAGACATTTCGTTATCTAGGAATCCTTTTTGAAAGTAAACTCTCCTTTGAACAGCAGATAGGTCAGGTATTAAAAAAAGGTTATTACTGGCTTAGACATATTCATTCAGCCAGTAAGAACTTAGATTTTAACTCCATTCACACATTTATTTATGCCTTTATCATGGTAGAATTATTGTAATTCAATATATTGTGGAATCAATGCTGCACTTTTACGTAGGTTATAGACATTATAAAATGTAGCAGCTAGGCTTCTATTCAAGGCTAAAGTAAGAGAGCCAACAAGAGGCAATGCCACCTTGGACTTGGTCCTAAATGGCCTCAAGGGACCGACAAAAGAAGCAGAAGTCACGGTCCCGCTGGGGACGAGTGATCACAACATGATCAACTTTAAACTTGACATCGGGAAAGGGAAACGTACCAAAATCTTAACCACGACCTTAAACTTTAAAAAGGGTAAATACGATCGTATGAGAGCCATGGTAGAACAACGGCTCAAGAAAAAGATGGACAAAATTAAAACGGTAGATCAGGCATGGTCCCTACTGAAAAATACTATCACAGAAGCACAAAATCTCTACATTCTGCGGATTTCCAAAGAAAGGAGAACTAAAGGCAAAGGAGAACCAGCATGGCTTACCAGACAGGTGAAGGAAGCCATAAAAGAAAAGTAGGACTCTTTAAAAAAATGGAAAAGCACAAAAACAACCAAAGCTTGGAACAAACATAAAGATGACCAGAAGAAATATGGTGAGGAATGCAAAAGGTGGTGTGGAATGCAAAAGGTGGTGAGGAATGCAAAAAAGGACTATGAGGAGAAAATAGCACAAGAGGCTAAAAACTTCAAGCCTTTCTTTAGATACGTAAAAGGGAAAAAACCCGCAAAAGAGGCAGTGGGACCGCTGGACGACCAGGGAAGAAAAGGGTACATTAAGGAAGACAAACAAATTGCAGACAGACTAAATTATTTCTTTGCGTCCTTCTTTACGAAGGAGGACACCATAACAATACCAGAAGCAGTGGAAGTGTTTAAAGGAGTAATAGAAGACAGCCTCACCACAGTAGAAGTGGACTTGGACCAGATATACTACCAGATCGACAAACTTAAAAGTGACAAATCCCCTGTACCGGACGGAATTCACCCAAAAGTCTTAAAAGAATTGAAGGTTGAAATCGGAGAGTTATTGCAAAAACTTGCCAACCTGACAATTAGAACTGGACAGATACCGGATGACTGGAAGATAGCGATTGTCATGCCAATTTTCAAAAAAGGATCGAGAGGAGAACCGGGCAACTACAGACTCGTGAGCCTTACGTCTGTCCCTGGAAAGATGGTTGAAGCACTGATTAAAGATAGCATAGTCTGGCACTTGGATACACATGACCTGATGAAAGCCAGTCAACATGGCTTCAGGAAAGGGAAACCATGTTTAATGAATTTACTTCAATTTTTTGACTGTGAACGAACAAATTGATAGTGGAGAACCGGTGGACATAATATACTTAGACTTCCAGAAAGCGTTCGACAAAGTTCCACACGAAAGACTTCTCAGGAAACTACAAAGCCATGAAATAGAGGGGGATATACAAAGATGGATAGGCAAATGGCTGGAGAACAGAAAACAGAGAGTGGGCATAAATGGGAAATTCTCCGTCTGGGAGAAAGTGACTAATAGTGTACCCCAGGGCTCGGTACTTGGGCCGATCTTATTTAATATCTATATCAATGACCTAGAAGAAGGAATATCTAGTGAGATCATCAAGTTTGCAGACGACACAAAGCTATGCCGGGCAATCAAATCCCCAAAGGATAGCGAGGAACTCCAGAGTGATTTGTATCAGTTAGAGAAATGGGCGGAGAAATGGCAGATGAAGTTTAATGTGGAGAAATGCATTTAGGCAGAAAGAATAAGGAACACGAGTATAGAATGTCAGGTGCAACTCTGGGTAAGAGCGAACAAGAAAAGGACCTGGGGGTACTGATAGATAGGACCCTGAAACCGTCAGCACAATGTGCGGCGGCGGCAAATAAGCAAATAGAATGTTGGGCATGATAAAGAAGGGAATCACGAGTAGATCGGAGAGGGTCATAATGCCGCTTTATAGAGCAATGGTAAGACCCCACTTGGAATACTGTGTCCAACATTGGTCTCCCAACCTAAAGAAGGATATAAAACTGCCGGAGAGGGTGCAGAGATGAGCAACGAAACTAGTAAAAGGTATGGAGAAACTGGAATACGAGGATCGACTTAAGAGACTGGGATTGTTCTCCCTTCAGAAAAGGAGATTGCGAGGGGATATGATCGAGACCTTCAAAATACTGAAAGGAATCAACAAAATAGAGCAGAAAAAACTATTTACGTTGTCCAATTTGACATGAACAAGAGGACACGGAATGAAGCTAAGGGGAGACAAGTTCAGGACAAATATCAGGAAGTTCTGCTTCACGCAGAGAGTGGTTGACACCTGGAATGCTCTCCCAGAGGAGGTTATTGCAGAATCGACCGTCCTAGGATTCAAAAGCAAACTAGATGCACATCTCCTTACGAAAGGCATAGAAGGATATGGGTGACTAAAAATTTACGCCAGGTGTACACCTGGCAGGGCCTCCGCATGTGCGGATCGCCGGACTTGATGGACCGAAGGTCTGATCCAGAGATGGCGCTTCTTATGTTCTTTTGATCATATTTAGATGCTCTGTTGATAAGTTTACACTGTATATTATAGATCTAAATTTAAAATTCTTTGTTAGACTTTTAAAACTCTACATTATGCAGCTCCATCATACTTGGCTGCTGTAACCATTCCATATACTCCAACACATATATTACATTCCGTTGACTCTCAGCGACAAGTACTTCCTTAACCCAAACTAGCTCATTATGAATCAACTCGTAAGTCTGCTTTTTTTCTTTTTATCTCCTTTCTCTTATGAAATGACCTTTCACGTTATTCAAAGTTAATTTTCATTTCCAACATTTAAGCCTATTTTGAAAACTCATTTTTTCAATTCGGTATTTAATTTGAGGTAATTTCTTAGATTGTTAGTGGACATAAGAAAACTGCATTCACAAGACCACAAAAAAAGAGGGGGAGGTGAGGGTTCTCAATATTTAGATTAAGCCTTTTCTATTGATAATGGTGTTCTTTTCTTGTTTTAACTAATTTTATTGTGTTTTGTAAGTCACATTGATCTGTTGTAACTTGCGGGATACCAAATTTTAATAAACATAAAACGCCCCTTCGGTTTATATTTGAGTTGACAGTTCTCCCCCCTCTAAAAAAAGGAGGAAAACTGTTATCTGCAACTCCCTTTATAATGGAATACTGCAAAAAGAAATTAGGCGCTTACAATTGATTCAGAACGCAACTATTAAGATCATTACAAACTCAAAAAAGTACAATCATATTACCCTGCTACTAAAGAAAGCCTACTGGCTTCCTATATCTCACAAAATTTCTTATAAAATCGCCTTAATTACTTTTAAAATGCATAAAACAAAAGAACCAACATTTATCGATAAAATGCTTATGCCTCATGTACCACCTAGAGTTCTTAGATTTGCCACACAACATCTTTTCCACATCTCATCACTTAAGATGGTTGGCATTAGATGTACTACAATGTTTTCAGTCACTGCTCCGCTTATATGGAATTTTATGTTTTCATATCAGAGAGGAAATAAACATGGACAAATTCAAGAGAGCTTTGAACTGCTTCTTATTTAAAGATGCCTTCGAGCATTGAGTTCTGTTCCTCAACGAAATGGCTCCAAAAAGAAGATTCCCCTTCCCTTTTGTTTCTTCCCTTTCCCATCTTTTTCTTGATTTTATTGTAGTTCTTCCCTTCTCTCTCTCGTTTTTCTGTTTGTCATTGTTTTTTTTTTTTATATTTTTAATTTGTTTTTATCAATTGTATATCGCTTATTAAAAAACATAACTGATTAATCAAATACAGTGGTACCTTGGTTTGCGAGTGTTTTGCAAGACGAGCAAAACATTCACAAAATTGGTGTCTCGCAAACCGAGCTTGCCTCGATGTATGAGCGCCTCCCTCCCGCGCGTTCCGGCACCCCCCCCCCACCCACCCGAACACTTTGCTTACCCTCCATCTGGCACCCGGCACCGGCACCAACGTACAAGACATGCCGGTGCCGGTGCCCGAAGATCTACAGTCCTTTTTGCTGGGCCTTGAGCATCTGCGCATGCTTAAGGCCTTCGAGTTCCCGCTCTCTCCGAGATCTAGGCACCTATCTTCAGGTGCCGTTTACAGAATGTGAGCCTTAATAAACCTCCTGAAGAGAAGGCAGTAACAGACAGATTTTGAATAGGACACGGGTTTCAGCAGCCGCCCAAGAACCGGCTGAGAATCGTACACCAGCTTCCTATACAGAATCGTGTCTGCCCTAACCCTGCCTAACCCATCCAACCCCGATTCTCTAACTGGCACCCATGTCACAGGCGCCAGCTATAGAATTGCACCAGCCTGAAAGAGGGACCCCTTGCCATCAGCTGATCGTGGTAAGGGAATCCCCAATCAACTGAGCCGGCAGGCCTCCCTGAAGCTGCAGCATCAGGATGTCCGCCGGCTCAGCTGATCGGGGAAAAAATACCCCTACTGTGATCAGCTGAGCGGCTGCAGCAGGTAACCCCCTGAATCCCAGACACCCGCTAAGAAAGTAACATACATAGTAACATAGTAGATGACGACAGATAAAGACCCGAATGGTCCATCCAGTCTGCCCAACCTGATTCAATTTAAATTTTTTTTTTTTTCTTTGCTATTTCTGGGCAAGAATCCAAAGATCTACCCGATACTGTGCTTGGGTTCCTACTGCCGAAATCTCCATTAAAACCTACTCCAGCCCATCTACACCCTCCAAGCCATTGAAGTCCTTCCCAGCCCATCTTCCACCAAATGGCCATATACAGACACAGACCATGCAAGTCTGCCCAGTACTGGCCTTAGTTCAATTTTTAATATTATTTTCAGATTCTAGATCCTCTGTGTTCATCCCACGCTTCTTTGAACTCAGTCACAGTTTTACTCTCCACCACCTCTCTCGAGAGCACATTCCAGGCATCCACCACCCTCTCCGTAAAGTAGAATTTCCTAACATTGCCTTTGAATCTACCACTCCTCAACCTCAAATTATGTCCTCTGGTTTTACCATTTTCCTTTCTCTGGAAAAGATTATGTTCTACGTTAATACCCTTCAATTATTTGAACATCTGAATCATATCTCCCCTGTCTCTCCTTTCCTTTAGGGCTCTCCTATTCAGGGCTTCCAGTCTCTCCTCATATGTCTTCTGGCGCAAGCCTCCTATCTTTTTCGTCGCCCTCCTCTGGACCGCTTCAAGTCTTCTTACGTCCTTTGCCAGATACGGTCTCCAAAACTGAACACAATACTCCAAGTGGGGCCTTACCAATGACCTGTACAGGGGCATCAACACCTTCTTCCTTCTACTGACTACGCCTCTCTTTATACAGCCCAGCATCTTTCTGGCAGCAGCCACTGCCTTATCACACTGTTTTTTCGCCTTTAGATCTTCGGACACTATCACCCCTAGGTCCCTCACCCCGTCCGTGCATATCAGTTTCTCTCCTCCCAGCATATACGGTTCCTTCCGATTATTAATCCCCAAATGCATTACTCTGCATTTCATTGCATTGAATTTTAGTTGCCAGGCATTAGACCATTCCTCTAACTTTTGCAGATCCTTTTTCATATTTTCCACTCCCTCTTTGGCGTCTACTCTGTTACAAATCTTGGTATCATCTGCAAACAGGCACACTTTTCCTTCTAACCCTTCAGCAATGTCACTCACAAACACAAGTATCCTGGCAGAAGAGATGTCCACTCCCTCTTGCTGCCAACCCCGGAGACCCCGACACCCCCCAATCGGTGACACCCCCCGAAGTTCAACCCCCCTGACATCCTCCCCAAACATCCAGACACCCACCCCACACCCCTAAGATCACTCCCACCCTCCGTACCTTTGATGAAGGAAGGCTGGCTGAAGGGATGCCCACTCCCTCCAGCAGGTCCGTCTCTTCAAAACGGTGGGCCTTCCTCTTTCTGGTACATCCTGGTATGCACTGGGGAGGGGCCTAAGGCCTTGATTGGCCAGGTGCCTAAGGCCTTTCCCATATGATGGGCCTTAGGCACCTGGGTCAATCAGGGCCTTAGGCCTCCTTCCAAGGAAGGAATCCAAGGAAAGAAGGCATCCAAGGAAGGAAGGGTGTGGCCTAAGACTCCAACTAGCCTTCCTTCATCAAAGGTACAGGGGGTGGAGGTAGTCTTAGGGGTGCAGTGTGAGTGTCTGGATGTTTGTGGAGGTTGGGGAAATTTGGGGGCTCCAGGGAAAAAGGATGGCAGCAGGAAGAAGTGGACATCTCCCCTGCCGAGCAACTTCAGGGGGGTTCTGGGGCTCGGGATGGGGGGAGGGTGGCAGGAGAGAGTAGGCATCCCTCCTGCTAGGATACTTTCCGGGCTGATGTCAGGGATTAGGGGGTGACCCCTGCAGCAGTCGCTCAGCTGATCGCAGCAGGGTTATCCCCCCCCCTCCGATCAGCTGAGCTGGCAGAACTCTCCTTAGCCATGGCTTTGGGGAGGCTTGCTGTCTCAGCTGATCGGGGATACCCTTGCAGCGATCGGCTCAGGCAGCCACATCTAGTTTTAGCTTTTGAAATGTAGACCAGCATTTTGCTGGCATATGTTTCAGGCGCCTGTCGCGGACTTAGGGAGACGCCTAGGGCCACTTAAGCTCGCCCAAGGCCACTTTCAGGTGGAAACCATGCCCACTCCCAGCCCTGGGTGAGCTTAAGTGTCCCTAGATGTCTCTCTGCACCCATGACAAGCACCTACAGTATAGACGGCCTAACTCAGGTATTTTTTTTTTTTTTTACATGCATCCCGATTGGCTGCCAGACAATCGTAGGGCACCTACCACCACCTACAATCGGGATGCCAGTTTATAGAATCAGCTCCTAAGTGTTCCCATGTTAACTCTCTGCAGGTGCCATGCATTAATGGGTTACAACAACACAAAGCCTGCAATAAAAAAATAGCAAACATGTCCCCAAAAGGTGCCACATTAAATCTGGGCTTAGTAAATAGCAAAATCCTGTGCTACAAAGTTTCAAGCCAAATTCTAGAGCATTTTAGTAAAAGGGCCCCTAAGCTCACATTAGACACCTTAATGAAGTAGGAAATAAAGCGAACAATAAAATGTGATAGATGGTAGAAATAAAAAAAAAAATGTTAGGAAAATGATACATTTTGTGGCCATGTAACAACAAAAAAAAGCTGACAATGCCTTTTATATTAAAAAAAAAAAATGTGCCCGTGTTATACACTTACTTTGTTAATCTTTCTATGGTCTGCATATGAACATTGGCATGGGTCTTGGCAAGAACAGCTTCCTGCTGTGCACATTTTAAACACAAGCCACTAACACGATTGGCACTATTTGCTTCCAGAAGGGATTCCTGATGCTTAAGCCTCAATTTAAGGTCTTCACCACTCTTCTGAGACTCTGCTAACTCTTTCCTAGGATGAAAATGAATAAAACAAATTATGCAGACTCCAAAGGAAAGATCTATGTAATTTTTATCTGGGGTTCTCATACCGTATTGTAATATGAATACTATCAATGCAAACTCTCACTGTCATAATAAATCTTTAACCTGTCAAACACTTTTGAAATATTATTTTCTATAGCTTAATATCATTTTTGACACTCATGATATAAAAAAAGATTTTGCATATATGTTGAGAGAAGTTGGCATAGGGGTTAGAGTTTCAGCTTCCGGTACAGCGGTTTAGGGTTCAAATCCTAGGCCATCATTGGAGAGCAAAAACTTTTTTCTTTATTCCTAAAACCTACTTTATTTAGGTTTTCATTTTCATTTTCATTTTTGTGTTTTAAGTTTGGCTTTATACTGAACAGACACTATCTTTGAGCACTTGAATTTAAGAGTGATATACGAATTAATTCCCAATTTTTTTTTAATTCAAAGAAATGAAATCACAATGTAAATTACATAAAAAGAAGCTATTACTTCATTGTTTTAAGTTGTAGGTGCACACCATATGTCAAAATGAATAATTATAGTATCTATAACATTACATAGGAATTTGTTTGGTCGGAATTTACAAGGAGACCATACACTTGTTTAGACATTTTTTTATTGTTTGTTTCTGGTTGTGTTTGACATTTTTTTATGTCCATGTTTTCAGCTCCAGGACATCCTTTGCAGAAGGATACCAATCAAACAGACCACATGACTTAATCTATTGCAGAATGCAGTTTTCTAGAAACAGCATCTGTGTGTTCAGCTTGTTTCAGTGACCGGTTAAATCAATTTTTTGAGATGCCAAGTTCTATTTAGCATGGATATAGATTCCAGTTTTGCAAACATACTGTCAGAGATGCAAAGCGCGGCCCATACTACTACTACTAATAATAATAATCATTTCTCTAGTGTTGCTAGACATATGCAGTGCTGTACATTAAATACTTAAGAGACAATAGCTGCTCGAAAGAGCTTACAATCTAATCAAAACAAAAAGGACAAATAGAGGTTAGGGAATTGCTTACAGCGGGAATAAGTAAAACAGACATGGATACTCTAAAACTGAGTAGAAGGAGTTAAAAGCAGCCTCAGGAAAAGATGGTTTATAGTTTAGATATGAATACAGCCAGAGATGGAGCTTGGTGTACTGACTCAGGAAGTCTATTCCAGGCATATGGTGCAGCAAGATAGAAGGGACGAAGACTGGAGTTGGCAATACAGGAGAAGGGTACAAATAACAGAGACTTATCTGATGAACAAAGTTTCTGTGGAGGAATGTAGGGAGAGATACTGAGGAGCTGCAGTGTATGAACTTGGAAATGAATAGGGAGCTAATGAAGTGACTTGAGGAGAGGGCTAGTGTGAGTGTAGTATAAGCTGGAGACTTACTACTGCTATGCCCAAGATTTCAGGCCAATGAGTGAGGTCTCTTTCATGGGTCCCAGCCATGTCTTAAGCTAGCTCAAGCACATGTTCATTCCATAAACTGGCATAATCTAATTGATAAATAGAAAATAAAATTACTTTTTCTACCCTTGTTGGCTGGTTTCTGCTTTATTCTCTCATTCATTAAAAATTTATAAACCACCTTATTCCAAAGCCGTATACAAAAAAACATACATATGCGGAGGGGCATAATCAAAACATATGTCTAAGTATAATTTGGATATAGGGCGCTAGTCACCCAAAGTCAGCAGGGCACAAATGTCCATTCTCGGAAAAACACGTCTAAAGTATACTTTTTTTTTTTTTCCAAAAATCGGCCATCTGTACGTCCAGGCGTTTGTTCATCCAAATTGCCACTATGTCTATCTTTATACCACATTCTCATCCATATATTCGTCCAAGTCCCGAACGCCCAGAACAAGACCGTTTGGACATGAGTGGGGCCAGTAATGTGATGGACTGACCACTCAGACATGGCAAAAGAGCAATGGGGCACCTTACCGGGCACTGCTGTTAAATTCACAAAAATGGTGCCACATAATATCTCACCAGAACTCCCATATAAGTAATGTTGAGTCCCCCAAAACCCCATTATACCCACCTGTCTACAATACCAATAGCCCTTATGGCTATAGGTGGCACCTATAGGGCAGAAGAGTAAGGTTTTGGTTGACTCACATTTTCCACCATGAATGTAGCGGTTAGAGTGGCTTTTGGGCCTGGGCCCTCCTCTCTATGGTTCGCTAGCCCACCCCCCAGGCTTCTTAAGAGACCTCTGTGCAGTTCTACTAGGCTTTCCTATAGCAGGTGCTGATGTTCCAAAGACAGGTATATACATTTTTATTCCAATTTTTATGGCAGTGTGAGGGGATCAGTGATCACTGGGGGAGTGTGTGGGGGTCTGTACTTTGTATCTGCAGTGGTTATCTCGTCACTTTGGATAACTTCTGGGCACTTAGACCTGATTTTAGATCACCTAAGTCATATAAGTTCCATCCAGGCAGCCTCGTAAAACTTTTGATTATCCCTGCAATACAACTAAGTCTAGGTCAGCCCACATCCTGCCCAAATCCTGCCCTCACCACTCCTCCAAAAACATCCCTTTCAGCTCTGGGCGTGCAGCGGTATTCAGAGGTCTAAAATGTCCCTGGATACATCTAAAAAGCCGTTTCGATTATTGGCACTTGGACAACCTGTCTTTTAGGTCATCCAAGTGCCAACTTGGGTGGGTTTTTAGATGTATTTCTGTTTCAATTATGAGCCCCATAATATTTAAACAACAAAACAGTAAAGATAACAATGTAAAGTTCAAGTCATAAATCCCTCTCTTCTCTTAACTCTCATGCCAGGGCATTTTTTCTTTCTTCATGTTTATCATCTTCCCTCTGCATCCCTATCCACTCTATCCAGTATCTCCTCTCTGTGTCCCTGCCAATACTACCTTCTAAGGATTGGCAGGGAGTGTGCAAATATTTTTCATTTGAACAATTCTAAAAAAAAATTTTCATGTGAACAACTAGTTCTAAAAATCAGATTTGCAAGTATTTTTGTAAGCAACTATGTAAAATCTGTAAGTTCCTAGAATGTATAAGCAATTGCTCATGTGCGCTGCTTAAAGGGAACGTAGGTCCCTGCCTCTATGTTGAGCAACTCCCTTCCCTGTGTTCTTATTCTTACCCTGTTCATCTCTCTTCCTTCCCATTCCCAGTATTACCCTTCTTTGTCCCTATCCTCTCCATGTTTAAAGTTTTCCCCTCAATCTTCCCTTCCTCACAACACCCACCCCCACCCCCACCTCTGCCTCTGGGACCAGCATCTCTCCATCTCTCTTCATTTCTTTCTGTTCTCCTAGCATCACCTGCGGGGAACCAGCATCTATTGTTCTTCCCTTTTGTCCTGCCTCAATAGAGGCCAGCATCTTTCTTTCTTTCCTCCTGCCCCTTCAAAAAACATCCAAGCATTTCTTCTCCCCCTCCCCAACCCCAGAAGCTACCATCTCTTTTCTTTCCTTCCTGCTCCCCCTTCACTCCAGTAGTCAGCATTTCTTCCCTCTACTTCCCTTCCTCCTGCTGTAACCCCAGGGGTCCAGCAATTGTTCCTTTATTTCCTACCCACCTGATGTACCCACCAACCCCACAGCAGGACCAGCATCTTTTCCTCTTCTTCCTTCCCCATAATTCCGACATTTCTTCTTCATCTACCTATCTCTCCCCGAAGTCCAGCAAGCATCCTTCTCTCATCCCTTCCTTCTGCACCCCAACCCCCCCCCCACCTTTGCTGATAAATCCAACATTGCTGTGCCTCCTACCTCAGACATCTCTTCCTCACCCTCCTCCCTGGCACACCATGAGCCTTGCCTATCTGTTTGGCAGCATTGAAGATGCTAATCTAATCTAATCTTTGATTTTTTTATACCGATTCATCCCAACAGAAGGGCTCAACTCGGTTAACAAAATATTAATAAAATTATACAGAAACTATAGGCCTGTTTTACAAAGCTGCGCTAGCAGTTGCAGCATGGTAATGGCCCCAAAGCCCATAGAGATTTAAAGGGCTCCGGGACTGTTGCCGCATGGAAACCGCTAGCGTGGCTTTGTAAAACAGACCCTATATCTTTTATGCCAGAATTTTATCTTTTATGATTGATTATTTGAAAAAGAAGGATCAGTAGTAAATTTCTGAAATAAATATGTCTTCACTACTTTACGAAAAGTGGGTAGATGAGAGAGAACTCTAATTATAGAAGGAAGGTCATTCCAAACTTTTACGAATAAAAAAGAAAATGATCGACAAAAATTAGTACAAGCTTTTCCACAGCTGACCAGACAGCCAAAAACAATAAGTTTCATTGGAGAAACAGGATTAGGATCTATCTTCAGCAGAGAACAAAATAATATTGTTTATTGAAAGCTTCTATACTGCTACTACTAACTGGGTAGTCAATTCAGAGCAGTTTACATGCGTTTCTATCATGGTGTTACAATACATGAGCTACAATATATGAGCTTTAGTGTGTTATTATACAGAGTTTTGTCCCCATGTTATTCTCTATTTGGAACCAACCCCCTTTGACTATTAGGTCTCTAGATGGGTAATTTTTCTTTCATAAGACTGTAAAAAAATTGAGATTAGTACAAAACACCGCTGTTCGCTTAATCTTCAGACTGAGAAATAAAGAACACATTAGCCCCTACTATAAAAAACTGCACTGGCTACCAATAGAAGCGCGAATACTATTTGCATGTATCTGTTTCAAACAAGTCTGGGGACTAGCACCTTCCTACCTGCAAACTCACTTCATTCTGCACAACCCCACACGAACAACCAGAAACAAAAATATCTTTGCATACCCAAAGATCACAGGCTGCAGATACAAATCCTTCCTGGATAGAACCTTCATGTTCCAAGCGAATAGACAGCAAGTCTGGCTGAGAAACTGCATAAATGAACCCAACCTGACTTACAATGCATTCCGAAAATCAATTAAAACCACCCTATTCGACAAATTCATTGACTAAAACAGACCACCCTCTCTCACTATGATATTCCCCTCTGTAAACAATATTTCAATCTCTCAGGAAGCTCCAATTTTCATGTATTCTTTACCCATGGAACTCCAATTAGTATGTAACTTTTCTATTTTAGGCTTCTTGTTATTCACTGACTGTCCAGCCTTCTTTCAATGTGAACCGCCTAGAAGTCGCTTGACTATGGTGGTATAGAAAAATAAAGTTATTATTAAAAATCTATCTATTCACACATTACAGAATGAGGCACAAATAGTAGATGTGACAAGTCTCCTAGAGTTTACTAAATCACCAGAGCAGAGGGGCTGCCCATCACGTGGCTTTATTTACCCCACTCCCCCCCCGCGTCCAGCCCTGTGCTTCCCCACTCAGCTCTGTGACTGTAGAAGCAGATTGCTTTCACATTCTTAGCCGTGGCCATGAGATCTGTGCCTAGTTTGCCCAAGTCCAAACTACGAAAGAAAACTCTTTTTGAGACAGAGACCACTCTTTGGGATCCAGAGTCTGCCAGCTGAGAAAGCTGGCTTGAACGTTCTTTACTCCTACCATGTAGGCAGCAGAGAGAGCTTGCAAATGAAGTTCCGCCCACTGGAATAACATCTGATCTTCAAGATGAAGGGCAGCTCTTCTGGTGCCACCCTGTTTGTTTACATAAGATTGCAGTGGCATTGTCCACAAACACCCTGACTGCTTTCCCCAACAGGAAAGACTGCAACTGCAGCAAGGCCAACCGAATGGCTCTCAGTTCCAGACAATTGATGGGACACTTGCTCTCCAATGGGAACCACTTGCTCTGGAAAAGGTATCCGTGGCAGAGGGCCCCTGAGTCCTTGAGGCTGGCGTTGGTTGTGAGGGTCACTCATGAGTTGTTCTGAGAGGTATGCCTCTTGCCAAGTTCTCCCCCCTTGGAGTCACCAACGCAGGCCTCTGCCATACAGGAGAGCTGCATCTGCAGGGAGTGATGTTGTGGAGACCATCTGGATAGAAAGGAGTTCTGGAGAGTGCGCATATGTTCCCTCACCCAAGGAATCCAAGGAGGCTGCCATCGAGCCCAGCACCTGCAGATACTGCCAGGCTGTGTGACTGGGAAGGGCCAAGATCATGAGGATCTACATCCTGAGCTTCTGTTTGTATGGCTCGGGAAGAAAAACATGGCCTTCACTGTGTCGAAGCAGACTCTCAGATACTCCAAGCACTGAGTCAGCTGAAGATGACTCTTTTGAAAGTTGATTATCTAGCCCAGGTCCTATAAGAGGCTCACCACTTGCTGGACCATGCACTCATAGTGCACAAGAGAGAGAGCCCTGATCAGCCAATTGTCCAGGTATGGATGCACCTGGACCCCAATCCAGTGAAGGTGGGTTGCTACAACCACCATCACCTTGGTAAAGGTGCAAGGAGCTGTGCCCAAACCGAAGGAGAGCACCACAAAATGGAAGTGGCACTAAAACATGTGAAATCTCAAATATCTCCTGTGAGCCTGAAAGATGGGGATGTGATATACCTCAATCAAACCCAGAGAGACAAGGATCTCTCCCGGGGCCACAGCTGCTATGACGGAAAGACCATTTACAGACTTCAAATCCAGAATGGGCCTCCAATATTCTGTGCCTTCCTTGGGCACTATGAAGCATAAAGAGTATCTGTCTGAGACTGATTCTTCTTCATGAACTGGTTCTATGGCATGAATGTTTAAGAGTCATTGCACTGTCAATCGGATTCTGACCGCCTTCTTCGGCCGTCTGCGTGGGGAGTTGAGAAACAGATCTGGAGGGGACTGGCAAAACTCGATCCTGTGCCCCTCCCTGTCTAGCACCCAGCAGTTAAATGAGATCTATTCCCATTTGTCCCTGAATGCCGACAGTCGCCTTCCAATGAGGAGTTTTGGCCATCCTCCTGGCGTCATTGCTGTTTCTTGGAGGCTGAGCCACCATGGGAACCCACAGATTTCTGGCGCTGATAACTACCAAATCTCTGGAAACTTGAAAAGGGCCTCAGAGAGTAGCAGCCAGAGGAAGATTGGCAAGATCTCCTAGTGGCATGAAAACTGTCTCTATTTCCCCCAGCATGTCAAAGGCTCCTAACTATCTAGGAGGGATTTGGGGCGGCGAACCACCACACTGGCCATGAGGTCATTGAGCCCTTTGCCAAACAGCATCTGCCCCTTGAAGGGTAATTTGCTGAGAGTGGCCTTGGAGGCTGAAACATCCGCCCACTGTCTGATCCAGAGTATCCAGCAGGCCAAAATGGAGTAAACTGAAACCTTACCCAGGATTCTAATGATGTCATAAGGAGCATCGACCACATAATCACGCCCTCCTTAAACATGGGGACAGGAGTCCCCAAGCTCCAAGGGACTAGTCTGCAGCCTTGTATGGCAGGCTCATGTTATGGAGGCAGCTACTGCAGCTTTGATACCCAAAGCCAGAACTTCAAACTGTCTTTCCAGAATCACATCCATTCTACGGTCCTGTGCATCCTTCAGTATCACTTCAACTTCACTAGGAAGGGAGGTGCGCTTGGTCACTTGCACCACTGCGGAGCCCACCTTCAGTTGGACAAACAGCTGCAAGAAGTCCGGAGTCATAGGAGAGTCCAAACATAGCTTTGACCAACTTAAGTGAGCCTTCAGGAATCGCCCACTGGTCTGTGAACAAAGAAGTAAGATCCAGGAGAGCAGGAAAAAAGTTTGTCTGTGCTTTAGTGCTGCACATGAGAGTATTGAAAGGTAGAAGGCTGCTGGATATTGAGCTTCAAAAATGACATGGGAAACTGAAGCTGACCTGAAAAGGTGACATTCAGAGGGATCATCACTGTGATCTACCACTGCACCTGCCCCCTGAATACTGGACCAAAAGGGATCCCACCATCACAGAAAAGCCCTGCAAAAACAAAGGCATGGAAATAGACTTCCAATCATCCCAAACCTGCTCTGAAGGGTCACTGACACTGGAAGCTGGCATGATATGAAGTGGGGATTGTAACGGAGCCGGTACCTGTGCCTTCAGTGTTGCCGGTCTCCGCTCACCTCAATGCAACCTCGACGTGCTTCCTTTAAGTAGGAAGTCCCGCTGGAACACTCTTCATAACTCAGAAAACATAAATGGTACAAAAAATGAGTTCATGGTGCAAAAATCAAGTGCTTTATTGTGAATTGGAATGAGGGAGTCTGTTTTCCCACACAGTCCTGACTCCACAATTATAGGGAAAATCCATAAACAAAAATATAACTGAGTCCAAACCACAAGGCTCAGCTATCACCTTAATGCAGGTAAGTAACGTTATCATATAGTCCAAATAGACATCCAAAATGCAGGTTCCTTAAACTTCAATAGTCTTTCAACAATATAGCAAGCACTGCTGGTAGTGCTGTAATCAAGCCCTGAAGTTCAGCTGGCTTCTTCCCACTCAGTTTAACTGAACTGATGTGGGGGAGGGGAGTAAGTGAATCCACTATAAAACTTTTCTGAATAACAGAATGCCACGAATGGCCCCACTAACCCTCCTTGTATGGAAAGTGGATTCTCCCCAATTATCTCCTCACTTCCCTCAGGTAATTACCACAGCCAGAAAGAAAACTAATTAAACTTCTGGTCTTCAGATATTCAAAGTTTAGCACAAAAAGAAAAACGTTTTTTTTTTTCCTTTCTTTTTTTTTCTCCTGCTTCCCTCAAGCAGGGCAGTCACAGCCAGCACAAGTCATTTAAAGGAATACAAGAATCAAACATTCCTTCTCACACAGTGTAACCCCAAACCCAGCAGCATTATAAATCTTACAACTCTCAGCCCTGCCACTTAGCTCATTTCCATTGGCACCTCTTCAGGCAGGCTGACAGTTTCTCCAAACTCCATAGATTCTTCACTGGGTATCTGGTTGGACAAAGGGTCTGTGTCAGGCTCCTGCATTTCCCAGTCACAGGACTCAGGAACACCTTCAGCAGGAGAGATCCTTTCCAGGTCTGGCCCTGAGTAGACTGCCCCCCTCCTTCTCAGAGCAGCCTCTAAAGTACCTAGGGGAATCTGACCTGCCCTGGAAGGGGGAGGAGCTTTCTGACGATTTCTCCTAGCTGTCTTTGGGAGCTTAATCATTCCCTTCAGCTGGGAGAAGCCAGGGGAAGGGAGCTCTCTCTGGGGCTGTTGTGGGCTGTCCCAACTCTCCTCTTCTCCTCCCTGGAGCTCAGCCCTGACTGAATTAAAGGGCCAGCTAGGTTTTTCCTTAGGCTTGGTCACAATCCTATCCCCGTGATTTGCCCTCTGGATCACTGGACCAGGCTTGACAATAGCCTGCCCTGGCAAAAGCTGCATTTTAGGGATAGGATTGTGACATACCCTCACCTTTAAGGGCTGCCCATCCTGGGATCCTAAATCCCTTTCAGAAACGTTTCCGGGGTTTATTGCCCCTTCTTTCCTGACCTAGGGGAGGTGGGTCGGGGTCTTCAAAATCTTCTGGCCATCGTAATAGGGCAACCTCCCGCTGCCCTCCTGTCGTTCCACTACTATGACCATTAGGACCCTCTAGCCCCTCCACCCTTTGGGCTAAAGCGGCGATAACCTGTGTTATCCCCCCCAAGTCCTCCTTTCCTATTTGAGCAATTTGCTCCCTTAGTTCCTCCATCTCTTGCTCCATGCCTTTGAATGTGTCCAAGACCTTCTCAAAATGCTGAGCGTGTTGTTCCAATTGTTCCCCCTGTTCTTTTTGGGTTACCCCCCAGCTTTCAGCCTTCCCTGTTCTTACGGTTAGCTGTCCGCAAGTGTTTTTTAACTCCTTAACACAATGCTGCACTCCCTTCTGTTGGGCCTGATTTTCTGCAATCTGAGTCTTCACCTGATTTATTTGGGAGTCCATCTCTGCCAATAGTCCTCTAAGATTTTTGGACTCTTGTTGGCACTTTGACAGAATTTCCTCTCCCAACTTTTCCCTAGAACATTCAGGTGGCTCTTTTGAAGGGAGGGAATTAGCGTCTACCTGCAATTTCAGCTCTAGTTCCCACTTTTTCCGTGCGGCTTCTAGTTCTCCCCTAAGGGACAGTATCTCCGCCCGCAGCGTAGCTAGGGTCCCCTCCACAGGATCTCCTTGTCCCCCACCCAAGGTTTTAGGTGTTAGCGGGGTCTCCTGAGAGTTAGCTCCTGATGACCCAAATCCTTCCTGTCCTCTTTTTGTGTCCGGGAGCCTCACCCGTTGCTCCAACCTGGCGTGCCAAATTCTCTCGCACACCATCTGGGCGATGCGATCCCCGGGTTGGACATTGTATTCGGCATCCCCCTGGTTAACCAATAACACCGCTAAATTTCCTCTAAAGTCAGGGTCGATTACTCCCGCAGCCACATCTACGGAGTGCTTCAACGCTAACCCTGACCGAGGAGCTATCCTTAAATAGGAACCTGGTGGGGGAGCTACCTGGATGTCGGTCAATACTAAAGCCCTTCCCTTAGCTGGGATGTTCTGTGACTGAGCTGCATACAGGTCAAACCCTGCTGCTCCAGCATAGGCTTGAGTCGGTGAATGGGCCTTGCCAGAGAGAGGAACCCAGCAAATCGTCGGGTACCACTTCTTCTGACCCGCCCCTCTGGCTTGACGCCTCCTCTCTGAAGGGAGTCTAACCTTCCCCTCTACCTTGGATCCCAACATACATCTGCCCTGGATCCCCGGGCTGCCGTTCCTTTCACTACCCAGGCCTTCTCCTTGAGTCCATACTCCAGCCCGGCTTAACCAGTCCCTCCCCAGGATAACGGGATAAAGGGCCGAGTTTAACACCGCCACTTCAATGCGCATGCTCTCCCCTTTATATTCGATGTTTATGGGCCGGAGTGGGTACTCCTTGGACACCCCATGAACACACATAATAGGGACCTTCTCCACACTCTTCCCCAAGCCCTTGACTCCCACCACCTGGGTCCAAAACTGTCGGGATACTGCAGACTGTTCGGCCCCTGTGTCAACCAGGGCTAATACCTTCCTCCCTGCCACAGAGACTGACACCCGATATACCTCCGGAACCTTGGCCCCGGACCCCTGTGTCATTATGAGGCCCTTGGCAACCCTACAATATCGCTGTGTATGTCCTATTTCCCCACAGCGATAGCATCGGGGAGCCTCTTTGTATAAGGCCTCCCTAGGCTTGGGCCACTCTATTTTATGGACCTGACCTTGGGATCCCCTACTCTTATCCCCCCGGGCCTGTTCCTTGCTTTCCTCCGGGTACGGTAAGGAGGTATCTTTCCCTGACCTGGCAAGGTCTAAATACGTTCTCGCTACCTGTCCCGGTGGCCCACCAGCTGTGTTTATAGATGAGCACTGCAGCAGCTGAGTTAGCAGCTTGGTCTGCTCACCCATCACCCTGACCAGTTCGTCATGCTGTTGCCTGCTCTGTTTCTGACTGCGGTCCCATAAGTCCTGGTTTGCTTTTAAAACCGCTTGCAGATTTTCGCTCTGTCTCTGCCTCTCGGCCGTCAGAAACTCCATCAGCTGCTGCTGATCCATCTTGGCCCGACACCTGGGAGGAAACAACAAGAGAGACCAACCCAAGAGCGGTACCAAAATAACTGGGTAGCCAATCCCCTCACCCCCCCTGGTCTAGCAGCTTACCAGAGAGCAAGGTGAGTCGGCGCCTTTGGTTTGTAGGCCTCCTTGGCCCCCAGTCGCTCACTGCGTCTCTGTCCTCTAATATAGCCGTCCGGATCTCCCGGGCTTTCCTCCGACTCTGGACCCCCGCAAGTTCAGGCTGGATCCCTCCGGACACTTGCTTCCACTGCACCGCCGATTGGAAGACGTCTGGAACTCAGCTCCTCGCAAACAGGAACCAACACAACAAACTAAAAAAACAAGCTAAAGAAATAAATCATTCAAAAGTCCAAACTTTTTTTTTTTTTCCCAACTATCAAAAATTTTTTTTTTTCAAAAAAAAAAAATTTCACCGCATGTCCAGCAGGAGGCGCAATATCCCACTCCTGATACCACTTGTAACGGAGCCGGTACCTGTGCCTTCAGTGTTGCCGGTCTCCGCTCACCTCAATGCAACCTCGACGTGCTTCCTTTAAGTAGGAAGTCCCGCTGGAACACTCTTCATAACTCAGAAAACATAAATGGTACAAAAAATGAGTTCATGGTGCAAAAATCAAGTGCTTTATTGTGAATTGGAATGAGGGAGTCTGTTTTCCCACACAGTCCTGACTCCACAATTATAGGGAAAATCCATAAACAAAAATATAACTGAGTCCAAACCACAAGGCTCAGCTATCACCTTAATGCAGGTAAGTAACGTTATCATATAGTCCAAATAGACATCCAAAATGCAGGTTCCTTAAACTTCAATAGTCTTTCAACAATATAGCAAGCACTGCTGGTAGTGCTGTAATCAAGCCCTGAAGTTCAGCTGGCTTCTTCCCACTCAGTTTAACTGAACTGATGTGGGGGAGGGGAGTAAGTGAATCCACTATAAAACTTTTCTGAATAACAGAATGCCACGAATGGCCCCACTAACCCTCCTTGTATGGAAAGTGGATTCTCCCCAATTATCTCCTCACTTCCCTCAGGTAATTACCACAGCCAGAAAGAAAACTAATTAAACTTCTGGTCTTCAGATATTCAAAGTTTAGCACAAAAAGAAAAACGTTTTTTTTTTTCCTTTCTTTTTTTTTCTCCTGCTTCCCTCAAGCAGGGCAGTCACAGCCAGCACAAGTCATTTAAAGGAATACAAGAATCAAACATTCCTTCTCACACAGTGTAACCCCAAACCCAGCAGCATTATAAATCTTACAACTCTCAGCCCTGCCACTTAGCTCATTTCCATTGGCACCTCTTCAGGCAGGCTGACAGTTTCTCCAAACTCCATAGATTCTTCACTGGGTATCTGGTTGGACAAAGGGTCTGTGTCAGGCTCCTGCATTTCCCAGTCACAGGACTCAGGAACACCTTCAGCAGGAGAGATCCTTTCCAGGTCTGGCCCTGAGTAGACTGCCCCCCTCCTTCTCAGAGCAGCCTCTAAAGTACCTAGGGGAATCTGACCTTGCCCTGGAAGGGGGAGGAGCTTTCTGACAATTTCTCCTAGCTGTCTTTGGGAGCTTAATCATTCCCTTCAGCTGGGAGAAGCCAGGGGAAGGGAGCTCTCTCTGGGGCTGTTGTGGGCTGTCCCAACTCTCCTCTTCTCCTCCCTGGAGCTCAGCCCTGACTGAATTAAAGGGCCAGCTAGGTTTTTCCTTAGGCTTGGTCACAATCCTATCCCCGTGATTTGCCCTCTGGATCACTGGACCAGGCTTGACAATAGCCTGCCCTGGCAAAAGCTGCATTTTAGGGATAGGATTGTGACAGGATGCCTGCTTTGGAGAAGGATCCCCCTTAGGCGGAGTAGGCACGCCTATAGGAAGCACAATGCTTCCTGGTCCTGTTAATTAGGCTTTCCTTAAAAGGCTGACAAAAATTGAGAAGCCTTGCATTAGAGAACCTGAGGCTCCTTGTGTAACTCCAGACCAGAGATACATTTGATCAGGGGTGCCCAAAAGGTCGATCGCGATTGACCAGTACATCACAAAGGCAATGCGAGTCAATCGTGGCGCCCATCCCGGGCTCCATGATAGACTCGTGTTGCCTTTGCTTTCTGTTCTCCCTGCTTCCCCGACGTCAGGCCAGATGCGTCAATTCTGACGTCAGAGAGGAAGTTCTGGGCCAGGCAGTCGCTGCCTAGCTGGCCCAGAACTTCCTCTTAGACGTCAGAATTGACGTCGGGGGGAAGGCTATGGGCCCGGCGCTTGTACGCGCTTGGCCTGGTGTCGGGGAAGCAGGGAGAAATCAGCAGTGGTGGCTTGGGGGAGGGCAGGGAGAAAGGCAGACAGAAAGAAAGAAAGGGGGGAGGAAGAGAGAGAAAGACAGACAGACAGAAACAAAGGGGGCAGGGAGAAAGAAAGAAAGGGGGCAGGGAAAAAGAAAGACAGACAGAAAGAGAGAAAGGGGGCAGGGTGAGAGAGAGAGAGAAAGAAAGAAAGGGGAGGGGCAGGTAGAGAGGAGGAAAAAGTTGGACTCATGGAGGGACAGAGAGAGATGTTGGTTGGGGAATGGAATGAGGTCTGGAGGAGAGGCAGAAAGAAAGAAATATTGGATTTACAGTCAGAAGAAGGAAGTGCAACCAGATTGCAAAGGTAGGAAAAATGATTTTATTTTAAATTTAGTGATCAAAATGTGTCTATATTTTGCACTATGGCTCCCCTCAATGCTTTGAGCCCCTTTCCTCTTATCTAAGGACTGCCCCCAGGAATACAGTTCATTGCAAATCAGCCAGAAACACCTGTAGAGGACAAAGGCAAGAGAGGGGTATGGGGATACTCCCCGACCAATAAATGTAATCTGCTCATAATATGAAGCCAGAAAAATGCACAATTGAAACAGGTCATTAAAACATTAGGAACCTAAACAACAAAAAACAATGCTATAAGGAGACACAGCCTGCACTGACAGAAGGGGGCGCTGGGACTAGGGACCCCCAAGACAAGGTGCTAAACACATTTGGGTGGAACTCTTAGAAAGGCTGGTCAATAAATCAGAAATCCAGCTTACTAGTACTTATAAAAGCAAATAATCAGCGAATCAGCAACTCACAGGGCAGGTTCCAGGAATACAGCATGGATTTACAAGAAAGAAGATTATCAAAGGTAAGGACCTAATCTTTTGTTCTTGTACACTGTGACTTCTATTTGTCTGAATCAGCCTGGCTGCAGGGAAAGGATTTCTGCCTCTGAAATTGCTTAGACCTCAACTATCGAAGGAAATATTCTGCCTGCCAGAAAAGACCCCAACCATTAACTCCCACCCCCAGGATTCCTCACGCAGCCGGCTCCCTGATACCCCTAGGGTTCTTACTCAGGGATCACACAGCCTGACCTCAAGCCTCTGATAAAATCAGAAGGCGAGCTGCTCCCAGGGGGCCAGACCCCGAGCTCCTAAAGGGACCCAAAGAAGGCTGGCTCAACAGGTACTCTGTGAGAATAGCCTGGGAGCAGCAGTCTCCCACATGGGACTGCTTTCTTTCCCAGTGGGGTGCTTGAGCATTGAAGCCATGAAGAATTTCAAACCCGAAAATAATTTTTAAAAACACAGAGCAGAGCAAAACACACCTGAGTTCACTTTCAGAAGGAATAACTGAGGGGGTGCTGTGCTCCACTGCAGAAGGGAAGGAGTTTCAAGTTCTTAAAGAGAGATCCTTCAGCAGTTCACAGAAAATGGGAATCAACAGCTACAGTACGGACTCCTGTGTATCCGCAACAGAACAGTGTATTTTACCGACCATAGATATTTTATTGTTATACGAGGACAAGGATACAATATTTACATTTCAGATTATTTGGCATAGCATATACATTATAATTAAACAGCAAAATAATTCCCTCTGCCTCTAAACTTAAAAAAGAGCAACATTTTAAATTCCAGCTGATTTTAAACAGAAAAAACACAAAAGGGGCCCAATTATCTAAAAATGCTTTTCTTTTCCAATTTATTAAAAAATTAATTTTAAAATCACCTTAGAGAGATTACTTGGGATTCCAGAGTTTCAGTCTTTGCTTGATAGAGAAGTTTCAACCTTTCCTTTAACAATGAAGAAAATCAAACACATAAATGATATTTAAAGGTACTACAAAATACTATCTTATATGTCTGTCAGAAAGAACTACAATTACTCATACAAAATAAGCTTCAACAAATCTAGATGTAAACATTTGCTTTCACTGACAATTAAAATCTTGGATGGGCATAATCAAAAGTAACGTCTAGGTCCGTTTTCGCCTAAGTCGCAAGTCATCCAAAGTCAGACACAGCTTAAGTCACATTTTCGAAAAATACGTCCAAAATATTTTTGTTTTTCAAAAATCATCTAACTATACGTCCAGCCATCTGATTGTCCAAACTGCTAAATCGTCCATTTTTATACCACATTTTCATCCAAATATTCATCCAAGTCAAAAACGCCTAGAATAAGCCCTGTTGGACGTGGGAGGGGTCTGGCATTACATTACATTAGGGATTTCTATTCCGCCATTACCTTGTGGTTCAAGGCGGATTACAAAAGAGTTATCAAAGATGTATTACAAAAGATATCTGATCGTTTTCAATGAGATCTCGGAGAGAACAGGAACTCGCAGGCCTTGAGCATGTGCAGATGCTCAAGGCCCAGCACAGAAGAGGAGGCCGATCATCAGGCACCGGCACCAACACACATGACATGCCGGTGCCGGTGCCAAGGCCAGATGAAAGTAAGAAGCGGGTTCGGGTGGGTCTGGGGGACTTCAGGTCACGGCGGGGGGGTGCCGGATCGCGGCGGGGGGGGGGTGCCGGATCGCGGAGGGGAGGGTGCCGGATCACGGGGGGGGGGGGGGCGCTCGTAAATCGAGGCACACTCTGTTTCCAAGGTGCCGATTTTGCAAATGTTTTGCTCGTCTTGCAAAACACTCGCAAACCGGTGCACTCGTAAACCGAGGTACCACTGAATTTCTTATATACCGCCAAAGCCGTAGTAGTTCGAGGCGGTTTACAACAAAGAAGGACTGGACAATCAGCGAATATAGGTACAGTCAGCGAAAATAGGTACAACAAGGAAGGGCTGGACAGTCAGCAAAAAGGTACAATTAGCAAATATAAGTATAAGTATAAGTACAATCAGCAAATTAAGATACAGTGTATATGGGTGAGCAGGATACAGGTACAATAAAAGGGGGCATAGGTCAGGCATAGAGGTCTTAGGTTATAAATCAGTTAAATAGGTTAGCTTTTAGTAATTTCCTGAAGTTTAGGTAGGATGAGGAGCGCGAGACAATATTGCCCAGCCAATTATTAAGTTGACCTGCTTGGAAGGCGAGAGTTCTATTCAAGTATCTTTTGTAACGGCAGGCCTTTAGAATTGGATGGCTAAACAGATGAGTTCTGCATGTGGGTCTGGATGGACAGTCTAAGATAAAATGGGGTACCAAGTATAAAGGGGCCGAACCACAGATGGATTTGAAACAGAAACAGGCAAACTTGAATTGCACTCTTACTTCCAAGGGTAACCAGTGGAGACTTTGGTAGTAGGGAGTTATGTGTTCCCATTTTTTGTAGTCCAAAGATCAGACGGATTGCCAAATTTTGGATGATAAGTAGTTTTTGAGTGGTTTTTTTTGAAAGATCTCAGGTAGGTGATGCTACAGTAATCGAGTAAGCTTAGGATGGAGGATTGCACAAGTAAGCGGAATGAGGAAGCATCGAAGTACGTACTTTCTGATGACACCAAGCTTTGCAGCAGGGTTAGAAACACGGAAGACTGTGAGGTCCTGCAAAGAGACCTAACAAGACTGGAAGAGTGGGCAAAAAAGTGGCAAATGAGTTTTAATATAGAGATACAGTCATGCATGTAGGGAAAAAGAACCCGATGTTCAGCTACAAAATGGGGGGATCACTGCTAGGGGTGAGCAACCTTGAAAGAGACCTGGGTGTGATGGTGGACACAACATTGAAAGCATCAACACAGTGTGCGATGGCCTCAAAGAAAGCGAACAGAATGTTGGGTATCATTAAAAAGGGTATCACGACCAGGACGAAGGAAGTCATCATGCCGCTGTATCGTGCAATGGTGCGTCCACATCTGGAGTACTGTGTCCAGTACTGGTCGCCGTACCTCAAGAAGGACATGGCAATACTTGAGGGGGTCCAGAGGAGAGCAACCAAAATGATAAAAGGTATGGAAAACTTTTCGTATGCTGACAGGTTGAAGATGCTGGGGCTCTTCTCCCTGGAAAAGCGGAGACTTAGAGGAGACATGATAGAAACCTTCAAAATCCTGAGGGGCATAGAGAAAGTGGACAGGGACAGATTTTTCAGACTGTGGGGAACCACTAACACAAGGGGTCACTCGGAGAAATTGAGAGGGGACAGGTTTAGAACAAATGCTAGGAGGTTCTTTTTTACCCAGAGGGTGGTGGACACATGGAACGCGCTTCCGGAGGTTGTGATAGCCCAGAGCACATTGCAGGGTTTCAAGGAAGGTTTAGATAAGTTTCTAAAAGATAAGGGGATTGAGGGTTACAGATAAAAGAAGAGGTAAGTTACAGAAATGGACAGGAACCACATTAAAGGTCATGGACCTGATGGGCCGCCGCGGGAGCGGACCGCTGGGCATGATGGACCAATGGTCTGACCCAGTGGTGGCAATTTCTTATGTTCTTATGGTTCTTAGTTTCCATAAGGCGGAGAAGCCTTTTCTGACTAGTAGGTTGGTGTGTGCTTCGAGGGTAAGGTTGCGGTCTAGTGTCACTCCTAGAATTTTTATGGAATCTGTGATAGGGAAGACTGACCATTCAAGGAGATTGATGAATCTTTGATTTTGTCGTTCAGACTCGCCAGGAAGAATTTGGCTTTTTCTGGATTGAGCTTCAGTTTGAAATCGGCCATCCATAGTTCGATTTGCTTTAAGATAGATGCATTATAGAGTAGAGCTGTTTTTTGGGGGGTTGGGGAGTTTAATGAGAAGAAGGTATTAAACTTGCTGTGTTAAGTCTTTTTCAGGTACTTCTTGAAAAGTATGGTCTTTATTTCTTTTCTAAATGTTTTGTAGTCTGGGGACGCTATCAGTAAATTGGAGATTTGGTTGTCCAGTTTAGCTGCTTGGGTGGCTAGGAGGCCATCATATAGTCTTTTCCGTTTAACTTCTTTGATTGGGGGGGTGAATGAGTTGTGAGTTTTCCTATGTCTGGTTGAGGTGGTTTGTATGAGGCAGTTGTTCAGATAGGTTGGGGGCTGTCTCCGTATAAAGTTTTGAATAGTAGACAATAGAATTTAAATTGTATTCTTGCTGGAATTGGAAGCCAATGCAAGTTGAGGTATGTGGTCGAGTTTCTTCAATGAGTAGATGAGTCTCAGTGCTGTGTTTTTAATTGTTTGTAGTTGTTTTGTTATTATTGTAGGGTAGGTGAGATAGAAGATGTTACAGTAGTCTAGTTGCTTCTGACATTATCACTCTTGTTTAAAAAACTGACCAAATTTAATTGATAATTAGATTCAGCTGATTATACACAGTCAGGCTTAATTATAATCAACACCCTAAGCATAAGAACATATGTTTAATATATACTGAAGACAAAACACCAAAATGTAAATGGCACCAAAGGGTTCCACACGATTAATGAAGCAGAAAAGCAACAAAAATTGTGGAACAGGAGATCGGAAGTAGTAGTGTGTAGTTTAATAAGCATCCAAACAACATAAAAGCAATCCACAAAAGATATATAAAGTCACAAGTGGCTCACAAAATAAATACAAACCAAATAGTGTATAAAATTTCAAGTGACCCAATATGGGTTGTTTTTCAGCAAAACTAAAAATGCCTTCCTCAAGGGTCCTAATGGGTCCTAGAAGATGGAAAGAGATACAAGATTTGGAATAAGTGATGGTGTGACAAAAAAGAATGGTGAATTCCTATCCCCCCAATTTTACAAAACCTATTGCAGTTTTTAGCGCTGGCTGCGGTGGTAACAGCTCGAATGCTAATAGAATTCCTATGAGCGTTGGAGCTGTTAGTGCCTTGGCCGGCGCTAAAAACCATGCTATGGGTTTTGTAAAAAGAGGGGTATGTGAGGTGAAACAAAATGATAAGAAAATGTGATTGGACAGGCAGTAATCTTTAATAAGCACAAAAGAAAAAGTAATGGAGTGATTAAAACTCTTAAGAAGTGAAAAATCGTAGCCAGTAAGACTGATGAAGTGAAAAGTAAACTGAATAATATCATGGCCCTACATTATTTCTAAGACTTTTTCAATGTTGCATAAACTTTGTCAAATTTGTAAATATTTAGGTGAACAATTTATAATTTTGAGATTCTTTCATCAGGAAGTGAAAAAAAAAACTGCAATCAATCCACAGCACTGTCGTTCATCTTATTTTCTCACTGAAAAAGTTGGATAGTATATCAGCTTATGTGTGATCTTTAAATTATTACAAGATTTAGAACCATCATTTTTTTATGATCACATTTACATTTCTATTTGGGTAGGAAATCATATGCCACTTCATTTTCCTTCAGTAAAGGGTAAAAAATGTATTAAGTTGGAGGAGTTCTCTTTGGGATTTCAAGTAGCCAGATTCTGGAAGGACTATTTTTTTTTTTCCAGAAATTGTGCTCTTATTTATTTTGAAAATGTGTATTATATGATCTGATGTCACCAGTAGGATTTTGTGTAATTTTTTAATTTTGTTGTGTCAAATTTAAATTTGTTATGTTATTTTATTAATGCCTTAGATTAATTTTGTTTATTCTAGGAGTTGTTCCTGCTCTTGTTTTCTTAATTCCTAGAGTTACAAGATGTTAACATAGCAAAAAGTTATGCTATATTATATTATGCTATATCTCGCCGAGCCTCATTAATTAACGTTCTAGGCGGGTAGATCGCTAGGTGGCCTCAATTACAGCACCTAGAAGCACCTAAGACACTGTTTATAAAATCAGGCCCTATGGGCTTTCTTTGTCATTGGGAAAAATTGCTAAATAAAAATCAAATGGCTCAGTGATGAAAAATATCTCAACCAGAAGCCAAGATCTATATCAAGCAAAGCAAGAAACAAAGAAAACAAAGCCTAACTAAAAGTCACTTACAGAAAAAGTGCTGCATGACAGCAATAGGTCTTGAAATAAATCTTATAAACACACAAATTCTTCAGAAAAGAAGAATGTCTGACATGAGCTCAATTGATACACTTAGGATCAACTCGACAAAAAGACTGAAGTGGTGCACACGAGTGGTAAACCGATTCAAAAGCTTGCAGAAATTCTAAGCTGGAGTTGTGTTTCACATATCAATCTTGTCAGTGATATTACCCATGTCATGAGGGCTTCCTACCCTGCTGTCTTTAAAGAGATACATGTAGCATGCCATATATAATAAGTAACTATATATAATTCAACCAGTTCTGAAAATCAATCATTATATTTGACATAGATCAAATTCTATATACAAGTTCTTCAGTGGGGGGAGGAAAGCAATAAACACCATCATTTACAAAATTAAAATGTCAGAAATAAATATATATATTTTTTGTTATTGTATTCAATGACCATGTATAAAGGACAAAACAAGTGGTATCTAATTGCATAATGCTTTATCTTACTTATGATCAGACACTGATGTCAGACAAAAAATCATATGTTGCTACTTCCTCACCATCTCCGTTTCTATTCTTTTCAACTTACATGCCAACATCTCAATTAAAAACCTGGAAAAGCAGGACTGCAAATCTTATATCTTCGGAACTTGCCGATTTCCTAATTACATCAATTATGCTTAATTAAATTTTAAGTAGGTCTTGATTCTGAAAGAAATACCAGTAATCTAATGCAACCAAGCCCTGTAAGAAGTGCTAAATTTGTCTTTACCAACATCTGTTATCAAAACCTCAAATATTCTTTTCATTGCCTCTCATCAACCCAATCGACAAATCTAAAACCTCCCAAAAACACAATGATCAAAATACAAACCATTTCTTGCTGCAATTTTTCTAGCTCTAGGGCTGCCAATGATGCAGATGAGTTAATAGCCTGTTTTTTACTATCATGCAATGATGACTGTTTGAGAACCCATGGCATCTGTAGATCGCCTTCTCCTGACGTTAAGATGTTGGTTTTATGCAATGGTGACTGTCCAATAGCTTGCTGAGTTCTGGAATCATCTGCTCTGATCCAGGAATTCTGTGCACTAGCCTATAAAGCAATAATAAAGAAGCTATTAAAAGCACTGCATCATCCTCAGGAAACAGCCAACCAATATGGTATTCAGAATATTCATAATGAATATGCATGGCCAAATTTACATGCCCTGATTTGTTTGCATACAAATGTATCTAGTGCCTATTCACTAAGGGGCTCATAATCAAAACAAAAATACATCCAAAAACCAGCCTAAGTCAGTACTTGGACGACTTAAAATACTGGTCGTCCAAGTGTTGAGATCGAAAACAGTTTTTTAATGTATTCAGATACTCTTTAGGCCTCTGAATCCCACTGTGTGCCCAGAGCTCATAGGGGTGGTTTTGGAGGAGTGGTTAGGGCGGGAGCTGGGCAGGATGTGGGCCAACCTAGACTTAGTCGTCTTGCAGCAATAATTGAAAGTACCTGATTGTAAAACCGCTTAGAAAACCTTGATAGGCGGTATATAAAATCCTAATAAACTTAAACTTAAACTTTTTATGAGGTTGCCTGGACGGAGCTTATACATTGTGACTTATACGAAGTCAAAACAGGTATAAGTGCTGCATCGGGTTGCTGCCGAGCTGATCGTGGCAAGGCATCTCCCTGCCACAATCAGTTAAGCAGCCCAGGCAACCCGTTCCCCTCCATCACTCAGTGCATTCTGGGATGCACTGGGAGTGGCCTAAGATTTTGATTGGCAAGATCTCTTAGGCCCCTCCTATTGGGGGTAGCCTAAGGGATCTGGCCAATCGGAATCTTAGGCCACTCCCAACACATCCCAGAATGCACTGAGAAACAAGCCTAAGATTCCAGTTGGCCGAAGCGCCTAAAATTCCTCCCCGGTGCATCCCACAATGCACTGGGAAGAGTTAGGTCCGCCATTCGGGTGAAGGCAGACCTGCCGGCCGAGGTATCTGGCCAGCCAACTAAAAAAGGTAAGGACTGAGCATCCCTCCTGCAAGCAATGTTTTCATGGTTTGTGATGGGTGTTCGGCAGGAGGGATTGGTTATCCCTCCTCCTGGTGATATTTTCCGTAGGTGGGGGGGGGGGGAGTTCCTCTATTCTTTAATCAGCACTTATGACAGATACCGGTTAGAGAATCATGGTGTTAGGCGAAGGACTGGCCCCTACTACGTCTAAAAGGTCTTGTTTTGGTCTTGGGTGAATTTTTAGTCGGGAATATGTTATAAAGATAGAAGTAGTGGCAGTCTCGGCGATTAAACGCCTGTATATAGAAGTAGGCCATTCTCAAAAAAAAGCCACATTTGGACGTTTTTTTGAGAATGGACATTTTTCTACTGCTGTTTTTGTTCGACTAACACCATAGGCTAAAAAAGGACATAAGAACATAAGCAATGCCTCTGCTGGGTCAGACCTGAGGTCCATCATGCCCAGCAGTCCGCTCACGCGGCGGCCCAACAGGTCCAGGACCTGTGCAGTAATCCTCTATTTATACCCCTCTATCCCCTTTTCCAGCAGGAAATTGTCCAATCCTTTCTTAAACCCCTGTACTGTACTCTGCCCTATTACGCCCTCTGGAAGCGCATTCCAGGTGTCCACCACTCGTTGGGTAAAGAAGAACTTCCTAGCATTCGTTTTAAATCTGTCCCCTTTCAACTTTTCCAAGTGTCCTCTTGTTCTTTTATTTTTCGAAAGTTTGAAGAATCTGTCCTTCTCTACTCTCTCTATGCCCTTCATGATCTTATAAGTCTCTATCATATCCCCTCTAAGTCTCCTCTTCTCTTGATTATCCCCAGCATTTTATTCGCTCTCTTGGTGGCCGCTGCGCACTGTGACAATGAAGCCGACGGCACAGTGCGCAGCGGCCACCAAGAGAGCGAATAAAATGCTGGGGATAATCAAGAAGGGTATTACAACAAGAACGAAAGAAGTTATCCTGCCGCTGTACCGGGCAATGGTGCGTCCGCATCTTGAGTACTGCGTCCAGTATTGGTCACCATACCTTAAGAAGGATATGGTGTTACTCGAGAGAGTTCAGAGGAGAGCGACACGACTGATTAAGGGGATGGAAAACCTTTCATACGCTGAGAGATTGGAGAAACTGGGTCTCTTTTCCCTGGAGAAGAGAAGACTTAGAGGGGATATGATAGAGACTTACAAGATCATGAAGGGCATAGAGAGAGTAGAGAGGGACAGATTCTTCAAACTTTCAGAACATAAAAAAACAAGAGGGCATTCGGAAAAGTTGAAAGGGGACAGATTCAAAACGAATGCTAGGAAGTTCTTCTTTACCCAACGTGTAGTGGACACCTGGAATGTGCTTCCAGAGGACGTTATAGGGCAGCGAACGGTACTGGGGTTTAAGAAAGGATTGGACAATTTCCTGCTGGAAAAGGGGATAGAGGGGTATAGATAAAAGATTACTGCACAGGTCCTGCACCTGATGGGCCGCCGCGTGAGCGGACTGCTGGGCGCGATGGACCTCAGGTCTGACCCAGCGGAGGCATTTCTTATGTTCTTATGTTCTTCAGGGAAAAGAGACCCAGTTTCTCCAATCTCTCAGCGTATGAGAGGTTTTCCATCCCTTTTATCAAGCATGTCGCTCTCCTCTGAACCCTCTCGAGTAACGCCATATCCTTCCTAAGGTACGGAGACCAATATTGGACGCAGTATTCCAGATGTGGGCGCACCATCGCCCGATACAATGGCAGGATAACTTCTTTTGTCCTTGTTGTAATACCCTTCTTGATTATGCCTAGCATTCTATTTGCTTTCTTAGCGGCTGTTGCGCACTGTGCCGTCGGCTTCATTGTCATGTCCACCATTACCCCCAAGTCCCTTTCTTGGTTGCTCTCATTCAATAATATCCCTCCCATCGTATAATTGTACCTCGGGTTTCTGTTTCCAACATGCAACACTTTACATTTCTCAACGTTGAACTTCATCTGCCATCTCGCCGCCCATTCCCCCAATTTGTTCAAGTCCCTTTGCAATTCTTCGCATTCCTCTTTAGTCCCAGCTCCACTAAATAGTTTTGTATCGTCCGCAAATTTTATTATCTCACACTTCGTGCCTGTTTCTAGATCATTTATGAATATATTAAATTGCAGCGGCCCGAGCACTGAGCCCTGCGGAACACCACTCGTGACCCCCATCCAGTCCGAGTAGTGGCCCTTCACCCCTACCCTCTGTTTCCTACCCGCCAACCAGTTTCTGATCCATCTATGTACGTCTCCGTCCACTCCATGGTTCTTCAGTTTCCGGAGTTGACGTTCGTGAGGCACCTTGTCAAAGGCTTTTTGGAAATCAAGATATATGATGTCTATGGGGTCTCCTCTGTCCATCCGTTTGTTAATTCATTCGAAGAAGTGCAATAAGTTCGTTAGGCACGATCTCCCCCTGCAGAAACCATGTTGAGTTGTTTTCAAAAGTTCGTTTCTTTCCAGATGTTCATCGATGTGTTCTTTAATCAGTGCTTCCGCCAGTTTCCCCAGAACCGAGGTCAAACTCACTGGTCTGTAGTTTCCCGGGTCACCTCTTGATCCCTTTTTAAAGATGGGCATGACATTGGCTATCTTCCAATCCTCCGGGATCATGCCTGTTTTCAAGGATAGGTTGCAAATTTGCTGCAGTAGTTCCGCTATCTCCTCCTTTAATTCCTTCAGAACCCTGGGATGGATTCCGTACGGACCCGGGGATTTGTCAGTTTTAAGTTTTTCTATCTGCCTGTGTACATCATCAAGGCTTACTTCCATGGATGTTAATTTTTCTGCTTGATTTCCATTGAAGATTTGTTCAGGTTCCGGTATGTTGGTTGTGTCTTCGTTTGTAAATACAGACGAGAAGAACATGTTGAGTCTTTCTGCGACTTCTTTCTCCTCCTTCACCGCTCCCTTCCTGTCTCCTTCGTCCAGCGGTCCCACCTCCTCCCTAGCTGGCTGTTTCCCTTTAACATATCTGAAGAACTGTTTGAAATTTCGTGCCTCCCTGGCTAGCCTCTCTTCATACTCTCTTTTGGCTTTTCGAACCACACGGTGACATTCTTTTTGATACTTCCTGTGCTCCTTCTGGTTCCCTTCAGTTTTGTCCTTTTTCCATTTCCTGAATGAATTTTTCTTATTGCCTATCGCTTCCTTCACTATTTTAGTCATCCATACTGGGTCTTTTGTTCGACCCTTTTTGCACCCCTTTCTGAATCTGGGGATGTGCAGATTTTGTGCCTCGCTCACTGTGTCTTTGAAAAAAGACCAGGCATGTTCTACTGTTTGCCATTTTTTGGAAGTGTTCCTAAGTTTCTTCCTTACCATTTCTCTCATTGCTTCATAGTTTCCTTTCCTGAAGTTGAAAGATGTCGCTATGGTTCTCTTTCCATTCGGTATGCCTACTTCAACCTTGAACTTGATCATATTATGATCACTGTTTCCCAACGGTCCCACTACTTCCACTTCCTTTCCTTTGACTTAAGATGTTTTTTTTTATTATGCCCCTCTATAAGTATCCTGAAAACCTGAATAGCTTTGTGTGTCCTGGGAAACAGATTGAGAAGACTGTATTAAACATTACCAGTCATTTACTATAATCAAACTATACCTAGGTTGCTCAAAATATGTACCAATTTAATTTAACATTACCTTTTTTATTTTCAGTACATGCACATTCATCAATATTCTAGAATCCTATAAAATCCTATATATCCTAGAGTGCACATGCGCTCTTGAAATTTCGTGATCCCTGCCGCTGTGATTTCTGATCCTTAGCCTTGTTCCATTTTAGAACGCGGAGGCAGGGATCACTCTAGCCACTCCCCTCCTCCCGCCCTCACTCATCAACCGCTGGAGGAAGCGCAGGCAAGCTCTCTTCCTGCCCGCGTCCTCGCTGCCCCGATTGGTGCTGGCGGCAGCTGCTGGGAGGAGGGCTTCGTGGAGTGCCGCCGCACGCCAACACCTTCACAGTCTCTTGAGCCGCGGCCTCGCCACCCTGATTGTTGGCGTTCAGTCTTCACGCCTCCGCGACGCAGGTGGGGATCGGAAAGGGTAAAGGAGCAGAGTCAGCGGGGGTTGGGCTGGGAGGGAAGAGAAGCAGTCTGCCTCGGGTTTTTCAAGGCCTAGCTTTTTCGGGCAGCAGCAGCGTTTACAATTCGCCGCTGTTGCCGGCTTCAGGCCTTCCTCTCTGGCGGGTCCTGCCTACTTTCTGTTTCAGGAAGACAACCCGACAGAGAGGAAGACCTGAAGCCGGCAACAGCAATGAATTGTGCCCGATGAAATGTGCTGCTGCTGCCCGATGAAGTTCAAGGAGGAAAGGGAGCAGAGGGGGAGAGAATGGCTTGGAGGGAAGAAGAGATGGCAGGGCATGGAGGGAAGGAGGAATGTATGCCAGACCAAGGGAAAAGGAAGGGGGAAAGAAAGGAGGAGATGCCATATGGAACAGAGAGAGAGAGAGGGCTGACACTGGATGGAAAGAGAAGAGAGGGCAGTGAATGGAAGGGGCAAGACAGAGGGTGAACAGTAGATAGAAGGGGTAGAGAGAGGGAGACAGACACTGAATGGAAGTGTGGGGGAGAGGAGGGACAGCTACTGAATGGAAGTCTGAGGGACAGGGGGAGCAGACGTTGGAAGGAAGTGGGGAGGAGAAAGAAAAAAGGGCACATGCAGGATTGAGGGAAGAGGATAGAGTTAGAAATAAAGATAGACAGACAGGGGGCCAGGGAGATACAGACAGAAAGAATGACAGACAGACAGCAGCCAAGGAGAGAGAGACAAGTACAAAAATACCAGACAGACATGTACTCTAGCACCCGTTAATGTAACGGGCTTAAACACTAGTCAACAATAATACCCTGATTTCTAAAAGAGCTAGTTGTAGACAAACTCAAGTCATAAACAAGTATGAAGGGAAATTAATTGAAGACGACCCATCTAAACTAAAATTTTCTATTCTGCTATTTATCAGTGTTTCAATGTGAATTACAAAAGAGGTATAATTAGTTATTTTTAAGATTTAACAGCATTACTGAACATATGCATAACATTATAATATTGTGAAATCATTATTTCTATCTTTTCCATAATCCTATATAATAAAATGCTAGCCACGCATGCGCACTCCTACCTGCGTGTTCCGTGATCCGTAGGTCCGTGGCAGGCAGGAGAGCGGATGCGCGGTTAGGGCCCACACTCGAGTGCTCTGGCCAACTCAGGATCATGGGAGGATGCGCCGCGCAAAGTGCTGCACAGGTACTGGAGGGGGAGGGACATACCGCTTCTGCACATACCGGCACAAACTTCCCTCCAGCGTTGGCAGCCGCAGCACGCTAAACAGGCTGCTTCGCGGCTTTCTCCTGCCGTTGAGTCCCTCTGCCGCGTCACTGATGATGACATCAATGACGTGACAGAGGGACTCAACGGCAGAAGAAAGCCGCGAAGCAGCCTGTTTAGCGTGCTGCGGCTGCCAACGCTGGAGGGAGGTTTGATATTAAAGTCATCTTGCTGGGAGGGTCGCAGAGTCAGCGGGGAGTTGAGCTGGGAGGGGAGAGAAGCGTCTGCCTCGGGTGCTTCAGGCAGCAGCAGCGTTTACAATTCGCTGATGTTGCCGGCTTCAGGCCTTTCTCTCTGGCCGGTCCTGCCTACTTCCTGTTTTCATGAAGACAGGACCCGCCAGAGAGGAAGACCTGAAGCCAGCAACAGCAATGAATTGTGAATGCTGCTGCTGCCCGATGAAGTAGTTCAAGGAGGAAAGGGAGCAGAGGGGGAGAGAATGGCTTGGAGGGAAGAAGAGATGGCAGGGCATGGAGGGAAGGAGGAAGGTATGCCAGACCAAGGGAAATGGAAGGAGGAGATGGAGAGAAGCCATATGGAACAGAGAGAGAGAGGGCGGACACTGGATGGAAAGAGAAGAGATGGCAGTGAATGGAAGGGGCAAGACAGAGAGTGAACAGTAGATGGAAGGGGTAGAGAGAGGGAGACAGACACTGAATGGAGGTGTGGAGGACAGGAGGAGCAGACGTGGGAAGGAAGTGGGGAGGAGAAAGAAAAAAGGGCACATGCAGGATTGAGGGAAGAGGATAGAGTTAGAAATAAAGATAGACAGACAGGGAGCCAGGGAAAGACACAGACAGAAAGAATGACAGCGTCCAAGGAGAGAGAGGCAAATTAAAAAAAACAAAAAAAGACAGATAGACAGACATCTACTCTAGCACCCGTTAATGTAACGGTCTAAAACACTAGTAAGGCATAAATTATTAGCAAACATCCAGATATAAATCATTTTTAAACATAGTGAAAAAATACTCCTGACCAAGTCAAATGGGTGAGCAAACACCAAGGAATCAGACCCTGAGCTCCACTAGTCTTCAGCAGGCTGGCTGAAACAGGTCCCCAAAGGATACACCTGCCAGCTGCAAATTTAAAATCTGCACCTCTCCATGCAGGCAGAGTAGACCCTTGTCAAAAGGGATCTCTGAATCCACAAAAAAGACCACATATAAAGTGAAAATTAGCAAAACCATTGCAAAAAAAAAAAAAAAAAAACCCCAAACAAAACAAGCATATCAGAAGACACATAAAAACATAAGACTAATCTTACTAGGTCAGACCAATGGTTCATCAAGCCCAGTAGCCTGTTCTCACAGAGGCCAATCCAGGTCACTAGTACCTGGCCAAAACCAAGGAGTATCAATATTCAGGGCAAGCAGTGGCTTCCCCCATGTCTTTCTCAATAACAGACTGACTTTTCCTCCAGGAACTTGTCCAAACCTTTCTTAAAACCAGCTACGCTATCTGCTCGTACAACCTCTGGCAATGCGTTCCAGAATTTAACTATTCTCTGAGTGAAAAAAAATTTTCTCTTATTTGTTTTAAAAGTATTTTCCTGTAACTTCATCGAGTGTCCCCTTTCATGCTCACCTGCAGAAACAGAAACTGAAAGGGGCAGTAGACTCCTAGGAGAGGAAGGAGGCTTTAAAAGCTGTGCTCAACATCTTTCTGTGCATACTTGAAAGAATGGACAAAGAGTACCCTAAGGTTCAGCATACCATTCCTATTGCACTGGAATAATCTCTTATATAGTCCATTGTAATGGTTTATTGTTGGGTCTTTCAAAATATATACAATGACTACTGCAGGTAGCACATAATGCAGCTGAAAGCATATTAATCAGGGCTAATCTCTGTTTCTGTAACACCTCTTTTACAAATCGTGCATTAGATTCAAGTCTCCTGGCAAATTATATTCAAAAAACTGCATTGGGTGAATCTCTTCATAAAGGCAGTTAATAAAACCCAATAAATAAATACATTACAGGTATGAGATCCTTTAACCAAAATTCCGAAAACCAAAAAGCTCTAAAAACCAAAACTTGATGCGAACTGGTAGTAATCAATTTCCCTGATGTGATACACACTGAAACCAATGCAGGTGTTTTTCTACTGATCTCTATGCAATTTAAATCAGAGGGCTGGAAAAATGGCAAAGAGAGCTGTAGATTCCACTCAAGGTGGCAATTTTATGGTCTGTCTTTTAATGACTTAACATTACCATTCCAAAATCCGAAATGCTCCAAAAATCAAAATATGTCTGGATAAATGATCTTGTACCTATCTGTACTTGTGTATAAATCTTTACATAATGAAGCCCCGATTGTCACAGCCACTTTGGTAAGGCTTTACCGCCCATCAAGAACTCTGAAATGAGACACAATGCTTATTGGATATCCCAACTTACCAGCAGGTTTGCTTGAATGAGACTAGAGTCCATGTTTTCTCAGTAGCTCCCCAGATGCTATTGAACTCTTTCTTTGTGTTGAGTAACATCTAATGACTGATATATCGTATTGAAAAGAACTCAAGGTGTTTCTAATCCAGCAGACATCTACCATGTAATTAATCTACAATTCATGTCTTACTGGGCGAGACACAGTTTAGTTTTTACATGCATTTTAATTTAATTTTATTGGTTTCAAACTTAGTTGTTACTTATTAATTCACTGTTTTGTTCAACTGATTTTAAATTGTGTATATATGTTGTAACCTACTGATTTTCAGAAATTGCAAGCTATGAATTTCTTAAATAAACAAATACTACTTACGGCCTCTTTTACACAGCCGCGCTAATGGCCCCGAAGCCCATAGAGATTTAAAGGGCTTCGGGGCTGTTGCTGCGCGGCTTTGTAAAAGAGGCCGTTAATCTTTTCTTCTATCAAAATTATTCAATTTTCTATTGAAGTTATTTAGTTATAACTATTTTAATTAGCATTATAGATTTTCATTCTGATTCAAGAATCCTTTCATCTTAGCTTTTGCTGATAATTATTTGATGCTCCTGAGATAAAAAGATTGGACCTAAAGGGAGTCTTTGCAGTATGTATAGTTGCATAGTACAATGAAACATCCAATCAAAACTGCATATACTATATACCCTACCATACCAAAGCCATGAAAAATCTAATATATGCATATCTTGTTGAAAAAATGTCATACTTACTGAGCCATCCAAAAGAGTTTGCTCTCTCATAGTCTCCTGTACTCTGGATTTCATTACTTCACGGAGTTCCACATTTTCAAGCACAACCACTCGTATTCTTTGTTTCATACCAGACAATTCCTCCTGTGGTGTTAAAAGCAAAGGATATGAATAAAAACTTTAAGGCAAAGCTTTCACGTAAGATTTTATATGTTGAGAAATTTTAATTGTACACCAGTATCCTCCTCCTATTTTTAAACCAGCAAGAGGTCCTAAACTGATAGGAGAAATTGTTTTGGGAATGAAAAAAGTAAATTAAGAATAACAAATTGGAAATGGGGCAGGAATGTCCAAAAATTATTATAGATTCACCCAGGGCAGGATTAATTTGTCGAGGGCCCCTAGGCACACAAGTACACTGGGCCTCATGCCCTGCCCCACCCCACCATGCGCCCAGGCGGAAACAAGAAGCTGCGTCAGAGGGAAGCTTTGGGCAAGCAGCACCGCTTGCACAATTACAGTTCCCATTGCCTTTCTTACCCGCGTTGCTTGCTTGTCTTACTTTCCGTTGATGGGGGGGGCGCTTTGCCGATCAGGGTGAGGCCCGCATTACTGATCGGGGTGGGGGCCCACGTTGCCCACAATGCTGGAGGGGCCCATCGCCGTTTGGAAAAAACAATGTTGATGCCTTCCTTCATAGGGCCCCCCTGGCCATTTCAGGCCCTAGGCACATGCCTACTTGGCCTATTGGTTAAGCCTGCCCTGGATTCCACCCATAGCTGATTAACATCATGTTTATTTTCCTTGCCTTCCTCGCCTCCACTACACACAGTATTTTCATCCATGGCCTTCCCCCCCCCACATTTCACCTCTCTAGAAGTACCGTATATACTCAAATATAAACCGGGATTTTTGGGCCAAAAATGGGGGTCCCGGTTTATATTCAGGTAATCCCCCAGTGACCACCCGAAACCCTCCCGGACTTCCTGCAGGCCTGCCTTAGGCTGGGATATGAGGGATCCCTCCCGGCCGACACTAACAATTACCACCCTCCCTCCTTCACGTCCTCCAGAAGATTGTAAAGGTAAGTAGCCAGAGGCACACCCGGGCCAGCACGCAGGAGCAAGCCTTTCGTGCTCCCGGCCGGCCCTGCACCGCTCCTTGATAGGCTGCCGCATGTTCTTGCGGGATTCGCGGTTCTCGCGGCAGCATATCAAGGAGCGGTGCAGGGCCAGCTGGCAGCACGAAAAGCTCGCTGCTGCATGCCGGCCCGGGTGTGCCGCTGGCTACTTACCTTTACAATCTTCTGGAGAATTTCAGCGCAGGATACATGCTGGACCACCAGGGAACTAACAGGTACGCGAGGGAGGGAAGAAGGGAGGGTGGTAATTGTTAGTGTCAGCCGGGGCAGGAGACAGGAGGGATCCCTCCTGTCCCAGCCTACTACTATATGGTTTAAGTTAAAGGGAATGGTTACCAGTAATCTGCTGGCTGGGTTAGAGGGCAGAGGGGAGTACGGGATAATCAAGCCATTGTGACATCACTGATGAGGTTGGCTCTTTTTAGGGGGAAAAGGGTACAAGGAAGGAAGGTGGAACAGTGTTCAGAGCCTGGCAGGGAGAGGGAACAGTATTCCGAGCCTAGCAGGGAAGGGGGCTTGGTTCACAGCCTGGTCGGGAATGGGACTGAGTGCAGGGCAGGGAGGGAAGGGGGGCTGGGTGCAGAACTTGGCAGGGAGGGGGGCTGAGTGTAGAACCTTGCAGGAGAGGGCATGACAGAGGGGACACTGGGTGCAGATCCTGGCAGGGCATGGCACTTGAATATTAAACCCCCAACTTATATTCAAGTCAACCATTTTTCCTTCTTTTGTGGGGGGGAAATGGGGGTCTCGAATTATATTCAAGTATATATGGTAATAGAGAAACTGCAAGTCTTGCTGTTGATGTGGCAACAAAAAATTTGTAAATGACCATGGGGACTAGGAAGAGACATGCTCTGTACCACCCTTCTTGTACCCATCTAATATCTGCACTTGGCCCCTCAGCTATATGATAAGCTACAATATATTGTAGAAAAGTTTTGGTATCATATCTACAGTATGTTATTTGAATGTTCTGATGTGTGCTTATTAGATATTTTATAAGTATTATGTTGGCATTTTATTACATCTCTCTTATTTGAATTTCAGTGCTGTTAAGTATATTTTTGAAACTGTTTCATGTTAAGTTTTAATTTGCTGATTTTGAGTTTACCTCATTCATTGTACTTATGTTTATATTTGGTCTTTTTAGTACTTTTATGCTATTAACAAAATTGTAAGGTTTTTTTTTTAATTCAAAATTTTTATTGAAAAATTTTTGGAATGAGAACAAAATAGAAAAGAAAATACAATCAACATGAGAGATGTCAATCAATCATAACTACGATTCATAACACAAAACAGCTCCTAGTAACTAAACAGCTAAGTAAATATACAAAGACTAATGAGGCTGAATATAACAAGGTAATAGGGAATGAAAAGATGAGAAAGAAAAGAGAGAGGTAAAAGGAAAAAAGTGATGAGTAGCAGGAGTGGTCAGCTAGCTAGATTGTAAAAAATGATCCAGGAATTTCCAGGGTGAAAGAGGTTGGGAAAGATATGTTGACATTCGAGAAATACGTTTTTCAAAAGCATAAGATTCATATTTATTGTAAAGGCACCAGAAGGTATAATCCAGTAGAGGCCGATTTCCAGTTTTTAAGGATATGCATAATTGCTGTCACAATCATGGCATCGATTAACCTGGGGGGACAGTCTGAATGAGCAAAACATGGATGTTGAGAACGGGTAATAATAACATCAAAGAATATGTCAGAGGTGCACGACGTGATGGCTTTGATGGTGGTCCACACCCTGGACCAAAATGGATAAATGTCTTTGCAGTGGAACAGCATATGATCGAGAGTCCCATCAATTTCCATGCAATGCCAACATTTAGGATCCTCTTTAAGTTTAGCCTTCCACATACGAAATGGTGTCCAAACAGCATGCTACATAACGTAGAACATAGACTGGGAAACTCTAGGAGACATCAAAGGTTGATTTGTCGCTGACCATAAAAGTTCCCAGTCGATATCCTGCAGAGGTAAAGAAAGCATATGCTCCTAGTGTTTCATAGACTGGACAGAGAAGGTGAAATGATGATCTTGTAGAATATGATAGTAAGTTTTATGTTGAATTGTACTTGCTATACACCGCCTTGGGCGAATCTGTTCATAAAAGCAGTTAATAAACCCCAATATATAAATAAATGGAGAAGCATAATGGTTGAAGAAGGTGAGGTGCCAAGTTGTCCAGTTTCAGGAGGGATTGGAGGTCAGGCTTGGATTTCAGACAACTCGATCATGGTGTATTATGGGATCTGCAGCACTGATTTCAGTGGGTAGAATCAGGAACTTCAAAGAGCACACAGAATTGGAATGTTAAGTTCAACAACAGGGCTGGTCAAAAAGTTTCTCTTCTGGAATTGAGTACAGGGTTACCATATTTGTGAAGACAAAAAGAGGACACATGATCTCGCCCATACTCACCCATTTCCTTGGTCCCCCTTCTCATCCTCTGTATCCTTTTAGTGCTTCTCTCTTTCTCTCCCTTCCTCCAACCTTCCTCCCCCATGGGTGCTTCTCTCTCTCGCTCTCCTTCCAACAACTGTTCCTGTGGGTGCTTCTTTCTTTCTCTCCTTCCAACCATCAACCCTCACACACACACCCCCTCTAGCAGGTGCCCCTCTCTCTCCAGCCAACTTCCTTTTCTACTGCTGTTTCTGTCTCTCCCATCCAACATTACCCTACATGTTGCTCTTTTCTCTCCCTTTCCATAATGCTTTTCCAGAACTCCCTCCTTCCATGCTGTTTCTCCCTCCCTTGGAGAACTCGCAACAGCCAATCCGACAGCGGCCTCGAATGAAGCAGGAGGGCAGGAAGATTGCTGCTGTTCCATGCATCGGCTGACTACCAGGGACCCGAAAGGTACATGGGGAAGGTGGGAGGGAGGTGTGGTTGTCAATTTCGGCAGGCACAGAAGGCAGAAGAGATTCCTCCTATCCCGCCCACCGTGAGGCCGCTGATGAGTCTGGGGGTGCGCGGGGAGACAAAGATGTGCGGGGCGGGGGGATTATTCGGCTGGGACAGGAGACAGGGGATCCCTCATATCCCAGCTCACTGCTGGACCACCTGGTCCCATGGCAGATCCGGTGGAGGCCTGAAAGGCATTGGGAGGGAGGGAGATGGTAAAGGGCAGGGAGGGAAGGAGGGGGGACAGGGTGCAGAGCCTGGCAGGAAGGGAGAGGGCTGGGTACAGAGCCTGGGAGGGAAAGGGGGGATGGGTGCCGAGCCTGGCAGGGCAGGGCACTTGAATATTAAGCCCCTGTCTTATATTAGAGTCAACCATTTTTCCTTCTTTTCAGGGGGAAAAATGGGGGTTTCGAATTATATTCAGATCGACTTATATTCGAGTATATATGGTAAGTGCCAAACCAGACACTTTTCCGTGCTGTTGTACCATTTGTAAAGCCCTATCCAAGGAACATTTAAGACAAATAACCACCAGAAGCAAATCAGGAACAAATGCATACATTTCACTTCCCCCGTCCTATTTTTAAAGCCTAAGATAACCTGATTCACCCTAAATTTCATAAATAAAGGCTCTAAAGAAAAGAAGAATAAAAACAGGGAAAGGGAGCATCTCTGACACATACCCTATCCCAAGGGGAGATAGTCTGAAATAATCCCATTTACTTTAATCACTGAGTTAGGATTCATATACAGCACTCTTATCTCTAATAAGGGGCACCTGACCCATATCTATCTAAGAGTTGAAAAGCACAGTTACTTACCGTAACAGGTGTTATCCAGGGACAGCAGGCAGATATTCTTTACGCATGGGTGACGTCACCGACGGAGCCCACGGTACGGACCTTTTTACTAGAAAGTTCTAGTTGGCCGCACCGCGCGTGCGCGAGTGCCTTCCCGCTCGACGGAGGAGAGCGTGGTCCCCAGTTAGTATAAGCCAGCTAAGAAGCCAACCCGGGGAGGAGGGTGGGACGTAAGAATATCTGCCTGCTGTCCCTGGATAACACCTGTTACGGTAAGTAACTGTGCTTTATCCCAGGACAAGCAGGCAGCATATTCTTTACGCATGGGTGACCTCCAAGCTAACAAAGAGGGAGGAGGGATGGTTGGCCATTAGGAAAATAAATTCTGAAGTACAGATTGGCCGAAGTGCCCATCCCGTCTGGAGAAAGCATCCAGACAGTAGTGAGTAGTGAATGTGTGAACTGAGGACCAGGTGGCCGCCTTGCAGATTTCCTCAATGGGTGTGGAACGGAGGAAAGCAACAGAAGCGGCCATAGCTCTTACCCTGTGGGCCGTGACAGCACCGTCTAGTGACAGACCGGCCCGAGCGTAACAGAACGCGATGCAAGCTGCAAGCCAGTTGGATAGCGTCCGTTTAGAGACCGGTCGACCCAAACGATTTGGGTCGAAGGTCAGGAAGAGCTGAGGGGACAAGCGGTGAGCCCTTGTACGATCAAGATAGTAAGCCAGGGCACGCTTGCAGTCAAGACTGTGCAATGCCTGTTCTCCGGGATGTGAATGAGGTTTCGGGAAGAAAACAGGCAACACAATGGACTGGTTGAGGTGAAAAGCTGAGACCACCTTTGGAAGGAACTTTGGATGGGTGCGCAGAACCACCTTGTCATGGTGAAAAATAGTGAACGGTGGATCGGCAACCAGTGCATGAAGCTCACTAACCCTCCTGGCAGAGGTGATGGCAATGAGGAAAAGAACCTTCCATGTCAGAAATTTGAGCGAAGTTGTGGCAAGCGGCTCAAAGGGAGGTTTCATGAGGGCAGATAAAACCACATTCAGGTCCCAGACGACCGGCGGAGGCTTCAGAGGTGGTTTGATGTTGAAGAGGCCCCTCATGAATCGGGAAACCAGAGGGTGAGCCGTGAGAGGTTTTCCTAAGACAGGTTCATGAAATGCCGTGATGGCACTGAGATGGACTCTGATAGAGGTAGACTTGAGGCCTGCGTTGGACAGGGAGAGCAAGTAGTCCAGAACAGTTTCCACCGCTAAAGAGGTGGGATTGTGATGATGACGGAGGCACCAAGAGGAGAACCTGGTCCACTTCTGATGGTAACATTGGAGGGTGGTCGGTTTCCTGGAGGCGTCCAAAATGAGACGGACAGGCTGAGACAGATTTCCTGAAGAGGTCAGCCCGAGAGAAACCAAGCTGTCAGGTGGAGCGAAGACAGATTGGGATGTAGTAGAGACTGATGTTGCTGTGTAAGTAGAGTAGGAAACACAGGCAGAGGAATGGGATCCCTGGAGCTGAGCTGAAGCAGGAGGGAGAACCAGTGTTGACGAGGCCACCGGGGAGCTATGAGGATCATGGTGGCTCCGTCCCTGCGGAGTTTGGATAAAGTCCGCAACATCAAAGGTAGAGGAGGAAAGGCATAGAGGAACCGATCCGTCCAGTCGAGAAGGAATGCATCCGGGGCCAGACGATGAGGAGAGAAGAGTCTGGAGCAGAACTGGGGCAGCTGATGGTTGTGAGGAGCTGCGAATAGGTCCACCTGCGGAGTGCCCCAGCGAGCAAAGATGGAGTGGAGCGTGGGAGGATCCAAAGTCCACTCGTGAGGTTGAAGGATGCGGCTGAGATTGTCGGCCAGGGAGTTCTGTTCGCCCTGGATGTAGACAGCCTTGAGGAAGAGACTGCGGGCCGTGGCCCAGGTCCAAATGCGAAGAGCCTCCTGACAAAGGAGGCGAGATCCGGTGCCGCCCTGTTTGTTGATGTAGTACATGGCAACTTGGTTGTCCGTGCACAGGAGCAGAACCTGAGGGCAAAGAAGGTGCTGGAAGGCCTTGAGAGCATAGAACATGGCTCGTAGTTCCAGGAAATTGATGTGATGAAGACGCTCCTGCGGGGTCCAAAGACCTTGGGTGCGTAGGTCTCCCAGGTGAGCTCCCCATGCATAAGGGGAGGCATCCGTGGTGATGGTCATGGAATGCGGGGGCAGATGAAAAAGAAGGCCCCTGGAAAGATTTGAGGAGTTCAACCACCATTGTAGAGATTGCTGAAGAGACGATGTCACAGAGATGGGATGAGAAAGAAGATTCGAGGTCTGCGACCATTGGTTGGCCAGAGTCCATTGAGGTGTCCTGAGGTGGAGTCGTGCCAGGGGAAGCACATGCACCGTCGAGGCCATGTGGCCCAGGAGGACCATCATCTGTCTGGCAGAAATGGAGTGATGAAGGAGCACCTGACGACACAGGCGGAGCAGGTTCCGCTGACGGTCGGAGGGGAGAAACGCCCTCATTAGTGTGGTGTCGAGAACTGCTCCAATGAACTGAAGGCGCTGCGTGGGAAGCAGATGCGACTTGGGGTAGTTGATCTCGAACCCCAGGAGGTGGAGGAGAGAGATGGTATGATGAGTGGCTTGTAGCACAAGCGGAGACGTAGGTGCTTTCACCAACCAATCGTCCAAGTAGGGAAACACCTGGAGGTTGTGAGACCTGAGGAAGGCCGCCGCCACAATGAGGCATTTGGTGAACACCCTGGGTGATGAAGCGAGGCCAAAAGGTAGCACTTTGTACTGATAATGGCGATGGTGCACCTGGAATCTTAGGTAGCGACGTGAAGCTGGATTGATTGGTATGTGAGTGTAGGCCTCTTTGAGGTCCAGGGAACATAGCCAGTCGTTCTGAGAGAGATGAGGGTAAAGCGTGGCAAGGGAGAGCATTCTGAACTTCTCCTTGACAAGACATTTGTTGAGGTCCCTGAGATCGAGAATGGGACGTAGGTCTCCTGTCTTTTTTGGAACCAGAAAGTAACGGGAGTAGAATCCCCGGCCCCTTTGTTCCAGAGGTACTTCTTCGATGGCATTGAGGAGAAGGAGGGATTGGACCTCCCTCAGGAGGAGGGGGGTTTGAGTTGAAAGAGAAGCAGACTCTACGGGAGGATTGTCTGGTGGAAGAGTCTGGAAGTTGAGAGAGTAGCCGTGGCGGATGATGTTGAGGACCCACTGGTCCGATGTGATGACCTCCCAACGGCTGAGAAAAATGCGGAGCCTGCCTCCGATTGGTTGAGGGAGAGGCAATGAGGGTGGAAGACTGGCTAAGCCCTGGAGAGAGGAGTCAAAAGGGCTGAGAAGGTTTGGCAGGAGGAAGAGGCTTGGCAGGTTGATTAGACTGTGCACGAGCCTGGTTGTGGTGTTGTTGGCGAGCCCGCCTAGGTTGCTGTGAAGGTGGGTTAAGCGGCCTAGCGGAGAACCTGCGCTGGTATGAAGACTGTGGTTTGTAAGGCCGAGCAGGAGGGGCCTTCTTCTTTGGTTTAATGAGAGTATCCCATCTGGTCTCATGGGCGGAGAGTTTTTGTGTGGTGGTATCCAGAGACTCTCCGAACAATTCGTCTCCCATACATGGGGCGTTGGCTAGTCGGTCCTGATGGTTGACATCCAGATCAGAGACCCTGAGCCAGGCCAGGCGGCGCATGGCCACAGCGATGGCAGATGCACGAGAGGTGAGCTCAAAGGAGTCATAGATGGAGCGCACCATAAATTTTCTAAGTTGAAGCAGGCTGGAGATGTGCTGCTGGAATAGTGGAACCTTGTGCTCCGGCATGTACTTTTGCATGGCGGAGAGTTGCATTACCAGATGTTTCAGGTAGAATGAAAAGTGGAAAGAGTAATTGTTTGCCCTGTTGGCAAGCATGGCATTCTGGTAGAGCCGCTTGCCAAACTTGTCCATAGTTTTGCCCTCCCTGCCAGGAGGGGTAGAGGCATATACACTGGAGCCTTGAGTCTTTTTTAAAGTGGACTCAACCAGGAGAGATTCATGGGGCAGCTGGGGTTTATCAAATCCCGGGATTGGAATAACCCTGTAAAGGCTATCCAGTTTACGGGGTGCCCCAGGGACAGTTAATGGATTTTCCCAATTTTTATAAAAAGTTTCCCGTAGGATGTCATGCACGGGTAACTTCAGGAACTCCTTAGGAGGTTGATCGAAATCTAATGCCTCCAGGAAAGCTTGTGACTTCTTGGAATCAGATTCCAGAGGCAAAGATAAGGCCCCCGATAACTCCCTGAGGAATTTTGAAAAAGAAGATTGCTCAGGTTTAGATGTGGTATCGGGGGCCGAGGGCTCTTCGTCCGACGACGATGCATCCTCCTCGGTACCGAGGGGAGATTCCTCCCAGAGGTCTGGGTCTCTGACATCGGTGTGTGCGTGCCGAGAGACTGGAGTGGAAGGCTCGGTATGATGAGCTTTAGACCTAGACTTGCCTGAGCGTACCGAGACGGTACCGGGGGATGAAGACCTGTGTCTGTCTCGGTCCCGGGAAGAACGGTGCCGGTCAGGTTCGCGGGAAGACCGGTGTTCCGCTCGGTCCCGAGGAGGATCGGATGTCGTCAGAGCGACGGCCTCGGCATGGGCATGGATATGCGGTGCCGAGAGAATGGGCATGGAGGGGTCCATAGGTACCGATGGCGTGGATACCGGTTGGACGGTGTGGGGCTCGGGCCGGTCTGGTACCGAAAGCAGCGGTGCCAGGATGGAGGGCAAGAGCTGTTTAAGTTGCTTTTGGAGTTGTTCCTGCAACTTATCCTGGAGGATGGCCGCAATGCGGTCATCCAGGGGTGGCACCGGAACCACTTTTTTCTGCTTTGGTTCCATGGGTGCCGCTCTACGCTCCGGCGATGAGGAGGCCGATGACGAGGCACTCACCGATATCGGAGCGGAGCACTTTTTAGTTCGGCGTGGAGCCGAAAGAGCCGGTGTCGCCACCGAGGTGGGAGGGCGCTCAAGGGTGGAAGGCTTCTTAGCCGGCTTACCTGGCGCCGGTGGCGCCGATGTAATATCAGGCGGTGTCGAGGTGGTCGGTGCCGACTTCGATGGTGCCGCAGTTGAAGAAGTCGAGTCCATAGTCGGGCCGGTGCCGAACAGCAGACTTTGCTGGATTTGGCGATTCTTCAAAGTGCGTTTTTTAAGAGTGGCACAGCGGGTGCACGAGTCCGCCCGATGCTCCGGTCCCAAACACTGTAAACACCAATTGTGTGGGTCAGTGAGGGAGATCGGGCGTGCACACCGCTGGCACTTCTTAAAACCGGGCTGCGGGGGCATGAATGGAAACACGGCCTCCGCAAAATCAAACCCCGAGGCCTGGATCGTTTTTTTTTTTTTTTTGGAAATGAAAGAAAAAAGAACCCGAAGGTAAATAAAACGAAAAAAGAACGCGAGCGGGAAGGCAAAAAGAGGATTTCAATCGGAGTTGAAAAACGCACGTCTTCTTCGCTCCGCGGAAACGAAGAAACTGGGGACCACGCTCTCCTCCGTCGAGCGGGAAGGCACTCGCGCACGCGCGGTGCGGCCAACTAGAACTTTCTAGTAAAAAGGTCCGTACCGTGGGCTCCGTCGGTGACGTCACCCATGCGTAAAGAATATCTGCCTGCTTGTCCTGGGATAATAAGAAGTACTAATTGACACAGACAAATTCTACCTGAGCATACACAGATCAATAGGGGTGGGATACCCTTGCTGGCAGTATGACTCATTGCTGCTATTACCCTCCACACATTTCAAACTGCCTATGTTTGACAACGCCTACCTGATCAGGATGTATTAGACCAGGTAATATGTTAGCTAACCAAGTAGCAAATACCTTTGCCAATACTTTTAAAGCAAAACTAATTAAGAAGATGGGCCTATAAGAGTCCAGTGTGGTTGCATACTTCCCAGGATTGGGCAAAACCATGATTATGGATTGATTTGCAGAGTGTGGGAACGGTTGATGTTGAGATACCTTAGCAAAGTGCGCTTCCAAAGGTAAAGCTATGTGTTCCTGCTGTAAAATTTAGATATCATTCTATCAGGCTCCAGAGTCTTCTCGAAAGAAACTTAATAGCTACTTGAATCTTATACAATGAAATAGGTTAATCTAATAATTGAACATCATCCTCCTGAAATTTTGGTGAATCCAAGGGAGACATCATGGCTCTGATAAGACATTTATAATATGATATTTCCTTTCTATCTCTAATCACTATATTCTGATATGCTATTCCTTTACAAAATTAAAGGCCCTGCCACAGATTCACCAAATGAGCAAGAAGTTTCCTCGTTTGATTGCCAAAATGGTACATTTTATGTTTGTAGTACTACTGAGATTTCAACACCTTCTCATAAATTTTAACATTGAATGCTGCACTAGCTGCCTGCAAATTGTCAAGTGCTACTTGGCTCCAAGATGTCAACCAAATGTACTTTTATTTTTCTATCTGCCTTTCCAGATATAAAAGAGTCCTTTAGCAGAATCTTTTCTTTCACAGGCCACATAAACCATAATTTTGCCCCTGAGAACTGCCTTTGCTGTATCCCAGAACACTGGGCCAGTGACATGGGCAATATTATCCTAAGCAAATTGTTTTCATTTTGTAGTCAAGTATGACTTAAAATGTTGATTTCAATACACATAAATCAGGAGCATTCATATGTTTCCACCCCAACCCCCCCAATCAGTAGACTCTGCAAATTCTGTACATCCAGATCAATGCATAATCAGAGAGTGTGGGGATACCTATTTCCGCTCTTTTTATACAATGAAACAATAGAGTAACCACAAACATAATCAATGCATGACATGGATTGATGTATCTGGACTACAGGGAGGATAAAAATCAATGATTTTTTAGAAATATAAAAAAATCAGAGGTTTTTTTAATTTAAACTGGATTGTTTTTATTTAAATTGGAATTTTTAAATACAGTAAAATGCTTTTTTGAGGAAATGTCTATCTAAAGAAAGTTTTCTATTTAAGATACATTATAGTCCAAAAGTGATTAAATATGAAATACGGATTAGTGTTTAATTATGTAGAATGACGCTATATATTCATGTAATGTTTCAATTTTTTGGTAAATGAATTCCATTAATCCATTCATAATGTCACCGGCAATTTTTCTATCTAGAAGATATTATCACAGATGCTTGGTTTTACATTTCTCAAAACTGTGAATTTGTGTCTGCTGATAACATCAAAAATGTTTTAAAATATAGAGTTGATAAAAAGACCTTAGCTCCATTGTTCTTTTTCAAATTGATGTACACAGAATCAACCTTTTACCTCTTAAGTGCTAAGTTTATACATCTGCACAAGGAGCTAAGTGTGAGGAGGGAAGGGCAAGCAGTAGAAATGAAAGTGAAACCTTTTGAGCAGAATACTCCACAAGTCTTGGGATCTTTGTGTGTACAGCCTGAGGTTTATCATATTATTCTCTATTTGGAGGAGAAAACCTACAGTATAATGCAGTAGGCTGTAAAAGAGACCCAGGCTGGGTATATTTTAATGAAGTTCCTCTTCCTATGGATAAGGCAGGCATGAGTGCAAAATGCAAACACTGCAACAAAGAAAAGCAAGACCTGGTGGCCTAAATGAAACATCATGAGAAGTGCTTTGATGAAAATGACAAAAGGAACATGTTTGAATAGGCAGGATCTTCAGGTTGGTAAATGCTTAGATTTCATCATATTTATTAAAGACTGCCTTGAGGAACTGTCATATTTGAGCAAAAATATATTTGTTATTATTGCTGCATGTTACTGTCATTTTAATACAGTTATTATGAATAATTAAAGTGATGAAACAAGGAAATTTCCTTTTTTGGGCAGTACTGACTTTTTCATTTATGAGAATCTATCATCAACCTAAAGAATTCTGGAAAATATCTACCTTCAAGATCAACATCCTCCAATTCTACAATTGCAGAATTTTTTAAGAACATAAGAACTGCCACACTGGGACAGACCAAAGGTCCTTCAAGCCCAGTATCCTGTTTCCAAAAGTGACCAACCCAGGTTCCAAGTACCTAGCTAGATCCAAAGTAGTAAAACAGATTTTATGATACTTATCCTAGGAATAAGCAGCGGATTTCCCCAAGCCATCTCAATAATGGCCTATGGACATTGCTAACAACCCACATCACTGTAGTGGCAAGAAAGGATGCAGTAACTTTGAGCGCTGCATTGACATGAGTAAGATCCAGAATGGGTCTCCAATCATCTGAGCTTTTATTTGGCAAAATGAAGTATATAGAGTATCTGCTCGAGCTCAAGTCTTTGGGTGCACACGTTTTATGGCATGAGTATCCAAAAGATAGTCACAATGGCTTCATTGAAAGTTTATACAAAAGTTCATCGATGAATCCTTAAAATGCTGAACAAAGTCCCAACCAGGATCCAAGTTTCAGTGACTCAGTCGCCTTCCTCAGGGATAATTGTAAACTGGTAATACGTTGCAACTGGGCCGGACGAATTCCAGCTTATAATCGCTCTGATTTCCAGAACCCAACAGTTCAAGGAAATTTAAGCCCAGGCCTGAAAAAAATCTGAAAGCTATCCTCCTATCTTGAGGGGAACCGCTCCAGACCTGGCATCATTGTGTGAGACCTGGCATCAATGGAGGCCTGGTTTCATCTGGGACCAGCAAACCTCTGTCTGCATCCCTGGAAGGTTCTCTGAGAAATGGCTCCCAAGTACTGCTAAAACCACCTGGAGTCACCCTGAGCCTCTAGAGGTTTTCGGTCTGCTGTCGGGCAAAGATCTTGGATGATGATCTGCTACGCTGGTCATAAGATAGTCCAGTTCTTCACCAAACATTTGCCCTTTAAAAGGAAGTCTGCTAAGAGTAGCCTTGGAGGTGGAGTCACCAGTCCATTGCTTGATCCAGAGCATCCTGCGGACTGAGATCAAATAAGCCAAAACTTTGCTCATGACTCTGATGAAGAACACCAATACTGTTACAAATCTGCAAGAACATGAAAGTGCAATTCTATAAGTGCGTTTCCTTTTAGGCAATACATATTCTAGTATAACCAGATATTGGCACATCTAGCATTTAGGTACCCTCAGTTACACCAGCCATAGACCTAGCATACCTAAATGCAGCAAGGATGTGCAGAATTTACAGTATTTTATAAGTTGCATACATAACTGGGAGACATGTCCATGTCCCGCCCATACGTAGACCTTGTTTTGTTTGCCTTTTTGTTATTTGAATGCTGTATACTGAATCTGCATGCACCTTTACAACATATCCATTACAGCTAAAAAGTCGTTGACTGCTACCTGTATGCACTCTTATTTCATATACCAAAATTACTTTTATTAAGGTACCAAATATACAACATACCTTGCAAAACTTCACTTCAGCTTCTAGATGGTGAATATATTGGGACTGATCATGAATGATAGGAACAAGATCATTAAGGTTATGCAAACCGTCTTCTGTCTCTTTTGAAGCTCTCTGAAACAAAGCAAATTGAGCATGATGAACATTATCCACAGTCATCTGAATTCATCTCCTTCATTTTGCATACCATTAGCTCAAGGAGTATTCAAGTTTTGTGCAATCGAGAAGAAATGTGACACCAGCATAGCACAATTTGTATAACTGACAATAATTTAATTTAATTTATTTGGCCCGACATCGCTGGATCCAGGAGCAGATAGGGAGGCTTGCCGGCATGGGAGCGCACTTCGCCCCTCCCCCCACCCGACAGGACTACGCTGAACCAGTTGGAAGGCTCAGCGAGTCTCCCAGCAACCGCTTTTCTTTTTAATTTAATTTACTTGGCCCCACATCGCTGGATTCAGGAGCGAACAGGGAGGCTTGCTGGCGTGGGAGCGCACTCCGCCCCTCCCTCCACCCGACGGGACTACACTGAGCCAGATGGAAGGCTCAGCGAGTCTCCCAGAAACCGCTTTTCTTTTTAATTTAATTTAATTTACTTGGCCCAACATCGCTGGATCCAGGAGCGGATAGGGAGGCTTGCCGGCATGGGAGCGCACTTCGCCCCTCCCCCCACCCGACAGGACTACGCTGAACCAGTTGGAAGGCTCAGCGAGTCTCCCAGCAACCGCTTTTCTTTTTAATTTAATTGGCCCGACATCGCTGGATCCAGGAGCGGACAGGGAGGTTTGCCAGCGTGGGAGCGCACTCCGCCCCTCCCCCACCCAACAGGACTACGCTGAGCCAATAAAAGGCTCAGCGCCTAATGGCGCACTGCCGTTCGGCGTGCTGTCGAAGGTGCACGTCAAAGGCGCCTTAGCGAGCACCTTTGTGAAGTGATCAAGAAGCGACCCACCCCCACAATACTACCAAAAGTAAAACCAACTGAAAAACAGCAGCCAAACCACCAAAGACCCTTCTACCAACTATCACCTACCACCAACCATAGCTGCCATGTTAAGTAGTTTACATGTAGCTGTATAACAAATGCAATAAGAATGCAGTTTATAAATTAGTACTTTCTATGGGAAGATATATTATTTAGTACTAATTATTTAGTACTAATTAAGAGGCACAGTACTATAGCAGTCATAAGGGGACATTTACTGGATGGTGAGGCTGTTGAAGGAGATAAGACTTAGAAAATTAGAGGTCATTTCTAAGTCTAAGTGGGTATTTTTTGGGCTGTGGGGACAGTTTGAGAAGTTGGGAAAGAGTGGAGCAAGGAAACCACTAATTGCTATGTTTTGCTTTGTGAAAGTTTCTGTGTTATAGAAGCTGGAAATCTTTTCCACAGAAACTCACTGGGATTTTTTTTTTTTTTTTTGGGGGGGAGGGAAGAGGAGAACTTTATTTCTCAGGAATCTCTAGTCTGATTTATGAGACTAAAATCAAAACTATAAAGAAAATATAAATTTGAAATACATACAGTAGGTGATATCTTCCGTCTTCTAGGTGATGATGCTTTATTTTCTCTTTCTTCTTGCTCTCGCAAGAGGGCTTTAAGCTGATTAACTGTTAATAGAACAGGATTTCAAATCTGCCATTATCAAAACGCACAAAAATAAACCCCCCTCACTCATAACCGATATATATTTTTTCCTAGCAGTACCTATTCAAGCTCTGCTAAGCAGCACTTACCTGCATGACTGTGGTAAAGCTTTTTCCAGACTTGGTCAGTGTTATTTTCCTCAGAGCTAGGGATAACAGCAGACTGCTCAAGGGAACTATCTTTCTTCTTGGGATTGCTTTGTTCTATGGCATCTTTCAGTTGTTCAATGCTTGTATTTACACGTTCTAGAAATAATTAGCCACAAATCAAGTTAGCTTTCTCACAACTTACCTCTCCAATCTTTCATTTCAAATAAAAGAAAATAAATGTAAATTTGACTTGTTTGATACTCCAATATAAAACAGAGGCTTCATAATATGGTTGCATAGGTTACTTTTATTGACAATTACTATAGTTATTTTAATTAGCAAATATTTTGAAATCTTACATTTGCACACAATTTATTTTTGTAACTTCTTTATAGAACATAATGTGTACTTCAACTTACAAATCATATACACTGAAATATAGAAAAGCAAGGATCATTTGGGGGCTTGAGGGCAATTCTATATATCTGGACACCTCAAGTTAAGCACCTCATGGGCACACAGTAGGTACCTAAGTTCTGTCCCAGAATATTAGTGTAAGTGGCTATAAATGCATGTATAATTCAGGAATACACACTAACATCAGCTATATAACTAATATAAGGGTGCAGCAGGAATGTGCATAACTTACAATATTCTATAAGTTATGCTTGGAAGTAAGAGTCAAGCCTATGTCCTGCCCATCCATTCATGCCTGAAGTATGGGAAACAAGGTTCTGGATCTAGAGGCTATGATGGAAGAGGCTGAGTTGGATTTAGTGGCAATCACAGAGACGTGGTTCACAGAGAACCATGACTAGGATATAGTTATACCAAGCTATAATCTGTTCAGGAAAGACAGGGTAGAAAAAAAAGGAGGAGTGGCATTATATGTTAAAGATCATATTAAAGCCACACAAATGCAGGATCTCAGGGTAAGGATCTCAGGTACTGTGGGTCAATCTGGAAAGAGGGAATCCTATATAATAAAATGCTAAGCGCGCATGCGCACTCTTACCACCATGTTCCCTGATCCCTGATCTGTCGGGCTGTGGCCGGAAAGAGTGCGCATGCGTGCTAAAGCGCATGAAAGGCGGTGTGGAGTGGCAGCTGCTGGGAGGAGGGCATTGTGGAGCGGCGCTGGCGGCGGCGGCTGCTGGGAGGAGGGCTTTGAGCCGCTGAGGGTCGGGCGTTGCTCCCGTGAGGATCGCGGACGGAAGATAGATTTGGCCATAGCTAAGTAAGTTAGACGGCTGACAAACCTCCCGGATCCAGCAGCGTCCGAGGCACAATAAAGCACAGTTACTTACCGTAACAGATGTTATCCAGGGACAGCAGGCAGATATTCTCTACATGTGGGTGACGTCATCCACAGAGCCCCGTCGCGGACAGCTTTTCAAGCAAACTTGATTGAAGATCTCAAAGTTTGCTAGTGCTGCCCATGCATGCGTGCCTTCCTGCTCCACTAGAAGGCGCATACCCTCCTCGTGGTCTTCAGTTCAGCTAGCTAGCAAAGAAGCCAACCCGGGAAGGTGGGAGGGTTGCGAGAATATCTGCCTGCTGTCCCTGGATAACACCTGTTACGGTAAGTAACTGTGCTTTATCCCAGAACAAGCAGGCAGCATATTCTCTACATATGGGTGACTTCCAATCTTACCAAAAAGGGATGGAGGGAAAGTTGGCAATTTAGGAAAACAGATTACGCAAAACCGACTGGCCAAACCGGCCGTCGCGCCTGGAAAAGGCATCCAAACAGCAGTGAGAAGTGAAGGTATGAACCGAAGACCAAGTGGCAGCCTTGCAGATCTCCTCAATAGGCGTGGACCTGAGGAAAGCGGCAGACGCCGCCATTGTTCGGACTCTATGTCCTGTAACCTGACCTTGCAGCGAGAGACCAGCCTGAGCGTAGCAAAAGGAAATACAAGCAGCCAACCAGTTGGACAAGGTTCGCTTGGAAACAGAGCAGCACAACCAATTAGGATCAAAAGAGATGAAAAGTTGAGGAGCCGTCCGATGAGACTCGGTGCATCGCAGGTAAAAGGGTAACGCCCTCTTACAGTCAAGTGTGTGAAGCGCCACCTCACCAGGATGCGAGTGGGGCTTCGGAAAAAACATTGGAAGAACAATGGACTGGTTAAGGTGGAAATCCGAAACCACCTTGGGCAAGAACTTAGGATGAGTGCGCAAGACCACCTTGTCATGATGAAATACAGTAAAAGGTGGATCCACAACAAGAGCTTGCAGCTCACTGACTCTGTGGGCAGACGTGAGAGCAACTAAGAACACCACCTTCCAAGTGAGAAACTTCAAAGGAGTCTTATCAATCGGCTCAAACGGAGGTTTCATCGATTGAGCTACAACCACATTAAGATCCCAAACCACCGGAGGAGGTTTGAGTGGAGGATGAACATTGAAAAGGCCCTTCATAAATCGGGAAACCACCGGATGGACAGAGAGTGAGTTCCCCTCAAGCGGCTGATGAAAAGCAGCAATCGCACTGAGGTGGACTCGAATAGATGTCGATTTGAGGCCAGACCGAGACAAGTGGAACAGATAATCCAGCACGGAAGACAAGGAGGCCGAGGGTGGATCCATGCAGTGTTCAGCACACCACGCCGCAAATCTGGTCCATTTCTGAGAATAGCAATGACGAGTAGAGCTCTTCCTAGAGGCCTCGAGAACATCCCTCACCGACTGGGAGAAACCTAAGGAGAGAGGCACGTGGAGAGGAACTAACCCGGAAAACTAACTTTGCAGTAACTGCCCCTACATTATGGAACTCTTTGCCACAATACTTCCGCGACGAACAACATCTAGTCAAATTCAAGACTAGCCTAAAGACTTTCTTATTTCAGGACGCTTTCGATTGTACTTAGATCCTCGTCTTTCTTTCTTTTTTTCCTCTTCTTTCTCTCTTTTTCTTTTATTTCCTCCTTTTTTTTCTTTACTTTGAGCAAGTATTTGCTTCAACAACGCGCCCTTACCCCTCACGTTCTATCCCCACCCCACTTTCTCCTTTTCATCTAAATTATGTAACTTTTCCCCTTCCTTCCCTTTTACCCCCACTTTCTAGTCAGTCTAGTCTTTGTCATTTATGTTCACTCCATTTATATCTACTTTTTAAATTTTACTGTTAACCGGCCAGACATTCGTTTGATGGTCGGGATATTAAAAACTAATAAACTTGGAAACTGTTAAGTGGAGCGACTGCAAATTGGGATGGAACAGCGAACCCCGACTCTGAGACAGCAGAGAAGGAAAAACAGGTAGTAGCAGAGGTTCCCTGACACATAGCTGATGGAGCAGGGTGAACCACAGTTGCCGGGGCCACCAAGGAGCTATCAAGATCATGATGGCGCGGACTGACTTGAGATGCACCAGCGTCCTGAGAATCAGAAGAAAGGGAGGGAACGCATAGAGGAACCCGTCCGTCCAATCGAGAAAGAAAGCATCCGCCTCGAGACGATCTGGGGAGTACATCCTCGAGCAGAAACGAGGCAACTTGTGATTGAGGGGCGAAGCGAACAGATCTATCTGCGGAGTCCCCCATCGAACAAACACCTGTCGCAAAGTCCGAGAATGGAGCGACCACTCGTGCGGCTGAAGTAGACGGCTCAACTTGTCCGCCAGACAATTCTGCTTGCCCTGGATATACACCGCCCGAAGGAAGATGTTGTGGCGCAGCGCCCACTGCCGAAGGGCTTCCTGGCAAAGCAATAGGGAACCCGTACCCCCTTGCTTGTTCACATAATACATCGCCACCTGGTTGTCCGTCCGCACCAGGACAATGCCTGAAAGTTTTTTTTCCTAATGTAGGACTCTTAAAACATGCACCTGACTTGCCTTCACAGACATCAGTAATCAATAAGAATCCAAGGGCGTTGCCTCAAGATGGTATGTCCTTATGAGAAAATCCTCAACTTCCTCATTAACAAGTATGATGAGTGCTTGGCATGGTGATTTGGGAGTTTCAATTGGGGAAGAGACCTGGCAAGAAGTTTGGAAAAACATGTTTAGATCTGCCCGTTCTGCTGGTGTTCTCCAATCACTTTTCTTCCTTTTACATAGAACACACTGGACCCCAATTAGGATTGCAAAACTATCGAATGGACTCTCTTCTATGTGTTGGTCTTGTAATTTACAGGAAGGCACACTAACGCATATGATCTTTGACTGCACACATTTATCGCTTTATTGGACTAAAGTATAGGAAACCATCTCTATGATCTTAAACATACAGGAGCCTCTAAATCTGCGTGTTATTATATGGGGTCATCATGGTTTACTAAAAACACTGCCTGATCACAATGCAAGATTGCTTAACATACTGCTGTTCATGGCTCTTAAAAACATTTTACATTGTTGGAAAGACTTATCTAAGGTGAGCTATGTTACCTGGTGGAATATACTTTGTCTTACAGTAAAGTATGAAAGTGTTATTGCTGAGAAGCATAAGTCCATGAGCTCTTACCTTAAAATAGATATATATTTTTGAAAATTGCCTACTTGGAAGTCTCGGTCAACAGGACATCCGACCCTTTGGATGCCTAACTTTACACCCCATTTTCGACCACATAAATGTCCAAGTTAGAAATGTCCAAATCCAGACTATTTGGATGTGGTAGTGGCCATCATTGTGATGGACTGGCCTCATAGACAAGCCAACAGAGCAGTGGGACACTTTAGAGGGCACTGCTGTGAACTTCAAATAAATAATAATAATAATAATTGTATTCTTATATACTGCCATACCGAAAAAGTTTTAGGCGGTAAGGGTACAACATGCACATCTCACCATATCCCCCTTATAATTTTGTGAAGAAAATTCCCATAATTCTCCCAGAACCTAATATACCCACCTATCTACTACCTCAATAGCTCTTATGGCTACAGATGGCACCTATATGGCAGTACAGTAGGGTTTTGGTATGCTTATGATTCTGGCTGTTTCTCTCTATGGTTCACCAGTCCACCCACCAGTTTACTTAAGACACTTGTGTGATGCTCTGCTAGGCTTTCCCATACCAAGTGCTGCTGTTCTAGAGACAGGTACGTACTGTTTCATACAGATCTTTGTGGGGTGGGAGGGGGTTAGTGACCATTGGGGGAGTGTGTATGTGTGTGGGGGGGGTCATTACTTAATCCCTCCAGTGGTCATCTGGTAAGTTTGGGTACCTTTTTGACAGACTCTTCTAAAACAGGTCTAGCTCAAAACATCTTAAGTTCCATCTAGGACATTTTGAGAAAAATTTGATTATCACCGCAAGATGTCCAAGTCTAACCTGGCCCAAACCTGCCCATAACACAACTCCTGGATCTCTGGATGCACAGCAGACAAAACACCTTGCTAGATGTCCAGAAAAATGGCTTTGAAAATCAGCACTAGGATGTCCAAGTGCTGATTTATGACAGCTTATGGACATTTTTAAATTTTTGATTATGAGCCCTATAGCTGCAATATATGTGCCTATTTGCCATAACTGCCTATGCACCATGTTACAAGATACCCTCTACATTGGGGAATTCAAGTTATCAGCAAGGAAAGGGATTTTTTTTACAGTACAGGGAAATGAAGAAGTTAAAATTAGGAGAAAAAGGCATCTTTCCAGCAGTTAGAAAGCAGATGGACAAAAACACAAAAAAACATGAAGAATCATATGCTTCCACTGATCCTGCCAAGATTCCCATCCTGCTAGCTAAATATCTAATACTTGGCTGTTCAGGCTTTTCAAATGTCCAGTTTGATTACATATCAAAACTCTGCACAGGTTACACCCAAAGCTTTCATACTGCATTAGGCTATAAATTACAGCCTAGTTATATCCTAAAGAAGTTTTGAAGATAACATACAATAGAGTATCAAGTTGCAACTTCGAAAGGATGAGCAAGAATTCAAAGAAGAGGGAATCTATCAGGAGTCAGGGGATAAAGCTTAGACATAGTTCTGTAACCAGACCAAGGAGCTGTGAATGGGATGGAAAAAGGCACATGAGAAGTGGAAGGTGGCGAATCCAAATTGAGCTCTTTCTGAGCATCAGCAATAAAAGGGTGGAGAGAACCAAGCTTAAAAGGGCTGCAAATAGAAGGATCAGCTCCCAAATCTGGACTCTCAGGGCAGCCGAGATGACTAATCCCAGCAAGGGTATCAGCCCTATCCAATATTGAAGCAGTGTCAGGAGATAGAAGAGGCATAATATCTGAATAGCAACCACTACAATCGAGGTCTGCCCCAGTCGGACGAGAAGGCTCCCGAACAGGAAGCTCTGTCTATTCTCAACAAGTATCTGAATAAAACTTTTCCAAACAAGGTTTCTCACAGCCATTTTCAGACATTTATAGTTTCTGTCTGAGCACCTAGTAGCACTTGCTCTTTTTGATGATAGAATCACACCAGAAACAAAGCTATGAATGGTCAAAATTTACAGCATCCACCATCGCCAGACATTCCATGACGTCTCATGCGTACAGAAGGAATGGAACCCGTGATCCTTGAAAGTCTTGTAACACAGAGAACACAGTCATTTTTTGATCTCTTGATTGAAGGAGGATCAACAAAAGCAAAAATATTCCTGAAGGAACATCCCACAGAGTAGACTGATGATCCAGTTTTCTGGAATCGGGCAACCAAACTGACTGTTGTTAATAATGCAGAAGAATGAGGGATAAGCCTCATTGAAAAATACAGGGGTCCTTTTACTAAGGCGCCCATAGAAATAAATATGTGCCTTAGCATTTAGCGTGCGCTAAATCGGTTAGCATGCCTTGGTAAAAGGACCCCTCAATGATACTTTGACAAAAGATGAACATAAGCAATTTGTTCTTTGGCTAGTGGCCAGCAACCCAAAGAAGTTTCCTTCTGCATCAAAGGTGACTCTTATGTCATAGACCAGTGTCTCTCAGATTGTATGCCATGGCACAGTGGTGTGCCCTGAAGAGATTCTGGGTGTGCCATGAGAAATTCCAAAATTTTACTTTATTTTTAAAAACTCCCTTCATAAGAATACACTAGAATAGATGGATGACATGTACATCAGGTACACATGAGTCTTGTCAATGTTATGAGCATCTGTGTGCATAAGGATACAACCACCCAGACGAGCATCATTCTTTGATGTGATTAGTCCTTGAAAACTAACGACAAAAGTAATTTAATTTTTTTTTTTGCAGTAGTTATCCTGAGCAACAAAACAATCAAGGTTTTGTTACCATTTGGATCTTCTTATCTTTGCGAACTTGGATTTTCAGCTCTGAGAGAAATTAAATTGAAAAAAGAGAATGTCTGCAGATGGTGGATGATGAAAAGTGTGTTTGCTTATTGAGCTGAATATTGAGTTCATTTGCACTCAAAAAAAGCACATGCATCGCACTGATTAGCAATTCTATTCTATCTACTTTAGTTTCACCATTGTTACAATTACCCATACTTTAAATAAATAACTTTAAGGGGTCCTTTTATCAGGCACGGTAGGGGTTAACGCATGGAATACCGCGCATTAAACCGCCTGACGCGCTAGTCGCTAACGCCTCCATTGACGAGGCATTAGTTTTTTGGTTTGCCACGGGGGTTAGCGCGTGTTGAAATGTCTGACGCGCTAACCCCCATAGCGCGCCTTGATAAAAGGAGCCCTAAATAAATAACTCTCAAATTAAAATTTTTGTTTGTTTTGCAATTCTATAATTTCAATTATAATATGTCATGAAAAACATTTGCTCTGTTTACCCCCTCCCCCCTTTTACAAAATCACAGCACGTTTTTTAGCACCGGCTGCTGCGGTAACAACTCCTATGCTCATAGGAATTCTATGAGCATTGGAGCTGTTACCGCCGTGGCTGGCACTAGAAACCGCACTACACTTTTGTAAAAGGGGCAGTTAGCGTGATGGAGCTAAAACAAGTTTGAGACACACTGTCATAGACCATTGATTATTTGTCAAGTACACAAGAATTACAATATACTGTTAAACCTGGTGGTAGTTTAAAAACACAGCAAGGTGGAGTGACCCCCCTGAACTCTATTTAAGAAAAATTTTGTGTGTTTTTCATTTTTATACAAAGGAATAAAATTAATCTTGTGGACCCAAGCACAGTACAGGGTAAAGCTTTGGATTCTTGCCCAGAAATAGCTAAGAAGAAAAAATTAAAAAATTTAAATTGAATCAGGCTGGGCAGACTGGATGGACCATTCAGGTCTTTATCTGCTGTCATCTACTATGTTACTATGTTACTATGACAAACAAAATGTGTTAATTTTTGGGGAGCACCCTACTGTACACAAATTAAGGGGTCCTTTTAATAAGGTGTGCTAGCCATTTTAGCGCATGCTAAATGCTAACGCATCCATTATAGTCTATGGACCTGTTAGCGTTTAGCACGCACTAAAACGGATAGCAAGCCTTAGTAAAAGGACCCCTAAGTGGAAGGAAGTTTCCAGCCTAAGGAATCTACCCTGTTAACTATTAAATTACATGAGCAAATTCCTTGAACAGTGTTCTTGTAATACTCATTTCTCTTGATCTTTCCTCTGCTTTCGATACTATTGGTCACAGCTTATTACTGTCTTCGTGAAATAGGAATAACTGGTCAAGTCATGGAATGGTTTACATCTTACTTTTCTAACAGATCCTCCAAGGTTATTGTTAATGATTCTTCCTCCGTTTCTTCTTCTACTAAATACGGGATTCCACAAGGATCTGTTTTGTCTCCTCTCCTCTTTAACATTTTCTTGTCTCCCCTTTTGACGGTGGGCCAAACTATTGGCTTTACCACTTTCGCATATGCTGATGACGTGCAGCTAATACACCCCATTGATCTGAATAATTCTGACGAAGTTGCCTCTATTAACCTAAAACTCGAAAAAATTAAATTATGGCTTGATACCAACATGTTGTCACTCAACATTAACAAATCTAAACTGATGATTTTCCCCCTTAAAGAGAGACTAACTCTTCAGGCACCCCTGAAATTTGAATCACTTCCAATCAAAGTAGTCTCTACTCTCAAACTTTTGGGAGTTACTTTTGACTGTAAATTTTCCTACCATAACCACATTAGTACAGTGGTCCAGAAATGTTTTCACCGTCTCAGGATGATACGTTCTCTTTCCAAACTGTTAAATCTTTCATCTCTTAATATACTAATTCATTCCTTAGTAATTACTTGTATAGATTATTGTAACGCCCTCTACAAGGGCATCACTAAAAAGGAAATAAGATGTCTCCAGATTATACAAAACACTGCTATTAAAATCATTTACTGTGCGAGGAAATATGATCATGTCTCCCCCCTTCTAATTAATGCCCACTGGTTACCTATCGAACATAGAATTAGCTATAAAATTTTACTATTAATCTTCACCACTCGTTCATACAGTCTACCAGAATTTATTGACTGACTACTTATTCCCTATTACCCTGCCAAATCTCTTCGTTCTACATCACAAAATCTCTTAACTGTTCCATCTCTCAAAATTATCAATACTTTAAGAATTAATAATTTTGTTGTCACCGCGCCTACCCTATGGAACTCACTGCCTCATCATTTACGGATGGAATCTTCAATAAAGCAGTTTAAGGCAAACCTCAAAACTTTTTTATTTAAGGATGCCTTTGGATAAAAATGTCCTTTTCAGGATTAAACTACGCCAGTCTCCCTACCTACCTTGTGTTTTTACCCTTAATGTTCTCTGTACTTAAAATATTGGAGTTTTTCCCTCCTTCCCTCCTGTGTGTAGTCAACTTACGTGCTCCCTGTTCAACCCCTATTAGATTAACATTGTCTTGTTTTTAATATTTTAATACTAAACATTTTGTTTTATAAACTTTTATTTTTTATTGCTGTATACCGCTTAGAAATTTGAATAAGCGGTATAACAAACATTTTAATAAACTTGAAACTATCTCCACTCTGCATGTATCCTTTCAGAATTTAAAAAATCTAAATAATTTTGCTTTTTCCATTTGTGAACCTTTTCTTCACTTGTAAAACTTTGTAAATTTATATCTTGAACACTCTGCCCATAAATCTCACTCTTTTTTTTTCTTTTTTCTTTATTGCAATTTATCATAATTTAAAAGAATATTCTTGTTCAAGAAAAACACAAGGAAAATCAAGAGAAAATAGAAGCAACTTAACAATCAAATAAAATATATCCTATCTTCCTTAGACCAGAATTGTAGGAGAGGAGCTCCAGAAATAGGAGAATCTAAATTTATACAAAAAAATAATAATAAAGTAAAAGGCCAAACGGTTCAGTATCCCTTTATCTTAATAGCAGTTCCAAATCAGCTAATCAAATCAAGTCACCGACTTTTTCAAATCCAAAAATGTTCTCAATTGCTCAGGTAAATAGAAAATATATTTGACTCCTAAATATTTAATCAAACATTTGAATGGATAAGCTAAGAGAAATGAGGCAGCTAAAGTGAATACCTCAGTTCTTATTGCAAGGAATAATTTCTTTCGTTCTTGCGTTTGACAAGTCACGTTTTGGAACATCCAAACTCTTTTACCATAAAATAGAATTTGTGAGTTACAGAAATACATTCTGAATATAGAATTAATATCTTATTCAAACACTAGAGATACCAGTAACGTACCTCTTTCAGAAGATTCTGATAAACTTGCTTCAAGCAAATCTGTTACATTTAAGGTTTGCTCCAATTCTGGACTTACACCCACTTCCTTCTTTACAGGCAAATAACATATTTTGTTAATTGGCAGTATAATATCAGAGGAAAATTTCAAAACTTCAATTACGGTAAGTATTTTTGAAATAAGTCCTGAGGGGTCACAACAATCGATTTAGGAAAGTTCAACAAACAAATATTGAGTCTGCGATTATAATTTTCTAGCTTTCTATCTTCCTATTGAGAAGAGTCTTATCTTTGATGATCCCAATAGTTACATCTTGAAGGCTTTCCACACTTTAAGGTGTTTTACATCAGCTGAAAATTATATTTTTGTACCATCCAAACTTTTGCCTAATGCTTCCACAGTACTTACTAATAAAGAAGTGTTATTTGAAGACTTGGCTACTACATTGGTTAGCTTTTGGAGAGCTTCCCATATGCTCTCCGTTATCACCGGCAGATTTTCCAGCTGGGAGCTGACTTCTCCTCTAACTCCCAGTTTACCCTGGTCTGTCACACATCTCGCAGCTTCTGCCCCTCAAAATGGGGTTTCGCTTATGAAAGCTTCTTCACAGGGTTCCTCCTGCATAGTCTCGGCTTCCGGAGGCAAAAGAGATGTTTCAAGTTCCAGCTCAGCAGTTTCTCCTCTCCCCGACAGAGAAGCGGACATCTCTCCAGTCATTCTAGGGGGGTCCAATAGTGGCGGCAAACTCCTGAATAAAGCGCTGAGAGGGAGAAGAAATCCAAGCCACCAAGGGATCAGCACAAACATTTCCCTTTCTTTTAGTGTGCAGCATATCGAAAATCAGGTACCGTATTTTTTGCTCCATAAGATGCAGTCCCCCCCCCCCACCCCCAAAGTGGGTGGAAACGTCTGTGTGTCTTATGGAGCGAATATTACCTTTTTTCCGCCTTTTAAAATCCTGGTGGTCCAGCGGTGTATCGGCAGAAGTGAGCTTTCTGCGCTCCTGCCTGGGCCCACCCCACTCCCTGAAAGGCTGCTATCAGTTCTTGCGGGACTCGCGAGAACTGATGGCAGCCATTCAGGGAGTGGCGCGGGGCCAGGCAGGAGCACAGAAAGCTCGCTCCTGCCGATACACCGCTAGACCACCAGGATTTTAAAAGATACGGGGAGGGGAGGTGATAAAAAACATGGAAATGCTCAACAATGGAGGAAGATAAATATTACGAAAATAACTGGAGACAGCAATGAACCCTGGAGCTGGAAAGAGTTACCGTACTCATTTTGATGCTGGCTATGACATTCTGATAGGGAATTCCTATACCAAAAGGCACAATAAGGTGGCATGTCTTTCCCTCCCCTCCCCCCGTGCCGACCTACCACTAGACCACCAGAGGGGGGACAGGGCAGGGAGGTGGGATAGGGTACACCATTTGGTTCAGAATATTTTTTTTCTTGGTTTTTCCTCCTCTATACCTAGGTGCATCTGTCTGATGGTCAGGTAATTCTTAAAGAGTGAAAAATACAGTAACTTTCCAGGTTCATCCACTGCACTCACCTTGCCGCCGCCATCTTGGAGCTCCTCCCCTCACCTGTCATCCTTATATCTCATCCTTGAGCAGTCTCCCCGCCCTCTTCTCCACACCACCCCCACTCCTTCCCGCCTGCTCCCTGCCACGCACGCGCATCCCCTTCCCCCGTACCTTTTTTAATTTTCTAGGCAGGAGCAACATCATGAACTTGCTGCCCACGTCTCATTGGCTATCTCTCTGACATCACTTTCTAGGTGTGGGGCCCGGAAGTGACGTCAGAGAGAGGTGACACTGAGGCAGGAAGTTCATTATGCTGCTCGCACAGGGAAAATTAAAGAGATACGAGGGGAGGGAAGGGGCACAAAGAGGAGTCGGGAAGGAGCCGGTGGGGTGGAGAGGAGGACAGATGCTGATGCCCCTACCATGACAGCACCCGGGGCAAACCACCCCCCCCCTTACTATGCCACTGGGAATGCAATAAAGATGACCGCCCCCATACAAAACAACACTGTTATATGTAAAGCAATACGATACCAGCTGTCATGTTCTGTGGCTGATGGCTGGGATACATCATTTTGACTGTGAAGGAATACTGAGCAGGCTTGATTGTCCAATTGCTCTTTTTCCTAACATCATCTACTCTTTCTATATAAAACATTTAAAGAAAAACAGTCCTCCCCTCCCCATCTGCATGCTAATCTAGTCTGTCCTTGTCCCTGTCCCATTCCTGTAAGCTCTGCCTTAACTGCACAAGCCTCACACACTTATGATTTTAAAGTGTTTCAGGATTGTGCAGATGAGGACAGAGCTTGCAGAAATGGGGCAGGGACAAGGCAGTGACAAAACATGCAGAGTTGGGACAGGGAAATTGAGTTCCTGTGGGGACGGGGAAAAATTTGTCCCCATGTCATTCTCTAATTTGGAAAACGCAGAGAAATTAAATTTAGCTATAGAGGGCAATTCTGTAAAGTGTGCTAAAAGTCAGGCACGAAAACACTGTGCACTAAGCATGGATTCCTTATAGAATCCTAGCGTAGGTCAGCACTTACATGCACCCACTTACACTATGCCTATAGCAAATGTAAATTCACAGGCACCTCTGTTTAAAAAAAAGCTCTGGCTACCAACCTCCCACCGTATTACGTTTAAAATTCTAGTTCTTACATTTAAAACAAAATCTCATTCTCCCACCTTCATTGATAAACTGATCATACCATATTCTACTTCTAGATCACTACGCTCCATTAATCAGTGCCTTCTTACTGTTCCCTCTCTGCATGCCATTATTTACGATACCACTCTAAAATCCATTTTCTCTGTTGTTGCTCCAAAACTATGGAATGTTCTGCCTATTCACCTCAGACAGCAATCTATTAATATATTGGTTCACTCATTAATCATTGCAAAACTAGATTACTGTAACAGTCTATTTACAGGAATAACCCAGAAGGAATTGAGACGCCTTCAAATAATTCAAAATGCTGTAATCAAATTAATAACAAAATCTAGGAAATATGACCATGTAACCCCCCTGCTTCGAAATGCCCATTAGCTGCCAATCAATCAAAGAATTTCTTACAAGATCTCATTAATAACGTTTAAAATGATTCATTCCAAATTACCCCAATTTATTGATAAACATCTTATTCCATATGAGCCATCCCGCATCCTTGGATCATCTGATCGTAAATTGCTTACGGTCCCTTCCCTTCGAATAATAGGAACAAAAAGGCATGATATTTTCTCAGTTGTAGCCCTACAACTTTGGAATACCCTACCAGCTCCCGTAAGGGAGGAGACCAACCTTGAGCTTATCAAAGGCCTACTTAAGAGTCATCTATTCAAAGAAGCTTTTAACACTTGATTTAATTTTTCATAGTATCTATCTAATTCCTTCAATGAAACAAGTAGCAATGTTCCCTTTCCTTTTATTTTCTCCTTATTTGGCTTTCGTTCCTATCAAATTTATAGTTCCAACCCAATTTCCTTTTGTCTCATGTTTGTCTGTCACATTTGTCTCCCTTCCTTATGCCATTTATTAGATGATGTTTCCTTGAATTTGTATTTCCTCTGTTAATGTCAATGGCATTGTTTTTATCATTATCATGTTTTTGTATTCCCATTTATATTTTACCTTGTAAACTCGCTTAGAAATTGGATAAGCGACTAAATCAAATTTTAATAAAAACTTGAAACTTTTCTATTCAAAGACATTTACAGTTGTTAGGACTCAGCAAGACTTTGATCTGTAGTATTCTTTTTATTTTCTTCTTATTTTCTCCCTCCTGTTCTTTTCCCCTCCCCGGCTTTCCTTTCCATAGATTGTACAAGGGCCGTTCAAAAAGTATCAGACCTTAATTTTTCTTGCATAAACAAAGCTAGGGAGGCATGGTTTGGTGCACGTATGTAGGCGACCCTAATGTGCATGCTTGAATTTTTTCCCACCTACAGAAGCTGTCAGTTGCCAGCAGACCGCCGATGAGTGAGAAAGTGTGAGCACCATCGGATTTTCATTTTTGACAAAATGACAGAAAAAGTTGAACAATGCTACTGCACTAAGTTTTGTGTAAAGCTTGGCGATTCCCAAGTGGAAAAATCCGCAAAATTCAACAGGCCTTCAGGAACTAAGCAATGGGAACCACACAGATAAAGGAGTGGTACAGACGCTTCAAAGATGGCCAAGTGGAGAGTGAAGCACGTTCTGGTAGGCCCTCAATATCCAGAAATGAGATCGTCATTGACCTGGTGATGCAGGATCGTTGAATCACGATCAGAGAACTTGCAGACGAGGCGAGCATCAGCGTTGGATCTGTTCATTCCATTTTGACTGAGGATTTGGGCTTCAGGAGAATTTCAGCGAAGTTCGTGGCAAAGCTGCTAATGATTGAGCAGAAGCAACTCCATTTGGAGCTCGCACAGGACATGCTGGAGACTGTGAACAGTGATCCTAACTTCCTCAGCACAGTGATCACTGATAATGAGTCCTGGGTTTATGGGTACGACCCAGAAACCAAGTTGATGTCATCACAATGGAAGCATTCAACATCCCCGAGGCCCAAAAAAGCAAGACAGGTGCGCAGCAATGTCAAAGTCATGCTGACCATCTTCTTTGACTCCAATGGCGTGGTTCATCACAAGTACGCACCACACAGCACAACCATCACCAAGGGGTACTACCACGAGGTTCTTGCGTCACCTTCGTAACGCTGTGGGCAGCGGGCAATTGGCAGCTCCATCATGATAACACACTTGCCCATTCTTCACATTTGATATGGCCAAACACAACACACCCTTGATACCTCTCTCCCGACATGGCTCAGTGTGACTTCTGGCTTTTCCCCAACCTGAAAATGCCCCTGAAAGGGAACAGATTTCAGTCAAGAATGCAGAATGGGATGGACCAGTTGCGAGCAATCTCAAAAGAGGCGTTCCAGCGCTGCTTCCGACAGTGGCAGAACCGTTGGAAGAAGTGTGTGGCAGCCCATGGGGACTACTTTGAAGGAGATTAATATAAGATTATTGTATCTGAATATGAGTATTTTTTTATGAATAAAGATCTGATACTTTTTTGAACAGCCCTCGTATTTCTTCCCCTCTTGTTTCAGTAATAAATCTTTCTATGTATATATGTTAACTTGTACTGTTAAATTATTTTTTAAACATTTTATTGTGCACCGCCTAGATTTTTAGATAGGCAGTCTATCAAAACCTAATAAACTTGAAACATGTGGCATTTAGCATGTAAATGACTATAACACGCACACATAATTGTGGGAGATGCCCATTTTTCCATCACTGTGAAGAGTTCACACTATGCAAATTGCATGCTAAGATTAAAGAATACTGCTTAGCACCCAACTAGCACTTATACAGAAATCTGTTAACATTCAAGCATTCTATAATAGTACAGTAAAACCTTGATTTGCGAGCATAATTCATTCCAGAAGCATGCTTGTAATTCAAAGCACTTGTATATCAAAGCAAATTTCTCCATAGGAAATAATGGAAACTCAGATGATTCGTTCTACAACCCTAAAACTTTAATACAAAATAGTATACGTACTTGTAGTGCAAGACCTCGCTCATTTAGAACAGTCACTACACTCCCGCAGCGTCAGAGAGAGACCCATCGGCTCAGTTGTGATAATGTGACGCGTATACTGTATGTACTCATATTACAAGACTTTGCTTGATAAGAACAGTCATAATAACATAGTAAATGATGGCAGATAAAGACCTGGACGGTCCATCCAGTCTGCCCATAAGTTATACTTATTAAAAAATACATGATTAGCTTAACTTGTCTCTTCTTTGATATTTCTGGGCTGTAGACTGTAAAGTCACTACACTTTTGCAGTGTCAGAGAGAGAAGAACCATCGGCTCAGTTGAGATGTGTGTATACTGTATGCACTTCTATTGCAAGACATTGCTTGTATATCAAGTTAAAATTTAATAAAATGTTTTGCTTGTCTTGCAAAACACTTGCAAATCAAGTTACTTGCAATCCAAGGTTTTACTGTATTATATAATCTGGGCATGCAAATGGCACTTAGGGCTCCTTTTACAAAGCCCCGCTAGCGGTTTTAGTGCACACACCGGATTAGCGCACGCTAGCCGGAAATCACTGCCTGCTCAAAAGGAGGTAGTAGCAGCTAGCGCATGCGGCAATTTTGCATGCGCTATTCCATGCGTTAAGCCCTAGCGCGACTTTGTAAAAGGAGCTCTTAGCTTATTGAATAAGGGGCAAAGAACTGTCCTCAGTGCTTTGCATCTTGTCAGAAGCAAAAGTACTAAAACTTCCTAGAAAAAAACACAGTTCACAAAGGACTTCAGTTCAAGCACATATTTCGTGCCTATCATAATTTCTTCTTGGATGTCCGAGCACAAATTATCTCACCTCTAAAACCTCGTTGATATTCTTCCAAATGCTCCTCAACATCTGAATCCCAAGAATCCTGCATAACAAACGCTCTACAGATTTTACCTATTACAACAACGCTGTATAGGGCCTCTATAAAAACTTATGGACAAATAAGTACTGCCTTCTTCTCGCTATGGTACGTTTTAGCATAACCCCTACAACCAAAGCCATCCAACACTTCTCACTATTGCGGAAATGCTGAGAACCGTTTGTTTCTCTTCACAGCATTTCTGGAGTTGTAGTTCTTGGACCGTGTGCCCTACAGCTAACAGAATGAGCATCTACATAGCTTGGCAATACAAATCCCATGCTGCATTGTGCACTGGAAAGCCAGAATGGTGAGGCAAGCGCCTGTTGCCAACAAACTTACGAGGTGGGCAGGACTGTTTCCGCCTAGTAAAGCCGAAAGCTTGCACGCCCCGCCCCCTAGTTTCTGGACTCTACTTAAAGGCTTGCGTGATGCTGAGAATTGGTGTATTAGTGGGTGTGATTTCTAGAAATTGAGAAAGTAACTTAAATCTTTTTTTTTTCCTTTTGATTAAATTAGATGTAGTAATATTTATTTTTTTTTTACTATCGTTAAAGTGCTTCAGGAAGTTCATATTTTTTCTCCCAGTATTACAACGTGTAAACTGCATACAACGCAGAAACTGCTTTTCTAAAGATCCATGCCGGTACCAGGCTCATCGCGCAACTGCTCTGCCCCTCGACACGTCGGCAATTCGTTTTCCAGAATGAACGGCTCCACCTCGTTCATTTCTAATGCAAGCAATTCTGTCTTGCTCCTTCGTTTATTCTTCTGCCGGGAACACCATTTCGCGCCCCTCTGTCCTTTCCTTGATCTTAGGAGTGCTATTGATTCTTAGGGTTTCGCTGTCGGCTCTCTTGGCTTTCTCTCCACCCCCACCCCCCTTTCAACGTGTAAACCCCACCGGCCGCTCCTCCCGCCACCGACGCTTCATTGTCTAGCCGCGCCTGCGCAGTGGACACCGCTGCGTGCCGTTACCCGTGGGATGCCGCCTGCTCCTGTGTATTAGGAGTAACGTTATCGCCGGGTGACAAGGGCGCGTACCGTTGCTTCCGCCCGACGCGGCTGGAGACAGCAGCAGCGGAAATAGCAGCCTTTCTCCGGTAACGGCGAGAGGAGGGGGACGCGCATTTTTTTGTTTCCCGGTGGGGTAAGTGAGGCTCTTTTCCGGTTGCTGGCAAAGCTTTGGGTATTAAAATCGAGCGGGGGAGGTTTGACTGAGATTATGTTTTAAAACTGGAGCGAACCGTGAGCCCTTGTGAGAGAGCGAGTGTAGCGTAAGGACATGATAGGAAAGCAAATGGGCGTTTGCATTGCTAAGCAGAAATCTTCCCACCAAATTAGATCCGCTCGTTTCTTTGGTCAGGGTATTTTGTTTTCCCTATAATATAAACGCTTTTTTGTTGGTAGCAGAGAGGATAGGTTGCATTTTGCAGTGAACGTCTGAACTGGCAATTATCTCTTTTTGTGTGGGGGGGGGGGGGGGGAAGGGGAGGGGTAGGATTCTGTTTCGGTATACAGTATGTTTATTTTTCGTAAAACGCCCCTTGACTTCTCTGTTTTCCTGCCTTTCTATCTTCTGGATCGGCTTTCTGTTTATATTTTTAGTTCTGTAGCTTTTCAACCTTTTGATTTCTGCCTAGGCAAAGCGGGGTGATGATGCTGATGATGGTGATCGCGGCCCTGATTTTTCTTGAGATGGTACAGTCGCCCGTTTCGATTCATACAAACGGTTCAATATTCCTTTTTATAGGGTGAAAATAAGATTTTTAACAGCCTTCTAAAGGGGGAAGGCGTATGCTAATTAAAAAAAAAAAATCATTTGCTTTGATTGTCCAGCTTATGATTTTCTTTCCGCAGGATAAACGCTGATTTGTACATGCTTGAAAATTTTTTAACAGCTCATAAACATTTGGTTTAAATTTATTTTTCACCCAGTTTGTCAAATAGATTAGGAATTTTAGTAGGTAAAAAGGATTGCTACTCTTAAAAGAGAAATTAAAATTGAGGAAGGCAAAAAGAAAACAAGTATCGTTTGTAGTGAAACTTAAATGGATGTGAGGCGATTGACAGCCGAGGAAAAGACATGTGATCTCTGCTGGAACCGAATGCTGCTGTTTCTTCAGAGTGGAGGAAGTCTGGATAGAAATGGGTTTCCGTGCATTTCTGTATTCATAATATTGAAGTCGTCTTTTTCTGCCTGACATGAATTACAATCAGCAATACAATATATAGTAGATGGCCAGAGTACGTCAACCATTGTACTTCTCATGTAGGCACTATTTATCATGATGACAAGTATAAAATTAGTTCTACTTAAGATGGGTAATGGACTTGATTTTAACAGGCCTAGCTCAACATGCTGTAGGCCAGATATTGTTCTGTCCAAAGAAAAGTAGTTTTTGTATCTAGTCTTTGTGTTCTTACTAATTACATATTATGTGGTTCTTGCTTCCAAATTTGTAACACGGTTAAATATCTCAATTTTAAAAATATACATTTTTCAGTATAGCATCAAATTAGCACTGTATTCTTTCTCTTCTCCAAACTTAGGGCAATAGCAATGGGGTAAGTAGATCTTAATACAGTATTATGAAGCATTAATGCAGAAGTTTTTGTTGGGATCATTTAACAGCTGATAAGTGGAAACAGTTTGTGTTCTCCGCATTTTACAGAGTTTCAGGCAATGAAACAACTTTTGTTTCGATTGGTTTTGCAAAGTAGTCACTTTGAAGTGGTGGAGCATGCAGCCTTGTTTTCGAGGCAGCACAATAGGGTGAAGAGAAAGATTGTCGCCAAATGATTTCTGAATATTTTAGATATGCTTGACTAGAAGAATATGTGATAGAAAATGTTGTGAAGCATAGTACAGTGGAACCTTGGTTTACAAGCTCAGTTTGCGAGGCACCAATTTTGCTCGTCTTGCAAAACACTCGCAAACTGGTGCACTCGTAAACCAAGGTACCACTGTATTTCTTATTGACCACTGACAATTTTTCTGGTGAATTTTTTATTTTATATAGTTTGAATTTTTCTCATGCTTTTTCAGTAGCAGTTTAAGGTGATTTTCATTCAGGTACACTAAATATTTCTTGTCCTCTTAGGGATTGCAATTTAATTTTGTGCCTCACACAATGGAGGATTAAGGGCTCCTTTTACGAAGGTGCACTAGCGTGCACTACAATGCCACGTGCGCTAGACGCTTACGCCTCCATAGAGCTGGTGTTAGTATTTTCCATGTAGTGCGGGGTTAGCGCGTGCAGCAGTGTAGCGCACGCTAAAAACGCTAGCACACCTTCGTAAAAGGAGCCCTAAGTGACTGGTTGCCAATTATGATAAAAACAGTTGGGTAACCAGATCTCGATTAAATTTTAGATTTCAAATATCCCTCTAGATCAGTTCAGCAAGATGATTGTTCTTATATTCCTGTTCCAAGTATTTTAATGGTGGATCAATAAGTAATAAGATTACAGTATTTTAATAAAGGATATGATTGCAGATTCACAAGCAGGTTATATATTTATTTTAGTTATTGGAATTTATTGACTGCCTTTTCATGAAGATTTACCCAAAGTGATTACAATACATTGAATCGGGTACTCTTAAGTATTTTCCTTATCTGTTCTGGTATGCTCAAAATCTAACTGGTACCTGGGGCAATGGAGAGTTAAGTGACTTGCCTAGAGTCACAGGGAGCAGGCTGGGATCAAATTCACAATCTCAAGGTGCTAAGGCAGCTGCTGTAACCATTGGGCCAGTCCTCCCCTTTATGAAACATGGCTTACAGAATTTGATTCAGTTACTCTTCATGAGCTTTGTCCTTTAAGCTATAAGGGCCTACTACTTCTATATAAACTTTGTCTAAAGTTGGGTGCCAATATCAGCCCTGGTTCTGTAAAACTTAGGTCCCCATTATGGAATCACGCATAGCTTCACTCAATATCCTAATAGTTAGGTGTCAAGTTATGCCAGGATTTTCTTCCCCTGAAATTAGGCACCTACATCAGAGCCTAACGCCACCTAATTTGCAAAGAGGTGCCTAACTTGAAAACACACCCTTGATCTGCCACCTAACCACATCCACTTTTAATGTAGGTACTTTTTATAGAAGAAAGTTTTTCAAGTTAGGTGCCTAACTTTCAGTTAAGTCAGCTAAAGCTAATTGTAAGGTGCTGAGTGCCAGTATTAGCACTGATTAAGCTTATTGACCAATTAAGTTGGGTGCTGATAATGTTTTAAAGACCGGAGCAGTTGTGGGACGATCCCAACACCTCCACCTTACAGAATTTGATTCAGTTACTCTTCATGAGCTTTGTCCTTTAGGCTATAAGGGCCTGATTCTATAAACTGTCTAAAGTTGGGTGCCAATATCAGCCCTGGTTCTGTAAAACTTAGGTCCCCATTATAGAATCACGTGTAAGTACAGAAGGTTATTTCATTGTGTAAGTTTCAAATCTGTTTAGCGGTGGAATAATAATCAATTTTTATTTTTTTTTGTATACCACAAAGCGGTTCACAACAGAAAAGATACATACAGTCAATGTATATAAAGTACATAATAACACAGTCGATAAAAAAGAATACATCAATTAAAAAGCAAGAAGAAGTTAAAACAGTATCACAACTAAAATGTAAACATGTCAAACAGGCGTGTCTTTAGTGATTTTCTAAAATCAAAATAAGAAGTAGCTTCAAGTATAGGTTTTCCAAGCCATATGAGATAGTGAACAGCTATGATGGTCTCAATAACAACCTGCTACGTGTTTATTCACTTAAGTTTGGTTGTTGGGTCTGAGCTTTTCACACACACATTTTTTTATAGTTCTACAAATTGTTAAACAACAATGTGATAGAAATAAACATTTAAGAAGAAACATAACATAAATTATAAGTCAAAAAAATTCCACAGATTTAACTAAGTTCATAGTCCACAAATTAGGGAGAGAGAATCCTACACCTCCAAGGGAAGTTGGTTTTTCAAGAAATATTCATTCAAATTAAATTAGGAGATCAAACAGTTGGATTAAATTAAATTAACATCCTGGTTAATAGAAAAGGCATGGAGGGAATTGGAGCTTAACCAGCTGCCTTACCCTCAAGAAAAAATTTCAACTGATCAGGTTCATAAAATATATATCTATTATTTTGGTAGGTAATACAGCATTTACAGGGAAAACGTAACTGAAAAGTTGCTCCTATACTCAAAATTGACTGACGATAAGTTAAAAATTTCTTTCGTCTATCTTGAGTCCATTTTGATACATCAGGAAAGATTGAGACTTTTGAACCATGAAATTCTGAATTGTCAGTTTTGTAGAATAGACGAAGAACTGCTTCCTTATCTTGTTGAAAAACAAAGGTTACCAATAAAGTTGCTCTTCCCATAATTTCTTCTTGTTGAGATGTTTCCAGGATAGCTGTGAGGTCTAAATCTCCTGCTACAGTTCCTTTTCGGTTATCCTCTTTAGGAATATTTAAATAATATGATTTATGTAACGGTGGTAAATTGTTTTCAGGAAATTTAAGTACTAGTCTCAAGAAAGAATGTAACAGTTCTCTTGCCGATTGGAATTTGGAAATAGGAAAATTTAAAAGTCTAAGGTTCAGACTCCTATTAGCATTTTCCAAATTTTCCAATTTTCTAACAAGTAAATTTTTATCCTTCAGTTGTAAATTAATTGAAGCTTTCGCTTCAGTCACAGATTTTTCCAATTTGTCTATTCTATCGGATTGTTTTAGAAGTTTCTCATCAAAAGTCTTGAACTGTATGTTAGTACTCTGGGCTGAAGTGACGAATTGAGAGCATACCTTATACAGTAATTCCAAGCCACTCCAAATAGCCTCCATGTCTATAACATCAGGTCTTATCAAAGGAGGAAGCAAAGTTGTACCTGGAATCACTCCACTGGATTCCACTTTCTCCTTCTCTGTAGCATTACAGGATACTGTTCCTCCATCTTCCACTGTCGGCTGCAGACGAGCCAACAAGCTGTGCATCTCATCCGGGGTCAGAGGGGAAATCGGCAGCACCTCCGGAGAAAACAACTCCGGGGCTTCCTGTACTGCCAACAACGTTCCCAACACCGTCCCGGGGCGAGGAGGAACTCCAGGTCCCATCGGGCTGAGCGAAGTCTCGCCCTCCAAGATCGAGGTCTGCTCCCCTCGGTCAGCGGACACGCCCGCTCCAACTGGGACAGCAAAGCTGGTAATCGCCGTCTGCATCGACGGCGAAGAGGCAGAGAAAGCCGGAAGAACGCCCCTCTGTCTTCCCCTGCGCTTCGGCATTGTAGGAACAGGAAAGAGGCAAGTAATAGATAATTTGCCAATTGTGCAGGAGCCTCTCGCCGACGCGACTTACTCCGTCGCCATCTTGGATCTCTCTCACACACACATTTTGAGTGTAATTGGATTTTTATAATATCCTATTTAGGATTTCAGAAGGTAATAAGTGATGCTATATCTACATAGAATAGTTATAACATTAAAACATACCAAGACACACAGTATTCAAAACCAGAGCAATGTCTAAAATTTCTGTTTTAATTCATAAAAATGCTTGAGAAACAGATCTGCTTTAAAAAGTTTTCTAAATTAACTCAAAGACTCAATCTTTTTCCATTTCTTTAGAAGGGAGCTCCATAACTGAGGTCCCACAACCATAGAGATTGAGTCCCTATATATCTCCAGAGGACATAATTTGAGGTTGAGGGGTGGTAGATTCAGGGGCAATGTTAGGAAATTCTACTTTACGGAGAGGGTGGTGGATGCCTGGAATGCGCTCCCGAGAGAGGTGGTGGAGAGTAAAACTGACTGAGTTCAAAGAAGCGTGGGATGAACACAGAAGATTTAGAATCAGAAAATAATATTAAATATTGAACTAGGCCAGTTACTGGGCAGACTTGTACGGTCTGTGTCTGTGTATGGCCGTTTGGTGGAGGATGGGCAGGGGAGGGCTTCAATGGCTGGGAGGGTGTAGATGGGCTGGAGTAAGTCTTAACAGAGATTTCGGCAGTTGGAACCCAAGCATAGTACCGGATAAAGCTTTGGATTCTCGCCCAGAAATAGCTAAGAAGAAAAAAAAAAAAAAAAAAAAAAAAAAATTTAAATTGAATCAGGTTGGGCAGACTGGATGGACCATTCGGGTCTTTATCTGGCCTCATCTACTATGTTACAGTCTAATTTGCTTAAAATGTGGAATATCAGGTAGTGTCTGATTACTTGAACAAAGGGGACATCCTGGCACATGAACCTTTAGGGTTGCATCCAGACAAAGTAGTAGTGGTTCATAAAGAATTTTAAAAATTAGCATTAAATATTTAAAAATAAATACACCATTGAATAGGCAACCAATGAAATTGCTTAATAATTGGTATAATGTGACTATACAAAGGACTTCCTGAGATTAAACAGGCAGCAGCATTTTGAGATACAGTAAAAGCTTGGTTTACAAACATAATTCATTCCAAAAACATGCTTCTAATGCAAAGCACTCATATATCAAAGCGAATTTCTCCATAAGAAATAATGGAAACTCAGATGATTCATTCCACAATCCAAAAACTTTGATACAAAATACTATACGTACCTGTATTGCAAGACCTTGCTCATTTAGAACAGTCACTACACTCCTGAAGTGTCAGAGAGAGAAGAATCATCGGCTCAGTTGTGATGTGTGTACAGGTATACTGTATGTACTTGTATTGCAAGACATTGCTTGTATATCAAGTTAAAATTTAATAAAATGTTTTGTTTGTCTTGCAAAACACTTGCAAACCAAGTTATTTGCAATCCAAGGTTTTATTGTATTTGTAAAGCTCATAAATCATTTTTATGCAAACCAACTAACGATGAGTCACTGTGATCAAATAATGGGTATATTTATGCTGGTACAACTACAAAAATTAGGTAAACTCATCAATCCTTTCAAAGATCATAGTGATTTCAACTTCAAAAAGTTTGAGATGTGATTTCATTGACAGTGAAGAATCAAGAAGTACTCCCAAATATTTCAGTTCTCCTAAAATGATAGACTTCTGGCATAAGCAAAGAGGTTTGATATCAGCAGCATTTCATCACTGACTTGGAAACCTTCAAAGTCTTCTTCTACAGGTTTGTTTTTATCGAACATTGTTGATGGCTAAAATTTATGCCAAACATTTTTTAATGCTGATCTAGTTACATCTTTCCAGGCATTGGCAAGTGCATAATGATATTCTTAAGACAACTCCTTGAGAAAGTCTTGAATTCTTATGCTTGTGTTAATTGCATCAAGCTTGCAATTCCGGAAACAGTCTTTATACTTGCAACATAAAATTCCTTGGTCACAAGGCTGTAGACAAACACCAAGTAGTAAGATACCACATAGACAAACACCAGGTAGTAAGGATGTCACTTTGGGTGAGAAATAAATGGCAGAACATTATTTTTCACAAGAAGTTCTTGAGGTGAATATTTAGAACAGTTGAATAGAACCAGTAAAACTTCAGTTTTCTTCCAGATCAGATCAGATTCTCTACAATGTGCTCTTACTGATGGCACAAAGTGGTTATTGAACCAATCAAATATTTTTCTGGTTACCCATGTTTTCTTGTTAGATGACGTACACCCTTCAAACATCAGGGATGTTGGCTTTTTCCATTCACTGCCAATTTTAATTTGTGTGCCCACAGCATTGGTACATGCAAGAACAGTTGCCCTGTCCTTGGTGTCCTTAAAACCAGATGCTTCTCATTTATCTGTTGTCGGTGTTTATCTAGGAACATAACGCTAGTAGAGAATTGTTTCATCAGCATTGTAAATTTATTCAGGACCATGGTTTCCATCGGATGTCCTCCTAGCAATTTCATGTAACTTTCAGCTGTCTTTTCAGCTTTTTCACCACAGATTTTGAGATATGTAGCACCATGGCACTTCTTAAATTTCTGCAGCCAATTTTCTTAATATTCACACTTGCTGTCAATATTTAGTTCTTGATGGTATTTTTTGGCTTGCTTCATTACTATCAAACCAGTCAGTGGCATGCGTTAGTTCACACATTCTTTGCCAAACCTACTAAATCAGCACACGATCTAAATCTTTGTTTTTTTGCCCTATGGTTTTCATTAATATCTGGTTATCACTCTCATGATAAAACTTTAACTTATCCTTCTGTTTCTTTGTCATACATGGTAGTTGTTTCCACACCACATTCTTCGGTCAGCCATTGTACAGACACACCTTGATCAAGCTTCTTCAGTACCTCAACTTTCTGTGCTATTGACAATAGATAAATGCTTCCTTTTCTGCTTCTCACTGCCACCCTGGAATCTGCAGTTTTCCACTTTCCAGCCCTCTGACCTGAATTGTGCAGAGATCAGAAGAGATGCATGCACCTGTGTTGGTTTCAGCGTGTGTCACAGGGAAATTGATTACCGGTTTGCATCAAATTTTGGTTTTCAGAGCTTTTTGGTTTTCTGTTTTATTGGCATTGGTTTCTGAAATAATGTTATTGTTTGCTCATGGTAAGTCAGCCACTTTATTGCATGAATATCTGATAAAGACAAATACTGGTGCTTAGAAGGTAGGTTGGAGTTTGGAATTAAAAGCATCTTCAAAGAAGTGCACTGAGAGTTTGGATTTGAATACTGCTAGAGACAGAGCCTGACTTATCAAGTCAGGCAGTTTGTTCTAGGTATATGGTGCAGTAAGGTAGAAGGGATGGAATCTGGAGTTGGCTGCAGAGGAGATTGCAGGTGTAGCATGAGAAATCTTTGAGTTCTTGGCATTCTATTGTATAAATTGTATTCTTTAGGGATAACAGATAAAGTTTTATCTTGGATAAAGGTGTTTTACTTTTAGATATTATAAAGTTAAATGGGTATTCAGATTTCAACTAGCTGGATCCCACTGTGTGACATACCACAAGGATCCCTGTTGTCTCCTATTCTCCTAATAAATATATATGTAAATATACAGTCATGTGATAAAATTAGGACACCCCATGAAATATTCAGTTCTTTCTTATCTATATCAAATCTTTTTTTTTTTCTTTATCTCTGTGAAAGAAAGTAGCAAAACACTAAAATGATCTGACGGGACTCGTTATGCCAAAAAATGGCCTCTTCAAGGTAAGTTGTTTGCCTGTTTGATCATTTGGCTACACAGCACCAACAGAAGTAATACATGACATGGCCTTGCTACTTTGTGGAGTTTTATGAAGGAGCTTTAGATTTTCTTCAAAGATCAGAGCTAAGTGTTCTTTTTGTTTGTAATAGCCAAAGGATTCTTTTTGTGACTTGCTACTTTGTGTCATACGAATGCCTGCTGGTAGATCTCGAGCTATATTATTGCAAAGCAGTTAAGTAGCTCTCCTTTTTAGTGGTTTGCTACTTTCTTTCACTGTGGTGCTTTCCATTGTATCTAGAGTTTGATTCTTGTAAAGTCAGAACAACCTAAAACAAAAATGTCTTTGTATCTGTTGTATAGCTGTGTGACTTTTGTTTTTGATAACTAATTTATCTTGAAAATTAATTCAGGCTTGCAAGTTTTTAAAAATCCTAATAATAAATATTTTACACACATTTTTTCTATATACATGTCATAAAAAAGAAAATAAGATAAAAAGAAAAGGGGTTTTTTGTTTTTTTTTGTAGGATCAATGATTGATAGATACCATCATACAAATATTACTATTTGACACTTATGTGTTACTGGTATGGATATCAGATCTTTTTTTCCTTATTAAAAAAACTATGAGCTTGCATTGTTCATTTAGCTGGTTTCTTTGGTAGGAACTCTTGTGACTGACGAGCTTACATTTTCGTTAGTATTGTTTGACTGCCCACCAAAACCTACCCTAAACCTATTGCACTGCCATATAGGGCTGTTGGGGTGATAGACAGATGGATACTGTAGGTTTGGGGGAGTTTTGGAGGGTTTACTGTACACTAACAAGGGGTTCTGGTGAAATATGTGCCTAGCACCTGCGAAGTTCACAACAGTTCCTCCTAAGTGTGCTTCTCTGCCCTGTTGGAATGTCTGCATAGCCACTCCATTAAGATGCTGATCCTTCCTATGTCCATATAGGCTTGATTTGGACATTTTGAACCTGGACATTTTTGTATTTAAAAATAAAATTTGGACGTCTAGCAGTTTCAAAAATGGATGTTTCCCCTCCCCAGTATTTGGACGTCTTGCAGGATACATCCAAAGTTGGACTAAGACGCACTATCAAAAATGCTTCTCCACTTGTTAGTGTGTTTTACTTCTCAGGTAGAAGAAAGAGATTTAATCGAAGACATTCATAATGTTGTCATAAAAGAGGAAGTGCTATTGCTAAATAATTTCAATCTACTTGATAAGCAAGACCATTTTGCCACAGTGTCACTGGATACCTGTATAGATAACTGTTCCAGCAACTGGTAATGACACCCTTATGGGAAGGGTGGTGAAACTAGATATGGGGCTGACAAATGGGATGTGTTTTTCATGATCATCTGGGATCTATTGCTCACCAAATTGTGTGATTCAATATATCAAAGCAGCATAGATGGTGTTGGTTCATTCAAAAGCAAAAATTCTAGGCTAACTTTAAGATGTGGGAGTGCCTAGATGGAAACATATAAAGGATTCAAAAGTACAGTGGGGAAAAATTGAAAAATCTTGCAAAGACAATAACCCTTTTTTTTTTTTCCTGGACTGTAAATAAGTATAAGAGATAAAACATTGTGCTAGGTAGTTTTTAAATTAGCTGAAATAATGTTTTAAAAAGATAGTGTTTGTAAAATTACCTGAGACCACAGTAAAAGGAAGACGGTCTACATTCTACAATATTTATCATTGCTAGCAGAAACTAGGAACATGGTCAGGAAAGCAATGCTGCAAACAGAAGAAAAATAGGGCAGCAAACCTCTTAGTGAAAGAAGAAAATCCAAAAGTGGCTCTGAAAGACAGAGATAAAGGGGAGTAATATGTCCACCCATCACTGAAATCTTAATTTACAAGGGGGTGCTGAAAAGTTATTGGCCCAACCAACTCAATTTTGAGCATTATTTTGCCACTGTAGCTGAAAAGAGTGTTATTTTATTTTGCAAAGTATCAATTTGCAGAGTCATAATGATATGTTTTAATGTTGTTTTAGATCATTGATTAAACCATGTCAATGTAAAGTGTGGAATTTTCAAGTGTGGAACTCTTGAGTCGTCATGAAGTTCCTATTCCTGCAGAAGAAAGCTCCAAATGAAATCCATGAATGTATGATGCAAACATTGAGTGAATGCCTATCTTACTCCATAGTGATGAAGTGGTATACAAACTTTCAGCATTGAGATTTCAAGACCAAATATGCAGCAAGGTCTGGGAGGCCTCAAATGATGTCAATTCCTGAAATTGTTGACTATGTCCATGAACCGATTTTGGTAGATCAGTGAATATCAGCTAAAATAATTGCTGAGACACTACAGATATCCAGGGAATGTGTTGGATATATAATCCACAAATAGCTGGCTATGCAGAAGCTGTCTGCCAGGTGGGTGCCCAGATGCTTTAATGCTGATATTGTGTGGATGCTTTCAAGTTGATTTTGCAGCATTTTCAGTGAACTGGTGCTAACTTTTTGGAAAACTAGTTACTGTTGATAAAACATGTTATTTACACCACTATGATCCTGAGAAAAAACATGAGTCGATGCAATGGCAGCACTCAGGTTCTCCAAGGCCAAGGAAATACAAGACCCAAAAGTCAGCAGGAAAGGTCATGGCCACAGTGTTTTGGGATCAGGAAGGTGTTGTAATGACTACCTACCAAGGAGCCAAACAGTAAATGAAGAATACTACTGTAACTTGTGCCAATTAAAGGAGACATTGAAAGAATAAAGGAGAGGGAAACTGTGAAAGGAGTTCTCTTTTTGCAAGACAATGCATCTACTCAAAAGGCTGGAAAAACAATGGATGTTTTGATGCACCAGATCTTGCTCCATCTGACTTTTCTGTTTCCAAACCTTAAAAAGAGTTTGAAAGGGTGACAATTTTCAAGTGATTCAGAGGTGATTTCAGTGACCAGACAGAGTATTTTTTGGAAGGGTTACAGAAACTTTAGATATGATGTGCCAAGTGTGTTGAACTTAAGAGTAAATATGTGGATTAATTTGTAAGTTTCATGGCTCCATGTCATTCTCTTGGTTGGGCTTCGAGCATTTCAGCACTCCCTTGTAAAGACCTCAGTTGGCTAGCAAGTGTGTACCAGAAAATGTACCACCTTTTTAACTGCCATCTTTGCTCAGCAGTCATTGAAATATCGCCTGGTCTACATAGTCAAAATGCTCTTGTCTACATAGGTTTTTCAGCCAATTCATCTTCAGAATGAGAGTATTGTTGACTTTTCTGAGAATCATGAAATCATGCTTGTTGCAGTTTTCTGGGGTTTGCCAAGTCTGGTCAGCTAGAACTGGCATTTCAGCCATCATTCTGTGGCTTTCCCAGGGTGTGCTGTGAGGTCTTCAGTTTATCTTTAGATATAGTGGGTCCTCAAACCCGATTGGTTGGGGCTTGAGGTGGATGAGGCAGGAAAGTCCGTTAGTTACCAATTTGAAATTTGGTGGGAAAATTGGTTAGTCTCTAGAGACTAACTGCAGACCTCATAGCATACTCTGAAGAAAGCCACAGCATGATGGCTGAAACATCGGTTGTACTGACCAAACACAGCAAAACTCAGAAAACTGCAACAAGGATGATGGTAGCCATAGAAGCCTAAAATAGCATATAACCCAGCTTCACAGGGAGAAAGAACATTGTTAAACCACCAGATAATTTTCCATTCTATGGGAAAAAGACTAACTGATTTTCCCACCAAAATTCAAATTGGTGACCAAAGGACTTTCTTGCCTCATTCACCTCAAGCCCCAACCAATCAGTTTTGATGACCCATTATATATAAAGACAAACTGCAGACCTCACAACATACCCTGAAGAAAGCTACAATATGATGGCTAATCAAGGACAGTATCAATGAGCATATAGAAAGAAATAAGCTGATGAGAGCAAGCCAGTATGGTTTCTGTAATGGAAGATCATGCCAAACGAACCTACTGCACTTCTTTGAGGGGATAAGCGAACAATTGGACAAAGGTGACCCCATAGATATAGTATACCTGGACTTCCAGAAAGCCTACGACAAGGTACCTCATGAGCGCCTACTAAGGAAACTGTGGAACCATGGGGTATAAGGGGACATACACATATGGATCAGAAACTGGCTGGCGGACAGGAAACAGAGAGTAGGAGTAAAGGGACACTATTCTGACTGGAAAGGAGTCACGAGTGGAGTCCCGCAAGGGTCAGTGCTGGGACCACTGCTGTTCAATATATTTATTAATGACCTGGAAACAGGGATGAAGTGTGAAGTTATAAAATTTGCGGATGACACAAAACTCTCCGGTACGGTTAGATCTTTTGAGGAATGTAAAGAACTTCAAAGGGACCTGAACAAACTGAGTGAGTGGGCAAATAAATGGCAGATGAGCTTCAATGTAGAGAAATGTAAAGTCATGCACATAGGGAAAGGAAACCCGATGTACAACTACACGATGGGGGGGGGGGGGGGATGATATTGAGGGAAGGAAACCTAGAAAAGGACTTGGGGGTTTTGGTGGATAAAACAATGAAACCAGCGGCACAATGCGCAGCAGCCTCAAAAAGGCGAACAGAATGTTGGGCATTATCAAAAAAGGTATCACTACTAGAACCAAGGAGGTTATCTTCCCGGTGTATAGGGCAATGGTGCGACCACATCTGGAGTACTGCGTTCAATATTGGTCGCCGTACCTTAAGAAGGATATGGTGATACTCGAGAAGGTCCAGAGAAGAGCAACAAAAATGATAAAAGGCATAGAAAGCCTTTCATAGAGGCTGAAAAAGCTGGGGCTCTTTTCCCTGGATTTGATAGAAACTTAGAGGGGATATGATAGAAACTTACAAGATCATGAAGGGTATAGAGAAGGTAGAGAGGGACAGATTCTTCAGACTGGCGGGGGCAACAAAAACTAGAGGGCATTCAAAAAAATTGAAGGGAGACAGATTCAGAACAAATGCTAGGCAGTTCTTCTTCACTCAGAGGGTGGTGGACACCTGGAATGCGCTTCCAGAAGAGGTGGTAGAGCAGAGTACGATTTGGGGTTTCAAAATAGGATTGGACGAGTTCCTGAAGGAAAAGGGGATTGAAGGGTACAATTAGAGGGTTACTATACAGTACAAAATGCTTTAGAGCATTAGATCACTTACAGGTCATTGACCTGAGGGGCCTCCGTGGGAGCGGACTGCTGGGCATGATGGACCTGTGGTCTGACTCGGCACAGGCGATTCTTATGTTTTTATGTTAAATGTCGGTTCTACCTGACCAGACGCAGCGAAGCCTTAAAAACTGCAACAAGCATGATATCAGGTGTGGAAACCTAAGAGCATACAATCTTGAAGTCATTTTTTATATCTTTGGAGGAATACCTAGCAGTACCAACATGGATGAGCAGCATTGGGAATGTAATCAATAGGCTTGATGAGTCTCGGCAGTCTCCATAATGTCTCACTTTTCGGCATCAAACACAAAACAAAGGCAAAGCTGATGTCACAATACAACACAAGGGATTTTATTGAAAGTTCCTATGGCATCCAACAGACAGCACAGTTCCTGGGATATCATGTTGACGTGTCCTTTGCTTCCTAAGTAATAATAATAATAATAATAACTTTATTTTTCTATACCGCCACAATCTTGCGACTTCTAGGCGGTTTACAATCAAGATAGCTGGACATTCATAGTAACATAGTAACATAGTAGATGACGGCAGATAAAGACCCGAATGGTCCATCCAGTCTGCCCAACCTGATTCAATTTACATTTTTTTTTTTTTTTTTTTCTTAGCTATTTCTGGGCAAGAATCCAAAGCTTTATCCGGTACTATGCTTGGGTTCCAACTGCCGAAATCTCTGTTAAGACATACTCCAGCCCATCTACACCCTCCCAGCCATTGAAGCCCTCCCCTGCCCATCCTCCACCAAACGGCCATACACAGACACAGACCGTGCAAGTCTGCCCAGTAACTGGCCTTAGTTCAATATTTAATATTATTTTCTGATTCTAAATCTTCTGTGTTCATCCCACGCTTCTTTGAACTCAGTCACAGTTTTACTCTCCACCACCTCTCTCGGGAGCGCATTCCATGCATCCACCACCCTCTCCGTAAAATAGAATTTCCTAACATTGCCCCTGAATCTACCACCCCTCAACCTCAAATTATGTCCTCTGGTTTTACCATTTTCCTTTCTCTGGAAAAGATTTTGTTCTACGTTAATACCCTTTAAGTATTTGAACGTCTGAATCATATCTCCCCTGTCTCTCCTTTCCTCTAGGGTATACATATTCAGGGCTTCCAGTCTCTCCTCATACGTCTTCTGGCGCAAGCCTCCTATCATTTTCGTCGCCCTCCTCTGGACCGCCTCAAGTCTTCTTACGTCTTTTGCCAGATACGGTCTCCAAAACTGAACACAATACTCCAAGTGGGGCCTTACCAATGATCTGTACAGGGGCATCAACACCTTCTTCCTTCTACTGACTACGCCTCTCTTTATACAGCCCAGAATCCTTCTGGCAGCAGCCACTGCCTTGTCACACTGTTTTTTCGCCTTTAGATCTTCGGACACTATCACCCCGAGGTCCCTCTCCCCATCCGTGCATATCAGCTTCTCTCCTCCCAGCATATACGGTTCCTTCCTATTATTAATCCCCAAATGCATTACTCTGCATTTCTTTGCATTGAATTTTAGTTGCCAGGCATTAGACCATTCAGCGGAATACAATAAGCAGATATTCAGAGGAAATACAATACAATAATCATGAGAGCTGGACATTCAATGAATTACAGTAAGCAGATATTCAGAGGAGATACAGTAAGCAGAGATTTTAAGAAAGCAAGAAAATAGAAATACAAATTGCTGAGCAAGAGTTTAAGATGTACATTTTGGTGGGTGATGTCCGAGAGGCCCTGTTAGGAATGGGCCACATGTATTAGAAAATAACAACGAATAATTACGATAAGATAACAGTTTTATAAGTATCACAGTGCTCAGTGATCTGTAACTTTTGCAGGAAATATAAACATGGCATTAGAAGACAGATGAAAAGGAGGAATATATCCACCCATCCCTGGAAAACATAAAACACCTATTAAGGTTCTGGTTAAAAGTGCAGGAGTGAAACTGAAATATCCATGTCACCACCACCAAATAGGATAGACTAGGGAAAACAGATATGTCTTCACAATTGCCTTAAATTTTGGGAGGGTTGTCTTCATGGATAGAACAAGAAGTGTGTTTCATTGTAGAAAAGGGAGGGGAGGAGAAAAAGTATACTTTGTCTTGTGGATGCAAATTGTGAACAGAAGACTACTGTATGCAAAACTAATGCTCTGAAATGCTGTTTGTAGAATTACCTCCAAGTTGTATTAAGGTATAACCTAACTAAGCACCCATTGGATTTTTAGTTTTCTGTTTTTCATAGATACTCAAGCATAGATCTAAATTAATTCTCCATTTTGCCTTCCAACCAGTTCTAAGCAATTTTGTCCAATTTAGCCCCCTAACTGCATAGTCAACCTTCTTTTGATGCCTTCTTGGAAAATCAAGAGAGCATATTCTTCAAAAATCACAGAATGGGAGTCAGCTGCTTGGGGGGAAAAAATCCCAACTCATTTAAGATGGGTTATATACTAAATGCTCTTGATAGTACAGAAAATGGTCTGATAAGGGAAGCCACCAACAAGGATTGTGATTCTAAGAGTAATGAGTCATCAAGCTCCTACAGTGATGACTCAATTTGTGATGAATCGGCTTCTACTAATGATAATGATTAGAAAGATATGAGGTACTGTATATGAAACTGTAATTGAATACTGGTACCATAATTTTCTTTTTGAAATGGTATGGTAGGTAACTGGTAAGTTTATCATAGTACCATACTGTTATTGTAAATATCAAGAATGACATGTTTATTGGTATAACAATTGAAAATAAATGTTTGTGCTTTTCCTTCTGCATGTTTGTTTACCATATTTTTCACTTTTGCAAAATGGGGGTGCATCTTAGAATTGAGGAAATATATTTTGGTATAGTAACTTCATTTATAAATAGGTTCAAAATTAGCTGCCTGCACAGTTTGGGTTCTGAAGGAAGCAGCTTGAAAATTGTTCTCTGCTTCTATTTGATATTGCAGGCGTTTAAATAATATCTGTAATTTTTAGGCTGAGAATGTTTTGAAGCAGTTCTGTAATAGAGCTTTGGAGAGTGAAGATGTGAGGATTTTGTCTTAGTTGATGCTGATGTCTGTCCGTCCTTTTTTATGAATGTTTTTATTGTAAACCGCTTAGGATGTAAGCAGATTATAATTTTTTTTTTTTAAAGGAAATTACATTCAAGTGCAGTAGGTATTGGAAGGTAAAGTGAGTTCCCTAAGATCAGAAGGAGCTAAAGTGGGATTTGAACCATACTTAATTCTCAGCTTATTACGCTACAATTGGGCTTCGGTGCTCTTGTTCCTAAGAACATAGATCATACTCGATCCGAATATAAACCGAGGTAACCCTTTTTCTCCCAAAAAGGAGGAGAGAGAGAAAAAAAAAATAAAAAAAGTTGACTCGAATATAAACCGAGTGTGAGTGTTGTAAATTACTAAATTTTCCACTAAATTGAAAATAAAAATGTTTTTCTTACCTTTGTTATCTGGCAATTTTATTTTTCTGATCATCTTGCTCCCTCTTTGCTCTTAACTGTTTCCAAGGCTGCCTCAATCATTTGCTGTTTCTTTCTTCTCATTCACCTCTTGCACTACATCTTTCTTTGGCACTGATTTTTCATATTCAGTTTTCTTCCACTTTTCTGCCCCCATCTCAATTCTCTTTCCAGCTTTATTCATGTGTACCATCTCTACCCTCTTCTTTCTCACTTCCCCTTTCCTCCATCCATGTGCACCGTCTCTTTTCTCTTCCCCTTCCCTCCATCCATGAGTCACCACCTCCTTCCTCTCTTCTCTGCCCCTTCCATTCTGCATCTCTCCCTTCTTTCTCCCTCCCCAACCCCAACATTTCAGCAAATATTCTCCCCACCCGGTTTCAAAGCTCCCCTCACCATGAAAACTACATGGGCACCAGCACAGGAGTAATTCTCTTGTGCTGCCCACAGTTGCCTCTGCACCGTTCCTTTGCCATGGTCTGCCCGAGTAGAAATAGGAAGTTGCTTCAAAAGAGGGTAGACTGCAGCAAAAGAACAGTACAGAGGGGGGCCACGGCAATGTTGGAGAATTGAAGAACAGTGGCTTAGATACTTCTGTCCTTCACTACCCACACACCCCCTGCTCCAGACCAACATTGCACTTACAGTTCCAGGATGCAGGAAGCCAACTCCAATGTTCTGTGCTGGTGAAGGGTCTTGAGCTTCTACACATGCTCAAGGCCTGCTGACTCCTACCTTCTCCGAGATTCTAGAAGGGAGTCCAGCAAGCCTTGAGCAAGGCCCTTCACCAGCACAGAGTGTCAGCTTCCCTGAATCCTGGAACTTTAAGTGTGATGACAGTCTGGGGCAGGGGTAGCGGGTAGTGGTGGATAGGAGTGCAGGTCATTGGGGTAGGGGGAGGAAGATAGCAATGGCAGCCATCAGGGGAGGATAGCAGTGCTGGTCAATCGAAGGGGGGTGGGAGACTGCAGTGCTGGTCATCGGGGGGGGGGGGGGGGAACCAACAGTGTTGATCATTGGAGGGAGGTAGATGATATCAGTGCTAGACATCGTGTGTGGGGTGGAAAATAGCAGTGTTGGTCATCGGGTGGGGAGGGGAGGAATAAAGCACCATCATCAAAAAGGAGGCTCAACTATAAACCAAAGCCCCCATTTTTGGACCACTTTCTTGGCCTAAAAATCTCATTTTATATTAGAGTAGATATGATGCTTACACTGAACATTAAAGAGCTCAACAAATCCTGAGCACCAGATCACCATGATTCCTAGAAATTGGACCCTGGCACCTGGACTTTCATACACCCAATATTTTTTTAATTATTTTTTCTTTCTTTAATTTTGCTGCACTCAAACTACTCCTCAGCTTGACACTGCCATCGGGCTCTCTAAAGTTGTGCTATGTAGTTCAGGAGGTTTGGGAAGTCTTGTGGTTTCAAGACCCATGATACTTGAAAAAGCAAGACTTCCCAAACCTCCTGCACCACATGGCTGAATTCTAGAAAGCTTGAAGGCAGTGTAGAATTAGCAGGAACAGTTTCTAAGCACAGATAGCACTACTGGGTGGCAAATTGCCACCCCAACCAGACTATGCACTTCATGTACGCTGGTACCAGCCACAGGTTGCAGAGGTCCCTTCTTCCTTTCCACAATTGCTGGGCTTGCTGGACTGACACCTGTGTTTGAATTGCGGGTTTTATGAGTAGGGAGACCTAAGTGGTTCAAATGAATCACAAAACCCTGCAGTTCAAACACAAATTTAAATCATGCAAATCCAGTGGTTGTAGAAAGGAAGAAAAAGGAGGGACCTCTGTGAGTCTGGTCCATGGCTGGTACCAGGGCTACAACTCCAGCTAAGTCAGTTACTGAGTCAAGTGTTTAGCCGCAGAGGAATTCAGGATCTGAAGCCTGCAGCCTGCAAATTAACATAATGGTGGTTAGTGGCGTCAAAGCTCAGCAGGAGGGCTAGTATAGAGAATGACACGGGGACAAATTTTTCCCCGTCTGCATGAACTCAATTTCCCTATCCTTGCAAGTTTTGTCCCTGCTGCTGCCCCTGCCACATTCCTGTAAGCTCAGCCTTAACACTTAATATGATTTTAAAGTGTTTGAGGCTTGTGCAGGTGCGGATGGAACTTGCAGGAATGGGGCAGGGACAGGAAAAGAATTCAACGGGGATGGGAAAAAAATTTGTCCCCGTGTCATTCTCTAGGCTTGTAATGTGCAGGGCCTCAGACTCTGTGTGTGCTCCCTGCCCACTTCATATAGACTTCTTTTAGAGTGGGTAGAGATGTGGCCTGCCCTAAGGGCATATAGAGGCTGAGGCTTCGCGCTGTATTCTTATTTTAACTGTCTGTTTTCCTTCTGACTTACAGCTGAGATTCCGGACCACGAGGGAGGGGGGAGGTGGGGGACTGAGTGGGAGATGTGAGAATAGCAGAGAGGAGAAGAAAAAGAAAAGGGTGGATATGACTGTCCAAGAAAAAGAAGGATTTCAGGTTTATTTAATTCTTGATATTGCCCATCAAAAAAGTATCTGGGTAGATTACAAAAGGGCTGTGGATAAATCCTTCGACTCTGACTCCTCAGTTTCTGGTACCCATGACTCCGACTTCTCAACTCCAACTCCGACTCCACAGCCCTAGTTTACAATAATAAAAAAGGGGGAATTGAAGGTGAATGATAGTAAAAGAGGGGGGCAAAGTGAGGACCTCGCAACATACCGTGAAGAAAGCCACAGCATGATGGCTGAAGATGAGTTACAATAATAGTAAAAAGCAAGGAGGGGTAGGGAAGATATGGGGATATGCTGGACTGCAGAGGGTTAGGGTGAGAAAAGAAATGCTGGACCAGGGAAGATGATGAACAAGGGGATACTGGACTATGGGGGAGTGGGTCAATGCTAGACTACAGAGAAAAGAAAATAGATGAGAGCTAGGTTACAGGTTAGTATAAAGTAATTCAGAAAAGGTGAAAAGGGGAATAAGCTGGGGAAAAGTGAGATAGGGACAAAAGTAAGAATGAAAATTGGCTAGGAGATAAGTGAAATGGAAAGCTTAAAAGGTAGCTGATACGCTCTATACTATTGGGGAAGAAGACTATTCTACTTAATTGGATTTCGTCTGAATCTCCGACGCTTTCTCGCTGGCGGACATTGATGATACAGCACGCCTCCATGGAGCGCCTTTGTTTTGCTAGTCTGGACTCTGCACAGGGCAGATTGTTCTGTCATTGTTGGGCTCCCTTCTGGGATACTTTAACATCTAGAGCTCGAAGTCATTTGTTAAATGTTTGACTATAGGATTTGGACTGTACTAGAGTGGACCTTTGTTACGATTTGTTTGTTTGGGTTATGGGAGGGGGGTGGGAGTGGGTGGGATGGGGGGGAGGGCTCAAGATTGTGTTGGTGAATTTGAGCAGAATTTTGGTATTCATGACATTTGTTGTACACCATGTGCACTTGAGTGCTTGGTTCTTTTCTTATTGAAAAATTTAATAAAACATACTTTTCAAAAAAAAAAAAAAAAAGGTAGCTGATAAGTCGAGAGGGAGATTTAGAACTAGAGCGTGAGAAGGAAACTGGATTTTGAGTGGATAGTGAGGCTTAAAAGAAAGAAATGGAGGAGAAAGCTGAAAGAAGTAGTAAAATGTCAGACAGTTGAAGAATGAGAGGGATAATGCCAAATAGTAGATCTGGGAATGAGAGTTGGAAACAGAGAAGAGAGATTGGAGACCAACTCAAAAAGGGGAAAAATGCCTGTGCAACAAAGTAGAAACAAGTACCGTATTTTTTGCTCCATAAGACGTACTTTTTTTCCTCCAAAAAGTAGGTGGAAATAAGGGTGCGTCTTATGGAGTGAATACCCCCTCCCCGGTACCTTTTTTTTTTTAACTTCCGTTGGTCCAGTGCTGTATCGGCAGGAGCTTTCCTTGCTCCTCCTCCCTCACTGGATGGCTGTCCTCTCTTCCATCATAGCGGCAGCACAAGGCAGGCACAAGCTTTTTGCGTTCCTGCCTGGTCCCGTGCCACTCCCTGAATGGCTGCCGTCAGTTCTCCTGACTTGCGAGAACTGATGGCAGCCATTCAGAGAGTGGCGTGGGACCTGGCAGGAACACGAAAAGTTCTGCTGGAAGAGAGGACAACTACCCAGCGAGGGAGGGGCAGAAGCAAGGAAAGTTCCTGTCGATAAAGCACTGGACCAACGGAAGTAATAATAATAATTTTTAAAAAAGGTACTGGGGGGAGGGGCTGCCTACCACTAGACATGCCTTTTACCCTGTCCCAACCTACCACTAAACCACCAGATGGGGGACAGGGCAGGGTGGTGGGCAGAATTTTTTTCTCTTGGTTTTTCCTCCTCTACAGAAGGTTGGTTGCATCTTATAGAATGAAAAATACGGTATTTTACTTAGAATTCCTCAATTCATTCAGAGTCCTTGTAGTTAGTGCTGTTTTTGGTAGAGTGTTTCTTTACAGGTTCTGAATATCTTTTTTGCAGGTTTGTATGTTACTTCACAAGGCATCTGGCAGAAATGATATCAGTTTTAATATATTTTATATATTATGTACAATGAGTTGTAATGGTAAATGTCTGAACCCCATTGGAGAAATGTGGTGATTGCATTAGAGAATTGAGTTGTGAGGTTTCTATAGAATTTTTGTCCCATTTAGTATAGATTCCAGCCTGGTAGAAAAATCCATTGATTGATAATTTTAGTGGGCGGCTGAAACTGACTTGGGATTTATTTATACATAAAATACTGTTTGAATCTTTGTTTTGTGTATGTGGTATCTTATAACTAATTTTAAAGGTAAGGAGATGAGATGTGCAGAAATGTCACCCTAACCCTAGCCCTTGCTCCCCCAAATATTTCTGTCTAGAGACACCACTGCACAAGAGACTAGGGGCTCCTTTTACAAAGGTGCGCTAGCGGGGTTAACGCGCACGACTTTTCATCATGCGCTAACCCCCGCGCTGGCCAAAAACTACCGCCTCAAGAGGAGGCGGTAGCAGCTAGCGCATCTGGCGGTTTAGCATGCGCTATTACGCGAATTAAACCGCTAGCGCACCTTTGTAAAAGGAGTTCTAGGTGAAGAATGATGGGTATGAGAGAGACTGGAAGGGGGGACTCATCACATAGTGATTGCCTCTTTTCTTTACTTATCAAGGAATTTTATCACACAGCTGACAACATGCTTTGGGAATGAAAACTAGCTGCTTTTGCCAGTGTCTTGCAAAGGCGCTTTAAGGTACTGATTTATTAACAAGGGACAAAGAATAAGAAAAGATCCTTAAGTTTCTGAAAGAGCTGCTGCCAATCTAGTAGGGGATTCCAGCCCATCTTATCCTCAGAAAGAAAAATCACTTCAGATAGTATTGGAGGAGTGGGGAAGGAGAAGTGAGATGGGACTCAGATGCTGGTTCCCAAGTATTTTGGGCTGGCTTTTAGATTTGGTGAACTTTTATGGAGTTCTGGCATAGGCTCCATTGAAAATACTGTGATCTTATGGAGGTCTGGCATAGGCTCCATTGAAAATACTGTGATCTTATTTATTTATTTTATCTATCTATCTATCTATCTTTATTTATTTATTTGTTCATTTTTATAGCCCATCCTCCCCCGAAGCTCAGAACAATAAAATAAAATTAGGTACTTGGAACTTCCCTAACTGTCCCAAAGGCTCGCAATCTAGCTAAAGTACCTGAGAAAACAATTATGAAATAGTAAAGATATAACAATTCAGATAATTTAGAAAAAGCATTTATATACCATTTATAGCCTAAGTGGTTTATGTTTAGGTATTTAAGTTTATCCCAGGACAAGCAGGCAGCATATACTTTACGCATGGGTGACGTCACCGACGGAGCCCTCGGTACGGACCTTTTTAACTAGAAAGTTCTAGTTGGCCGCACCGCGCGTGCGCGAGTGCCTTCCCGCCCGACGGAGGAGTGCGTGGTCCCCAGTTTCTTCGTTTCCGCGGAGCGAAGAAGACGCGTGTTTTTTCAACGGCCGTTGAAACTAACTTTTCTGCCTTTCCGCTCGCAAAATTTTTCTCTTTTTATTTTCATTTTACCTTCGGGTTACCTTTTCTTTCATTTGTCAAAAAAAAAAAAAAAAAATCTTTAATTTCTTCCTTTTTTCGTCTTTGCCCCGGCGGGGCCTGTTGCCATTATACAGGCCTCGGGGTTTGATTTTGCGGAGGCCGTATTCCCATTCATGCCCCCGCAGCCCGGTTTTAAGAAGTGCCAGCGGTGTGCACGCCCGATCTCCCTCACTGACCCACACAATTGGTGTTTGCAGTGTTTGGGTCCGGAGCATCGGGCGGACTCCTGCACCCGCTGTGCCACTCTTAAAAAGCGGACACTCAAGAATCGCCAAATTCAACAAAACATTTTGTTCGGCACCGGGTCAACGATGGACTCCTCGACATCGACAGCGGTACCATCGAAATCGACACCGCCTACTTCGACACCGCCCGACCCGACATCGGCGCCGCTGGCGCCAGGTAAGCCAGCTAAGAAGCCTTCCTCTTCCCTCGAGCGCCCGCCAGCCACAGTGGCGGCACCGACCTTGCCGGCTTCACGCCGACCCCGAAAACGCTCCGCCCCGATTTCGGTGAGTGCCTCGTCATCGGCCTCCTCATCGCCGGGGCGTGGAGCGGCACCTAAGGAACCGAAAATAAAGAAAGCGGTTCCGGTGCCACCCCTGGATGACCGCATCGCGGCCATCCTCCAAACTCAACTCCAGGAACAGCTGCAGCATCAACTCCAGCACCTGTTGCCTACTATCCTGGCACCGCTCCTTTCGGTACCAGACCGGCCCAAGCCCCGTACCGAGCACCCGGTATCCACCCCATCGGTACCATCAATACCTCCATGCCGATTCTTTCGGCTGAGCAACTTCACGCCCATCCTGTGGTTCATTCCCATACCACTGCGGATCCGCCTCGGGACCGGGCGGGGCTCCATTCTTCCCGGGACCGTGATCGACGCCGGTCTTCCTCTCCCGGTACCGTTTCGGTGCGCTCTGGAAAATCTTTATCTAAGACCCACCATACCGAGCCTTCCACCCCGGTGTCTCGGCATGCGCACCCGGAGGTTCGGGACCCGGACTTATGGGAAGAGTCCCCCCCCGGTACCGAGGAGGATCTCCTCATCCGATGAGGACCCCTCAGCACCCGATACCACCTCCAAGCCGGAACAATCCTCCTTCTCAAAGTTCCTCAGGGAGATGTCAGCAGCTTTATCTCTCCCTCTGGAGTCAGACTCCAAAAAATCCCAAGCTTTTCTGGAAGCTCTGGATTTTGAGCAACCACCTAAGGAGTTTCTCAAATTGCCCGTACACGACATCCTACGGGAGACGTTTTACAAAAATTGGGAGAACCCTCTTACTGTACCTGGGGGCCCCCCGCAAGTTGGATAACCTCTATCGAGTTATCCCAATTCCGGGGTTCGATAAGTCCCAATTGCCCCATGAGTCTCTTCTAGTTGAATCCACCTTGAAGAAAACTCAGGGCTCCAGTGTCTATGCCTCCACCCCTCCTGGCAGAGAGGGCAAAACCATGGACAAGTTTGGCAAGAGGCTCTATCAGAATGCCATGCTGGCCAACAGGGCGAACAATTATTCCTTCCATTTTTCATTTTACATGAAACACTTGGTTCAACAGCTGTCCGCCCTCCAAAAGTATCTTCCGGAGATGAAGATTCCACTTTTCCAACAACATATCTCTGGTCTCCTTCACCTGAGAAAATTTATGGTCCGCTCTATCTACGATTCCTTCGAGCTGACCTCCCGTGCCTCTGCCATGGCTGTCGCCATGCGCCGCCTGGCCTGGCTGAGAGTATCAGATCTGGACATTTACCACCAAGATCGTCTGGCCAACGCCCCCTGTCTCGGGGATGAACTTTTTGGAGAGTCCCTGGATTCCACCACCCAGAAACTCTCGGCACATGAAACCAGGTGGGACACCCTGATTAAACCGAAGAAAAAGGCTCCACCTGCCCGACCTTACAGACCTCAATCCTCCTATCAGCGCAGGTTCTCAGCCAGGCCACTCAATCTGCCTTCTCAACAACCTCGGCGGCCCCGTCAGCAACAACACCATGCCCAGGCTCGTTCTCAGTCCAATCAACCCAACAAGCCTCTTCAACCTGCAAAGCCTTCTCAGCCCTTTTGACTCTTCTCTCCAGGGCATAGCCAGTCTTCCACCTTCATTGCCTCTTCCACAACCAATCGGAGGCCGTCTCCACATATTCTTCAGCCGTTGGGAGGTCATCACATCGGACCAGTGGGTCCTCAACATCATCCGCCACGGCTACTCTCTCAACTTCCAGACTCTTCCACCGGACAACCCTCCCGTAGAGTCTGCTTTTCACTCCTCCCAAACCCCCCTCCTCCTGAGGGAGGTCCAGTCCCTCCTTCTTCTCAATGCCATCGAAGAAGTGCCCCCGGAACAAAGGGGTCTGGGATTCTACTCCCGCTACTTCCTGGTTCCCAAGAAAACGGGAGACCTCCGTCCCATTCTCGATCTCAGGGACCTCAACAAGTATCTCGTCAAGGAGAAATTCAGAATGCTCTCCCTTGCCACGCTTTACCCTCTTCTTTCTCAACACGACTGGCTATGTTCCCTGGACCTCAAGGAGGCCTACACTCACATCCCAATCAATCCGATTTCACGTCGCTACCTGCGGTTCCAGGTGCAACACCGCCACTATCAGTACAAAGTGCTACCCTTTGGCCTCGCTTCATCGCCCAGGGTATTCACCAAGTGCCTTATTGTGGTGGCGGCCTTCCTCAGGTCTCACAACCTCCAGGTGTTCCCCTACTTGGACGATTGGTTGGTGAAAGCACCTACGTCTCCACTTGTGCTACAAGCCACTCATCACACCATCTCTCTCCTCCATCTCCTGGGGTTCGAGATCAACTACCCCAAGTCGCATCTGCTTCCCACACAGCGACTTCAATTCATTGGAGCAGTTCTCGACACCACACTAATGAGGGCGTTTCTCCCCTCCGACCGGCAACGGACACTGCTCCACCTCTGTCGTCAGGTACTCCTTCATCAATCCATTCCGGCCCGACAGATGATGGTCCTCCTCGGCCACATGGCCTCGACGGTCCATGTAATTCCTCTGGCGCGACTCCACCTCAGGACACCTCAATGGATGCTAGCCAACCAATGGTCACAGACTACGGATCTGCTTTCTCAACCCATCTCTGTGACATCGTCTCTTCAGCAATCTCTGCAATGGTGGTTGAACTCCTCAAATCTTTCCAGGGGTCTTCTTTTTCATCCGCCCCCTCACTCCTTGACCATCACCACGGATGCCTCCCCCTATGCATGGGGAGCTCACCTGGGAGATCTGCGCATCCAGGGACTTTGGACCCCGCAGGAGCGTCTACATCACATCAATTTCCTGGAACTCAGAGCCATGTTCTATGCCCTCAAGGCCTTCCAGCATCTTCTCTACCCTCAGGTTCTTCTCCTGTGCACAGACAACCAAGTCGCCATGTACTACATAAACAAGCAAGGCGGCACCGGATCGCGCCTCCTTTGTCAGGAGGCTCTCAGCATCTGGACTTGGGCCACGGCCCGCAATCTCTTCCTCAAGGCTGTCTATATCCAGGGCGAACAAAACTCCCTGGCCGACAATCTCAGCCGCATCCTTCAACCTCACGAGTGGACTCTGGACCCTCCAACACTCCGCTCCATCTTTGCTCGCTGGGGCACTCCGCAGGTGGACCTCTTTGCAGCACCTCGCAACCATCAGCTGCCCCAGTTCTGTTCCAGACTCTTCTCTCCTCATCGTCTGGCCCCAGATGCATTCCTGCTCGACTGGAGAGATCGGTTCCTTTATGCCTTTCCTCCACTTCCTCTGATGCTGCGGACCTTATCCAAACTCCGCAGGGACAGGGCCACCATGATTCTCATCGCTCCTCGGTGGCCTCGCCAAAACTGGTTCTCCCTCCTGCTCCAGCTCAGCTCCAGGGAGCCCATTCCTCTTCCTGTGTTTCCTACGCTGCTTACGCAGCAGCATCAGTCTCTACTACATCCCAATCTGTCTTCGTTCCACCTGACAGCTTGGTTTCTCTCGGGCTGACCTCTCCAGAGAATCTGTCTCAGCCTGTCCGTCTCATTTTAGACGCCTCCAGGAAACCGGCCACCCTCCAATGTTACCATCAGAAGTGGACCAGGTTCTCCTCTTGGTGTCTACGGCGTCATCACGATCCCACCTCTTTAGCGGTGGAAACTGTACTGGACTATTTGCTCTCTCTGTCCAATGCTGGCCTCAAATCTACCTCCTTAAGAGTCCACCTCAGTGCCATCACTGCGTTTCATGAGCCTATCCTCGGAAAACCTCTCACGGCCCATCCACTGGTTTCCCGGTTCATGAGAGGCCTCTTCAATGTCAAACCGCCTCTGAAGCCTCCTCCTGTCGTCTGGGACCTGAATGTGGTTTTATCAGCCCTCATGAAACCCCCCTTTGAGCCTCTTGCCACAACTTCGCTCAAACTTCTAACTTGGAAGGTGCTTTTCCTCATTGCCATCACCTCTGCCAGGAGGGTTAGTGAGCTACATGCACTGGTCGCTGATCCACCGTTCACTGTTTTTCACCATGACAAGGTGGTTCTGCGTACCCATCCTAAATTCCTCCCCAAGGTGGTCTCGGCTTTTCACCTCAACCAATCCATTGTGTTGCCTGTCTTTTTCCCTAAACCCCATTCTCATCCTGGGGAACAGGCGTTGCACACGCTGGATTGTAAGCGTGCCCTTGCATACTACCTTTTTGTCCTTCGACCCTAACCGTCTAGGTCGTCCTGTCTCCAAACAGACGCTTTCCAATTGGCTTGCTGCCTGTATTGCGTTCTGTTATGCTCGGGCCGGTCTCTCACTGGAAGGTGCTGTCATGGCCCACAGGGTCAGAGCTATGGCTGCTTCTGTGGCTTTCCTCCGTTCCACGCCCATCGAGGAAATCTGCAAGGCGGCCACTTGGTCCTCAGTTCACACGTTCACTACTCACTACTGTCTGGATGCCTTCTCCAGACGGGATGGACACTTCGGCCAATCTGTGTTACAAAATTTATTTTCCTAATGGCCAACCATCCCTCCTCCCTCTCTGTTAGCTTGGAGGTCACCCATGCGTAAAGAATATGCTGCCTGCTTGTCCTGGGATAAAGCACAGTTACTTACCGTAACAGGTGTTATCCAGGGACAGCAGGCAGATATTCTTACGTCCCACCCTCCTCCCCGGGTTGGCTTCTTAGCTGGCTTATCCTAACTGGGGACCACGCACTCCTCCGTCGGGCGGGAAGGCACTCGCGCACGCGAGGAAGTAGACGGGCTGACTGCAACTAGGAAGTAGAGAGACCAGTGAATCTTATGATCAGACAGCGAGGGAAACACCAGGTAAAGGGAGCTTGCTGGGAGGAGACTAAGGGGCAGGGAGACACAGGGGGACTGGGTGGCACGAGGGCGAAAACTGAGGGCAATATAGGGGTGCCACAAAGCGAGGGGGATCAAACAGAGGCTCAAGGGATGATAGCCCAGGAGGGGGCCGGTAGGGCTAGAAAACCCAGAGGAAAAGCGGGGGAGCGGGGTGGCGGAAATGTGGGGAAACCGAAAGCTACAAGGATAAAGGCTGAGGGCAAAGCAGAAGCACAGGGAACAGGAGAACTGCCCGAAATTCAAGGGGAGGCGGCCCAGGTAAATATGGAGGTGGAGGAAAAACGACGGGACCTGCGGTGCTTATACGCAAATGCAAGAAGCCTCATGGCCAAGATGGGTGAACTAGAGGTCGTAGCCAAGGGGGAGGACCTGGATATAATTGGAATTACAGAAACATGGTGGACAGAGGAGAATCAATGGGATGTGGCGCTGCCGGGGTACAAGCTATACAGGAGGGACAGGACCCACAAGAAGGGGAGAGGCATAGCACTATATATAAAGGACTCTATCTACTCGGTCGGGATGGATATGGCAAAGAAGGCAGAAGGGCTGGAATCGCTATGGGTCAAATTGCCGGGAAACAAGTGTGCAGGCATAAAACTGGGGCTGTGCTATCGCCCACCTGGTACGCCGGAGGAAATCGGACACGACTTGGAAGCTGAACTGAGACAAGAATGCAGGACTGGAAGTGTAACAGTGATGGGGGACTTCAACTACCCGGGGATTGACTGGAGTACGGGTCACTCCAACTGCACTAGGGAAACAGGATTTGTAGAAGCTGTGAGGGACTGCTTCATGGAGCAACTAGTCAGGGAACCGACGCGAGGGAGTGCTACTCTTGACCTCATCCTAAACGGATTAGGGGGGCCTGCAAGAGGGGTAGAAGTGGGAGGACCACTAGGCAACAGTGACCACAACGCGATCCGATTCACATTAGAAAGGGGGACACCCACAGTAAGGAGGACCGCAACAACTGCGCTCAACTTCAGGAAAGGGAACTATGTTGCTATGAGGGAAATGGTGGGGAGGAAGCTCAAAAACATCCTTAGGATGGAGACTGTAGGAAGCGCCTGGACCCTATTCAGGGACACCCTGCAGGAAGCACAAAGAATGTACGTCCCAAGTTTCAGGAAAGGCGGCAAGAACAAGCGGTCAAAGGACCCGGTTTGGATCTCAACAGAAGTAAAGAGGGCAATAAATGACAAGAAAGTGTCCTTCCGGAGATGGAAAAAGGACCCAACGGAGGAAAATCACCAGGCGCACAGGAAATGCCAAAAGGAATGCCACCGAGAGGTTAGAAAAGCAAAAGGGAAATACGAAGAGGGGCTGGCCAGGGAGGCGAAAAACTTCAAGGCATTCTTCAGTTACGTAAAGGGGAAGAGACCAGCGAGAGAGGAGGTGGGGCCGTTGGACGATGGGGATAGGAAGGGAGTGATTAAGGAGGATAAAGAGGTAGCTGAGAGGTTGAACACGTTCTTCTCGTCGGTTTTCACGAGAGAAGACACATCTAATATACCGGACTCAGAGGAGCTCATGAGTGGGGAACAGGCTGAAAAATTAGAACACATAGAGGTAAGTAAGGAGGATGTCCTCAAGCAGATAGACAGGTTAAAATGCGGCAAATCGCCGGGCCCGGACGGGATCCACCCAAGGGTTCTGAAAGAACTAAGACAAGAAATAGCGGGCACAATCCAGCATGTTTGCAACCTATCCTTGAAAACTGGAGAGGTACCAGAGGACTGGAAATTGGCGAATGTCATACCTATCTTCAAGAAGGGATCGAGGGGTGACCCCGGGAACTACAGGCCGGTAAGCCTGACTTCAATTATAGGGAAGATGGTGGAAGCTATGATCAAGGACGGTATTTGCGAGCACATCGAGAGACATGGCCTACTGAGAACAAGCCAGCATGGATTCTGTAAGGGAAGGTCATGCTTAACGAACCTTCTGTACTTCTTTGAGGGAATAAGCAGTCGGGTGGACAATGGGGAACCTATAGACATCATTTACCTTGATTTTCAAAAGGCTTTCGACAAGGTACCACATGAAAGGCTGCTTAGGAAGCTGTGGAACCACGGGGTGGGAGGGGATGTGTACAGATGGATCGAGCACTGGTTGTCGGGTAGACTGCAGAGGGTCGGAGTAAAGGGACAATACTCTGACTGGCGGGGAGTCACGAGCGGTGTGCCACAGGGATCGGTGCTGGGGCCGTTACTCTTCAACATATTTATCAATGACCTGGAAAAGGAGGCAAAGTGCGAGGTTATAAAATTTGCAGACGATACCAAACTGTGCGGCAGAGGTCCAGGGAGGAGTGTGAGGACCTGCAAAGGGACCTGGACAAGCTGGAAGACTGGGCAAACAAATGGCAAATGAGCTTTAACGTGGAAAAATGCAAGGTCATGCATATAGGGAAAAAGAACCCGTTGTTCAACTACAAATTGGGGGGGGGCAATGTTGGGAGACAGCAGTCTTGAGAGAGACTAGGGTGTGCTGGTGGATGCATCAATGAAGCCATCTGCACAGTGCGCAGCAGCCTCGAAAAAAGCCAACAGAATGCTGGGCATCATAAAGAGGGGCATAACAACCAGGACGCGGGAAGTCATCATGCCATTGTATCGAGCGATGGTGCGTCCACATCTGGAATACTGCGTTCAATATTGGTCGCCGTACCTCAAGAAGGACATGGCGGTACTTGAGAGAGTCCAAAGGAGAGCAACGAAGCTGATAAGAGGGCTGGAACACTGCCCATACGCCGAGAGGTTGGATAGGCTGGGGCTCTTCTCTCTGGAAAAAAGGAGGCTCAGGGGAGATATGATAGAGACCTTCAAGATCATGAGGGGCATAGAGAGGGTGGATAGGGACAGATTCTTCAGGCTGAAGGGGTCAACAGGCACGAGGGGGCATTCGGAGAAACTGAAGGGAGATAGGTTCAGAACAAATGCAAGGAAGTTTTTTTTTCACCCAAAGGGTCGTGGACACTTGGAATGCGCTACCGGAGGAAGTGATCAGGCAGAGTACGGTACAAGGATTCAAACAGGGATTGGATGGATTCCTGAGGGATAGGGGGATCGTGGGATACTGAGAGAGGTGCTGAGATGTAACACAGGTATAGAAAGCTAACCAGGTAATAAGTATAGAAATCCAACCAGGTCGTGCATGTGCAAGACCGGAGGGTTAGGACTTCGATGGGAAGATAGGACTCAATGGGAAACCAAGGTGGCAAGGGGGCCCCTTCTGGTGACTCAGACAGGCCGTGACCTGTTCGGGCCGCCGCAGGAGCGGACTGCTGGGCGGGATGGACCTATGGTCTGACCCGGCGGAGGCACTGCTTATGTTCTTATGTTCTTAAAAAGGTCCGTACCGAGGGCTCCGTCGGTGACGTCACCCATGCGTAAAGAATATCTGCCTGCTGTCCCTGGATAACACTGTGCTATTTCTCCCTATCTGTCCCAGTGGCTCAGTACCTGGGACAATGGAGTTTTAAGTGACTTGCCCAGAGTCATAAGGATTAGCACTGGGCTTGAACCTGTAACCTCAATGCTGAGGCTGCAGCCCTAACCGCTAAGCCACTTCTTCACAGATTACACTTACTGCCCAGTTATGTTACATAGTGTTATTTCCTAATTGTTCATGCCTATAAAGTATAGAAATGTTTCCATAAAATTTTGCTTTTGTGGCCAGGATAGTCAAATTTTGCAGTTTACCAATTTAAAACATGTAAATGCTTTATTTTCGTCATTTCATTCTTATAAAAAGCAACATATCACAATTAACATGTAGTTACAGTGGCGTACCTAGGGGGGGGCGGGGGAGGCGACCCGCCCCGGGTGCCAGCCCTAAGGCGGTGTTCCCGGCCTTGCCGTTCAGTCCCCCGCCACCCCCGAAGGACCGCTCGCCCCACTGACCTTCCTGCACCACCTGTGAAGCAGCCCGCAGCAGGATCGCGAAGTCAGCGTCAGCATCCCTGCGCTGCTTCCTGCGCCGCGATCCCGCCCCTCCTCTGACGTCAGAGGAGGGGCGGGACTGTGGCGCAGGAAGCAGCGCACGGATCGCTGACGCTGACTTCGCGATCCTGCTGCGGCTGCTTCATAGGTGGTGCGGGGAGGCCAGGGGGGCGAGCGGTCCTTCGGGGTGGGTCGGGGCATCAGGCCTTCAGGGTGAGGCGGGCGGGCAGGCAAGCAGGCTTTCAAGGGGGAGGGGGGTGACAGGCAGGCAGGCAGGCCTTCAAGGGGGGACAGGCCTTCGGGGGGGGGTGCAGACCTTCAAGGGGTGCAGGCCTTCAAGGGGGGCAGGCAGGCCTTCAGGAGGGTGCAGGCCTTCAGGGGGGGTGTAGGCCTTTGGGGGGGTGCAGACCTTCAAGGGGGTGCAGGCCTTCAAGGGGGGGAACAGGCCTTCAAGGGGGGGACAGGCCTACAAGGGGGGGGGACAGGCCTTCAAGGGGGGGTGCAGGCCTTCAAGGGGGGGTGCAGGCCTTCAAGGGGGAGACAGGCCTTCAAGGGGGGAAAGGCAGGCAGGCAGGCCTTAAAGGGGGGACAGGCCTACAAGGGGGGGACAGGCCTACAAGGGGGTGGGACAGGCCTTCAAGGGGGGGACAGGCCTTCGGGGGGGGTGCAGACCTTCAAGGGAGTGCAGGCCTTCGGGGGGGGGGGGGTGCAGTCCTTCAAGGGGGTGCAGGCCTTCAAGGGGGGGGAAAGGCAGGCAGGCAGGCCTTCAAGGGGGGGACAGGCCTACAAGGGGGGGAGAAGCTACAAGGGGGTGGGACAGGCCTTCAAGTGGGGGACAGGCCTTCGGGGGGGTGCAGGCCTTCAGGGGGTGCAGACCTTCAAGGGGGGGACAGGCAGGCAGGCCTTCAAGGGGGGGACAGGCCTACAAGGGGAAGGGACAGGCCTTCAAGGGGGGTGCAGGCCTTCAAGGTGGGACAGGCAGACCTTTAAGGGGGGACAGGCCTTTGGGGGGGGACCATGATTTAGAAGTACACGGAGGGAAGGGGGTGTTCAAAGAGACATGCATATGCCAAACTTTGGGGGGGGGGGAAGAAATAATGGGTCTGAAAATAGAGGAGAGGGAGAGAGATGATGGACCATGGGATTTAGGGAGGGAAGGAACAGAAAGGGAGAGAAATTGGACACAAGGGATGGTGTGGAGGAGGGATAGAGATACTGGATAGGAGGGTAATTAGGAAAAGAAAGGGAGAGATGGTGGACTCTGGGATGGTGGGGAAGGAGGGAGAGATGCCGGATGAAAGGGTATTTAAGAAAAGGTGGATCTGTGGAGGGAGATGAAAAAATTGAAAGATACCAGACTTCCTGGGAAGGGAAGGGAAATGGAAAGGGAGGACAGAGTTGGCAGATGGATGGTTAGCATGCAGAAAGAAGGAGACCCTGGCAAGCAAGTTATCAGAAGAAAACCAGAGCCTTGGACCAACAAGATTTGAAATATAACCAGACAACAAAAGGTAGAAAAATTAATTTTATTTTCTGTTTTGTGATTATAACATGTCAGATTTGAAATGTGTATCCTGCCAGAGCTGGTGTTGGACTGCAAACGTGAGCTAGGATTTAACAGAAAGAGGAAAAGTCCTTTTTGTTTCTTTATTTTATTTACACCACAGCGCCAGTGTGGTTAGGAGAAGCCAAAGGGGGTGAAAAAGCTATAAAACCCACCAGGAGTTTTGAAAAAAATCACCCAACTGGGCAGGAAAATCGAATTGAAAAACCAATTCAATAGGGCTGAATCGAATCAAAATTTTTTTTTCCTGTATCTGGCAGCATTAGTTTGCGCTACTGTCTTAGACTTTAGGACCTGGGATTGGGGAGAGATGGCATCCTCAGTACTTTATAATGCAAGTGAAACGAGGATTTGGTCAGACTTTTGAAGGGTCTGCAGAAAAAAAATATTGTATAGGCCGGGGACATGAGACAGCAGGAAATGGGAACTTTTCTTCCTTCTATTTTTGTGAATGGAAAGGCTGAGGATGTCAGAGAGGTCAGTTAAAATATGTGCTTTATAAGAAAATATAATAATGTGTTTTATAAAGTTTATAGCATAGCTGGCCTACCCAGTGAGGTGTTCCTAGTGGTGATGGTGGCAGCGTGTCAATGTGTTGAGAGGAAGAGGTGGTCTGGGAAATTCTGCTGAGCAAACTCCGGGCCCATTTCCACCCCCCAGTTAGTCCACTCCACTCAACTGATTCACACACTGAGTGGGTCTTTGGGTGTTGTTTTGGGATCTCTTCCAGTGATTTATCTCCTTCTGGTCCAAGGAAGGAAACTTTGTTATCCTTAGCATTGACCTACAGAATATGTTTGTAACAGCGCTGCTTGTGTGGCATTAGGCTATGTAGTGATTGAAAGAAAAAAACAGACCTTTGCACATTTTTGCACTATATGGTGGGTGTATGAGGAGATTCACATTTCCTGCACAGCTAAGTCCATGTGAAGTTACCTTGTGCTGTATTTGACATCTAGCAAGGTCTCTGTTTGAAAGGAAAGATCTAAACTTAAAAATGAAGTGGCCAGAAGTTATGGTAAAAGCAGATAGTGTAGCTGGTTTTAAGAAAGATTTGGACAAATTCCTGGAGGAAAAGTCCATAATCTGTTATTAAAGACATGGGGGAAGTGTCTGCTTGCCCTGGATCGGTAGCATGGAATGTTGCTACTCTTTGGGTTTTGACCAGGTATTAGTGTCCTGGATTGGCTACCATGAGAATGGGCTACTGGGCATGATGGACCATTGGTCTGACCCAGTTAGGCTATTCTTATGTTATGTTCTCATCTGTAGGGGCCTTTGTTTTCACTTCTTATTTTAATGTATTTTTTTTCTGGGAACTTATCAGTGTTTTTTATAATGGGAACAAAAATGGAAGAGAATTAATGTGTGTGGAATGGGGGGGTAACTAATTTCTTCAGCTAAATAATTCAATCCACTTCAAACAGACATAGGAGAACTTGTGCACCATTCACACACCCTCCAACCAAAAACGTCAAAAGAAAAAAACTGTTCGACAACCTCCTAGCCATTCGAGCTGCAACACTCGACCCCCAACTCTACAACCAATTGATATCAACCACAGACTGCAAAACCTTCAAAAAGAAATAAAAACCCTTCTATTCAAAAAACACATAAAACCGAACTAACACAATCAGAACTGTCCCAAGCATCACCTGCAACTACTCCATATGTACTTCTAATGTCATGACAATTTAGACATAATTTATGTTATGTTATGTTTGGAATAATGGTTACATATATGAGGTTCAATAAAAGAAAATTTTCACTGCCTGTTTCTATTCTGACCATTTATTCCATGTCATGGTTATTGCAAAAAAAAAAAAAAATTTTTACATGGGGGGGGGGGGGGTGTCAAAAAATGATGGGCCCCGGGTGCCACATACCCTAGGTACGCCACTGTGTAGTTATATTGAAGTTATGCAAAGATGGCCACAGATTTAGAAGTGAGTAATTTTTCAAAATTTGTGATTATACTTGGTAGTGGCATTTGAAGTCCAATATATCCTAGTAGAAGTTCTCACCTTGCTCTTCTGAGTATGCTCCCATGTTCTTGAATTTCTCAAGATGAACATCGAGGACTTGGACTTTGAGAGACATCCTACATCCCTATTTATTGTAATTCACCAGATTCTCAACAAACTTCATGTAGTTTTCAGCTTTGTTATTGTCCAAGAAGCCCCACTGCAACAAAGCTGTTCTAAGCTGCTTTCTCCTTCCTAGTTAGCTGCTTGAGAAATTATGTGCACTCCAGATTCTTCTTTATCTGTGGTCCGACGAAGGCACTGGTTTTGACCTTTGCATCTGACAGATTAGGAAAGATGTTTTGAAGGTATTAGATAGATTGTGAGCCCGCTGGGACAGACAGGGAAAAATGCATGAGTACCTGAATAAATTCATGTAAATCATTCTGAACGGTATAGAAAATTGAATGAATGACTTGAAGGCTGCCAACTCCGTAGCTAGAGCTCTGACAAGTTGTTTCATTAGACCCAATTTGATGTGCAGTGGTGGCATCTGCACCCTCCAGGGGTCTACCAGTGGTTCCCATTTGACATTTTCACTCCACAGAAATCTGTTGTGGCCAGTCCCACTTTTGGTAATTGTGTCCTTGTTCCAAAGTCAGAGATAGCAGGGAAACTTGTAAAAACTGCCTTGGAGATCCATTAGGAATGCCACTATTTTGAAGTCTCTGACCTCCCAGCCATACTCCTCATATTTGAAGGCGCTAGTAAGGTCTTAATGCTGTTGTAATCCTCTTTGAGGTGCACCAAGTACCATTTTATGGAGCAGCATGGCTTTGCTCCTGGATGAGCAGTCAATGAAGAGATATCACTCTTTTGGGTTACAGGCGATTCCAGTTGCCTCAGATAGACTGATCACATTGTGGCAGAATCAGAGCCAATCTTGATGGCTAAAAAAGCTTGGTGATGCTTCCTCTGATCTTTGACTTGCGTACTTTCATCCATCAAGTTCTGTTGTTTTCAACCCTGTCCTAGGGGGACCCTCAGCCTGCTGGGTTTTCAGGATATCCCTAATGAATATGCTTTAATATATACAAAACATGAGAATTTGATACAGCTTACTCAATTACTGCCCAAATTTACAATAAAACTGTCTTATACCTAATAGTTTCAAACATCAATTCAATTATTTCTCAACTTTCACATATACCTGTAGCATAATAAAATACAAAATACCTTTATTACAGTTGCCTTCATAGCATGTGCTAGCACCTAAATTTAAAATTAAATATTATATTACAATCTTTAAAACCATATACACAAGCTTTACCACAATCATATGTTCCTTAAAATTTTGCAATAAAAAGATCACATTTTTTGATCTATCAGGCAGTATAGCAATTCATTCAAGCTGAAATTCTTTTTCAATTCATTCAAGCTGAGGATCTCTTTCTTAAGCTGTCCACTTTATATTGCACTGAAATTGTATTCAAACAGTCCTTGTGTTGTCAAAAATCAATTTGCACAATTCCAAGGTGACCAGCCTGAAGGTATCACTACTCGTGTGTACCTCCTGTAAAATCTGTATGAAATGTGAGGAGACCCTGACATACCGTATATACTCAAATATAAACTGATCCGAAAATAAACCGAGGTAACCTTTTTCCCCAAAAAAGGAGGAAGAAAGATTGACTAATATAAACTGGTGGTTTATATTCAAGTACCAGTACAGGGCAGAAGCGACCCCCCTCCTCCCTTTCCTGGTGTCATGTCTGGCAGCTCTGCAGCCAAACAGCCAGCCAATCGTCCCCCTTCCCAGAATGTTCCCCCCTTCCTTCCCAGACCCACTGTGTGCTTGCGGTACTGCCCTGGTGGTGTACTTGGTCAGTCTACCCCCCCTTTCTGAATCCACCGCAGGCCTCCATTACTGCCTTGGTGGTCTAGTGGAGAAGGGAACAGGAACTGCCTTCAATCCCTCCCTCCTGGCGACTAGCCCACCCCTGCTCCTCCCTTTCCGGTCCCCCTGCAGATCTACCTTAGGTCCCGGTGGTCCAGTGGTGAGGCGAGGTAGGAGCGATCCCTTTCTGCTCCTGCCTCGCCTTCTCCATAATGGAAAAATGACTGCCACAATATCCTGTGTCAAACTTTGTAAGAGTTTTTTTTTTTAGCTAGAGAAAAGTACAGGAAATAAAAGAACTAGCTAGAAATCTGGGTTTTGGAACAGGTTTACATTTGAAAGTATTATGCACAAATATGTCTCAACAGTTAAAATTTCTGATTCAGTACTATCCTATGCCAGCAAGCGGATCTCACTCTTCTGTTTTAAAACTGTTGAAATAAAAATCAATTTGGCAATTTATTAATCAAAGGGGTATGGAATACAATTCAAAGCAAATAAATTTTTAAGTACCAGAATAAGAGAAACTTTTAATTAGTCAATTATAGGATGTGGCACCACAAAAAGAAGATAAGTCTAATTATAAATCAAACCCCTATGTCACACCAGTTAGTGTATGTTGCATAGTCAATATTCATGATTAGCTAAGTTGGATAGATATAATCCTTTTTTATTATATATCATTTTCTGATCCAAAAATTCTTCATTCTAAGAAGATAGTGTCTTAAGGTTTTTCACATATATCGGTCTAGATTTTGGAATTTCTCTTCCAATTCAGATCAAGATTCTCAATAATTATGCTTTCTTTTGAAAAATTTGAAATCTTTCTTTTAGAATAATTATCTATTATGTTAATACTAATATGTTTTTATATAAACTGCTGTAATTCTCAGAGTGTCTGGTATCTTAGTTTTTGTTATTGGCTTTGAACCTCATGGTAAACGTGGAATGTAAGAGGCTGTGGTAAGAGCAGTTAATGTAGTTGGTTTTTAAAAAAAAGTTTGGATAAGTTCCTGGAGGCAAAGTCCATAAACTACTGTTGAGACTGACATGGTTGAAGCCACTGCTTGCCCTGGATCGTTGGCATGGAATGCTGCTACTATTTGGGTTTTTGCCAGGTATTTGTGACTAGGATTGGCTTCCGTGAAGGTGGGATACTGGGCTAGATGGACCATTGGTCTAATCCAGTAAGGCTATTCTTATGTTCTTATTTGTATTTATATGAGACCAGGAGACTGGGTATGTAAATGGTAGATAAAATTTAGTGTGGACAAGTGCAAAGTGATGCATGTAGAAAAAGCTAATCTCAACTACAGGTATTAAATGCTAGGTGGGGAGGTAGGAGTCCCCACTCAAAAAAATGATCTTGGAGGTAGTATGGATGGCATGTTGAAATTTTCAGCCCAGTGTGCCATGGTAGCCAAAAAAGCCAGTGGAGCATTGGTGACTTATTTGAAGAGCAAATATGGTCTGTGGTGTCAAAAGCATCTCAAGTAGGGCTATGCAAAAAGCACAGTTACTTACCGTAACAGGTGTTATCCACGGACAGCAGGCAGATATTCTTGACTGATGGGTGACGGCACCGACGGAGCCCCGGTACGGACAATTTTAGAGTGATTGCACTCTAAGAACTTAGAAAGTTCTAGCTAGGCCGCACGGCGCGTGCGCGAGTGCCTTCCCGCCCGACGAAGGCGCGCGGTCCCCAGTTAGTATAAGCCAGCTAAGAAGCCAACCCGGGGAAGTGGGAGGGATGCAAGAATATCTGCCTGCTGTCCCTGGATAACACCTATTACGGTAAGTAACTGTGCTTTATCCCAGGACAAGCAGGCAGCATATTATTGACTGATGGGTGACCTCCAAGCTAACAAAAAGAGGGATGTAGGGAAGGTTGGCCTTTAGGAAAATAAATTTTGTAAAACAGATTGGCCGATGTGTCCATCCCGTCTGGAGAATGCATCCAGACAATAGTGAGATGTAAAAGTATGAACTGAGGACCAAGTAGCAGCCTTGCAGATTTCCTCAATGGAAGTGGAGTGGAGGAAAGCTACAGACGCTGCCATAGCTCTAACTTTGTGGCCCGTGACAGAACCTTCCAGTGTCAGGCCCGACTGAGCATAACAGAATGAAACGCAAGTAGCAAGCCAATTGGATAGGGTGCGTTTAGATACAGGATGACCCAACTTGTTAGGATCAAAGGACAAAAACAGTTGAGGAGATGATCTGTGAGGTTTAGTGCGTTCAAGATAGTAAGCCAAAGCACGTTTACAGTCCAAGGTATGCAAAGCCTGTTCACCTGGATGAGAATGAGGCTTCGGAAAAAATACAGGTAGGACAATGGACTGATTAAGACGAAAGTCAGACACAACCTTAGGGAGAAACTTTGGATATGTACACCTTATCATGGTGAAAAACAGTGAAAGGTGGATCGGCCACTAGTGCATGCAACTCACTGACCCTCCTGGCAGAAGTGAGAGCTATAAGGAAGACCACTTTCCAAGTAAGAAATTTTAAATGTGCGGTGGCCAAAGGTTCAAAAGGAGGCTTCATTAAAGCAGAAAGAACCACATTGAGATCCCAGACCACAGGAGGGGGCTTGAGAGGTGGTTTCACATTGAAAAGGCCCCTCATGAACCTGGAAACCAAAGGATGGGCCGAGAGGGGTTTTCCATGAATTGGCTCATGAAAGGCAGCAATGGCACTGAGATGAACTCTGATAGAAGTAGATTTGAGACCAGAGTCAGACAAGGAAAGAAGATAGTCCAACACCAGTCCCACTGCTAGAGACATGGGATTATGGTGATGTAAGAGGCACCAGGAAGAAAACCGAGACCACTTCTGTTGATAACACTGAAGCGTGGCCAGTTTCCTGGAAGCATCAATAATAGAACGGACAGGCTGAGAAAGGAGTGAGTGAGCCGAAGTCAGCCCGAGAGATACCAAGCTGTCAGGTGCAGAGACTGTAAGTTGGGATGCAGTAGGGTCTGCTGATGCTGAATAAGCAGAGAAGGAAACAGTGGAAGAAGTATGGGTTCCCTGGAACTGAGTTGAAGTAGAAGGGAGAACCAATGTTGCCTGGGTCACCGTGGAGCGATGAGAATCATGGTGGCTTGTTCCCTCCGGAGCTTGAACAATGTCCGCAGCATGAGCGGTAGAGGAGGAAATGCATATAGGAAGAGATTGGTCCAATCCAGGAGAAATGCTCCCGTGCTAGACGGTGAGGAGAATAGAGTCTGGAGCAAAACAGGGGCAGATGATGATTGTGAGGAGCTTCAAGAAGGTCCACTTGAGGAGTGCCCCATTGAGCGAAAATGGACTGGAGAGTCAAGGGGTCGAGAGTCCATTCGTGAGGTTGGAGAATTCTGCTGAGATTGTCTGCTAAGGAATTCTGCTCCCCTTGAATGTAGACAGCCTTCAGGAATAAATGACGAGCTGTCGCCCAAGACCAAATCCGTTGGGCTTCCTGACACAACAGGCGAGAGCCCATCCCTCCCTGTTTGTTGATGTAGTACATTGCAACTTGATTGTCTGTGCAAATGAGTAGTACTTGAGAAAAGAGAAAATGTTGAAATGCCTTGAGGGCATAAAACATTGCTTGGAGTTCCAGGAAATTGATGTGGTGTTTCTTTTCCTGGGCAGTCCAAAACCCCTGAGTTTGGAATTCATTCAAGTGAGCTCCCCAGGCATAAGGGATGCATCCGTGGTGATCACGAACTGATGAGGAGGTAGATGGAACAGTAGACCTCTGGATAGATTTGAAGATGTCAACCACCAAAGAAGCGACTGTCAAAGAGACAAGGTCACAGATATGTGTTGTGAGCAAGGATCCGTCGCTTGCGACCACTGGGTTGCTAGGGTCCATTGAGGAGTACGCAGGTGAAGACGTGCGAAGGGGGTGACATGCACTGTGGACGCCATGTGCCCCAAGAGCACCATCATGTGATTGGCAGAGATGGTAATCTGTTGAAACACCTGCCGACAGAGATGAAGGATGGTCTGAAGGTGGTTGGATGGAAGAAACACCCTCATCAGAACAGTGTCCAGAATGGCTCCAATGAATTGAAGTCACTGGGTCGGAATGAAGTGCAACTTGGGTAGATTGATTTTGAAACCCAACAGTTGAAGAAAATGAATGGTCTGGTTGGTAGCAAGCAGAACCGCCTGAGGAGAATGAGCCTTGATCAGCCAGTCATCCAAATAAGGGAAGACTTGAAAATTGTGAAAGCGGAGATAGGCCGCTACCACAATCAGACACTTGGTGAATACCCTGGGAGAGGAGGCCAGACCGAAGGGTAGCACCTTGTACTGATAATGATTTTGATTGATGAGAAAGCGTAGATATTGCCTGGACGTCAGATGGATAGGAATATGTGTGTAATCCTCTTTTAGATCGAGGGAGCATAGTCAGTCGCCCTGAGTGAGAAGAGGGTAGAGGGTGGCAAGAGAGAGCATTTTGAACTTCTCCTTGACTAAACATTTGTTGAGATCTCTGAGATCTAAGATAGGTCTGAGGTCTCCGGTCTTTTTGGGAACTAGAAAGTACCGGGAGTAAAATCCCTGACCTCGCTGATCTTGAGGAACTTCTTCGATGGCATTGAGAAGAAGGAGGGATTGAACCTCTTGAGCGAGAAGGAGGGACTGAGACTTGTTGGAAGCAGACTCTTTTGGCAGGCCTAACGGCGGAGGAGTCTGAAAATTGAGGGAGTAGCCGTGGGCTATGATAGAGAACACCCACTGGTCGGTGCTGATTACTTCCCATCGAGTCAGAAAAATGTTTAGTCGATCTCCTATGGGCTGTGGAAGAGGACATGAGGGAGGAAGACTGGCAATGCCCTGGAGAAGCGAGTCAAAAGGGCTGAGTCAGTTTAGGCTGAGCAACAGGCTTTATGGCAGGCGGCTGTTGTTGGCGAGCCTGCTGTTGCTGTTGCCTCCAAGGCTGAGGAGGATGAGGCTAAATCGGCCGAGCAGAAAAACGCCTCTGATACGACGTCTGCTGCCTAAAAGGACGAGGAGGAGGGGGTTTCTTTTTGTTTTTCAATAAAGTATCCCACCTCGTCTCACGGGCAGAAAGCTTCTGAGTGGTGGTATCCAGAGATTCACCAAACAGCTCATCACCCAGGCAGGGAGCATTGGCAAGGCGGTCCTGGTGGTTCACATCAAGGTCTGAGACGCGAAGCCATGCCAATCGTCTCATCGCTACAGACATAGCAGTAGCTCGGGATGTCAGTTCAAAAGTGTCATAGATGGAACGGACCATAAACTTCCTGAGTTGCAAGAGACTGGCAGTGCATTGTTGAAAAGCAGAAAGCTTGCGGTCAGGAATATATTTTTGAAAAGTGGCCATCTGCTGGATAAGGTGTTTCAGGTAAAAGGAGAAGTGGAACGCATAGTTACCTGAACGGTTGGCCAACATAGCATTTTGGTAAAGTCGTTTACCAAATTTGTCCATGGCCTTGCCCTCTCTGCCAGGAGGGACAGATGCATACACACTAGAGCCTGCAGATTTTTTTAGGGTTGACTCCACCAGCAAAGATTCGTGTGGAAGCTGAGGTTTGTCAAACCCTGGAATAGGAATAACTTTATAAAGTGATTCCAATTTCCTTGGAGCTCCTGGAATTGTGAGAGGAGTTTCCAAATTTTTGTAAAAAATTTCCCTAAATATATCATGAAGGGGTAACTTTAAAAATTATTTGGGAGGTTGGTCAAAGTCCAAAGCATCCAAGAATGCTTTTGACTTTTTAGAATCAGACTCCAAGGGGAGAGAAAGAGTGTCTGACATCTCCCTCAGAAATTTAGTAAAGGAAGAGTGCTCCGGCTTACTAGCAGGATCCTGCACCGAAGGGTCAGCTTCATCCGATGAAAAATCCTCCTCGGTACCGAGGGGATTGTTGGAGTCATCCCATTTATCAGGGTCACGCACTGATGGAAGACGGCCCTGAGATAGAGGAGTAGAGGATTCGGTATGCCTGGTTTTGCGCACCGATTTGCCTGAACGCATCGACACCGTACCCGGGGACTGTAAAGCGGTACGGGTGTCAGAGAGCGGTACCGGATCAGAGGCCGAGTGAGCCGTACGTCGAAGAGACTTTGGCTCTGCCGATAAAATAGGCATAGACATGGAAGAGGCAGATTTAAGCGGTGCCGATAACGTTGATGCCGACAACATAGGCTGGTCGACGATCGGTACCGTAGGCTCAGTGGGGACCGACACCGGAAGGTTCGGAGTTAGCAGAGCCGGGAGCAGGTGTTGTAGTTGCTCCTTAAGCTGGACCTGAAGGATGGATGCTATACGCTCATCCAGAGACGGTCCCGATGGCACCGGTACCGCTTTTTTCTTGCTCGGTACCTGCGGTGCAGCTCGACGCTCAGGCGAAGTCGATGCCGATGAAGAGGCAGTGACTTCTATGGGAGCGGAGCGTTTGCGGGGCCGGCGCGCAGTCTGCAGGACTTGGCTCACTGCTTGTTCGACTGGCGGGCCAAGAACAGTAGGGGATGGCTTCTTACCCGGCTTACCTACAGGGTGCGACACCGACCATATCTCTTGCAGTGTCGAAACCACCGGTGTCGACTTAGAGGAAGTTGCTGGAGTCGATGCCGGTGGAACTTCCATAGCGGCACCGAAAATAATCCGCTGTTGAATCTGGCGATTTTTCAAAGTTCTCTTTTGAAGAGAACTACAGCGGATGCACGTTTCTACCCTTATGGTCCGGACCCAAACACTGGAGGCACCACTTGTGCGGGTCGATTAAAGAAATAGGGCGTGCACACCGCTGACACTTTTTAAAACCCGGTGAAGGGGGCATGAAGGGAAAAACGGCCGTAGCAAAATCGAAGCTCGAGGCTTTGATGGTGCCAACAGGCCCCGCCGGGGCCGACCGAAAAAAGTCGAAAAAAATACTTTTTTTTTTTTTAAATTTTATCAAGAGAATAAGAAAATAATAAAACGTGAAGAAATTCACGAGAAAAAATACGCGAGCGGGAAGGCGAAAAAAAGAGTATCCAACAGCCGTTGGAAACACGCGTCTTCTTAGCTCCACAGAAACTAAGAAACTGGGGACCGCGCGCCTTCGTCGGGCGGGAAGGCACTCGCGCACGTGCGGTGCGGCCTAGCTAGAACTTTCTAAGTTCTTAGAGTGCAATCACTCTAAAATTGTCCGTACCGGGGTTCCGTCGGTGCCGTCACCCATCAGTCAAGAATATGCTGCCTGCTTGTCCTGGGATAAGAACATTTTCATTTTGTACTGTTTGCTGTATTTACAATCATTTTCATTTTGTTCTGTTTTGTATTTTTGTTATGGGAGCAATATTGGCAAGAGCATGTTTTCCAAGTATATTCTTTATTTTGGCATTCCTCTTCACTCACTTTTAATTGACTTATAAATCTGTGTTTTGTTCACAAAAAGCCATATAGCAAATACATAATCCAGCTGCTATTCAAAGTGATTTAAGTGGGTGAGAAGTTGTGGCAACCATTTATCTTAGCCCTGAATGCCATCACTGCACCACCAGGGAGGAAAGGTAGGCTCAAGGTTGTTGTATCATTCCCGGGAGGCAGAGTTTCTGACTCACAGGCTAGAAAAAGGGTGTGGGGGGAGCTTTTTGGATGATCAGAGGGCAAAAAAAAGTTCTGCAAGTCCCAACTGATATTTAGCTGGGCCCAGCATAACTCTTATCTCTTATGGTGCCCTGGCGGATATCAGTTGGGACCTGCATAAGCTTTGGCGGCCTGCTCTAGCAAAATTAGCCCCAGATTTTCAGTGATGCTGCCCGCATATGGCTCAGCATTTAATATTCTGGGCTAATTTTGCTGGTGACAATCGGTGTTTCAAAAAAAAATAAAAAAAAGAGCCGACTGCTGCTGGCTGAATATCAGGGGAGAGGGGTGGAGGGGCGGGAAAAGACCCTGTCTAAACAGTGGGTTACTAAATGAAGACAATATTTCTTTTAGCTCATTTCCATCAGCAAGTGATGGCTTTCACAATTCTACTTGGCTAATATTTATTGGCTTCCTCTAAACCTCTTTTGAGATCAGCTATCTTAATTATGTCTTTCACAATAGATTCTATTGCTTGGTTATATACCGCTAAAAAAAAGCCTGCAGTTTCTTTTTTTTTGCAAAATCTTTTTTATTGAAAATTTTCGGAGTACAGTCCAAACAAAAGTAGCATCACTTTCCCAACAACCCACCCAAGCCCTCCCTCAAACCCCTCACCCCCTCCCTCTTATACAAAACAAAGACTGAAAGCAAAACTATAAAACCTTAAACAGTTAAACCCCTCCCCCCTCCCACTGGAGAGCTCCATGCCCCCCCCCCTTTCCTACCCACACCATAAGGACAACAGCACACAGGTTTACAGCTGTAATGGAGAGGAGTCCGACTGCCAGGCAACATAATTATCCCAGATTTTATGATAAGGGACCAACCAACCTCTGATGCCATAATGCCATTAGTTTACACATTAAATGTACATAATCCTTATGACAGAGTAAGTATCGTTGCTCAGAAACCGTGGTGGTATGCCAGTGTTTTGCCAATACTAGGCTAAACAATTTTCTGGCGGGGTATATATCAGTATGGGAGCATTAAGTAGAAAACATTCCTTCAGCATAGGACAGTGATTCTGGGTAATGTGAACTATCAATTGGCCCACCATATTCCAAAAGGGCTTTAATCAGAGGACACAACCACCATATGTGTTGAAAAGCCCCTAAACATCTACAGGACCTCCAACATAGAGTCTCATGATGTCATAAATCTGGGACAAGCATTGAGAAGTCATACATTTTGTAGCCATTTTCAATTAATGAGGAGGCAAGTAGAGTAGAAAAAGACATTTATATAATGTTAACCATGCAGGACCAACCTTCTCCCCAATTCCTGCTTTCATCGGTCCCTATAGCAATCTTCAGGAGCCTCCCTCATATCCAATTGCTCATAAGAAACCTTAGGAATACAGTTTTCTAATTTGGGTACAAACATTAGATTAAAGTCCCCACCCATTAATAAAGTTCCTTCCAAATTCCTCTGAATACAAAGTTCAAGTTTTTGAAGGAACACCCCCTGATTTTCTTTGGGTGCATATACATTAACCAAAGTAAACCAATGGCCCCCAATTTTGGACACCAGAATTATAAATCTGCCCTCAGGTTCCCAAATCACCTTTTTGCAGTCTACCTGTACCCCTTTTGCGATAACAATACCAACTACCCTAGATTTTTTATTCCCTTTATTGGAGGCCAGATAGATCTCCAGGAATCTGTGATGTCTCAGAGCATATTTTTGACAGGGTAAAAAACTGGTTTATTGAACAAAAGCAATATGAGCTTTGAAATGTAAAAGTTCCCAAAACTGCAGATGACTCTTAGACCCAACATTAAGCCCTCTAGCATATATCGATAAAAACCTCAGCTCAGACATTGTACCCATTAATTACAAATACCATATTGCTGCAGGAGTAAGGCTATCCGACCCCATTTGCTCCCAGTAGACACCCAGGATAGAAGAAAGACCCCCTGCACCGCTGGTGCTGATCACTGTGGTTACCTTGCAGTTCACCCCCTCCCATCTGTTCCACCCATCCCCCCTCCCATCTACCCCTGTTCACCCCTTCCATCTCTAAGTCCCAGATAGACCCTCCTCTCCCCAGCCTGTCCGGATTTCAGGAGGAAGGGCTCTCCACATGCTCAGGCCATACATACCGCAATCATCCAAACAGTAACACCAACACTTATCCAATCTAAGCAATCAAACAATAAGAATATTAATCCCTTGACCCAAAACAAAAAAGCCAACAGTGGCCAACATTCTCAGGACACCCTTATAATGTCTGAAAGGTGCCTAGTCACCGGCTGGAAAACTGTTCTCCAACTCAGATCCACACCCCATTCTGAAGGCTCCACCTCATGTCGAAGGTCCAGGATGTGTGGTGGCCTCATTAGTCTGCCCCTGGTGCAACCCACACTCTGCTAATGAGGCCAGGGAGGTCATGAAGCTGAAGATGGGGCAGGCCCTTTCCCTGGAGCTGTCCCCTGAAGAAACTGTTCCGCACCTTCTGCAATTTTCTCTCCAGATAAAACATTAGTGCAAATGGATGTCGCCTCCGATACTTCACATTTCTGTCCCGTAGGTAAAGCAAGACTGGTTTCATCTCCACTCTCCTTTGAAGCATCACAGATGCTAGGTCTTGATACAATTCAGTCTCAAAAAGTATCCCACTTGAGATTAGGTTGGGCTCTAGCCGCCTTCATGACCGCTTCCATAGTTTTGAAATTTGAGAAACAGGAAATTATATCTTGCGGCCGATTTCTGCAGGGTGCTGTGAGGGCTCAGTGCGCCCTTATAGTGCCAATGGTATCAGGTGAAACTGAAGAGGTATCAGTGGAGAGTAGCATGGTAGCCACCTGCTGGACCACCAGCTCACAATTGACATATTTGGACAGTTTGGGGACACCATTCACTCGAAGATTCAAGTGACATCCCCAATTCTCCAAGTCCTCCAGCTTATCTAACACGTATGTTTGCTGCGCATGAAGGTCTGTTGTACGCATATTTTTGAAGCTGAAGCATGAAGGTCTTTTATTCGCAAATTCTTGAAGCTGGTCCTGGTGTTCATCCAGGCATTCTTCATGATGTTCATCCATCTGCGTCCAAGTTACACAATCTCGCCCCAGAGATCAGCAGCTAATGTGGAGAGCTTGGCCTGCACCGATTTTATATCAGCTCTGATTTCATGCAGGGGATCTTTCACTTCCATCATTAGCTCCGGCTGGGCTGGTGCAGATATCGCTGATTCCAGAGCAGTTGGCAAAGCTGGAGAGGGTGTACGCTGCATGCCTTACGCCACCATCTTGGAGGCTCCTGTGCATCTAGGCATGAAAGTAAAATTTTTCAGAGCTTTATGGGTGTTTGAGGCCATCCAAACTTTACAGACGGTATCCACAAAGGCGCCTTGCATCCATGCTTCTATTTTGTGCAAATTATATGCTTTTTGGACAATGAAGGAGCTAAATTAAGGCTCGAGCATACAGAACTTCATGTTCAGCCGACCATCTCAGATGGTGACATCACTTCCTCTCTTCTTTTCATTTTTCTGGAGGAGAGTGTGGCACAGTGGTTAGAGCTACAACCTCAGCACCCTGCAGGATGTGCCTCTCGCAATGAGAGATACATCCTGTAGGCAATCAGCCGATGCCAGTGCCTCTCCTTTTCTCCGCATCCTCCCTGCTGGCACCCCCCACTGGCGGCTCAGGGCCCATCTGGAGAGCCTTCGTGCATGTGCGGACATCAACATGATGACATTATGCATGCATATGACATCATTGCATAGACATCACACACTTCCAGGATGCCTTGAGCCGAGGCCAGTACATTTAGTGTGCCGCAGCTTGACAAAGTTTGCAGGACACTTGTTTAACCATTCCCCATACACATTCACACAGTTGTGATTTTATAAACTTCTGCCATATCTCTTCTCAGTTGTCTCTTTTCTAAGTCAAAGGGACCTAACCTCTTTAGCCTTTATCTTATAAGGTATTCTATCCTTACCATTTTTGTCACCTTTTTTCTAGTTCTGATATATCCTTTTTACAATGGAAAAACTAGAACTGGATACAGTAGTGGGGAATTAGAAATTTATTTATTTAGTTATTTAGAAATCTTTTAACCTGCTTATACCTAAGTGGTTCATAGAATACATACAGCAAAGTATAACATATATTATCCCAGGACAAGCAGGCAGCATATTCTCACAGATGAGTGACGTCATCCACGGAGCCTGGTACGGACAGTGCAAAAGTGTACTGTCACTTTAACTTCTTCAGAAGTTTCGAGACCGCCCATACCATGCATGCATGAGTGCCTTCCTACCTGATGTTGGCTCACAGGACCTTAAGTCTTCTGTGGAGCTAAGAAATTGTGTTTATGGAGTGTCTCCAAATGCGCAGTTTTTCTTAATATTTTTTTGCTGTGACTCAACCTTCCAACGGTAGCCCAGCCTGAGCATAGCTAACCATGTAGAAATACATTTCTCCTTCCGTATCCACGGGGGTTAGGGGCAGAGCCGGCCCACGAATATTAAAAAAACGTGAATAATATTTGGGCCGTTTCTGCCCCTAACCTCCACTTCTCCCTGGCTATTTTAAGCCCTGTAAGCTGCCCCTTAAGCCTTACCTGGTGGTCTAGCGGATTTTCGGGGCAGGAGCGATGTTCGCATTAGAGAGTTGCGCGGGGACAGAAATCCCACCCGTCCCCGCCAAAGTCCCACCCGTCCCCACCCGTCCCCGTGAGGAATCCCACCCGTCCCCACCCGTCCCCGTGAGGAATCCCCTCCGTCCCCGCCCGTCCATATAAACTTCAGAAATAGTTATTTCATTTAATTATGCTACTGAATTAAAGGCTCTGGTAGAAACCCATTTACAAATAAGCAAAAAGACTTTATTAATTTGAAAATATTATTTGGGAAGAATACATACTTTGCAAATGGGTTTCTACCAGAGCCTCTAATGTTTATAAATTTTTATCAACACAACTAATATACTACTTTATCCTGAAGCAAAATAAAAAAAAAGAAATATAATTCTTTTCCTACCTTTGTTGCCTGGTTTCTGCTTTCCTCATGTTCTCATTCAATTCCTTCCATCCACTGTCTCTCTTCCTTCTGCATCTTCCATTTGCTCTGTTACTGTGCCTCTCCCTTTCTTCCCCCTTCCAAATTGGTCTGGCACCCATCTTCTTCTCTCCGCTCCCCCCATAGTCTGGCATCTGTCTTCTTCCCTGCCAGCGTCTTCTCCCTACTCTCTCTTCCCCATTTCCTTTCAGCGTCCTTCTCCCCCCATCTTCCCCATGTCCTGTCAGCGTCCTTCTCCCCCCTCTGTCTTCCACATGTGCTTTCAGTGTCCTTCTCCCCCCTCTGCTTCCCCATGTCCTTTCAGCGTCCTTCTCCCTCTCTGTCTTCCCCATGGCCTTTCAGCGTCCTTCTCCACCCCCCCCCGTCTTCCCCATGTCCTTTCAGCGTCCTTCTCCACCCCCCCGTCTTCCCCATGTGCTTTCAGCATCCTTCTCCCCCTCTGTCTTCCACAAGTGCTTTCAGAGTCCTTCACCCCCCCCCCCCCCTTCCCATGGTCTTTCAGCGTCCTTCTCCACCCCTTTGTATTCCTCATGTGCTTTCAGCGTCCTTCTCCCTCCTCTGTCTTCAAGTGCTTTCAGAGTCCTTCCCCCCCCTCCTGTCTTCACCATGGCCTTTCAGCGTCCTTCTCCCCACTCCTTCTCTACCGCCCCGGGTGCAGCACAGCCGGCCAGGTCCCCTTACTTTTGTGGCACTTCCCCGACCGACTGACAACAGCGCCGGTCCGACAAACCTCCCTGCCCTTAACTGCAAATCTAAATTATCTTATTACAGCTGCTGTAAGAAGATAATTTAGATTCGCGGCTACAGGGCAGGGAGGATTGTCGGACCGGGGCTGTTGTCGGTCGATCGGGGAAGTGCCACAAAAGTAAGGGGACCTGGCCGGCTGTGCTGCAACCGGGGCGGGGTGTGGCGGGGCGGACCGCCCCCTCCCTTGGTAGCCACTCGAACCGCGAGGCTACTCTCCTCCTTACCTGCACTGCCTGCAGCACAGAGCCAAACGGAAGTCTTCCCGACGTCAGCGCTGACGTCGGAGGGAGGGAGGGCTTTGTTTAAGCCCTCCCTCCCCTCCGACGTCAGCGCTGAAGTCGAAAAAACTTCCGTTCGGCTCTGTGCTGCAAGCAGAGAAGGGAGGGAGAAGAGCCGCGCGACTGAGTACATCCAGCCCCGCAGGAACCCCGCGACCCTCGGAGGCGTCCCCACGGGATCCCCGCGACACTAGGGGGCGTCCCCACGGGATCCCCGCGACCCTAGGGGCGTCCCCACGGGATCCCCGTGACCCAAAGGGGGAACCCGCGGGATGCCCGCGGGTCCCGCGGGATTCCTGTCGTCCCCGTTCCCGTGCAGCTCTCTAGTTCGCATGCTCCTGCCCCGTGCTGATCGCTCATAGGAAATGGCTGGCTTGAGCTCCCGTCGTAATCTCGAGAGTGGGTTCAGAGGGTTCTTCCATCACTTGACTAATAACATTCTTCTAGTTTTTTGAATTATAAAATTGTTTGCCATAAAATGGTTAAGAACCGTATTTTCACCCATATACTGCGCACCTGTGTAAAACGCGCACACGGGTATAGCGCGCGGGGAACAGAAATTTATGTAAAAAAATTTTACTATAGCGCGCACACGCGTATACCGTGCATGCCGCCCCGACTCTCCGTTCACCGCCCCGACTCTCCTCTCGCCGCCCCGACTCTCCTTTCGCCCGCCCCAACACTCCTGATGTCAGAGAAAGGGCGGGACCGCCGAAGAGGAAGCAGCGCAGCGCAGGGCTCAGAGAAGGGGCGGGACCGCCGGCAGAGGAAGCAGCTGGGCTCACTGGCATCCGGAAACAACGGTAGGCAGCTTCTCCATGCGGGAGGGGGAGGGGGGGAGGCTGTGGGGGTGCGAGCGGTCCTTCGGGTGGGGGTGCGAGCGGACGTCGGGGGGGGGGGAACTATGTAAAAAAAAATTTGTACAACGCACTCACGTGTATAACGCGCAAGGTTATGCACGGTTTGTAAAATCGTGTATAACGCGTGCGTTATATGCGTGAAAATACGGTAAATGGGTACAGTTGTTTTTAATTTCAAACAACACTAAAACAAGAGGATATTCCATGAAACTAATGATTCCCCCCTCCCCTCTTTTATAGGCAGTGCACAATCTAGCTTTGGAGTCTGACATAGCTGAATTCAAGTTCCTAGAGGAAAATTAATGAACTGTTAGCCAAGTAGAGTTGTGAAAACCATCACTTGTCCCTGGAAATGAGCTATGATAAATTTGTTTTGTATTTTGTAACCCAGATTGACCACTGTTTACCGGTAGATAGGGTATGTTTGTTCAGTTATTTGTTGTATCACTATTTTATGAACAAAACAACAAAGTAATATACAAGTCAAATAAATATGAACCAAGAGAAAAGCCAATATAAAAATAAGAGAGGAGAAACTAGAAGTAGACTGGGAAATATCACAGGCAGCAACATCTGGGCATGATGTACCTTGGTTCAACTCAGCATGGCTTTTCCTAGGATCACTTTTAGCAACATATACAATTAAAAGCTTAAAACAAAAGTAGATAAGCCTTGTTTGTTTTACTCAATCTTAATTTTAGAAAACATTTTAATGCTGAAGCAGACTTTTTTAAATCTTGTATTACTAGCTCCTTCAAGCTAAAACATTTCATTGACAAATAGAACTAGGTTTCCTTTTATATTCACAGTTTATCTGTACCTTATTTTCTATTCATCAACCTATCAACCAGTTATTCCTCGTAGGTGGTGAATATTTTGCCCCTTTTTAACAATTTTAACCCATAGCAGTGAATATTGGTGCACTTTATTATAAATGCATAATTCATGTTTTTTAAAATGTCTTAAGATGATTTGATTAGTCTTGGATAAACTTGTGGTTTGAAAGACTTTTTTTTTTTTTTTTTGCCATAGTCCTTTTTCTCATTAATGTATTATACATGCCAATTTTGATCTGGAAGAGGCACTTCATTTTCCCACTGTACTAAGTGTTTGTTATTTGAAATTCTTAGTTTTACAGACATATAAACTGAGGAGTTTGAGGTCATTTGCTGAATCATCTTGAGTCTAATCTTATGAATGAAAAATATGCAGTACATCCCAACAGAGCTGTTTTAGATTGCTGCATTTCATGCTGCCTGTTTACCATTGTGCTGTGGAGCTACAGCTGATAAATCTTAACTGCATTCTCTTTGTTTCTATAGGATGATGTAGTTTTACTAGGAACTGAGAATCTAAGCAGAAAATGAGCTTAACATCCTGGTTTTTGGTGAGCAGTGGAGGCACACGTCACCGCCTGCCTCGAGAGATGATTTTTGTTGGAAGAGATGACTGCGAGCTGATGTTACAGGTAATTGCATCAGCCTGCCATGTGTCTGACTGATCAGAACTTGGATGTTTATGTGCCTGATTTATTTCCTTTAGGCTAATTATCATATTTTGTTAACTTGTCATTCCTTCTATTAATTTTTACCTTTTTCAGGCAACATTTTTAATGATTCATGTCTTCCCACATTGATTATGCAGGATAAATATCCTTTAATAGTATACAGAATCTGCTCCCATTTGGAAGTAATAAAGTGTGAAAGCTTGTTTAGTATTATAAAGCTGCAATTGATTTGTGTTTAATCAGTTTATCAAAGGCCAGGGTGGATTTGATTTAAATCGATTTTAAATCATGATTTAAATCACTAGTCAGACTTGATTTAAATCATGATTTTCTACAGACTCATTCTTGTTGGTATAATCTTAATATTTACAACCAGATGCAGTGTTTTCTCCAGAAATTTTTTCCAGCCGGGTGGCATGAAAAAGTAGCCGGGTGGGGCGGGATGGGGAAATTTGGTGGTGGTGAAAATTAACCCCCTCTTTTACTAAGGTGCGCTAGCATTTTTAGTGCGCGCAAACCCCTGAACTACATGGGAAAACTAACGCCAGCTCAATGCTGGCGTTAGTATCTAGCGCACGTGGCAATTCCTCCGCGCGCTAAGCGCACGCTAAAACCACTATCGTAACTTAGTAAAAGGAGCCCTAAATGTGTACTATTTTTATTAGTTAATTATTATTATTATTTTCCAATGCTCAATATGTCTTCCTTTTCTAAGGTTTGACACTTGTGCCAGAATATTTTTACTAAATTTAAGAAGTATTTGCCCTCTTTCAAATGGTATAGAGGTTAAAAAAAGGGAAAGGCATTAATGAAATCATTAGGTTCAATCTAGCCATTTATTTCTGCATGAATTTAAACAACTAAAAAAAAAAGATAAATATAGCTCATCCAGTCATACAAGAAGTGGCTCTACAGCAGGGGTGCCCACACTTTTTGGGCTTGCGAGCTACTTTTAAAATGTCCAAGTCACACTGTACGTAGAGAAAATGTTAATTATCATTTATATTCCGCGAGTTTTCAAAGAGGTCAAGGCAGACAATTCTACGCAATGTCAACTTAGGAACAACTTTACAAAAATAGACAAATATATCCCCTTCCTTTTTACTAAATCGCAATAGCGGTTTTTAGAGCAGGGAGATGCACTGAATGCCCTGCGCTGCTCCCAATGCTCATAGGCTCCCTGCGCTAAAAACCGCTATTGCGGTTTAGTAAAAGGGGGCCATAGTGCAAAATATAGACAGCAGATATAAATTCTCAAAACAGACACATTTTGATCACTAAACTGAAAATAAAATCATTTTTCCTATCTATTTGCCTGGTGATTTAATGAGTCTCTGTTTGCACTTCCTTCTTCTGACTATAAATCCAATATTTTTTCTTTCTGCCCCTCACATTTTCTTTCTGTCTCTTTCTTTCTCTCTCCCCCTGCCCCCCCAAGCCATCGCGCCAATTTCTCCACTTCCCTGATTCTTTCCCTACCTCTTAAGCCACCATGCCGATTTCTCCCTGCTTCCATGAGCCAGGCCAGGTATGTACAAGCACCGGACTCACAAGACTTCACCTCTGATTTCAACACTTCACCTCTGATGTCAATTCTTACGTCGGAGAGGAAGTTCCAGGCCAGCCAGACAGCGATTGGCTGGCCCAGAACTTCCTCTCTGATGTCAGAATTGACGTCGGAGTTGAAGTCTTGTGAGTCCGGCGCTTGTACGCGCCTGGCCTGGCTCAGGGAGGCAGGAAGAAAAAGATTGCCAAGGCAACACGATTGACTCACATTGCCTTTGCGATCTACTGGTCGATCGCGCTCAACCATTTGGGCACCCCTGCTGTTATGGTATCCTGTCCTGACCTGAGGAAAGGGGTTTAGTCCCCAAGAAACTGCCTTATTTCCATTTCCTATTTATAAACTTTAATCAATAGATACAATACTACTTGATTCTACGTAAAGCAACAAAAAAATTTTTTTCTACCTTTTGTCATTTCTGCTTTAATCATCTTGTCTTCACTCTTTTTCTAGCCAGCATCTGTCCGCTCTGTCTTCCATGCAGCATCAGCCCCTTCCATCCACTGTCCGCCCTCTCCCCGTTCCATATGGCATCTTCCCTCTTTTTATGCTCCTTCAATAAACTGTCTATCCTGTGCCCCTTCTCTTCTCCTTTGTACATGATTGATTTCAGCTCTGCCACCTCTCCATTTTTCTCTCTCTGTCACCACCCCGTCCCCTATGCTCTGGCAACTCTCTCTTCTCCTTTCTTTCCTTCGCACTCCACAGTCTGGTATCTTCCCTTCCCTGATTTTCTGACATCTCCTCCTTCCTTTCCCCTTCCTTTTCCCTTAGTCTAGCATACTTTCCTCCTTCCTTCCAATCCCTGGTATCTCGTTTCATTCCCTCCCTCATCTTCTTGCTCCCTCCAGTTGGGTGCAGCAAGTCTCTCCCCCTCTGCTCCCTTTCCTCCTTCTGTCACCCAAGCCTGGCGTCATGAACTTCTTCAGGCAGCAGCATTTACAATTCGCTGCTGTTGCCAGCTTCGGGCCTTCTTCTCTGTCGGGTCCTGCCTTCATGGAAACAGAAGTAGGCAGGACCCGGCAGAGAGGAAGGCCTGAAGCTGGCAACAGCAGTGAATTGTAAATGCTGTTGCTAGCCGAAGAAGTTCATGACACCAGGCCTAGCATCCGCTGCAGACTGCTACTCTCTCCCCCCCTCCCCCCCACGAGCCTCCTATCTCTCCCTCCCTCCCATCACGAGACTCTAAACAGCACTCCTCTACTCTAAGCAGGCTGCTTCAGGGCTTTCTCCTGCCGTGATTCCCTCTGGCACATCACTGATGAGGGAAGGAGGGAGAGATAGGAGGGTCGGATCGGGTTGCGGGGGGCGCCCGGGATGATGATGAGGCTGCTGCTGCTGCCAGCGAATCCAGCAAGGGTGAGGCCCCAAAGCACAGCACTGGTGGGCCCTCCCTGACCATTTCGGGCCCTAGGCCTGTGCTTACTGGGCCTATCCTTTAATCCGGCCCTGCTTCCCCCCCATATGCCCTGACATCTCTCTCTTCCACTCCATGGTATGGTATCTCCTTTCCCTCCCTCCCATGGTCTTTGCATCTCTTTCCTCCTTTTCCTGATCTTCCTTCTCCCTCCTTTCCTCTTTCTTCCCAATTGGGTGCAGCAGCATTTCTCTTCCCCCTCCCCCCATTGGGTACAGCAGAAGCAGCATTTCTCTTCACCCTCCCCCTAATTGGGTGCAGCAGCATGACTCTCCCCCCCCCCCCAATTGGGTACAGCAGAAGCACCAGCATTTCTCTTCCCCCTCCCCCTCTAATTTGGTACAGCAGCATTTCTCCTCCCATTCATCCCCCCCCCCCCTCGGTCTCACACACCCATCAGATTCGCTACAGACAAAGGCAAGTTGCAAGTTTCCCTTCGTCGCTGACCTATCTTCCAAAGGTCAGCAACAGAGGGAAGCTTATAACTTGCTGTTCTTGCTTACTTCGGGCCTTTCTCATTGCCGGGTCCTGCCTTCGCGGAAACAGAAAGTAGGCAGGACCCGGCAGCGAGAAAGGCCTGATTAAGCAAGAGGAAGTAAGCTTCCCTCCGTGGCTGGCCTATCTCCCGCATGCTCCGGGGCTCTAATGGTCCGTGCCGGCTTCTCTTCCTTATCTCCCCCCCCCCCCCGGATGTAACTTCCGGTTTCGGAAGGAATCTGGGTTCGCGTCACTTGCTGGGTTTTGTTTTGTTTAAAGTCCGGCAGGAGTCTTTCGGTGGCTCTTCAGGCTGCACGTTAAGAAGTGGCGGCAGCAGGATTCAGCAAATGACAGCCGGGCGGGCATCAAAATTTGCTGGGTGGAGCGCTCGGTTGAAAAGCGCTGGGGAGAACACTGAGATGTCATCAGACTAGGCCAGTTCTTGATGTATTGCTCTAAACAGTCCACTACTGAGTTCCATCTAACGTCTTGTGGAAGCATTAACTTGGATCCACCCATTATTTTCAGAGTTGTTGCTGCAAAATGATTAAGGAAGAATTTAGCAATTTCAGTGACATGTGTCTTTATTTCTGGGACACAGAACTTTGGCTAAGAAATGCAGCAAATGAGCACACATCCACACTGAACTTTGGCTAGGAAGTGCAGCAAATGAGCACACATCCACTTGTTATTAGCTTAGTATTCTCTTCATGCTCTTCTAAATTTCTTCTCATCTCGGATGCATTTGCAGCATTGTCTATGACTAAACTGTACACTAGACATTTGAATTTTTGTTCACATTTTATTATAGCTTTTGATGTTACTTTCTGTAAGTATTCTGCTGTATGTGCATTTCCTGAGTTATCAATTGTTTCTGCAAGAAAGACATTACCTTATGTTATTATACAAGTACATACAACAGGATCATTGTGGGCATTACTCCATCAATTAAGATGTACCAAAACTTTTAACATTACATTACTATAGCCTCATAAAAACTAATCCTTATTTCATGATGAATAACTTTAGGACTATAATGCATCTTAAATAGAAAACTATTTAGATAGAACATTTTATTTTTTAAAAATTCAATGTAAATTTTTTTTTTTTTAAATTCTGATTTAAATTTAAAAAATCCAATTTTTTTTTTTTTAAATCATGTACTGAATGAGACTACCTGCTTTATCCTAGGACAAACAGGCAGCATATTCTCACATGTAGGACTCCCTAGCTTACTGAAATGGGATGGAGGGAGAGCTGGCCATTAAGAAGAAAATAAATTAGGTAATACTGCTTAGCCAAAATGACCATCTCATCTGAAATAGGATTCTAGACAGTAGTGAGATGTGAAAGTGTGGATTGAGGACCAAGTAGCTGCTTTGCAAATTTCATCAATGGGAGTGGATCATAAGAAAGCCACTGAGGTTGCCATTGCTCGAATCTTGTGTGCAGTAACATGTCCCTCGCTTTACAACCCAACCTGAGCATAGCAGAAGGAAATGCAGGCCGTTAGCCATATGGAAATATTTCTCTTGGTGACAGGTTGGCCTAGTTTATTGGGATCAAAGGAGATGAACAGTTGAAGTGTAGTCTTATATGGTTTGGTCCTTTGAAGGTAGTATGCCAAGGCATGCTTACAGTCCAATATTTGAAGAGCTGCTTCTTCCAGATGAGAATGAGGCTTTGGAAAGAAGATTGGAAGTAGGATTGATTCAGATGAAATTCCGTGACAACTTTTGGAAGAAATTTAGGATGAGTGTGGAGAACCACCTTGTCATGGTGAAATACTGTATATGGTGGGTTGGAAATAAATGCTTGAAGTTCACTGACTCTACAAGATCAAGAAAACTATTTCCATATGAGAAATTTTGAGATGAGTAGACACTAGTGGCTCAAATTGTGGCTTCATCGCAAGAGGATTGTGAGAAATTGCAAGAGGACCTTGTGAGACAGAGACTGGCCTTCAAAATGGCAGATGATGTTTAATGTGATCAAGTGCAAAGTGATGCAAGTAGGAAAAAGGAACCCAAACTATAGCTACATGTTGCAGGGTTCCACATTAGGAGTCACTGCCCAGGAAAAGGATCTAGGTGTAATTGTTGAGGATACATTGAAATCCTAAGCTCAGTGAGGTGGTGGCTAAGACAGCAAATAGAATGTTAAGAATTATCAGGAAAGGAATGGAAAACAAAGATGAAAATGTTAAAATGCCTGTGTATTGCTCTATGATCTAGCCATACCTTGAATACTTTATTCAGTTCTGCTCGCCATATCTAAAAAAAGATAGCAGAATTAGAAAATGTACAGAGAAGGGCAGCAAAAATGATAAAAGGGATGGGACGACTTCCTTATGAGGAAAGGCTAAAGTGGCTAGAGTTCTTCAGCTTGGAGAAGAGATGGCTTAGGGGTGATATGATAGAGGTCTATAAAATGATGAGCGGAGTGTAAAGGATAGATGTGAATTGCTTGTTCACTTTTTCCAAAAATACTAGGACTAGGAGGCATTCGATGAAGCTACCAAGTAGTAGATTTAAGAACATTAGAATTGACACAGCTGGGTCAGATCAGTGGTCCTTAGGTCAAAGACCAGTGCCCTAACTGAGTCTAGCCTGATCTGCTTACATTCTGGTTCAGCAGGAACTTGTCTAACTTTGTCTTGAATCCCTGGAGGGTGTGTTCCCCTATAACAGCCTCCGGAAGAGTGTTCCAGTTTTCTACCACTCCCTGGGTGAAGAAGAACTTCCTTATGTTTGTACAGAATCTAACCCCTTTTAACTTTAGAGAGTACTGTGTCCTGTTGCTCATACAACGTGTATTTAAATTCTGGAATTCATTGCTAGAGAATGAGGTGAAATTGGGTAGCTTATCAGGGTTTAAAAAAGATTTAGATAATTTCCTTAAAGAGAAGTCCATAGCCCACTATTGAGATGGCTTGGGGAAATCCACTGCTTATTCCTAGGATAAGCAGCATAAAATCTATTTACTACTTGAGATCTAGGTAGGTACTTGTGACCTGGGTTGGCCATGTTGGAAGCAGGATACTGGGTTTGATGAACCTTTGATCTGTCCCAGTATGGCAATTGTTATGCTCTCTCCAAGACTTCCTTCTCTCTCGAAGGTCTCTGTATATGGACTTGCTTCAGCAACCGCTTCCCTGGGAACCAGAAGTGAAGAGTAGTCTGTGATGGTGGCTGCAGTTGGCTGCCCTCTCAAAGGCATGCCTCTCTGAATTTCCTCCTGCTAGGTTCTAAAGATTGATGCCATCCTTTACAGTTGGGGGGAAGGGTCATTTCAACAGACACCCAGTTCAGGGTCGTTGGGCACTGGCTCAGCAAAAGTGGTCATTTATATCGACTAGAACTCAGCCATTTGACTAGTGCTGCGGAGAAGTCTCAGGAAGACAAGGCAGTCAGAATCTTCTCAGACAATTCGACAGCAGTGGCCTATGTCAACAGGTATGGAGGCACCAGAAGCACCTTATTATACCTAAAAGTTCACCTTCTCTTTCAGTGAGCAGAAGCTCAGTTGCATGCCCTCTCAACTGTGCACGTTACAGGAGTGGAAAATATGCAGGCTGACTTTCTCAGTCGGCAGACTCTTGACCTGGGAGAATGGTCACTGTCCACCCCCTAGAAGTTCAACTCCATAGTTTAGCGATGGGGCATCCACAAAAGGATCTTATGGCCTTGGCTGTAGTGCTGCCCGATTCGCAATTCACTTCGGGTGAATCGATTCGAATCGATTTGTTTTGGCAAAAAATCAAACTTACCGAATCATCGGCCCCTTACTAGGGACCCATTTGGGCTTTCCCTCTGCCACCAGAGTCCTTCCATCTAATGTAACTTCTGTTTTTGTGAAACCGAAAGTTACATCAGAAGCAAGGACTCTGGTGGTAGAGGAAAAGCTCAAATGGGTCTCTGCTAGCAGATTAGCAGCAGGAAGGCTCTCTTCTCCCTGGCCGGAAATATTTCTCCTCTCTTCCCCCGCCAGGCATAAACGGTGGTAACGAATGCAATTCACTATCCTGCTGCTACTCCGGGCATCTTCTCTCCATTCGGCCGCCCAAACAGAAACAGGAAGTTTTGAGGGCAGGCTGCAGTGGAGAGAAGATGCAAGGAGTGGTGGCAGGAGTGGAGCGCTAAATCACTCCCGCCATCAGCAACATGTTGTAACGTTAGAATAAAAGTAGATCGGGGGAGATGGGCTTGGGGAAGATGGGCTTAGTGGAGTTGGTGGACTGGAGGAGAGATGGGGAAAAGATGGATTGGAGAGATGAACTTGTTGGAGGGGGGAGATGGACTTGGGGGAGATCATGGAGAAGGGAGAGGGAGAGATGGACTTGGAGTTGGTGGGCTGGAGATGGAGAGATGGGGAAAAGATGGATGGGAGAGATGAACTTGGTGGAGGAGAAAGATGGATGGTGGAGGGGAAGAGATGGACTTGGGGGAGATCATGGAGAGGGGGAGATGGACTTAGGGGAGAGGGAGAGATGGACTTGGGGCCCAAATTCATCCTCCTCACAACACTGGACGATGAGGGCCAAGGTCTGGCGCTCCCTCCAGGGCTTAAGGAGGTTAATGTGGTAGACTTGTTCCTTACCCTTGCCATCCTGAACTTTGTAGTCCACCTCATTAACTTGCCGCACAATCGTAACCGGACCCTTCCATTGAGCAAGGAACTTATGGGGGTCCGTGGGAATTAGCACAAGCACTTGCTCTCTCATATGTAACTGTCTTTCTTTAGTTTTCCTATCATAATAGGTTTTCTGTTTAACTTGGCTTCTTGCAATATGAGCTCTACCTTTTTCAACTAAATGACTCAACTTCCATTTAAGATCCCCCAGGTAGGATATTATATTCATCTGACACTCCGGAGGAGGGTCCCATTTGTCCTTAAGAATATCCAGCAGCCCTCTGGGTTTCCGGCCAAACAGCATTTCATAAGGGCTGATTCCTAAGGAGACTTGGACCTTCTCCCGACTGGCATATAAAACCCAAGATATCATTAGGTCCCAATCAGTAAGCTCCTGCCCCGCTACCTTCTTGAGCATAAGCTTAAGCGACTGATTAAAGCTTTCCACTAACCCATTCTCCTGGGGGTGGTAGGCAGCAGTCTTTATATGTCTGATGCCAAACCTCAGCCAGAATGCCTCCATCTCCCATGAAACAAAATTACTACCCTGGTCAGTGAGAACCTCCTTTGGGAACCCCACAGAACAGAACAATCCAATTAACTTTCGTGATGTTCTGAGAGGAGGTTCTTCTCAATGGAAAGACCCACGGGAATCTGGTGGCTATATCCATTACCACTAGAATATACTGATAACCCCGGGGTGTTCTTTGCAGGGGCCCTACAATGACCATGGCCCACCTACCTAAGGGTTCCTCCACCCACGGAATGGGGATCAGCGGAGCTCGGAGAGGCTTCTGTAAAGCCAATTTTTGACAGATGGGGCAAGAGGCGCAGAACTGCATGAGCTCTTGACGTAATCCAGGCCAAAAAAACCTTTGCAGGATCTGTGCTTCTGTAGCCTCCACCCCCTTTGACCTGCCAGAGGGTGATCGTGCGCCATCTGTAAGACCAGGACCCTGAATCCTTGTGGAACTACCAACTGCTCTACCCTGTTGTCCTGGCCCCCAGCAGTACTAACCCGATATAGCAAGCCACGTTTAACCCTCATGTTAAATGCTCCCTTGTAAGTCTCCCCCACCTGTTGCCACGCGGCCCTCAAGGTGGGGTCAGCCTTTTGCTCAGCCTGAAATGTAGGGAAGGTCTGCAATACCTGCTCTGGGAGAGAAGGAACTTCCCGTTGCTGAGAAGTGCGAGCAAAGCTTGGCTCCGCTGCCATTTCTGACACTTCACTTGCACCTTATAGGGGCATGACCCTCTTCTCTTACCCTCTTGAAACAGCTCCCCCTGAAAGGGGAAGGTATCCCCAAGTGTCTCATCAGTGGTTTTCTGTCTAAGACTCTGGGCACGGGTATTAACTAGAGCCTGACCAGGGTCCCACGCTCCCGATCAACCCTCCCAATCACATCCTAAAATCATGTCATAAGGTGCTCTAGGAACCACTACGACCAATAAATTATCCTCCCGTGCTTTGTACTGCACCCTCGTCAAGTAGGTTGCATAGTCATGAATATCACCGTGAATACACCGAATGGATACTTTAGGGCCTTCTGGACAAACCTCTTTCTCCATCTGTATAGTAGTCCAGACCTGACCTTTTATCATTGACTGAAAGGCTCCACTATCCAAAAAGGCCACTATAGAGTGACCCTCTTCCTGAACCGGCACCTGATATCCCCCCTGGGAAATATCGGAGGAGAATTCAACCCCTAACAGGTTCATCTTTCTCACACACCTGCTCTGCACATGTCCCGGCTCCCCACACCTAAAACATGTAATAGCACTTCTACTGGGCGCTCCTGTGTCCTGCGCTTTCTTCCTAGGCTCGTGAATACTTTCCTAGGACTTACTACGGCCACCTGCTTGAGTCATTGGTCCCCTTCGTGCAAAGGTACCCCCAGGTGTGCCCCCTTCAGACCCTAAGGAAGTAGTAGAGTCAATGTAAACTTCAGCCAATTCAATTACCTGGCCTAGTGGACGACTCCCCTGCCTTTGGATCCAGGCCTTGAGGTTCTTTGGCAGAGCATCCAAAAATTGCTCTAAAATCACCTCAGTTAACATGGCCTGGGGATCCGTCAGACAGGGATGTAGCCACCGCTCAGCCAACTTCCTCAACCTATGTAGGAGTGCTTTAGGCCTTTCCTTGTCACCTAATTGTGCACTCCTAAACTCCTGTCTATAGTGCTCCCTTGTGAAGCCTAAATAATCAAGGATGTGATTTTTAATGGCGCGGTAGTTACTGGCTAACTCAGGGCTGAGAGTCTGATAAGCGGCCAACGCTGCCCCAGCGCCATTCTTTCAAACACCACTAAAAAATCATCTGGAGCATCTGTAGGTCCCATTTTACACAGTTGCATGTTTGAAAGAAAGTTCAGTCCTACTGGTGCTCCTGTTACTGCCGGTAACCCTGTACTTGGCCCACCAGTAGTTGTCCCTTGTAAATACTGGGCGAAAGTTCTGGTCTGGTCTCCCATGGCTTGCACCAGCTCCTCATGATGCCGACCGGACTCTACCTGGCTCACCTGCCAGAGATCCTGATTGGCCTGCAAGACAACCTTCAAGTCCTTTGGTCTGTTTTTGTCACTCTGAAGCCAAGAGAGTGAATAATTGCTGCAGATCCATGATGTACCTGAAAAGCAACCACAGAAATAGAACCCAAGTGTGGGTTGTTTATTTTTTTTCCCCCAGAGAGCTAGCCCCCAGCTCCCGCCTCCCAGCGATGCTATCAATCCCAGTATCCTTCACCAGCTGTCCCTAGGGTACTCTTACCAGACAGACTGATGAGTCTGAGCCTTTGGGATTGATAACTTGGGCTGGCGTTCTGGAACACTGCTGGGCTCCCTCTGGTTCTGCTTCCAGGTTTTGCTTCCCCGGCTTCCGGCAGTCACGGACCTTTCCACAGCTTCTTCAAAAGATTTTGTTTTCGTTGCACAGTTCCCAGTCCAATAAACCAACAGGTAAAACTCAAAATACCAAAACAAAACACTGGTCAAACTCTGCATTCAAAACTTCAATACCCAGTTAAGTGTTTCTTCCTCGCAGTCTCCAACATTAGGTAGAAAAATAAAATATCCCACTCCTGATACCAACTTTGTCACCATTTGGACAATGGGCCCTGAGCCACTGGGACAAGAATTACTCTTGTGCGCCGCTGCGGGCAGCACAAGGAAAAGAAATGAAGAGAAACACCGCAACACCGGGTAAGTAAGGTTTCTTGTCAAAAACTTGGGTTTTATTCTTTCACTCAAAATAAACATAAAATTTGTCAGGATGTTTTCTGAATATAGGAATAGTCCCAAGCAAACAATAATCAAAAATATATAAGCAAACAGTCTTTCAGCAGATTCTGTCCAAAAATATAGTTCCAACTTCATAAAGCACAAGACTTTCTTCAAAACTGAGCTGATTCCACAGCCAATACACAGTTCATACATTTAAAGAAAAATCTCCAAAACCAAAAACAGTCTTTAGAGCTGAATACTTCAGCCTTAATCAGAGCTATGGTTTTAACTCCTCCAGCGGCGGACATGCTGGCCAGGAAGTGTGCTCCACGTGATGACAAACTGCCAAAAATAGGCCCACTATCCCACTACTTAATACGCAGGGCAAACTCCACTGCCTGGGACAGGCACAGTCCTTTTCTCTCACAAAGAGAAACAAAAGGTTCCAAAAACAGTTACCACAAAACTTGGAAGTCACTTAAATAACAAGGCATCAGCTACTCACTCAGGCAATAACAGCTGCTTGCTTTTCATGCAACAAACTTCCAGGAGGACTAATAGTAAAATTTAAAGATTTTGTTTGAGCAGTTTAAAAGAAAAATAAAGTGGTTTTAAATAATCAAAATAACAGAATAAGAGTGACTAAAGAAAAATAGAAGGTAAAAAGAATAAAAAATAAATGAAAAGGCTAAAAGATGATGAGAGGTAACACAAAACCGTGTCTAATCTGGCGCCATTAGAGATACTCTCCCCATTTATGAGGACCAGATCCATTATCACTTTTCCCTCGTGGGTTCCGTCACCATTTGTCTGAGCAGATCCTTTTGAAAGGCATCCACAATCTCCCTCCTACTTTCCGTTTCCACAGATGAAACTTTCCAGTCCACATCCGGCAGGTTGAAGTCTCCCAACAGCAGCACCTCCTCCTTCTTTCCAAACTTTTGGAGATCCACAATCAGATCTTTATCAATTTGCTGTGATTGGGTCGGAGGTCTGTAGACTACACCCATGTAGATAGAAGTTCCATCTTCTCTTTTCAGAGCGATCCATATCGCTTCTTCCTCTCCCCAGGTCCCTTGCATTTCAGTCGCTTGGATATCAATCTTTATATAGAGAACTACTCCTCCACCTTTTTGACCATCTCTGTCCTTCCTAAAAAGATTATATCCCGGTATGCTTGCATCCCATCCATGGGATTCATTGAACCATGTCTCTGTGATAGCAACAATATCCAGGTCTGCCTCTAACATCAGGGCTTGCAGATCATGAACTTTGTTGCTTAGAATGCGAGCGTTTGTGGTCATCGCTTTCCAGCTATTTTTCAGCAGTAATCTGCTTTTTTGTATAGTTTTTTGTTTAGTTTCACTTCCCGTTGCAATGCTAAGAAGTGAGTTGCTAATATTGTTTATGTTGCAATCTTTACTACCATCACATCTTGTCTTTTCCTGTGGGTGGCCTCTATAATTGTCCTTCATACATATGCCACCCCCACCTTCTAGTTTAATGCCTAGAAACATATTACCTGAATTTCTCAGCTAGGATTCTTTTTCCTGCCATGGTAAGGTGCAGCCCATCATTACAATATACCGTATTTTCACGCATATACCGCACACCCATGTAAAACGTGCACACGGGTATAGCGTGCGGGAAACCTAAATATATGTAAACAAATTTTTATATAGTGCGCACACGCGTATACCGCGCATGCTGCTCACCGCCCCAACTCTCCTGTCACCACCCCGACTCTCCTGTCGCCGCCCTGCCCTCTGCCCAGAGTCTCCTCTGGTCCCGACTCTCCTTTCGCCGCCCTGCCCCGAGTCTCCTCTGGTCCCGACTCTCCTTTCCAGCCCTGCCCCGAGTCTCCTCTGGTCCCGACTCTCCTTTCCAGCCCTGCCCCGAGTCTCCTCTGGTCCCGACTCTCCTTTCCAGCCCTGCCCCGAGTCTCCTCTGGTCCCGACTCTCCTTTCCAGCCCTGCCCCGAGTCTCCTCTGGTCCCGACTCTCCTTTCCAGCTCTGCCCCAAATCTCCTCTCGTCCCGACTCTCCTTTCGGCGACCTGTCCTGCTCCCAGCTCTGTAAGCATGGGTGTTGTACAAATTTTTTTTTACATAGTTCCCCCCCCCGACGTCAGATTCATCACCCCGAAGGACCGCTCGCACCCCCACCCCGAAGGACCGCTCGCACCCCCCCAGCCTCCCCCCCCCCGCACAGAGAAGCTGCCTACCGTTGTTTCCCGATGCCAGTGAGGCCTGCTGCTTCCTCTGCTGGCGGTCCCGCCCCTTCTCTGAGCCCTGCGCTGCTTCCTCTGCTGCGGTCCCGCAAAAAAAAATTTGTACAACGCGCTCATGCATATAACGCGCATGGTTATACTCGGTTTGTAAAATCGTGTATAACGCGCGCGTTATATGCGTGAAAATACGGTAGTCTCTTGTTGTTCCATGTATTGCCCCATCCTCCTATATACCTAAAGCCTTCTTGATGACACCAGGCTTTGAGCCACCTATTGAAGTTCTTAGTGTTCTGTACTCGTTCCACATCCTTTCCATAAGTAGGCAGTACTTCTGAAAAAGCTAACAAAAGGTTTTAACCTCTCTCCCAGTTCCCAAAAAGCTTTCTGTGCTGCAGGTTATTGTTGGCTAGGTCATTTGTTCCGAGGTGCATAACAACATCAGGGTTCAAAATCTTTGCTTCTTCCCTAATTACTGACAGTATTTGTCTGGCATTCCTGGTAGCTGAGGTTCCTGGAAGGCATTTCACTTCTTTGAGTTCTTTGTCCTCCAAGGTTAATCCCTCTGATGATGGAATCCCATAGCAGTAATACTTTTCTGGTTTGAGCTTTTCTATATGTGCTCTGAGAGTGCTTTTCTTCACAAGTCTTTTACTTAAGTTTATGGAAGCAGAGCTCTCCTTATGCATGGTTATTGTCATTCTTACCAAAAGTAGTCTCAGCCTTCCATGTCAATTAGGAAGTCTGTTTGCCTAATTTTCACCATATGGGGCCTAGGAAAAAGAATAAAGTGGTACATTTGCTGGATGTCAAGCGAGTAATTTTCCAGTACTTGGAAGTTGCCAATGAGTTTCGCGTATCGGATCACCTTTTTTGTTCTGACCAGTCATGCTAAGAAAGAGAGGCCAGTGTCTAAAGCCTTGCTTTCCAGATGGATTTGCACTCCACTAGAAAATTTGCTACCTCGTGGATGGAGACTCGGGCAGATTTGCCCAAGGAATTCTGTTGAGTAGCTACTTGGTTTACCAGTTATACCTTTACCAGGTTCTATAGGATGGACATTAGCAGCCAGAAAAAACGCCACTTTTGGTCTTCCATTTTGAAGGCAGGCTCAGCGAGCCTACCTTAGACTCCAGGCACTCCTTTGGCATGTTCCTAGCATTCAGGACCACTAGATAACATTTTACTAGAAAGAAAGAGCAGGTTCTTATCTGAATCATTTTTCTTGTAGATGCTTAGTGGTCCTATTGCCGCCCCCTTCCCCCCCCCCCCCAGGTCAATGGACTTCACCTGCCTTTTGCCTTAAGATCAGTCTGAATTTGGAGAATTCTCTGCCTCTCAGATAAACCGAGAGGATATAAAAAAAGGAAAAAATATTCAAGACTGTAAAGACTAGTTTACATCTCTGCTTAAGTGTTCGAGGTTTGTGCAGATGAGGCTAGAGCTTGCAGTGGTAGGACAGGGATAGAGATAGATCCCGCAGGAGCAAATTTGTCCCCATGTCATTCTCTAGATCAGTGATTCCCAACCCTGTCCTGGAGGAACACCAGGCCAATTGGGTTTTCAGGCTAGCCCTAATGAATATGCATGAGAGAGATTTGCATATGATGGAAGTGATAGGCATGCAAATTTGCTTCATGCATATTCATTAGGGCTAGCCTGAAAACCCAATTGGCCTGGTGTTCCTCCAGGACAGGGTTGGGAACCACTGCTCTAGATAGCAGGACATTCGAGTAGCTAAGAGCTCTATATAAGCTTAGTGCTGATTGCACACAGTTTTTGTACCTGTTTTGAATGTTGTAATGTTAGTGAATGTTACAGAGCAGAACTGAATTGTAGTGTCGGATGTTTCCCTCCTTCCAGTTATGTCTGTCATTATGTGCTACTTGATTGCTTTTGTACAAACTGAGTGGGCAGGAGCAGCTACCCGGGAAGGAGGTGAAGTTTAAAAGATGATTGACAGCATTCTGCAAGCAACTTACAAGTTCAGATGCAAAACCCTAGTGTTCAGGACCACTAGACACATCTGCAAGAAAGTAGGTTATTAAGGTAAAAACCTAATCTTTCTATAGTTTGACTTTATAGAGATCCTTTTTCACAGTAGCATGAAATTTTTTTTTTTTTTTTTTACACACTGGTGGTTGCTAAAATTTAGAATAAGACAAAAAAAAAAATCTTTGAAAGGCATTTCAAAGAATTGCAGACCTGTCATTGTTCATGTGGAAAGTAGCAATTACTCATGCAGTATTACTATTTGAGTTGTTATAATTGAAAACCCTCAAGCAGCTCCTGGAAGCTGTTAAGTTCTAAACAGTGATACAGTTTATTTGTTGTCAGGTATTGAGTATATAGTTCATGTAGTGTGTGATGTATTATTTATGGAGCTGGAGTAATCTGATCTAATTTGTGTGTGGTAATTATGGCTTTAATCCAAACAAGATAGCCTTTTAAAAGGTCATAGTATCTACATACTAAGAAGAAGGTTTTCAGAGTTGGAAATTATTGACCTAGTTATTTGGAAACGTACAAAGTTCTCATTATTTTTGTAGCCTCTTACTAAAAAGGACAGATATCAAACAAGACAGAAACAAGAATTTCCTCCAATTTCAGAGAGGTCAGAATTGAAATCCCTTGGTTATTTTATTAATCTACTAGTCTTTAAACCTGTTACATTAACGAGTGTTAGAATAGATGTGTGTGTCTGTCTGTCTTTCTCTCTCTCTCTTTTTGACCGCTTTCTGTCTGTTTGTCTTTCTTTCTTTCTTTCACCCCTTGCCTGCTCCCCCTGTCCAGCAGCACTCTTTACCTGCTCCCCCCTGTCCCTCTTGCCTGCTCTCCCTGTCCAGCAGCACCTCTTGCCTGCTCCCCCTATCCAGCAGAACTCTACCTGCTCCACCTGTCCCTCTTCCCTGCTTCCCCTGTCCAGCAGCACTCCTTACCTGCTCCCCCTGTCCCTCTTCCCTGCAGCCGGCTTTCTGGTGTCTTTGAACCACTGATGCTCCTCTTCAAAGCAGCCTGCTGAGGTTCGCAGACGGCTGTAGCGAACCTCGCAGGCTGCTCTGCACATCAGTAGCACATTCCCTCTGATGCAATCCCGTGTGTCAGAGGGAACGTGCTACCAAGGTGCAGATCGGCCTTCGAGGTTCGCTACAGCTGGCCGCGAACCTCAGCAGGCTGCTTTGAAGAGGAGCAGCGGTGGCAGCAGCAGTTGGTGAGTGAGGACGAGAGGGGGGAGTCTGCCTCCATGTTCAAAAATGGAATTCAGCACAGACCCAGAGACCATGGTGGCAGTGATCATGCGGTCCTAAGTGCGCAACAATCGCTTACAGCAGTCACGTACAGCATCCAGGAACTTAGTCTCACTACCCCTGCCAGAGGTGCCTAGGTTCCAGTCTATCCCCGAATAATTGAAGTAAACCATTATAACTGCGTTGACTCCCTTGCAGTTGCGTTTAATCTCGTCCGTCATTTCTCCGTCAATTTCTTCGGACTGCCCTGGGGGTCGGTAGTAGATGCCGATCTTCATTTCCGTTCCATTTGTTACTGGAATTTTGACCCATAGAGACTCTAACATTCTTCTTATTCTCTCCGGTAGACTCAATTCCCTCTTTGACATATAGGGCAATGCCCCCACCTTTTTGGGCCACTCTGTCTCTGCGGTATAGTTTGTATCCCAGTAGCACAGTGTCCCAGACGTTTTCCTCGTTCCACCATGTTTCCGTGATGCCGATGATGTCAAGGTTATCTTTTTGTGCCATAGCTTCTAATTCACCCATCTTATTCTTTAGGCTCCTTGCATTTGTGTGCATACACTTGACTTTGCAACCTGTTACTCTCTTTCATTTCCTTCCTTTTCGATCTGTGAGTGAGGTTAGTGAGCTACTTGCTCAGGTAATAAATGAAGTATTACATGGTCAGGGTCTCCTCCTCTCCATGTACGAAGCCAGCGTTGTAGTATTACATAAAGACGGGAAACGCCCAGAAAGCTGTGCTAGCTGTCACACCTTTAAATTGTGATATCAAAATCATAGCTAAGATCTTAGCTCCCAGGTTGGAGGATATTCTGCCCAAAATTGTTCACCCGGATCAGACCGCCTTTGTTAAAGGTCGATTGATCTCAGATAATGTGAGACATGTAGTCAACATTTTCCATTAGTTACATCTTAAAAAGGACAGGGGGCACTGTTTGGCTTTAGATGCGGAGAAAGCCTTTGATCGCATAGTATGGGACTTTTGTTTACCCTGCTTCAGAGGTTGGGAATGTGGGGTAGGTTCACCATGTGGATCAAAGTAGAGAATGACACGGTGAAAAAATTGGTCCCCGTCACCGCCCCGTCCCCGTCTCACCATCCCCGTCACCGCCCCGTCCCCGTCTCACCATCCCCGTCACCGCCCCGTCCCCGTCTCACCATCCTCTTCACCGCCCCGTCACCGCCACTGCCACCCCATTCACCGCCCCGTCACCGCCACTGCAATCCCATTCACTTTTCTTTATTTACGTATAAAGGAAACATTCTTTAAAACTTTAAAACTTAGTTAAATATTAGTTAATAACTATACAAAAACAAAACACGCAGAGAAAAAATTAATTAATATAAATTCTCAAAACTGACACATTTTGATCACTAAATTTAAAATAGTTATTTTTCATACAGTTTTTCAATCACTAATCTTCCACCACCCCTGGGGCTAGCAATGCAAAAACAAACACGACAAGTACTTTAAATGCTGCCGTGATTAGCATAGTGACCGCGGCTACGGCTGCAAGTCTCCCCTCCCCCCAGCGATCACGGCAGGAGGGCACCCAACCCCTCCTGTAGACCCCCCCAACGGCCCTCCCGACAATCGCAGCAGAAGGGTACCCAACCCCTCCTGCCGGTCCTCCCAATGGCCTCCCCTAAGATCGCCGGCAGGAGGGTACCCAACCCCTCCTGCTGGACCCCCCCCCAACGAACCCTCCCACCCCGGAACCCCCTTAGTCTTACTTTCCAAGTTGGACCGGACGGCTCCTCACACGTATGGCCAGCAGGCTTGCCTCCGTCCAAATGAGGCGGGCCCGCCCCTACCCTGCCCAACCCACAGGATCCTAGGGCCTGATTGGTCTAGGCACCTAAAGCCACTCCCGCTATAGGAGGGGCCTTAGGTGCTTGGGCCAATCAGGCCCTAGGATCCTGTGGGTTAGGCAGGGGAGGGGAGGGGCGGGCCCGCCTCATTTGGACGGAGACAGGCCTGCTGGCCAGACGAGCGAGGAGCTGTCCGGTCCAACTTGGAAAGTAAGACTAAGGGGGTTCCGGGGTGGGAGGGTTCGTTGGGGGGGGGGGTCCAGCAGGAGGGGTTGGGTACCCTCCTGCCGGCGATCTTAGGGGAGGCCATTGGAAGGCAGGGGAGGGGAGGGGAGGGCCCGCCTCATTTGGACGAAGGCAGGCCTGCTGGCCAGACGAGCGAGGAGCTGTCCGGTCCAACTTGGAAAGTAAGACTAAGGGGGTTCCGGGGTGGGAGGGTTCGTTGGGGGGGGGTCCAGCAGGAGGGGTTGGGTACCCTCCTGCCGGCGATCTTAGGGGAGGCCATTGGGAGGACCGGCAGGAGGGGTTGGGTACCCTTCTGCTGCGATTGGCAGGAAGGGTTGATCTGACAAATGAGGAGCACGGTGAAACACAGGTAAATAGCGGTTCCTAGAAGGGGGTACATTGGCCCGCGGGGACAAACCTGTTCACCGTTTCCGCGGTCGGTGAATGGCCTTGTCCCCGTCACCGCAGCGACTGCTAGTTTTCTTCCCCGTTTTCGGCGGTGACCCGCGGCTTAAATGCGGTGGCCGCGGGTAAACCGTCACCGTGTCATTCTCTAGATCAAAGCACTTTATCTTTGGCCTCAGTCGAGTATTGTCAGTGAGGTTTGCTCTGATGAGTTCCCTTTGTTTAGGGGGACGTGTCAGGGTTGCCCATTATCGCTGATGATTTTTTGGGTTGGTAGCTGTTGGCAGCTCGTATTCATTTGAATGGTGGTATTCGTTCTATTTGTATTGAGGCAAGTGAACATAAGATGATGTTATATGCCGATGACACCTTGATTCTTTTGAGTTCTCCAGATACCTCTTTGCCTTTTTTTAATGCAGGAACTCGAGAGCTATGCTAGTTTTTCTGGCTATAAACACACGGAAGCTTTAGGGATTGGCTTTTCCCCAAAAGACTGGAAGGGCCCTTTTCTTTTTCACTGGGTTACTCGTAGTTTTTGTTATCTAGGTGTTCGGTTATCTGCTAATACGGTAGATTTATTTCAATTAAATTACCCAGCTTTGCTCAAAGGTATAGGTCAGGATTTAGAGGACTGGGGGAAGCTTACATTAAGTTGGTGGGGGCACATTGCTGCGCATAAAATGATGATCCTTCAAAAGTTTACCTTCATATTTGCCCAGCTTCCAGTGGTGATTCCTTGGTCTCTTTTGGCCTGGTGACAAAGTAGGTTGGGCAAGATTATTTGGGGGAAGGACAGCAGAGGTTAGCATTGCACACAGAGGAAAGGAGGGGTATTAACTTGCCTAATTTGTGGATCTATTATAAGGTGGCATTGCTTCAAGCTTTGCTTTTCCATTATAGGGAAAGGGCTGCTGTTTCCTAGGTAGTCATTGAAGCCTTGAACTATTCTTGTTTTTGGAGGACACTCATTACCTAGAGGTTGTTTGTGAGAATGATTTAGGGATCACCCATTTTTAGGTCCACTACTACGAGAATGGAGATCCTGACATTTAGGGCGGGGAGTGGGAGAACATGTTTTTCCGGGAAGTCGACTGAGTGGATACTCCCCTTTTTCCCATCTGGAGTTGGATCCCCTTCATACACAATTACATAGGGCGAGGGTAGATAAATGCATTTGGTTTATTGGATCATGGGGTGATGGTCACGAAAGGTCAACTAGAACAACTTATCCAGTCTCCTTTTCCTTTTTTTGCATATTTCCAACTTCATCATTTTATCTCAGGACTGCCTTCCCACATTCTTACCCATATTCCTACACCTCTCAAGAGATCTCTTTTTGTGGGGGGAAAAATACGAAAAAATTGCTCTCTAGGGTATACAAGGCTTTATTGGAGGAAACAGGACAGGTGCATAGCTCCCATGAGATACAATGGAATGGTTTAAGAGATTCATCTTTGGAAGCTGCTGATTGGGCTGATTATGCATATATTCATTTCTGTTCCTGGGCCACCAAGTATAAGCAGCTGCAATATCAGGTTGTTCACCACCTGTACGTTTGCCCGTTGCATATGTATCATATGGGGAAAAGCCCCACAGGGAATTGCTGGAGGGGCTGTGATGCACTTAAGTCCTTTGATCATATGTGGTGGTTTTGTCCGTGGTTCAGCGCTTTTGGACCCTAATTCAAGATTATAATTCTCTCAGAGTTCCTGGGGTCCTCCCCTAGGGTCCTAAATTTTGTTTACTGGGTGGGGATCCCTTGAGTACTTAGAGGAAAGTCAGAAATAGTTTGTATTTTCTTTATTATTCATGGCCAGACTTATAATTGCTAGTCAATGGCGTTTAGCAGGTGGGAAGACCATCTGAGGGACTTGATGATTTATGACAAGCTGAAATGGATGTTGAGAGGCTGGGCAGAGCATTATGATGTGGTGTGGAGATGGCTGGATTTACCCACTTCCTAGAGGATTATATGTATGTTCTGATGTAGTTGCTTTGCTGTCCTAGTCCCCATTCTTCCTGGGTTTAATGGAACTTCTTTTCTCCAGGTGTCATTTTTCACCCACTCGTCTTTAATTCCTGATACTTTTACTTTCTTATGTATTCTTTCCTATGGATTGTTGTATATTAGTGTTTGTGAGATTCCTTTTCAGATCTGCCACTCATGGTTTTCGTCTGAGGGATTTATAAGGGGTGGAGTTGGGGGGGGTCTATGTTATTTTCTGCTGTACTGGGCATGGATAATCCTTTTGTTTTCTATGTTCTGATATTACCCTTTTGAGTGCCTGTGAGTTTACTTGCTGGTACTGGTGTTGTTACTGTATTTTTGTCTTTGGGATTGATAATCAGGGGGATGATTTTTCTTATGTGGTTTTCGCATAGCTGGTGTGGTGCTCTGAATTGTTGACATTGTATATGACCAATAAAAATTAATGTAAAAAAAAAAAATTACAGATCACATCTCCATTTCAGGAGAGCCCAATAGACCCTAGTTATTCAGTGGCCAGGCCACTGGGAATCTAGCAGATGTCATCCAGGTCATGCCATGGCCCAATCAGTCACTACACTGTTGGCTAATTTGATCTTGGAATATCATTCCAAAATCTGCCACCCCAAAATATCTTGACCATAAATGCATCCAACCTGGGCTGGGGGCTGTTCATGTATAAGGGCTTCACACTCGGAGAACTTGTTCCTCCTAGGAGCAGTCTCTTCCCATCGATCCCCTGAAACTGCGGGTGATATGGAATACTCAAAAGGCTTTCAGAGATCAGCTAGTATATCAAATTATTTTAATTCAAACGGACAATCAGATGTAATGTATTATATAAACAAGCGGGGGTATGGGCTCCTACCCCTTGTATTGGGAGCCAATTCGGATGTGGCAATGGGCTTTCAAGTACAGCATGGTGCGCAGAGCCACATACCTAGCGGGAAAGAACAGACAATCTGAGTAGAGTCATGGAACCACATGAGTGGTCTCTCAGTGTGGATGCAGCCCAAAAGATCTTCCAAGGGTGGGGCACTCCTTTGGTGAAGCTCTTTGCCATTCATCTCAACAACAAAAACCCTCAGTACTGCTCCAGACTCTAGTCTGTCATGCTCCACATAGCAAACTAGCATCAGATGCCTTCCTTCCTTCATTGTGGGGAAAGTCTGCTATATGCATATCCTCCCATCCCTCTAATAGGGAAGACTTTATTGAAAGTCAGGCAAGATCAGGGAACCGAGATCTTAATTGCAGCTTACTGGCCCAGGCAGATCCGGTTCCCTCTATTTCTGGAGTTGGCCTCTGAAGTTCTGTGGAGATTGGTCTGTTTTCTGATCCTCATCACACAGAATGAGGGGTCCTTGCTGCATCCCAACCTACAGACTCGGCCCTCATGGCCAGGTTGTTGAAAGCATAAAATTTGCCTCCTTGCATCTACCTGAAAGTGTCTCCCAGGATTTTGCTGGCTTTAGGAAAGATTCAACTAAAAGGTGTTGTTCATTTAAATGGAGAAGGTTTGCCATTTGATGTAAGGGCCCTAGCTCTGCTTTCTTGTTCCATACAAAAGCTGCTTGAATCCCTCCTTACACTGCTCTGAGTCTGGTTTAAAAACCAACACTGTAAGGATTCATCTCTGCAATTAGTGCTTATCATTCTCAGATGGAGGTCAAGCCATTTTTATACAGCCTCTAGTTGTTTGCTTCATGTGAGGTTTGATGTTGCTGAATCCCCCTCTCAAACTTCCCACAATATCTTGGAATCTTATCCTCATCCTTGCCCAGCTGATGAAAGCTCCTTTTGAGTTGTTAGACTCCTTTCACAGCTGAAGTATCTGACCTGGAAAATCTTGATTTTGGTGGCGGTCACTTCAGCTCACATAATTAGAGTTTCAGGCCCTAGTAGTTGATGTACCTTATACTAGATTTCATCATCTACTATAATAAAACGCTAAGCGCGCATGCATACTCTTACCTGCGTGATCTGTGATCTGTAGGTCCATGGCTGGCAGGAGTGTGCATGCATGCATACAACGTTCCCTCTCTCGCAGACCTCAAGGTGATGTGCGGTCTTGCCGCCGTGGCAACTTTACACTTAAAAATAACTATGTCAAGGGCCTAAGGGAGCAGGCCAGACTGCAATCCTCACTGTAAGGCATCAGTTCTTTGTCGCTCCCCCCCCCCCCCCGGCGCACAACTCCCCGACATACCCGAACCCCCGTTGAGCCGACCCTCCCACCGCGAGATTACCACAAACCTCCCACTCCAGCAGCGTCTGCAGCACTCTAAACATGCTGCTTCGCAGCCTTCTACTGCCCTGATTTCCTCTGCCGCATCCCTGATGACATTGAGACAGAGATGCGGCAGAGGAAATCACGGGCAGTAGAAGGCCGCGAAGCAGCGTGTTTAGAGTGCATGCGGACGCTGCTGGAGCCGGGAGATTTATAGATCGTCTCGTGGTGGGAGGGTCAGACGTGAGGGCCAGTGGGGTCTGCTGCACGGTGGCGGTAGTGGCGGGGGGGGGGGGAGATGGAAACATGCTGCTCAACGGTTCTACTGCACAAGGGGATGGGAGGGAGGGATAGAAAAATGTCGGGTTCTACTGTACGGGTGGATGGGGGGTACAAATGGAAAGATGCTGCTCAAGGGTTCTACTGCACAGGGGGATGGAAGGGAGGCAGGCAGGCTGGCTTCGGGGGGGACGACAAAGTCTGGAAGGCAGTGAAGGGGACATAGGAAGGAGGCACTGGGAGCACTAAGGACATAGGAAGGGGCACTGAGGGCACTAAGGACATAGGAGGCACTGAGGGCACTAAGGACACGGGAAGGAGGCACTGGGGGCACTAAGGATGTAGGAAAGGGGTACTAAGGACATGGGAAGGAGGCACTGGGTGCACTAAGGACATAAGAGGCATTGAGGGCACTAAGGACATAGGAGGCACTGAGGGCACTAAGGACACGTAAAAGGAAAAAAAACCTGCAAAAAAGGCAGTGGGACCGCTGGATGACCAGGGAAGAAAAGGGTACATCAAGGAAGACAAACAAATTGCAGACAGACTAAATTCCTTCTTTGCATCTGTCTTTATGAAGGAGGATGCCACAACAATACCAGAAGCAGTGAAAGTGTTCAAAGGAGTAATAGAGGACAGCCTCACCACAGTAGAAGTGGACTTGGACTAGATATACTACCAGATCGACAATCTTAAAAGCGATAAATCCCCTGGACCTGATGAAATTCACCTGAGAGTCTTAAAAGAACTGAAGGTTGAAATCGAAGAGCTTTTGCAAAAACTTGCCAACCTGTCAATTAGAACTGGACAGATACCGGACAATTGGAAGATAGTGAACGTCACGCCAGTTTTCAAAAAAGGATCAAGAGGAGAACCGGGCAACTACAGACCTGTGAGTCTTACGTCTGTCCCTGGAAAGATGGTTGAAGCACTGATTAAAGATAGCATAGTCTGGCACTTGGATACACACAACCTGATGAAAGCCAGTCAACATGGCTTCAGGAAATATTACAATGAAATGAAGTTTGTTTCAGAAATTAATTTGAAAAATGTATTGCTCTTGGTTGTAACTTTTCAAAGCATATAGTCTCTTCATTCAGGAATATCAGTGGGCTTTTTTAAATTCTGGATTGTGCATCAAACTGGTATAATGTCCACAATGTAGACACTCCTTTACCCTGTTTTACTGATTATCTGTATCATGCTTGACCTTAATCGGTTTTATAACTAAATATAAAACATCTCAATTCTACTTTCTCATATTACTTTTGTACAGTGTGGGTAAGCATAAAAAGCAGGTAATGATGATTTTTTATTTGTTTTTAAACATATTCTCAAGCTCCTTTCTCAGAGGTTAACTACATCTCTAGTGACTCAGAACCTAAACTTGCTGAAGTCCTTGTTAAAATGGCTCTTCCATTTGTCAACCTGGTGCTTGCAGTTCCTGGGGCTAGAGGGTAATAATCTCCTATGGGGCTCATAATCAAAAGAGGAAAAATGTCCAAAAACCGGCCTAAGTCGGCACTTGGACGAACATTTCTCAAAAAGGTCCAAGCGCCGATAAGAAAACCAACGTAAACGGACTTAGACGTCCCTTTCGATTATGCCCCTCCACGGGTTTAGCAGGACTGCCAACTGCAAGTTCTAACAATCCCTAGTGGACCTCATTGGGTCACATTCGCACAACTAAGCTATAGTTTTTAGTTTTGGTTTTGGCTGTAGTTTATTCCAATCAAAAGTGTTACACAGCTTATTTTCAGCCAAAAAAAAAAAATCAGTTTTGGTCGGTCTCTAGTACTATGTTCCATCCTGATTCATTAATTTTTTTTTTAAGTCAGTAGAATAAGTAATTTTGTACTGCAACTGTAAAACTTTCTATCCATTTTTAATGAAACTTGGTTAAAAGAATGAATTAATTAATTAATAGTTAGTGGTTGGAGCAGTGACCTGACAACAAGGGAAATGAGTGCTCAAATCAAGTGATCAAATGTCGCCCTGCTCTGCCCCGCACTGTGAGCCCATGGTTTTAACCCGCGGGCTTTAAGCGGATTAAAACCATGGGCTCAATTTTAAAAAATTTTAAATGGCAAAGCGAGCCAAGGCTTGCGAGAGCATGGGGAGTGTGGAATGGCAGGTTCGTGCAATCCGGTGACTGATTTGAGGGGGGGGGGGGGGAGAGTCGCTGACGGGGAGTCAAAAAAAAAAAAAAACGGACACAAAATGACACCAGCAACTCGGGCAGGCAGATGGGGGTGTTCCTCCAATCGCCCCTATCTGCATATTTAAGTTTGCAGAATTCATCGGACCTGCCTGGATCGGGCCCGATCAGGCAGGTTAGTGAATCTGGGCCATAGTATGGAGTCATTGTTAATATCAACTGCCAATCAGATGAGAACAGGAATGGATAAAAACACTGCACAACAAAGTTTTTGCTTCCTGAACACTGCTGGGTGTTTCTTATAGAATTTTGGGTGCTGATCATGAATATTACATCAAAAATTACCCATCACGTACCATTTCAGAGAAATCTTCAATTTTGTCGTGATTTTTTCTTATATTTGGATGCAAACAATTTTTTCTCCCATAAGTGTCTTATCAACAACGGTTTGTGCCGCCTGGGTATGTCCATGCATAAAATCTATACTGAAATAATGGGGAAATATACAATGTTACTCTGTGATTCTGTTAATTGGCAAAATACTGATTATCACAGTTATTATGGCTTTGAATAAATATGAATTTATAATAGTGATGTGCTCAGACCTTAAACCCATTAAATAGTGAAGTCACTACTTAGAGTTCAACAAGGGGGACCATCATCGCACTCACTAGTCCCCGACCCCTCCCTGCGTAAACATATTCAGATACTTGGTGGTACTTATCTGAATGGAGAGGTGTCTGTTGTTAGATTCAGTCCTGTTAAATCTCGGTAGTGACTGTGTTCAAACTAATAAAGTGCCTCTTAAAATCCTGAGGTGTTTCTTATATATATATCTGCTTCATTTCCCGTCCCCCCGACTCGAGTTTCGTCTTCTTCGTCGGGGAGGGACACTAGAAATGTAATCAAAAGTTAATTTTTTTACTTTTTACTAATTTTTAAAAATCTTTACCTCTATTCAATTGTATATATGCAAAATAGTCCAAGCATAATTTGTCAAAAAGTTAATTCACATTCAAACTGATATAAAATATATCAAAATACCTGATACTGGCTCATTGAGACCAGACTCGTTCAAAATCTGCTGGCCATCTGACTAACTCTGTTGTGGCAATGCGTATTTAAGAAATCCTAAAACCGGAAGAGGCGGTGCCTTAAAGGCCCCAGATGTTAACAACGCCAGGGACATACATTCTATAGGGCCAACCACTCGATATCAGCATTTAAGCCTTTTGGGTGCAGGGTCTGCCAGTTATAAATAAAACGCTGTTCTTTTTGAACCAGCGTTTTAGATATATCACCTTCAGTGCTATGTATCTGTGTTAACACTGTGTATCTAAGATCTTCCGGATCATGTGATTTGTCCAACCAATGGGATACCAGGGGGGCGGATACTCTGTTTCTTCTTATATTACTCATGTGTTCTATGATTCGTGTTTTAATCATACGAATCGTTTGCCCTATATATAGTTTGTTACAAGGACATTGAATACAATAGATGACCTTTTTAGATTCGCAGTCAGTCCCTGAGAGTAATTTAAAAATGCGTCCGCCCGACCCTGGTATCACAATATGGTCGGAATCTAATACTAACCGACAGACCCGGCACTTACCGCAAGGCTTATGAGGTAATTTATTACCGATGTCCTGATGGTACAAATTGTGTTTTAACTGTTCACCGAGGTTTTTTGCTCTGGAGAACGCAAATTTAGGATAATTTTGTAGTGACGTATGATACTGCAGAATTGGCCAATACTTTAATATAATATGTTTGATGGCATTATTTTTGTTACTGTGAGGCATAACACATACTATATTATGGTCTTCTTGTTTGTGTTGCTTATCTTGTATTAACCATGAGCGGTGACAGTTTTTTGCCCTTTTCCACGCCCTCTTAACGACTTTAGCAGGATACCCCCTACTAACAAACCTATTGTACATTTCATGTGCTTCTCTGTCAAAATCACCCTCCTCAGAACAAATTCTCCGTAAACGGAGAAATTGTCCAATGGGAATACTGTTTTTGAGTGGTCGTGGGTGATAACTTTGAAACTGTAATAGAGTATTTCTGTCAGACGGTTTTTTGTGTAGAGTGGTGGAGATACGTAAATTCTGTTTAACAATTCTTATATCTAGGAACGTAACTTGATTTTTGTTTGAAGTATAGGTAAACTTTATATTACTATCCTTTAGATTGAGTTCTTCTAGGAATTTATTTAAATCTGTCTCTCCACCACTCCACACAAAAAATACATCGTCGATAAATCGTTTCCAGCATGACACATGCTGGAAATATTTGGAAGTGTATACATGAGATTCCTCGAACTGACTCATATAAAGACATGCAAGTGTGGGGGCCACAGTGGCCCCCATTGCTACTCCTTTTGTTTGGAGGAAAATTTCATCTTCAAATTTGAAATAGTTATTATAAATAACTAATTCTGCTAGATCATACAGCAAAGAAGTTTTTAGTTCTGTTAATTTAAGTTTCAATAATTGTGTTTTGACTAATTTCGCTGCTTCCAACTGGGGGACGTTAGTGTATAACGACACCACATCGGCAGTTACTAAAATTGAATCTAGCCAGGTTGGAAGCTGTTTTATGGAAGATGACATCCTGGGCATGTCTGGGCAGGTCTGAACGAGCTTGCACTGTCTCACCATGCTATAATGGTGGCTTCCATACACCGATCCTGCTCATTTGGTTAATATAGATAGTCCGTGTGTGTATATAGTATCAGTATAGTAAAGTATAGTAGTATAGTAGCTGTAGCAATATAACAGTAAGTAAGCTTGATGCTATAGACGTTTTGGTGTCAGGCAATATGTCTCGTCGGTGTCGTAACAGCCGCGACACATTCTGCTATATCTGTGGGGAATATACACTTACGCCTCAGAGACGTTCGATGACTGCCCTTGTAAAGAAAGCCTATCATCTGTATTTTGGCTGCAAAATAGGTGATCAAGACAAGCAATGGGCGCCTCACATTTGCTGTGCGACATGTGCTGTTAGTCTGAGAGCCTGGCTCAGAGGTACTCGAAAGACGATGCCATTTGCTGTTCCGATGATATGGCGAGAACAGAAAGACCATGTGACGGACTGTTATTTCTGTTTGACTAATGTGTCTGGTTTCTCTGCCAAAAACAAGAAGTCAATTGAATATCCTAATCTGCCTTCAGCAATGAGACCCATGCCACATGATGACAGTCTTCCAGTTCCGAAACCACCAGAGGATTGGACCTTAGACGAACCAGATGAAGAAACTGCAGTGCAGGGTTCTAACAGTGACATTGACCCGGATTTTGAACCATCCTCATCAGGCGATCCACATCTGATAACACAGTCCGAATTGAACGATTTGGTCAGAGATTTGGGTCTGTCAAAAGCAAAAGCTGAGCTGCTAGGTTCGAGACTGCAGGAATGGTGTTTGCTATCACCAGGTACGAAAATTTCTGTGTTTCGAGACCGGCATCATGATATAACCAAATTTTTTGCACAAGTCGACAGTCTCTGTTTCTGTTGTGACATTGAAGGATTGTTCTCGGTCTTTGGTTGTGATCACAACCCGGAAGAGTGGCGTCTTTTCATTGATTCGTCAATGTTAAGCCTGAAAGCTGTTCTGTTGCACAATGGCAACGTTTATCCTTCAGTACCTGTTGGCTATGCAGCACATATGAAAGAAACATATGAGAATATGGAAATGTTACTAAAGTATGTCCAGTATACCAGGTATAACTGGAATATCTGTGGAGACCTCAAAGTCGTTGCTCTGTTACTAGGACTGCAGCTTGGCTATACAAAGTACTGCTGTTTCATCTGCGAATGGGACAGCCGAGACAGAGAGTCGCACTATTCTAGAAAGAACTGGCCACTCCGTAAAAAGTTAGTTCCAGGACAGAAAAATGTAGCACATGAATCGCTTGTTGACCCGACAAAGATATTTTTGCCTCCTCTTCACATTAAACTGGGACTCATGAAGAATTTTGTGAAAGCAATGAACAAGGAAGGGGAAGGTTTTCGTTATTTAAGACAGATGTTCCCAAGAATAACTGATGCCAAGATCAAAGAGGGTATTTTTGTTGGCCCCCAGATCAGACATGTTATGAGTGACAAGCGATTTGAAGATCTGTTAGTTGGGCCGGAAAAAATTGGCTGGAAAGCCTTGAAAGACGTTGTTGACAATTTTCTGGGCAATTACAGAGCCCCAAACTACATTCAGCTGGTAGACAAACTTCTCAAAGCATACAAGAGAATGAAGTGCAATATGTCACTCAAGATTCATTTCCTCCATTCACACTTGGACTTCTTCCCCGCAAATCTCGGTGCTGTGAGTGACGAGCACGGTGAAAGGTTTCATCAAGACATAGCTACGATGGAGAAACGATACCAGGGCAATTGGAATCCGTCAATGCTTGCCGACTATTGTTGGATGCTACAACGTGATGCACCAGACACTGAATATAAAAGAAACTCGGGAGCAAAACACTTTTAATTCTGTTTCATTTAGTCGCTTGTGCGAAACGTAAACTTGACTATATATTTTATTGTCAGTAAACATAAAAATGTCTATTTCTCATAGTTCTTACGTGATGCAGTAAAACCAAAACCATATTTGAGCATACCAAGTTGGTACCTGTCATAATCACCAAAAAACTTTTCAGGAATCAAGACTTAACCAAAAAATTGTTGTGCAGTGAAATCACACTTTTTGTTTAGTGTCCTTAGATATTTCAGGAGCATTTGATTCTATTGATTTGAGATTTTCATCTTATTTGATAGATCAAACAATGCAAGTTCTGAGTAAAGGTGAAATTTCTGAAGTGGTGTTCTTCAAGGGTCTGCCTTATCTGCTCTTCTTCTTAATGTCTACATGGCATCTATCGGTGAAATTTTTAAGAGACTGAATGTAGAATAACAGCTTTATGCTGATGACATAGAATTCTTCCCTGTATATGGATGGGAAGAGGAATTTGTAAAGAGATTGTATGAATGTAGTTGGTGAATGAATGAGTGAGAGTAAGTTAATTTTGAATGTGGCCAAAACACAAGACCTGTTTTATAGGGAAAAAAGAACAACAGATTTGTCCTGTGGAAGTGAAAGTAGGAGATTTGGTAATAGCTATAAAGAGAGAAATGTGTGTGTCCAAGTTGACTGAGTGACAAATAGTACAAGTGGTACAATCATCATTTATTAAACTACACCTATTGAAGAGATTGAAGCCACTGGTTTTGCAATTGGATATTCATACAATTTTACCAGATCTTGTATTCTGCATAGTGGATTATTATAGTGCATTATATTTAGGAATAGCAAAATGTAAAATCAAATTTTTACAGTGAATTCAAAATGCAGCAGCCCAAGTTTTAGTAGGCGGAAATCATTCAATGCATATAACACCAGAAAAGGGCCATAGCCCATCAAATCTGCCCACTATAATGACCCACCCCCTCAACTTTACCCCCCTAGAGATCCCACATGTGTGTCCCATTTAATCTTAAAATCTGGCACGCTGCTGGCCTCAATCACCTGCAATGGAAGTTCATTCCAATGATCAACCACCCTTTCGGTGAAGAAATACTTCCTGGTGTCGCCATGAAATTTCCCACCCCTGATTTTTAGCGGATGCCCTCTTGTGGCCGAGGGTCCTTTAAAAAAGAAGATATCATCTTCCACCTGGATACAGCCCGTGATATATTTAAACGTCTCAATCATGTCTCCTCTCTCGCTACGTTCCTCGAGTGAGTACAGCTGCAAATTATTCAGCCTTTCCTCATACGGGAGATCCCTGAGCCCTGAGACCATCCTGGTGGCCATTCGTTGAACCAACTCAACTCTCAGCACATCTTTTTGGTAATGTGGCCTCCTGATTATAATTCACCAGATTTTGTATGGTCAGCCAACAGAGTGTCTACAAAATCATTAGTAGTGTATATGTCAAAAAGGTCACTAAGATCAGAAACAGCAAGGCAATTGTTAGTGGATTCAGTACCTTATTTTTCTTACCTTGTAACATTTTGATGATGAAAACAGTGTTTAAACGTATTCTTAGATCCTGTAGAATTGCAGAGGTACATATTGATTCTGTTAATACATTCTCATTTTTTGTGTAAATAATTTAAAATTTTCTATGTTTTTCAGTCACGTAGTGTGGACAAACAACATGCTGTGGTCAACTATAAAGCTTCTACAGATGAACATTTGGTGAAAGATTTAGGAAGCTTAAATGGGGTGAGTTACATAGAAATAAAACAGTTTTGGAAATGAGTGGTTTAATAAAAACTCTAGTTGGATTATGTCCCCGTTAACTTGCACCTATTTCTTGGTTCCGCTGTTATTAGGATGAAGACTATATATTGTGCTGTGTGGACTGGTGCAAGAAAAAAGTTTGGAACGATTAAAGTTTTTCACTGAAGTCATATGTTTGATGCTGTCATGATCATTTCCTTTGGATTATGAATTTAGCGCAGGATTGAATTAAAATGTGGACAGTATGGAAATCTTCATTTAAACACAGTAACCTGTAGGGAAAGTATGCAGACATGGTTTTGAGAATGCTTTCCAATATAGATTTGTTGAAGCGGGTATTAAGGTTTCTAACTTTGAGTGCATGCTTTGCCTTTTTATGTTTTTCTCAGTTGTAACATATTCATGCTGTAGTCTCCTGATTATAAAGATGAAATATTTGCTGGAGAAAAGGAGGTGGGTCTATTTCTGAAAGTTAGCATATGCCCCTAAGCTATAGTTTGAGATTGAGATGGGGTCTCTGAGAAGGTTTGTAGCTATGGATGTGTGTGGGTGTGTTTGGGGCAGATGCATACTAGAGGTTGAGTGGTGTATGGTAAGTAGGAGGACTGGTGGTAGTGGGAGATGTGACTTGGAAAAGTGTGAAAAATGATGCTAAAAGTGAACTTCCAAGAGTTGCTTTAGTAGTAGTTGTTATTATTTTTGCTGCTTGCCTGAATTGCTCATTACCAAACAATTGGAATAGTGATGGGATGTTTTGTATTTGGAACACAGTTTTTCTTAGAAAGCAGTGGGGATTTGTTTTGGGCTGCATGCTCCTCTTAAAATGCTGACACAGAGTTTCTAGTTTTCACACTTAATTGAAAGATTCTAGTTTTATTTCTGCTTGTCAAATTTGGTGGATTTTTTATTCCATTATTGGAGAGTTATTGTACCTACAGCTGGGAACATAGATTGAAATTAATTCATTTTACATGATTCCTTTCAATGCAATATATATTGAAAATCGGAAGTACTGTATTTTTCACTCCATAAGACACACACTTCCCCCCCTCCCAAAAAAAAAGCGGGTGGGAATGTAGGTGCGTCTTATAGAGTGAATACAGCCCTTTCACCCCTCCCCGGCGATACCTTTTAAAAATTCTGTCGGTCCAGCGCTGTATTGGCAGGAGCTTTCCGTGCTCCTGCCCCTCCCTCGCTTGGACGGCTGCGGCAGAGCGGCACACAAGGCAGGCGTGAGCTTTTCGCGCTCCTGCCTGGTCGGGCGCTGCTCCCTGAATGGCTGCCGTTAGGCCTCGTGAGTTTGTTTGTGTCCCATCCCTGTAAGTCTCAAACCTGATCCACTGTTTTGTGGTATTATGTATGGCATGTTGTAGGCCTAAGACCAATATAACCAAAGAAAATATTACAAATATATTTTAAAATTTTAATCAAAATAAAGCTATGATTTTAATCAGTGGATGATTAGTAAATCATTCATCCTCAGACTTCCAGCACATACTCCTGTCATCTTAATCCAATCCCGAGTTTATCCCAGTGCATGAATGGACTTCCATTCTCTAAAAGAAGCAAAGGTTCACGTTTGTAACTTTCTAATCCCATCAGCCTTTTGTTTCATAAGTATGTGATATTTGTTTGTCACCCCCCTCCCACCATATATCAAATAAACTGAACCTGAATCTGGATGCAGTCTATTTTCTACTGCAGGCCTTCATAAATGGGCAAAACAGGGTATGTGGTTTACAGAGGTACATGGCAAGAGGAAAACTTTCACTACTGCACACACTAAGATGAAACAAATGGTGAGAAATATCCCCCTCCCCCCACCAGTTGAGGAGATTGTTGTCACGTCACGCAAAGAAAGCCCCACTTTTATGTGCCCTCCTTAAAGTATATGACTTCAGTAAGATTTTGAGTGCTGCCTTTCCCACATCAGTGGTACCTACTTGGGTTTGCTGTGGTGTTCAAAGCAACACAGTGGGTGAAGTTTAGATTCCATGATGACTAGCAGGCTGACTAAGAGCCCCTAAATTTTGGTGTGTGCCACATGGTTCTGCAACCCTGTGTGTCTTGAGATTCAGAGGGCTGTTGGAGCTCACTTGCCCCCTCCCCTAACATATTCTTCTGGAGCAAGTGTAGAACTGGAGAGGCAAAGAGCTAGAACAAATAATGATGGTAGGTATCTGTCATCTGCATTCCTTTTCTTATTCTTACTAAACAAATGTGGCAGAGGAAGAAAGGGGGGATTTTCTGTGTGTGTGAGAGGGACAAGAAGAGAAGGAAGTTAAGATAACAGCCCCCCCCCCCCTCTCTGATGTGATAGCATTGCAGAAGTGTATGTACACAGGGAGAAGGTAGGAAGAGACATAAAGATGGCATTTCTTGTAAATCCTGTCCATTGCTCTTTGAATGCTGTTTCTTTGATACAACTGCATGCCCAGGCAGCAGTAATAATGGCACATTGTATACATGGAAATTCAGCATTTCATTTGCAATTTGCAAACTCCATGAGCCCTGCACATGTTTTGCAGCCTTGTTTTTAATCGAGTGCCTTGTTTTTAATGCCATCCTCTGATATTGTAGCTTAATGTATTTCAGTATAAACATACTTCTGTAACCACAGCCAAAGCTGAGTGTGAGGCTGCAAGTGAGCAGATTATTACTAGGGGATGGCAATTCAAGATTCCACCTGGGAGGTGGGATTGTAGAGAAGGGAGGGGAGGGTTATTGACAAAACTCAGCCTTTATATTGCTTGTGGGGTTTTTTTAATGTGGAAATCACTCCTGCTCCAACGCGCACCGCTAGACTACCAGGAAACCACGGTAAGCTGGGGGGGGGGGGGGTCACTTGAGAGGGAGGAAGCACTAACTGATATTCCGGTAGGGGTTGTAATGCTGGCGTTACTCTCGCTTGGGAGGGAGCATTAGCTGACATTCCGATGTGGTTGGGGCATGGGCATGTGCTGATCTGGGGGAGGGGCTTGCAGTAGCAGAGGAGAGGTAAGATTACTGGGAGGGCATCACAGAGGAGGAGTGGTAGAATATAAACTCTCTGGTTTTTATTTGCGTTACCATTCTTTCCCTTAAAAAGGGGGGCAAAAATGGTACCTCATTTTATATTTGAATGGGTTTGTATTTGAGTATATGCAGTATACAAACTATCTTTCTCGCATTCCAAATATAGTCTTGTTTACATATTGGACAATAATTTTGTCCCCAAACAGACATTCTTAATTTTTATGTCTAATTCTTTCCAACACTTGGGGTCCAAAAATAAAATGATTCATGCAGATGAGTGACTACAGGTATGCATGAGGCTAGTTAAAATGAATGCAATATAGATAACATTTCTTGTATAAATTGCAAAATTATGGTAATGGTTGCATATTAATTTCTCTGAAAAGCAATATTCCTTTGAAAGTAAATTGCTTCATTCTTTGATCATATCAATTAGTGACTGCAGGTTCACAATCAGTTTATTACCTTGGTTTTAGTACTCAGCATGGCGCTTGTTGAAGCTCATTTTCTCTTTTTTTTTGACTAGACATTTGTGAATGATGTGCGCATTCCGGAGCAAACATATATTACCTTGAAGCTGGATGATAAACTAAGATTTGGATATGATATCCTTTCTATGAAGTGTATTTTATTCATCTTACTGGAAATATTTCACTAGCCAAAGTCAATTGAACTTTAGTTTTCCTGCTCATGAAAGGTATTTCTTTCATGGACAAGCAGAATATAAAATCCTCACTCATGCATGATGTCATGTGATGGAGCTTAGAAGTAGAGAATGACACGGTAACTGTTACCCACCAAAACAGGGATGAAAATAAACCTAGTCGCTGCAGGTACGGGGACAATGCCCCGTGGAGCCCTTGAATGGCCTTGTCCCCGCAGTTAATTGAGGGAAAGCGCACAAAATACTTTAAAATCCGATCGCGCGGTCCAAGCATCTCCCTCTCTCCCTTGCCTTTACCTTCGCTGGCAATTTTCCTCTTATCAAGCTGAAGTCACGTGTGGCTGGCTGCCTGAAACTGTCCTTTAACGTAACCAGAAACAGGAAGTTGCTTCAGAGTAGAGAAGTTTCAGGCAGCCAGCCAGACGCACGCGACTTCAGGAAATGCTCTGGCTGCTTGTTAAGAGGAAAATTGCCAGCAAAGGCAAGGGAAGGAGGGAGATGCACAGACCGCGGCGGGCGAGAGGGAGGGAGGGGGCTGCTTCTGGGGACAGAAGACCCAGCTGAAATTAACCATTTTTAAAAAATTTATATTAGTTTCCCATAGAGCTTGGGTGGAAAAAAGGACACCAAAGCAAAACTGGCTGAGGAGTAGGAAAGAGAAAGGGCAGAAGGACAGGCAGGTGAGCCAGATTCTGGAAGCGGGGGGAGAAAGAGGGAAAGAAGCTAGATGGGGTTGGAGAGGAGAGAGACACAATGGTGTAGAAGAGGAAGAGGGGAAATCTGGTCACAGGAAGGTAACAGAAACAGAGGGGAAATTATGTGCATGGGGCATAGGGACAGATACATGAGGGGGGGGGGTGGAAATTATGTGCATCAGGGCATAGGGACAGAGACATATAAAGGGGATATACATGGGGATGATATATGAACACAGGTGGGCAATGCCAGACACAGGATGGAGTATACAGATACAGAGGGGAGATAATAAAAATGGGGAAAATAGGAACCCAGAAGGGAGATGGTTTGTGCAGATGGGATCAGATGATTTGCAGGGACGGAATGGGGACCAAGCTTGCGGGGATGGGACGGGGACTGAGCTGACGGGACAGGGACCAAACTCGCGGGGACGGGACGGGGATGAGCTCACGGGAACGGGGCAGAGACAAATTTTTTTACCCTTGTCATTTGCTACTTAGAAGCTCTTGAAATGTGGAGTTTCTAGCATATTTAACCATGAATGTGTGGGAGTTCTCATATTGTTGCTATTGCACAGAGCCATCTCAGGGCCAGGTTCTCAAAACAAAAATCTGCCTTTAACGTGCACACTAAATAGGCTCCAGCTGATTTAGCTTGTACATATTTTAGCGACAGATTATAAAAACGACTTAGGGAGGTACAACCAGATCATTAATATTGAAATAATCACTCCGAGCCATTCTCTATAATCACCGAGTGATTCTCTAACTTGGTTGTGCCATATTTGCATACAAAATTTACCGACAGGTCTGAGCTGTCATTGCCTTACTTTCTGATCACTGACAGGAAAGTAAGGCTTGACAGCTCAGACACCACCCCCCCAGGCAAATTAAAATAATAATTTTTAAAAACCCAAATTGAAGTTTGGCAGGAGAGATGCCTACTCTTTCCTTCTGCATGCTGACACTAATCCCACATACCTCTGGCAATGAGGAGATGTGGTAGGAGAGATGCCCATGCTCTCTCACAGCCACACAACACCCCCCCCCCCCCCCGGTAGCTGGAGAGATGCCTAATTTTTCCCGCTGCCAAGAAACATACTCCCTCAACACTGGGAGAGATGCCCACACTCTCCCACTGCAACGCAACATCCCCCCCATGCCTCTGACAACCCCTGCCCTCTCCCCCTTATCTTGGTTAGATGGCTGGCCAGAGGGATGCCTACTCCCTCCGGCCAGCTAGCCCGCCTCTTGAAAATGGCAGACCTTCCCCTCCCTGGTGCATCCTGGGATGCACCGGGGAGGGGCCTGAGACTCTGATTGGCCCAGGTTGTTAAGGCCCCTCATATGGGAGGGGCCTTAACCTGGGCAAATCAGAATCTCAGGCCCATCCCCGGATGCACCTATGGGTGAGGTCTTATGCATCTGTGCCAATCAGTCTTAGGCTCCTCCCTGGTGTATCCAGGGAGGAGCTTATGATTGACCTAGATGCATAAAGCCCTACCCATAGGAGGGGCCTTAAACAATCTGGGCCAATCAGCCTCAGGCCCCTCTCTGGTGCATCTCAGGATGCACTGGGGAGGAGAAGGCCCACTATTTTGAAGATGCGGGTCAGCTGGCCGGAGGGAGTAGGCATCCCTCCAGCCAGCCATCTAACCAAGGTAAGGGGGAGAGGGCGGGGGTTGTCGAAGGCATGGGGGAGGGTTTGCATAGCAGCGGGAGAGCGTGGGCATCTCTCCCACTGCCAAGGGGAGTTGGGGGATGTTTCTTGGCAGCAGGAGAGATTGGACATCTCTCCTGCTGCCAAGGGGGTGTGTTAGTTGGTGGCGGGAGTAGTGGGCATTTCTCCTGCTGTCAGTGGAGGATTACTTGGCCTGGCGGCTCAATTTTTTTTTGTGTGTGTGTGTGTTTATTTTGTGCATGTGCCCATCACTATCACCAGCGATGGGCACATGCAAACTTAGCGAATTTTCGTTACTCTCTACCAATCTCATTTGCATTAACGACTTTTGGAGAATGACTCGCTTTTTTAAAACCAGACTATAACGGCTGCATCAGTGGCCCGTCAGTTTTTACATGGATTTTTGAGAATCTAGCCCTCAGTTCTTTATGCCTGGATCCAAGATGCATCCTAGCCAATGAACCTTCCAATAGAGGGAGGGCTGAGTTATATGAACCATTGGCCTAGAATCACCATCGACAAGCAAGTTTCCAGTGTAGTTTGACCTGGATACAAATTGATGTTATAGGAAACACCATTGAATTAACTACTAAGGGTGTGTGCTACTGCACGACTTGTGGTAAAATAACCCGTCTTAACACTAACACATATTGTTGAATGCCCCCCTAAAAAGCTTTGTTTAATGCATTTGAATTTGAAGGAAATCTACTATGAAGCTGGTTTATTCAGCTGAAATTCCATCTTTTCTTTGACCACAAGGTCCAATACGTAGTTGTTTTAAATGTATGCAAGCCAGGCATCCAAGGTGGCAATGTTTAATGTACTGGTAGTTTACTCCTGGAGAAATTCTGCACATAAAAATAAAAATTATGTGAATAATATTTTAAAATTTTGCAATTGTGTTACAATTAAATAATATAGTCACTGTCCCTGATCCATAATAAATTAAACTATAATAAATGGTAAATAAGACTCCCAAGTAAAGGAATTTGGTGAAATTATAGAAGGTGTTAAAAAAGTTCAAACAGCTTTGGTAAAGGATAATCTGAATATTCACCAGAGAATGGAAAGACTTGAAAATTATGACACGTTTGAATTTAAGATTTCTGAATTTTCCTCAGTCTCCTATTTTACAAACTAAACTAAACTAAACTAAGCCTTAGGTTTATATATCGCATCTTCTCCACTGAACCAATTGAGATGTTAAAGAAATGTTTCAGAGAGGTCTTGAAAATTCCTGCTGAATCTATGCCCCTGATAACAAAAGAATATTATATTTCCTTGGGTAGTCCACTGAAAAAATCAATTCCATTGCAGAACCAGCAGGCCAGTTTAGATATTATTGGCTTACTGGAGAGTTCTGATATTATTTCAAATACAGTAATCCTTATTGCTAAGTTTGCGTTAGAATATGATAGGAATTTGATATTTTGCATGAACTTCAGATTTAAAGATGAAAAATTTATAGACAATTCAGTTTTGATATTTCCTGACCTTTGTAGGTCCACTCAATAGAGGAGAAAGGCCTTTTTGGCTCTTAAACCCCTGGTATTGGGCCTCAAAGGGACTTTTGTTCTGCAGTTCCCCTTGTTAAAATGGAGGAGAAATCTTTTGCATTTTTTAATCCTGTACATTTGAAAAATTTATTGGAAGCAAGGAAACCTCCAGCCCCAATAGCTATCTCTACCCCTTCAAATGTGAATTAAGTTGGAATTAATGATGCTTAACATGTCCGCCAGTTGTAAATCTAGTCTTTCCTGATAGTTTGGTTTTTTAAATTATTTCCTGTCTTTTCAACATCTTGCCTCAGTTCTCAAATTTCCTTCATAATGAGGTTTAGTAGAGTTACTAAATGTTAAATTTGGTGGATATTGAATTATTATTATTCCTTTCAATTGTAATTATATTTCTTTGTCAAGATATATGCTTGTAAAAATTGAAAATTTTGATAAATAAAAAAAATAAAATAAATGGTAAATATTTCTCAACTATGCAAGATTTATAAGAATTTAGGGCAGAATATTTCTAGGAGTACCATAGTATACATCATAACAATATTTCTTCTTTTTTGGGGGGGAAGATTTTATTTTTTCAATTTGTGGAGCCCAAGGAAAGCTTGGAGCTGCAGGTAGTTCTAAATTCTTGCAGCTGCCAATACTGGTAGTAAAAATGATTTCATATCCAAGAAGTCGGTGCACTGTTTTCTTCCCAGTCTTGCTCAGCCAGCCACCCTAAAAGCCAGCCTATTCTCACTAACTCCCCCATCAATCATCCAGCTAGTTTACTTCACTTCAGTTCTTTCCCACTGAGCTGTCTCGAACCAGTCAGCCAGTTCTGCCTCTCCTGCCTTAAACAACCTGCCTATTCTTGTATCGCAGTTCAGTCTGCCTTCCATTCAAGCAGTCAGTGAGCCCCACTTCCTCACCTTCCCTATAAGCAGACAACCAGTTTGCTCTTCCTTTCTCCCTACCCCCTAAGCCTTCCCAACAAGCAAACAACTAGTTTGCTCTCCCCCCCCAAAAAAGAAAAAGGAAGCGCTTCATCTTCCAGTTTGCTCTATTTGCAGTTTTCATGTTGTGCACGAAACAGCTCATAGGTACCACATGCAGGGCCTCCTCGCTGAGCTGTGAAATAAATTATAAGCCTATATTTTCTGCTGTGGTTCTTACTGGAGGCCATTTCTGAAATTCTACAGTGCCTAATGAGCAAAGTATGATTATATGAAAGGGTATACAAGGATATGAAAGGGTATACAAGGATTTACAATAACAGGTACTCTGGTATGGGCAACGTTTGCAAAAGTGTGTGAACATGTGAGAAGTGAAATTCTAACCTTTTACCTTCTGCTAACTGCACATGCTTGGACTATATCATTTTATGTAGGAAGTGATGTAATTAAGTATATGAGTATATGGGTGTAGAAATGGAAATGCAGATTTGTAACATTATATAAGGTAACTGATCTTTTTGGGGGGCCTCTCTATGTCCCACTGCTGAAAACAATAAAACCTGTATATGATTGACTAGTTATTGGTGAATGGGAATCTGGAGACCTTGAACTGAATTGTTTCAGATACTGCCCAGAGATACTGGTTATAGCTTGGTGTTTGTAAGAAATGTATTCTTCATTCAGTATGGCTAGGTCTTTCTATCTGGTCCCTTCAGTGCCTCTAAATATCTTATTTTCTAGCACACTGTTATTATTGTAACTTTGAAAGAGGTTTATTTGCTGAATAACTTGGCCAAACACTTTTGCCTGCACTTTTGAAATTTGTTTCACAGCTGGGAATATTTCTGTTTTAATTTTACTATTTCACTCTGTGGGTTAGTTTGGAGATATTCTTCTTTCCTGTTTGAAGGATTCTTAAGCCCCTCTGTGTGGCACCCCACCTTTCCTGGTTGGGGAGGGTTTTCCAGGTCTGGTGATTAAATATGAGCTGCTCTGTGCACTACAAGAAGATGCTGCAGAGAGGAAAAGTAGAAATACTAGCTGGAGAGGAGCTCCTTAGCTTATTAGTTGTTGGCCAAATTCTACAGGCCACTCAAAATTCTGTGAAGAGAGGGAATTCTGCTCAAATTCTGTATTGCACAGTTGTGTGGATTTAACTTAAAAATACACAAGGCAACCCAAAAAACTTTTTCAGAATCATCTGACAACACAGCACAATTTTCTAAATCTGTTTTTTACGCTGATTTCAGATCTGTTATTAGGGTTTTTTTTCAGTCACGTAAACTTTTAAAGTTATGACTAATGTTAATTTATAGCGTTTTAGCATATAAGGTTTTAAGAATTTCAGCATCAACTTAAAGAAATGTTGTAGTTTCTTCGGTCCCAAGTCAAATAAACACACAGCATAGCATAATTATACTGTGTCACTTAGCAACCAATATTTCTTCAAAAATGCTTAGAGTATGATTTCTTTTTGTGAGTTGTGTCTGGATTGTCACAGCACAACATCCAGCAGTAGTCGGCCATCATACTTTCATTCCAGAAACCTTGATAGCAACGTTCCATTAACTGAATGTCCTGGTAAAAACGTTCTCCTTGCTCATTACTCACCATACCAAGATTTTCCAGAAAAAAGTCAAGATGCGAGTGCAAAAAGTGTATTTTTAATGACATGCGACAGCCAAGTTTCTGATATGAGTCAAGGAGATTCTGAACTCCTTCCTTGTATGAAGGAGACTTATGGTTGCCCAGAATGTTTTCCACTAACTACTTGAATGCCTCCCAAGCTTCAAGCTCAGCTGATGTGGTTCATTGCTTAAAATCTTCATCCTGCATAATGGACTTGATCTGTGGGCCTATAAATATCCCTTCCTTCAGTTTTGCAGTGCTGATTTTTGGAAATTTCTTAACAAGATATTGAAAACCTGTTTGTTTGCTTTACCCATGTCCTTTACCAGGTTCTTCATCAACCCCGGCTTGATATGAAGAGGTGGAAGAAATATTTTATGAGGATCCTCCAATGGCATAAATTTCACACTGCTTGTCCCTAGGTTATAGGTATTCCTCAGTTGCCAGACACACTTGACATAATGTTCAGCTGTAGATCTGCTATTCCACCAACACAGGAAACAGCAGTATTTAGTGAATCCTCCTTGCATTCCCATTAGCATGCCAATGACCTTCAGATCACCACAGATGTTCTACTGGTGTGTGTTATAACTGATTGCGTCTAGTAAATTATTCATATTCTCATAAGACTACTTTAGATGAGCAGAATGGATAATTGGTATACTTGGTTTGGAATTTCCGTTGTGCAGTAACACTGTCTTCAAGCTTCTCTGTGAAGAATCAATGAAGAGACACCATTCATCCGGACAATGCACTTGTGACAAACTGTTGAAGATCCCGTTGATGTTATGACAAAAGTACAATGAGCCATTTACAGTAAAGAATGTTGTTAAGTTATAATTCCTTTTTCTGTAATGAGTTATATTAGAATCTTTTGCAAGCAAATTCTTTTGCGTAAACCTTGAAGCAAGAAGTTTTGTTTTTTTCTTTTGAAAGATTTAGATCATGAATAAGATCATTGAGCTCAGCTTGTGTGAAGGTCTCTGGTTCTGAATCTTCATCATTCACATAATCAGGATAAGATCATTCTGAATTGTGATCAGCTGCTGCATCATCATCATATTCCTCATCATGTTCCACAGAAGCAAGTCCATCTTGTACAGGGACAGGCAGTGAGTCATCATGAGGAACAGGCCTAATAGCTGAATCCAGATTAGGATATATAATTTTGTGCTTAGTTTTAGCTGAGAATCCACTTGTGTTCACAAGGCAAAAGTAGCAATCTTTAATATGGTCTCGCAGTTCCCTCCATATCATTGGGATTGCAAATGACATCGCTGCCTTTCGTCAATTGAGCAAGTTACAAAGTCCTTTGGAACAGCTGGTACAGACGATATGTGGAGTCCAAAACTTATCCTGGTCACCCAGTGGACAGCCAAAGTATAATTTGCATACCTTCTTCAGATCTACTGTAATTGGGCAACATTGTGCTTTCATCATGAAGGAGCCACAGACGTAACAGAAACTGTCTGAGTAATTAGTACAACGTCTTGGCATGATAAAAACTGATATTAATCACCTTAAATAATATCTTTAGCATAAAAAAAAACAAAGACAACTGTCGTTAACCCTCCTTATACGTTTATCCTATAAATGCATGTTAATGTTTATAATTATATATAATGAGTCTCATTACAAAAATGTGATGTGCTAGTGAAAAACTAAATGCAGATTTGAAATCAGCATGAAAAATACTACCAAACCCACCCAACATTAACCTCTGATGAAAATGATGTGTTGACCTGTGATATCAGAAAACTTGTTGCTACTTTACAATGGCATTGTGTTAATTCAGTTTCCAGTTTTTGTTAAAGTTAATTTTTCTGATCAAATTTCTGATTAAATAGTTGATTACTCCATTTATATTATACACACACTGTATATAAATACATATGAGATGTGGTCTCATTTTCCTTAGCAGCACACATACCAATCTTTTTACTGTAGTTCGAGGAGAGCTAAGAGTCCCTGAGGAAGCACTAAAGGTAATGCATTTTGTCAGTTTTGTGCTTTTCTCTTTGAGAACCTCAAGTAAGGTTTGCTGTAAATGACTTTTGCAGCAAGCTTTAAAAAATAACATTTTCTCTATCAAAAATCCTCTCTAGCATGAAAAATTTACAAGTCAGCTGCAGATATCACAAAAATCTTCTGACTCTGAAGGATCAAAACCTGTGAGCAGTAAAACTGTAGCTACCAAGATACCAAATATTCCTTCTGAGGCACATTCTAAAGTGATAGATGCATTAAAGTCTGAAGATAAAACAGTGGGTGAGTTGATATTTATTTTGTTTCCATGTTCTTCTGGTGTCCTTGTATTTACAAGATGGTGCTTGCTCCCGCTTCTCCGTCCCTCTTTCTTTCAAGCTTCAGTCAGAATTCAATTTTTCCTTAGATTAAACTTTTTGGTGATGGTACAAAAGTAGGGGACCCAACTATATGGTCTCTATCAAGTTGAACTCTTTCAATAATAGGATCTTCATCAGACTGAATTGCATTTAGTAACTTTCAAATTTTTATCTACATAAATGTTGATGTACAAGCCAAATTGCAGCATCTTTCAGCAAAAACCTGAAAAAGAATTTAGAATGGACCAGTTATTTTCCTTTTAGAGTTGTTTGTTTGTTTTTTTAAAAAAATTCATGTCTATACTGGTATATTAGGACTTGATGGCAAAAACTAAGAATAATTTATACAGTTATCTTAATGCAGTATGAAAGGACTTAGAATTACTTGCCGAAGGGAGAGGGGAAATGCAGATATTTCTAAAATCTTTTAGAGCTATCCCTTAATGTTAAAATTTGAAAGCACATGACCCACAGGAAGAAATCCATTCAGAACATTAAGGATATGTGTCATTTGAAACAACATAAGAAATGTCAGCAACATTTCCATTGAGTTTTTAGCCTGAAACTTAACATTTCTTTTTCCTCCCTGTGTTATATATAATTTGCACATGAATGCACTATTGGAAAAAAGTGTTCAGTCTTTGCAAGAGAGTATGCTCTATTTACAACATTGCCTCCCAAATGAAAAACATTTAACAACCCCACCACCACCACCCCCCCAACCAAAAATATATTTTTTAAATGATAGGGGAAAATAAACAAGACAAAAAAATAATTGAGGATTGGACACCCTTATGGAATGTTAACTTCTAAAAGTTACTGTGCATGTGGTATAACTGATTTAGGGGGTCTTTTACTAAAGATTAGTGAATGAATAGGCAACTCGCGTCCTTGAGTGCCACAGGCAAGTCAGGAGTTCAGGATATTCAAAATGAATATTGCATAAGATAAATTTGCATATAGTGGCAGTAGTGTGTGAAACTCATGCAATATTCATTGTGGATATCCTGAACTCCTGACTTGCCTATGGCACTTGAGGACTGGAGTTGCCTATCCCTGGAAAAGTACATGTTAGCAGCAGCCGGGCACATAGGAATAAAATGGGTTTGTGCAGATAACATGCTGTTTAGTAAAAGACCCCCTTAATGTTCCATTTAGGAGTATATTTATCTATTAGACTCCCAGTTTATTTATTTTGCCATTACTTCCTGTGTCCCAGCATTATGACCTCAGGATAGTAAATATATTCTACTATAATGGCTTTTATGATATCTGTTCTAATCCTTATGCAATCTGCCTATGTCTTCGAGCACAATAAGATATAGAACATAGGGGCATAATTGGGTGGTTTTTAGTCAGCGGTATATCACACCAAGGCACTCTTTTATATGTTGTAGTAAACTAAAAAATTAAAATGAATGCATAGTTTAAACAAGAATCGACTGCCAAGATGCTGTTCTGACCAATATTTTTAAAGTCATCAGTATTGGTAAACTGTTTAAACCAGTGGTTCCCAACCCTGTCCTGGAAGACCACCAGGCCAATCGGGTTGTCAGGCTAGTCCTAATGAATATGCATGAGAGAGATTTGCATATAATGGAAGTGAGAGGCATGCAAATCTGCTTCATGCATATTCATTATGGCTATCCTGAAAACCCAATTGGCCTGGTGGTCCTACAGGACAGGGTTGGGAACCATTGGTGTAAACCATTGGCATCTGTGCAGATCAGTGGTCTCAAACTCGAACCACATTTTGGCCCACAGTGGGGCCACATTTTGGATTTGTAGTACTTGGAGGGCCGCAGAAAAAAATAGTTAATGTCTTATTAAAAAATGACAACTTAGCATGAGGTAAAACTCTTTATAGTTTATAAATCTTTCCTTTAACAGTTAAAGGAAAGATTTATAAACTATAAAGAGTTTTACTTTATGCAAAATTGTCATTAACTATATTTTTCTGCGGCCCTCCAAGTACCCTATTTTTTCTGCAGCCCTCACATTTAAAGTTTAATATCTTTCCTTTCTCAAAACTGACACATTTCAATCACTATATTGAAAATAAAATCATTTTCCCTACCTTTGTTGTCTGGTGACTTTATTTTTCTGTGCATTTAACTATGTTTCCAGGATCTTCTTGTCCTTTGACTGTTTTTCTCTCCATCTTCACTTTCTGCCTTGCATCCATCTTTGGCATTAACTGCTTTCTTTTCAAAATCTACATTTCCTTTTTTTTTTTCATAATTCTTTATTCATTTTCAAATTGAACAATAAGTGCACAAAAAAATTATAATACAACAATTATTTCACATTAGCACTTTGATATCTATCACATGAAAATCTAGTGATACAATAACCCCCCCCCCAACCTCCCATCCTTCATCATATTTTCCATGTCTTACCTTCCCATCTGTCTCTCTTCTTCTGTCCCTATTTCCATGGTCTGACATCTCTTTCTTTCCTTTCTCTCCCCTCCTTCCTTCCTTCCTTTCCCCTGGTCTGGCATCTGTCTCCTTCCCTCCCTCAACTTTTTATTTCTTTCACCCTCACCCCTTCTTTCTTTCTCTCTCTCTCTGAGCCCCCTTTATTTCTGTCTTTCTCTCTACATGCCCCTTTCTGTCTGTGTCCCGTCTCCCTTTTTTCTTTCTGTCTCCCTGTTCCCCCTTTCTTTCTTTACTTCTCCCTGCCCTCCCCCAAGCCACTACCATCGGGGAACAGGCCGCGCCGAGGTCTTAATTCTCCCTGCTTATCTTCCCCAGCACGGGGCCAACCAATTCTTGCCACCCGATGTCAATTCTAACGTTGGGGAGGGACTTCCGGGCCAGCCAGGTCAGCTCCGAGCTGGGGAAGATAAACAGGGAGAGTTAAAACCTCGGCATGGCCTGTTCCCCGATTGCGGCGGTGGCGGCGGCCTGTTCCCCGATGATAGTGGCTTGGGGGAGGGCAGGGAGAAGTAAGACCTCGGGCGCTGGCCTGTTCCCGATTGCGGTGGCTTGGGGGAGGGCAGTTGGAAGGGAAGTAGATTGTAGACCTCTGCTTTAGTCGAGGACAGATTGCGGGCCGCAAAATAGTCCCTGGGGAGCCGCATGCGGCCCATGGGCCGCTTGTTTGAGACCGCTGGTGCAGATGGACTGACTGTTTGATCAATGTTACTTGTGTTTGGTCTAACCAGTGTTTCTGAACTTCTTCAAGCCAAGTACCCCCTAAGCCTTATCAAATACCAACTGAGTACCCCTGCCCAAGCTCCACCCCAGACTCACCCAAGCTCCGCCCCTGACTCCACCCCATAATAATAGTACTAATTGTAATGCAATTTCTTCCATCCATTTTTCATATACACACACAATATAATCTTATTAATACATAATGGTAACCACAAAATTAAAAAAACACAGAGCACACTGTACGCAGAGAAAATGTTAATTATCATTTATATTTGGGGGGTTTCAAAGAGGTCAAGACAGATGACTTTAAAATATGTAATGTCACCTCAGTAACAACTATAGAAAAATAGACAAATATAGTACAAAATATAGAGCAGATATAAATTCTCAAAACTGACACATTTCGATCACTAAGTTGAAAATAAAATCATTTTGCCTACCTCTGCTGTCTGATGATTTCATGAGTCTCTGACTGTATCCAATATTTATTTCTCCTTCTTGCATGCTTCCTCTCCTCCAGACCTCATTCCATTCCCCAACCAACATCACTCTCTGTCTTTGCGTGAGTCCAACTTTTTTTCCTCTCTCCTCCTCCCCCATTGGCAACATGTCTTCCTCTCTCTCTCATTCCCTCCCCTGCTGCAAAGGGAGTAGGGAAAGAGATCCAGGATGCATCTCTCCCATTACCTCTACTGCTATATCCAACATTTCTCCCGCCTATCCACCAGTCCAACATCTTTCTCTCTGCCTCCTGCACAATTCCTCTCCTCCAGTCCTTATTCCCTCCCCCAACCAATATCTCTCTCTCTCCCTCCATGAGTTCAACTTTTTACTCTCTGCCCCCTCCCCCGAGTGTGACATTTCTCCTTCCCCCCTTTTCTTCCCTCCCCATCCATCTCTCTCTCTCTCTTCATAAATTCAACACTTTCTGCCTCCTGCATGCTTCCTCTCCTTCGTACCTCATTTTCCCAAACATGTCCAACTTTTCTTTCTCTCTCCTCCACCCCTATTGGCATCAAGTGTCCCTTTCCCTCTCTCTCACTGTCCATCTGTCTCGAAAGATCCAGACATCTCCCACCTCACTTTTCTCTCTCACACACACATGCCCAACAATTCTCCCTTTCTATTCCATCCTTCCTATGTCCCAAGTTAGTGCCCCCTTCCTCCCTTCCTGCTGTGTCGAGCCCTTGCCTCCTTCCCCTCCCCACCTTCAAGTTTCAAGTTTATTAAAAATGTGTTGTACACGCAATGTCAAGTATTTCAATGCATATGACAATATTAAAAGTAGGGAACAAACTACAAGACAATTTGTTATAAAAAAAAATAAAATATATACGCACAAATTTAATTACTGGTACAAAAGGAGAGGGGGATGAACTACAATCATTAAAGAAAATGAAGAAACATTTAAGGAAAACACATCAGGAAGGTAACAAAGAATAAAGATAAGAAAATGGAGTAAAATAGAGGGAACAGAAAGAAACGTTTGGGACCTATACATGTAATCTAATTGAGACTGAGTATTAAAATATAAAATTTTTTAATTGTAAACGAGTTATCCTATCTATGTCTCAAATGTGTCTTTATACAGGAAACTTAAAAAAAACCTTTAAAATTTTTTCTAATGAGGGTTCACAACATAAATAATTTGGTAGGTTATTCCAGAGCTGGGGGCTATAACCGAAAAAATAGTAGATCTCCTAGTACCTGCCAGCCTTTGTCCCAAAATTAAGTTGTACACCAGGGATCCCTGCCTACCCACCCCTGCTGAAGCTGCTACTGGGGATCCCTGTCTGCCTGCCCACATCCCGCCCCCCCAAAGCCGATCCAGTTACTTGTTGGAGCCGCACTCGCTCCCTCCTCTCCTGACAAACTCTGTGCAGGGACAGCGCAAACAGCGATTCACACGCTGCACATGGCTGGCCCACAAGCCTTCCCTCTAACCGCAACTCTGATGGTCACCTACTTATATGCAGTATGTGAGTCCCGTCCTTGCACGGAGTTTGCTGGGGGCGGAGAGAGCGAATGCGGCGCCATCAAGTAACTGGGTCGGTTTTGGGGAGAGGGGTGCGGGCAGGCAGGGAGGGGGAGGGATCCCCGGCAGTGGCTTCAGTGGGGAGGGGGGGGCAGGCAGGGATCCCCTGCGGCAGTGGCTTCTATTGATGAGCAGGGAATATCCTCCGCATTGGACAGGCCACATACCCCCAACAAGCGGCCTCATACCCCTAAGGGTTCATGTACCACATGTTGAGAAACACTGGTCTAAACCACAGTGAAAAAATCAGAAGGTACTGTGTACAGTATTGGAAACTTACCAATGTAGTAAATAGTGCTGTCTCAAATCATAAAATCCTTTTTGAACATTTCTTGATCCTGTAAAAAGTACATTCCGATACTCATAGAATATTTTTTTTTCACATTTAAACACCAGCTCTTTAATTTAGATATGGCTGTGATTTATTTTTAATTTCTATTAAAAATATTTCTGATAGGGCTGTTTGAGAGACTAGATATACAGTATAACAAAAATAAAATCGGTAAAGTCTCCACTCTCGAAGGGTGAATCTGTCATATAAATTAACTATTAAGGCTAAGATGGAAGAAAAGAGTCTCAGAAAGCTTCAACTTCAAGATTTATTTTCAGATTTCTAAGTGAGCTTATTTAGATCATAGGTATAACAAAGACCAACCTTACAACATGAATTATCAAAAACTTTTATGGGCCTTTATATTCAAATATTTTTTTATTTAACTTCAAAATCTCAGAATGTTATATTCTGTGTCTAGTTTTCTAAGCTGAAGCTTTCTGAGAAATTTTCCTTCCATCTTAGCCTTGTTAAATAGTTGATTTATATGATAGATTCATAGAGAATGGAGACATTATTGATTTTGAGTTGTGTATGACCTTTCACAGAACCACCTAAATCATGAGAGCTTTTATTCTTTGAGAAGAAGCCTTTCTAATTAAGGGAAAGTGGTGAAATTTGATATTCCATAAAACCAGTTTACATATTATATACAGATAGTTATTTTGTACATTGGTGGGTTAAATGACTTACCCAGAGTCAGAAGAAGCTACAGTGGAAATCGAACCCAGTTCCTTTGGTTCTCAGGCTACTGCACTAACCATTAGGCTATGCCTCTACTCCAAAAGCACTTATCCCCAATGATGTACCAAATGGGGCAAAGCACTCCCTCCTCTGGCTGGAGCACCCCATTCTCCAGACAGTGGAAAGGTATGTGGAGAGGTTGTGGGGCAGGGAACTGGCAGAGCCAATGACTGCCCACCTGTGCGCAGCCATTGGCTCTGCCAGTTCCCCGCCCCAGAACAAGAAGTTGACATCAGAGGGGCAGGAGCTAACAGATTGCAGCCCTGCAACCGCTCCAGCACCCCCCAACTCCATGCATTCTGGGTGGATCGCCCTAACCACCCTGTTTTTTGTATGATTCTGCTGTATTTCCTGCTAATTATTTGCTTTTTAAAGGAGGAGCAGCCTAATGGTTAATGCAGTGGCCTGAGAACCCGGGGAACTGGATTTGATTCTCCCTGCAGCTGCTTGGTGACTCTGGACAAGTCACTTAACTCTCTATTACCCAAGTACAAAAATAAGTATATAATATGTAAACCGCTTTGATGATAAACCACAGAAAGGTGGTATATCAAATCCCATCCCCTTTCCCATTCATTAAGACGATAGCATTTAATGTGAAATGTTTTCTAAAGTCTTGTGGTTTAAGTCAATTATTGTGTTTTTGTGTGAGGTCTGTTCAAAAAGTTCCACGGCAGTTTGAATTGTGTGCCAATGGGAAGTTCTTTTGAGATGTGCTAGGTGGTGTTGAGTAGGATTCGTGCTAGGTGGTGCTGAGTAGCTTGAATCCTCATGAGTAACCTCCTTTTTTCTGTTTGTTGATATCTGTTTTCATCTTCGAGCTTCAGTTTTTGTGAAAGTGTGTTTTCATGATCAGCTAATTTTCATCATGTATGACCTCAATGAGCAGTGCTACAGCGTGAAGTTCTGTTTCAAATTATTTAAGACTGCTACAGAAACTTATAAAATGTTGAAAGTGGCTTATGGGGGAGCATGTCATGAGTCATGGAAGGTGTTTTGAAAGGTATTCACACTTCAAAAGTGGTTGTGAATCAGTCGGAGACAATTTGCAAACTGGAAGACCATAAGCATCAACTGACGATGATCATGTTGATCAAGTGAGGGTTCTTGTGCGTACTAATCAGCAATTAACTGTTAGAGAATTGGCAGAGGAATGCATCATCTCCATTGGTTCATGCCACAGCATTCTAACAGAGAAGTTGGGGATGTCTCACGTTGCAACAAAGTTTGTTTCATGGTTATGACCAGAAGAACAATCGTGTCATGATCTGTCAGAATCTTTTTGAACAGGCAAATGAAGATGAAACATTTTTTGATAACTGGTGATGAGACATAGGTCCACGGTTATGACGTGGAAACCAAAGCCCAATTGTCTCAATGGAGAACCAAAACATCGCCAAGACCAAAAAAAGCTCGGCAAATTCGGTCAAATATCAAAGTGATGTTAACAGGTTTTTTTTTTTTTTTTTTATAGTCACTGCATTGTTCTCTATGCATTTCTGCCAGAAGGACAAATTGTCAACCAAAATTACTAACTGAAAGTGTTGAAACAACTCCATAAGAGAATCAGGAGGAAGCGGCCCAAACTTTGGAGGGTGCAGTCATGGTTCCTGCATCATAACAATGTGCCCACTCACACAGCCATCAAAATTTGCAAATTATATGCAAAAAAACATGATGACGGCTCTTCCCCAGCCATTTACTCTCCTAACTTAGTCCCTGCTTCTTGTTTCCTAAACTTAAATTCATGCTGAAAGGAAAGCGATTCAACACCATTCAATGCAGCAACTTTTGGAGATTCATGAAGATGCATTTAAGGACTGTTTCCAGAAGTGGAAACAATGTTGTTAAAAGTATATATGTAGGGAAGGGGACCCAATGGAATAAGTTGTACGATTGTTTTAATACATTTTTATAAAATCAGTCCTGGAACTTTCTGAACAGACCTTGTATGATTAATGCAAAAACAAATTTTTCTGTTTTGTTTTGTTTTTGTTTGGACTGACTCTAGCATACCAGTTGATTTATGTTCATATTTTTTTTGTAAAAGTTAATGCCTGTATCTGGGTACAAACAGTAATAGGTTTCTAATACTAGATAATATTCAGATATGGAAGTTAGGTGATACAAGTTGGTAGCTCTTATGTAAGTACTTTAGTATGCAGTGCAGCTGATTTTAGCAAGGTTTTATATTTAGTTTAGAAGGTCAGGCTGTCTTGGCAGAAAGTTTTGTTTTCAACAAACATAGCATTAAAGCTCTTTTGATGTGTGTAGTTATTGGAAGCTCTCTCTCTGTGCACTCTTCTGTAAATCTAACTGGATTTGAATGTGAGAAGTAATATTATTTATTCTGCATTGTTAAAGTAGATTTTTCAACTATGCCTCGTGGCACACCTCTCTATGGACAGCCATCATGGTGGGGGGAGGATGTAGAAGATGAAAATAATTCCAAACAAGAAGGCAGGGAAGGAAAAATTGGTGAAATTGGAGCGTCTGGTAAGACTACTAAAAATGCATATCTAAATGTATATTTATTCAATTTTCTATACTGTTCTAGGGGAGCTCAGAATGTTCACATGCATTTATTCAGGTACTCAAGCAATTTTCCCTCTCTGTCCCAGCGGGCTCACAATCTATCTAACGTACCTGAAGCAATGGGGAAATTAAGTGACTTGCCCAGGGTCACAAGGAGCAGTGTGGGTTTGAACCCACAACCTCAGGGTGCTGAGGCTGTAGCTTTAACAACTGCACCACATCATAATTCTCTGAGGACAACCAGTATAGCATTCCTTATGTGTCAGTGATGGTATTGACTACTTGAAGCATTGACTAGCTTGAAGCATTTCTCAAAGTGTCTTAATGCTCAAGCTGAGCATATGCAGGATGCTCCAAGTTAGTGCCAAGTATTTTCAGAAACTGCTTGCTTGTCAGCTTTATTCATAATGTGCCTTCTCAGATTAGCCTCTGTAGTGCTATAGTTACTTTGTTTTTCATTTTTGGACATTGTAATCCTTAGAAATCAGTAACCTTAATATAGCCTTATAGTAACTGCATTTTATATTTCATTAAATTTGAATTCTTAGGAAAACTCAAAATGAAATCAGATGTCTGAAGCGTGCCATTGATTTCAAGAAATAGTCACACAGTTGCACCATAGATCAAGAGAAGCTTCACACCCGTACTCTCCAATCTCCCTTTGTGAAGTTTAAATTTAATTAAAACTTTCCTTGTCATCAGCAGCAGATGAATCCAGATAAGTGGGTTGTGTCCATCTACCTGCAGGTGGAGACAGAGCACACCAAGCTGAACTCTGTCATATATAGTCAGCCAGTATTCTCTATCTCTGCAGGCAGATGGATGGTCTCTCTCCTGCTCCTGGTTTCATCTTGTTGAAGATTCCTGAAATTTACAGGTGTGACAGTTGTCATCGATGATATGAAAACTGAGATTGTGAATGAATCAAAATTACATGAATAAATTAAAATACAGTATCTGCACATTACATTGGAAACTCAGCCTTGAGGCCTTGTAATAAAGAGATTAAGCTCACAGATTGCCATTCCCTGTCTAAATTGCTGATTCCAGATTTCATCTAATGCTAGGAAGTTCAGAAGGTTGATTTTGTGACTCTTAAGAGACATAGATTTATGTACCATTCTTCACATACATCCATGGGGATAAGGTTCTCAGAGGAACAGGAAATCTTTTGTGTTTTACAGAGAATCTGTTTCTTATAGATTAGAAAATACAATACTATTTTGAAGGTCATATAGAAATTAAGATGTGTCTGCAGGAAGTAGGGCTTTTACTGACATGATTGATAATATGGAGAGGTCAAAGATCAAGGGTGATTTAGGAAGAAAAGTGAAACACTGCCATCTGCTAGGTTTATAAAACTTAACAGAATGGACTTTTAATGTTAAAATTGTAAGGCATTTTTGGAAAGGAAGTCATGTGATCAACTGTACCATTTTATTCTAAAGCATGATAATTATTACAAATGATGTCACATAGGATATAAATCTGTTTGCCTTCTTTTCTCTCTTTGAAGAGCACTGAAATTCTGAGGGCTTGCTCTTCCCAGACTGTGGGAGCTTTGTCAATAAACCATTTATTTTTTTTACATGGCTTTTCCTCGTCTGTTATTTGAATTCACAGAACGGAGTCTCTAGCCCAATCATGTGGGAAAGAGAATCCATTCTGGCAATTCTTTTGGCCTCAATGTTTAAGTCTCCAGCCTACTTGAACAATCTGCTGCTCAGCTTGGCCTGCTAGCATGGCTAAGTCCTACTTCTGGTGCAGCTAAACTCCTGTTTTGGCTTTGCTAACTTAGTTGAATGTGGTGTTTAGGCTTCCTGGTTGCCTATCGGGGTATAGCTGGTGGTGCCAGTTCCCTATGCATCCCCTGTAACCTCATCTGGCATTATCCTGCCCTCCTAACTCCTCCCTCATATTGGAAAAAAAAGCATGCTGCTTGGTAAACCCAGAGGAAGTGCAGTTGACTGGAGGCATTTGACGAGAAGCAGCCTGCCGAGTAGGTAAAGTTTGTGCTGGATGGGCACCTGAATAGCATCCATGTACCACGTGCTACAGGGCACCAAGGGAGGGGGGAGCCATAGGCTTAGCCCCCTCTAGTCCCTCTGTGAGTCATGAATTGCAGAGAGTGCAAGAGTTGGGGCTCAAAACCTTGTTAGAGCCCCTCAACCGCAACTACACATCGCCAGCGAAACGCTGCTGTGTGGAGGTGACTGGGTGACTGACCCTGAGAGGAGGTGAATATCGGACTGACAGAAGTCCCTGGAGGATCCAGGTCAGGTCTTTGACCCTGAATTTGTGACCCTGATATATGCAGCCTACAAAAATTTCAAAGGAGCATGAGGGTGCCTGCAGGAAAGTGCACAAGTAGGGTTACCTCCTCAGGCTGAAGCCCCTATACAGTGTGTGGAATGGCAGGAACCAGAGGTTCAGTTAGAAAAGGACTGAGATGATTTGGGGATCAGATACTATGCTACTGCTATCCAAGAAATCATCCTCTGTGAAAGATGCTGGTTTGCAGTGCAGGGTAGATAACCAGGAATTTGTGGCAGCCCTAGACCAGGGAGATGATCCGACAGTGGAAAAACTTTTCAAACTGTCAGATGTAACTGAAGCCATTACATTGTCTTTGCAGGAGTTGGACCTAGAATCACCGCAGGTCTCGGACCTCAGCTTTCACTGTTATGCAGTACCAAGTCACAGTCCATGTGCTACCCTTCTCAATCAGAGATTACCAGGTTGATAATGGAGCATTGGGATGCGCTAGAAGGTCCCTTGACAGGGCGAGGGCAATGACAAAATTATATCCCATGGCTTCAGAATTTCAGCAATTGCTTATGCCACCAAAGGTGTATTCATTGGTAGCACAGGATACTAAACAGACATTGCTACCTAGTGAAGGGAGAGTGATCCTGCAGGATAGCAGAGTGAACTTGATTACTGTAATATCGCCTATCTGGCAATTTCCCAGAAAAATATGCAGCAATTACAACTGGTGCAAAATGCGGCGGTCAGGCTGATTTTTAGGTTGAAGAAGTTCGACCATGTAACTCCTTCCTACTGACTCCTGCATTGGTTGCCGATGGAGGCACGTGTGAAGTTTAAGTTTGGATGTTTGTGCTTTAAGGTACTATTCAGTTTGGCCCCTAAATTATAAATGACCTTTTCTCTTTCTCAACCAATCGACATAAGAGAAGCTCACACTTGAATTTTGTTTCTCCACTGGTTAGAGGATGTAAATTTAAAAGATATCATCAACATCTTTTCTCACATCAGGCAGCATTATGGGGTAAAGATCTGGAACAATTACTTATGCTTGCTAATACTTATGGGGAATTTAGGAGACACCGTTATTGAGTCTATGCCAATCTATTGGCTTTACGTCATACACTTATGCAGACGATATTCAGTTGTCTCACCCTTTAAATCCCGAAAACCTGGAAGAAATTTCTCAGATCAACAAAAAACTCGATATAATTAAAAATTGGCTTGCCGCGAATAGATTAGCATTAAACATCCATAAAACAAAAGCAATACTTTTCTTATGGAAACAAGGAATAAAGTTAGTTACTCCCTTTATTATTAATCTTAAATAATAAAATGCTAGCCCACGCATGCGCAGTAGCGAAACGTGTTCCCTGATCCCTTTTCTGTCGGGATGTGGCCGCACGACTGCGCATGCGCTAGATGGCGCGTTGAGGAGTCATAATGCAGACCCGGAAGAGCGAAGGAAGCCTCACACTGAGCAACTGTATTTACACTGTGCAACGAGCCTCTGCAACGGTCCCGGGTTCCTCTCAGCCCACCCTTCTCGCGGTCTGGCCAGCTACCTTAGTCCTTTGCCGCCGCCACCCCCTTCCCTTCCCGTGGTCGACAAAACTCTTGCCTCCAGCAGCCGCCGCAGCACTGTAAACACGCTGCTTCGCGGCCTCTACTGCCTTCATTTGCTCTTCCGTTTCTCTGATGACGTCATCAGGGACACGGAAGAGCAAATCGGGGCAGTAGAGGCCGCAAAGCAGCGTGTTTACAGTGCTGCGGCGGCTGCTGGAGGCAAAAGGTTTGTCGACCGCGGGAAGGGAAGGGGGTGGCGGCGGCGGCAAGGGACTAGGGGAGCTGGCCAGACCGCGAGAAGAGAAAATTGCGTGAGCCACGAAGAGACAGGGATGAACTGGGAAGAAGGAAGAGGAAGAGGAAAAGGGGCCTGCTTTGGGGTAAGGGTGTGCTTGGAGGCACACAGCTTTGCTTGGGGGGGAGACAGAAGGGGGGCCACGGAGAGACAGGGAGGAACTGGAGCTGGAGAGGGAAAGGGGCCTGCTTTGGGGAAGGGCTGTGCTTGGAGGCAGACAGCTTTGCTTGGGGGGGAGACAGAAGGGGGACCACAGAGAGACAGGGAGGAACTGGAGCGGGAGAGGGAAAGGGGCCTGCTTTGGGGGAGGGGTGTGCTTGGAGGCAGACAGCTTTGCTTGGGGGGGATACAGAAGGGGGGGCCACGGAGACACAGTCAGGGAGGAACTGGAGGGCCAGAGGGAATCTGCTTTGGGGGAGAGGTGTGCTGGGAGGTAGATAGCTTTGCTTGGGGGGGGGAGACAAAATGGGGGGCCACGGAGAGACAGTCAGGGAGGAATTGGAGGGGTAGAGGGAAAGGGGTCTGCTTTGGGGGGAGGGGTGTACTGGGAGGCAGACAGCTTTGCTTGGGAGGGGAGACAGAAGGGGGACCACGGAGACACTGTCAGGGAGGAATTGGAGGGGTAGAGGGAAAGGGGGCTGCTTCGGGGGGGAGGGGTGTGCTGGGAGGCAGATCATTTTGCTTAGGGGGGGAAGACAGAAGGGGGGCTACGGAGAGACAGTTAGGGAGGAACTGGAGGGGGAGAGGGAAAGGGGGCTGCTTTCTAGCACCCGTTAATGTAACGGGCTTAAAGACTAGTAACATTCATATAGACTTAGTTTCTTCACTAAAAATACTTGGGGTTATTATTGACGAAAATTTCTCCTATCGCGAACATATGAGTAACACTGTTAAATCTTGCCTCTACCGATTGCGTATGATTCGTTCAATCTCCAAATTTCTGGAGCCCAAATCTTTAAATATTTTAATACATTCGCTGGTTATAGCAAAGCTCGACTACTGCAACTCGTTACTAATTAACATTACTCAAAAAGAAAAGAAATGTTTATAGATAATTCAAAATATCGCCGTCAAACTTTTACATAAAGGTAAAAAATATGACCATGTAACTCCTTTTTTGATTGAATCGCACTGGCTCCCCATTAACCATCGCATTACTTATAAAATTTTGCTTTTGGTATTCAAAACTCTATTCACGAGTGAACCACTATTTATAAATTGGATGCTCATCCCGTATAACTCATCACGCACTCTCCGATATTTAGCGCAAGGACTATTGGCAGTTCCTTCTTTAAAAGTTGTAGGCACTAGACGTCACGACATGTTTTCAATAGTGGCCCCCCAAACGTGGAACTCCCTACCACAATACATAAGAGATGAAAAAGAACTCAGTCATTTTAAAAATAAACTAAAAACCTTTCTTTTTAATGATGCCTTTAGTCTTTAAAATAAACATAATTTATGCAGTGTAGCCAAGTCACCCTACCTTATGTTTTTCCCTGAATGGTTCTCTCCTCTTTTTCTAAACATTAACGATGTAACTTATATTTCTCTTGTATTTCTGTTACGTTTGTTTATGAGTCTGTTTTTTACCCTTTTTTACTTAATATTATTTGTTTGTTTTTTAATATGTTTATTATAACTTGTTATAATTCGCTTAGTAAATTATGGATAAGCAATTCATCAAATTAATAAATAAACTTGAAACTTGATATCTGTTCCTGAAGTACCGTATTTTCACGCAAATAACGCGCACCCGTATAAAACGCGCACACGGGTATAGCGCGCAGAAATCACGATGATATGTACAAAAACTTTGGTATACCGCGCTCACGGGTATACCGCGCATGCTGCCCGACGCTCCTTTCGCCCGCCCTGACTTTCCGACTCTCCGTTCACCCCCCCTGACTTCCGTGCACTGTCCCCCCTTGAAGGTCTGTCCCCATCCTGAAAGCCTGATGCCCCCCCCCCGACGTCCGATACATCCCTCCCCCCGAAGGACCGCCGACTCCCCAACAATATCGGGCCAGGAGGGAGCCCAAATCCTCCTGGCCACGGCGACCCCCTAACCCCACCCCGCACTACATTACGGGCAGGAGGGATCCCAGGCCCTCCTGCCCTCGACGCAAACCCCCCTCCCCCCAACGACTGCCCCCCCCCAAGAACCTCCGACCGCCCCCCCAGCCGACCCGCGACCCCCCCACCCCCCTTCCCCGTACCTTTGGTAGTTGGGCCAGAAGGGAGCCCAAACCCTCCTGGCCACGGCGACCCCCTAACCCCACCCCGCACTACATTACGGGCAGGAGGGATCCCAGGCCCTCCTGCCCTCGACGCAAACCCCCCTCCCCCCCAACGACCGCCCCCCCCAAGAACCTCCGACCGCTCCCCCAGCCGACCCGCGACCCCCCTGGCGACCCCCACGACCCCCCCACCCCCCTTCCCCGTACCTTTGGTAGTTGGCCGGACAGACGGGAGCCAAACCCGCCTGTCCGGCAGGCAGCCAACGAAGGAATGAGGCCGGATTGGCCCATCCATCCTAAAGCTCCGCCTACTGGTGGGGCCTAAGGCGCGTGGGCCAATCAGAATAGGCCCTGGAGCCTTAGGTCCCACCTGGGGGCGCGGCCTGAGGCACATGGTCGGGTTGGGCCCATGTGCCTCAGGCCGCGCCCCCAGGTGGGACCTAAGGCTCCAGGGCCTATTCTGATTGGCCCACGCGCCTTAGGCCCCACCAGTAGGCGGAGCTTTAGGATGGATGGGCCAATCCGGCCTCATTCCTTCGTTGGCTGCCTGCCGGACAGGCGGGTTTGGCTCCCGTCTGTCCGGCCAACTACCAAAGGTACGGGGAAGGGGGGTGGGGGGGTCGTGGGGGTCGCCAGGGGGATCGCGGGTCGGCTGGGGGGCGGTCGGAGGTTCTTGGGGGGGGGCGGTCGTTGGGGGGGAGGGGGGTTTGCGTCGAGGGCAGGAGGGCCTGGGATCCCTCCTGCCCGTAATGTAGTGCGTGGTGGGGTTAGGGGGTCGCCGTGGCCAGGAGGGTTTGGGCTCCCTTCTGGCCCGATATTGTCGGGAAGTCGGCGGTCCTTCGGGGTGGGGGTGCGAGTGGTTCTGCCGGGGGGGGGGGATGTATCGGACGTCGGGGAGTCGGCCGGGCAAGAGGGCTTGGGCTCCCTCTTGCTCCGATCGTGGATGCGGGTGCGGGTGGGAGCGCGTGCGAGCGGTCGTTCGGGGTGGGGGTGCAAGTGGTCCTGCCGGGGGGGGGGGATGTATCGGACGTCGGGGAGTCGGCCGGGCAAGAGGGCTTGGGCTCCCTCTTGCTCCGATCGTGGATGCGGGTGCGGGTGGGAGCGCGTGCGAGCGGTCGTTCGGGGTAGGGGTGCGAGCGGTCCTGCTGGGGGGGGTGAATCGGGCGTCGGGCGGGGTGGGAACTATGTTTTAAAACTTTTGTATACCGCGCTCACGCATATAACGCGCGAGGGGTATGCGCGGTAGGTAAAAACGCGTATAACGCGCGCGTTATATGCGTGAAAATACGGTACTTAGGTAGCTGATTTGTACAATTTTTCCCACAATAACTGATCTCTAGAGCTGTTGGTCACTAGTTTTTAACTTTGTTAGTTTTACTCAATTTGTAGCATTTTTAATCATTGTAGACTGCATAGAACTTCACGGTACTGCGGTATATAAACTGTTATTATTAAGACAGTTTGAGGCACTGACTTTAGGCCTTGAGGCAGTGGCTGCAGCATCCTTTGTGGTAGGAGCCTCTCACAAACTGCTATGCCAGAATTCAGGCGCAGAAGAGGAGATTTGACCCCTCTCATCCTGGCAGGGGTGGATCATGTGGCTGATGCTATCTATGATATGCTCAGAGTTATGAGTAAAGTCTCAACTTATACAATCTCCGCCAACAGAATGTTCTGGCTCATACATTGGGTGGAAGATTAGGCTACTTTGAGCACATTCTTTGGCAAAGGACTGGACAACCTGATAAGTGTAATGGACCGTTGTCCTAAATCACTGCCAGACACTAAACCACGTGGATCAGGCAGTTCCAATTGTGGTTCCTTTCATGGCTACAGAAGACCACTTAAGGGTCTTTGAGGTCCTTGTCACAAAGGTCCTATCAAAGATCTAGACAAAGGGTTGGTAGCTCAAGGAGAGCTCAGATATCTGGCATGCGCTCGGCAGCCAATCCTAAGAAGTCCCAATGAAACTAGGTCAGCCTCCGAGCTCCCCTACATAAGAGAGAAATTTTCAGAGTTCTGGGAGACTTGAGAATAGATTTCTTCAGACCATTGGGTGTTGGACTCAATTTGAGAAGGCTACAAGACTGAATTTTAGCCCCCACTCAGGGACCTCTTCATGGACTCCCTAGAGGGAAGACTGGAGAAGGCTGCCAATGTCAGCGTGATGGTTCAAAGGCTATTACAGATTGGAGCCATAGAGCCAGTTCCAGATGCAGTCTCAGACTCGCGGAGATACTGTATATTAGTGGCTCTTAAACCTGTCCTGGGAGACTCCCATCCAGTAGGGTTTTCAAGATATCCCTAATGAATATGCATCAAATTATAACGAAGCTATATTTTGAAACCACCTTATTTTGCTTTAATTTTCATATAATACAAAATTTCCAATTAGCATTACATTTTTGTCTGATCCTTTAATAAATAATCTTCATTATAACACACATTGTTAGAGACAGAAAAAAAAAGAGCCCTACCACTCAAACACCCTCATAAAATATAATGCGCTGTTCAATGTCCATAATAGTACATATACTATGCTATGAAAACACTTTACTTAAAATTCTTATTCAAAGGCAGATTAATGTTCTTCTTTCTTCAAATCCTTCCTGCTCACTCAATTCCTGTGCCAGTAAAGCTTACACAGTCCAGCCTGACACAGAACTGTGTTTCGCTGCAAAAGCGTCTTCAGGAGCTGTGATTCAGTAAGGCTCCCAATCCTCTCTAAACAATCTTAAATACAACAACAATTCATGTAACTTTATAATTTTCTTAATACATCCTTATTTCTAGTACTAATCACATTTCTTTAGTAACAGTACCTTTTTACATCTCCTTGTTTTTCATAGAATACATAGAGTATGACGGCATAAAAGGGCTGACGGCCCAACAAGTCTGCCCACTCAAAGAACTCTCCCCTTTAAAAGAACCCTCCCCTAAGCATTTTCCCGGAGTGAACCCACATGTTTATCCCATTGTCTCTTGAAGTTGAGCACGTTGCTGGCTTCGACTACCTAATATGGAAGACCATTCCAACGATCAACCACCCTTTCGGTGAAGAAGTACTTCCTGATGTTGCCATGAAGACTCCCACCCTTGAGTTTTGAGTGGATGCCCTCTTGTTGCCGTGGGACCTGTAAGGAAAAAAATATCTTCCTCCACCTCAGCACGGCCTGTTAGATATTTGAACGTCCCTATCATGTCTCCCCTCTCTCTGCGTTCCTGCAGCCTGCTTAGACATTCTTCATATGGGAGATCCTTGAGTCCTGAGACCATCTTAGTGGCCATTCGTTGAACCGATTCCATTCTCTTCACATCCCTTTGATAATGTGGCCTCCAGTACTGAACACAGTACTCCAGATGAGGTCTAACCATGGATCTGTACAATGGCATTATAACTTCAGACTTTCGGCTGACAAAACTTCTTCGGATGCAATCCAGCATTTGTCTAGCCTTGGTTGAAGCTTTCTCTACTTGATTGGTAGGCTTCATATCTTCACTAATAATTACACCCAGGTCCCGTTCTGCGACAGTTCTTGTTAAGGTTTCACCATTCAGGGTGTATGTTGCAGGGGTTACCGTTACCAAGGTACATAACCTTACACTTTTTGGCGTTAAAACTCAAGTTGCCAAATATTTGACCACTTTTCCAGTAAAAGTAGGTCCTGCCTCATAGTGTCGGGTATGGTTGCGCTGTCCACTACGTTGCATAGCTTAACGCCTTCTGCAAATAATGTAATCTTACCTCGAAGTCCATGGGGCAGGTCTCGTACAAAGATATTAAATAGTATTGGACCCAAGACTGAGCCACGCGGCACTCCACTAGTCACTTCTGACGTTTCTGAAGGAGTACTATTCACCACCACCCTCTGAAGTCTACCCCTGAGCCAGTCTTTAACCCATGCAGTCAATGTTTCTCCTAGTCCTATTGTATTCATTTTGTTCAATAACCTAAGGTGTGGGACACTATCAAAGGCTTTACTGAAGTCTAAATACCCTATATCCAGGGACTCTCCCCAGTCAAAGAAGCTTATCAGATTGGATTGACAAGACCTTCCCTTCTTAAATTCATGCTGGTGGGGATCCCTCAGTCTCTCGTCATCCAGAAACATATCCAATATGTTTTTTATCAACTTCTCCATAAGTTTACACACTATTGATGTGAGACTCACAGGTCTGTAATTTTCAGCCTCTGACTTGCATCCCTTTTTGTGGAGCAGAATGACAATAACGATTTTCCAGTCCAAGAGGACTTTTTCCTTGTTTAGGGACAGATTAAAAAGCGCAGCTAATGGCTCTGCGAGGACATCTCTCAATTCCCGAAGTACCCTGGGGTGTAGATTAACCGGTCCCATGGCTTTGTTCACTTTTATCCTCGATGGCTCATGGTAGATGCTGCTCGCGGTAAATTTAAAGTCCCGTAACGGGTCCTCCGAGCACTCCCTTGTCTGCATCTTCGGTCCAGATCCCGGTGCCTCACAGGTAAAGACCGAACAGAAGTAGCCATTGAGTAGTTCGGCTTTATCTGAGTCTATGTCTACATAGTTACCGTCAGGTTTCCTGAGGCTCACAATTCTTCTGTGTTCTTTTTTCTGTCGCTAACATACCTGAAAAATGATTTATCCCCTTTTTTAACATGCCTAGCTATATTTACTTCCATCTGGAGTTTGGCTTCCCTGACTGCTGTTTTAACAGTTCTAGATTTTACCAGATAGGCTTCTTTAGTTTCCGGTTGTTGTGATGATTTGTTTTTTTCATAACAGCAGCACGGGCGGGGGGTGGGGGTGTTATCATCAGTTCTTTCACCTTTAGAAAACCCTTGTTACAGAAATGGCTATATTCTCACACTATGCCTATCTTCTTTTATCCACTCTAAACCAAATTTCTTCACCTGATCTCATTTACAATAAATTCCACTCCACCTCCCGATTAAGCCTCCTAGGTTCTATCGTATCCCATTGATGAATGAGCCTCTCTTCTTTCTCAATAGTACCATAATTAAATTCACTTGAATCAAAACTATAAACCTCAAATCTTCCACATTATCATTGTTCCCAGTCCAATGGGACACTAATAGTGCCTCAATTTTACCCAATCACAAATTACTCAGATGTGCTATTCACTGCTTAAATCTCCTTTTGGTTTGACCAATATACCACTTTCTTTGAGAAAGGAACAGAATATAGCCATTTCTGTAACAAGGGTTTTCTAAGGGTGAAAGACCAGATGATAAAAAAAAAAATCCATGCTGTTCTGTTATGAAAAACAAGAACATAAGAATAGCCTGACTGGGTCAGACCAATGGACCATCAAGACCAGTAGACGGTTCTTGGCCCGACGCCGTTCAAGCAGGAGGGCTCTGCTCCTACTCTCTTAGAGCCCCTGCTTCTTCCAGCCACCGGGGATCGCCGAAAGCCTCCTGCCGGTGCAGGTTTCTGATCGGGCTGACTCTGCCCGACTTTAACCGGGCATTGTGAGCCAGCTCCGTCCCCCCCCCCCAGGTCGGCGAAACCACACGGATTTCAACTAGGGAAGGGCTCCTGGCCGGTTTTCAACCGTCCTCAGTTCCAGCTCCCCCACGGAGCTTTCCTCTTTTGCTCCTGCATTGAACCTTTTGGGCACTCTCCAGCTGCAAACCGCAGCATTTTGAATTCGGGGCCAGTTCCTTCCACAGAGCCTCCACCGAAACCGCCGCCCTACAACCAAGCGTGTAAGCCAGCTCTGCCTCCCCCCCCCCCCCAGGTCGGTGAATCCACACAAAATTCCCAGACCTCCGGATATACTCCTTTACTTACTATCAACTACACGTTCTATCCACTGCATGTTCTTTTAATCTGCATCTATAATCCTATTAAATCTTGCACAATCTACAGCTTGTTATAGTTTGTTATTAATCTTATTCTACAGCCTGTTTAAATCTTGCAAAATCCACATCTATAACCCGTTACTGCATGAAAAACCTGTTACCGCACGTATAGTCTGTACTACGTGGTTAGCTGCATAACCAGCTACTGCACGTTTTAGCCTGCTACCTGCATATATAGACAGCTACTGCATGTTAAACCTGCCACCACCTATACAGCCTGTATTTAACCAGCTACTGCATATTTAGCCAAGCTCCACCTCATTTTGTTATCGCTCAATTAGCAATTGTTTAAGTTCCAACCTGTCCTGTATCACACTAGAAACAGCTGGATACAAATTCATCTTCAGTTTTTGTCCCTCTCCCGTTCGCTCTCAGCCCTCCTTTCGACTCTCTCTCTCCTCCCTCCCTCCTGGCAATTTCTCCGACCAACCCCCCTCTCATTGGCTCTCCTTGCCTCCCACCATGAAGCCATCGCTCTGGCCCCTTCTTCTCCTTCTTTGCTCCCTCACTAACACTTCCCACTGCCAAAAGCCTCTCCCCCCAAACTCTCCCGATTCCACATACACAAACAACATCTGCCCTGGCCTCAGAATCCCCACACTAGTACTTACCAGAACCCACCCTTTCAAAAAGCACCGAGGAGTCAACCTCACCTCCTTAAAGCTTGTTCCTCCAGCAAACCTACCCAACCTTACCTCTGACTCTCTCACCCCAGTCCCTACACTCTACTGTAATGCCAGATCTGTCTGAAATAAGACCCTGATAGTAAAAGATTTACTCGAAGATTTCGACCCGGGTTTCTTGTGCATCACTGAATCATGGATCGAAAAAGATGATTTATTCACACAAAACGAACTCTGTCCCCCAGGCTACCATGGCCTCTTCTCTCCCAGAATAAACCGGAAAGGAGGAGGTCTGGCTCTACTCTACAAATCATTCTTTAATGTCCAGCTCCTCGAAAAGGGCAGCCATTCTTCTTTAGAATTCATGGTAGCTTCAGTCAATGACGAACTTCATCCCCACCCATTAGGTATCCTGCTACTTTACCGCCCACCCACCCCCTGGAACAAATCCTCCGAATTGGTTCTTGAGACTATAACAAGGGCCTACCTAAAATTCCATAGACTATTGATCATTGGCGATATTAACCTTCACCTAGACGATAACACCAACAAGGACACAACTGACTTCAAAGACTTCCTCACTTCCTTAGGCTTCACTGCTCCTCCGCCCATCCCTACCCACGATAAGGGGCATTCTCTTGACATCATCAGCTTTCTTGACCTGACTGAGCACAAAACTTCTACCGATGAGACCCGTTGGGAACATGTCCCTGGTCTGATCACCTCCTAGGCTCTTTCTGCCTCCCTATCTTCATGTCACACCTTGGTACTCCACCCCGAGCCACAAACTATCACCTACCGCAAAAAAATCATGAGTGAACTGTTCTGGTCCCAGTTTCTCAATAAACTTCCTCCTTTTCCCAAACACGCGGACCCAGACTCAAACTGGCACAACTTTGTAACTCTTTCCGGGACCACGTACCATGCTCTTGCCCCTTTATCCACTAAACCCATCTCCTACTCCCACAAGGCTCCCTGGTATCTCCCATACCACAGGGAATTAAAGCAGAAATGTCGAGCCTTGGAGCGAGAATGAAAAAAATCGAAATCCCCTTCTGACAAACAATCCTGGAGAGACAACATCAAGTTCTATAACACCGTATTAAAAAAAGCCAGGAAGAATTACTATGGAGACAAAATCTCCAGGTCAAAAAACCAAAACAGGACACTGTTCCACATCTGGCGCAACCTAATTTTAAAAAACGACTCCACCTTTTCCCCCTCCCTCCCATCTCCAAACGACCTAGCCAAATTTTTCAATGAAAAGATTACTACCATAAAGAGTTCACTCCCCCCAACTGCTCTTACAATTCTCTACCTCCGAATGACTCCAACCCTATCCCTGCTGACAGATCATGGACCTCCTTCGACCTCGTATCCTGACCCCAGATCTCTAAATTTTGTCTCAAACTTAAATCCTGCAAATGCATCCTAGATCCTTTCCCATCCTACCTTTACGAAAACATTCCTGCGCAGGCCATCTCCTCCCTTACCAGCCTTATAAACAAAGCATTACTATCGGGCCTGTTCTCCACAGAAATGGGACACATTGCCTTATCCCCTCTTCTGATAAAAGCCAATCTCGACCCTACCTTACCATCAAACTACCGCCCCATAGCAAATATCCCTCTTCTAACTAAACTGCTAGAGACCATAGTCGCTACTCAGCTCTCCTCTTACATAGAGAGATTCTCCATTCTCCAACACTACCAATATGGATTCAGACCCAACTTCAGCACCGAGTCCCTCCTAGTTTCCCTAATTTCAAAGGTGTAACAACTACACTCTCGAAACAAATTTGCTGTTCTGCTACAATTCGATCTCTCTGCGGCTTTCGACGTCGTCCACCATGACATACTAATCTACCAACTTTCTGAGATAGGAATAGACTCCATCGTCCTAAAATGGTTCTTAAACTTCCTTCGCTCTCGTTCTACATTGTCAACACAAATGGTTCCAGGTCCGCTCCGTGGACTCCATCTTGCGGTGTCCCACAGGGTTCTCCTCTATCCCCTATTCTCTACAACATTTATATGACCTCCCTGAAGCTCCTCAAACTTTCCCCCCTTGAAACAATCTACACATACGCTGACATCATCCATATCCTCCTTTAAACAGACCAGAACCTCACAAACCTCCATGAGAACATTACTTCATGCATAATGAGACTTCACGCCTGGTCCCTCTCGGTACAGATGAAATTAAATGAATCAAAACAAAATTACTCTGGCTCGGCCCAAAATTAGAATACCTGCCCACCCTCTTCACACTACCCACAGGCTCTGCTCTGCACCTTGAGTTCTCTAGCAAGGTCCTCGGCATCATTATTGACTCTTCTCTCTCCCTCAACGATCACCTCAATTCCCTGGCAAAATCATGCTTTTTCAGCCTCCACATGCTGAGGAAAGTAAGAGCCTACTTTCGCCAAAAACATTTCGCCGTCCTTGTCCAATCCATCATCCTCTCTAAACTCGACTACTGTAAGGCCATTTATTTATGCCTAACAAAAAAAAGTCTTCAAAGACTCCAGCTTATTCAGAATACTGCAGCCAATTTGACCATGTCTCCCCACTCCTTACCAACCTTCACTGGCTCCCAGTGATTCCCAGAATTCATTTCAAATGCTCCTGCCTGGCTTTCAAGATCATTCACGGCATCCTCCCTCCCCTAATCCCACTATCCTTTAACGCCTCGAGGCCTTCTACCACCAGATCCGTCCACAGACATAAACTATCCTTCCCCTCTCTACACGGTATTCTCTACGCAGGCAAACTGGGAAAATCCCTTCTCTTCAAAAACACGGGCCTTTGGAACGATCTCACCACCCTACTGCGGAACTTGGGCTCCCTCCAAATATTCCGCAAACAACTGAAAACCTGGCTTTTCTCTAACATATAACTTTATTTCCCTGCTTTTATTCCCTCTATTTATATGCTCCTGTAAATCTCTCTCCTTTCTCTTATATTTTTAAGCTTTGTAAACCGTGCCGAGCTCCACTTCCATGAAGAAGATGCGGTATATAAACGTAAGGCTTAGTTTAGTTCTCACGGTGGCCAATCAAGGTCCATGGCTAATCCAGCAATATTCCATTCTACCAATACAGGGCAAGCAGTGGCTTCCCCCATGTCTTTCTCAATAACAGACTATGGAGATGTAAAAAGGTACTGTTACTAAAGAAATGTGATTAGTACTAGAAATAAGGATATATTAAGAAAATTAAAAAGTTACATGAATTGTTGTATAATTGTTTAGAGAGGATTAGGAGCCTTATTCAGTCACAGCTCCTAAAGACGCTTTGCAGCGAAACACAGTTCTGTGTCAGGCTGGACTGTGTAAGCTTTACTGGCACAGGAATTGAGTGAGCAGAAAGGATTCGAAGACAGAATATTAATCTGCCTTTGAATAAGAATTTTAAGTAAAGTGTTTTCATAGCATAGTATATGTACTATTATGGACAATGAACAGCGCATTATATTTTATGAGGGTGTTTGAGTGGTAGGGCTCTTTTTTTTTTCTGTCTCTAACAATGTGTGTTATAATGAAGGGCATTTATTAAAGAATCAGACAAAAATGTAATGCTAATTGGAAATTTTGTATTATATGAAAATTAAAGCAAAATAAGGTGGTTTCAAAATATAGCTTCGTTATAATTTGATGCATATTCATTAGAGATATCTTGAAAACCCGACTGGATGGGAGTCTCCCAGGACAGGTTTAAGAGCCACTAATATACAGTATCTCCCCGAGTCTGAGACTACATCTAGAACTGGCTCTATGGCTCCAATCTGTAATAACCTTTGCACCATCACGCTGACCTTGGCAGCCTTCTTTAAGGTTTTCATTTGATGTGGCAGCTCTGACTCTTCAGGCAGCTGTGTACAGTTTTTATGCAGCATGGGCCTGTCTTCAGTGGATCCTGCTATTTACTGATGGAGTGGTAGAGTCGTTGGGGCTCTGCCCCCATACCTTCCAGATGTGGAGTCAGGTCTGGCATATCTGGCCGATGCCTTATATGATATTATTAGGGCTTCAGCTAAGCAGATGGTTCTATCAATGGTATCTAGGTGGCACCTATGGCTGCAGCATTGGGCAGCGGACACCGCCTCCAAGTTACTCCTGGTACGACTTCCCTTTAGGGGCAGGTTACTGTTTGGAGAGGACTTGGAAAAATTGGTGAGGGATTTTGGGGACTCTAAGTCTCAGAGGTTACCGGAGGATAGGTCCAGAGGGGCACCCCTTTCATCTATGCCACATTTTTGGGATACCAGGAGATATAGCCTGGAGACATCAGCATACAGGGCCTCCTATTCAGCAGCATATAGTGCCATGTCCAAGGTTACGCAGAGGTGACCTTCTTGCCCTGTCAAACCCTCGGCCTTGAAGGCAGATCTGCCTCAGTCCTCCCGACCTGCACAATGACTGAGTTTTGGCTCCTTCTGTCAAGTGAATGGGGGGGGGGGGGGGTCGGCTGGCCTCATTACTGGTGGGATGGGCCAAGATTACGTAGTGCCAGGAGGTCTTCTGTATAGGGCACAAAGATTAAGGTTGAGAATGCTTTTTTCCAAGCGCAGATTCTGGGCATCCCTGTGGGCAGGGGCTGGATTGGAGATTGTGAGAAGTTCGTTCTGGGTCCAGTGAGCCTTGGGGTCAAGGTTTCTGGTTCCTTGCAGTATGAAGGGCCTGGGGCTCTATTCTGGGATTTTTCAGGCCCATCATTTGGTTCCTCAGGAGACGAGGACTCAAGGTGATATGCCCTTTAATTCCCTTTTGATGAGTTCCCCGGCTCCCTAGCAGGCATGGGGAGCAGTCTCTGGAAGTGAGGTAGGCCTTCGGTCCTCCAAGGGTCCCACAGTGTTTGTTGAGGGGGTTACCTCTCTAACCGGTGAAGGGGCGCGTGTGGCTTCATCTGGCTCGCTTCTCCAGCACAGCGGGGTAGATATTTTGGGGTTGTCCGTGGCCCTCAGGTTAGACTCCTCGAGTGAGTTGCGCACCAGTCACTCTGCTTCGGTTGCGGGGGACACCCGTCTGTGTCCCACAGGAGTAGGTTCAGGGAAATACTCCCTTCTACTGTGTTCTTACGGCCTGGCTATTGAACTGCGGAGACTGCAGCATAGGGGGTATTCCGAGCAAGTTATCTCTATTCTGTTGCAGGCAAAGAAGAGATGATCTGGCGGGTGTTTGAGGTTTGGTGCATTCAATTATAGTTTCTTCCTTTTCAGGCTTCCCTGTCTCAGATTCTTTCCTTCCTGCAGCAAGCGGTTGCTAAAGGGTTGGCCTACTACAATTCCATTTGGGTACAGGTGGCGGCTATTGCCTGTTACAGAGGGAAGGTGTCGAGTGTGTCCATAGGGTCTCATCCTGATGTGGTATGGTTCCTTAAGGGGGTTAACCGCATTAGGCAGACATTGCGGAGGCCTTGTCTGGATTGGAGTCTGAAGGTGGTCCTTAGAGGTTTGCAAGGGGCATCTTTCAAGCCTTTAGATAATGCGACACTCAAGGATGTTACCTTAAAGGTGATTTTTCTGGTTGCCCTGGCTTCAGCCAGGCTAGTATCTGAGTTGCAGGCATTGTCCTGCAGGGATCCATTCTTGCGTTTCTCGGAGGCCAGAGTTTCGATTTGAACTGTTCCTTCCTTTCTTCTGAAAGTGGTGTCTCCTTTTCATATCAATCAGGTCCTCTTTCTACCATCCTTTCAGGAAGAAGATTGAGGGGCAAGGTTGCCTGCCTTGCATTTACTGGATGTAAGGAGAATGCTCTTGTACTATCTTCAAGTTACTAATGATTTTCAGTGTTCGGATCACCTCTTTGTGCTCTTTTTGGGTCCTAGAAAGGGTTTGGCAGCTTCCAAGGCCTTGGTGGCTTGTTGGGTCCGAGAGGCTATTTCTTCTGCTTATTTGTTGGTGGGTAAATGGGTTCCAGAGGCTCTACATGCTCATTCGACGAGAGCAATGGCTATGTCTTGGGCAGAGTCCAGGGGTTTTCCCTGGAAGAAATTTGTAGGGCAGCCACTTGGTCGTTTTCCAACACATTTTCTAGGCATTACCGCTTGGATGTGGTGGAGCACGCAGAGGCGTCCTTAGGTGCTTCAGTGCTTGCAGAAGCGGCATGTTCGCCACACCAAGTTGAGGTGGCTTTGCTACATCCCACTAGTCTCTGGATTCATCTGCTGACAACACTAAGGAAGGAAAAAAATATGTGCTACCTATTAATTTTCTTTCCTTTAAACACAGCAAATGAATCCAGAGCCCCACCTGATCAATATTGTTTCAGGATTTTTTATCTCGCAGGTGCTGTCTCATGGTTGGGGTCAGGATTTATTTTGCTTATGGGAAAGAAGTTTGCTAGGTTACAACTGCATTATCTGGATGCTTGGACATTAAACAATACTGACTGGTAAGAAAGATTCCATCCAAGATATACACCTGCAAAACAGTTCTCTATCTCCACCTGCTGGTAGATGTGTGCTATTCCACTAGTTTCTGGATTCATCCTCTGCGTCTAAAGGAAAGAAAATTAACAGGTAGGACATAATTTTTCCATTCATGAGGTCCTTTCATTCCTGCAGGAAGGAATGGAGAAGGGCTTGGCAGTTGAATCTCTTAAAGTTCAAGTAGCTAGTCTTTCTTACTTCCAGGCTAAAGTAGATTGAGCATCTCTAGCCTCTCATCCACATATTTCCAGGTTCCTGAAGGGAGCTCTGAAGTTCTGCCCTTCAGTAAGGCAGCCGTTTCCAATGTGGAATCTTAATATCGTATTATGGGCTCTCACCAAGTCTCTAAATGAATCTTTATCAGACGCATCTATCGTGGATCTGACTGTAAAGATGGTGTTTTTGGTCACAATTACTCAGCTATGAGGGTATCCAAGCTGCAGACATTATCATGTAGAGAGCCTTTCCTCAGATTCACAGAAGTAGGAGTGTCATTATGCACCATGTCTTCCTTTCAACTAACGGTGGTTTTGGTGTTCCATGTTAATAAAGTTTCAAGTTTATTTTTAATTTGATATACCGCCTATCGGTAAATCTAAGCAGTTTACAATAGATTTAAAATAAATATATAATAAAAAGGTATTTAAAACAGGAAGTAAGATTACCTGCATTTTAGCCCACGGGTGAAAACAAACAGGACAGGTTTTTATGGTTGCTGGATGTGCAGAGGGCGCGTCTCTGCTATCTTGAAGTGACAAATGAATTTAGGCTTTCAGACTATCATATTCAGCTCTAATCATTAGTGAATACCAACCACTAAGGCTTCGATATCCTGATGGATTTACATGGTGATCTCCTCAGCATACATTCACATGACGATCTCCTCAGCCAGTCGCCCTAAACGCTCACTTTCAGAAGTGTGGTCTCTTCTCGTGCGACATCCATGGTAGTGCAGCATGAAGAAATTTGCAGGGCAGCCACATGGTCCACTCTTCATAACTTTATAAAGTTTTATAGAGTTGATGTGTCAGCACAAGCAGATGTAGTTTTTGGGTCTCCGGTGTTTGTTGCAAGCTCGTCTGTCTTGCCCTAGACTCAAGGGACCGCTATTTTACTTCCCATCTGTAAGGAATTGTATGGTGTTGCACAGGAAAGAAGGATTAGGTTCTTATCTCAATCCTTTTCTGTAGAATAGCATATGATTCATTATGCCTACCTTTGTCAGAGATAAATGCAGCCTGCGTTATTTAATAGTCTGGGTTGAATTTCCAGTGGCTTGGCTCATGGCAGCGAAAGAGAAGAAAAGGAAATTACTGTAAGGCAGGGGGTTGAATCCCATTGCTTGCTGTACGTTGCTTTCACAGAGCTATACAATTGTTGGTGCTAGTTTCATACAGGTAGGTGAGGAGTTGATTCCACTTCTAGTTTTGCAATGGTTGTTTACTGTTTTTGTTCCTATTGTTTGTTGTTCCTCGTGCAGAGCAGAGCAAAGTTAACATTCTTGGGGAGTCTCCTGAACCCCTCCTTGTTGTTTCCTCTTCTTGGGGTCATCACATGCTTTGGTATGGACTGAAGAGAGAGGGCACTGCCCAGGGAGACCAGAGGCACAACTGAGAAAAATGATTGATGCCTTCTACAATCCAACTTGCAAGTTGGGGTACACAACGCATCCGTAAGACATAAGAACATAAGAAATGCCTCTGCTGGGTCAGACCCGAGGTCCATCGTGCCCAGCAGTCCGCTCACGCGGTGGCCCAACAGGTCCAGGACCTGTGCAGTAATCTTCTATCTATACCCCTCTATCCCCATTTCCAGTAGGAATTTGTCCAATCCTTTCTTGAACCCCAGTACCGTACATCGAATACTGTTCTACAGGAAAGATGATTTTTTTATTTTTTTGTATTTATTCAATTTTCTATACCATTCTCTCAGGGTTTACATGAATTTATACAGGTACTCAAACATCTTTCCCTTTCTGCACTGACGGGCTCACAATCTACAGTATCTAATGTACCTATGGCAATGGGGGGGGGGGGGGGTTAAGTAACTTGCCCAGTGTCGCAAAGGAGCAGCGTAGCTTTAACCACTGTGCCAAGGAGCTTAAATATTAGAGTTCCAAGTGAGTTATAAGGTTTGGTTTTTCCAGTTTTGCCTTGTCTCTTACACATTTTTATTTTTTCATTTTATTTTAGTTCAAATGTATTATTGACTGCCTAGATCAGGGGTGTCCAATGTCGGTCCTCGAGGGCCGCAGTCCAGTCGGATTTTCAGGATTTCCCCAATGAATATACATGAGGTCTATTTGCATGCACTGCTTTCATTGTATGCTAATAGATCTCATGCATATTCAATGGGGAAATCCTGAAAACCCGACTGGATTGCGGCCCTCGAGGACCGACATTGGACACCCCTGGCCTAGATGCAACATTTTTGGGTAAAGTCTGTTAGTCTTCTTTGGAACTTGGACTTGAGCAGCAGGCAGAGAAAGAAATCAAAATGTTAATTTCCCTCCTGGTTACTGTTATGGGTGTGTTGCCTTGGTTCAGAATGTCCCCAAACAGGCTATTAGTATTTTATAGCAAAGAGACAACCAAAACACCATGTGAAGTAAGAAACACTAATTAACAGTGACAGAAGGTGAAGGCAATGGGTTAAATTGACCTGTGAGAAAAGAAAGGACAAATCTATTAAAAACAAACAAAAAAAAATTTGTAGCAAAATATGATGATTATGATGATTTTTTGTTTTGTCTGGAGGGGCCAATAAATGTTTCCCCTGTTGGCTTAAATATTTAAGCCCATAATCAACCACTGTTTTCTTTTCTTGTTAGGTTGCAGTAAGGAGATCAGAAAAGCTGAAGAGCTATCTTCAACTGCAAAAGAAGAAACTTTTTTCCCTTTTTGTAGGGAACCAAGTTACTTTGAGATCCCTACCAAAGAATTTCAGCAACAGTCAATAGAGAACACTATCCATGAAATTCCAACAAAAGACACACACAGTTCCCAAGTGCTAGGTGCAGGCCATGCCTCATTTACTATTGAATTTGATGACAGCTCTCCAGGAAAACTAACCATTAAAGACCATGTCACTAAATTTACACCAGATCAGCGGCAGAAAGTGAAAAAACCATCTCCTTCTGGTACTAAGGAACTGTCTGGATTACAGACAGAAATGATGGCTGCAGAGAGTAAAGTAGCTGATTGGCTGGCACAGAATAATCCCCCTCTGATGATGAGAGAGCCACATGATGACGATTCAAAAAGTATTAAGAGTGATGTTCCAGTTTATCTAAAGAGGTTAAGAGGTAAAGTGTCATTTTAAATCAACTTGTACTGTAAATTCACTTTGAGTAAACTTATAAAATGTGCATGTATAGTAATGTTTAGAAATTAGTAAAGTATTAATGTATTATCATAAGGCTGCAGTCAGGTGTTTTGCATAACTAAAGATGCTATTCAACAACAAAATTAAAACATGAACAAAATATTTCATAATAGTAAAATGATACCATTGTCATAAAGTCTCCAGTGCATTCTTTGGAAAAACTACCAATGGAGTATTACAATTTATCATCGACTGGAGGAAATAGGGATCTCTGGCCAAATCTTAAATTGGTTTATTTCATATTTCAAGGAACGCACCTCGAAAGTTTCATTCAATGGCTTAAATTCTAACACATTCTCAAACGACTACGGTATACCTCAAGGTCTATACTCTCCCCACTTTTGTTTAATATTTTCCTGGCTCCTTTGATCATGCTAGGATCACGCTAACGCAGACGATATCCAACTTGTACATCCCATCAATTTGGATAATCCAACCGACATTCATACTATCAATAAAGAGCTCAACAAGATCCATGACTGCTTAAATTCAAACAAGTTATCACTTAACGTTACTAAAACCAAAACTATGGTCTTTCCATTTAAGAAAGGTAATCCACTTCTCTTCCCTATTAAACTTAAATCCATTCCAATACAGACAGTTCACAGTATTAAACTTTTAGGCATCACTTTCGACAATACTCTCAATTTCCATGAACATATAAGTACAGTTGTAAGAAAATGTTTTTATCATCTACGAATGATTCATGCACTAGCTAAATTTCTTGATAAATCTGCTTTAAATTCATTTGTTGGTTATATCTTGTCTCGATTACGGAAATGCTTTATATCATGGAATTACCCAAAAAAAGTTAAGACGTTTACAGATAGTCCAGAACACCACAGTTAGTCATCTACAAGGCAAAAAAATTTGACCATGTAACTCCTCTCCTGATAAAAGCCCATTGGCTTCCCATCCACATCTTGTCACTTATAAAACATTACTGACTTTTAAGACAAACACCGGCCAACCGGAATTTATTAATAAACTCTTGATACTGTATACTTCGTCACGTCTTCTTCATTTCTCAGATCAAAATCTATTAGCAATTCCAATCCCTGAACCATATTAACACCAGAATAAACACTATCTTTTCGGTAGTTCTTAAGATATTCCTTTTTAAAGACGCTTTTCAAATTTAAATGTCCTTTTAAGGATTAATTTTTTTTTTTTTCTTTATTAGTCCACTTGTATTGGACTTACTTGTATTGGACTTACTTGTTTTTAACTCTTATTTTCCCCTTTGTACCTTACTTTTCTTTAATTAATGTAGTTCTTCCCATTTGTTCCTGTTTGTCCAATAATGTACATGAGAATAGCAATTCTAGGACATTCTAGGTCAGGTCAATGGTCCATCTTGCCTAGTCTCCTGTTTCCAATAATGGCCAATCCTGGCTGAAACGCAAATAGTAGCAGCATTCTATGCTGCTGTTCCAGGACAAGCAGTGGCTTCCCCTATGTCTGTCTCAATAGACTATTGGTTTTTCCTCCAGGAAATTGTCCAAACCTTTCTTATTCCTAGCTACGCTAACCACTACAACCACCTCCTCTGGCAACGCGTTCCAGAGCTTAACTGTTCTTAGAATAAAAAAAAATGTTCCTCCTGTTTGTTTTAAAAGTATTCCCACGTAATTTCATTGAATGTCCCCTGGTTTTTGTACTTTAGGAAAAACTCCTGAAATATCCTTTGATATTTAAATGATAGATACTGACTCCAGTATAGCATGTATAACCTCACCTGATTTGTAAGTCATCAATTTTTAGCTCAAAGAATTTAGTAAAAATAGAAAATAACATGTTTTTTTTTTTTTTAAAGACTGAGCTTTTGAAATGCTACATTATTTGAATAGTGGATTAAAAAGGTTATTTTAGAATGATCAAATGGTATGTACATGTTTTATAGTGCTGCTGTTTACATGTAGGTACTATATAGCTGATAGATATGAAGGGGGTGTTTATGGGTGTGATTTGGGCAGTTCAAAAATTACCCATTTTTTTTCTCTCTGCACATATATTTTTTTTAATTCTCCTGTCAGCGTCCAAAGTCAGCTAATTTGAATCTCAAGTTTCCATTACTTAATTCACGTGGCTTCTTAATTGGCTCCTGTAAAATTCAACTCATACATATATACCATATTTCCCCGAAAATAAGACACTGTCTTATATTAATTTGGGGCCCAAAAAAGGCACTAGGTCTTATTTTGGGGGATAGGTTTTCTATTTTTCAAGTACTTTAGAATGATCATCTCTCCCTTCCTCTTCTCCACATGTGCAGTATCTTTCCTCCCCCTCACCCATCCCCTTGTGCAGTGTCTTTCTATCCCTCCCTCCCATAAGAACATAAGAACATAAGCAGTGCCTCTGCCGGGTCAGACCAGAGGTCCATCCCGCCCAGCAGTCCGCCCCCGCGGCGGCCCAACAGGTCATGACCTGCCTTAATCACCAGAAGGGGCCCCCTTGCCCCCTAGGTTTCTCATCGAAGTCCTATCTTCCCATCAATGTCCTAACCCTCCGGCCTTGCACCTGCACGACCTGGTGAGCTGTCTATACTTATGCAACACCCCAGCACCTCCCTCAGTACCCCACGATCCCCTTTTCCCTCAGGAATCTGTCCAATCCCTGTTTGAATCCCTGTACTGTACTCTGCAGGATCACTTCCTCCGGGAGCGCATTCCATTTGTCCACGACCCTTTGGGTGAAGAAAAACTTCCTTGCATTTGATTTGAACCTATCTCCCTTCAGTTTCTCTGAGTGCCCCCTTGTACCTGTCGTCCCTTTTAGTCTGAAGAACCTGTCCCTGTCCACCCTCTCTATGCCCCTAAGTATTTTGAAGGTCTCTATCATATCCCCCCTGAGCCTCCTCTTTTCCAGAGAGAAGAGCCCCAGTTTATCCAGCCTCTCAGCATATGGGAAGTTTTCCAGCCCTCTTACCAGTTTCGTTGCCCTCCTTTGGACTCTCTCAAGAACTGCCATGTCCTTCTTGAGGTGCGGCGACCAATATTGAACGCAATATTCCAGATGTGGGCGCACCATCGCTCGATACAGCGGCATGATGACTTCCCGCGTCCTGGTTGATATGCCCCTCTTGATGATGCCCAGCATCCTGTTGGCTTTCTTCGAGGCTGCTGCACACTGTGCGGATGGTTTCATGGATGGATCCACTAGCACACCCAAGTCTCTCTCAAGTCCGGTGTCTTCCAGCAATCTCCCCCCCATTTTATACTCGAACAACGGGTTCTTTTTCCCTATGTGCATGACCTTGCATTTATCTACGTTAAAGCGCATTTGCCATTTGTTTGCCCAGTCCTCCAGCTTATCGAGGTCCCTTTGCAGTTCCTCACACTCCTCCCTGGTCCTAACTCTGGCGCATCTCCCTGTACAGCTTGTATCCCTCCTTTCCCATCCCTTGTGCAGCAGAACCCTTGCTACTTGTATCCTTCCCTCCTAACCCTTGTGCTGCAGAACCCTTGCAGCTTGTATCCCTCCCTCCACTGCCACCGCGCACCCACCCACCGTCCCTGCTGCTGTTTGTTACAAAGTACAGTATTTCAGTCTCACAGTCAGTGGGAGAGATGGAAGGGTCAGCGGGAGGTGCGGAGGGAAGCGCTGCTGCCGGCGACTAGGTCTTATTTTCAGGGAAACACAGTAACTGGCAGCACATGCATAGTGGAAAATAGTCACATGTCTAGTGCTTATAGAACAAGTGATGTTGCTCTTGTGAAAAGGTTGTTACTATTGGATATACCAGCAAGTATAAGTAACATTTTTTTGGCTTTCTTATAAATATTTTACAAAAGGTTCCATGTTCAGCAAAGTTGTTTGTGAAACATTTGGAGAATTGTGAATATTCTACGCTGGGCATTCCAATTCCTTCCTAGATGTCCTATAGCAGGGGTGCCCAACACGTCGATCGCGATCGACCAGTAGCTCAGGAAGGCAATGCGAGTCGATCGCGGAGCCCATTCCGGGCTCCGTGATAGACTCGTGTTGCCGTCCTGATCTATCGGGCCGATCAGCCTTTCTCTCCAGTGTTCTCTCTAGGGCCTTTTAGCTGGGCGGTCCGCCCAGCTGTCATCTGCTGCTGCCGCCGCTGCTGAACATTAAAAAAAACCCAAAAAAACCGGCTTGGAGATTTCAGCCCATAGCGAACTTATGCTCCGTGGCTCTAACGTGTGCGTGCCGGCTTCCCTTCTCTTCCCTCCGAAACCGGAAGTTATGTCCGGGGAGGGAGGGAGAAGGGAAGCCGGCACACACATGTTGAGAGCCCTGAAGCAAGCGTTCGCTATGGGCTAAGGCGGGAGACAGGTTAGTGAAGCATTTGCTCTTCTTGCTGCCGGGTCCTGCCTACTTTCTGTTTCCGCGAAGGCAGGCCCCGGCAGCATTTCCCCCAATAGGTCGATCGCGATCTTGGGCCAATCAGCCTTCCTCTCCCCGACGGCAGAATTGACGTCGGGGAGAAGAATGCTGGTTGGCCGAAGCAGGGAGAGCTTGGGGCAGCGTCGGCTTTCGGGCCTGTTATTGGTGGCGGTTTGGGGCCTGTTATTGGTGGCGGTTTGGGTCCTGGTCCCCGATGGCAGTGGTTTGGGGGAGGGCAGGGAGGAAGAAAGAAAAAGGGCAGGCAGGGAGACAGAAGGAAAGAAGAGAAACAGAAAAAAAAGAAAGGGAGGCAGAGAGAAAGAAAGGGCAGGGAGAGAGGAAGGAAAAGTTGGGGGAGGGAACGAGGTCTGGAGGAGAGGAAGCATACAGGCTGAAAGAAAGATTGGATGCACAGTCAGAAGAAGAAAGTGCAACCAGAGACTCAGAAATCACCAGACAAGATAGAAAAATGATTTTATTTTAAATTTAGTGATCAAAATGTGTCTGAATTTATATCTGCTGTCTATATTTTACACTAAGGTCCCCTTTTACTAAACCACAATAGAGTTTTTTAGCGCATAGAGCCTATGAGCGTCGAGAGCAGCGCTGGGCATTCAGCGCAGCTCCCTGCGCTCTAAAAACTGCTATCGTGGTTTAGTAAAAAGGGAGGGGGGTATATTTGTCTATTTTTGTATGGTTGTTACTGAGGTGATAGTGCATAGAGTCATCTGCGTTGACCTCTTTGAAAAACCCTGGAATAGGAATGATAATTAACATTTTCTATGCGTACAGTGTGCGTTGTGTTTTTTAAAATGTTATTGTTGGTAGATCATTTTGACTTGGTCATTTTAAAAGTAGCTCGCAAGCCCAAAAAGTGTGGGCACCCCTGTCCTATAGGATAGATGTAAAATGGGCTTCACATGTTCTTGATGGAGCCCTGCAAATTTTACAGAATTTTCAATCAAAGTTACTCCTGTGACTGAGATTTTTAAATTGAGTATAAAAGGATTTTTGACTGTAGCTTTATTAGGTAGCGATGTTACTTTTTCACAATTTCTACCTCTTAGCCCTGTTTCCTTTCTGGTGCTTTATTAACAGGGAATAAGCATGATGACGGGACTCAGAGTGACTCGGAGAATACTGGAGCTTACAAATGCTTCAGTAAGAATATCAGTCTGGAAGATCATGTACGACGACGCCATGCTGATCAGAAGAAATTGTTTCAGAAGGTACTGGTCACTGAAAATAGCCTAGATCCATCTGCATTGAGTCAGACAGCTTATACAATTGAATTTGATGAAGACCACCCTAGAAAGAAACGGTCTTATTCTTTTACTCAGAATGCAGGTATTTTATGCCCTGAATCTTCCTATCCAATTCCACAAACGAGATTTGAGAAACTGAGGTGTGCCTCAGGAGATGCCAAAGGTGTTTCCCTAGTTTTACAGACTGGCTCTGTGTCCCATAAAGCAGGTCATGTCATCCAGCATACAAAACTATTAAAACAAAAATCAGAAGATCCTTCATCTTCTGTACTTTTTTCACAAACTGTGCTACTAAGAAGTTCTGGAAGTCTTGGTCATCGACCAAATCAACACCTGGATATAGATAAAAACTCAGAAATTCCTGCTATCAAAAAAGATGACGATGACCAAAGTGACAAAGGGACATACACTATTGAACTGGAAATACCAAATCCTGAGGAAGCTGAGGCACGAAAAATGATTGATAAGGTAAGAAATAAAATACTAAATGACCTAGAAGGAATAGTATGATATGACCTGTCAGAATGCAGCATATGTAACAACAGTTTTAAAATGCTTGCCGACTCTTTAACAGTTAACTGTGGTCTGTAGAGAGTACATAATCAATTTATTTTCCTGGTGTTCCTATTACTAGATAATTAAAGATTTAATTGTATTTCTGTGATACAGTTTATGATATAGGTTGAAGGATTTTTGTGCAGTTATTGGTCTGATTCTGAATATTGGTAAACTAGGGAAAGGGATTGGGACTTGTATACCACCACCTTTTTGTAGTTATACAATCACACTCAAAGCGGTACTTCAAGCATTTTCCCTATCTGTCCCAATGGGCTCGTAATCTGGGACAGTGGAAGATTAAGTAACTTGCCCGGGGTCACTAGGAGCAGCACGGGGTTTGAATCCACAACCTCAGAGTGCTGAGGCTGTAGCTCTAACAACTACACCTCAAATTTCTAGTTTTATCAGCAAAGTTTTAACCTAAAGCATATCTCTGTGATAGGAAGTGGAAAAATTACATTATGGTTTTTGTGTTAGAAAATATTACATGTAATGAAATGGGTAGGTTTAGCTTTACTAAAAAAAAGCATCTGAAAACCCCCCATACAAGTTGTCATCACGCATTTGGTAAACTATCTATACTTCTTTTTATTACTTTTATAATCATTAACGTTATTGTTTAAATTTTTGTTGTAAGAAAGCAAAATTCTCAGTATTATTTCAGCTTAAATATGAGCCTCTCTGAAGGTCATTTGATCTATTGACAGTGTTTTATTGTAATTAAGTAAATGTAACAAATTACTGTAGTTAAGTAAAAAATTTGTTAATTTTAACTTGTAAAGAAGTACAGGATAACATTAGTTACTTTTACTGAAGTAATAATTTCACCAAATTACACTACTTTTACCTTGCTTGCAGTTAAAAGTTAAACTGGAAGCAAGGCTGACAATTCCTCAATAAACTAAATGAAACAGCAAAACCTGGAACAGGATTTTCTTGTACAATCCCACTCTATTCCTAGACAAGTGGGTTATGCATTTCATGTCATGAGACTGCTTGTTGGAAACCTCCATTTACATGATTTTTCTGACCTTCCCCTTTTACCTCAGGACTGCCCTCTGGTCACCAGTTCCTTTCCTACAAGCAAGATAGTAGGGCCAGGTTTTTCTGCTCGTGTTTTTTTCCTTCTATTTCTATTCAGTCTTTATGCTGTTTCGCATCTTTGTACTGCAGAGGTTCTCTGCGGGGACAGATCTGGCTGTGGAAGATCGCAAAGTTTGTGGATAAAGTCTGTTTCCAGGGGGATGGCTGCCTGGCAGTGCTCCCACCTGGACAGCCTGCATTCTCAGATTGGGACTCGGGGACTGTTCCTGTGGGAACTGGCTCACCCCAGGTTTGTCCACTAGTGGGTTGGATCACAGGCTGCAGGCCTCCAGGGTCGGGGCCAACTGCATTCCTTTGCCATGTTGTATGCGCAGCATATCTCGAGTGTGGAAGAGGTCTCTGCTTGAAATGTTGGGTCAGAGTGGTAGTCATAAGACCAGCAGTTAAGTTTCCAAGGATTGTTAGACGCAGTGGATCTCCCAGCAAGCTGTTGCAGCTTTCTTCATGCAGCTCTCAGCACACAACATGGCATAATAAGTAAAGGCTAACAGCCTGTGACATCAATTTTTGGGGGGAGGGGTGTCTCTGAAAGTGAATTTTGGGCAGTTGGCCTTAGGTCCCCCACCCCTAAAATCTGAAAATCATCACATTTTGGGGTTTTTGTAGTTTTCCAGGGCTATTTTCTTCTGAAAATTGCACCATGGTGGCCATCTTGGATTTTCCCAGTTTGAATATAAAGTTATTTTCTGCCTCTTCAAGCTTTGTTTTTGCAAGCAAACAGCTCAGATGGACTCTTCAGGGCAGGATATTTTGGATTCAGGTCCCATTTGTGGTATTTGGCTGACCGCCGAGCAGCCATATTCCATGTGATGTTCGGCACAGGAGAGGGGCAAGCTTTCATCAACTTTGGTTCCCGTGATCCCTTGGGGGGGGGGGGGTCCTACTGTCCAGTTCATCCATGGCCAGTCAAAGTCAAATTTTTCCCCGGGGGAAGGCATACTTGTGGCTTCGGCAAAACACAGCTGCGATTTGGCATCAAGCACAGAAATCTTCTAAGAGTCCCAAATGAATTACCCAGGAAGTGGCCACTGTTCTGGAAGAGGGTTTTCCGTCAGAATTTATTACCATACTCTCCTAGGCTTATCTAGCCAAGAGAAAGGTGCCAAATATACCTCCTTTGGAATCCTTGCTGGCATCGGGGTTTCCCACTTCCCAAGACACTGGTCTACAATCCAGAGTCCCTGGTTTGGTGAAGGACAATATGCATCTGATGATATGGATGATTTATATGTTTAAACATGCCTTTGTTTACACCTGCGGGCACCTCCACAGTGGGAGACATAGCTGTGATCATGAATCCCCAGAATCCAGATCTGGGGGATGCTGGGAGTGGAGACTCTTTAAGCCCTCTGCTTTGCTTGGAATGATTCTGAATCCCTCCAGGAGTTGAAGCTTGAGGTTGGACAGTCAGTGGCAGTGGAATGTTCTCTCATGCGTAGCACAAAGCCACAGTCTTCATCCATTCCAGTTTATTCGGACATCGTAGAAATGCTCTTGGATCACTGGGAGGCACTGGAAGGTCATTTGAGAGTGGCTAGGGCTATGTCAAAATTCTACCTGATGACAGCAGGGTTTAACCAGCATTTTGCATCCCTAGTTGAGGGAGGGATTGTGCTGCAAGATGCACAGGACCGTAGGATTGATTTTGTCCTCTAGTGGCTCTTTGATTTGATAGCCTTCAGTCTGAAAGCAGCCGCTTCTTTTGTGGCCAGGGTCTGCTGCTCAACACTTCGCTATGATCCTGGTGCTATATTGCTCCAAGATCTACACCTTTTAATTTCAGGCAGGGATTAAGTGGCAGATGCCTTGTATGATCTCTTCAGAGCAGTGAGCAAGCTCTTGGCATTCTCTATCTCCATATATAGGATGTTGTGGATCTGGCAATGGTCTAGTGACTCATTCTCCAAGGCAACCCTCGGTAAACTCAGTAATCCTCAGTAATCCCAGGGCAATTATTGTTCGGTAAAGGTCTGGATGATCTTATGGCTAGTGTGCAGGACAAATACACCCAGGTCCTTGCCAGATGCAGGCCCTGGTCCTCTCGAGGACCAGGACGGTTTAGCTTTCATCCCTCCAGACATTCCCATCAGTACTTCTCGAGTTAGAGATCCTATCATTCAGCCAAACAATGGTTTGGTGGAACTCAGTGTCCATGTTTTATGGGGAGCCACCCTGCATCTACCCCTAAGAAAACGTTCTGACACCAGGCCCTCGACTGCTCCTCTGCAGATCAGAGGGCAGCTTTCGGCCTTTCAGAAAGAATGAAGGGTCATCTTTGTCTTACCTCTGTGGTCCATGATAGACCGTCTGCTGAGATGGATCAAGGTGCACAAAGTTGAGTAATTCTCATGGTGCCTGACTGACCGAAACCATCTTGTTATGCCAAACTAGTTCGTTTGCAGCTAGATCAGGGGCTCAGGCTTCCCTGCCATCCTTGTCTCTTTATGCAGGGTTTGGATCACTTTGGTCTTACAGTCTGGCTCTTGATTGCACGGCCTTTGTCTGTAGAGGCTACTTTTAAGGAGTGATAGATATTCTCTTGCACAGCAAAAAGAAGTCAACTGTGGCAGCTTATGCGAAGGCTTGGTTATGTTATTGATCTTGGTGCATCCAGAAGCACGAGGATCTGACCTTGCCATCAATACCACTGATTCTTTCATTTCTTCAAGACAGGGCTAGATGAGGGTCTGGCCATCAGCTCTCTGAAGATTCAGATTGCCGGTCTTTCTTGTTTTGGTTCTCAGCCTCTGAGAGGCTCTTTGGCTGCTCATCCAGACATTTTACAGTTTCTTAGGGGCGCATTGCGGCTTCGTTCCCCACTGCATCTGTCCTGTCTGACTTGGAATCTCAATCTGGTTCTCTGATCGCTGGCTCGTCCGCCCTATGAGTCTGTGGAGCAGGCGTCCTTAATGGATCTCACTGTAAGACAGTTTTCCTAGTGGCTATAACTTCAGCCCGCAGTGTTTCTGAGCTTCAAGCTTTATCTTGCAGATATCCCTTTCTTTGGAACACGGATTCCTGCATGTTTTTGTGCACTGTTCCCTCATTTCTCCTGAAGGTGTTCTCTAGTGTCCACGTCAACCAATAGGTCCATCTGACTACATTTACTTCCTCAAGATCGAGAAAGAACCGAGTGCTGAAGTTGCTGGAGGTGCGCAGACTTTTGCTGCGGTACTTGGAGGTCACAAACAAGTTTTGAGTCCTGTCCATAAGGGCAGGCTGGCTTTGAAAGCCACCATTTCGAGATGGATCCGTCTAGCTATTTCATCAGCCTGTATTGCTGCCAGAAAGAATCCCCTCTTTCTGTAAGGGCTCATTCTTCTAGAGGCATTTCCTCTTTGTAGGCAGAGTCATTGGAGGTTTGCAGAGCTGCTACCTTGTCCTGCCTGCATACTTTTACAAAGTTTTACAGGATTGATGTGGCAGCCAAGCAGGATGCTGCTTTTGATTCCTCTGTTTTGGTAGCAGGATTATACGGGACTGCTCTGTTACATCCCACTTATCCAGGGATAAAGTTGGATTGTACAAGAATGAAAGATTAGGTTCTTACCTTTGCTAATCTTCTTACTTGTAAATCCACACACTGTTCTTAGAACTTGCTGATTTGCCAATTGTCTGCCTTAAGTTCTGGTAAGATGGACTTATGGTTTTTTGACCAGCCTTTCTAAATATGTTATACATTTTGCCTTGGGGATCCCAAGCTGTGGTGCCCCCCTCTGTTAGTGCAGGCTGTGTCTCCTTATATAGCACTGTTTCTTTCAGGTTTATACTGTTTAACTAGTCTTGTAGCCCGTTACATTAACGGGTGCTAGAATATATGTGTGTGAGTGTGTGGTTTTATTTCTTTTTCTCTCTCCTTAGCCGCTTTCTGTATTTCTGTCTTTCTTTTTTTTTTCCTTGGCTGTCCACCACCACCCTTTCTCTCTTCCTTTTTCCTCCCCTGCGTCCTCCACCACCCCATCACTGCTCACCTTATCCAGCAGCAGCCCTTTAATTGATCTTTTTATTTTTTATTTCATTCTTGTCTCTGTTTCCGGGTTCAAATCTTAGTTTCCATTCTTTCTTCTCCTCCCACGCTTTCTGCGATTACATTCTTTTCTCCTTCTAAAAATGCATTTCCTGTTGCCTGTCTCCATTCTTTTAATATTCATACCAGACCGTCTTCCTTCCACTATCCTATTCAATTTTTCCCCCTCCTTCTAGTTTTTCCATTGCTGTCTCCTAGTTCCATTTCTGCCTTTTCCTTCAGCCTCACCATATAATTTCTCATCCCTTCCTCATTTCTCCTTATCTGACCCTTTATCCTGGTCTTTCCTTTCCCCTACTTCATTGCTTTTTGCCTTTTTCTCCATCTTATTTCTCTCCCCCTTTCCTTACCTCATCATCATTATTACCCCCAAGCCAATTGTCTTCTTCCCTTCTCGGCCTAGACCTGGGGCTGGTCGTTAGCATGAGCAGACACTGCGGGAGCCCTTCTCAAGGGGGCAGGACAGGCTGGTGAGGAGCTCCCCGGTACCAGCGCCGCTCTCCCTCTCAGCGGGCCGGGCCAGATTGCTGCTTATTCGCTCCAGAGCTCGGCAATGGGGCGGAGAGCGGGCGCAAGGGGATCGGGGCCATGCTACCAGCAGGACTGCCCCAGCCCTCTCCCTCCTCCCCTCGCGGGCTTGTGGAGGCAATCAGCGGCTGTGGAGCTGCTGCAGGCCGTAGGTTTGAGTTTGTGTCGCAGTGGGTGGACAGCAAGGATCGTACGCACACCGCCACGCACACGGGGCTCTCCTCGACCTGGGGCTTCGGCGCCATCGACGGAGGGAAAGAAGCGCTGTGGAGGCGATCGGCGGCTGGCTGCGATCCCGGCTTGTGGAGTTGATCATGGTGACTGGGACCTTTGAAAGCAGCGCTAGGTGGAGAGCAGGGAGGCTGTTGTGAGGTAATAAGCGTGCATGCGCACTCGTGCCGCCACAACCCGACAGAAAAGGGATCAGGAAACACGCGGTGCGAGTGCGCATGCGCGCTTACCATTTTATTATTTAAGATAACCTGTTTTTCAATTCTTTGATTGTTTTGATATTTCAAGTTATGAGCAGGTTAGACTTATTTGTTGGGGGGTTTCCCCGTACCCCTCCCTTTTGTCTATGTCCTCTACAGGTATGACTGCCTGCTTTTGTATGAACTGGTGACCAGAGGGCAGTCCTGAAGTAAGAAGGGAAGGTCTCAAAAATTATATAAATAAGTCTTCCTACAAGCAGTTTCATGACATGGGATGCATAACCAACTTGTTCAGAAATAGAGTGTGGATTTACAATAAAGAAGAGTAGCAAAGGTAGAACCTAATCTTTTGTTGCTATTGCAAACCTTATCACACAAATAGTGGGACATTTCATCTTATATTTTACTGTTCAGGGAATATAGCCTATGAGAACAATAGAGTGGCACTTCTTCTAACAAATATGATGAAGGCAATGATGATGGTAAAATATTCTTCCCTATATAGAAGTCAAGTGTACCAGACTGATTCCCTTGATCAATATCTGCAGATCCAGTTAAATGTTATCAGTAATATTGCAGCCTAGTCTTCTGTGAAGGAAGTTTTAATTCAGACTGAACAGTCTGCTTTCTGCCATAGCAGTTGTTGAACACCTTTTCAGCTGTGCAGTTTAATAATGACTCTCAATCAGACTTGCACACTAAAGGGGGAGGGTGGAGTTGGGGAGTAATTTTACAAGATATGTTATAATATGGTATATAACATGTGTATATTCTATTTTAGTTGAAAATGTGATGATGAGTGGGTGGGGTTATTACACTATTAGATTTTATGTGTTAGATATTATAGTGCTATATTGGAATTACTTGTATGATGTATTTTTGTGCACTTGTCGTTTTGATTTGAAAATGAATAAGAGTTAAAAAAAAAAAAAAGACTTGCATAAGTGAGTCATTTTCCAAATTTAGTTTTACTAAAAGCAAAGTGGATTGAATTGTAGAGCAAGTTGTTGGGCTAAAAATGTAAACAATAGATATATTCATTGTAGTTATACTTTTTGATTAAAAAGTAAAAATATTAGGCAATTATTTATTTACTTTTACTTAAGTAATATTTTGTGTTCTTCGCTGTACTGTTATTTTAAGTATTAAAAAAATGCATGCATTTTTTACTTTAAGTACTTTGACCAAATAATTTAAGTAACAGTAACTATTGTTAAATTGTGATGGTCAGCAATATCCAGGTGCAGCAGCAATCGTATCAAAAAATCTTAGCTACTACTGAAGTTTTAAAGCAATAACTGGAGAACTGAGTAATAGGATAGGCCTTGGAGACTAGAGAGCTGCACGGGAACGGGGACGACGGGAATCCCGCGGGACCCGCGGGCATCCCGCGGGTTCCCCCTTTGGGTCACGGGGATCCCGTGGGGACGCCCCTAGGGTCGCGGGGATCCCGTGGGGACGCTTCCGAGGGTCGCGGGGTTCCTGCGGGGCTGGATGTACTCAGTCGCGCGGCTCTTCTCCCTACCTTCTCTTCTTGCAGCACAGAGCCGAACGGAAGTCTTCCCGACGTCAGCGCTGACGTCGGAGGGGAGGGAGGGCTTAAACAAAGCCCTCCCTCCCTCCGACGTCAGCGCTGACGTCGGGAAGACTTCCGTTTGGCTCTGTGCTGCAGGAAGTGCAGGTAAGGAGGAGAGTAGCCTCGCGGTTCGAGTGGCTACCAAGGGAGGGGGCGGTCCGCCCCGCCACACCCCGCCCCGGTTGCAGCACAGCCGCCCAGGTCCCCTTACTTTTGTGGCACTTCCCCGACCGACCGACCGACAACAGCCCCGGTCCGACAATCCTCCCTGCCCTGTAGCCGCGAATCTAAATTACCTTATTACAGCTGCTGTAAGAAGATAATTTAGATTCGCAGTTAAGGGCAGGGAGGTTTGTCGGACCGGGGCTGTTGTCAGTCGGTCGGGGAAGTGCCACAAAAGTAAGGGGACCTGGCCGGCTGTGCTGCACCCGGGGCAGTAGAGAAGGAGTGGGGAGAAGGACGCTGAAAGGCCATGGGGAAGACGGGAGGAGGGGGGGAAGGACTCTGAAAGCAATTGAAGACAGAGGAGGGAGAAGGACGCTGAAAGCACATGGGGAATACAAAGGGGTGGAGAAGGACGCTGAAAGGCCATGGGAAGGGTGGGGGGATGGACACTGAAAGCACTTGTGGAAGACAGAGGGGGGAGAAGGATGCTGAAAGCACATGGGGAAGACAAAGGGGTGGAGAAGGACGCTGAAAGGACATGGGGAAGACAAAGGGGTGGAGAAGGACGCTGAAAGGCCATGGGAAGGGCGGGGGGGGAAGGACTCTGAAAGCACTTGTGGAAGACAGAGAGGGGAGAAGGATGCTGAAAGCACATGGGGAAAACAAAGGGGTGGAGAAGGACGCTGAAAGGACATGGGGAAGACGGGGGGGGGGTGGAGAAGGACGCTGAAAGGCCATGGGGAAGACAGAGAGGGAGGACGCTGAAAGGACATAGGGAAGCAGAGGGGGGAGAAGGACACTGAAAGCACATGTGGAAGACAGAGGGGGGAGAAGGACGCTGACAGGACATGGGGAAGATGGGGGGGAGAAGGACGCTGAAAGGAAATGGGGAAGAGAGAGTAGGGAGAAGACGCTGGCAGGGAAGAAGACAGATGCCAGACTATGGGGGGAGCGGAGAGAAGAAGATGGGTGCCAGACCAATTTGGAAGAGGGAAGAAAGGGAGAGGCACAGTAACAGAGCAAATGGAAGATGCAGAAGGAAGAGAGACAGTGGATGGAAGGAATTGAATGAGAACATGAGGAAAGCAGAAACCAGGCAACAAAGGTAGGAAAATAATTATATTTCTTTTTTTTTATTTTGCTTCAGGATAAAGTAGTATATTAGTTGTGTTGATAAAAATTTATAAACATTAGAGGCTCTGGTAGAAACCCATTTGCAAAGTATGTATTCTTCCCAATTAATATTTCCAAATTAATAAAGTCTTTTTGCTTATTTGTAAATGGGTTTCTACCAGAGCCTTTAATTCAGTAGCATAATTAAATGAAATAACTATTTCTGAAGTTTATATGGACGGGCGGGGACAGAGGGGATTCCTCGCGGGGACGGGTGGGGACGGAGGGGATTCCTCGCGGGGACGGGTGGGGACGGAGGGATTCCTGACGGGGACGGGTGGGGACGGGTGGGATTCCTCACGGGGACGGGTGGGGACGGGTGGGACTTTGGCGGGGACGGGTGGGGACGGGTGGGATTTCTGTCCCCGCGCAACTCTCTATTGGAGACTTTGAGTGAAACAAATGATATGATTTACAGGGTCTCAGTTGGGCTCAACTATCATGGCAGCAGCTGAAAAAACAAGCATTTTGGGATATGTATTATAATAGAAAGGTATAATAGGAGATGTAGTTGGCTTAAGTATATTGAGAATAGAAAATCCGAAGGTAAATCATGAAGGAAACTGTAGTCTACAAGGAAAAAGAAACAGAAATTACCTTACATTTTAGTGTCATTCAAAACATATGATAAAAGATATTAGGGGCATTTTCAAAACTCTAAGACATCCAAAACAATGGCATAAATCGGCACTTGGATGTCCTAATCGTCAAGACATATGCCGATTTTCGAAACCATCTTTTTGGATGGCTTTTGAGCCATTGTACCCACTGTGCATCTAAGAGCAAAGGGGGATGGGGTGTGTTGGAGGCATGTTCTGGGTGGGCTTAAACTTGGACATCTTGTGGCAATCGATCGTTTCTCAAGACATCCTGGACACAACTTAGATTTTATGAACTAGACCTGTTTTAAGAGCATCTAAGTTCCAGAAACGTATACAAACTGACCAGATGACCACTGGAGGGATTAAGTAATAACCCCCAAACACTTCCTCAGTAGTCACTGGCCCCCCTCCCATCCTCCAAAGATGTAAATGAAACAGTATGTACCTGTCTGTAGAACAGCAGTACCTGATATGGGAAATCCTAGTAAAGCATCACACATGTGTCTTAAGTAGCCTGGTGAATGGGTTAGTGAGCCATAGAGAGGAGGACTCAGGCCCATAAGCCCCTTTAACCACTACATTTATGGTGGAAAGTGTGAGCCCACCAAAACCCTGCTCTACTGCCATATAGGTGCCAACTGCAGCGATAAGGACTATTGGGGTGGTAGGTGATTATAGTAGGTTTTGAGGGACTTTGGAGGGCTCACCAGAAATTATAAGGGGGTTATGGTGAGTTTTTCTTTTTGTTATATTTAGTTTTATTTTGTTGGTTTCTACTTTATTTTGTTCATTTCATCTACCTTATTCATAGTTTTACAGGGTTCTGTACTTTTTTCTTTTAATTTTCACGTGGGCGAGTCAGAAAACATCTTGGATAGGAGGAGTTTGACAGTTATTGAATCACAGAATAACTGTCTACTAACCTAAAGGCCTGGAACGGTTAATTTTCAGCAGAGGCCCTACCTGCGTGTAGTGACTGGAGATCGCTGCAGGAAGATCGTTGCTGGAGGCAGGACCAGTGGAGGCATGGATGATCGCTGCTGGTTGTTGCCTAGGATGGGGTGACATCTGATCTCTCATTGTGGAGAGGCTGGTGGTGTCTCTGGATCTGTGGAGTGGGGCCGTGCCATGGACTCCTCCTCCCGGTTGTTCGCTAATGGAGGCAGAGTGCTGTATTCTTTGGGAGCTGCCCATGAGCATCCGCCACCCAGTGAGAGCAGTGCGGCCCGGCGCTGGATTGTTCTATCTCTGTGCATCTTCTGCCTGGAAGCGATGAGTCAGGGCTGCAGCAGATGGAAAGCCTGAGCTGATATCTGTCCCATTTGGACTTATGTCGTTGGGATTATTTAAAATATGCTGAGGCAACAGAGCTTCTTCAGGAAATTGGACTTCTGTCAGACTTATTTGATTTTTTTTTCCCAGTTTATGAATTATTTTAAATTTTATTCCATTGTTTTTACCCCTATTCTTTTTGTTTTATTAACTGAATTCTATTGTTTAACGGTTCCTCCCTTCTATTCCTTTAATTCATTTAGATATCATTTATATAGATGGTGCTCCTATCTGTAAAGTTAGGAATTTCTATGAAATATTCTACATGCTTCTCTCCTCTCCATTCCTTCCTGCCCTCCATAGTCCTTCCTACCCTCTTCTAATCCCTTCCTCTGTAATGTTGCCTAGAGCTTGTATAGGTATGTGCAACGCACAAATGGAAAAAATAAAATAAAATAAATGTACATCTGGCAGCCTTTATGTGAAGTTCACAGCCGTGTCATCTAAGGCAGTATTACTCAACTTGGTCCTGGAGTACCCCCTTGCCAGACAGGTTTTCAGAATATCCACAATGAATGTGCATGAAAGAAATTTGCATATAATGGAGGCAGTGTATGCAAATCAAGTTTATGCATATTCATTTTGGATATTCTGAAACCCTGACTGGTAAGGGGGTACTCCAAGGACTGAGTTGAGAAACACTGCTCTAAGGTGCCCCACTGCTCTACTGATATGTCTATTGTCCATCCATTACAATGCTGGCCCCTCCACATCCAAAAGGTCTGCATTAAGACATTTTAAACTTGGACTGTTTTGTGGTCAAAAATGGCAAATAAAGTTAGACGTCCTAAGGGTTGGACATCCTGGCAGCCAAGATGTCTAAGCAGAAAATTTAAAAAAACAATCTTGCCAGTGTTGCAATATTGCCAGTTTAAAAAATGGCTGTGTCTGCCTCCAACTTTGGAAGTTTCCCAAACCACGTCCAAAGTCGGACTTCGATGTCCTTTCAAAAATGTCCCTCATTGTCTACTGGGAACAGAGAAAGTGTGCACCTTCCCAACATTATGTTGCCCCTTCAACACAGTAGACTTATACTACTCATTCTTCTCAACCTTTCTATTCCACTGCACAACAAAGTTTTTGCTTCCTGAACACTGCTGGGTGTTTCTTATAGAATTTTGGGTGCTGATCATGAATATTACATCAAAAATTACCCATCACGTACCATTTCAGAGAAATCTTCAATTTTGTCGTGATTTTTTCTTATATTTGGATGCAAACAATTTTTTCTCCCATAAGTGTCTTATCAACAACGGTTTGTGCCGCCTGGGTATGTCCATGCATAAAATCTAGCCAGGTTGGAAGCTGTTTTATGGAAGATGACATCCTGGGCATGTCTGGGCAGGTCTGAACGAGCTTGCGCTGTCTCACCATGCTATAATGGTGGCTTCCATACACCGATCCTGCTCATTTGGTTAATATAGATAGTCCGTGTGTGTATATAGTATCAGTATAGTAAAGTATAGTAGTATAGTAGCTGTAGCAATATAACAGTAAGTAAGCTTGATGCTATAGACGTTTTGGTGTCGGGCAATATGTCTCGTCGGTGTCGTAACAGCCGCGACACATTCTGCTATATCTGTGGGGAATATACACTTACGCCTCAGAGACGTTCGATGACTGCCCTTGTAAAGAAAGCCTATCATCTGTATTTTGGCTGCAAAATAGGTGATCAAGACAAGCAATGGGCGCCTCACATTTGCTGTGCGACATGTGCTGTTAGTCTGAGAGCCTGGCTCAGAGGTACTCGAAAGACGATGCCATTTGCTGTTCCGATGATATGGCGAGAACAGAAAGACCATGTGACGGACTGTTATTTCTGTTTGACTAATGTGTCTGGTTTCTCTGCCAAAAACAAGAAGTCAATTGAATATCCTAATCTGCCTTCAGCAATGAGACCCATGCCACATGATGACAGTCTTCCAGTTCCGAAACCACCAGAGGATTGGACCTTAGACGAACCAGATGAAGAAACTGCAGTGCAGGGTTCTAACAGTGACATTGACCCGGATTTTGAACCATCCTCATCAGGCGATCCACATCTGATAACACAGTCCGAATTGAACGATTTGGTCAGAGATTTGGGTCTGTCAAAAGCAAAAGCTGAGCTGCTAGGTTCGAGACTGCAGGAATGGTGTTTGCTATCACCAGGTACGAAAATTTCTGTGTTTCGAGACCGGCATCATGATATAACCAAATTTTTTGCACAAGTCGACAGTCTCTGTTTCTGTTGTGACATTGAAGGATTGTTCTCGGTCTTTGGTTGTGATCACAACCCGGAAGAGTGGCGTCTTTTCATTGATTCGTCAATGTTAAGCCTGAAAGCTGTTCTGTTGCACAATGGCAACGTTTATCCTTCAGTACCTGTTGGCTATGCAGCACATATGAAAGAAACATATGAGAATATGGAAATGTTACTAAAGTATGTCCAGTATACCAGGTATAACTGGAATATCTGTGGAGACCTCAAAGTCGTTGCTCTGTTACTAGGACTGCAGCTTGGCTATACAAAGTACTGCTGTTTCATCTGCGAATGGGACAGCCGAGACAGAGAGTCGCACTATTCTAGAAAGAACTGGCCACTCCGTAAAAAGTTAGTTCCAGGACAGAAAAATGTAGCACATGAATCGCTTGTTGACCCGACAAAGATATTTTTGCCTCCTCTTCACATTAAACTGGGACTCATGAAGAATTTTGTGAAAGCAATGAACAAGGAAGGGGAAGGTTTTCGTTATTTAAGACAGATGTTCCCAAGAATAACTGATGCCAAGATCAAAGAGGGTATTTTTGTTGGCCCCCAGATCAGACATGTTATGAGTGACAAGCGATTTGAAGATCTGTTAGTTGGGCCGGAAAAAATTGGCTGGAAAGCCTTGAAAGACGTTGTTGACAATTTTCTGGGCAATTACAGAGCCCCAAACTACATTCAGCTGGTAGACAAACTTCTCAAAGCATACAAGAGAATGAAGTGCAATATGTCACTCAAGATTCATTTCCTCCATTCACACTTGGACTTCTTCCCCGCAAATCTCGGTGCTGTGAGTGACGAGCACGGTGAAAGGTTTCATCAAGACATAGCTACGATGGAGAAACGATACCAGGGCAATTGGAATCCGTCAATGCTTGCCGACTATTGTTGGATGCTACAACGTGATGCACCAGACACTGAATATAAAAGAAACTCGGGAGCAAAACACTTTTAATTCTGTTTCATTTAGTCGCTTGTGCGAAACGTAAACTTGACTATATATTTTATTGTCAGTAAACATAAAAATGTCTATTTCTCATAGTTCTTACGTGATGCAGTAAAACCAAAACCATATTTGAGCATACCAAGTTGGTACCTGTCATAATCACCAAAAACTTTTCAGGAATCAAGACTTAACCAAAAAATTGTTGTGCAGTGTTCTTAGCAGATGCCTTGCCAAACCAATACCTATAATTTGGGCCCACAGACCACAGGCTCCACACTGGCCTCTACATCTCCCTTGAGTAAGATATCTTCAATCTGTTTCACTAACAAGAACCACTGCTTCCTCTAGTTCCACCTCTACCCTTGCTTCTGAGGTCATACTTTGCCTCCTTAAGCACCTGTTCCCTATGTGGCAGGGTAGATTTGATTTAAATCAAATTAATTTTAATCAAAATGTAAATGACTAGTCAGACTTGATTTAAATCATGATTTTCTATTCTTGCCAGTATGATCTTAATATATACAGAACAACCAGATGGAAGTTTCATTTTTTTGAAAAATAACTTTTCAGATTACAGTCAAACCTCAGTTTACGAGTGCACCGGTTTGCAAGTATTTTGCAAGACGAGCAAAACATTCGCAAAATCGGCGCCTCGGAAACCGAGTTTGACTCGATTTACGAGCGTCACCCCCGCAATCCGGCATCCCCCCGCTCGCGTCGTCTCCCCCCACGATCCTACATCCCCCCCAAGCACCAAAATGAAATCCCTTACCCCGATTGGGCACCAGCACCAACGCATAGGACATGCCGGTGCCCGAAGATCCTCCCTCTTCTAGGCTGGGCGGTGCGTCGGAGATCCTCCCTCTTGTCTCTGCTTTGGCTGCACATGCTCAAGGCCTTCAGATTCTCGGAAAGATGAGACCAGAAGGCCTTGAGCATGTGCAAATGCTCAAGGCCCAGTCCAGCCCAGCACAGGCAAGAGGGAGGATCTCCGACGCACCGTCCAGCCCAGAAGAGGGAGGATCTTCGGGCACTGGCATGTCCTCTGCGTTGGTGCTGGTGCCGGTGCCCAATCGGGGTAAGGGATTTTGTTTCGGTGCTTGGGGGGATGTAGAATCATGGGGGAGGGAGGGAGCGACGAGCGGGTGGAGGATACCGGTTCGCAGGGGGGATGCAGGATCGCGGGAGAGGGGGTATGGAGCAGCATCGGTAGCCTCAAGGGAGGGGGGAATGGAGCAGTGGAACGGATCAAAGCGAGTTTCCCTTACTTCCTATGGGGAAACTCGCTTTGATATACGAGCAATTTGGTTTACGAGCATACTTCTGGAACAAATTATGTTCATAAACCAAGGTTCCACTGTACTTTTAGTTATATCAAAAAATTACTGATTTGGTTATACTATTAGAAATACTGTATTTTTCTCTCCATAAGATGCACCTGATCATAAGATGCACCCTAAATTTAGAGGAGGAAAAGAAGAAAAAAAAACATTCTGAACCAAATTCTCCCTGCAGGCTCTGCACCCAACCCCACACTCCTTGCCAGGCTCTTCACCCTGTCCCCCCTTCCCTGCCAGGCTCTGTACCCTGTCCCCCCTCTGGTGGTCTAGTGGTGGACAAGGACAGGAAATAGGGCAGGCAGGGGCAGGGGACAGATATCAAGGCAGATGGATTTTTAAAATATGCAATGTCACCTCAGTAACAACTATAGAAAAATAGACAAATTTAGTGCAAAATATAGACAGCAGATATAAATTCTCAAAACTGACACATTTTAATCACTAAATTGAAAATAACATCATTTTTCCTACCTTTATTGTTTGATGATTTCTTTCTTTCTTGCCTTCCTTCCTCAGGCCCAACAGTTGTCCCTTCCTCCCTCCTATGTCCCCCTCAATGCCTTCCAGCCTTTGTCCTCTTCCTCCCCCCGCTGTCTGGTGATTCTTTCTTTCTTTCTTTCCTTCCTCAGGCCCAACAATTGTTCCCGCCCTCCTTTCTATGTTTCCCTCATTACCTTCCAGCCTTGTCCTCTTCCCCCCTCCCCCCCCAACTCAGGCCCAACAATTGTCCCTTCTTCCCTCCTATGGTCCTCTCACTGCCTTCCAGCCTCTGTCCTCTTCCACCGCCCCACCAAACCTGCTTGCCCGCCCGATTTAATTACTTCCAGCTGCTGCTGCTGTGAGGACACATCAATGAAGCAGCAGCAGTGGGGGGGGGGGGGGGAGATCCTGGCTCGGCAGCGTGGCACCCAAAACAGATGTTGCTGGGAAGGGCCAGGTAGATGCAGCGATTGCACGCCGCCTACCCTTTCAACTTTAAAGAGTGCCCTCTTGTTCTCCCTACCTTGGACAGGTTGTTCACCCCCTCCAAGGTAGGGAGAACAAGAGGGCACTCTTTAAAGTTGAAAGGGGATAGATTCCGTACAAACGTAAGGAAGTTCTTCTTCACCCAGAGAGTGCTGGAAAACTGGAATGCTCTCCCGGAGGCTATCATAGGGGAAAACAATCTCCAGGGATTCAAGACAAAGTTAGACAAGTTCCTACTGAACAAGGTCATACGCTGGTAAGGCTAGTCTCAGTTAGGGCACTGGTCTTTGACCAAAAGGGCCGCCGCGTGAGCAGACTGCTGGGCGCGATGGACCACTGGTCTGACCCAGCAGCAGCATCTCTTATGTTCTTATGTTCTAAGCCTTACGCCCGATGACGAAGCAGCAGCGGGTGGGGGGGAGGGGGGGGACACCTAGCTCAGCGCGGCACCCGGAACAGAAGATGTTGATAATAGCCACCTTGTCATTCTCTAATTTTGAGGTGACTCCGCTGACTGACCTTTTCAATGAGTTTCTAGATTCGAGAGTGGTACCGGAGGATTGGAGAAGGGTGGATGTGCTCCCTCTCCACAAAAGTGGAAGTAAGGAAGAAGCAGGGAATTATGAGCAGGTAAGTCTGACTTCTGTGGTAAGCAAATTAATGGAAACACTTTTAAAACAGAGATTAGTGATGTTTCTGGAATCCTGTGGATTACAGAACCAGAGGCAACATGGATTAACTAGAGGTAGGTCTTGTCAGACAAATCTGATCAATTTCTTTGACTAGGGGACCAGTGAGTGCCCTTGGGATGGGTCCCAAAGTGACAGGCTGGGTCAAGAACTGGAAGAGTGGAAGGCAACAGAGGGTAGTGATCAATAGAGATCACTCTGAGGAAAGGGATGTTACCAGTGATGTACCTCAAGGTTCTGTTCTTGGGCCTATTCTTTTTAACAGTTTTATAAACGATATTGCTGAAGGGCTGTAGGGTAAGATTTGCCTCTTTGCAGATCATACCAAAATCTACAATAGAGTAGACACCCAGGATGGTGTTTATAACATGAAGAAAGACCTGGCGAAGCTTGAAGAATGGTCTGAAATTTGGCAGCTAAAATTTAATACTAAGAAATGCAACGTCATGCATTTGGGCTGCAAAAACCCAAGGGAACAGTACAGTTTAGGGAGTGAAGAATTTAAGTGCATGACAGAAGAGAGGGAGTTAAGATTGTATGTGATGATCTTAAAGTGGCCAAACAGGTTGAAAAGATGACAGCGAAAGCTAGAAGGATGCTAGGGTGCATAGGGAGAGGTATGGCAGGTAGGAAAAAGTAGGTATTGATGCCCTTATATAAGACTTTGGTGAGACCTTATTTAGAATATTGTGTACAATTCTGGAGGCCGCACCTTCGAAAAGATATAAAAAGGATGGAGTCGGTCCAGAGGAAGACTACTAAAATGGTGTGAGGTCTTCATCATAAGGTGTATGGGGACAGACTTAAAGATCTCAATCTATATACTTTGGAGGAAAGGCAGGAGAGGGGAGATTTGATAAAGACGTTTAGATACCTACGTTATGTAAATACGCATGAGTCGAGTCTCTTTCATTTGAAAGGAAGCTCTGGAATGAGAAGGCATAGGATGAAGTTAAGAGGTGATAGGCTCAGGAACAATATAAAGAAATACTTTTTTATAGAAAGGGTGCTAGATGCGTGGATCAATCTCCCGGTAGAGGTGGTGGAGACAGAGACTGTGTCTAATTTCAAGAAAGCCTGGGATAGTCACGTGGGATTTCTTAGAGAGAGGAAGAGATAATCATTACTGTGGATGGGCAGACTGGATGGGCTATTTGGCCTTTATGTGCCATCATGTTTCTATGTTTAAAAGGTTGATAATTCATATTTGGACAACTTTTCTGCTGTACTTTATTGAAAGGAGAAAAATAATCCTTACCTTAATAACAATTTAAATAGTTTTATTTAGCCAAAATAAAATTGTGATAGCATATGTATTGTATTGCCTAAACATCTATGTTAACTGATGTGATCAAACAAAATATCTTAAAAAAACAACTTACTTTCAGCCAGGTTCAAACATGAAATACGTAAAATACTATCTTCTGTTGCTCACTCACCTTCATCTTCTTTGTTCATAATCTGGAAAAGAAAAACAAGCTTTCCTGCTTTATTGAGTCCCAAACGATTTTTCAGTTTGGAATAAAATGGTGTGTGGTAGCTGTGTTAGTCCACTTTTAAATGTAATATATACTGTAGAAACAAAACATAAGACTAACAATGCATTTTTTTATTTGCTTTGAAGGTTGTGAGTTCGATCCCAGCCTGCTCCAGGTCATTCTGGGCAAGTCACTTTCCTTTCTTTGCTCCGGATACCACAGTTTGTTTCTTTTTTTTTTTTTTTTCCATGATAGTTTATTAGTTTTTCAATGAACACAGGAACAAGAAAAAGAAAAATATGATATACAACAAAAAGGCATATGGCATTTACAGTACTGAATAAGAAAGTACAGTATAAATCTGTATTAGATGCGAGCATTTTGTAAGTATGAGGATAAAGGATAGATATTTGTTTGAACTGACCTCTCATTCTATACAACATTAATTCAAACTTATGGTGCTGCAACACTGAGTTCCACCAGTGGTGAATATTAAGTAGGTTCGAGGATTTCCAATTGGATAAGATCAATTTTTGCGCCCGTATTATCAAGGTGTCAAAGAGCTTTCTATGCTGCTCAATTATAATTATCTTAGGAGATTGTGATTTGAACATCACTATTGAGAAAGACAGTTCACAGTTCAAGTGGAAAATATTTTGCATAACAGACCATACCTCAGTCCAAAAAGAATAAACCAAAGGACATTCAAACATCATGTGTATAATGGAACCTTTACCCTTTTGACAATTCCAGCATGTACTAGATGGTAAGAAGCCAGCAACATGTAATTTATGGGGTGTCCAAACAGCTTTATGATATAGAAAATACATAGATTGTATAGCGCTAGCTGATGATACTGCTCGCAGCGATTTGGACCATAAAAGTGCCCAAGCTTGATCATCAATTTGAGAATCACAGTCTTTTTCCCATATGTCCCTAAGAGTAGAGAGGGGTGACATATACCACATGATGGATTGTTTATATAGTTTAGAAGCTACATGTCCTAGTGTTAAATATTGTACAGCTAATGTATGTAATGTTGGTGAGTGAGAGGAAAGCAATTGTACAATAGGTGATGTAGATATACAATGGTGAAGTTGAATCCATTTAAAGAGAGCAGAAGATGATAGACCATACTTCTCTTGTAGTGTTTTAAATGGAAGCATTTTATAATTAGGATCTAGAATATCATGTAGAGAGAAGATTCCCTTATCTATCCATTCTTTCCAGAGAAATGATTTCTTATTGATAAGTATATTGGTATTAAACCACAAGGAGAGAGATGGAGATTTAAGACAGGAATGTTCAAGGTAGGAGTCAAATTCAAGTAAGCATTGAGAGGTCATTTTTAAAAGAGGATCATCTATAGAAGCAATTGGTGCAGTTAAATATGCAGACGATTGAAGAGGCAGCATTAGTTGTTTTTCTAGTTCAAACCAGACTGGCGAGTAGGCATGAGATTCTGCAAACCAATATAAACCCTGATGAAGGACGAAAGATTTATGATAAGTAAGAAAATCAGGAAAGAGAACTCCCCCTTGTTCTTTGGTAAGCTTAAGTTTACTTAAGGCTATTCGTGATTGTTTATTCCTCCATAGAAAAGAAGAAAGAAGCGAATCAAGTTTTTTGTAGAAGGAGGTGGGGGAAGAGAAACGGAATCATAAGTAGAATATAGTTCACCTTGGGCGTAAGCATCATCTTAATAGTTTCGAGACGCCCCCACCATGATATATGAAGAGGATGCCATGATTGAACTAAGTGGTGGACAAGTTGAAGTATATGGCACATATTAATATCAACAGTATCTGAGAGAGAAGGGGTGAGCTCAATACCCAGATATTTCAGTTTTCCTGGAGTCCATTGGAGGTTATATGGCTTGACCATGTATGAATGAGCATAATGATTTAAAGGGAGAGATTCAGTTTTTTCTTGGTTTAATTTATACCCAGAAAAAGATGAATAGTCAGCAATAATTTGGAGAAGTTCTTTAAGAGAGTTTTCAGGGTTAGAGAGGTAAAGAAAGACATCATCTCAAAACGCAAGTCTGACCATGCCTCCCCACTCCTTGCCAAACTTCATTGGCTCCCAATAATCTCCAGAATCCATTTCAAATTTTCCTGCCTGGCTTTCAAGATCATTCACGGAATCCAGCCTCCTCTTATCCCACTGTCTTTCAACTCCTCCAGTCCCGACTCCTCCAGAACTGCCCAAAGGCTTAAACTAGCTTTCCCCTCTCCATGCGGCATCCACTATTCAGGCAAACTGGGAAAATCCCTTCTCCAAAATCACAGGTCTTTGGAACGACCTCACCACCCCGCTGCGGAACCTGAGCTCCCTTCAGTTATTCCGCAAACAACTGAAAACCTGGCTTTTCAGCAAATTGTAGCTCTATCCTTCCCCCCTTTCTCTCCCCCCTTCTACACATAAGTTCATGTAATCCTTTTTCTTCTTCTCTACCCACTATTTTAAGTTCTTGTAAACCGTGTCGAGCTCCATTCTCATGGAGATGATGCGGTATATAAACTTAAGGTTTAGATTAGATTAGATTAGATTAGATCATCTGCATAAGCAGAGAGTTTTATATCAATAGAATTACACATGATGCCACCAATATTTGGTGTTTGTCGAATGCGGATAAGTAGAGGCTCAAGTGCTAAATTAAATAGATAAGGTGGCAGAGGGCATCCCTGCCTTGTTCCTCTGTGCAGTCGAAAAGAGTCTGAAAGTGTATTGTTTGCAATAATTCGAGCTGTAGGATCTGTATATAATACTTTAATCATTTGAGTAAAGGAGGAACTTGCACCAAACCATTCCAGAACACTAAAGAGATAATTCCATTCGATCCTATCATTAGGGGAAACAGCAGAATGCCTGATATAGATCACAGTAGTTAAAGAGAGAGTAGCGAAAGGACAGGTTATCTGAAAATGATTGTAGAAGAGGGACTAGATCTTTATTGCTATTTGGAGGAGAGAAAGCGGTACAGAAGATAGAAATAGAGTCTAGTGTCAGCAGTAAAGATTCAGTAGCCAAGCAGAAGGGATTAAGATTGGGACAGGAAAGTGGGGAGTGAGTTAGCAATTATCAAAGACAAACAAGAGTGATAGGAAGAGCATTCATAAAGGCAAAAATAAAAACTTGAAGTTAGATGACTGTCCAAAGAATCTCATTTAGAGTTAACCAGTAAGTCAAATTAAAAGCAAAGTCTTCACTATACGCTGAGCAATAATGAGTCATAGAATAGAGTAGAAGTTATCCGTGTCCGGCGAGTAAACAAGTGTAGAGTACAGGTTTCATCACAAATCGGAGAAGGATTATTTTGGTCACTGCAGACCAGCAGAAAAGAGACAGAAGCAGGCATTGATGCGCTGGATCGGCTAAAACGATCAGGTAGATGACATTCCTTGGGATTGCAGGCTGTCCAAGAAAGATTGAAGGAGCTCTGGTGACTCAAAATGTCTCGTGGAATTGTTGATTGTCACAATCATTCGGGCCGGATATTGCAGGCCATAGCATGCCCCCATGGACTTCAGTCTTGCCCGTAAGTCCAGAAAAGATTTTCGCTTCCGTGCTGTGGTTTTCGCGAGGTCGGGAACAATTAAGAATTTCTTATCAGCGTAAGTTAGATTTTTATGTGTCTTGGCAGCATTCAGAATCTGAAGAGCTTGAGGGTAGCGTAGCAACTTCGCCACGATCGGCCTCAGTCTTGTAAATCCAGGCTTCAAAGAAGATGGCGTTCTGTGAGCCTGCTCAAACTGTAACGGGAGGTCTGCGGTGATGTTAAGCAGTTTCGGCAAAGTGTCAGTAAGGAACTTAGTTAGATCAGACCCTTCAGAATTTTCCTGTAATCCGATTATTCTTATGTTATTACGGCGGTTGCGATTACAAAGATCTTCCATATCTTGATCTAATTGTTTAAATCGCTGTTGTACTTGCGTTTCAAATTGTGCGAAGGAGAGCGCCGCCATATCAGCCCTGTTCTCAAGAGAGTCGACACGTGCCGCGCAGGCAGCGAAAGAAGCAGTGAGCGAGTTTTTTCAGATTTCATTTCACAGGTGATATCATATTGTTTTGTAATAAGATCTTTCAAAGCCCTGAGCTCGTCTAAAACTGCATCAGATGAAGCTTGCAAGGACTTACTAGTGGACGGTTTTTCCGGTGAGGGAGGATCATGTTTAGATCTTTTAGATCCTGAAGATTGACTTGGAGAAGTCTCAGGTTTTGTAGATTTCGTGGCGGACATCTCATATATCGATAAAAGTTAATTGCAGCAAGAAAAATATCGGGAAAAGTTTGCTCCGATTCAATAATCTAACACACTATCGAGGAGAAAGGAGATTATGCAGCCATCTTGCTTCCTGGCTCAACAGCGCCCCCCACAGTTTGTTTCTGAGCCTGCCGGGACAGATAAGGAAAATACTGTACTTGAGACCGATTATTATTCAGTGTATTTTAAACCGCTTTGGGTGAATTTCTTCATGAAAAAAGTGGTTAATAAATTCAAATAAATGAATAAATACATCTATACTATACTCTCAAATCCCTCACCACACACCTATCTCCTGCAGATAGCGCCTCATCCCTTCTTTGCTCAAATATTGTCCACCATTTTTTTCTGATAAAATTCAATTTCTGAGAAGCTCCCTGAATATAACCCCCTAATGCATACCACCTCAATTCTTTCACCATCTGCCCCCTCATTATCCAGCTCTCTGACCAATTTTTATATTCCTTTCCTTCCTGGATTTACCAGTGCTTTGAAATCATTGAAACTGATGACAGCTTCTCATAACCCTATCCCATTAATTGTTATTAAATACCATCTTAAGTCCTTATATTTATCACATGGTAGTGACCAGTCTCTCTCAGGCTCGGGTTCCAACTAGTACTTGGAAGATGGCCATTATACTTCCAAAGATTAAAGATCCTCAAAAATCAGCCGATGACTTTACTATCACCTGTTCTCCAATTTGCCCTTCATAGCCAAACTTACTGAAAACATTGTCCTTTTTCATCTCAGTGACTTCATTGAGAAAACAAGTTTATAAAAGAGCATAGCACCAAAAACACCATGATAATATGTGGAATTCCACAAGGTTCTGATCTGTCACTCTTTTTCAATCTGTTTCTTGGCCCTTTGGCTTTTCTTACACAATCTTGTAACATAAAATTATTTTTGTATGCTGATGACATATACTTCACCAAGCTACTGCAAACATGTTTGTCAAAGGTGACACTCTGGTTTGAGGAACATCATATGGTCATTAACCCAGATAAAATCACCACATGTTGGATAACAGGCACTTATCCAGTCCCTTCATTAATATGAACCCTTTTAATAAACCAATACAAGCAGTTAATTTGTTTTCATTTCTTGGAATAACTATAGATTCAGCTCTTTTATTTACCATACAAATAACTACTGTGATAAAATCAGTTTTTCTTGCCCTTCATATACTTAGGGTAGTCTGAAATTTTATTACAAAAGAATCATTACTTAAACTTTTTATGCTTTTATAAACTCAAAATTGGATTATTATAATGTAATCTATGCAGATTTGCATAAATTTCAATTAGAGCCTACAAATATCACAAAATACTGCAGTTAGAATTTTATGTAATTCCAGTAGATTTGATCATGCAATGCCCTTACTGAAACAATTACACTGGCTTCTGGTACGTTACCATATAAAATTATATGACTACATTAATTATCCCTTACTCATAAGAACATAATAGCCTTACTGGATCAGACCAATGGTCCATCAAGCCCAGTAGCTCATTCTCTCGATGGCCAATCCTTGGGTTTTGGCCAGGTACTAGTAACCTGGATTGACCACCATGAGAATGGGCTACTGGGCTCAATGGACCATTAGTCTGACCCAGTAAGGCTATTCTTATGTTATTAACAGTGAGTAAAATGCAGGAAAAATAAAACTGACAGCGTTGACAACAGTATTAGAATGGGTGTTTATTACTGAAGAAACTACTATGAAAAAAGGGAGCTCCATTGACCTTGAGAATGATACCTACTAAGCTAAGTTGCCATTCAATACAATTTTATGCAAACTACAAAGAAACTTAAAAATAAAAAATATTTTCATATTTTTCAAGATTGATAGAAACAGTTTGAAATTAAACATAAGGGGGAGGGAGGTTGACAGATAAAAGCTCAATTTGTGATATGTAGGTGGTGATTCGATGCAAACCTTGCATTTTTGAGCATTTGAAGTCTTTTCCTTCCCTTTAATTACTGTTGAGTGATGTGATAAATATTTTGTTGAGGGCTTGCAAGTACTTTGGTGATCTAAAAGGAGCATGCCATTGAGGTGCTATACTGTCTGTGCCTGTGACTTTATTATTCTTACCTTCAGGAGAGAATTGGCTCTGTCGTCTAAAACCCCTCTAGTAGTAAGCAACCTAGGCCAATCAGAGCCTTAGGCCCCTCTCCAGCGCATCCCAGTATGCACCAGGGAGGAGAAGGCCTGCCATTTTGAAGAAGTGGTCATGCTGGCTGGAGGTAGGTGCCATCCCTCGAGCCGGCCTTCGTTTTGATAATTTGCCACTAAAATACATGAACACTAAATCAATTGGAACCGGTTTAGTGACAACGTTAATGTTTTGAGAATCTTCCCCTTAGTGTCGAGAAAACAATTGTGTGCTGGATTTACCAGAGGCTGACGCCACATGCTGAATCAAATTGTTTGTTTGATAATATCCTTCCAGTTGTTCAATCCTTTAAGTATTTAGGAGTGATATTTGATGCAATGTTGACATTTGATCAACAAGTGACCAATATTGTTAAACAGGGTTTTAAGGTGTTACAGGTTAAAAGCAATAAAAGGGTTAGTGGACAGAGCTTCTTTTTAAATCCTAGTTCATTCACTATTTATGGCAAAAATCGATTAGGCAAATTCATTATTGATACGAACAACTAAAAGAAATTTAAAGAAATTACAAACTCTATAGAATGTGGCAATAAAACATATTACTAGAAGGAGTAAACGAGGTCATGTAACCCTACTTTTGATTAATGAATATTGGTTGCTGATACATTATCGGGTTCAGTTCAAGTTGATTTTGATTGTTTTTAAAGTTTTGAATACTTGAGTACTAGGAACTCTTTAAATTTTTGAAAGCATATTGCCCATCTAGATCTTTAGGTTCCAGTCAAGCTCATTTCTTGGAAGTTCCAAGTTTATATGATGTAAGATTGGAATGTATAAGAGACAGCTTTTTTATGTGGGACTGGTTTTATGGAATTTACTTCCTTTTTCATTAAAAACCGAAGCCTCTTTACCTAGATTTAGATAGTCCCTTTAAGCCTATTTATTTCAACAGACTTTTGGATGTGAGTTATAGGGCTCCTTTTACTAAGGTGCGCTAGCATTTTTAGCGCACGCAGGAAATTACTGCACGCTATGCTTCTAGAATTAACGCCAGCCCAATGCTGTTAAAGCCCTAACGCAGCTTAGTAAAAGGAGCCCATAGTGTTTGAATATATGAGTATGTGTATATGTATGGGGTTTTTATATGGGTAAGATGGTGTCCGTTTGAATTTATGAGGAGGCTTTTGGGATGGGTTTTTCTTTTTATGATGGAGTTCTTTTCTATTTTATTTAAATTTTTTTAAAATATTTTTATTGTAAACAGCTTTATTTACATTACATTACATTACATTACATTAGTAATTACTATTCCGCCATTACCTTGTGGTTCAAGAAGGCTTACAAAAGATTAATAAAACGGGGTTACAATGGGAGAACTATTGATTAACTAGAGAGGTAAGTAGTAGATCTTTTAACATTTCTCGGGTTGTTAAGGGTAAGGCGGCTTACAAAAGAATTAAAAGGGGGTAACAATGGAAGCGATTGTTGTTATTAGAGAGGTAAAAAGTTGATCAATTGTCAATTTTTGAGTTAAGAGTACGTGATGTTATGGCTGCTTCAGGAATTTCTTGAAAAGTATAGTTTTTATTTCTTGTGAGATAGTGGTATATCAAATAAATGAAACCTGTAAACCTGTTTTACTAATACTTTCAGATTTAAAAGTAGACTACCTTGTGACATGATGTAGTTAATTTTATTGACAATTATTTTTGTTTGTACAGAGATGTCTGGTCCAAAATGCACTGTTTGGATTCTGTTCTCACTGCAGTCTATTTCAGATTTTTTTTTCTGTGCAGTGTACCCTGGACTGATATTTCTTAAAATAGAAATACAACAGTGCCTTTTTTCTGTTATGCATCCAAATAAGAGAGACAGAATAATTGCAAGTTGTCATTGTCTGTGAAATTCAGAAGAGCTAAGGATAGAATCAATAACTAGATGCTAATGATATTAGTAGAAAGTAAATCTTTTTTTCCTAAGCTGTCCACGTATTGATTTCTGTAGCAGTGAGCATTAAATTTTTGCTCAGCTGAATTGCCTTTCCATCTAAAGAAGAAAGTGACAATTTTCAAGCAGTCTATCTATATCTAAAGGTACCAAAAGGTTTAATAGTCCTGGTTTGTACAAGGCATTTTATCCAGACAAATCTTATTAAATCTTAATGTTTAATACTTTATGTACATTAATGTATGCATTTGCAGTTGATTGAGCTGGCCTTCAGGCTACATTAAAGCTTTCAAAGGAGCTAGATCACAATGATGATTGTTACTACCCACTTAAATTTTGATAAAGTGAGGCACAGGAAGACAGTGGCATGCCAACGGTATCAAACTATGTCATTAGTAGAGATAATTTGATTTTTCATTACAGAAATTACTTAACTTGCCAGATTATATCTTTTCTTGCTATTCCTTTTAATTTATTAGGGTATTTTCCTGTTTGTAAGCTGATTTTGCACCAGGGCTATATAAGTTTTAATTCCTGAAGGCCAGTCAAAAATCATCTCCAGCAACAAAAGACCAAAGCATAGTAACATAGTAAATGACAGCAGATAAAGACCTGAATGGTCCATTCAGTCTGCCCACTCATTATACATTCATGGTTAAATTGTTTGCTTATTTATAATCCGCCTTTATCAAAGCAGAGTGCAGTGCAACACACACAATAACATTAACTTACTACATAAAAGTATCATCGTAAAACAGAAAAATTCCACATATCATAGAACAAAAAAAACAACGTTGTTATTATACATAGAAAATGATGGCAGATAAAGGCCAAATGGCCCATCTAGTCTGCCCTTACGCAGTAACGATTATCTCTTTCTCTCAGAGATCCCAAGTGCCTATCCCAGGCCCTCTTGAATTCAGACACAGTCTGTCTCCATCACCTCTTCCGGGAGACTGTTCCAAGCATCTACCACCCTTTCTGTAAAAAAGTATTTCCTTAGATTACTCCAGAGCCTATCACCTCTTAACTTCATCCTATGCCCTCTCATTGCAGAGTTTCCTTTCAAATAAAAGAGACTCGACTCATGTGCATTTATATTACGTAGGTATTTAAACGTCTCCCCTCTCTCGCATTTCCTCCAAAGTATACAGATTGAGATTTTTAAGCCTGTCCCCATATGCCTTATCATGAAGACCACGCACCATTTTAGTAGCCTTCCTCTGGACCGACTCCATCCTTTTTATATCTTTTTGAAGGTGCAGCCTCCAGAATTGTACACAATATTCTAAATAAGGTCTCACCAAAGTCTTATACAGGGGCATCAGTACCTACTTTTTCTACTGGCCATACCTCTCCCTATGCAACCTAGCATCCTTCTAGCTTTCGCCATCACCTTTTCAACCTGTTTGGCCACCTTAAGATCATCACATGCATTCACACCCAAGTCCCGCTCTTCTGTTATGCACATAAGTTCTTCACCCCCTAAACTGTACAGTTCCTTCGGGTTTTTGCAGCCCAAATGCATGACCTTGCATTTCTTAGCATTAAATTTTAGCTGCCAAATTTCAGACCATTCTTCAAGCTTCACCTAGTCTTTTTTTCATGTTATTCACACCATCCGGTGTTTCTACTCTATTGCAGATTTTGGTATCATCTGCAAAGAGGCAAATCTTACCCTTCAGCAATATCGTTCTGTATGTGTGTTCATTCTGCTGCCCCTCATTATCTCTCTTCACTTCTCTCTCGTTATATACCTCCCAGAGAACTCCGTTCCTCAGATAAGCTGCTCTTAGCTGTACCCTTCTCCACTGCCAATTCCAGACTTTGTTCCTTTCATCTAGCAGCCCCCAATGCCTGGAATAAACTACCCGAGTTTGTCCACAAAGCCCCTTCCCTTGTTTAAAAGCAGACTGAAAACCAACCTTTATGATATATAGCCTTCAATCCATAACGCTACTCCCCACTTCCCTTCAACCCAGCCAGCTGATTAACGGTTTCCCTTAACTGTATCCATGACATCTAGTTTGTCTGTCTTCTCTGTTTAGATTGTAAACTCTTTTGAGCAGGGACTGTCTTCTTGTGACTCCATACAGGGCTGCTTACATCTGGTAGCACTATTGAAATAATTAATAGTAGTGTGAAAAGTTTCAGGCTTTGGGAAGCAAAGCTGAGATTGTGATGTCATAATGCCTCATTCTACCAATAAGAGCCAACCTCATCAGTGATGTCACAATGGATTGATTGTCCTATACTCCTCTCTGCCCTTCAACCCAACCAGCTGATTAATCTTCCCCTTAACTGTATCCATGACATCCTGTTTATCTGACTTGCCTGTTTAGATTGTAAGCTATTTCGAGCAGGGACTGTCTTCTTTGTGATTCTGTACATCGCTGCATGCGTCTGGTAGCGCAACAGAAATAATGAATAGTAGTAGTTTATAAAAATGTTAAAAAGAACAGGCCCAAGAACAGAACTGTGAGGCATACCACTGGTAACATTCCTTTCCTCAAAGCGATCTCCATTGATCACTACCCTCTTGTCGCCTTCCAGTCAACCAGTTCTTGACCCAGCTTGTCACTTTGGGACCCATCCCGAGGGTACTCAGTTTATTTATTAGACGTCTGTGTGAAACACTGTCAAAGGCTTGGCTAAAATCTAAATACACCACATCTAGCGCACATCCTCTATCCAATTCTCTGGTCACCCAGTCAAAGAAATTTGTCATATTTGTCCGACAAGACCTACCCCTAGTGAATCCATGTTGTCTCCATTCCTGCAATCCACAGGATTCCAGAAACTTGACCATTCTCTGTTTTAAATGCGTTTCCATTAATTTGCATATCACAGAAGTCAGACTTACTGGCCTGTAATTCCCTACTTCTTCCTTCTACTTTTGTGGAGAGGGACCACATCCGCTCTTCTCCAGTCCTCCGGTACCACTCCCAACTCTAGAGACTCGTTGAAAAGGTCAGTCAACGAGGCTACCAGAACTTCCCTAAGTTCTTTCAGCACCCTCAGATATACACCATCTGGCCCCATCGCTTTGTCTACCTTTATTTTCACTAACTGCTCACAAACACAACCCTCTGAAAATCGATCAGGGTTTATTACTCCTCTATCCCTATTCACGTTTGTCTTTTGCGGTCCTGCTCCTGGCGCTTCAGCTGTGAACACAGAACAGAAATATTTGTTAAGCAATTTGGCCTTTTCTTTTTCAGCTTCTACGTATTCCTCTCCTTCACCTTTGAGCCTTAGAATGCCACTTTTGCACTTCTTCCTATCACTAATATATCTAAAAAATGTCTTGTCTCCCCATTTTACCGTGTCAGATATTTTTTCTTCCATTTGCATTTTTTGCTTTCCTGACTACACGACCAGCCTCTCTTAACTTTTCCAGATATTTTTGCCTGTCTTCCTGTTTGCCTGTCATCAACTCTTCTTTTCCATAACAGACATCATTAAACAGACATAAAAGTCATCTGTCAAAGCTACAGTATCAGCTAGCATGCTTCATAAGGCAAAAGAAATGGTGTTTCAATAGTTTTTTTTGAGGACATCACTGTAGTTTTCACTGATCTATTTAAGAACTTGCTAGGCTATAGCCCAAGATGATGTATCCACAAGAATCTTTCTGCTTACAAACAAACTGTGGTCAGTTTTCAGTCTAACTTTTTCTGTGGATTGAAATAAATATCCCCAAAACAATAGTCTTTCAGTAATTCTCAATATTACTATAAAGTTAATGTATAAGAACTAAGGAAGCATTTGAAAGAGCTATTGCTACTGTAATATTGGTATTTTGTGGCCACAGGCTAGGCTGTCATGCAAGGCCTTACAACTCTCTGCTCTCGCCATGTCATGTGATAAAGCTTTGGCAATCAAGTGTTATACAGAAATAACCCCATAGGACATAAATTATACATATTGATCCACATTATTCTGTGGATAAAGATTGCTTTTAAATAAGCTATCTTTTGACTATTCTTTAGAATTCAGAATTTGTCCCCTCAAGAAAGAAATCAATTAATAAATAAGCATTGTATGAGGGAGTCGTCTGGTTAATCTCTGCTAAAATTTATTGTTTTCAGGTCTTTGGAGTGGATGACAGCCCATATTTTAATAAGCATATTGTCAACGAGGACAAGGAACATTTATATAAAGATTGGACTCTAAGTTCTTCCACAGCAGAGTTAGAAGGGGCAAGACCACAGCAGGGTTCTACTGGATTTCTTGATTTGGAGGTAGAATTTATTGTTGATGGTTGTTCCATTGTTAGAGATAAGCTAGTGAATTATGTACTACCAGTGCAATGTATGTAGCCATAGGGACATGTAACTTAGCATGTTTGCTGCATTTACTGTATCATTTCTCAAATATAAGCATCCCTAAAGAAGCACACATCTGGATCATGTGCGCAATCGGAGGAATGTCTATAGAGTTGTCCAGAAAAATGTTTTAAGAATGTATAGGGAGGGATTAGTACATAGGTTTCACCCCCCCCCCCCTTCTTTTTTTTCCTGAACTGGTGCACCTCACCAGATCCTTGCAATGGTTAACTTCAATTTTAGACACCTTGACTCTTTTTGACATTTTCTGATTTTAATTTATCAGATTATCCACTATCTTAGAAGGTTGCCTTCTTCACTGAGGCAGTTTGTTTAAAATTTTCTGCTGTGTTGAGAGTATTGTTTATTTTCTACAAAGCAGCAATCACTAAGCAAACCAGTGGCTTCAAGAGATGTTCCTATGAGATGTCTTGCTGCCTTAGGAGAGCCCATAACACTAATGATTGTGACTTGCTCAAGAATGCCATCCCATAATGCCCAACACAATCTCCAAGTCTGTGAGAGAAACCTAGACCTATCTCTAACTGTAATAATGTCCTGCTCCTTAGTCTGGCTTCCATGATGATCTTTGGGAGGAGGGTTGTATTTTTGACTCATTAGTATTGTTGTTTATTTATCTTTCATAAGTCTATTAAGAGTTGGGGTCTTATTTCCTCTGTTTAGGCCATTTAAGCAGAAGCTGGTTTAACACCAGCTTAGGTGAATCTCTTCATAAAGATGGTTAATAAATCTTCAATAAATAAAAAGGTCATGGGTTTAATATACTGCCTTTTCTGTAATATAACCAAAGTGGTTTACATTTATTGTATGCAGGTACTTTCTCTGTCCCTAATAGGCAAATGTTCAGTTGTGTTTTGGTGGTGTGTGTTTTCCTTAAGAACTGCTTGGTGTTGTGATTGTAGAGTGGCTGAATAGGGTTAATGTTTATGGAGCGAGGGGTTTTTAGTCAGAGGTGTGTTTATATGGGTCTATGCCCTGTTGTGTGAGGACAGGAAAGTATGTTTGTTTATTTATTTTAAAAAACTTTGTATACTGCCTGGAGTCACAGTGATTTCCATATAAACATACATAAGGCAAAAACAAATAATACAAATCACTCTTGAGAACAATATCAAAACACATTTTTCAATTAACATATAAGGTTACATTTTACCAAAATACCCAAACAATTTCAGGAAATACCAATCAAAAGTATGCATCTACAAACAGCTTGGTTTTCAACATCTTCTTAAAGCTATAATCTTAGTTGGCCAGTAAGCTTATTTCAATATGACATCCCAACAATAGAAAACATTTGAAGTTGAGTTGTCACATATCTTAGTGTCAACTGTCAATGCTACCAGTTTCATGCCCCCCCCCCCACCAGAATGCAATGTTCATGAGTTATTTTAATAAAATTGGTTGAGTTGGCTGAAGACTAGTGGAAAATATTATGAGATTTGTTTGCCATGGTTCTGAAATTAGATTAGACTTGTTAAATGTGCAGTCATTAGTAAATAAGCCTCTTAAATAACGGTTTATGGTTTGTTTATTTATAATCCACATTTTACAAGGCAAAGTACAACACACACATAATAGTACTTCACAAACAGTTCAGACATCTTCCAAAAAAAAATAGAAATATACATCATATTCAGCATAAAATCAAAATAAAATACCAGCCTGACAAAAATAGCAGCACCAATCACTTCTCCTATACCAAAAATCAATCTCAAGCAATCTAATACAACTCAGGTTTTCAACGATTAACATCTCTTACTGTATATTTCATACAACAAAACAGATGTCTTTTCAACAATTTCTTAAAGGCATCCAAATTTTTTTTATATTTAATGTAAGAAGGGAGTCTTCTCCACTCTTCTGGACCGCAACATGAAAATGCCCCCGCTCTCACAGCCTGCAGGCAGGATTGAAGATTTAAGGCATGAGAGGGAGGTTCTGTTCCATAGGATATGTTCTAACTGAAATTACTAACTGGCAGAATATGGCAAAAAAATTATGGAGGATTGGCAATTTGTTCCTCTCAGGATGTTTTTATTAGATAGGTTTTGTAGTTTGAATGTTTATTGTGGTAATAATGTCTCTAAAGGGGTTAGTTTTGCTACATGCTATGACAGAAATGAACCTTACTCCTATGCCACAAGATATTAGAAATTATCTTCTTAGTCTCTGTCTCACTGCCAGTTCCCACTTTAACACTTGTATTGTTCCAAAGAGAGTCTAATTGGAGTTTATAAGGTGTAATACGCACAGGCAGTAATCAAGATATGCTTGGAAATTCTTTTTAAGCAGGCAGTGCTTAAACTCTCACCTTTTTTTTTTTTTTTGGGGGGGGGGGTGTTACACAAAATTATCTAAATAGATTCATTTTGTGCATACCATGACAGTAACGAGCCATTCCTAAGCCAGGGTATGTGGAGTTTGATCTCAGTCTCTCAAAGTTACTGCTGAGTTACTGCTTATTTTTAAGCAGATGACATACTGCATTTCTCCCATTTTGCCTCCTCTCATCCTAGTCTTATCGACAATCCTATTTTGATACAGTCACAGTTTGGCTGTCCAAATATTTCCTAGTCTTAAATCCATCAGAGACAATGGTGTGCTTGATCACTGGAAATCAGGGTAACCTAGTTACTCTGGTGCAATCATTCAAATGCCTTGATGCTTTCATTAACCAAAAGTTGTCTTTGGGTCAAGTCACATGTGCATTGTTTTGGGGCTCTTTGTCAATTGAAGAGCACTTCTCCAAAACTCACTTAGTCCATTTTTATGTCAGTTTTGAAGCATGCAATTAATTTTTGTTTATTCATTTACTGTAGTTATTCCTGTGCCAAAACTCATGGACTTAGAATGTTTTGGCACAAGAATAAGCTACAGTAAATGACTCTTGCCATGATAAAGAAAAATTAATTGCATGGGTCAAAACTCAAAAAATGGATTGAGTGAGTTGTGGAAAAGTGTTCTTCAATTATGATCTAGTACAGCTATCACTTCTCTAGGTGCATATTCCATCTTGCATTAATTTATTGTAATTCAGTATATGTAGGTATTGATACTCAAACATCTCTGATCTGTTCAAAATATTGCTAGGAAATTTGTTAGTGACACTACTGCTTATCCAAAATCATTGGTTAGCTGTTTCAAAATTCTAGTACTTGCTCACAGAACAGTTTATAGATCAGCCTCCATATTTTGCATTCTGTTACTTCCTCTTCAGAGTCATTATAACAGGTGTTTCATCCCAACTTGCGAACTGGGTGTTGCAGAAATCCAACACACTTTTTTCTTCTGCTCTTCCCACTTGGCTGAGGAATATAGAGCCCCCCTGCAGCTTTCATTTCTGCAAACAAACCATGCAGAAGTCTTTCTGATCTGCTCTTATGTTTTTCACTTAAAGTTCATTTTTCAGTGGCCCTGGTGCTTGGAGACTCTTTGGAGGGTCGTGTGCCTAGGAAAGTTTGTGTTTCCGCAAAGCCGATCTGCTGCTCCACAGGGCAAGTTTCAAGTGGACTTATGGAGCCAGCCTGCTGTGTTCTGCCTTCGGAGCTTAAGGTCCCCCCCCCCCTTAAAGCGTGTTTACCTCCTGACCTTGTCAGAGATTTAAGCGCAGGCTGAATGCACCCTGTGTAACTACCTTTAGGGTATCAGGGCACAGGCTGCTTTTTTTCCTGCTCCTGATCACAGAGAGGTTCCGTGGGAGTGGAGGTTTCAGTCAGGGTCTATCTGACTGACAGCCTAAAGATCCTGAAGATTGAGCTGTTTGGAGAAAATCTGAGGCAGAAAATCCTTTCTCTTCACAGACAGAGCTGACAGGCAGGCACTGTGGAGACAAAGTACAGCCCCATTACTTACTATGGGAGAACTGGGAGGGGGGGCCTGAAAACAGGGTTTTTAGTTCTTTCTGGGGATAGGGGTCGAGTCTCCCAGCCCCAAAAATCCAAAATTGCCAGTTTTTGAACTTTTTTTTGTGAAGTCTCCACGAGGCATTTTAGATGCAACTTTTCTGGCAGTCGCCATCTTGGATTTTTAGCGATCTAATTTTAAACTTCAAATTTCTGCCTCACAACCCCTTGATTTCATTGGAAATCATTAGGGATGGATTCCTATCAATGTAGACCTGAATTCATGTTTGGATTGCACAGGATTACCAGTGGATGAGCGTCCGTGTACCACATACCATGGCGCACGAGGGGCTTCCAGAGCGGGGGAGCCAGGTTGGGTCCAGGAGATGGACAATAAATCTCACCCAGTTCCTGTTTCTGGCAGTGTCATGAAATATAGGCATACAGAGTCTGGGGATCTCTCGCAGGCCTTGTCTGAGTCTCTCAAGGAGCCAATGTCAGCCCCGACCTGTGGCTTTTCCCCAGAATTTTTTCAGCTGATGTGGAGAGCATTTCTCACAGACCCAGTTCACGCAGCGCAGCTGGTGGGCACTATACCAGCTTCTCTGTCAGGACCTACCCTTGTGGGAGTTCCTGCTCTGGTCCCCAGTACCCCTGTCGTCACAGATCTGGATGACTTGAACTGGTGTGCTGATACCATGGATACTATGTCCACCCTAGATGACCTGGAAAACTGTTTGTGGTACAGATAGCCAGTTGGTCTCTGAAAGTCCTGACATTGGTGATGACCCTTTAATTTGTCAGCTGTTTAAGTCAGTATCTTAAGTCCATAATTTTATAGCGGATGCCATAAAGGAACTGAACTTAGAGGTGCAGCCCTCCAAGTCTCAATGTACCATCATGAGTCGTTCTAATACTCTGTCATCCTTTTTCCCATCACATCCAGATCTCATGGCACTGGTTACTGAGCAGTGGGAGACTCCAGAGAGTTTCTTCAGGCTGACTAAGACCATGGCTAATCTTTATCCTATGGCACTGGATTTTCAGCAGCTCTTTGAGCAGCCGAAGGTAGATTTGGGGGTGGCTCAGGTGACCAAGCACACTCCCCTCCCCAGTGAGGAAGGAGTTATGCTGAAGGATTTTCAGGATTGCAGGTTAGACCTGCTTTTGAGGAAGCTTTTTGGGGTTTCTTCTTTGGGTATTAAGGCGGCAACAGCTGCCTCTTATGTGGTGCGTGCTTGTCACACAAATTTGCTCCATGATCCTTCAGTGCAGGATGATGCCTCTCTCTAGCTGGTGCTAGGAGGGTGTTGATTATGTGGCAGATACCTTGTATGATCTTATTTGGGTGTTAGTCAAAGTTTCGGCTTCTGCTGTTTCAGCTCGCAGAGCACTCTAGATCTGCCACTGGACTGGAGATTCGACCTTCAAGGTGACTCTCAGCAGACTTCCTTTTAAAGGTCAAATACTTTTTGGCAAGGGATTAGATGACCTGATGACCAGTGTGGTAGACCGCCGTCCTAAGTCCTTTCTGGATAACAAGCCTTGGTGTGTTCCCAGGGAAGGTCATAACAATTTTGTCCCTCCCACAAGTTTGGCCAAGGCTTCTCGGGCTCATCTGGCCAGAGATATTTCCAAAGCTATAGACTATTCCAGCCCTAGAAACCCACAGGTTCTCTTGACAGCACCTCCTCTAAGAAGTCACAATGATGCCTCGGCCATGCTTCCTCGCATTGGGGAGTGGTTGACGACATTCCTGCAGGAGTGGGAGTCAGTCTTCTTAGACCAATGGGTGCTGGACATCATACTGGAAGGACATAAGATAGACTTTTTCCAGCGCCCTCCAGATCTGTTTTTGGCCTTTCTGGTGGAAAGACTTAGAGAAGGCACTGAATGTTGAGATGACTCTGCAGTGTCTCTTGGAGATTCAGGCTGTAGAACTAGTTCTCGAAAGAGATTTGGGCTCCAGCAGATACTCCTTATACTTCATTGTGCCAAGGAGTCAATCAATGCTTTTCTACAGATTCTGCACTTTTGCATGGAAACAGTGCATTCCGTCATTGAATCGGTGGCTCTGGGAGAGTTTCTGGCTTCATTGGATTTAACAGAAGCCTATCTACATTTTCCTGTCTTCCTGGGACACTGTAATTATTGGAGATTTCACGTTCTTCAACAGCATTTCTAATTTGCAGTGCTACTCTTTGGGTTGGCAACGGCCCCCTGCACCTTCACCAAAGTGATGGTGGTGATAGCGTATTTCCGCAGAATGGGGGTCCTGGTTCATCCATATCTGGACAATTGGTTGATCAGAGTGCCATCCAGACTGGAGTGCGAGCAGATGGTGGAGACTGTTGTGTCTCTCTTGCAGCACTTGGATTGGATTGTCAATTTCAGGAAAAGCCAGCTAATTCCATCACAGACATTGGACTACCTAGGAATTTGCCTCAGCACACTTCAAGACCATGTTTTTCTTCCCAAGCCAAGCAGATGCTCTGGAAACAGAGTGAGGATCTTTTGGTGATCACAATTCTCACGGCCTGGCAATATCTGCAGTCCTAGGATACATGGCAGCCTTTCTGGAAGTGGTGCCCTGGGCATGAGCACACATGCGTCCACTGCAGCAGTCCCTCCTGCAGTCCAGTCCCCAAAACATCATTCCTTTCAGATGCCTCTTCCCTGGATGGAACTGACACAGAGCAATTTGTGCTGGTGGCTTCGGGGAGCTGCTCTCAACAAGGGCATGCCTCTCAGGATCCAGGAGTGGATCACTCTGATAACAGATGGGAGTATTTGGGGCTGGGAGCCCTATTTCAGGGATCATTCCATTCATGGCATGTTGTCTCTACCTCAGAGATGTTGTTCGATCAGCCATCTCGAGCTCAGAGCCATTCAGTTGATGCTCAGAGATTTGCAAAACACCCTGGAGGGAAAAGCAATACGGGTGCTTTGTAACAATGCCACAGCAGTGGTGTATGTAAATCATTGGGGCACCAGAAGTGCTCCTGTAAGTCAGGAGACTCGGATGCTGTTCCAGTGGGCAGAAGTTCACCTTCTAGCTCTTTCAGTGGCACATGTGATCAGCTTAGAAAATGTACAGGCGGACTTTCTCAGCCACTATATCCTGGACCCGGGAGAGTGGTGGCTCTTGTAGAGAGCATTCCGTCTCATTGTAAGTTGCTTGGGCAAGCCTTCGGTGGACTTGATGACTTCGGCCAAGAACTCCAAAGTCGAGTGTTCTTCAGTCAAAGAAAGAAAACAGGAAGCTTAGGCCTCGATGCATTAGTTCAGCCCTGGTCATCTCAGAAGCTTCGATATGACATAAGAACATAAGAATAGCCTTACTGGGTCAGACCAACGGTCCATCAAGCCCAGTAGACCGTTCTCACAATGGCCATTCCAGGTCCCCAGTAACTGGCCAAAACCCAAGGAGCAGCAACATTCCACCCTTGCCCATGGTGGGTTGGGTCATTCACAGGATTTTGACTCATCAGGGCCTAGTGATCCTAGTGGCCTTGGCCTCAGGCTCTTTTTATCACAGCCTTCTCGGTCAGGGTCCGAGTTTTGCTTCACTACTTAGAGAGGATCAATGATTTCCATCTCTTTGATCTTCTGTTTGTCCTGACTAACCAGTCCAGGCGGGGCAGACCTGTGTCTGAGGCCTCCATTGCCAGGTGAATTTGCATAGCAATTCTCTCAAATCTCATTCAACTAGAAACTAAATAGGTCTCTTATTGACCCTTGAAGAAGTTGTTTATCTGTAAAGCATGCTGATAGGTTATTAGAATGAGACAAAATCTCAAAATCTGGTATTGGTAGCAAACCTAATCTGAAGGGGTTGATAAGAAGCTTTTTTGATTTCCACGTTGTATTTGAAATGACTATTTTTGGTACTTGTTTTGGAAGTACAGGAAGTCCCCGGATTAAGAACCAGTTATGTTTTTAGAGCTGTTCTTTAGTCAGATTTTTATGTAACTCAGAAATTGTAGATTTTAAGATTCTTGCTGCTTACCTCTGCTCCCAGCTGATATAAGGGCCAAATGTCCCTACCACTGCACTGTTCCCTCTAAGGTACAGCATGCACAACCACATACTGTTCTTAATGTGGTCATGCATAATTCTTGAATCTGCTGCAAGAGAAGTGTAGGAATCTATGCCACTGGAAATACTGCTCAGTGAAATCAAATGAAGTATGAGTCATACGTCAGGCGTCTGTAACTCAGGGACTGCCTGTAATGCACAGGAAAATTCATTTGTTCAGTTTGGGATGATTTGGTAAGAAATTGTTTAGATTGCTTAAGTTTAAAACAGTAGCATCAGTTTTCAAGATTTGAACCATAGCTGACTGTTTTCTTACAAAAAGAAAAATGATAAAAATACTAACAAAAGCCACCAGAGGACAGTAGAACACAAATAATTGCCTGGCACTTGGATATGTGGAAATAAAAGTCAACAATCAAGTTGTAGCTGATACCATTTTATAGAACTAACTTAAATCTTTGACATGCTTTTGAGAGTTATCCTCTTCAGGTTTGTGGAGAAACAATGCAGTTACACTGGGTTTAAATAGTACGGTTACTGCAAGTTCATGACCATTATCAAAACTCTTATAAACTAACCTTTACATATGCTGATAAAAGGACAAATGATATGGGGATAATAAATCTCTTGTCAACTGTCATGGCATGAAGTCTCTGTACAATCAAGAGAGCTAGTTTCCCTTTTCATCAACCTGGATGAAATTCAGCTGTAGTTGGATCTGGAAGAATTCTTCAGAAAACTTCAATGTAAATATACATTTCACAAAAGATAATCGATATGATTAATAGTAGTAGTAGATGATAAACTTCAACACAGGGGATAACAAATTAAAAAGAAGCACCACCTACTTCCTTGTCATCATCAGCAGACGAATTCAGAGACAAGTGGGTTGTGTCCATCCACCAGCAAACAGAGATAGAGAGCATCAAACTGAGCTCTGACATATATAGGATGGTATGCTTACTGGTCAAATAAACAAAACAAAGTGGGAAGGTCAAGATGTTCCAGTAGGGGTCTTTATTATCAATCAGTAACATAAAAACATTTCGGTACTCAGGGTACCTTCCTTAGGAGTCTTGAAATTTGTTGTTTAAGAACGAAACGGTTGTGTGTTACAGTTACATTTTGAAAAATAAATGTTGCCTCTCTTATAAAGAAGATTTAGACTGGCTCTCAATAAAACAGTGCAATGAAATTTTACTGGCTCAACTGTTGCATAAAGGTTTACTGATTTTGATCCCTGCCAAGTGTGAGCATGGAGAGAGGTGGCAATAAGCAAACTTTGGGTCCAAATTCCAGATGCAGCATCGAGCAAAACGATGGCTTACCATCATCGGAGAACCATCAAAACAGTGTATTGAAAAGCATTTAATTAAAGTGTAATGTACACCGAGGAGGGATTTTTCACAATAAGTAACTAAATTCTATGAACAGTTTAAATCAGGGGTGTCCAACCTGCGGCCCAAGGGCCCCATGCGGCCCCATGAAGTATTTTGTGCAGCCCCGGTTGAGGGTGATGCAGTGTTTTCCTCTGCTGCCTCCGGATGTTTACTGTCCTGCCGGCTCCCTCCTCCGTCTTGTTACAGTGTTTGCACGGCCCCAGAAACATTTTTTCGGCCAATGCGGCCCAGGGAAGCCAAAAGGTTGGACACCCCTGGTTTGAATAGATTAAGCATTTGATGGTGTGCATTTAGCATAATAATTAAGGAAGAGGTGGTAGAAGGAGGTTTTTTCAGCTGATAAGGTTGGATTCCCTCTCTAGTCTGCGTGCAAGATTTGCGCAGGCAGCAGACAGGGATTTGAGGCACTTTCCTCCTTTATAAATTGCCTCCCTTTAACCATTTTCTTCTTCAAGTATTCTGTTTAACTACTCTCTGCCCTAAAAGAGTTGAGACTTGAATAATTGTGGCTTATATATACTTTTTGAATGTTATCAGTGAGAGGTTGTTTTGAATTGTGTTTGTAAATAGTAGGGGACCGCTGCTTTTTTACAGATTTATCAATGATTTTAGAGATAGGAATAACTAGTGAAATAATTGAATTTGCTAATGACACAAAGTTGTTCAAAGCTGTTAAATTACAAGAGAATTGTGTAAAATTGCAAGAGGATCTTGTGAGACTGGAAGACTGAACGTCAAAATGGTGGATGACGTTTAATGTGAGAAAGTGCAAAGTGATGCATATGGGAAAGAGGAATCCAAACTATAGCTATGTGATGCTGGGCTCTGTGTTTGGAGTCACTGCCCAGCAATGTTCCCTCTAATTTTTCATAGGCTGTGTGCGCAAAAAATTTAATCTGTGCACATTTTAAAGAAAAACTAAATTTGTGTGTGTTATAAAAATGATTGCCAGAGGGCCCGGAGTTCAGTTAAGGACAGGTCTTTGAGTTTAGTCTGAATTAACGAAAACACAATGTAATTTTATTTACACTTTATATTAGTTACACTTTATGTAACATAAAGTCTCATTTCAATAAACATAAATTATGTTTCATTGAAATGTTTCATTGAGCGTTACCTATAAATAAGGTATCATTGTACTTCATACTTAAAATTTAGAAAATAACAGCAATTTAGTTTTCAAAGTTTTTCCCTGTGATCTTTCATATTTATCCAGTCCGAATAAATTCTGTCAAGATCTGTTGAGCCTCCATCTTGAAGGTGACTCTTAACACACATCAGCATTTCCAAATGCTCTAAATGTAAACGATTCCTTTGTTTAGTCTTCAAATTGTTCATTAGACTAAAACCACACTCACAATCTGAACTAGATGCTAAGAATGTGGCACCAATTTTGCTAAATCTGCAAATTGATCATTCTGAAATGCAAATTTCATCATATCTGGAAGCTGTTTATCAGATTGCTTTTGATTTTTTCTGCAACAAGGAATTTAAAGTCATTGTATTGCTGAATAATAACACTTTCCTCCGGAAGAAATTGTTTATACTTTAAACAAAGAGATCTGATATGTCCATTTCCGAAGTCAAAGTCGCATTGTGATATTGCTGTACAGTCAAAAGCAGACCATTCCTCAACTTCATTTTCAGGAAATCTTTCACCCAGATGCAAACATAGGATGTTGATGAAGGTTAATATGGAATTAGTATCCACTGAAACTTTTTCTCCAGACTTCATCCTGTTGTCAAGAAGACTGTTGCCTTTATCACTCTACTTAACCTTGTTGCCTAAGTATTGCATTCGAAGTTTGTTCAATTAATTTACCCTGTGCAAGATGATAAGCTTCCAATGGTGTCAAACCACGTTTTTGAAATGCCATGGTTAAGGAAGCCAATTCTGATAAGACATCATTCAAAACTTCAAGTGTAATATGAAATTGTTTACTGTTCAGCTTCTTATAGCAGTACTTTGCATTAGGATCATGATCTTTGTCTTCTTCAAAATATTTTAACAGGGGATCACAATTTCGAATAATTGCTTTAAGTGCAAAGTGTCTAGATAACCAGCGCACTTCATTCAGAGGTCTGAAAGCAATTGATTCACAGTCAGATGCATCTGCTATTTCTTAAAATTTGCATCGTTTAGTAGAAGACCGACAGAACACCATGTACACAGTTCTCATTACAGTTTCTACTTCTTTCATCAATTTTACTTCTTTCCATGAATCAAAAAGTCCCAAATCTTCCCGATGTGCAACACAATGTTGCTGTACTAAATGTGGAATGTCTTTTCTCAGCTGTGCTGCAACACCATCTATTTTGCCCAACATAACAGAGGCACCATCAGAGGTGAACATAACCATTTTATTCAGGTCAAGTTCATGTTTCCTATAGAATTTTTGCTTCTCCAGCTATCAGGTATACTAACATACTTCGCTATGTGCTCATTGATATCTTGAACAGAGAGCATTGAGATATTCATCTTAACGGCCAGCACAACACTGTCGACAAGAACCTTAATTTCATCAGGACTGGAACGCTTCTGTTCATTACTAATTTGCCTGTTTTCTTTTTTGGTTGGGCTTTCAAGCAACATGTTAACCAGTCCCCCTCTTAAATTCGGATTTTTACTTCTGAGTTTCCTAATACTGTCGGTATGAGATTTACTTGATAGATGGCGTTTCAGAAACTCCAGATTCCAAACATCATCCCATATTTTTCCAGTAGAGAATTTTCCAGTTGCTTTGGCATCTTGACAATAACAACACACAACTCCATCATCTTTCTCATAGGTTAATATTTCATACAATCGAACACGCATTGTATTTCGAGATTCCGGTGTCTCCGTTTCAACAATTTCTTCAAGCCATTCAGACCTAAAAGCTGTTGCAGCTCTCTTGCGTTTTATAATAATAATAATAACTTTATTTTTCTATACCACCATTCGCGGTTTAGACATTTTAAGAGTTATATCTGGTTGCAATTTAATAAACGAATACAGTTATACAACCGCAGTACCACGCTGCACACTACAGTTCCACAAAATAAACAATGTGGCGGAACTTCAGGAAGTCAAAGAATCGGAAGTGTTTCGTATCCTATGGGCCATAGGCTTTGGCCCTATGGGGCACGTTACGTGTCAAGTTCAACTGCCAAAGATAACGGAATCATGTGAATGACTTAAAATTTATATTATAGCGCTTCAATAAATGTGATAAAGGGGAAATCGGAACACCTGGTCTTCTGCAACATTTCATTTTAGCAGTGAAAATCATTTTAGGGAAAAATTTATTTTTTTGTGCGTGCGCACAGCTTAGAGGGAACAGTGCTGCCTAGGCAAATGTTCCACTGTAGGTGTCATTGTTGAGGATACGTTGAAATCCTCAGCTCAATGTGCGGTGGCTGCTAAGAAAGCAAATAGAATGTTAGGAATTATCAGGAAAGGAATGGAAAACAAAGATGAAAATGTTATAATGCCTTTGTATCGCTCTATGGTGTGGCCGCACCTTGAATACTGTATCCAATTCTGGTCGCCATATGTCAAAAAAAGATATAGTGGAATTAGAAAAGGTATAAAGAAAGGTGACAAAAATGATAAAAGGGATGGGACGACTTCCCTATGAGGAAAGGCTAATGCGGCTAGGGCCCTTCAGCTTTGGAGAAGAGACGGCTATGAGATGATATGATAGAGAAGGAAGGAGAGAGGCTTCAATGGACTAATGGATCATAGGGCCTCTTATAACACACAGTTATTTCAGGTCCCGGTTAGAAAAGCCTTTAATCATGTGAATCTCAACCTTCAAAAACATTAACTATCAAAAAGGACAAATAATTCAGTTCCACTAACTGAAACAGTTAAATCTTGAAGAAACCACTGAAAAAATGAGTGATCTCTTAGCTTGTCCAAAAGGACTCCAGTTCTGGTTTAAATGAAGCGCTGGGACTTTTTTGACTGGATCCTGAAATAACTGCATTATAAGAGGCCTTGTGATCCATTAGTCCATTGAAGTTCTTCTGATTTGATGTCTCTCTCCTTACTTTTTTTCAATAAGTTGATTTTTTATAATCCTATAAATTAGACATACATTTAAATATTTTAAGGAATTTTTCAATTGATATGATCCTGTCTAGATGTTTATTATTAGTGTTGTGGGTTTGCAGATGGGGTGTGCACCTGTGTGATTTTTTTTTTTTTTTTTTACTTTTGTTATATATTTAGATTACGGTAGGTATTCTTTTTAGCAAACCTAAATTAAACTTCTATTCTATTCATATAGTGGCTGAATATCACTGCTATACAGAAAATATTTGGTTGCCATTCTCTTTTCCTTCATCATATAGATAGTTCTTGGGTGGTTGGCCATATTTTCAGCCTGGTACTATAAAGCTAATAGCTCCCTCCAGGCTCCTACCTTGGTCTCATCCTAGTGTGAGATTTCAGCCTATACTTTCAGTGCTGCATTCCCTAGCTCCTGATTCTGCTGCTGCTTCTCATCCAGCCTGGGTTTTGAGCAGGCTTAGCCCACCCAGTCATCTTATACCAGGCACCTATGAACTTGGGATGAATAGGGCTGTACATCTTTAACTTAAAAAAAAATATGGTTCAGTATTGTGAAAAGAGTTGAATGTTTTTTGCATGTGATCTGCTCATCTGCTATAAAATTGACAATCATGTGCTCTGTTTTCTTTAGGAGAGTGCTGTTATACCTGGAAGCAAGCGTTGGGTGTCCCAGTGGGCTAGTTTGGCTGCTAACCATACAGTGCATAACCAGGGTGAGGCACAATTGGGATTATCTGCACCGGTTCCTTTTGAAAATGGTATGAATAAATAATTTCTGGACTGTATATGCTTTATTCTCTTATCAACATCTGATTAGCGATCAACTTATTATTAATGTTTAATATGAGTGTCTGGATAGAATAAAAATATTTTCATCCCAGTGTATCTTTCTTCTTCCTTTGATTTTACATGCCACTTTTCTTCATCATTGGTTGAGAAGCAACCCTGCAGCTTTAGGAGTTGCTTAGAGTAGTGCTGCCCGATTCAGGAAAAAAAAAATTTGATCCGATTCAGCCTATTGTATCAATTTTGCGATTCGATTTTTCTGCCCAATTGGGGGGTATTGTTTTGGTTGTTTTTTTTTCAGACATCCTGGTGGGTTTATTTTATAGCATCTTCAACCCCTTTGCCCTCTCTTACCCACACTGGCACTGTGGTGGAAACAAAATAAACAAAAAAAGACTTTTCCTCTCTCTGTTAAATTATTGCTCACTTTCGCGGTCTAACACCAGCTCTGGCAGGATACACATTTAAAATCTGACATACTGTAATCACAAAATAGAAAATAAAATTATTTTTTCTACCTTTTGTTGTCTGGTTATTATTAAAATCATGTTGTTCCCATGTTCTGGTTGTCTTCTGATAGTCTTCTGATAACTTGCTTGACAGGGTCTCCGGCCCATTTGTCGTTTTCTTCTTTCTCGGTGCTAACAATCCATCTTCCATCTCTGTCCTCCCTTTCCATTTCCCTTACCTCTCCTGGAGGTCTGGCATCTTTCCTTTTTTTGTCTCCATCCCCACAGCTGCATCGATGGATCCCACCATCCCCAGATCCACCATCTCTCATTTTCTTAACTACCCTTTCATCCATCATCTCTCCCTCCCTCTGGATAAGTGCAAGGTGATGCATGTCGGTAACAAAAATCATATGCACGAATACAGGATGTCCGGTGCTGTACTCAGAGAGAGCCTACAGGAAAGAGACTTGGGAGTGCTTGTAGACTAGTCAATGAAACCGTCCATGCAATGCACAGTGGTGGTGAAAGGGGCAAATAGAATGCTAGGAATGATTAAGAAGGAGATCACAAACGGATCTGAGAAGGTTATCATGCCGCTGTACCGGGCCATGGTGCACCCCCTTCTGGAATACTGCGTCCAACACTGGTCGCCGTACTTGAAAAAGGACATAGTACTACTTGAAAGGGTCCCGAGAAGAGTGACAAAAATGGTTAAGGGACTGGAAGAGTTGCTGTACAATGAGAGGCTAGAGAAACTGGGCCTCTTCTCCCTTGAAAAGAGGAGACAGAGTGGACATGATTGAAACATTAAAGATATTGAAGGGAATTGAGAGAATGAGAGGGTACTCTCTAAAGTTAAAAGGGGATAGATTCTATACAAACGTAAGGGAGTTCTTCTTCACCCAGAGAGAGGTAGAAATCTGGAATGATCTTACAGAGGCTGTTATAGTGGAAAGCACCCTCCAGGGATTCAAGATAGGGTTAGATAAGTTCCTGATGAACCAGAACGTACACAGGTAAGGCTATACTCCAATAGGACACTGGTCTTTGACCTAAGGGCCGCCGCGTGAGCAAACTGCTGAGCACAAAGGACCACTGGTCTGACCTAGCAGCAGCAATTCTTATGTTCCTTCCCCATCACCCCAAGGTTCACCATCTCTCCCATTCTGTTCCCAACTACCATCCTATCCAGTATCTTTATCCTCTCCCCTTCTACACCATCCCTTGTGTCTAACTTCTCTCCTTTTCTGTTCCTTCCCTAAATCCCATTGTCCACCATCTCTCGCCCTCTCCTCTGTTTTTAGACCCATTATTTCTTTCCCTTCCCCCCCAATCCGGCATATGCACGTCTCTTTGAACCCCCCTTCCCTCCCTCTGTGTACTTCTACACCAGGGCCCCCCTCCTCGGGCCTGCACCCCCCCCCCTGAAGTTTGTATTTGAGCCATACTGAACAAATCATAATCTTTCTAGTGTTTTTCAGCTCAGATACCTCATTCAGTCAATACACATTCCCTACTGTATCTACTGATAACACTCCAGGCTTTAAAGATCTTCAGACCACCACCGAGTAATGTAACTTCAAGTGGCTTAAATCTTCGTTGGTCTGCTGAAGTAGTGTGATATTTTAAATATATATTTAATTTTGTTTTCTGTTATTTCTTATTAGTACTACAGGTACTTAGCTTTTAGTATCTGTAGTACTAATAACAGAAAACAAAATAAAATGTATATTTAAAATATCACACTGCTTCCCCCCCCTGAAGGCCTGATTCCCCTCCCCCCCCCCCAGCCTCCTGCTCTTATCTTTACTGAATTACAGCAGTGGAGCAGCCTGCACAGAGGATCGCCGGTGCTTTAGCAATCCTAGCAGGCTGCCGTCGTCTTCAGGAGCACATTCACTGCTGCGATTCTGCCCATGAGATATCCGAGTTTTACTTCCATTGAAAGCAATGGGAATAAAGAGGACAGATTAAGAGGTCTGGAAGGATTTTACAACCATTGCTTTGAATGGAAGTAAAACCTGGATGTCTCAATCCGTCCTCCTTTTTCTAGCGCCATATAGTAACCCTATCTATTATGACTTATTGCACTGATAGTGATAGCGTTGCAAGTAGCTGAGTGAAGACAGCAATATCCTTTCATGTGGTATCCCTATCTGCACTAAGATGAAACCACTTAGGCATGGTATTTCTATTGATCCTGTGTAGAATAAGTGAGCCCAGAGAGCAGACAACAGTCATGCTGGTGGCCTCATCAAAACAGAGCCCTAATTTATTGCTTAGTTAGAATACACATTTTCTGTGGATTTTTTTTGTTTTTAATTCTTTATTCATTTTATAATTCACAACAAGTGTACAGTAAATATCAAACAATTAGAATACAATATCACTTGAAAATTTACCATATCATACAACAAAAAGATATAACCCCTACCCCCTCCCACTTCCATATACAACAAAAAATATACCACATGAATATAATATCTTATCATTCATATATATTAATAATAGAAATCCAACCCCCCCCCAATCCACATGTAAGAATTAAAATTGGGAAAAGTGTAAATTATTCATTAGAGTAATTTAAAAATGGCCCCCACACATCCTTAAATTTATTATAGTAACCTTTTTGAACTGCCAACTCTCTTTCCATTTTAAACACATGACATACTGAATTCCACCAGAAACAATAATTCAACCTTGTACAATCTTTCCAGTTATACGTTATTTGTTGAATGGCAACTCCTGTCAATATCATCAAAAGCTTATTATTATTAGCAGATATTTGAGGCTTAGCTATCATCAGCATGCCAAATAAAATTGTGTCGTATGATAATGCTACATAATTTGTCATTAAATGATTTATTTGATCCCAAATAGAGATCCAAAAATTTTTAATGAATGGACAATAAAACAACAAGTGATCTAAAGTTCCAGCATCAAGGTTACAATGCCAACATCTATTGGACCTAGAGCAATCCAATTTTTGTAAACAGACAGGGGTCCAGAGTGCTCTATGCAACAGGAAAAACCATGGATATTGTGGATATTTTTTTTTCATGAATAAATCAAGGAAAATATTTGTTGTTTACTTGCAATTACATCACTTTCCTTTCCAGAGATAAATTAAAAAAAAAAAGATTTGACATCAATATGTGAACATTTCTTAAGAAAGAATTGAATATTTCATGGGGTGTCCTAATTTTTTCACATGACTGTATTTTGAAACTGTAGTTTGACTTTAATAGCTACACATGATTGATCCCATGGGTTCATTATTTGACATGCATTGAGGAGGTTCCTGAAAAGCTACCTGCATGAAGAAAGTTTTTTTGCCATTCTTTATTCTAATTTAATTACACTGTCAAATTTTTTATTGAACATATTATTTTGTCTTCTCACTCTTCTGGGTGTCTGGGGGCTTGAAAATATCCTTGCTTTGATAATAATTTATATGGGTCAATTGAGACAGTTTATTAGTGAAAATATAATTATTTACCTGTAATGCTGCTCTCTAATAGTTATTCACTTGATTTATATTCACCAAATTTTCCTTCTGGAGGTATGTGCCCTATTCTGTCTAAGTTTTCGTTAAACAGGAAAGTGAAAGTTAGAATATGTTTACAGTATGGCAACTGGATGTTTACCAGCCATTTCAAAAGCCTCAAATTTTCATTTGTTAGCTTGGAAACAGTATGGGCCTAGATTCCAAAACCCATTTTTCCCCAAGCACTATAGTTGTTAAAGTACAAGTTTATTTTGATCATGAAAAATGTATTATGCATCTTAGTTTGAATATTCAGTGGATGTTTACTGTGTTTTATAAAGCTCATATAAAATGTACAGCATAGTGATGGAATGCTGTCTATTACAGCTCACAAGAAGTAATGATGCAGTGGAATACTCCTGTATTGAAAATGATAGTACAATCTATGTATAATTATGAAACTGCCCTCTTGTTTAACAATTTCTTATTAATCAATAGGTGACTTGAAAATTTGAGATGATTTCTCTTGCCAGCAGTTATCATAGTTGTAATTTTTTTTGTTTGTTTGTTTTAGATACAGATATCAGTGAATCTGGAATTTCTGTTAAAAGTAGTGGATCAGCTGCTTCCTTAGCTAGTCAAAGTGAGAGAAAAAGGAGAACACTTCCTCAGTTGCCAAAAGAAGAAAGAAAACCAGAAAGCTCCAGGGTAAAGATTGCTTCCCATCAGAGATCAGAAGTTGGAGAGAAACAAGACACAGAGCCACAAGAAAAAGAAACACCAACTCAAATATCCCAAAAAAAACTGCGAGAATTTGATCCCAGGGTTATGGCTAATGTAAGCAAATCGATGAATGATCACTCTGCTCAAGTATATAGAGAGAGCACACAGTTTTCTCTGAGTATGAGTTGCAGTGCTTCTGGTAAAGAAAAGAGAGAAACTGGTAGAGAAATTTCAGTAGTTAAACAGTCAACTAAAATTCAACAACATGAACCAAAAGAAAAGGCATGGGTGCCTACTAAATCTTCTTCAAAACATGCTGCAAACCAGATTAGCAAAAATGGAGAAGTCCCAAAGACAGGTCCTTCTGTTTCACATAAGACTCAGGGGGCAATCCCAGGACATGCTGCCAAAAAATCAGAGCAAAAGGAGGACAAGAAAAGGAAAACTGGAGAAGTTCTAAAAATTCAAATGCCCAAAAGTGTTGAAGCAGACAAGAAAGAAGCATCAAGGTCATTAATGAGGCAAGGTAGTTTTACTATAGACAAACCTAGCACAAATGTACCTATTGAACTTATTCCTCACATCAGTAAGCAAACTGAATCTATCTCCACCTCATTTGTCATTTCATCCACAAGCAAAATGGGAGACAGAAGTGATTCTCTAGAAACTGACTCTAGTATGGATACAACACTTCTTTTGAAAGATACTGAAGCAGTGATGGCTTTTCTTGAAGCCAAATTGCGTGAGGAAAACAAAACGGATGAAGGCCCAGAAACTCCTAGCTACAACAGAGATAATTCCATATCACCAGAATCTGATGTGGATACAGCTAGCACAATCAGTCTGGTTACTGGTGAAGACAGAAAATGTTCACAAAAGCGAAAAAGCTTTAGCAGCCTCTATAAAGAAAGATGCTCTACTACTTCTCCTTCCAAAGACAGTTCTAAACTTTCTCCATCAGGTTCCAGGGAAAAACTGGAAAAGAAATCTAAAAGTCGTTCATCAGATGTTAGCGCTAAAGCAGAGAGTCGTAAATTAATTCAAACAAGTGGAAGAATACGGCAGCCCTCACTTGATTTAACAGATGATGACCAAACATCAAGTGTACCTCATTCTGCTTTCTCTGATATTTTGTCCTCTGATCAGGAAACTTATTCTGGAAAATCACATGGAAGAGTTCCATTTACCTCAGTAGATGATCTGGTACATTCCAAAGGAGACGGAAGCAAATCAGCCAAGTATAAATCCTCCCCAGTATTATCTGGATCAGCTAACAAGTCAACCACACTCCCAAGACCTCGTCCCACCAGGACATCACTTTTGCGTAGAGCACGACTAGGTGATGCTTCAGATACTGAACTTGCTGATGCTGATAAAGTATCAGTTGCCTCTGAAGTATCAACTACTAGTTCCACATCAAAGCCACCTGCAGGAAGGAAGACAACTCTTTCAAGAATTGATTTACTTGCCCAGCCACGTAGAACCCGACTTGGTTCTTTATCGGCACGTAGTGACTCTGAAGCAACAATATCGAGAAGCACTGGCTCTCCTCGTACTCCAGATGCTATCATTAAAAGTGGTCTGCGAACAGTTCCACAGACAGATATGAAAGGTACCCTTAGAATCAGAGCTAACAGTATTTCTAGACTGCCTGACTCCAAAGTTAGAGTTATGTCCTCAACCCATAGCACTCCTCCAGGTAAGCTTGATACATTAGACAAATGTTAAATTTAGCTGCCTTTTTGTTGTCGTTTTGCTTCATATGCTTGAGACGTGTATACTACTGTGAACTTTTATAGAAGGCCTTAACCCTGATGGGCCAATTTAATAAGCGGGGGGAGGGGGGGAGGGGGGGAGGGGGTAGCTAAGCACTGAAACACAATTCATGATTTCCCTAATGAATGCTTAAAAATCTATTGTCTGCAAATAATTTGGGTGAAAAAAAATAAGCTCAGACAGCAAAGCATTCTGGTTGCCATGGAAATATGGTGTTAGCAGCAGATTTAATATTGTGTGGGTAAAATAATTGTATTGGTATCTGGCATGGCATAGACATAGATTAAGTCACACTGAATATAGTAGAGGGTGTGTGTAATCGTAGCTTAAAGGGCAAAGAAGTCAAAGAATTACTGTATAACTGGATAAGACTTCTCAGTATGCAAATAAGCAAAATATATATCTGACTTGTAAAATAAGTAAAGTGTTCACATACACTCAGAATTGTGAAATTTGATGAAGAGCATTAGCAATGAAGCAAAGTTATGTTATGTATATGATTATAAGGTGTTTTGCCCGTATCACACTACTCTTATTTCCTTGGCATTTTGACCAGTTTACATCACCCTCTGGGTCCCTTGAGAAAGAATTTCAAAACATGGTCCATGTCGGGACCTGCTGACACAGTTGAAAGCTAAGTGGGAACTTCTTTCTTTCTTTTTGCCATTGAAAATTAGTTGAACACTTGAACAGTATGTCCTTTTCAAGCTCTTTTTCAAAATAAGTCATACACAGTGATGGGGCGGTGGGTTTGGCTAAAGGAGCTAATGCTCTTGGTCAAATTTCACAATTCTGAGTGTATGTGAACACTTTACTTATTTTACAAGTCAGATATATATTTTGCTTATTTGCATACTGAGAAGTCTTATCCAGTTATATAGACATAGATTATACACATGTGCATCTGGAGTGCTATTCTGTGCAGTATTGATTATATCATTTAAATTTCTGCTGTTGAGAACGTGATCCTTTGTTTTTAGAATCATAGCACTTCTCCCTTAATCCCTGCATTCAGCTCCTCATCCCCTTGAATGTGTTTTTTTTTTAACCCATCCCTACAACATAGCAACAAAAAAGATGCAGATCTAAATGCTTGCACACTTTTTAACATCCAGGTTTAATGGTTAAGATCTTGCATTTCCATTGTATTTAAATATATAGTGTGCTGACTTGTACACAACCGTAGCAAAAACTGTGGTGACTGAAAAGGAGTGCCTTTCACACTTGTTGGGAAAATGGGCACGGACTGCTGAGGTGGCAGTCATATTCTGAGCACAAAAAATTAAATTATAAAATAAAATTCTTGTGCAAACAACATATGATTCCTTACAGATGGGTTGTGTACCCAGACTCGTGAGTTGGATTGTAGAAGACATCTATCATTTTTCTCAGCTCTGCCTCCTTATCTCACTATCTTCACTCTTCAGAACATAGGAACATCAGTCTTAAGCGAGATGAGAAAGTGTCTCTTCCTCTGCTCCGCACTAGATTTGTTATTTTTGGATATTAATCTGATCTTTTTTTAGGCTTCCCTGTGTTTCAAGGTTCCCAGTAGTCCTAGGACAGCTCTGCCTGACTCAGACGTTGGGGTCTGAAGCCAGGAGGACCACATTTAAAAGAGCACCTGCTTGGCCTGCCTGCTTTAACACTTGGAGCTCGGGAATAGGTTCCCTGGGAGCTGTACTTGCACTTGCGGAGATCGACTGTGTCGTCTTCGTCCCCGCCCTCCCCCCCAAAAAAAATATTAATGTGGGAGAATGAGGGGTTGAGTGTCTCAGGTTTTGCAACCTGAATAAAAGGCAGCGTCAAGAGACATGACGCTGGTGCCACCCTTACTTGCCTGAGTCAGAAATTCCTTCTCCGTTTCCAGCTGCAATGAGAAGCTGCTGCAGGCACAGCGCTTAAGTTCTATTCTGCAAATACCTGTTTAACTTACATAATGGGGATCATCATAGGCGACTCCATTATACGACACGTGGACAGCCACACCGCAGGAGGAAGAGAGGACAGAGTCGTCACCTGTCTGCCTGGAGCAAGAGTAAAGGATGTGACCAACAGGATCTCCAGGATCATAGATGGAGCAGGGGGAGTGGACACCGCTGTGCTTATCCACGTGGGAACAAATGATGTGAGCGGGCGGAAGTATGACAGGGAAGAGATGAAGGGCCAGCTCCGCTCACTCGGAAGACAACTGAAGATCAGGGAGGTGAAGGTGGCCTTCTCTGAAATCCTTCCTGTACCAAGAGCTGATGGAAAGAGACAAGGGGAATTGCAAGCGATCAACGCCTGGATGAGACGATGGTGCGAAGACGAAGGCTTCGACTTCGTGCGAAACTGGACGGCGTTCTGGGGAAAAAGCAAGTACTACAGAAGGGATGGACTACACCTCAACAAGGAAGGAGCAAGAGTTTTGGCAGGCAACATGAAGAAAGCAATAGAGAAGGCTTTAAACTGAAGGACAGGGGAAAGCCGACAGTCGACCACCGGTCGATGGTACGGACAACAGGATGCCCCGACGTAGGAACAAAGGACTACTACTCATACACAAGAGAGGTCAACCTCACAGCCAACAAAGGAGAACAAGCAGGAAGGGACAACTCAGACACAGGAGGGGATGACCACACAGCAAACATGGGAGATAACACAGGAGCAGTAAAGGATACCGTAAATGAAACTGTAAGGACAGCCAAGAGTAGAAGGTCCAAAAAGGTAACACGAAGGGAACTTAGATGCATGTATACAAATGCTAGAAGTCTAGGAAAGAAAATGGGAGAACTAGAGACGATAACAAGACATGAGAACATGGATATCAATGGCATAACAGAAACATGGTGGAATGAAGAAAACAAATGGGACACAGTACTACAGGGATACAAACTATATAGAAGGGATCGAGAAGGGCAGAAAGGTGGAGGTATTGCCCTATATGTTAAGGAAGGAATAGATTCTGTTGGAATGATTACAACAGACAGGAAAGAGAAGCTGGAGTCCCTCTGGATCAAAATTCCTGGTCAAAATGGCGCAGATACAAAAATTGGCCTTTACTATCGTCCCCCAGGACAGGCGGAAGACACTGACTCAGAAATGATGGAGGAAATCAAACAAGTATGCAAGACAGGCAATGTAGTTATATTGGGAGACTTCAATCTCCCAGGAATAGACTGGAAACTAGGAGCCTCCAACTGCGGCAAGGAGGCAAAGTTCCTGGAGGTGCTAGGGGATTGCTTCCTGGAGCAAATGGTAAAAGAGCCGACAAGAGGCGACGCCACCTTGGACTTGGTCCTAAATGGTCTCACGGGACCGATAACAGAAGTAGAAGTCATGGCTCCACTGGGAACGAGTGATCACAATGTAATCAACTTTAAATTGGACATCGGGAAAGGGAAACATGCCAAAACCTTAACCACCACCTTAAACTTTAAAAAGGGTAAATACGATTGCATGAGAGCCATGGTAACAAAACGACTCGAGAAGATGGTGGACAAACTTGAAACAGTAGATCAGGCATGGTGCCTATTGAAAAATACTATTGCAGAAGCGCAAGATCTCTACATTCCGAGGATTTCTAAAGATCGGAGAACTAAAGGCAAAGGAAAACCGGCATGGCTTACCATACAGGTGAAGGAAGCCATAAAAGAAAAGAAGGACTCTTTCAAAAAATGGAAATGCACAAAGACAACCGAAGCCTGGAACAAACATAAAGATGAACAGAAGAAATGTCACAAGGCGGTGAGGGATGCAAAACAGGACTATGAGGAAAAAATAGCCCGGGAGGCCAAAAACTTCAAGCCCTTCTTTAGATACGTGAAGGGGAAAAAACCTGCAAAAGAGGCAGTGGGACCCCTGGACGACAAGGGAAGAAAAGGGTACATCAAGGAAGATAAACAGATCGCAGACAAACTAAATTCCTTCTTTGCGTCCGTCTTTACGAAGGAGGACACCTCAACAATACCTGAAGCGGAGAAACTGTTTACAGGAGAAATAGAGGACAGCCTCACCACAGTTGAAGTGAACTTAGATCAGATATACTACCAGATCGACAAACTTAAAAGTGACAAATCCCCTGGACCGGATGAAATTCACCCAAGAGTCTTGAAGGAATTGAAGGTTGAAATCGGAGAGTTATTGCAAAAACTTGCAAACCTGTCAATCAGAACTGGTCAGATACCAGACGACTGGAAGAAAGCGAACGTCACGCCAATTTTCAAAAAAGGATCGAGAGGAGAACCGGGCAATTATAGACCTGTGAGTCTTACGTCTGTCCCAGGCAAGATGATTGAATCACTGATCAAGGATAGCATAGTTTAGCACTTGGACACACACGACTTGATGAAACCCAGTCAACATGGATTCAGGAAAGGGAAATCGTGTTTGACGAATTTACTCCAATTCTTTGAGACCGTGAACGAGCAAATTGATAGTGGAAAGCCGGTGGACATAATATACTTGGACTTCCAGAAAGCGTTCGACAAAGTTCCACACGAAAGACTTCTCAGGAAACTACAAAGCCATGGCATAGAGGGAGATATACAAAGATGGATAGGCAAATGGCTGGATAACAGGAAGCAGAGAGTGGGCATTAATGGGAAGTTCTCCGACTGGGAGATAGTGACTAGTGGTGTACCCCAGGGCTCAGTACTTGGACCGATCCTTTTTAATATTTATATCAATGACTTGGAAAACGGAACATCCAGTGAGATCATCAAGTTTGCAGATGACACAAAACTCTGCCGGGCAATCAGATCGCAGGAGGATAGTGAGGAACTCCAGAGCGATTTGTGTCGGTTAGAAAAATGGGCGGAGAAATGGCAGATGAAGTTCAACGTGGAGAAATGCAAGGTAATGCATTTAGGCAGTAAGAATAAGGAATATGAGTACAGAATGTCAGGTGCAAGTCTGGGAAAAAGTGTACAAGAAAGGGATCTGGGTGTACTGATAGATAGGACCCTGAAGCCGTCAGCACAATGCGCGGCAGCGGCAAAGAAGGCAAATAGAATGTTGGGCATGATAAAGAAAGGAATCTCGAGTAGATCGGAGAAAGTTATAATGCCGCTTTATAGGGCAATGGTCAGACCCCACTTGGAATACTGCGTCCAACATTGGTCTCCCTACCTAAAGAAGGATATAAAACTGCTGGAGAGGGTGCAGAGACGAGCAACCAAACTAGTGAAGGGTATGGAGAAACTGGTATATGAGGATCGACTTAAAACACTGGGATTGTTCTCCCTTGAGAAAAGGAGACTGCGTGGGGATATGATCGAGACCTTCAAAATACTGAAAGGAATCGACAAAATAGAGCAGAGAAGATTATTTACATTGTCCAATTTGACACGGACAAGAGGACATGAAATGAAGCTAAGGGGGGACAAGTTCAGGACTAATGTCAGAAAGTTCTGCTTCACACAGAGAGTGGTTGGCATCTGGAATACTCTCCCAGGGGAGATTATTGCAGAATCGACAGTCCTAGGCTTCAAAAGCAAACTAGATGCATATCTCCTTGAGAGAGGCATATAAAGTATGGTTGGCTATAAAATAAACCAGGTGTATACCTGGCAGGGCCTCCGCGTGTGCGGATCACCGGATTTGATGGACCGAAGGTCTGATCCGGAGATGGCGCTTCTTATGTTCTTAAATGACCCATTCAGTTTGTCCATATGCAGCATCCACTATCTCCTACTCCCTAAAAGACCCTACATACCTGTCCCATGCTTTCTGGAATTCAGATACAGTCTTTACAAGTGGGATATAAGTGGCGCCCCCATTTACGTGCATAAGTGCGATTGCCACCAGAAACAGTAGAGATGACCGAGAGCCACTTAATGATTAACTCACTTTGATAAACTTCTCTTGACTTGACGTGAAGTTATGTTATAGTCAAAAGGCCTCAGGAGTTTGAAGTTAAGTAATTGAAGGAAATCAAAACAATTTTATTTAAAAATAATAATAATAATAAATGCAGCAAGATATGAAATTCAACATAACTATTTGTTTCTCAAAAGAAGCCATAGTGTTTACAGACCAACATATCATGAGCTTCTAACCTGGGTTCTGGCGGGTTAGCAGCTCATGAATATGTTGATCTGTAGATGCTATGGAGCTTATAATCGAAAGAGAAAAACATCCAAACAACGGCCTAAGTCGGCACTTGGACGAACATTGTCAAAATACGTCCAAGTGCAAATAATAAAAACGGATTTTGGACATATTTCTAAACGACCTAGGCCTTCATAGTGCCGCTGAACGACCATAGCTAAACGTGGCGTTTCAGGAGGAGTGTCAAGGGCGGGAGCTGGGCAGGATGTGGTTCCGGCTTAGACTTAGTCGTACTGCATGTATAACCGAAAGTTATACAGCACAGGATCGATGGAACTTGGACATTGTGACTTAGACCATTTAAAACATGGTCTAAGTCACAAAAACTCACCTAAAGTGACCAGATAAGCACTGCAAACACATAATACAGACCCCTACACACTACCCCGTGATCACTGACCCCCCCACCCCATAAAAATAGTAATCACACCTTTAAAATTCAGCCTCCAGACCATCTTCACCATCATCACCTGGCAACCTGGCATAGGAAAGCCTAGTCCTGCACAGAGGCGCTTAAGCCGTCTTAGGGGTGGGTTAGGGACCCATGGAGAGGAGGCCCCATGTCCATAAGCCCCTGTAATCATTGCATTGATACTGAAACATGTGCACTCCCCTATACACCCCCAAAACCCTTTTGTACTGGCATATAAGTGGCTCCTGCAGCCATAAGGACTATTAGGATGGTAGATAAGTGGGTCTAGGGCAGTGGTTCCCAAACCTGTCCTTGGGGATCCCCAGCCAGTCAGGTTTTCAAGATATCCCTAATGAATATGCATGAGAGAGATTTGCATATAATGGAAGTGACAGGTATGCAAATCTCTCTCATGCATATTCATTAGGGATATCTTGGAAACCTGACTGGCTGGGGGTCCTCCAGGACAGGTTTGGGAACCACTGGTCTAGGGGATTCTGGAGGTGGTTTGGGGGGCTCACCTTAACCTATAAGGGAGCTGTAATGAGATGATGACATGGCACCCTTTTTGTGAAGTTCACAGCAGTGCCCTGTAAGGTACCCCACTATTTAGATGCCATGTCTAGGTGTTCAGTCCATCATTTTGCAGACCCCTCCCATGTCCAACAGGGCTTGTTCTAGGCGTTTTTGACTTGGACGAAAATGTGGTATAAAGATGGACAATTTAGCGACTTGGACGATCAGATTGGCAGGACATATACTTAGATGATTTTCGAAACAAAAAAAAAATTTGGACGTATTTTTAAAAAATGTGTCATAAGAGCATAAACATAAGCAATGCCTCCACTGGGTCAGACCCGAGGTCCATCGTGCCCAGCAGTCCGCTCACACGGCGGCCCAACAGGTCCATGACCTGCGCAGTAGCCCCCTATCTATACCCCTCTATCCCTTTTTCCAGCAGGAAATTGTCCAATCCTTTCTTGAACTCCTGTACCGTACTCTGTCCTATTACGTCCTCTGGAAGTGCATTCCAGGTGTCCACCACACGCTGGGTAAAGAAAAACTTCCTAGCATTTGTTTTGAATCTGTCCCCTTCCAATTTTTCCGAATGCCCTCTTGTTCTTATATGTTTTGAAAGTTTGAAGAATCTATCCCTCTCTACTTTCTCTATGCCCTTCATGATCTTGTAGGTCTCTATCATGTCTCCTCTGAGTCTCCGCTTTCCCAGGGAGAAGAGCCCCAGTCTCTCCAATCTTTCAGTGTATGAAAGGTTTTCCATGCCCTTAATCATTCGTGTCGCTCTCCTCTGGACCCTCTTGAGTATTGCCATATCCTTCTTAAGGTACGGTGACCAATACTGAACACAGTACTCCAGGTGCGGGCGCACCATTGCCCAATACAACGGCAGGATGACTTCTTTTGTTCTGGTCGTAATACCCTTCTTAATAATACCCAACATTCTGTTTGCCTTCTTCGCGGCTGCTGCGCATTGTGCTGTTGACTTCCTAAGCTGTTTTTTAGTTTGGATGACTTGCGACTTAGACGAAAATGGACTTAGACGTTCCTTTCAATTATGCCCCTCTATTGCTTTATTTGAGATACATTACATTACATTACATTAGTGATTTCTATTCCGCCTATGCCTTGCAGTTCTAGGCGGATTACAAATTAGAAGAGATCTGGACATTACTGAGAGAATTATATAACAATGATTACCGAGAGAATTACATAACAGTGATTCATGTACTTTACATGGTACGGTAGAGGATTATAGATTATGAGAGATCTAGATTTTTTTCAAAAGAATTTCATAGAAAGGAATTAAGTGATAACAGGGTACAGTGGAGAATATCAGGGTATACTGGTTACATAAGAAAAATTACCTAATAATGAAGGAGGAAGTTTGTTGGATACTGAATGTAGATGCTTATTTAGGAATCAGAATAGTTTTTGGAAAGGTAAGGTTCTTGGAGTTGACTAATGTGTTATTCACGTGAGGGAGAGCTTGTGCGAATGGGGAGGAGATTAGTTAGTGGGGACGTGTTTTTAAATAGAAATGTTTTGATTTCTTTTCAAAACACTTTGATGTCTGTTGTTTTGATCATCAGTTTGGTGATGGTGGGGTCAATTTTCGCTGCCTGAGTCGCTAGAAGGCTGTCGTATAGTTTCTTACATCGGGTACCATTGTAAGGGGGGAAGGTGAATAGGTTTTGAGTTCTCCTTGATCTGTTTGAATGGAAGCGGTATAGGCTGTTGTTTAGGTAACAGGGGGCAGTACCATGGGTTACTTTAAATAGTAGACAATAGAACTTGAATTGAGTTCTTGCTTTTATCGGAAGCCAGTGAGAGTCTATATAGGCAGGGGTGATGTGGTCAAATTTGCTGAGACAGTAGATGAGTCTGATGGCTGTGTTCTGAATGGTCTGTAGTTGTTTTATCATGTTGTTTTATCATGTTGTTTGGGCATGGTAGGTAGAGGCTATTGCAGTAATCTAAGGTACTAAGTGTGAGGGATTGTACAATGATCTTGTAGTGTTCTTTGGTAAAGAATTTTCTTATTTTTCTTAGGTTTCGCATGGTGAAGAATGCTTTTTGTATGATTTTGTAAATTTGTGTCTGCATTGTGCAGCGTCTGTCTAATTGTATTTCCAGGATTTTGAGAGTGCTCTGTAAAGGATATTTGATTGTGTTTTCTTCCAGTTCTGTTAGTGATGGTTTTTGTTCCTTCTCTAGTAGTAGGAATTTGGTTTTCTCCGCATTCAGTTTCAGCTTATGTCTCATCATCCATTTTTCCACAGTTTCCAGTGTTGTTTTCAGGCGTCCATTGGAGATGGGGTCTTGGATGTCAAAGGGGAGGATGATGGTTATGTCATCTGCGTAGCTGAAAGAAGTTATATTTAGGGCATCTAGGGCAGTGCCTAAGGAAGCTATGAAGATGTTGAATAGTATGGGCGATAGAGGGGATCCTTGTGGTACTCCGCAGGGGTTTGTCCAAGGGTCGGATAAAAGATCTTTTGACTTAACTCTGTATGATCTTGATTGAAGGAATCCTTGGAACCAGTTGAGAACTTTACCTGATATTCCTATGGCATCTAGTATCTGGAGAAGTATGGGATGGTCTACTAAGTCAAATGCTGCTGAAAGATCGAGTTGGATGATTAGTAACTTGTTTCCTTTGCTGAGGTGCTGTCGGGCTATATCTAGTAAAGATACCAGTAGAGTTTCTGTGCTGTGATTGGCTCTGAAAGCAGATTGAGTTGGATGCAGAATGTGGTAGTCTTCTAGGTAGTTGGATAGATATTGTGCTACTAGACCCTCTGTGAGTTTGATGTATAGTGGGATAGAAGCGATTGGTCTATAGTTTGTTGGGTTGTCTATTGGGCCTTTGGGGTCTTTTAGTATGGGGGTGATTATGATTTCGCCAAGTTCCGGAGGGTACTGTCCTTCCCTGAGGGTGGTTTGCAACCATAGCGTGAGACAAGCTATGCATTTAGTGGATGCTGTGGCTAGTAAGTAAGGAGGGCAGTTGTTCAACTCACAGGAGGATTTGCTGTATTTTTTGTACAGCTGTTCCAGGTCTGACCATTGTGTCGTTGGGAAGTTGGTCCATGTCCTATCTGCTGAGATGGCTTCGTCTATTGTGGGTTTTATTAGTTTCTCTTCTCTGATATTTTGTGGGTTGTTGAATGTTGCTCTGATTGTGATGATTTTATTTTTGAAGTGGTCCGATAGTTGTGAAGCTGTTGGAGCCTGGGTTCCTTGGGTGGCGAGGAAGGGTTTGGTATCTGTGAGGTTTTTTACAATGCTGAAAAGTTTTTTGGTGTCTGGTTTTTCGGTGCCAATGAGTTTGGAGTAGTGGTCTTTTCGTTTTTCTTTCAGTTTGATTTTGTATTGTTTGATTTGGGATCTCCATTCTATTTTATTGTGGTCTTGTTTCTGTTTTTTCCATGTCCTTTCTAGTTGTCTGCATTGCCTTTTTAGGTGTAGGAATTCGGCGTCAAACCATTTGTCTGACGGTCTGCATATTTTGTTTTTTTGTTTTTAGTGGTGCTAGTTTGTTCAAAGTGGATTCACTAATGGTACGCCATGTGTTTATGAATTCCTTGTGGTTGTTTAAATCTATTGCTAGGTCTACTGTGTCCCAGAAGGTGGTAGGTTCGATTTTCTGTCTGGACTTGAAACTCGTTATGCTTGGAATAGGTTTGATGTTATTATGCACCCAATTGATGGTAATGGTGTACTTGTAGTGGTCTGACCATAAGGTAGGGTGCCAAGAGCCGTTGGTGATGTGGATGTTTTGTGTGATGAGGTTGGGAGATGCGTATGCGGCAATATCAAGTTGATGTCCCTTTTCATGCGTGGGTTCAGGATTGAGTATCTGGTAAGATAGGGTGTTGAGGAAAGAAAGAATATCCGCTACTTGATTGGAGGTGTGGTCTTCTAGATGGAGATTAATGTCTCCTAGGATCAGGTTATGTGTGGAAGATAGGGAATTCTGGAAGATAAATTCTTCGAGATCTTGTTTAGAGGTGTTCCATTTTCCTGGTGTGACATAGCAGCGAAGGCAGTTGAGAGTTCCTGTGAGAGAGTTGGCAGAGAGTTGGCAGACTAGAAGGTCTAGGTGAGGGGTGGAGTGCTTGGTTAGGACTTTAATGTTGAGGTTGTTTTTTACAATGATTGCTAGACCTCCACCTCTTCTGTTTTCTCTGCAAACTAGCTCTAGTTTATATCCGTTTGGGCAGAATTCAGTGATGCGAGGATCTGAGTCGGAAGTGAGCCATGTTTCTGCTAGGAAGAGGCAACCTAAATTATCTTTGATTAGCCAGTCTTTGATTAGTTCTGTCTTTGGGCTGATAGATCGTATATTCAGATATGCACATGCAATTGATGTGAGTTTAGTGGGAGAGTGAGTAGTGTGAGTATTGATAAGTGTTCTGGATGATGTTTGAAGTTTTTGAGAACTTGTCTTAGTTTTTGTTGATGGTCTTTTTCCCCAAATTGCGGGAATGTTTTCGTGATTGGAAGATGGACAAGGTATTAGGGTTCTGGGGGTTTGAAGTTTCCTAATGGGTTGAACCAGTCTGTGTGAGGTTGGGTATAGAATGGGTGTGGTATCCTGCTGTTTTCCATATATCTATGAGAAGGGAGAGCAGTAGTAGGACTAGGCAGAATTTGGTTGTGAGTGTTGCCATTTTTATTTTTTAAATTTAGCGTGGATAGGGATATTGGTTCTGGAGTTCTTTGCTTTGTTGGTGTTAGCTGTCTTTTTTTTTTTTTTTTTTTGAGGGCCTATGTCTGTAAGTAGGGTTCGTGTGGGAGTCTTGAGAAGATGTGTAATTAGGTGTTGGGACTTGTTCTTGGTGCTAATATATATGTTTAAACAGGATAGGACAAGGTGTCTATCAACACGTTGTCTATCAACCTTTTAAATATAAATCTACAGTTAATTACAACAAGGTATAACAACAGTTAAATATAGCCTGCAGTTAAGAATAACAAGGTATTTCAAGGTATACCAACTATTAAGAATAACAGGGTATACTGCCGGCAAGGTATACTAAACAACTATTAAGAATAACAATGTATACTTCCGGCAGGCAGTGTGCCGTTGAGGGTCTCAAAGTCAAGGAGACCCCGCTGGTTTCAGGGGAGGGGCGGACTGCCTCGCGCTCCCCCGCAGGATCAGGCTCCTCAGTCTGTTTTTCCTGCCTTCCTGCTGGCTCACAGTGCAGGCAAGGCAGAGCGCCGTAGTAAGGCTCAAAATCAAGGAGACCCCGCTGGTTTCGGGGGAGGGGCAGATTGCCTCGCGCTCCCCCGCTGGATCAGGCTCCTCAGTCTCCTTTTCCTGCCTTCCTGCTGGCTCACAGTGCAGGCAAGGCAGAGCGCCGTAGTAAGGTTCAAAATCAAGGAGACCCCGCTGGTTTTGGGGGAGGGGCGGATTGCCTCGCACTCCCCCGCTGGATCGGGCTCCTCAGTCTGCTTTTCCTGCCTTCCTGCTGGCTCACAGTGCAGGCAAGGCAGAGCGCCGTAGTAAGGCTCAAAATCAAGGAGATACTAACGGTTATGTTGAATTTCATATTTTGCTGCACTTTTTAGATAAAATTGTTCTCATATCCTTCAATTACATAACATCAGACTCCTAATGCAGATCTTTTGGCCAAAATACAGCCCATGTCAAGTCAGAAAAGATCCTCAATAAAGTGATTTAACCATCAAGTAGCTCTTGTTATCTCCTCTATTTTGTTTTCATTAGATTCACTTGTGGAGTTTTCTCTTCTGTGGTTCCTTGTAAGTGCAATTGCACAAATCTTAGGTTTATTTGTGTCCAGTAACACTAGTATTCTGTAAGAGAAAGTAGGTGCCTACTTTCCATAATAGAATAGGCAACTACCCAGCACCTAATTGAAGGTGCCCAGTTATAGAATTACCCCCTTTGGAATCTGCTGGGTACTTGTGACCTGGTCTGGTCACTATTGTCAATATGATTCTATACTCGATGGACCTTGGCTTAAATGAGTTATCTTATGATAGTCCCTGCTTAACAAAGTTTAGAATCTTGTATCTTAAATAATAAAATGCTAGCCGCGCATGCGCACTTGCCTCGCGTGTTCCCTGATCCCTTTTCTGTCTGGATGTGGCAAGACAAGTGCGCATGCGCGCTTATTATGTCACTGAGAGCAGCGAATGCAGGAAGCAGAGTAAAAAAAAAAACCAACCGAGCGAGCCGGGCCGCTGAGAAAGCACAGGAGGCCTGGCCCGGGCTGCGGACGGGTAAGGAGCTGGAGCAGTGAGCCTTCCCTGCAGCTGAAATGGAGCCTGACCACCCTCCGCGACAGACCACAGGAGTCCGAGTCCTTTTTCGCTCACCCCCCTTCCCGCGGACCCGACTACCTTGGCGATTCAAGCAGCGTATGCACCAGTCTTCACACGCTGCTTCGGGCCCTTCTACTTCCCTGATTTGCTCTGCCGCGTCTCTGATGATGTCATCAGGGACGTGCCAGAGTAAATCAGGGCAGTAGAAGGACCCGAAGCAGCGTGTGAAGACTGCTGCACACGCTGCTTGAATCACCGGGTAGATAGTCAGGTCCGTGGGAAGGGAAGGGGGGGGGGGCGCAAGGACTCTAGGGAGAATGGCAGACACCGGCCCTGTACTAACTCCCGTGAACAGGGGGAGCAGGAAGGGGTGCTGATGGACAGGGGTGGGGGAAATGAAGGGAGGCCTATTGCTGGACAGAGGGAGCAGGAAGAGGTGATGATAGACAGGGGGGGGAAAAGGAAGGGAGGCTTATTGCTTGACAGGGGGAACAGGAAGAGGTGCTGATGGACAGGGGGGGAAAAATGAAGGGAGGCCTACTGCTGGACAGGGGGAGCAGGAAGAGGTGCTGATGGACAGGGGGGGAAATGAAGGGAGGCCTACTGCTGGACAGGGGGAGCAGGAAGAGGTGCTGATGGACGGGGGGAAAGGAATGGAGGCCTATTGTTGGACAGGGGGAGCAGGAAGAGGTGCTGATGGACAGGGGGGAAATGAAGGGAGGCCTACTGCTGGACAGAGGGAGCAGGAAGAGGTGATGATGGACGGGGGGAAAAGGAATGGAGGCCTATTGTTGGACAGGGGGAGCAGGAAGAGGTGCTGATGGACACGGGGGGGGGAAATGAAGGGAGGCCTACTGCTGGACATGGGGAGCAGGAAGAGGTGCTGAAGGACAGGGGGGAAATGAAGGGAGGCTTACTGCTGGACAGAGGGAGCAGGAAGAGGTGATGATAGACATGGGGGAAAAATGAAGGGAGGCTTACTGCTGGACAGGGGGAGCAGGAAGAGTTGCTGATGGATAGGGGGGAGGTAAAGCAAAGGGAGAAGGGCTGCTGCTGGATAAGGGGAGCAGTGAAGGGTTTGGTGGTGGACACAGGGGAGGTAAAAATAAGGGAGAATGGACAGGAAAAAACGGCTAAGGAGACAGAGAGAGAAAGAAATAAAGACAAACACACATATATTCTAGCACCCTTTAATGTAAGGGGCTATAAAGCTAGTTTGTACATACTATGCTGTAAATGTCTAATAGAACTCTAGAAATCACTAGAAGTAGTATTGTGAAATTCTCCAAAGAATTTCTCTTTTTAACATTCAAGAGCTATCTGGAGCTGCAGATACTCTTTGTGCTTTGCTTACCAACCTCCCCTCATCCGTTTTGTTGTTTTTTGTTTTTTTCATGAGTTCTCTTAACTAATGAAGGAGAAATTTCTAGGCTGATTTTACCCAGGGAACTGTTTAATATCCCAAGTATTTATTTCCAATATTTATATTCCACCTATATCCTAGGTGGATCCAATAAAAATATACTCTTAAGTATAATAATTAAAAAATATTTCTCCTAACACAAATATCAATTTTAATTGGAAAAATTCCAGCAACTTGCTAAGTACCTGTGTTGTACAGTAATAAAGTAAAAATAATTACTGAACTTAATACAAATTTTGTCACTTTTACTTTTAAATAAGTACAGGAAACATTTTTTTACCCAAAAATTTATTTTGCCATTTGTACAACTTTTACTCATGTTACATTTGATTCTTGCTATTAAAATTATAATGGCGTCTTCTTATCAGCCTCCTTTAGGAGTTCCAATAACAATTCACCAATAGTTCTCTGACTTGTAGAACTTGGGCTTAACTATAGGTGGGCCTAGATGGGCACAGACTAGGGGTGGCTCTATTGTTAAGTGGCAAATTCAGTTGTCACTTTCCAGTGGGTGGCGCCAGCCAATTGAAAAATATATAATTTGAATTTTCCACTTCTAAAAAGCACTACAAATGAGCAGTGAGCAAAGACCAAGAGACAACCTTCCCTTTAATAAAAATACACCCCACCTGTAGCTCTCTCAGGGCCTGTCTTATAAACCCTGGTGGTCTCATGGCTTCATTTGGATAGAAGCAATCTTTCCTCCTCATGCTGGCTTCACAGAGAAAAATGACTGTTGTAACTTCTAGCAGCAGCTATTTAGAGATTGGAGCTGGCATAGGCAGGAGGCAACCAAGCTGCTTCTGTCTATTCCAGCTCAAACCTCAAATTGGCTTCTGCAACCTCCCATGCAGGAAGGCTATTACAGGAAGTTTCAGCAACTGTTTTGACTGTGGAGATGACAAGGGCAGGAGTGACTAGTTTGCTCCTGTTCCAATGAGGCCACAATACTACCAGGGCTGGTAAGGTAGGTTTGGAGTCTGTTATGGGGCCCATTTTGTTTGGGGAGGGGGATGTAGTGGGGCCTGCTGTTGATCATGGAGGGAGCATTTTGGCCAAATCTGAAAAAAGGTTGAATTTTGGCCCAATCTTGGTGCTGAAACCAAAGCCTTTATTTCATAGTATGCCTGGTAGTAGATGGCATGACAATCAGAATATATTTTAATATGTAACATATGGAGAAATTACTTGGCTCTCATCTGTTCCTCTTGTTGGGGGTGGGGGGATTGAATGCATTAGCTGCATTCAATGTAGTCATGGTACTTTTTGCTTTTACTAAAATAGTATTATATAACATTTGTATTGCAATTTCAAAGTTTAAAAATCAATAAAGATTTACAAAAAAGACCAAAACAAAACCAAAAGTTTATATTAGATAAATTTTAATTGACATACTGATATTTTACTAAGAATGACCTACTATTTAATATGTAGTTCACAGTAAACTATGCAGGTAACTGTGGAATACAAGCATTTTATGTTTGAATAATTTTATTGATGACAACTCCACCATATAAGAATATAATAGTACAATACTGGTCATCCATTTTGTGTATTCATACCCTCCTCTATCCCCCTTCTCACATAACAGGCATGAAAAACAATACCGCTACAGGCTGCATCCTGTAGTTATAGTCTTCAAAACAAACTTCAAACTGATCCTAAATTCCCACCCCCTCTCCTCTTTATCACCAAAATACAAGTACAACCTGAACTGCAGCTATGTACATGAAAGATAGTTCTGGACCTGATGGTTTGGTTTCTTATAACCATTGGGATCTCTGGGGTTAGTCTTCAACTATAAATATTTTAATGTAATGCAATATTAAGTTAAAAAAAAAAGTTATTGTTTAAAATCAGAAAAACTGCACAAAAAAACACACTGTTACATTGAAAAAACATTTTCTCCCCTTCTTGTCTTAATTATTAAGACAATAATATATATAAAATGATTTCAATATTATAATGAAATAATTTAACTCTTCCAAATAAATTTCCCACCCCCCGCCCCTCTACCCTCCCTGGATGTGCAAGGAATCAAATGAAAAAAGAAAGAAAGAAACATAACCCTAATTATAATGCAATAAAATTAGTCATTGGACTCCATATATCATTAAAGGACTTATTATTCCCCAAAAATTTCGCCATCACCCTTTCATACTTGTACGTGGTACACACAGTTACCTACCAAAAAGTAAAATTAATCCTATCATGATTTTTCTAATTATGAGTACCGGTAATCAGTTGTACCCCTATTCCTGTGAGGATTAGTAAAAGACGACTTATATACTTGTCCAATGTAGGTTTAACATGAAGTAGCGTACCACATATTACTGTCTCATATGACAAGGGGATAGATGATTCAAGAATGAGATTAATTTGTCCCCCAAATTGACTTCCAGAAACCAAGTATCAATGGACAAAAATATAACAGATAATCCAAAGTCCATATATTAATATGACAATGCCAGCATCTATTAGATTTAGAATTATCTATTTTATTTAAACGAACTGGGGTCCAGAAAATCCTATGCATTAAAAATAACCAAGTTTGTCTCATAGATGCTGACGCTGTACATTTCAACCTCCAAATCCAAATTTGTGGCCAATGAGATAAAGAAATATACTGTTTTATCTCGATGCTCCAAATATCTCTAAGACTATTTTTTGGCTTCTTATTTAAAAATTCAGAAATCAATTTGTACCACATCAATTTGTAATATAAACTTTTGAATAAATAATTCTTTAATGCTTTCCTAAACATCATATAATCACTGATCTCTTAGTGTTCATAATGATGGAATTTGATAGTCTAAGGATTAGGTTAGGCAAATTGTTTTGTGTGCTCTTCATTGTATTTTTACTTAAGTATCAGAATATGCATTTACCTTTAGTTAAGTACTTTGATCCAGAACTTTAAACACCACCGCAAAGTGCAATCTAACCCCTCTAAAGTACTTTGTTTTTTTGGACTGACTCTACCATATAAGCTGTTAGCTGAGCTTTTCCAGTGAAATATACATGTGATTTCTGTGTGCCGCTGAACCAATAGCCATCTCTTCCACATTTAATAGTTTTGCTTTATACCCACAACTGGATGTTTCTACTGATGTATCATGATAATGAGTTTTATGTTTGATATTGGAGGTGTGGTTGATGTTCTTTAAGCTCTGTAAGTACTTTTCAAAATATCTTGTAATTTTACCTTTTTTTTTTTTTTTTTTAACCATATTGGGCTTGTTTACAGTCAATTCAAGATGGAGGCGCTTTCCTACAGATTATGCTTCTACGTCAGAAGATGAATTTGGATCTAATCGTAACTCTCCTAAACATGCTCGTCTACGTACTTCTCCAGCATTAAAAAACCCAAGACTGCAGAGTACCGGGACCAGCCCTGCAACAACAGCTGCAGCATCACTACCAATAACAACAGGATTTATACTCAAACAAAGACTAAAAGAACAAGAAGATTATATTCGAGATTGGACTGCTCATCGGGCAGAAATAGCTAGGTAGGTTTTGCAGTCTTTATGAGAAGATGATGGGCATTGTTTTGAAACCAACAGTTCGATATATCAACATAGATTTCTTCATTCAATTCCCGCAGCTTTGGATTTTATTCTTATCTAATTTTCTGTCCAAATGTATAAGGCCTGATATTCAGCCGACATTGGGCAGAACTTTTGCTGTCCACCGCCAGTGTGAAACCCAGATATTCAATGCTGGGCCATTTTGAGCAACTGGCATTAAATATTGGATTTTTTTAACCACTAAAAAGTTAACTAGTTATACCAATATTCAGCACTAACTGGTTAACCTTTATTGGTTAAAGATAGGACATCTATTTATGTGGTCCTATTTGACTATTAAATTCGGTTAGGCGCTGAATATCGGCAATCTACCAGATAAGTTTTGTTATATAGCCGGTTAGTGGTTACCCACCAACCAGGAATGTTCGATGGGAGATAACGGGTTATTATTATCTGACCTTAAGACTAAAGGTTTCCCATACATTTGAGTTTCTTTCATTAGTTCTTGAAGATATGCAAACAGACAAAAACTGGTAGAACAGGCAATGATTCCAACTTTATAAAAACTTTCTTTGTAATTTGACAGCATGATGAAGATAAAAATAAAGATGCAAATGATGTTAGCATACTTCTAATGTAGATAATGACAATAATAATAAGTACTCTTTGCTATACAGAAGTTGAGCATTTCAGACAGATTCCCTTGATCAAAACTTGCAAACCCATCCTGAGAGAAGACAACAGTAAAACTGCAGCCTTACCAGATTTGGAGGAATTTTGATGGAACACAGTATAGATACTGCAAGTGCACTATCCCTTTAAATCTTTAAGCAGTGCCCATACCACATGTGTGCCCCTCTGATGTAGGCTCATGGGACCATCAGTTCTTTATTTTCCACGGAACTGCGAAGCTGTGGCTTCAGTTTTCTTCTCCTTTATCATAGTTTTTGTCATGTTCCAATATTTGTCCCAACTTTATTTTATTTTTATTAACCTTTCAGTCTTTGTCCTTTGAGCCATCTCAAACCTCTTTTCCTACCCAGGAGCATCAATCATCTTTGGTATATTTTTCACTCAAGTTCGTCAGGCCATTGTGCCCTTTGATTTAGCATTGGCCATTTTCCCCTCCATGTCAAAGATGGTACCAAACAGCTTTAAGAAATGCTTTTGATGTAATCTGACTATCTCAGGTTCCTGTCTGGATCTTGAACATCAGGAGACTGACTGTGCCCTTGGTCTCCGTATGCAAAATTGGTCTCTCAAAGCCTGGAAATTTCTGTTTGAAAAACCTCTTGGTACCACATCAACGTTTAGCATGGTGGACGACTTGGAACCCGATACTCAACCTCCTATGACCCTGGCATTGACATCAATACTGAGTGCATCAACTCTGCATCCAGAGCAATGAACTCTGCAGAAGCAGGACTGCATCATTTTCATCAATGCCTCAGAAATCAAAATATGTAGCATGTAAGAAAGCTAAGAAACACAAACATTCTTCCCCTTCTAGGCATTCCACTGTTTCCTTCCAAGTGTCAACTTCTCAATGTTTGGTAAATGTTGACACACAGATGACTGTTCTTATAGGTTTGCCTTGACATTGGAAGTCTTCCACACCACACCAACTAATACAGCAGACTTTTTCCATGCCAATGTCTTTTCCAGTACTAATTCTCCGGGAGGAGATATGGGCTATACTCAGATAAGAGCTTTTGGGGCAACTTCATTTGCTGTCTTCACAGGCATTAAAGGCTTCCATGCCTTCCTCAGCTTAGCCTGAGGATACATCAGAGCATCAATCGAGAATGAGGTCATGCACCCCTGCTCGATGTCTAGCATCAGAGTCAGCATGGACCCGCTCAACACATACATTGTCATTGGTGAAGAATTTATCTCTTGCTTCAGAACATCAGCCTCCATCTAGATGCATAGTTGGTACTTCTCTCAATGCACACTCCATGAGTACTTCAAGAAGTCTGACTTGGATATTTCCAACCACTCAGATTCTGAGTTGCCAGAATACTTAGCTGAAGAATCCTGTGGTATACCTTCTGATTCTTCCCCTCCTCCTCAGTGACAGATGTTTCTAGAAAGAATATTTTTTACTGGATTTATAAGGCAGATGGGACAGTCTTTACTCATCATAAGGAAACATAACATAACATAACATTGGGCTTATTGCCCGCGGAACCAAATGTTCAGTGTGGTTTACAAAAAGTTATAAAAGTAAACATGTTACATGAAATAAGATGATTCGTTAAACAGTCAAATATTTAGAAAAAGATAGGTCTTCAATTGTTTTCTAACATGGCCATAGGAATGGGTAGTAAGCAACACTATTCGGAATTCGTTGTCATGATGAGCAGCCTGAGATGCCAAAGTATGATTCAGAAATTTCTTACAGAGGAGGAACCTCATTCTGAACTTTTTGAACTCCTTGATTTTGAAGCACCAGCAAATGAATGCATTAAGGTATACTTACACAAAGTCATGAAAAATACTTTATTTAAAAAAAGTCCAGGTAGCTCCTGGAAAGATACACATAATGTATAGAATTCAAACGTGTTCAGGATTTGACAGAACTCAACTTTAATATTTGTTAGTTGTGGGATCTGCCCTCAAGCATTCATACAGCTTGCGATCTTGCACTTCTGCTTCTCCAGGCAGAGAAGCCTGGACATTGGACACTTTTGACAAATGCATTTTCCAGCAATGTGTGCTCCTCAATAGAATTATGGATGATCAATTTTACAAGTTCATTTAAGTAAAGTTTTTATTAAAACAATTGTCAAAATTTGAGGAATTTCTGTCCCCAAGATAATTTAAAGCAATACCAATAATTATATGTTTACTACTAGAAAGTTCATGGCTAGAGCACTTTTGATGCCTTTGATGTTTGTTTCTTCCTGAATATCTGCAGTAGCAATTGCAATGCACCGTTTGGCCTGGTTTTGAGTTTCTGATCTGGAAACTTCAGTTCAGGAGCATCTTTCCAATGTGTCTTCTAAAGGAGATGACCTGTTTGGGGAAAAAATTGAAGAAGCCGCAGATAAGATAATGTTGTCATTATCCTAAACACAAATCTGTCAATCTTCTTTATTGTCCAGATGTTCATATTACTATAATACTAAATGCCGCTACAATCAGACTTTTTCCTCATCTTTTAGATCTGTTGCTCAATGACCCCAAACACAGCAACATTGACCACAGAAATCACAATCTCAATCCAAGCAACAGTCCTTTTGACTCCTTTCTAAAGAATATTGCCAATATTCTCACAATCTTTACATCAGAGACAGATCTATTTTCACTAATGGTCTCTTAGTACATCAGACCAGTAGGTGTTTCAAGTTGTTGCTATGCCCTCTAAAATCATCCACAAAAGTGTCTCCTTTCAACTCCTTCTAGAAGATCCTCCTTCACCAAAACTTTTCAACCCTTCTCTAGCTAAATGCAAAAGAACCTGTTCCTTTGTGGGGGAGGGACCAGGAGTTCTACAGAAAGTATTTCCTGATAACCAAAAAAGACCGGAGGCCTTCAACCAATTCTAGATGTCCAAGGCCTCAACAAATAACTTGTTGAAAATGAAGTTTTGCATGATTTCTCGGAGAACCCTTCTACTTCTATTGGAACAAGATGATTGGCCTTGAGGTCTAGATCTCGGAGGCTTATATTCACATATCCAACCTACCTGCTTGTAGAAAGTATCTTCACTTTTGCATTGGTTCTTGATATTTCTAATGCAAAGTCTTGTCCTTCAGACTGGCTTTGGCTCCTTGTGTCTTCATGAAATGCCTAGTGGTGTGGCAGCAGCCTTTACACAATGGGTTTCACATATTTCCCTACTTAGATGACTGGTCGATCAAGGCTTCATCATCGCAAACAGCTCAGCATGCCACCAATTCAATTTCTAGAGCTGTTTGGGTTTGCCATTAACTACCAAAAGTCACATCTGCAGGATGTGAAGAAGCTGGAGTTCATAGGGGCAATTCTAACTCAAGGTTGAGCTTTTCTACTGCAGCAGAAGTGGACAATCTCATTCACCTGTGTCAAACAGTCTCATCTGATGCACTTCTGCACACCAGATGTTACCCTTTCTCGGTCACATGGTGTCCACAGTACACATCACTCCATTGGCATGTCTTCACCTCAGAGTTTGACAATGGACTTGTTGACCCAATGGTCTCAAGCCACAGGACATCTGTCTGCTACAATCCAAATCATCTCAGACCTCCATCACTGTCTTCAGTGGTGAAAGATTCCTTACAGTTTCACTCAAGGTCGTCTCTTCCAGCCCCAGCCCACCATCACAAACTTTTAACCACAGATGTATCAATATTAAGATGGGGTGCTCATGTAGATAGCTTTCACACTCGAGGAGTATGGTCTCACCATGAACAAATCATCCATATCAATCTTCTTAAACTGTGAGCAATAGGCAACACTCAAAACATTCCAAGAGCATCTCCTCCAGGAAGTAGTCCTTATCCATTCAGACAATCAAGTTGCCATATTCTGTCTGAACAAACAAGGGGGCATGGAAGCAAAAGAATTTGAAATTAGGCAATTGCTCTAGTATACTTCTTAGAGCAGTTTTACTTAGTAGGGAAACAGAATGTCTTGGCAGAAATTCAGCCTCATCAACAATCCTCTCAGCAAATGCATCTCATGTCAGATTTTCTCTAAGTGGGGGACAAAGGATATAGATCTCTTTGCTTCTCCCTACAAGAACAAACTTCCACAATTCTGCTCCAGTCTCTATACTCCCAATTGCTTGTGTTGGATGCCTTTCTCATTCATTGGGGGAGGGGGGAGGCAGATTCCATTGCGCATTTACTCTAATACCTCTACTCAAACCTCTTTGAGGCACTCTGATCCTCATAGCACCATTTCGGCCATGCCAAGTTTGGATTCCACTCTTCCTAGAACTCTCAGTCATGAAACTCTGGAAGTCACAACAGTTCCCAACACTACTGTTGCAAAGTGAGGGATCCCTCCTTCACCCCAACCCACACTTGTTAGCACTAACAGCATAGTTCCTTTCACTGAAAAAGGAAATACTCTCTGCCTCTCAACTGCAGTGTCTGCTGTCATCTAAACAACTAGAAAACCCTCCACTCAATGCTGCTACTGCTTCAAATGGATGAGGTTCTCTTCCTGGTGTGCATAACATTCTTTAGAACCCCATTATATGTCCACTTCATCCATACTTGTCTACCTTCTCCACCTCTCTAAGTCTGGTCTAAAAACTATGTCTGCTGAAAAATATAAAGAAATCCAAATAATGAATGGTAAATGAAATACGTGTACATGTTTTAAAACACATGCTCTCTTCAGACTCTGTCACCTATAACTCCCAAGAGTTAATGTATAAGAGCATTCTTAAATAAAAGGCATATTGATTATCTTTTAAAATAAAGGCTGACTTTTTGTTAAGATCTTTTTTAAACACCTCTTTAACATTTTAAATCAAAAGGAAAAAGATACAAGTTGAACTTTAAGCTGTGGTGAATTACTATTACTACATCTCATATGTACGTATTCATCAAATGTCTCAAGCAGAGGACTATTGGAGTATCAATAGTTCAGCTAATGCTTGTTCTTATTTTAGTTCATAAAACTTAGCATAGGTAAATTTTCATTTGTTTTATGTATAATAAAATCTAATTTAATCATATTTATGCACAAATTTCACTTGCACACAATGTTTGTATTCTTACTTGTAGGATCAGCCAAGACCTAGCCCTCATTGCTCGAGAAATTAATGATGTAACAGGTGAAATTGACTCAGTGACTTCATCTGGCACTGCTCCTAGTACCACAGTAAGCACTGCAGCCACGACCCCTGGCTCTGCCATAGACACTAGAGAAGAGGTAGGAGATCTTCATGAAGAAGTACCTAAGGTTCTTTCTTTTACTTTTAACTTTAGTTAATTCTGCTTTGTTTGCATGAGTTCTTGTATTTTTTTTTTTTCATGTAATCAATACTTTAATTTCTGTCTCTTCAAATATACCTTTGGATACCTAAGTACCAATTATCACTTTTTAAGACCCTTAATTGGCTCATTAACTACTTAGATTGGATGACTAAAGCACGCCTTTATAGAATCGGGGCCTCAGTGTCTGCAGTCAGAAGATATTACCCATTAGTGTGACTGGTGATTTCCCTTTCTTCAAAAAAAACCTAGAGCAAGTAAACAACTTTATATTTAGTTTTAAAATGCATTACTGTATATGTCATTTTTTAAGTTTTCAGTCAATGCTTTTGACAGTCCATGGCATTTTAAACTTTGTCCTTCTATGTGTATTATCAGAATACCATAAGTGGCACTATTTTATTTTAATCTCGCATGGTATTATTGTTCTAGAAAGAGTATCTGAAATAAAGGTGAGTAGACTTGTTATAAAACAAACTTGTTTACTTTTTGAAAGAGTTAATTTATTTTTGTGTCAATCAAATGACATTTTATCACCGTTAACTGTGATTTATTTTTAGAGTTATTTTAATAGTACTGTACCTGTTTGGAAAATCATTTGAAAGACCAACATCTGTTTCCCTTAATTGTAGTTGGCAGCATTTACAGTCTATGTATACACTCATTCAAAGCAAGAATGATAGCTACAGAGTTCTGTTCATATAGCCTACAAACTGCATTTTAATTGTTTTTTAGTAGTTAATTAGCTGCCTGTATGACTGACTACTGTTGTTGCTTTAGATTGTTTTTTGTTTTTGTATTTTTTACAAATAACTTAGGAGTCGTTTTACTAAGCTGCAATAAAAATGGTCCTTAGTGCACACTATGTGGGTCTTCTATGCATATTGAGTCCATTATAACTGTAACTATAAAAATACCTCCACTGCTACTTATTTTGTAGGCATAAGGGCTCCTGCGTTATCCTTGTGTTAACTTGTTAGCATGCAGTAATGTAGATTTGCTGATTAACACAGGAGCTCTCTCTCTCCAGCCCTGACATCTATAAGAACATAAGAATTGCCACTGCTGCGTCAGACCAGTGGTCCATCGCGCCCAGCAGTCCGCTCACGCGGCGGCTCCCAGGTCGAAGACCTGTGCCCTAACCGAGACCAGCCCTACCTGCGTTCGTTCTGGTTCAGCAGGAATTTGTCCAACCTTGTCTTGAATCCCTGGAGCATGTTTTCCCTTATAACAGACTCTGGGAGAGCATTCTAGTTCTCCACCACTCTCTGGGTGAAGAAGAACTTCCTTACTTTCATACGGAATCTATCCCCTTTTAACTTCAGAGAGTGCCCTCTTGTTGTCTCTGCCTTGGACAGGGTGAACAACCTGTCTTTATCCACTAAGTCTATTCCCTTCATTATCTTGAATGTCTCCTCTCAGTCTCCTCTTTTCAAGGGAGAACAGGCCCAGCTTCTCTAATCTTTCACTGTACGGCAACTACTCCAACCCCTTCACCATTTTAGTCGCTCTTCTCTAGACCCTTTCGAGTAGTACCATGTCCTTCTTCATGTATGGCGACCAGTGCTGGACGCAGTATTCCAGGTGAGGGTGTACCATAGCCCTATACAGCGGCATGAAAACCCTCTCCGATCTGTTCATGATTCCCTTCTTAATAATTCCTAGCATTCTATTCGCCCTTTTTGCTGCCGCTGCGCATTATGTAGACGGCTTCATTGACTTGTCAACCAGTACTCCCAGGTCTCTTTCCTGGGGGGTCTCTCCTAGTACTGCCCCGGACATCTTGTATTCGTGTATGGGATTTTTGATACCAACATGCATTTCCTTACACTTATCCATGTTGAACCTCATTTGCCATATTGCTGCCCATTTCTCGAGCATGGTTATGTCATGTTACAGATCTTCACAATCCCCCTGCGTCTTCATTACTCTGTATAACTTCATATTGTCTGCAAATTTAATCGCCTTACTCGTCATACCCATTTCCAGATTGTTTATGAATATATTGAAGAGCACAGGTCCAAGTACCGAGCCTTGCGGCATCCCACTGGTGACGTTCTTCCAGTCTGAGTATTGTCCATTTACCCCCACTCTCTGTTTTCTATCTGCTAGCCAGTTTTTAATCCACGTGAGTATTTCACCCTCTATTCCATGGCTCTCAATTTTTCGAAGTAGTGGTTCGTGCGGAACCTTGTCAAATGCTTTCTGAAAATCCAGATATACAATGTCAACCGGGTCACCCTTGTCTATTTGCTTGTTTACTCCCTCGAAGAAGTGCAGCAAGTTCGTCAAGCAAGATCGTCCTTTGCTGAAGCCATGCTGACTTATTCTCATCAGTTTGTGTCCGGCAAGGTAATCAATGATGCGGTCTTTTATCAGCACTTCTACCATCTTTCTTGGTACCGAAGTCAGACTCACCGGTCTGTAGTTTCCCGGATCTCCTCTCGAACTTTTTTTGAAGATTGGCGTAACATTCGCCACCTTCCAGTCTTCCGGAATCCTTCCCGATTTAATCGACAGATTGGCTATTAGTTGAAGCAGTTCAGCTATAGTCCCTTTCAGTTCCTTAATGACCCTCGGATGGATGCCATCCGGTCCTGGGGATTTGTCGCTCTTAAGCCTATCAATATGCCTGCATACTTCTAGACTGACCGTCAACCTTGTCAGTTTCCCATCTTCACCTCCAGCGTATAGCCTGTCGGGTTCCGGTATGTTGTGTATGTCCTCTTTGCAAAAAATGTGTTCAGTTTATCGGCTATGGCTTTGTCCTCCTTTAGCACTCCCCTTATTCCATTATCATCCAACGGTCCCACCGCTTCCTTTGCAGGTCGTTTCCCCTTAATGTATCGAAAGAAAGGCTTGAAGTTTTTCGCCTCCTTGGCTATTTTTTCCTCGTAGTCTCTTTTGGCCCCTTTTACTGCTTTATGGCACTTGCGTTGATGCTGTTTGTGCTTTTTCCAGTTTTCATCCATTTTTGACCTTTTCCATTCCTTAAACGAAGTCTTCTTGTCTCTGATCACTTCCTTCACCGCTACAGTAAGCCAAAAAAATTAGCACGTGGTTAATTCGCACACATTCAAAAACTACCATGTGACACTTCAGCATGAATAGAGACAAAAAAACAAGAGAGCACACAACTTGCCTCGATAAAAATAGCAAAGGAAACACACAAAAAGAGGTAAGTGAGATGTCTAAATCCAACCAAAGAAGCTACATTTAATAGTCCATAATAAACTCCAACAAAGAGAACCCTTCTCTTCCGATGTCCAAACTAGGATCCCAGTTTCAGCAAATGCCTTCTTCAGGGGACTAGTGAGATACTAAAATGATATAGAAATACTGTCTTAACAAATAAATAGCATAGAGATGGTTATCAACATTACAATATTAGAATATGTTATAATCAACTCAAAGATATAAGTAAATATGACCATAATGACAAATAATGAATAAACATTTCAAACAAAGGCTAAAAACTGAAAAACACAATTAAAATCCATAAGAAAATGGCCTATGAAACAACTAATAAGATCAATAAAAACAATGTAAAGTTAAAAGCAAAAATGTCAAGTATATATATAAATTTAATTAATAAATTTAAAAAGAGGAACAACAGAAAATACAAGTAGGGAAACCCACTGCTAAACACCATACAGTGTTTCGTACATTGTACAGTTTCGGCTATTGCGAGCCTCAGGGGTCTTTGCATGCTTTAAAATAATGCATCGAAATGTGGTAATAAAAATAATGCGGCATTTGTACTCCTCACTCCAGCGTTAAACTCTCAGATTTTAAAGAGTGCAAAGACCCCTGGGCAGATAAGAGCCGAAACACTGTCAGCGTCAGATCATACGTCTTGTTCAGAATTTGTGCAATAAAGTACAAGTTTTATTCCAGTTCTGAAGGCAGTTTCACCTTTGTGGGTGTTGTTGTTGGTTGGACTTTTGGACTCCCTTTCTCTGTTCTCTACCTGTACGTTCAGCAGTTTAATCGCCCAAACCACCACTACGTGTATGCTTACAACACATTCTTGACCAAAAAATCACCCAAGTCCCAAACGCCCAATACAAGACCTTTTAGACAAAGTAGGGGACAGTCCTTCGCCTAAAAGCGCCGGTTAAAGAATCATGGAACCATTCCCCCCATCCTCCCGAAAACAATCATGGTAGGAGAGATGCCCAACCTGCCCTGCCGCATCGTGGCAGGAGAGATGCCCAAACTCTCCTGCCGTCATCCCCACAAAGCCCCCCTGCACGATCACAGGCAGGAGCGATGCCCAGTTCCTCCTACTGAACAACACCCCTCCCCCCGAACTCCCCATGCAATCCCAACTTCATTGGCAGGGGTCTTAGGCACATGGGCCAACCTAAGATTCCAGTTGGCCCAGGTGCCTGAGGCCCCTTCTATGGACGGGACCTTAGGCGCCCGGGCTAATTAGGCTCTAGGCCCCTCCTTGGTGCATCCCACAATGTACCAGGAAGGGACAGGCCCCATTCAGACAAAGGCGGGCCTGCCGGCTTTAAGGAAAACCTGGCCGACCATCAAAAAAGTTTAGCTGGGGGTCCGGGGAGGTTGGGGTAGAGATGGAGGAGGAGTCCGGAGGGTGGGCTAGGCAGTCCGGCAGGGGTTTGGGGGAGGGGGTTGTCCGGCAGAAGGGATTGGGATCGCTGGGGAGTTTGGGGGGTTGTCCGACAGGATGGATTGGGTATCTATCCTACCAGTGAAGAGTGCAATCATATAGGGGTTCGGTGGGCATGGCGGCAGCAGCAGGAGAGATTGGACATCTCTCCTGCTGTGATCGTTACAGGTGCATGTAGACATGTTGCCTGGGCCACAGCTGATCACAGCTCAGTGGCCTTATTTGGAATTTATACCTGTTTTGACTTCGTCTAAGTCAAAACGTACAGGTTCCATCTGGCAACCTGTCAAAGGTTTTTAGTTATGGCTACCGGATGACTAAGTCTAGTTTGGCCCACATTCGGCCCACCTCCCGCCTTAGCCACTCCTCCAAAAATGCCTGGGCATATAGCAGCACTGAAAAAGCATAAGCTAGTTTTAGATACATTTTTGATTATTGGTACGACCTGTCTTTTTGATTATCCAAATACCGACTTTTTTAGACCTTATTTTTTATTATTATTATGAGCCCCTTGATGTTTACAATTAAGATTTTAGCTCACAGCAAATAGTAAATCTTTTTCACAAGATAGTAAATTCTTTGTTTATTTTCCTAAAGAAGTGCTCTGATGGAGATGGCTATAGTTACTATGGGTATTTCAGTCTTGCCTTTATATTAATTTTCTTCGTACCATCAGAGGCATGCAGTTCCAGCAATTTTGCTGCTTGAACCTTAAATTCTTCATCACTCCAACATCATTTTCTCAATTTAAATTTAGACTTAACTTGACTGAAACTTTATTATATTACTGTGAAATATTTGAGTTATTTAAATGGAGCACTTGTCTTTAAAGTCGCATCGGGGGTAATGGCAGCTGATACAAATTCATGCTTCTCCCTGAATGGGCTGTCTCAAGGCAATTCCCTCTAAAATATAACATAAAAAATATCACTAAATTTTTCTAAGTAAGACCAAACTTTCAATGTTGTTTGTTTAAACACACCTCACTAGTAATAATAATAATACTGTATTTGCCGGCGTATAAGACGACTTTTCAGTACCTTAAAATCCTCCCCAAAGTCGGGGGTCGTCTTATACGCCGGGTACTGTTTACATGCCCTTACTTTACATTAGAGAGCTGCACGGGGACGCCCCTAGGGTCGCGGGGATCCCGTGGGGACGCCCCCTAGGGTCGCGGGGATCCCATGGGGACGCCTCTGAGGATCGCGGGGCTCCTGCGGGGCTGGATGTACTCAGTCTTCTGGATGTACGCGGCTCTTCTTCTCCCTACCTTCTCTGCTTGCAGCACAGAGCCGAACGGAAGTCTTCCCGACGTCAGCGCTGACGTCGGAGGGGAGGGAGGGCTTAAACAAAGCTTAAACAAAGCCCTCCCTCCCTCCGACGTCAGCGCTGACGTCGGGAAGACTTCCGTTCGGCTCTGTGCTGCAGGCAGGGCAGATAAGGAGAAGGAGAGTAGCCTCGCTGTTCGAGTGGCTACCAAGGGAGAGGGGCGGCCCGCCCCGCCCCGGTTGCAGCACAGCCGGCCAGGTTCCCTTACTTTTGTGGCACTTCCCCGACCGACCGATAACAGCCCGGGTCCGACAATCCTCCCTGCCCTGTAGCCGCGAATCTAAATTACCTTCTTACAGCAGCTGTAAGAAGGTAATTTAGATTCGCGGTTAAGGGCAGGGAGGTTTGTCGGACCGGGGCTGTTGTCGGTCGGTCGGGGAAGTGCCACAAAAGTAAGGGGACCTGGCCGGCTGTGCTGCACCCGGGGCGGTAGAGAAGGAGGGGGGGAGAAGGATGCTGAAAGGCCATGGTGAAGACAGGAGGGGGGGGGAAGGACTCTGAAAACACTTGAAGACAGAGGAGGGAGAAGGAGGCTGAAAGCACATGGGGGAATACAAAGGGGTGGAGAAGGACGCTGAAAGGCCATGGGAAGGGCGGGGGGGGGAAGGACTCTGAAAGCACATGGGGAAGACAAAGGGGTGGAGAAGGACGCTGAAAGGACATGGGGAAGATGGGGGGGAGAAGGACACAAAGGAAATGAGGAAGAGAGAGTAGGGAGAAGATGCTGGCAGGGAAGAAGACAGATGCCAGACTATGGGGGGAGCAGAGAGAAGAAGATGGGTGCCAGACCAATTTGGAAGGGGGAAGAAAGGGAGAGGCACAGTAACAGAGCAAATGGAAGATGCAGAAGGAAGAGAGATAGTGGATGGAAGGAATTGAATGAGAACATGAGGAAAGCAGAAACCAGGCAACAAAGGTAGGAAAAGAATTCTATTTCTTTTTTTTTTTTTTTTTGCTTCAGCATAAAGTAGTATATTAGTTGTGTTGATAAAAATTTATAAACATTAGAGGCTCTGGTAGAAACCCGTTTACAAAGTATGTATTCTTCCCAATTAATATTTTCAAATTAATAGTCTTTTTGCTTATTTGTAAATGGGTTTCTACCAGAGCCTTTAATTCAGTAGCATAATTAAATGAAATAACTATTTCTGAAGTTTATAGGGACGGGCGGGGACGGAGGGGATTCCTCGCGGGGACGGGTGGGGATGGAGGGGATTCCTCGCGGGGACGAGTGGGGACGGAGGGATTCCTCACGGGGACGGGTGGGGACGGGTGGGATTCCTCGTGGGGACGGGTGGGACTTTGGCAGGGACGGGTGGGGACGGGTGGGATTTCTGTCCCCGCGCAACTCTCTACTTTACATGCCCTAACATCTCCTTCCTTACCTCCTTACGGTGCTTACGGTACTAGTAAACCTGCCGGGACATCAGCGGGGCCATGGCGGGACATCAGTGTGACAAGGGTGCCAGCTCCTTCATCCTGCGCAGCGGGAAGCAGCGGCGCTCTGGCCCCACCCCTTTTCTCTTTACTACGTCTCTCGCACATGCGGCCGTGTGTGGAGTCTAGCCCTTAAGGAAGTTGCGGGGGCGAACAGGAGGCTTTTGAAGGCTTTTAAAGGGAAACTGTCATGCCAGCAAACTTGCTAGGGACTTGCCCGGCACTTGCTCTCTCCCTCTATGTGTTATCTTCCTTCTATCATTGACAGTTTCAGTTTGGTTAACAGTTTAGAAAACAAATAGCATGGCAGCTCCCATGGGTTTATTGTTCTATTCAGCTTTAGTGAATTAATTAAAATTGTTGAAATAAATTCTGATGTTCTTTTAAGTTTTATTTGTTGTGCAGAAGGTGTGCGGAAGAAGGGGTAGTCTTATACGGCGAGTATATAACAAACTCTATATTTTAACTGTAAAAGTTGGGGGGTCGTCTTATACGCCCAGTCGTCTTATACGCCGGCAAATACGGTAACTTTATTCTTCTATACCGCCATAGTCGTGAGACTTCTGGGCGGTTCACATTGAAGAGAGCTGGACAGTTAGCGAGTTACAATATGCAGATAGTCAGAGAATTACAGTATGCAGAATCTTAAAAGGCAGCAAATTACAATATACTGATTGTTAAAAATTGTTAAAAATTTCAGACTTATACTCAGGAGTGGACATATTTGAAATAATAGAACTTGATTTAGGTGATATTTCTGTCGAATAAGGCAGTTTTTATGGCTTTTCTAAAGGCATCATAGGTCAGTCTAGCTCCATTAATGTAGTTGTCTAACCAGTGTTGTTGTTTGTTTGCTTGGTACATAAAAGTTCTATCCAGAAAGGTTTTGCTTGGGTATGCAAATAGATTGCAGTTTCTGGTTTGTCTTGTAGGGCTGTATAGTACGAAGTGAGGTAGCAGGTAGGTAGGAGCTAGTCCCCAAACCAGCTTGAAACATATGCAAGGGAACTTGAATATTATTCGCGCCTCCATTGGCAGCCAGTGTAGCAGTTTGTAGTAGGGGCTAACATGGTAGCTTTTTTTTTTTTCAATCCAAATATCAAGCGGACCGCTGTGTTCTGAACAATTCTAAGTTTCCTCACTGTTTTTTTGGGTATACCCATATAAACGATATTGCAATAGTCCAGTGTATAAAGCACTAGCGATTGCAATAGTAATCTAAATGATAATGGGTCAAAGTATTTTTTAATGGTCTTTAACTTCCATAATGTCAGGAAACACTTTTTTATCACTATGTTCGTGTGGCTCTCTCAACTTGCAATCGTCATGTTCAATAGGAATATTGCAATGGCATTTTTAAAAAACCTTTTCAATTTCACAAACACATGCAAATTTCAACCAATGATCTCCTATGGCTCAAACTAGCGGCATCCATTCTATCACAGTAAAGATGTGCGCAGAATTGATTCGGTTCAGCGGACGGCCACCAGGATGATCTCGGGGCTCAAAGGTCTCTCGTACGAAGAGAGACTGAACAAATTGCAGCTCTACACTCTCGAGGAACGTAGGGAGAGGGGAGACAAGATCGAAACATTTAAGTACCTCACGGGACGTGTCGAAGTGGAAGATGATATTTTCTTTCTCAAGGGACCCTCGGCCACAAGAGGGCACCCGCTCAAACTCAGGGGCGGAAAATTTCATGGCGACACCAGAAAGTATTTCTTCACAGAGAGTGGTTGATCATTGGAACAAGCTTCCAGTGCAGGTGATCGAGACAGACAGCGTGCCAGACTTTAAGAATAAATGGGAAACCCATGTGGGATCCCTACGAGGGTCAAGATAAGGAAATTGGGTCATTAGGGCATAGACAGGGGGTGGGTAAGCAGAGTGGGCAGACTTGATGGGCTGTAGCCCTTTTCTGCCGTTATCTTCTATGTTTCATCTTTTTGTTTAATCCATAAGGCTCAACTGTTTTTAATATAAGCGTCCAGTATGGTTCTCTGTAGTTTAGTTTTTATGTAAATCACCTCCCAACCTTCCACTTTCCACTACTTCCAAGATCCACCATATCAAATTCTTCAATGTATGAGATTCTGCTAACCAGTGTTGAACTTAGGATGCCTCTTCATTTTTAGTATGAATCTTTGATTTGTGTTCAGTAAGTCTTACTTTAATTGCTCTGCTACTCCGTCCTACATAGATATGATGATACGGGCATTGGATGACATATACCACATTATTGGTATTACAACTTGTTGACCTGTTTATACAGATCCTAAATCCGGTCTGTGGATCTTTCCATTCCATACCCTTCATGGCCAGTTCACATAATTGACATCCTTACGTTCTCAATGAATGGCCTCACTCTCCAGTAGTGTCTTTATTATGGGGGGGTTTAATAACTCGCCGATATTTCTCTCTCTCATATAAGCCATAACTGGATGGTCCTGGAAACTTGCATGTGATTGCAGTACATGCCAATGTTGATGAATACTTCTGCTAATGTGTGTTGAATGTGCAGAGCAAGGTAAAATGCACACTAATTTATTGCCTTCGTTTGGTCTCTGATACTGTAAAAGTAATTGTTGTGCATAACGTGCTCTCAACCAAGCAGTGAAAATAACTTTCCAGGGATAACCTTTTTGGAGGAATCTATGAAAAAGTATTTTTGCATGTATCCCAGATTCACCGTCTGAGAAGCATATTCTGTGAATCCTCAAAAACGGACTAATTGGCAAACTCTTTTTAAGGCCTTATGGGTGAAAACTATGAAGTCTCAGATAGTTATTATGATCTACAGTTTTTTGATAGAGTTGTTGCAAAATGATCCATTTTCCATGTTTTTCTATAGGATGATATGACAACTCAAATTTTAAGTTGGGATCCACATAATTAATCCATGTTCCAAATTGTAACAGTTGTACTTCATCACCTGCCCAAATGAAGAAGATATCAACTAGATATCTTTTCCATATTATGAATATTGGAATTGGTTCTCTGAATAGATGTATGTTTCTTCAAGCTTTGCCATGTTGAAGCTAGCAACAGTAGGGGCTACTATAGCCCCCATCACAACAACATATGTTTGTTGGTTGAATTCTCCTTCAAAAAAAAAATAATAATTTTTGCATTGAGAAAGCCCATTCATGGCAAAACATGAATTTGTGTCGGCTGCCATTACTCTAGATGTGATTTTAAAGATAAGTGCTCCATTAAATAACTCTATTATATTACTGTGAAATATTTATATGTTTAAGTCAAGTCTAAATTTAAATTGAGAAAATGATGTTGGACCGATGAAGAATTTAAGATTGAAGTTGCAAAATTGCTGGAATTGCATACCTCTGATGATCTGAAGAAAATTAATTTAAAGGCAAGATTGAAATGCACATATGGCTTTAATTTATCTTAGTAGGTGCTTATCATATGAAAAATAAGTTAAGTTGGTGCTTCATTACTATTATAGTTACTATGGGAGCATGTTTTTATTGGGAGAGCTCAAGAGAACATTATGCTTACAATTTTCTTGATAATGTGTTTGGCCTTTGTATTTGTGGGACCACTTGTTAGTGCTCTTCACTCTAAGTGTAGACAATAAAGTGAATACTCTCTATCTCATATTGATTTTCAAATGAATAAATATCATCTTCAGTGTTCTCCCCAGAATTTTTTTCCAGCCGGGTGGCATGAAAAAGTAGCCGGGTGGGGCAGGACGGGGAAATTTGGTGGGGGGGAAAATTAAGGGCTCCTTTTACTAAGCTGCAATAGCGTTTTTAGCGCATGAAGAATTGCCGCGCTACACGGCTAGAACTAACGCCAGCTCAATGCTGGCATTAGTGTTTAGCACGTGCGGCAATTCTGCGTGAGCTAAACGCATGGTAAAACTGCTAGCGCAGCTTAGTAAAAAGAGCCCTAAATGTGTACTATTTGTATTAGTTAATTATTATTAGTTATTTTCCAATGCTCAATATGACTGCCTTTCTTAAGGTTTGACACTTGGTCCATAATTTTTTATTAAATTTAAGAAGTATCCAATTCTAGAAGTGAATAATTAGATATTTGCCCTCTTTCAAATGGTATAGAGCAGCGTCTCTCAAACTTTTTGAACTCCGGCACACTAAACAGAGCAAATGTTTTTTGTGGCACACTAAATGCAGCAAATAGTTTTCATTGCTGGAAAAAATTTCTGGGGAGAACACTGTTGCCATTAGTTTTCAAGATCCAATCACGTCAAAGAATGATGCTTATCTGAGCAGTTATATAATAAAAATAATGGATAAGATAACATGAGAAGTGAAATTGTCATGAATCAGAGGGATACATACCCTGTAGGTCCTAAAAGCAGGCTTGTGGATTAGATATAAACTATGAAGGCAGTGGTGTACCTAGCATATGTGACACCCGAGGCCCATCATTTTTTTACACCCCCCCATCTGTATGAAAAACATGATTTTTAGTAACAATCCACACATCACACAAGAGTGTACCTAGGAAAAGACAGCATCTTTCATACTGCACAGAGCAGTACAACATCAATACACCCATTGTAAAACAAAACAAGCCAGACTAGTATAGATCAATCCTACACAGTGAATCCTAACTGAAAACCATGTCTTTCGAACACACAGAACACAGAAAACACCTTCGCCTAGTATGGAATATGTAATCACAACTAATCCCTCTCCCTTTTACAAAACTATAATGTGGATTTTAGCCATGGTGGTAACAGCTCAGACTCTCATAGAATTCTGAGCAATTACCACCATGGCCAGCGCTAAAAAAAACCCTCTACAGTTTTGTAAAAGGGGGGATAAAATAGAAAAACGTAGACAAAGGTTAAATTGAACTACCATGAAGCTGGACTCTGTATACAATGCAATACCACAGAAACAGCGATGCATCTCCCCTAAAGCAAAAAAAAATAAATAGAATTTTTTTCTACATTGTCTTCTCTGGTTTCTACTTTCCTCATAGTCTTGTCACTCTCTTCCTTTCATCCACTGTCTACCCTCTGCCCCTTCTATATGGCATCTTCTCTCCTTGTATTCCCCTTCCATCTCTCCCTTCACCCCTATTATTCTGGCATCCATCTTCTTCCCTTCCCTCCTCCAATGGTCTGGCATCTCTCTCCTGTTCTTCCCTTCCCTTTCCCACACGCCCATGGTCTGGCATTTCACTCTCTCCTCTCCCTTCCCCCCACTTCCATCAGCATCTGCCCCCTTTCTTTCCCTCCAACCCAATTCCATCCAGTATCCTTCTCCCTTATGTCTCTCTCTCCTTTCCCTGCACACCAATTCCATCAGCATCTGCCCCCTTTCTCTCCCTCCACCACCATTCCATACCACCCTGACCCCCTTTTTCTCCCTCTAACACCCTTCTATGCTCCTCTCTCCCTCCAAACCAGCAAGGTCCCACTTTAACCTTTACTGCACCAACAAGAAACCCCGCAGAATTCAGCTGTTCGCCTTCCCTTCGCTAAAGCTTTGTCAACTCAAAAGATTCCTAGATAAAACCCTCGCCTTCCAAGCAGCCAAGCTGAACCCATGGCTAGCCCAAATGATACTCGAGGCCCCCACCTACCTCGACTTCAGAAAATCACTCAAAACCTACCTTTTCAGCAAACAAGACCCTTAACCAACCCTTCAGATAATCTCAGGGCCCCTTGCTCGGCTCATCTCCTCCTTCATGATAGCTCCTATCTCCCCCTTCTTCTTCTACCCTCTCACTTCTTTATCTGCCAAGTTTGGCTAAATTTGTTGTAAATCCGATAAATTTGTTGTAAATCTACATGTCTATGCGGATCCTAATCTAATTAATGTAAACCACCTAGAACTTGCTGGGTATGGCGGTATATAAGAATAAAATTATTATTATTATTATTATTTCATGATTCTCTGGTTGCACTTTCTTCTTCTGACTGTGCATCCAATTTTTCTTCCCTTCTTTTAGCCTATATGCTTCCTCTCCTCCAGACCTCATTCCCTCCCCCAAACTTTCCTTCCTCTCTCCCTGCCCTTTTTTCTCTCTGCCTCCCTTTCTTTTTTTTCTGTTTCTCTTCTTTCCTTCTGTCTCCCTGCCTGCCCTTTTTCTTTCTTTCTCCCTACCCTCCCCCAAGCCACTGCCATCGGGGACCAGGACCCAAACCGCCACCAATAACAGGCACCAAACCGCCACTAATAACAGGCCCGAAAGCCGACACCGCCCCAAGCTCTCCCTACTTCGGCCGACCAGTATTCCTCTCCCCGAAGTCAATTCTGCCGTCGGGGAGAGGAAGGCTGATTGGCCCAAGATCGCGATCCACCTATTGGGGGAAATGCTGTCGGGTCCTGCCTTCGCGGAAATAGAAAGTAGGCAGGACCGGCAGCAAGAAGAGCAAATGCTTCACTAACCTGTCTCCCGCCTTAGCCCGTAGCGAATGCTTGCTTCAGGGCTCTCAACATGTGCGTGCCGGCTTACCTTCTCCCCCTCCCCGAACATAACTTCCGGTTTTGGAGGGAAGAGAAGGGAAGCCGGCACGAACATGTTGAGAGCCCTGAAGCAAACGTTCGCTACGGGCTAAGGCGGGAGACAGGTTAGTGAAGCATTTGCTCTTCTTGCTGCCGGGTCCTGCCTACTTTCTGTTTCCGCAAAGGCAGGACCCGGCAGCATTTCCCCCAATAGAGCCCCGGAGCATAAGTTAGCTACGGGCTGAAATCTCCAAGCCGGGTTTTTTGGGTTGTTTTTTTTAATGTTCAGCAGCGGCGGAGGCAGCAGATGATAGCCGGGCGCTGGTCTAAATTAGCTAGGGAGAACACTGATCTAGGATGGAATTAATTTACCATATTTTTCACTCTATAAGATGCACTTTTTCCCCAAATAAAGTGGGTGAAAATAAGGGTGCGTCTTATGGAGCGAATAACCCCCTTAGGCAGTTAAGCTCACAACTCCCCCCCCTCCCCCCCCGGGAGGCAGCAGAGACACACACACACACATGCCTCTGTAGGCAGGCCCCCGGTAACTTTTTTTTAAAGTTCGTTTGAGCTTTCCATGTTCCTGCCTATCTCCCTCGCTGGATGGCTGTTCTTCTGTTTGGGCAGAGTGACACAGAAGGCAGGCGCATGCTGTTCACGTTCCTGCCTGGTTTGGCGCCACTCCCTGATTGGCTGCTGTCAGTCGTGAGAACTGAAGGCAGCCTATCGGGGTGCCACTGGACCAGGCAGGAATGCGAACAGCACGCACCTGCCTCCTGCGCCGCTCTGCCCAAACAGAAGAACAGCCGTCCAGTGAAGGAAACGGGCAGGAGCGTGGAAAGCTCCAATGGACTTTTAAAAAAGGTACCTGGGTGGGGGGTGCCTATGCTTCCTAAGGGGAGGGTGCCTATGCTGCTTACAGGTTTTTTGCTTTATAAGACCCTGTCCCAGCCTACCACCAGAGGGGTACAGGGCAGGGTGGTGGGAATTTATTTTTCTTGAGTTTTCCTCCTCTACAGGTGGGTGCGTCTTATATAGCGAAAAATACTGAAATATTTCTTATGAAAGTCAGCATTTGGCTAACTGATTTGAGTTTGTTTGTTTTTTTTAATTTAGTTGGTTGATCGTGTATTTGATGAGAGCCTGAACTTCAGAAAAATCCCTCCAGTGGTACATGGTAAAGCACCGGAAGGAAATGGTAAAACTAGTGATACAAGAATTAAGCCCAAGGATACTCCTGAGCCACAAACTATTACAAGAAGAAAAACTTGGAGCAGAGATGAAGTAAGTGTAGACAAATGAGATGTGGTTCTGTACATATAGATACATAGAGAGGTGGGAAGATATATGTATGTATATATGGGTGTTTGCTAAAATATCTATTGGTGGTAATTTTATAACAGGGAAGCCTAAGTTAATAGGACAGAAAGGTACATATTTTATAAAGACATAGGCACCTATATATGTAGTTATAAAATACCAGCACAAATTCTTCAGAAATTATATCTAGAATGAAAGTGCATGCCTGCTTGAGAGAAGTTATTAATTCTACATATATGAATCATGACTCTGCCTACCTCCATCCCAGAGCAAGCCTGTTGTAGAGGTACCTGTGGCTTCTACTGTGCATACTTGTAGGCATGACTTAATGTTATAAAAATCCATTTATCCAGATAAATCAGTTTTTAATGCATGAAAATAGTTTATAAAATTTCCTTTATTATATGTATGTGTGTTTCTTTGGGGCTTAGTTCAAGAATAACATTTTTAGTACCAGATGAGTTTTTTTAAAAAAAATTGCTTCATGATTACCTGTATGTGCAATAAAGAAAGCAACCCTGACTTAAAAAGAATATTGGACTATTTCACTTACCACGCAAACAAAATTTGTGAAAAACTGGAAGAATTTCATTAATGGACCATCCTAGTCCATGAGCCATAAACATACAGGGTGCCCACAAAAGCACTCCTTGATTTTAAATGGTTACAAAACCATAATTTATTGGAATATTCTTTCACCTTTGAGGCTACATTTTCATCAAATCATAAAGTTTCATATGGTATCTGTTGATTACATACACTTGACCTGCGCTCCACCTGTTACTCGGCAAACATCGATGTGATAATCGAGCTCGGACCAGACTCTCCGAAGCATATCCGGTGTGATTGCTTTATAGCTTCAATGATGCGTTCCTGAGATTATCCATAGTTGCGGGTAGTGGAGGTATGTACACTATGTCTTTCATGTACCCCCAAAGGAAAAAGTCACAGATAGTAATGTCCAATGATCTTCGTGGCCACTTGAGGAACTCCTTATCATTTTGTCGCATTGCATTGTCTGAAGGTTGTTAACTTCTGTACCAATTCAGCTTATAAGGGTGAAAGTGCTAGCAATTGTGTAAGATCTTGCTAACCGTGCTTTTTGGGACTTGTATTTGCTCTCATCTTACTTATAAACATATGCTAGTAAGTTTTGATTTTGTAGCCACTTAAAATCAAGGAGTGTTTTTGTGGGCACCTTGTACAATGCCCACAGAAGTCAGGGGCTATAAATGATGATCACTTTATGTCATGTTTTCTTCCCAAAAAAATAAAACTAATCACCCACACTCTTGTCCCATATTCTATAGTTCAAATTATGTTGAATAGACTACCAATAAATTGTAAATACCAAATATCCATAATGTGAAAATGAATATATGTATATGTCAAGAAGGTTTAACAGAGATAATAGTTTTCTGTTGGCCCCAAATCAGGTAACTGCTCAACTAGAGAATGACACGGAGAAAAAATGTCCTCGTCACTGCCCCGTCCCCGGACCACCATCCCCTTCACCGCCCCATCCCCGTCCCTGCCGTCTCCTTCACCGCCCCGTCCCCGCAGCATCCATACAAGCCTCAGTACTGCAATATTTAGCTTATTCCTTCCTTATAAATCAATGTTCTGGCTGCTGAACTAAAGAAAGAGATGTTCAGCTGGCAGGGCTTTGTTTATAAATTTTTATCAACACAACTAATATACTACTTTATCCTAAAGCAAAAAAAAAAGAAAGAAAGAAAAATAAATATAATTTTTTTTTCTACCTTTGTTGTCTGGTTTCTGCTTTCCTCATCTTCTCATTCAATTCCTTCCATCCACTGTCTCTCTTCTCTCTGCGTCTTCCATTTGCTCTGTTACTGTGCCTCTCCCTTCCTCTCCCCCCCCAAAAAAAAAAATTGGTCTGGCACCCATCTTCTTCCCTCCGCTCCCTTCATAGTCTGGCATCTCTGTCTTCTTCCCTGCCAGCATCTTCTCCCCGCTCTCTGTTCCCCATTTCCCTTCAGCGTCTTCTCCCCACTCTCTGTTCCCCATTTCCCTTCAGCGTCTTCTCCCCACTCTCTGTTCCCCATTTCCCTTCAGCGTCTTCTCCCCACTCTCTGTTCCCCATTTCCCTTCAGCGTCTTCTCCCCACTCTCTGTTGTTCCCCATTTCCCTTCAGCGTCTTCTCCCCACTCTCTGTTGTTCCCCATTTCCCTTCAGCGTCTTCTCCCCACTCTCTGTTGTTCCCCATTTCCCTTCAGCGTCTTCTCCCCACTCTCTGTTGTTCCCCATTTCCCTTCAGCGTCTTCTCCCCACTCTCTGTTGTTCCCCATTTCCCTTCAGCGTCTTCTCCCCACTCTCTGTTGTTCCCCATTTCCCTTCAGCGTCTTCTCCCCACTCTCTGTTGTTCCCCATTTCTCTTCAGCGTCTTCTCCCCACTCTCTGTTGTTCCCCATTTCTCTTCAGCGTCTTCTCCCCACTCTCTGTTGTTCCCCATTTCCCTTCAGTGTCTTCTCCCCACTCTCTGTTGTTCCCCATTTCCCTTCAGCGTCTATTCCTCTCCACCCCACCTTTCCTCCCTTTCTCCCTCCCTGCCCCTTACCTTCGTGGTGCTTTCACCAACCCCCCCCCCCTGCAGCAAGAACACCTCTTAGCTTCTGACATGAACCCGCGCCCCCCCTCTACCCCCCCCCCCCGGGACAACAGGCCACAGTCGGACAGGCAGAAGGAGTGTTTCCTGCTTGCAGCGCATAACTGTGCTGACAAATCTCCCTGCGCCTTACCTTTGTGGTCGGCGATTTCTAAACTGCCTTCTTACAGCAGCCGGAGCGTTCAAGTTGCATATGGCTGCCGGAAAGGTCGTCTCTGATGCAACGTCCGGTTGCATAAGAGATGACCTTTACGGCAGCTTCAATGCTCCGACTGCTGTAAGAAGGCAGTTTAGAAATCGCCGGCCACGAAGGTAAGGGGTAAGGAGGAAGTAGGAAGATGTTGGGACTGGGCAGCAGAAGCAGCGATCAGTAAGGAGGGAGAGGGAGTGCGATAGGTGACCGCATGCATTCCCTCCCTTAACTGCGGGGACAAGGCCATTCACCGCTCCATGGGGTGGTGAATGGCCTTGACCCCGTAGCCACGGTGAACACAGTTTTTTTTCCACCGTTTTGGAGGGTTACCCGCGGCTAGCCGTGGGTAACAGCCACCGTGTCATTCTCTATGCTCAACAGAAGTTCCATTTCAATTAATTCTTCATCAGGAGCAGTCCCCCAGAATTTTCAAAAAACAGTCCACAATAACATTCTATCAACGTCCTTCAATAGTTGCTTAGAAATGGTATGCCTGGGCAACGTACACTGTGAACCTAAAAAGGAGCAATTTAATGATGTGAGAATAACAATTTTATTGTTAAAGCAAACCGAGCAAATATCAGAGCACTGTAAACCATTCAACAGCATCATTAAGACAATAAGGTTTAAATGTCTGCAAAGTATCCAATACTGTTCTCTGGAAGTAAGGTACACTTTTTTGTTTCCCTGAAACTGATCAGAAACATATTCAGTTATAAACAGTGAGATCAGCAAACCGATGTTCTTTTTCAATACAGGGCATGACCATGGGAGCTATTAATACTTGATTGTTTACACTGCTCCGCTGTTCTGAAATTCTCATGGGTTAAATAGTGAAACCAACATACAGTTTTTTACATGAGATAAAAATATAAACCACAAAACACGAATTACAAGAAGTTATTGCAGTAAGATGATAAATGTAACCACTAGCTGGATAGACCCATTGAGTTAATGTAAGAGATATAGAACAGGCACTTCAGTTACCGCAAGAAACGTGTTGTCCTTGATGTTCAATCCTATTTACATCAGGATGTGTTCTGGAGTACACTATCAGCCAAATTCTTAATTCTAGAGAAGGCGGTACAAGGACCTTTTTTAAATGCCTTATGTAATTGGTGGACATGCCAATGTTTATAAATGCTTTGAGCAATGGCTGGAGCTAGAGTGGAATACTGGAACATGCAAATCTGTTTGTCCTTAGGATGTGAGGGTTTATCTTGTCTTAATGATCCTGGATTCATGTATAAGCTCAAAAATAAGCCCTGTGGATTACTTTGGAAGGATATTCTAAGCAATAAATCTCTGACCTAAAATATCACTTGTTTCTTAAATTCCTTGTAAGTTTGAGCAAATCCTAATTCGTAGAAATTTACCCACAGGAGGATGTCTGTATTTGTTCAGGGTAACAACTTGTAAAACTGAAATAGTTGTTCCTTTCTGTGTCTTGCCTATATACTGTAGTGCAGGGGTGCCCAATAGGCTGATCGCGATCGACTGGTAGATCGCCAAGGCAAAGTGAGTCGATTGCGGAGCCCATCCCGGGCTCTGTAATAGACTCGCATTGTCTTCAAAATCTACCAGCCGATCAGCCTTCCTCTCCCCGACTGCCTGGTGAAGACAGCTTCCCTCCCTTCCACTCACTCACTGCCCTCTTGCCCACAAGTGAACTGAACTCAGGCTGCGGGGCTTTAACACTGCGTGCGCTGGCTTCCCTTCTTCGAAACAGGAAGTTATGTCATTCCTGTTTCAGAAGAGAAGGGAAGCCGGCGCGCGCAGTGTTAGAGCCCGCCCCCCGACTGGGTTCAGTTCCTCTAACGCGTGCTTCGAAACAGGAATGGCGCACCCTGCAAACTCCGACCGTGGGGCGCGACACTCTTGGTAACTGGCTGCAAAAGCAGACGCGTCCCGCGCTGCCACAGCGGCAAGTATTTGGACTGCTGAAGGAGCAGGGGCAGGACGCGGCAGCCTTCCCTCCCTGTGGAACGTTTCCGCTTGTGTCCGCCCCCGAGGAGAGCACCGCCGAACATAAATGGGTGAGTGCCGTTATCCCCACATATTTTTCTGTCACCCTCTCCCGCTCCAGCATCCCCAGAGCCAGAGAAGACAAGTGGCTGCGTCTGTTCCTTCACTGGGGCTTCTCCAGAAGGCAGGGCAAGTAGGGATTAAAAATAAAACAAAAAATATTATAATGCATCTATATTGCTTGGCCACTAGCCGGCAAGTCTGAGAGGTCCAAACCAGACATTGTAACTTGTGGGGTGATGCCGCCCTTTGCCTCCAGCCTGTCTACCAAACACAGAGGCGGCAGCAGAAGCACAGTAAATGCCATGGGCTTCCAAGAGAAGGGAAGGAAAAGAAAACCAGACCATGGAAGGAGAGAGAAGGGAAAGAGACAGATGCCAGACCAGGGGCAAGGAAGGAGAGAATGCCAGATAATGGAGGGGGGAGGAAGAGATAGAAGAGAAGGAGAGCAGAAAGATGTCAGGGCATGGGGGGAGGGCAGGGAAATTAAGGAGACAGATGCCAGACCAGAGAGAAAGGAAGGAGAGGAGATGCCAGAGCATGGCAGGGGAGGAAGAGATAGAAGGAAAGGAGAGAGATGCCAGGCCATGGGTTTGAGTAGGAAGGAAAGGAGGCATGAAGAGAGAGAGAGAAAGAAAGGGCAGGAAGAGAGGAAGAAAAAGTTTAGGGAGAGAATGAGGTCTGGAGGAGAGGAAGCATACAGGCTGAAAGAAGAGAAGAAATATTGGATGCACAGTCAGAAGAAAGTGTGTGACCAGGCAGACATGATGCCTGCCAGGGTCCCTGTTAGTTCAGAAAAAAAGTAAAAATGAAAACCCGAGGTGGAATCAGGAAGGTGCATGTAAATCCTGAGACTGATAGTTTATCCGGTGACCACCAGAGGGAGCCTGATTTATCTGACGAAGAATTGGGTGATTCATCCCCGAGCCACCACCGGGGGAGCCCAAGAGGTCCCAGCTACTCTGCTGACTCAACTAGAGTAGGGCGTTGCCCCAAAGTATTTAAACCTGCAGTTGAGAACAGACAGGGAGGTCAGCTAGGGAGAAGGTTTAAACCTTTTCTCCCTAGGGAGTCTCCGGGGCCAAGCAGGAGCAACCAGCCTATTCCCATGGAGTTGTTAGAGGCTGGACAAGCTGAGGAGCTGCTATTTCCAGAAGAACAGCCCATGGAGTGTGAGGAAAGTCTGTCAGAGTACGCTCCTGATTTTGCTGAAGCCATGCAGGTAGACTGGGTCTCTACCAGCAAATAGTGAGTGGTGATTTTTGCTCTGGACTGTTTGGGACTATTTTTGTTTTGATAAGCTGGGAGTGTGCATTGTTTGGGAGAGGTTTTGCTATCATCCTGGGAGGGAATTTTGAAAGCCAGTATTGAGGCCTTTCGTTTGCAAAACCTGACACTCTTCTATCCTGGCAGTGAGCTGAACTAGCCAGAGGCTTTATTAGAACTTTGGGCACTAGAGCTATGGAACAAGTGCCTTGAACTGTATTTGTGCTTTTTGAAACTGCCTGCTTGGGAGCAATCAGTACTAGCTCTGTGGAGAACTGAATCCTCAGGCACAGCTGAGACTAAGTTAATGCTGAGAGCAAGCCTTGAACTTTATTTTGTGCTGTTTTAGTTGCTTGCTTCTTTTGGTATTTTTGGTTTTGAGGCTGTTTGAAGTTCTGACAATTTTTCTGCTACATTAATGATCTACTTACCTTTGTGAAGGAAGGAATAAAATGGAATGATTCTCCTATGAACTACAATTGTTGTAGCTGTGATTTATGGTTCCTGTTTAAAGTCCAGTCCTGCAGGGTGACTCCATTTTGGGTCACACGTCAGTGTGCTATTTTGTGGTATCCACTGGGAGTGCTATTGAGCCCTGTCCTGGGCTACAGTGGGCTACAAGTGCAACCAGAGACTCATGAAATCACCAAAGGTAGAAAAAATGATTTTATTTTCAATTTAGTGATCAAAATGTGTCCGTTTTGAGAATTTATATCTGCTGTCTATATTTTGTACTGTGACCCCCTTTTACTAAACTGCAATAACGGTTTTTAGCACAGAGAGCCTATGAGCATTGAGAGCAGTGCAGGGCATTTAGCGCAGCTCCCAGTGCTAAAAACTGCTATTGTGGTTTAGTTAAAAAGGGAGGGGGTATATTTGTCTAGTTTTGTATGGTTGTTACTAAGGTGACAGTGCATAGAGTCATCTGCCTTGACCTCTTTGAAAAAACCCCGGAATATAAATGATAATTAATAATAATAATAATAATAATAACTTTATTCTTCTATACCGCCATAGTCAGATGACTTCTAGGCAGTTCACATCGAAGAGGGCTGGATAATCAGCGAATTACAGAATACAAGAGAGCCCTCACTTCTCTCCACTACACAGAAAGTTTAACCAACAATGCAACTGGGAGCCAAATCTTTGTAAACTGTGCATAAACCTACTTAGAGGGATTAGAGATAGGGTTTAATCCAACTCACTACTCAGCAAAAGTAACCATTCTGGAAAGATGTAAACATATCTATTAAAAAAAAAGGTGCTGGTCCATTTTGTTCTATCAATATCCATGCTGTTGTATTTATTTTAAACGGGGTTTAATTGTTCAGTATGAGTTGCTAAGTACTTTTGCAATCTTACTGACAGCCATATTTCAGGCTTCAGTGTGCTTTGTGTTTTTAAAAATTTTTTTTTTGTCGGTAGATATTTTGACTTGGTCATTTTAAAAGTAGCTCGCAAGACCAAAAAGTGTGGGCACCCCTGCTGTAGTGTATAAATAACCAGATTATTTATATACAATGATACCTAAAAATGTGGTTTTTGAACTATTGTAAGTCACAGAAAAACAAAGGTGAACATCAAGGTAATTAAGCCACTCCAAAAATGTGGCCAATTGGTCCTCAGAAGTTGTCCAAATAAAAACATATTGATAAATATAACCCATGATTTAATGGATTAAAAAAATTGAGTTGGATATATATACGACATAAATTAGTTCTACTGTGGGAGCAGCAACTGTACCCATGACAACTCTGGCATTGAAGCTAAAATTGATTGTCAAATTTAAAGTAATTTTGTATTAATACTAACTCGGCTAAAGATATTTTTAAAAAAGTAGCCAATATTCATGATTATGTGCAGCATATTAACTGGATTTGCTATGACAAACATTTGTTTTTCTTTGTGTATTTTTTTTCACTGATCTAAACTCAGATACCCCAAATTGCTGTCTTTGTTAAAATTTGTTTATAAAGTTTATAGGGATACTTTATGCAACCGCATTACTGTTAGGAAAACTATTTACTCTGCAGAATGTGTTACTAAAAATCTTACTGTGTCGCACATTAACACTCAAAAAATCGAGAAAATCAATAACCTTTTAAATGTTTACATAAAGTGGAGAAATAAGACCTCCTTAAAAATAGCTCTCCTCATATTTTAAAAAATAATGGTATAGTTTACTTTATTATCAGCCATAAAAAACTCCACTTCCTTATATTAAGGGGTCCGTTTACTAAGGCGTGCTATCTGTTTTAGCGCACGCTAAACGCTAACGCATCCATAGACTATAATAGACGTGTTAGCATGTTGCGTGTGCTAAAATGGCTAGCGCCCCTTAGTAAAAGAACCCCTAAATGCTTATTGTATTGTCTCCAAAAAATACTATGGTATGTGTATTTTAAAAGTATTCTAATAATACATTGTTAGTAATATCCAAAATGCATCGAGAAAAAATATACTGTATATCATTCACTTATTAATGAAGGTTGAATCAATGAAGGTTTGCATCATTGAAGTGTGCATTACAATCCACACAGTAATTTAATACACTGTTAAGTTCACAACAGGAACATCCTGTTTCTTTTTTGTTAAAGCTTCTTTAGAGGAATACGGAACCTTTTTACAACACTACAACCATCAATTCAACATGGCTGTAGAACACAAAAATGATTAATTTAGCAGCATTTCTGCCCTAAGTATTAAGCCTGTCCATCACTGATACTACCATGCCCTACCATACATTCCATAGCATATCATACCTAACACATTATCATGTGCCCTTATGTATTTTCTTGCCATGCCACGTAGTCATTGCTGACACTTCCAAATTTGATCAGACATTCCTTCTATGCCAAACATAGCACATATTATCATTCACAGTTATGTATTGTCCTGCCAGGCCATGCACTTGTATGTATTGTCTGCCGTACCATTCACTGTCATGCATCATAATGCACTGCCATGCTCTGTTAATGAACTGCCTTATCACGCTTCATAATGTCAAGCATTATAATGTACTGTGAAACTCTATTAGTTACCATAATGTCATACCAAACTCATAACATCACCACCCTATGTTGTATGAGATCTTGTCCTATCATATCCTATTAAGTATTGCCATGCTTTTTGAGTACTGTCATGCTCCTCTATGTATTGTCCTATCATGTCATGATCTAAAATGTACTGTCATGCTCTACATTACTATACCCTGTTATGTTTTATTATATATGTAAACTTGTAACCCATTCTGAGCTCTTCTGGGAGGACTGGATATAAATCTAAATAAATAAAATAAATCTTAAGACCCAGTCATTTGATGCCTTTCTTCCAAATGAGGGAAGCCATGGTTCAAATTCTGCTTTTCCAAATGATGCTTTTTGTGACCTTGTCCAAGACATTTCATCCTTCTTTGCTTCAGGTAAATCTTAGATTTATGGACCTGTTTGTAACTTGTGTTAAGCTTGGATTTGGAAAAAAGTAAGTAACTAAATTTTAAATCAAGTTCCAAACTTATAGTTTATATATTAATATTCGGCTTTTTGTCTATTGAGCAGCTCCTGAATTTGGTGGTCAAGCAGAGGGAAACAAGAATTTTAAAAAATGTAAACAAGTTAAATAATAGAAAGTAAAATACAGCAACTGATGCAAAACGGACACCACCAGAAGTTAGTCTAGAGCAGTGGTTCCTAACCCTGTCCTTGAGGACCACCAGGCCAATCGGGTTTTCAGGCTAGCCCTAATGAATATGCATGAGAGAGATTTGCATATAATGGAAGTGACAGACATGCAGATCTGCTCCATGCATATTCATTAGGGCTAGCCTGAAAACCCGATTGGCCTAGTGGTCCTCCAGGACAGGGTTGGGAACCACTGGTCTAGAAGACTTAAAAATGTGAAAATGCCTAGCTAAGCAAAATTTTGAAAGCAAAGCAGCAAATGCAATGAAAGCAGGTAGACTCATGAAGGTTAGAAAACATATTATGGAAAGTGTAATGGATGCCTAGAATGCCTTCCTGATGCGAATGGAGATAAAAATGGGCACCAGGAATTCAAAAGCATGGGATGAGTAGAAAAAATCCTTGATGTCACAAGGATAGAAATAAGCACTAGGGTAATCTGCAAAATAATATTTACAGTACTTCCCCAAAATACGGTTTTTCGCCTGTCAAAAGGCAGGGGAGGGCAGCTTGAGCGCCGGCGGGTGCAGAAAATCACTCCAGCAAGAGAGATGAGAGTCTCGTGGGAGTTGGAAAGGAGCGGGTCTGGGAGGTGTGAAGTAGTGAATGGTGCAGTGGGTTGGCAAGGAGAAGAGTGGAGTCTTGGGCTGCTTTTTCTTTACTGGCAGGCTGCACTGTTCTTTCTGTGAATGAAGGGGTTGCCCTGTCATTTTTTTTCTTTTTTCACTATATTAGTATTACAATATTATTATTGGGCTGGGCTAGGCTAGAAGGTTGTAAACATGGTTTCGTTTCTCACTTTTTGCCTGTGCACGTTTTAATTTTAAGCCCTTTACAAACATAGTTTAATTCGTGGTATGCTCCGACTGCCTCTTCCTGTTACTAAAGTAAGTCTACACCAATCAGGAGCTGCTTTGACACACAGCTCTTGATTGGTGTAGCCTGACTTTAGTACAGGAAGAGGCGGTTGGAGCATACCACAAATTAGTGAGTCCGTGAACCACAAATTTGCGAGGGAACACTGTACAGCCAAAGAAGGGAGTGGCATTCTCACAGTGTGCTTTCTGGAAAGCATGGGGCAGCCTGTATATAATGTTGGTTACAACCCTAAAATTATAGTATTCTACAATTTACCCATATAACTATGCACACTCACCTAGCCTCTGCCTATGTTTAAGCTGATCTTCAAACTATGCAGTTGCATATAAGCACCATATAGAATAACACGTAGCCATGCTATTAGTATGTACATGCATATCTATGCACATATGTTTTTATAATATGCTGGTATTCCTGGTAATTTACAGGCATTCTTGACACCTAAATGTTGATGCTCTCTTTATAGAATTACCCCCATAGTGTTTAAACCATGACTACAACAGAAGCCCACTTGAGATTGGTCTCTGGAGATCGATTTGCAGGACTGAGACATAGATTTCAGTCTATACATTTTACATCTCATGGCGGTAGGTCTGACGGGATAGTCCTCAGCCTCTCTAAGGAATAAAATTGAACTCCAGTCCCCAGGCCCATTTTTTCTTAATTTCCAGACTGCTTTCTACAAAATAAGAAAAAATATATATATAAAATTTAAAAAGCTTCTGGCCACCATAAATACTTCTTAGTATTAAGAATTGCCATTCCTCCCTTCTGTGACACTGCCAGGACATAAAATCCCTATATCATCATCCTCCTAGTAACTTACCAGATTTTACACAGTTTAATGTATTTATTTTATTTGTTTATGAATTGTATTTAAACCTATCCTGTCCTCTTAGTTTTAACAATTGTGTGGTTTTTGTTTTTTGTTGTGGGTTTTTTTTTTCTTTTTTTACCCTGATTTTATTACTATTTGTAAATCACATTTGATTATGATATTACGATCAAATCAAATTTTTAAATAAACTTGAAACTTGATAACCCGCTTAAACCTAAGTGGTTCACAAAATACATACACAATCTTCAAAAGACAATACAAAACTAGATAATTTACATCTAAAAAATTCTCCAGTTTAAATAAACAATTGTTCAAAAGAAAGGCTCTACAAATAAAGTTGTCTTCAACACCTTAAATTTCTGAATATCAAAAAGAAGCCTAAGTGGTCCCGTCAAGTTGTTCCATAAAAGAACTTCCAACACCAGGATTATTGAAGCTCTTATTTTCACGTAATGTATGCTTACCGACTTTTCACTAATTAATTGCAACATCCCCTCTGACCTTAAAGATTTAGACGGCTGTTTAAAAAAATCCACATTTGTTCTCTTTAAGAATTACAATACCTTCTTACGAAGTTATTAAGCCCATTTAAATTTAGGGCTCCTTTTACAAAGCCATGGTATAGGAATTATATGAGTGTCTAAGCATTTACCTCACCGCCCCATGGTTGAAACATCTACCACAACTTTGTAAAAGCCAGCATTAGCATATTTTCAAGGTGGCCATATTCCTTGCCATATCTCCAACTTCGATATAATATGTTATGTTAGATAACTCTTGTATCCCGCCAACTCCATATTTAGTGGTTCAAAGCAGGTAGCAAAAAAATAAAAAGAAAGAAAAAGGCAAGGAAAATTATATATAAAAACAAGGTAACAAATTTTTTTTTTCAGAATCATCTGGCAACACAGCACATTTAGCATATTTTTCTAAATCAGTTTTTCATGCTGATTTCAGATCTGTTATTTTTTTTTCAATCACGTAAACTTTTAAAGTTATGACTAATGTTAGCTTATAGCGTTTAGCATATAGGGTTTTAAGAATTGCAGCATAAACTTAAAGAAATGTTGCAGTATCTTCAGTTCAAAGTCAAATGAGCATACAGCATAGTATAATTGTACTGGACTGTGTCACTTAGCAACCAATATTTCTTCAAAAATGCTTGGAGTATGATTTCTTTTTGTGAGTTGTGTCTGAATTGTCACGGCACAACATCCAGCAGTAGTCGGCCATCATACTTTCATTCCAGAAACCTTGGTAGCGATGCTCCATTAACTGAATGTTCTGGTGAAAATGTTCTCCTTGCTCGCCACTCACCCTACCAAGATTTTCCAGAAAAAAGTCAAGATTTGAGTGCAAAAAGTGTATTTTTAATGACATGCAACAGCCAAGTTTCTGATAGGAGTCAAGGAGATTCTGAACTCCTTCCTTGTATGAAGGAGACTTATGGTTGCCCAGAATGTTTTCCACTAATCACTTGAATGCCTCCCAAATTCAAGCTCAGCTGCTGAGAGTGATTGCTTAAAATCTTCATCCTGCATAATGCACTTGATCTGTGGGCCTATAAATATCCCTTCCTTCAGTTTGCAGTGCTGATTTTTGGAAATTTCTTAACAAGATATTGGAAACCTGGTGAGTTTGCTTTACCCATGGCCTTTACTAGGTTCATTCTTCATCAACCCCCAGCTTGATATGAAGAGGTGGAAGAAATATTTTATGAGGATCCACCAATGGCATAAATTTCACACTGCTTGTCTCTTTGTTAAAGGGATCCTTCAGCTGCCAGACACGCTTGACATAATGTTCAGCTATAGATCTGCTATCCCACAAGCACAGGAAACAGCAGCAGTATTTAGTGAATTCTCCTTGCATTCTCATTAACATGCCAATGACCTTCAGATCACCACAGATGTTCTACTGGTGTGTTTTATAACTGATTGCTTCTAGTAAATTCTTCATATTCTCATAAGACTCCTTTAGATGAGCAGAATGGGCAATTTGTATACTTGGTTTGGAATTTCTGTTGTGCAGTAACACTGCCTTCAAGCTTCTCTGTGAAGAATCAATGAAGATACACCATTCATCTGGACAATGCACTTGTGACAAACTGTTGAAGAGTCCGTTGATGTCATGACAAAAGCACAATGAGCCATTTACACTGAAGAATGTTAAGTTATGATTCCTTTTTCTGTAATGAGTTATAGTAGCATCTTTTGCAAGCAAGTGCTTTTGCTTAAGTCTTGAAGCAAGAAGTTTTGCTTTTTCTTTTGAAAAATTTAGATCACGAATAAGATCATTGAGCTCAGCTTGTGTAAAGGTCTCTGGTTCAGAATCTTCATCATTCACATCATCAGGATCAGGTAATCCTGGATTGTGACCAGATACTGCATCATCATCACATTCCCCATCATGTCCTACAGCAGCAAGTCCATCTTGTGGAGGTACAGGGACAGGTAGTGAGTCATCATGAGGAACAGGCCTAATAGCAGAATCCAGAGTATGATATATAATTTTGAGCTTAGTTTTAGCTGAGAATCCACTTGTGTTCACAAGGCAAAAGTAGTAATCTTTAATATGGTCTCGTGGTTCCCTCCATATCATTGGGATTGCAAATGACATCGCTGCCTTTTATTGACTGAGCCAGTCATGAAGTCCATTGGAACAACCTGTACAATTTGTATACCTTCTTCAGACCTACGGTAATTGGGCAACATTGTGCTTTCGTCGTGAATGAACCACAGACATAACAGAAACTATAGATGATTAGTACAATGTCTTGGCATGGTAAAGACTGATATTAATCACTGTAAATAATGTCTGTAGCATAAAAAAACAGACAACTTCGTTAACCCTCCTTATACGTTTATCTTATAAACAGATGATATATCGCCCAATTAACATTTATAATGATATATAATGAGCCTCATTACAAAAATGTGACGTGCTAGTGAAAAATTAAACAGATTTGAAAACAGCATGAAAAATACTACAAAACACACCCAACATTAACTCTGATGAAAATGTGCTGACCTGTGTAATTAAAGAATCTTATAAATAAATTTTTAAGTTCTTTTGAAAAGAAAGGTAAGATGATTGAAGTTCAAATGGCAAAGAAATCCAAAACTGTACTGCTTGATAATGAAAAGTCCTTCAATAATTTTTCATACTTAATCTCCGAGAACAACAGAAAAACTATAAAAAATTGGTCTCTAGATCTAGAAATGCCACTTTTAAAGGAAAAGTAAGTAGACCCAGCAAATATTCTGGGCTAGACCCATTAAATATCTTAAACACAAAACAAGCTAGTTTTAAAAAGGATGCATGCCTGTATAGGGAACCAATGAAGAGAAATTAAAGCAGATGAAACAGTTATCAATTTTTTTCAAACAAAATTTTAGTTTAGCAGCAGTGTTCTGAAGAAGTTGAAGTTTAGACTGCAACTTGGCTTGAAAGGGAAGAGTAGGGACCATTCTAGTAGACAAGTGGAACAAAATGAATGCCTGAACCAAATACTTAATCAAAATAATAACAAACATTTCATAATTGGCGCAATTTTAAAAATGTTGTCTGTACTAAATGATTAATTTGAGGGTAAAGGATCAAGGCATGCTCCACTTTTAGAGAGACATCTTTAGTTATTACAGGTTTATCTGGAATTAAGGAAGTAATTCAATCTAGCTATAATAATTTGGTCTTATCTATATTTAAATTGAATTTGTTGATTTGGCCTTTTGAACCTGGGCGTGGCATGAAATATAAAATAGCCTCATCACTTTGAATTTTACTAGTGAGGAAATATATATTGATAAGACAGGGACTTATCCAAGAGAAGGCTTTATGAGTGGCTATATAAAATTACAATTGGATAAGCCAGAACATAAACCAGATAAGACCTAAATATGTGTTTTGTGCTGAGGTCACTGGAAACAAGAGTAGGCCTTCTCTTAGGTCACTAGAATTAATATATAAGCTCTGTTGAAGACCAGAGAAGATAAACCCAGGCTATAGCTTAGATTTATGAAGTTTCATTGTGTGCCCAGTTGGGTCTCCAAAGACCTGTGGCAGATAAGGTTTGGCTTTTGACCTGGTTGCTATATAGATGGACTTTTCTTACTACACTTCCCCCTCCCCATTCGCTGTTTCAACACTCGCGGTTTCACATATTTGTGATTTTTTTAGGGAGTGGGAACCCCATAGTTTACCACGTTCCCGCCTCTCTCCAGCCTTCCTCCTGGCATCCCGGTCTTACCTGGTGGTCTAGCGGGCTTTCAGGGCAGGCACAATCTTCCTATGCTCCTGCCCTCTGTAGATCGCCAATAGGAAGTGGCTGCCATGAGCTCCCGTCGTAGTCTCGAGAGGGAGGGAGGCAGGGGTGGGTCAGAGCCAGACGAGAAGTTATTCGCGGTTTTTCTCAATTCGCGGTTCGGCTCTGCCCCTATCCCCCGCGAATACCGAGGGAGAAGTGTACAGAGATTACATTCCAGGGGAGGGGGGTTCCCTCTCCTTTTTTGCAGGGTAAAGTTAGAAATTCTAATTGGATATACAAAATGCATATATGATGAATTAAATTTTAGTAAAATATTAATGTATTCAAGGGTTCAGATTGAAATAAAATAACCTCTAAAAATTATATTGGATGATTCATATAGGAAAATGTAGGTTTTGTGGGAGTGGATTAGCCACTCCCCTTCTCTTTCACTGAGACACTAGATTTTCAGTTCATGCTCTTAAGTGACTCAGTAACATGGGAGCAGCAGTTTGACTTTTAAGGAGAAATGATTTAAAGCTCTGGGTATGGATAATTTTTCCTCTGTAAGTATATTATATTGTAATACTTTTTCTTGATTTCTTCTGTATCTTTCTTTATTAGATAAGTTAGTATTAAAATGTAACTTTTAGGAATTCATGTGTGAGGGGGAAAGACACTCCCCTAATATGCATGTAAGTGCCTTATGGGGTATCAAGTATTCTTGACCAATTATATGCAGGCAGTAAAATGTCGTCATATATTAGGTATATTTAAATGAACCTAGCAGAATGGAATTTTGAGGCGTTAAGTCAGGGAAGTTGCATTTACACCCTCTGACTTGTAATGTTCCTCCATTGTACAAATAAATGCTTTGAAACAGGATGTCTGTTAAATTTTAATAAACAATATTTTGTCAGAAATATTTGTACAATTATCATCATTTCAGTGCACCTATGAGCAGGGTAGAACCAAAACTCTGCTCACCGTGTATGGTGCTATAGTATTCAGTTTTAGAGATACATGTGGCTATCTTTGCCAAATTAATGGATTGATTGGCACTAACTGATACTAGTAACTCATAGGAGTCAGCTCTGTGGGTGCTAGAGCACCTCTTAACATTGAGCAAACTCTTTTGGGTATAGAGAGGGGTAATTTCTATTATATTTAGCATCCCCAATCATTTTGAAAAGTTGGCTCCTATGCTAGTAATAGCATATCATCTGTATATGAATAAAATTTCACATCCAAGGTGTCAAATCCTTGGTAAAAAGAGAAAAGAAGACATATAAATATTAAATAGAATAGGAGGTAATGGGGATCCTTGGAGGAACCAAACACTTTTACATATAATCTCAGCTTGGAAAAGAGACAGATGAGGAGATATGTGATTGAAGTCCACAAAATCCTGAGTGGAGTAGAACGGTTACAAGTAAATCGATTTTTCACTCCATCAAAAATTACAAAGACTAGGGGGACACTCGATGAAGTTACAGGGAAATACTTTTAAAACCAAAAGGAGGAAATTTTTTTCACTCAGAGAATAGTTCAGCTCTGGAACGCATTTCCAGAGATTGTGGTAAGAGCAGACAGTGTAGCTGGTTTTAAGAAAGGTTTGGACAAGTTCCTGGAGGAAAAGTCCGTAGTCTGTTATTGAGAAAGACATGGGGGAAGCCATTGCTTGTCCTGAATCAGTAGCATGGACTATTGTTACTCCTTGGGTTTTGGCCAGGTACTAGTGACCTGGATTGGCCACTGTGAGAACGGGCTACTGGGCTTGATGGACCATTGGTCTGACCCAGTAAGGCTATTCTTATGTTCTTGTCTGTAGAAAGACAATTAACCTCAATAATAAATTAGTGGAGAAAAGGACCTCACTATTATCAGTGCATTGCCACTCACTAAAGCATCTGCTTATTAATGTGGCAGGCACTCATTAATCATAGGTCAAGAAAAACTCCATATACAGTCTTCTCCCAAGCACATTTAGAGGGGATCCTTGGGGAAACCCATAAGGAGTTTCATTAATTATTAACATTTGATCAATCAATCTATCCAAATCCTAAGTGATGTACATAGAATTATTTTTTTTAAGGGAATATCTCTGAAAGATCCCATCTGTCTTCACAGATGCCAGCTCTGTGGTTCTGGAGTACCCCCTAATGTTCTCTCCAGCATTGCCCAGACATAAGAGCTGAAATCTTCCTAATGTAGACCCACATACATGCACAGTGTCTTTTAAAAGCTTCAAGAATTATTCTGAACTGAAGAGTTTTTTAACATGGGCTCCATCATATGTATTCACCCATTTGTGATGACTTGTATCCTGCTGTCCACAGTTATACCTGATGTGGGAAGTAAGCTGGTTCTACCTTGTTAAGAAGGCAGGTTGAAGCAATTTAACACTGATTTTCAGCATTATCTGTGTAAATTCTGGCAGTGTTCAAATTGTAACCAACTGGATAATTTTCAACTAATAGTCTAGCCATCTAGATTTGGCTTAAAATCCTTTAACCAGTCAACTTTTGGATGGCTAAAGTTGACACTTAGCCCTTTTTGAAAATGGACTGAAAACGAATCTCAAATTAATTTACATTTCTAGTGTTTTATTGGCAGGGATGTTAGCTCAGTACCATCAGTAATTGATAGCTGACCCTTTCCTTCCTACTGACCTTTAATTATCCTCTCTCCTTTTTCTTTTCTTTCCTCCCATGTCTTATTACCCTCTTTATATTCTCCTTAGTTGTAACGCGAACATACAGAATTGATTATTGTTTTTCCTTTCTTTTGCATATCTTACTTTATATATGTATGAGATTTTTTGACTTCAATTCTTGTGAATGAATGTTCATTGTTCCTGCTACTATGTTTTCTTTTTCTCTTTGTAGTTTTGAAAAATTTTCAATACATTTTCATGAAAAAGAGTAAATAGAAGAAAGACTTGTCTAGCCACCAGTTGCCCATCTATTCCCAAGAAAGAGTTCCAAATTGCATTGCTCTCAGTGTAAAAGTTTTAAATATGTTAACTCTTACTATCTTTTTGCATTTTCAGGCAATGGGTGATAGCTTGCTGCTATCCTCTGTTTTCCAGTTTTCACGAAAGATAAGACAATCCATAGACAAAACAGTTGGTAAAATCAGGTAAGAGTTTTTATTATAGTACTGTATTGGGTTCCTATAAACATTTATCAAATTCTATTTATTTACCATAGATAATCACATATAGGTCGGTCTCATGTATAACTCCATGTATAACTCGCATCCCTACTTTTACCTTTAAGTTGAAAATGTGATGACTTGCATATAATTGCCATAGTCCCATGGCCAGCATCTCCCATTCCCTTCCCTATCCCTGGAGCATTTTTACCCTGATTCTATAAAAATTACCTAAAGTTAGGTGCCTAGAATGGCTTATCTAGTTAATCTAGGTGCCTAACTTACCCCCTCCTTTACAAAGCTGAGCTAGCGTTTTTAGCACCAGCCGCGGCAGTAACAGCTTGGATGCTCATAGGAATTCTATGAGTGTCATAGCTGTTACTGCGGTGGCCGGTGCTAAAAATGCTAGCACGGCTTTGTAAAGGAGGGGGTTATTTAAAAGCTTTAATCAGTGCCATTTATTGAAAATTGCAATTAGATGGTAGGTGTCTACTCCAGGGCACTTACCAGAAAGTAAGCATGGTTACGGAGTGGATCAGGGGCATGTTTTGCATTTAGGTGTGGATTATGGGTGTGTTTTGACTTAGGTGTATTCATTTAGACCAGGGGTGTCAAAGTCCCTCCTCGAGGGCCGCAATCTAGTCAGGCTTTCAGGATTTCCCCAATGAATATGCATGAGATCTATTAGCATACACCTGGTTCTCAGTCCATACATTCACTTCCCATTATTGTTTAGAGACTCATTCCATACCAGATAGTCAGTTTGGGCAAGCAGTTCTGCAAAATTTATTTTCTTCTTAAAGGCCAATATCCCTCTTACCCTTTCAGTTTTGCCAGGCTCATGATAGTTTGCAATAACCTTTTTCTTAAAGACTTGATCCTGATAGTTTGGGAGTCCCAGATGTGAGAATATCATGTGTTTGTCCTTGGAGAAAGCAAAGTTACTCACCTGTAGCAGATGTACTCCAAGGACCACAGGCATATATTCTCCAACCTCCCCTATTTGGCTTCTTAGCTATCTTACTTGAAATGACATCGGGTGAGAGGGCAGCAGCACCTGCACGGTATGGGCAGTTCCTAAAGATTTAAAGTGACAGTACACTTTTTGAATGTCTCTGCTGGGTTCCATGGATGATATCACCCAGATGTGAGACTATATGCCTGCTGTCCTTGGAGAACATCTGCTACAGGTGAGTAACTTTGCTTTATGCTGGCTTGCCCTCTACTCATCGTCAAAGGTTGCAAACTGTACAAATCTCTGCAACCCAATTACTTTTTAAAGCAAGGAAATTTGATCATGTCAAACCACTGCTAATTAGGTTACATTGGTTTCCTTTATATTTCTATATTTCCAGGGCCGGATTAAAACCCTTAGATGCCCTAAGCACTACCTAATTTTTGTGCCCCCTTACACTTGTAAATTCAAAATATTAAAATAATAAACCATAAAAGAAAATGTTATTTATCGAAAATTCAAAATTAAACAAAACTTACATTAAGAAGGAAAATAATATTTATTTCTGTATGCTTTCATTTTATTTATGACTTAATAATTTTCTCCTACTTTTTTTTTCTTGCAAAGTCTTTGATCAGATCTTCATAATCAAAATGTCTGAGCTCATATCCAAGAATAAAATTAAACATATTCAAAATATATAATACGTGCTTACATTTTAATAGATTAAAGAGCCAGAACTGAGTGTACTATTGGAATAGTCATTAAGCAATTTTTTATGTTGTTTGAGGCTTTGAGACTTTGAAAGCAAGAAGAGGTTATGAATGCTCCTGCAATTAACACCAGTGACATTTGGCAACTAAACTAAACTTCTTATGAGCTAGCACCCATCACTTGTGCTGTTTCAAACGCGTCTAGATTTGTTCAAAATTTGTATAGCTTCCAATCTGCGAGCTCAGTGTATTTTATTTTGCAGGATAAACATGATGACACAAGAGAGAACACTGTATAAACATAAATTATTTATTATTCATTAAATTTTAAAAATGGCTATAAATTTAACTAATTTAATAATTTAAATGATAAATTCGGCTATGAAAAATTTCTGTGGTACCCCCCACCCTTTCCCTTGATACCCTAAGCATGTGCTTACTTTACTTATAGGGTTAATCCAGCATTCATTCAAAATTCTTTGTCTAATACATGAAGCATATCATATGGGTCTTCCCCCTTATCTCTCTTCATTAACAATTCTATTTCTTCAAAGGGGTGAATAAACATATGAATAAAGGTGAGGCTGTTAATATTGTATATCTGAATTTTCAAAAGACATTTGACGAAGTGCCTCATGAAAGATTCGGGGAAATTAGAAAGTCATGGGATAGGAGATAATATCCGGATTAAGAACTGGTTTAAATGGTCAATATTCTCAATGGTGAAATGTAAATAGTGGGGTTCCCCAGGGGTCTGTGTTGGGCCCACTCTTCTTTTTACATATTTATAAATGATCTAGAGATGGGAATAATAGTGAGGTAATTAAATTTGCTGATGAGACAAAAGTTTTTCAAAGTTAAATCACAAGAGGATTGTGAAAAACTGAAAGTGGACCTTGGGAGGCTGGGCATCAAAATGGCAGACGATGTTTAATGTGAGCAAGTGCAAAGTGATACAGGTGGGAAAGATGAGCCCAAAGTATATGTGATGCAGGGTTTCACATTAGGTGTCATGGAGGATATGTTGAAATCCTCAGCTCAGTGTGCAGCAATGGTTAAAAAAAACAAATAGAATGTTAGGAATTATTAGGAAAGGGATGGAAAACAAAAATGAGAATGTTATGTTTTCATATTTCTCCATGGTGTAGTCACACCTCAAATACTGTATTTAATTATGTTGCCATATCTCAAAAAATATATAGCGGAATTGGAAAAGGTACAGAGAAGGGTAACAAAAATAATAAAAGGGATGGGACAACTTCCCTATGAGGAAAAGCTAAAGCAGCTAGGGCTCTTTGACTTGGAGAAGAGGTGGCTCAGGGGAGATATGATAGAGGTCTATAAATACTGAGTGGAGTGGAAAGAGTAGATGTAAATCCATCAAAACAAACTAACACCGCAGTTTTTCTTCACCCAACGGGTGGTGGACACCTGGAATGCGCTTCCAGAGGGTGTGATAGGACAGATTACGGTGTTAGGGTTCAAGAAGGGATTGGACAATTTTCTGAAGGAAAAGGGGATAGAGAGGTACAGATAGAGGACTACTACACAGGTCCTGGACCTGTTAGGCCGCCGCGAGAGCAGACTGCTGGGCACGATGGACCTCTGGTCTGACCCAGCAGAGGCACTGCTTATGTTCTTATGGAAACACTTCAGTCCCCTGAAGTAACACGTTCAACTCTGTAACTCTTCTGGAAATGTCCAGATAACCTCTGATGTAGCACCAGCAGGGCACCTGATCACAGTTACACCGCTCCCCCGATCCAGCAGGGGAGAATACTTTAAACATATATTTTTTATTTCTCTTGATACTTATTTTTTATTTTATTTTACTTATTTATTTTTAATTCTATCTTTAATTTATTTATTCATTGCTTGGTGAAATATTTATTTCTATCTCTATATCTATCTCTGTCTTTATATTTTATCTTTATCTATATATATAAAATCGGAGGTATGTATGTGTGTATGTATGTATGTGTGTGCCGCGATCACGCAAAAACGGCTTGACCGATTTGAACGAAACTTGGTATGCAGATCCCTCACTACCTGGGGTGATATGTTCTCGGGGTCTTGCAGCCCACCTGCACACGTGGGCGGAGCTACAAACAGAAAATCAGATTTCACCCATTCATGTCAATGGAAAGGATGTAAAAAGCTGCCATTCTCACAGTAATTCCAACTATAAAACGCTTTCAATGACACTATAACCACTAGGGACATCGTTTCTATTCTACCACGGACACCATACACATAGAGTTTGTATGTTCTAACTGTGTTTGTAACTGTTTCCTTCATGCACCCCAGTTCATAATGTTATTACATTACATGAGTACTCACATATGCTGAACTAGGAACACAGGTTCCATTCTGAACCGGGAAAAAACTGCATGGAGTTTCTTTTCAACCTGAGTTTCCACATATTGAGTTGTTTAAATCAATACTGAAACTTTTGGATGCCACTTATTCCAACAGATGTTCCTTTTCAGTTTAAGAGATTGCAAATTCCAGTGAGCCTTGCATTCTCTATCACAATCAACAAATCACAGGGACAGACTATTACATACTGTGGAGTGGATTTAAGATCCCCCTGTTTTTCCCATGGACAACTCTATGTTGCTTGCTCAAGGGTGGGTTCACCCAAGAATTTATATGTTCTTGCGCCTGGAGGTGAAACTAAAAATGTTGTTTATAATCAAGTTTTGTGTTTGTTGTATTGTATTCATTTTGTCAAATATTTCACATTATAATTTGAAAATTGTACTTTTTATAAAGCTGTTAAAAAATAATTTCATTCACCACTATAAAGTATCTTTATTTGATTCCATTCACAGTGTTATTGATATAATTAAATACCCGTGCAACGCCGGGGCATCAGCTAGTTTTTCATAAATTGTCTCTTCAGGTACTTTAGTTAGATCATGAGCCTTTGGGACAGTTAGGGAATTTCTAAGTACCTATCTTATTTATTTTTATTTATTGTATCTTTTAATGCATTCATTTCTGTAAACCGCTTAGAAACCTCACGGTTATTAGCGGTATATAAGAATTAAATTAAATTAAATTAAATCACTTGTTTACTCTTTCCAAAAATACTAGGACTAGGGGGCATGTGATAAAGCTACTAAGTAGTAAATTTAAAACAAACCGGAGAAAATGTTTCTTCATTCAATGTGTAATTAAATGCTGGAATTTGTTGTCAGAGAATGTGGCAAAAGCAGTTAGCATAGCAGAGTTTTAAAAATGTTTGGATAATTTCCTAAAACAAAATTGCATAAGCCTAAATTTAGATGACTTGGGGAAATCTATTGCTTAATTCTAGAATAAGCAGCATAAAATCTGTTTTACACCTTTGGAATCTTGCTAGGTACTTGTGCTTAGGTTGACCACTGTTAGAAACAGGATACTGGGCTTGATAGAACTGCAGTCTGTCACAGTCTGGCAACTCTTATGTTATGACTTATTTGAGCAACCTCATCCCTAAAAGTTCTATCCATCAAAATAAAGATCAGAACCATTCTAGTATTTTACCAGAAATTCCTATTTACATCAGTCGATCCGCTGATAACTTATTGTAATCTGTATCAAAATCTGCGGTAATGTCCAAAGTTGCCATAAAGGAATCCAAAACTCTTTCATATCCTGCTCTTACACTTTCACAAACTAAACTCAGTAACAACTCAGTGGAATATTTTGGATAAAAACTAAATTGAAAATCATCCAAAATATTGCATTATTCCAAAGTCTAGTAACTGCAACAATACCAGTTGTCCAAGATTTTCACCAGATTAAAAATATAGGAAATAGGCTATAGCTAAGACTGCATTAGTCGCCTGCTTGAGATAGCCTCCATGAAGGAGAGTTGCAGAGCTGTGCTGTGGATATCTGTCTGTCCATTCACATCCCACTACTGCCAGGGTCAAGACTCTTGATGCATATAGGTTTGACCAGATAGTCCTCCAGAATCATTTTAGGGTTTAGGCTCTTATCCCATCCCCCCAGGCCCTTTTCTTTTAGGTCCAACCTTTAGCATCCATGAAGGAGAGGTGCAGAGCTGTGCTGTGGACATCTATCTGTCCGTACATTCACATCCCACTACTGGCTGGGTCAAAACTCTTGATGCATTTAGGTTTGGCCAAATAGTCCTTCAGAATCATTTTAGGGTTTAGCTCCAGTCCCATCCTCCCTAGGCCCTTCTCTTTCAGTTCCAACCTGCTTTCCCAAAAAATCAATCTGTTGCTACCAAAATATTGATGTTTGCTCATTTCAGCACTAGTCATGTTTTCTCTTCCTTTTTCTGTTAAAGTCAACCTGTAGCTAGGGAGTTCCATGTTTGAGGATTCACAGTCCTATTTGTTCTCTGAGAAAAGGAAGTTAACTTACTCTTTAGCAGGTGTTCTGTGAGGATAGCAAGGCTTGAATCCTCACAACTCTCCCGCCTCCCTAAGGATGTCCTGCGTAATAGCGGTAGGCAAGAACAAGCATACATCAACAGCGAGACAGCCCAAACTCTTCTAGGAAAGTCATTGAGGTATAGATTCCTGTACCAGTCTCCATCAGTGACATCATACATGCTGTCCTGCTCATGTCCTGCTGTCTTTGAACATCTGCTATAGGTTTAATTTTCAAGTTTTATTAAAAATTTGATACAGTCACTTATCAAGTCTTCTAAGCAAGGTACAATAGAAATAAAATAGGGGAAGATCAAAATTTAGAACAAACATTAAAATACAGACAGTAGAAATCACAAGACAAAATTTGGATAAACAGGATCAAAAGGAAGGCAGGAAAGAAATACAATTATTGTAGTAAAGAACACGTGGAGGGGCATAATCAAAAAAACCATCTAAGTCCCCTTTTGGCCTAAGGCCCTAAACGCTGAAAGTAGCAATAGGGAAAATGTCCATTCTCAAAAAAAACCATCCAAAATGAGGTGGGTTTTTTTGGAGAATGGCCTACCTCTACATTCAGCAGCCGAGACCACCACTACGTCTAACTTTAGAACACATTATGAACAAAAAAAAAAAAAATTGCCCAAGGGTGCATGGCTTGGACGCGAATTCTGATGGTTGGGTGAGAGAGTAGCTCTGTGCAGACAAGCTCTATTTATAGAAATACTACAAAAAAAATTAAATTTTAAAAGAAAAAAGCTGATTATTATCAGAATATGGCGTCTAGCAAACAGAACAAGTGTGATTTGGGGGCTGGAGGATCCGGTACAGGAAGCAATAAGAGATCAAAGCCGGAGCCGGGCACTCCTCCTTCAAAAGTTCTGTTGCCATCAGATGAAAGCCCCGACGTTATGGAAGAATTGCGGCAAATTAAAGAAATTGTTTTAGACAGCAATAAAAAACTACAAAAAGCAATCGACGATGCTGTTAATTCTTACTAAAAGAGTGGACGTGGCGGAAAATAGAATAAATATATTGGAAGACAATTCGGAGCGATTAAATATGGACATGAGACAATGCAAAATAATATGGAAGGAGGTTGAAGAAATTAAGAGAGACCTTGAAGATAGCCGGAACCGTGAAAGAAGAAATAATTTAAGAATCATCGGAATGCCGGAAGGGGTGGAAAAAAACAATCCTATAACTTTCCTGGAACAGTTCCTGCCTAAAGTGTTGCCGTTAAAATTCAAGACTGCACTAGAGATCGAAAGGGCACACAGGATACCAACACAGAAGAAAACCTCTCAAACGGGTCCAAGGACTTTAATTTTTAAACTCTTGAGACATCAACAAGCAATAGAAATCTGTCAATTAGCCAAGGAGAACAAAAATCTCAGATGTCAGGATGCAAAAATACACATTGTCCCTGACTTTGCGAGAGAAACTGCATCAAAAAGAAAACAATTCCTGGACATGAGACCCCAATTAAGATCACTAGGGGCTAGATATGGGCTCCTTTATCCAGCAGTAATGAAAGTTACAATTGCAAATAAAACTCAAAATTTTTCGGACCCTAAAAAATTACAAAAATTTCTCGAGCAACATGAACAACCAATGACCTCTTAAAGATGCCTAAAGAGAATTTTTAATTATTATTTATCTATATTTAATTTATAAATATTGACTTTTGTTAACAGGAATATAAAGACTTAGAACTTTTATTGCAATGGAATGGAATCGCACGAGGGTGGAACTATAATTTGAACAACATGAAACGTTCTTAACAGCGATACAAGAAGAGAACATAAAATCTTAAGTGATCTTCAGAATACATTTAAGGATTTAATAGATAAAAGTAGACTTACATGTAAGACAGTGGTGCTGGCAGTGATCGATTGAAATGTTAGTACAGGATATAATCTCTTTTTCACTCAATGACCTTATATTAAAGGAATCGCTGATTGGATATGGAAAAATTAGGGGCGTTACTTACAGGAGAAGAAAAGAAATCCTTCAATCACATTAACAAATATACTGTCATTAGTAAAAACAGAATAGGATTGGTTAACATGGGTGATTTCTCAGGAGAAGAAAAGAAATCCTTCAATCACATTAACAAATATACTGTCATTAGTAAAAACAGAATAGGATTGGTTAACATGGGTGATTTCCTGTTAGAGGAGGTACTTCCGGTTAAGTTTGCGTTTTAAAAATATGTCTGAAAGAATGTATGCTGGGCGATCTTATTATAACTTGCAGGCCATCCCGGTATGATTCTAGTTTTCATCTCTATGAATTTTCTTGTGTTTCATACCTGTACCTCACAAAGATATTTATATTTTGTTATATCAAAAACATGTTAACATGTTACTCTATCGCTTCGGACTATAGTACCGTTGATTAAGGAGTTACATTTCTCGTGATGTGAGCCAAAAATCGTAGGCCATCCATGTGACAGGATTTTATTTTATACCGTCGATGAGAGGGGAAAAAAAATAAATAGCGCGCGTATGATTAGTGGCGTTGAGAGGTTTCTTTTCTCTCTTGAAATATTTGATTTCTGTTTGAATCACCCTCAGGACTTTAAAAGAAGGCAAGATTAGATGAGGATTCCTTTATAGATATGGGATAGACCTTAAGTTCTTATAGTTTCTTTCAATACATACCTTAAAATTTAATACTAGAAAGACAATTACTTTACAATAAAAGATGAGACATAGATATAGACTCATTAATAATTGCAAATTTATTGGGAGTCTATAATTAAATTAGTGAAAGGGAAATAATACTTTATCTCTTATGGTAAAACTGATATGTCATGTTCAGGTTTGAGATTTATAAGTATAAGATAAAAGGAAAAAAAAAAAAAAAGAAGAAGAAGAAGAAAAAGGGTTATGCTTGATTCAGAATTAAAAATAAGTTTAATTGATACAGTGAAAATTTACTGGTAGTAATTATAGTTAAATTTTGTAATAGCTTGTGGGAGTTATTTATACCTAACCTCAATCTGCGTATCCAAGTTTTCGTATTTAATTGGGGATGGATGGGTGGGAGATATATAATGGAGGGTTGGGTGAGGGTGGGGACATTATAAATTAATTTGTGTATTGGGAAAAGTTATTAAGAAAAAGTATTTACTGTTTAAATTTTGGGAAAATGTATTATAAAAATATAAATGGATCTTAAAATATTATCTTTGAATGTTAATAGTCTGAATCATATGATAAAAAGGAAAAAAAATTATTATTTTTAAAGAGGCAAAATGCGGATATATGTTTCATACAGGAGACCCACCTTTCAAATATTGAGTCTAATAAACTAGAAGGTGGTTTGGTCAAGCATTGTTTCTTTTCTCCAGCTATAGGGGAAAAAGCGGGTGTTGCTATTCTAGTGAATAAAAAATGCTCTGCTTCATTCAAACTAAAGGCTTCGGATACTCATGACAGATGGGTAAATGTGGAAATGAGCATGGGAAATACTACCATGACGTTGTTTAATATATACGCCCCTAATTCGAACAAAATGAATTTTTTAAGACTCTTCAACAACTGATTTTACCACTGGCTACTTCAAATCTAATAGTGGCTGGGGATTTCAATGCTGTTATGGATCCTCTATTGGATAAAAACCCAAGAAGATTTATGAAATCTTTGGGATTAGATAATTTTGTACAATCTTGTGATTTGACAGATATTTGGCGAATACTTCATTTTGATGGACGGGAATTCTCTTTTTGTTCTCATGTTCATAATTCTTTCTCAAGAATAGATTATATTTTTATTTCAAATCATTTGATACATTTGATACAAGCTGCCATTGATCCAATCATTTTATCTGATCATGGTGGAGTATGGATTGAAATTAAGATTACAGATCAAAATACTAATAGACCAATTTGGAAATTTGATAATACATTGCTTGCTGATCCATTATTTTGTGAGAATCTTCAAACAAAAATGAAGGATTACTTTCAATTGAATGATAAGGACAAAATCTCTATGGAAATATTATGGGATGCTTTTAAGGCATCAATGAGAGGACAAATAATTTCTTATTCTGCTTATCTTAAAAAACAGATTAGGAAACAATTTTTAAACTTAGAGAAGGAGATTAAATTTTTAGAATCTAAACTTATAGAAAAATGGGAATATTCTATTCAACAAGAATTGTTAAAGGTTAAGGGCAAATATAATGAGATTTCATTTAAGTTGATTAGGAAAGATTTATTTTCTCAGCAAGCATTGTATTATGGAAACTCAAATAAGGCGGGAAGAATATTGGCAAATTATCTTAAAGCGAAAAAAAGAAAATCAAAATTAATTGCCATTAAAGATGAAAATGGTGAAACATTTACACAAATTGAGCCTATTTTAAAACAATTCCTAAAGTTTTATAGATCTCTTTATTCTTCCGAGACTTATTTAGACAAAGAAAAAGATGGTTTAGAATTTTTGAAAATGTTAGTGTCTAAAAATTCCTGAACATGTAAAACGAAGCTTAGAAGAGCCAATATCACTAAAAGAATTAGGAACAGCTTTGAAATCCCTTAAAGTTGGATCCGCTCCAGGTGGTGATGGATATACGGTAGAGTTTTATAAAACATTTCAAAATTTCCTACTACCTTATTTATTAAATCTTTATCAGTATCAACTTAATAAAGGTTCTATTATTGGCACTATGGCAGAATCTTTAACTATTGTTTTGCCAAAGCCAAATAAAGATCCTACTTTGGTTTCAAACTATAGGCCAATATCTTTAATAAATGTAGATGGTAAATTACTAGCAAAAATATTGGCGTTAAGATTGGCTAAAGCTCTCCCTCATATTATAGGTATGCATCAAACAGGATTCATTGCTCAAAGACATTCATCTCATAATACCAGATTGGCATTTCATATATTATACTTAACAAAGAAAATGAGAGAGCCTACTTTTTCTGTTTCCCTGGATGCAGAGAAGGCTTTCGATAGAGTGGAATGGACATTTATGTATCAGGCATTGGAATGGTTTGGTATAGGTCCTGGATTCATACAAATAATACAAACGTTGTAGTTCACCTTCTGCTAGATTATATATTAATAATACTTTTTCAGAAAGTTTTAATTTGCAGAGGGGAGTTAGACAAGGTTGTCCCTTATCTCCTTTGCTGTTTGATATAGTTTTAGAATCCTTATTATTGGCCATCCAACAAGTAAAGGACATACAAGGTACAGTGGTGCCTCACACAATGAACTTAATTGGTTCCAGGAGCAAGTTTGTTATGTGAAACGTTCGTTATGTGAAACGCGTTTTCCCATAGGAATACATGTAAAAAAAAATAATTCGTTCTGCAGCATAAAATATGCTAAGATGACATAAAAAAGATACATTTTTTGTTATTATTTTTATTTAGATACATCTAAAAACATACATCTCCCTGTCCTTTTACTTCCACTATCTTCCTATCCCATCTCTATTCCCTTTTGTCCCTCTCCCCATGATCAATCATCTCACCACCTCTCTCTGCCCTCACCCTCAGGGTTCAAGATTGCTTCCACTCTTTTTCCTGTTGTTCTCTCTGCCTGTCACCCTATGATTTAGCATCCCTTCTGCCCTTGTCCAATATTTCCCCTTCTCTCCCTCCCTCTCATCCCCTGCTCCAACATGTGCTTTCAGCGGCCTTCTCCCCCCTTAAGCGTCTTTTCTTCTCCACTCCACCTTTCCTCCCTCCCTGCCTCCACCTTTGTGGCGCTTTTGCACCCGACCGACAACAGAACAGGCCCGGTCGGACAAATCTCCCTGTCCTGTAGCCGCGAATCTAAATTACCTTCTTACAGCAGCTGGATTATTGAAGCTGCTGTAAGAGGTAATTTAGATTCGCGGCTACAGGGCAGGGAGGTTTGTCGGCCGGGCCTGTTGTCGGTCGATCGGGGGACCTGACCAGCTGTGCACATTCTTCGGGGCGGACCGCCCCCTCCCCCCTCTTTCGTTCGCCATTGCCTTCTTCCTACCTGCCCTGCCGCAGCCGCACACAGCCGACCGGAAGTCTTCCTGATGTCAGCGCTGACGTCGGAGGAAGGGAGGGCTTTGCTTAAGCCCTCCCTCCGACGTCAGCGCTGACATCGGGAAGATTTCCGTTCGGCTGTGTGCTGCGACAGGGCAGGTAAGGAGAAGGAGACTACCCTCGACCAACCCCGCTGCGATCCAACCCCGCAGGAACCCCGGAAGGATGCAGCTCGGGCGACTTCGTTGTGTGAAACGAAGTACGTTATACGGATCACGACATAAAGTTTGTTGTGCGCAGCGTCCGCTGTGCGAGGCGGCCGTTATGCGAGGCACCACTGTATACCACATTCAGATAGAGAATATAAGGTATCTGCTTATGCAGATGATATATTATTGTATTTGAGGAATCCAGAACCTACCATTCCATGTTTACTTGAGTTGATTGAAAAATTTGGAAAATTTTCAGGATATAAGATAAATTGGAATAAATCAGAAGTTCTTCCATTAACCCTTTCAGGACCAAGGGACATATTTGTCCCATAACTTTAAAATCCTATAAATTTTGATTGGGATAGTCTACAGTTCTAAATTTGATATGTACGGATTCCATATGATACTGCCTTTATGTAAACAAACTGGTTCCGACATTCATTCATTAGCGTCGTTGCCAGATTGACGAGAAGATTCACTTGCCACACTGTCCATAAGCCAGAAGTGTGATTTTTTTAAATAAAAATAATGATATTTCACAAAAAAAATCAATTTTTTGGCATCTGCAAGCCCTTTTTACCATAAAAATGTCATCAAAACCACAAAAATTGGCCTACGATCCTTATGGTCCTGAAAGGGTTAAATATACATTGTACAAAAGGTTTATTTGATGCATTCTCTTTTGTTTGGAAGGAAGATGCTATTAAATACCTAGGAATTTGGATTACAAAAACAATGGATGAAACAATGAAAATAAATGAAAAATGTCTATTACAAAAGGTGACAGAAATGTGTGAGCAATGGAATCCTTTGCATTTATCTTGGTGGGGAAGAGTTCAAACTGTTAAAATGATGATTTTGCCTGTAGTTTGTTACCAAATGGGGATGATACCAGTTTTCTTTCAAGAATCTTTTTTATAAAAAATTAAATAGGATTTTGACAAAATTTATTTGGCTTGGTAAAAATCCCAGAATTGCTTTAGTGTCATTGCAAAGGCCAATTGTGGAGGGCGGGGTAAATTTTCCCAATTTTTATAGGTATCATCAAGCCTATATTTTACGTCAAGGTATGTATTGGATCCTCCCAGAGCCCACTGATAATATTCCAGACTGGTTCTGGTTAGAATGGAGACTTATGTTTCCCTTGCGCCTTAGTCATGTAGTTAGTATTAAAATGCCAAGGTTATATAAAGAACATAAAATATTTATGGATACCTGGAAAACTTTAAGATATCTAAGTAATCTAACTCCTATTTCAATAAGTAAATCAACAACTCAAACGATTAGGTTAAAACCCAAGATGAAAATTGGCGGTTTTAAAATCATCTGGAAATATTGGATGATAGCAGGTATTCCTATTTTAGATGATGTAATAAAAAATGGTAAGTTGCTGGAGTTTTCACAATTGCAACATAAATTTGATCTTAATAAATCACAATATTTTAGATGGTTGCAATTGAAGCAATCCATTCAGGTAGGATTCCCTGAATGGAAAAATCTTAATAATTATCATAGTTTGGAATTCTTATGTTTCCAGATGGATTCAATAGATCATAGAGCCGCACAGTGGTATAAATTAATAACCGGATTTGTAAAAAAAAAAACCAAAAAATGGTCTTAGAGACATTTGGAGCATTGAGATAAAGCATCAAATTAATGCATCTCAATGGCCACGACTTTGGTCTTGGAGGTTAAAATGTACGGTGTCAGCATCTATGAGACAAACTTGGTTTTTTCTTATGCATAGAGCTTTTTGGACCCCTGTTTGTTTACAAAAGATAGATAGTTCTAAGTCTAATAGATGCTGGCACTGTCATGTTGAAGTAGGGACATTAGACCACCTTTTATTCTATTTTCCATTTATATTATCATTCTGGAAATCAATTTGGCCTCAAATCAATAGGATGTTAGAAAATCCGGTAGCCTTGACATATGATACTATTCTATTTGGAACAATTATGAGAGCAAGAAGTCAAATTTCATCAAGTAACAACAAACTTCTGTTTATTTTAACTGGAATAGCAATATAACAAATAACATATAATTGGAAAAAGCATGACAGGTTGAATTACAATTTTTGGTAGAATTCTGTTTGTCATATATACAAAATGGAACTCACCATTGCAACACAAACAGGATATGTACGTAAATTCCAAAAAGTCCGGGGACCATTAACAGATTTCTGTAATGAATGATTAACTTTTCCCATGATAAGATATTTGATTAGAGGGGAATGGGGTGGGACTGTATTTTTTGATTATTACACATTATATCAATATTTGAATGAAATTGCAATAAAGTTGATTTTATGTATTATTGATTGGGAGGGAGGGAGGGGTGGGGACATATTATATTCAATAAGAATTATATAAATTTAGATTTCTGACATCATAATATAACTTTATATTAATTTTAAAGAAATGTTAAATTTGATGTTAATATAAGAATTAATCAAGTGTGTATATTCAAGTTTCTAATGAATTTAAATGATACACTTGTTGTAACATAAGAAAATGAATAAAGATTTATAAAAAAAAAAAAAAAATTGCCCAAGTCCCAAACACCAAAAACTAGACCTTTTAGGCGAAGGAGGGGCCAGTCCTTTGCCTAAAAGCTGGATTCTATAACTGGCATCTGTCAAAAACAACACCAGTTACAGAATCCTTCCCCCCTCCCCCAGCAATGATCGTGGCAGGAGAGATGCCTAATCTCTCCAGCCACGATCGCGATCCACTCCCCTGAACTGCCACGAACTACAGCAGGAGAGATGACCTGCCAGGCGGATGGGCTTGGGACCCATCCGTCCGTCCAACTTAATGTAAGTTCAGGGGCGTGTTGTGAGGTTAGGGGAGGTTAAGGGGCGATCGTGGGTTCGGCGGCGGTCATGCGGGAGGGGCACCATGGGCAGGAGGGCCTGGGATCCCCCCTGCCCATATTTGAGGGGAGGTAGGTCACCTCAGCAGGAGGGGTTAGGCTCCCAACTGCTTATATTGTCTGGGGGCGTGGGAGGTCATGGGGGGGTGCGCCTCGACAGGAGGGGTTGGGCTCCTTCCTGCCAGTATTTGAGGGAGTTGGGGGCTCGCGCCTCGGCAGGTATTGTCAGGGTGGGGGGGTGGATTGCGATCGCAGAAGGAGAGATTGGGCATCTCTCCTGCCGCGATCGCGATCCCCCACGAATTGCCACGAATCGCAGCAGGAGAAATTGATCTAATTCAAAACATATAAGTTCCAACTGGGCAACCTGTTAAAGTTTTGGTTATACTTGCTGCATGGTCAGCCCACTTCCCGCCCTTTTCCCTCCACTAAACATGCCTCTTTGTGCTTTAGGCGTTTAGAGGCAGGGTAAAGGCCTAAGTTGGTTTTAGATACATCTAAAACCAGCTTTGATTATCGGTACTTGGATGATCTGGCCTATTACATGGTATCACAGAGCAAAGGCTTCCTTAAACAAATGACTTTTAAGTAAGCCCTTAAAACGGTCGAGATTTTTTTCTTCTCTCAGTGGTAATGGTAAGACATTCCAAGACTGAAGGGCGACAATGGATAAAGTATCATGGCATTTTGTATTAATTATTATTAATGATGGAACGGTTAATAATTGGATAATAAACGGTTGTTAAGCACTACACATATGCCATAGGGTTATTTTATTAAAACTTTGTTATACATATAAATTGTGGTTTATCATGCAGAAAATTTTACCTATCAGGCTATAATTTTATAAAGAAATTGTAGGATAAAAAAAATAAATATATGCAAAATATTTTCAGTTGATCAAAGAAATCCTTCTCTTGTTCATAGGATCTTGTTCAAGGACAAAGACCGGAACTGGGAGGAAATTGAAAGCAAATTACGTGCAGAAAGTGAAATCCCTCTCCTGAAAACTACAAGCATGGTATGAAACTCTTTCATGAAGTTAGTTTTAAATGAATACAGCTTTTAGTGCATAGTTAAGACTGTATTTATTTTTTTGTTTCAAACAAAACATCATAGATATACATTTTTTAGACCAGGGCTGCCCAAGTCCGGTCCTCGAGATCTACTGGCAGGCCAGATTTTCAGGATATCCACAATGAATATGCATGAGAGAGATTTACCCGTACTGCCAATCAAGGAAGTAAAAAGAACAAAACTACACGACGGCCTCCTAGCCACTCGAGCCGCAAGGCTGGACAACCAGATCTCCAACCTTCTGATGACCACCCCAGACTATAGGACGTTCAGAAAAGAAATAAAAACCACACTTTTCAAGAAATTCCTGAAGCAGCAATAACACCACGACCTCTTAGTAACTCTAAAACTGACATTTGATCTACCCATTACTGCACTAATAATAACAAAAGAATCTCCACTATGACCACCTATTAACTCTCTTACAAACCACCCCACCCTCAACAACCCGCTAAATGTTCATAAGATCTACAACTTACCTCTCTAGCTAATCATTGTAACTCTGTTTTTTTAAATTAACCTTTTGTAATCCGCCTTGAACCGCAAGGTAATGGCGGAATAGAAATCCCTAATATAATGTAATGTAATGTAATGTATGCAAATCTCTCTCTCATGCATATTCATTGTGGATATCCTGAAAACCAGGCCTGCCAGTAGATCTCGAGGACCGAACTTGGGCAGCCCTGTTTTAGACAATTAAATTTGATCTCCTTGAGATACAAGTGTTGACTTGACATGAGCAAACTTCTAAGTACAGCTTTCCATATCTATTACATTCTATGATTATATTTGGGGGGGTTAAATTAAAAACACTTCCATGGGTAAATAGCAGCTTTTACATGTGCAAATTGATAACATATAGGATTTTGAAAAGCTTTTATCTGCACATGGGGATCCACACCACAAACAGATTTTAATGGGGAGAATGGTGTAGATAGAGTATGGTTTGGGCAGCCTAAAAATTTTTACATGTACTGTATGTATTCACCAGTTTAGACAGGGAATATATAAAGACAAAAAAATTCCATGTTGATATTTGCTGCTGCCTCGAGGCACATATAAGTGTCAGGTTAAAGAAGCAAGAGCACAGGACAAAGGTACTCCCCTGACCCCAGCCTCCCTAACATTATACATATCCATAACCCCCTCCTCTGAACACCCTAATCATTCTTGGGTTTTAATAAGGTCTCACTGGTGCAGAACACATGAAAGTTTTTCTGAGTTGCTTTTGCCCCTTGGAACACTGGGTTCAAAAGGGCAGAAAGTAGACTCCTAGCAAGTGTCTTGTGGTACTATCACCAGAGGTCAATCTGCCAAATAAGGGTGACATCATCAGGGAAGATGACAACATAAACCAAATGCTCCATCTTTAGCCAGAGCAAACCACAGTATAATTACCAGTCAGAGCAGCCCATGAAGTTTGCAGTCGCTGGTGGTCTGGAGTGCGAGATTCCAACAAAGAAGTAGTTAGAGGTGGACAGGGGAGCCACAATGGGAGAGAATCTGGGAGCTCGGGGATTATGTGGTGCTGGGTCAGTGGAGTATGACAGTACCAGCTTGCCATGTGTGTCAGCGGATCCTGAGCCAATGGAACAAGCCTGGGCAGGGATGGCACTGCAAGATTCAACTCCTAGGTAAGAAAGGTTATTCAGATAAAGTTATCTCCACTCTTTTGGGGTCCCAGAGGCTTTCCGCTTCGGGCTTATGTGCGGGTTTAGCATATTTTTGAAGAGTGGTGTGCTGTGTGTAGAGTGGTTTCCTTTCGCGCCTTTTTGCCTCACATCTTGGAGTTCTTGCAGGATGGCCTGGATAGGGGCCTGGCCTGGTCTTCACTTTGGGTTCAGCTTGCAGCTTTGTCTACGTTTCACAGTTTGCTGCAGGGTAAGCATTTAACTTCTTTTCCAGACATGGTTCGCTTTTTGGGGGTGGCTAAATTGCTTCAGCCTCTAGTGCGGCCTTCGGTTCCAACCTAGGATCTCAATCTGATCCTGTCCATGCTAGTGTGCCCTCCCTTTGAGCCTTTGGGTTCCTACTCATTGAAGGACCTTACTCTCAAGGTGGTTTTCCTAGTGGCCATTACTTCTGCGAGATGCGTTTCTGAGCTGCAGGCTTTCTCTTGTAGGCCTCCCTTCCTGGAGTTTTCTATGGAGCAGGTGGTGCTACAGCCTGTTCCTTCCTTTCTGCTGAAGATGGTCTCACATGCCTTTTCATGTCAACCAGTCCGTGGTCCTCCGGTCTTGGGTAGCCGGGAGGGCTCTTCGGAACAGAGGTAGTTGTGCAAGTTGGATATCTGTCGGGTCCTTTGCTCTTATGTTCAGTGTACCCAGGAGTTCCGGAAGTCGGATCATCTTTTTGTCCTCTTAGCGGGTCCTCGTAAGGGGGAAGGCACTTCAATGCTACCATTGTGCGCTGGATCAAAGAGACTATCGCTTTGCCTATCTTCTTCAGAAGAAGCCTTTTCTCGGTTTTCTCAAGGCTCATTCCACTTGGGGTCAGGCAGCTTCTTAGGCTGAGTCTTCTCTGGTGCCTCCATTGGATATCTATAAGGCCATGGTTTGGTCTTCTCTGCATTCATTTGTGTGACACTACTGTCCAGGCGCGTTGGGACACGGTGTTCAGTAAGCATGTTCTAGTGGCGGGCCTCCAGGGGTCCCACCCATGATGGGTACTGCTAGTGAACAATACCGGTCTGGAGAGATGCTAAAGAAGGAGAAATTAGGTTTTTACCTGCTAATTTTCTTTCTTTTAGACTCTTCAGACAGGTACAGTCTCCCACCCTGTCTGTCTGTCTGTTCTTACGGGATTCACGTGAAGAGTGTGTGTTTTCTGCAGGTTCTAGTATTTTTATAGGGTCAGAGAGATCAAAAGAACAGCAGCTTTGGGTCAGCTGGCGTAACTGGCGAGCTGTAGGGACATTTTGCTGAAGGGGGCTTCTTCTATGCAATTTCCAACAGTATTGCTCTGTTAGTTGTTACTCCTGTTAGGAGTGCTGTTACTGTTATAATTAGTACTTCTTAGTTCTGCTCGGCTATTCGGCAGACTGGTTAGACTAGAGGGAAGCACAGCTATTAGTATTACAGCCAAAGTTTTGTCTCAGTCTCCACCTGCTGGTCATGGTGAGCTATTACCCATCAGTGAACTGTACTGGTCTGGAGAGTCTAAAAGAAAGAAAATTAGCAGGTAAGAACCTAATTTCTCATTATTGATGCAATTTGCAGTATGATGGAATGGATGGGAGAGTAGGTTAAAGCTGAATGTACAAAAAACACTCCCAAAAGCCACTTTACCCACCTGTCTACAATCCCAATAGCCCTTATGGCAGCAGGTGAATAGGGTTTTGGTGGGCACACATTTTCCACCATAAATATAATGGTTAGGTTAGATTGGCTTTTGGACCTGGGTCCTCCTTTCTATGGTTCACTAGTCCACCCACTAGGCTACTTAAGACACCTGTGGTGGGAACATGGAACACGCTACCAGAGGATGTGATAAGCAGGAGCACGCTACAGGGCTTCAAAGAAGGTTTGGATAGGTACCTAGAGGACAAAGGGATTGAGGGGTACAGATAGGAGTAGAGGTAGGTTATAGGGATAGGATTAGAGGTAAGTTATAAAATTAGTCAAGGACCACTGTTCAGGCAAGTAGGCCTGATGGGCCGCCGTGGGAGCAGACCGCTGGGCAAGATGGACCTCTGGTCTGCCTCAGCGGAGGCAACTTCTTATGTTCTTATGATGCCCCATACAAGATGCTGCTGTTTTAGAGACAGGTATGTACCCCTTTTTTTTCATTTTTGTGTGGTGGAAGTGCGCAAATGCTCAAAGCCAGTCCAGCCCAGCCCAGAAGAAGGAGGATCTCCAACGCACCGCCCAGCCCAGGCCGCGCCAGAAGAGGGAGGATCTTTGGGCACCAGCACTGGTGCCAAGTCGGGTAAAGGGTGTCATTGACTGCTCGGGGGGGGGAAGTAGGATCGGGGTGGAGGGGGGCAACGCGAGCGGGGGGTATGCCGGATCGCTGCGGGGGATGCCAGATCGCGGGGGGTGGGGCGCTCGTACAGCGAGGCAAGCTCGGTTTACGAGGCACCAAGTTTGCGAATGTTTTGCTCATCTTGCAAAACACTCGCAAACTGGTGCACTTGTAAACCGAGGTACCACTGTACTTTACAATTTTCAGGGGGAATAAATACATAAACAATATTCAACGAACATGCCATACATTACAAAAAGGGAAAGAAATACAAAATGCAAAATGTTTGATTATCGCTGCAAAACATCCCTGTCTAACCTGCCCTTGTCACTGCCCATAGCATGCCCATAACACACCTCCACCATGCCCATCTCATGCTCTGAGTGTGCAGAAGCTGAAATACCTTGCTAGACATACAAAAAGACAATTTTGATTATCGGCACTTACTTGGACGTCCTGGCAATTAGGATGTCCAAGTGCTGATTTAGGATGCTTTTTGGAGGTTTATGTTTTTTTATTATGGGCCCCATGTTGTCTGCCCCACTGTGTTTTTTCTAGGTGGTACTCATGCAGAACCGATATTAGGAGGCAGGGTGATTATCCATGCTTCTGCCCCACAGTAGCCACACCACCTGTTACCAACATTCAGCATGGAAAAGGTTATATTGCAAGAAATGTGAAACTTTACAAATATTGAATATACTCAGCAAAAACTGTTGTAATTATGTAACCTAGAATATAATGACCTCTGACCCTCTACATTGACTATCAAGGTGTTAAATATAAACACATATGGAACTCAGCATTCACAGAAGCCTTCCTCACACAACAGTCAGTGCAGAGCACATCTAGGACATGTCCCCTAGAACTCTTCATAGGAAATAATACCTGATTCTGTGGTCATCTCAGTAACTGCAACATAAACTCTCCCCAGCACAGGCATCTTATAAAGTAATACAGAACCCACCAAAAGTCATTTAAGGACCTATAGAAGGAATCTACCACTCACAACTACTTTATATAATGTTTTTCTTTATTTGCTTTGCTGCCATCCCCAAAATGTTCAAAATGTCTGCTTAATCAAAGTTTTGACATTATAGCATATCTTATTCGTTAGAGCTCCTTGTCTGAATTAGAAGCATCTCACCATGGCCCAGGAAGAGATCCCCACTGATTCTGTCTTGGGTGGAATCCATTTCTCCATAGCACATCTGCTTCCTCTGCTGGGCTGGAGCCTTTCTCCTTCCACTAGCTATTTTCCGGGAAACCCTTGTTATATAGGGTTTGTGTCCATAGATAGTAATGGGTTTGTCCATCATTGGCTGTAGTTAAGCAAAAGTGGAGGCATTGCCTGACTAGCACTTTATGAATTATCTGGCTTAATGGAATATGCTGAGTAATGGGGGTTTTCCTGTAATGCAAAAAGATATTTAGCTTAAAATACACAACCTATCACTTTGATAGATTAAATAATAATAAGTCAACCTTACTGAGATAACAGGCAAATTTTTCTCATCAGCATTGGATGGGCATATTTGCTTGGTTGTTGCAACCTTAGGCTGTACTGAATTAATCTTGCAGACCATAGTTCTTCATATCCCATGACTTTAAACATTCATACTTAGGTTAGTATAAGGTACATGAAGGAGGAGGTGAAATGGTAGAGGAAGAGACAGTCAAACTTGCTGAGAGGATTGCAGATTATGAGATGGGATTTATGGAATGAGAATTTTTTTTTTTTATGTTCAATCATTTTTATTAGTTTTATAAGAAAACATATGTGATACAGATCTGCATCCTAAAATTATCATATGAAGAAAAAGAAAATGGGCATAGAAATACCACTCTGTGAATGATTACAGTAAGGAAACATCGCTATAATTAGAAACTTATATAGATGGTAAGGTGTCTATAATAGGAGCCCATATCTTATTGAAAGTGGACAATGAATTTGTCCTTTCAGCAGCCACTTTCTCAAATTTAACATAAAGACAAACTGTATTCCACCAGACAGTGGAATTTAGCAAAGTGAAATCTTTCCAGTTGGATAAGATGGATTTAAGCGCTATCTGCAATAAGCAAGACAGCAATCGGGATTGATAGATATGTCAGATATAGCAAATGCCCCAAAAATTACTACTGGAAAGGAAAGTGGAGAGGTAATAGGTAGAATGTCACAGATAATTGTCCACAACTACGACCAGAACAGTGTGATATTCGGACAGTGATAAAACATATGTGCAAAGGTGCCTACATCCATAGCACAAGACCAACACTTATTGAAGTGTTTACTATCAATTTTAGACAATTTGTAAGGTGTCTAATAGGCCTTGTGTAGAACAAAGAACATCAGTTGGGCCATAGCAGAGGATTTGAGAGATCTCCTCGCTGAAATCCATCTGTTTCCAGGTGGTAATGGAAAAGGTCTTGTTAATTTCTAATCTCCAAATGTCATGTAGAGCCACACATGGAGTGTATTTACCATCCTGAAGTATTTTGTACCATGTGGAAGCCTCCTTTCTCTTACCTCTATATTCGACACTCCAGTGACTGAGGGAAGGTGTTGTCATAGTCAGCCAGTTAGCTTTAAGATAGGCAGTTAAGCAATGGTGTAGCTGTAGCCACCGAAAGAATTGATTAGTAGGTAATTTGAAACGAGAGGCTAACGTTTGGAATGGCAGTAACTTAGAATTCTCCATTAGGTGAGCAATAGACCAAATGCCCAGCTTTATCCAGGATTTCCATTCTATGTATTGTCCTTGGATCTTTTTGTGTGGATTGTTCCAGATGGAAGAGTGTAGAGTTGAGTTCAATCTAATTTCTGCTTGTTCATCAATTGCATGCAATGCTGTTTTGGTTAAAGAGAAGATGGTATTATTTACAACAAGATGGTGAGGTGCCGTAAATGGGGCATATTTCAAATAGTTGGCATTGATTATTTCGTACTCAAGATTGAGCCATGATGGAGGTTGGTCCGTTTGGGAGTCGAGTAGCCATTTCGATCCTTGTCTAGTCAGGAAGGCCAGATGATATTCGTAGTAACTAGGAAAATTAACACCTCCATGCTCTTTGGCCACTTTCATTTTTTTCAGTGCTACCCGAGGCATTTTCTGGTTCCAAAGAAATTTAACCAAGATGGATTCCACCTTAGAATATATTTTCCCATCTAAGAGAAAAGGGATCATATATAGTATATAGTTAAGCTTGGGTGTTAAAATCATCTTTATAATATCCAAGCGTCCCCACCGATAATTTTAGCGGGGACCAACATTCCATCAGAGTAGTAACAAGGTGAAGCAAAAGGTCTGCGTTATAACCCCTAGTTTCCTCCAAAGAGGGTCCGAAGAAGATTCCCAAATATTTCAATTTCCATGAAGCCGGTTGCAGTTTGAGATCTAAGAGGGATTCGTATCCGCTGGAGTTGTTTAGAGGCATGATCTCAGTCTTGGAGAGATTCAGTTTGTAACCAGAATTTTTTGAATAACTGTCAAGGAGGAGGAATGTGTTTGGTAAAGAGTCCGGTTCAGAATAAAGTAACACATCGTCAGCATAGGCAGACAGTTTTGCCTGAAATCCACCCTGACAGAATCCTTTGATGGACGAGGTAGTTCTAATAGCGATGAGTAAAGGTTCAAGTGCAATGTTGAATAACAGGGGGGATAGTAGACCAGAGGTGCTGTTAATATCTCATTTTCCGTATCCGACAGCACATTGTGTGGCAAATCTTTCAGAAATGGGTCGAACAATACAGAATCTGGCGTATCCGATGAATATAAAGCAGTATAGAATTGATGAAATTTTGTGCAAATGTCTGCACTATTCAACCAAAGAGTGGGATCAGGGTTTTTTCTGTTTTTATTTTAACATATTCGGCCAGTTAATGACCACATTTGTTGACAGTAGCATAGTAGTGTGCAGATTTCATAAAGACTTCTTTGGCTGCAGAAGAACTAAGTAAAAGATTATAGTCAAATCTTAATTTCTGCAAGGAATCTAAAGACGTAATGTCATGGATATGGGACTTGTGATTTTCCTCAGCCTCTTGAATTTTCTTTTGGAGAACAGACTCTTGTTCTAGAAGTGTCTTCTTTTGCCGAGCCACGCATGAAATTATCATTCCTCTTATGAAGACTTTAAAACAGTCTTAAGTCGAGGTTCAAGACGTCGCTTCAGGTTTATTCAGTTCAAAAAATGATACAATATGGTGTTTCATTTCAGTCAAGAACTGGTCGTCAGATACTAGGCTGGAATTAAATCTCCATATACCTTTATTGATCTGGGCACCCAAGTCATGGAAGGTTAGAAGAATCGGAGCATGATTAGACACCACAATCTCGCCAATAGTAGCTGTATCAACACGAGACATCAAGTTATAACTGACCAAAAAATAGTCGATCTATGAGTATGAGGTATGTGGGGCAGAATAAAAAGTGTAGTCCAATTCCTCTTGGTGTAGGGTTCTCCACGGGTCCCCCAATTTCAGTTTTACAAGGATTTCCTGTAATTTAAACCATGATCTGGATTTTCTATATGGCACTGTCGATTTCCTGTCAACAAGAGGATTTAGTATTAAGTTAAAATCACCCCCAGAATGTAGTGAGAGCCACAGTTAGAGACTACTATATCAGCTAATTCTTCAAAGAATAATAGGTAGTCCGCATTAGGAGCCATAGACATTAACAATACTAATAGAAACATTATTTATTTGTAAGTGTACTGTCAGCCACCGACCTCCAATATCTGCAATATGAGATTTGATGATAAAATCTTGTCTTCTCCTTATCAAAGTAGCAACCCCATCTTTTTTATGGACTGCAGCAGAGAACATTCCTGGATAGCACCATTTCAATGAGATTTTGGTCGATTCCAACATGGATAGGTGCGTCTCCTGAATCATTATGATGTCTGGTGTGAATTTCCCAATATAATTCAGTATTTTAGTTCGTTTCACTGGGTTGTTGAGCCCCTTGACATTGAGAGATAGGCAAGTTACTGACATAGGAAGAATAATATAAATTCAGAGTGATTAGATTGTGACAAGTAAGCAGAGCCATTTGTGGGAATACACATCAAGAACAGATCAACAGCAGAATCCTGTGAAATCAAGTTATCAAATAGAACACAGACTGTAACAACTAACTTAATTAGCAAACATGCTAACATTAGTCTATGGGAGTAGTGATCAGCACCGATAGCCCAGTAGACCAATCACCGGAGAAAGGTAAATGAGAAGTATTAATCATCTGCATAATGATAAAATAGTCTAAACAGTCTCTGCGTGTTGCTAAACCAAAGAAAATTCAATAACAACAGGCTTACGCAGAAAGTGAACCAAGACAACAATATATATATGATATGGCATAGAGAAATGCTCAACAGCAGAGTTCAAGTTTTGTCAATAGCAGAAGGTTGCACAGATTCGATAAATTCTGCCAAATCCGCAGGATTAAGGTAATCGGTGGTTTTGTTTTTGCATGTGACTCGCATTCGAGCTGGGAAAAGAATGCCAAACTTAGCTCCTATTTCCTTCAATTTAGGTCGGTAAGCTAGAAATTGTTTTCTTCTTTAGCGGTTTCTTTAGCCAAATCCGGCACGAAAAGCAATTTGGTATCTTCAAAGATGATCGGACTGTGAAGCTTCGCGTGTTGCATAATCAGCATGGTCTGACTATGTTGCAACATGGTCACTACAATCGGCCGGGGTATCGATGTGGCTGTTGCCACTGGTGAGGTACACGAAAGGCGCCATCAAAGTCCAGCTTCGGTACATCATTCAATTTAAGAATTTGTGGCAGCAAGGCCCCCAAGAATTCCACTAGGTCACAGGCTTCACGACCTTCCGCAAGGCCAAGAATACGGAACCCATTGTGACGCGCCCTGTTGTCCGCGTCCTCCAACGCATGTTCCAGTTAAGCCTTGCGCAAGGCCTGACGGCGCAAAAGCTTAAGCGATTCATCTGTCGCCAAAGATTTGGTTTCTAGTACTTCAATGTGGGTAAGTACTTTGGTAAGTTCTCCCTTCATATTGGTTAAATCAGTTCTCATCTCTGTAATGTCTTGCCTGGTCTCTATGAGCAGTTCTAGAATGCCATGGAGTTCATCTAAGATGGCCGAAGTTTCATTGTCCGACTTTCCAGGGCTAGATTTTAGCGGAGAGGCAGGCTCCGCGCTTTTACGCTTGCCTGGTTTTGAAGCCACCATGTTCAGGTTGCAGTTGATTAAAGCAATTCGTAACAACGAGCAGTGAAAACAGATGATTATTGAGGCACAAGTGGGGTTTGCTCCGGACCTAGTCCACTAGGCTGCCATTCGTGCTAGAGCTCATTAGCGCTTCCCGCAAAATCTTAAATTTAATACTTGCAGATAAAGGCAGTCGGTGCTTAGAGATTTGGAGAGGTGGGACATTGGGCATTGTACAGAGGTTTGATGGCAGCATGACGAGGGAATAAAAGCACTGAGCATTTCCATTCATGGAAAACTTAAATAACTTTCCCACTCAGAAAAAAAGGCAACGGCTGTCATTCTGTAAGCGGTGCCTGCTGTATGTCAATCACCGATAGGCATCACTTCCAGAATTGTGGCTCCCAAAAACCCTAGGCACCAGAATTGTAGGCTAGGGTTTTACATGCCTACATTTCCAGCACCAAGGGTCCTTCCTGAATTGCAGCCAGCAGCGCATATTGACACTGAAGTCTGGCACCACCAGCATCACTATGTGCCACCAGGGACCTAGGCGCTGGACCAAGAGGCCATGTAGGGTTTAAAATGAGGATTTAAATGGATTTTAATGGCAAAACCAATTATTGTGCTGCTTAAACCCAATTAAACCAATTAAGTTAGGTGACGGTAGAGTAGCTACCACCGCCTTACTTTAAGCAGGTGTTGTAGAATCTGTCCCAAAGTGGATTGTAGATTGCATCAGTTACACCCTGAAGACAGAAGGTGGGAGAAGGAGGGTGCTGAATGGACCTACATCATTGTAGATACAACCGTGATGACCTTTCTGGGCAGATTAGATGGGCCATACTACTCTACCATTATTTACAGTATTTAACTGATGCACTAACTCGGGAAAAAGAAGCTTTATGGTAGATCTTTAAAAACGTAACAATATAGGATAGAAAAGAAGAAAAAGATATGGAGGAAGTAATAAAAACTTGGAGATGGTAAGTTAATATTGTAAAGAAATAAGCTAACCTTTCACTTTAACTTTTGCACGTGTGTAGGGAATTTTTTTCTTCTTAGCTTTGTTATAGAGTTTATCCCAGTGAAAATTAATGTAAAGCATTTTTTTTGTTCACTTAAGGAAATATTGTCCATCTTGCAAGAGTTGAAACGAGTTGAAAAGCAGCTGCAAGGTATGAAAATATTCTTAACCTTCTGGAATTAATTATTTAATTCTTATTGTAAATTGCATAGATTCCTTGCAGAGAATTGCGGTATATAAGATACTGTATTGTATTCTTCAGCATTGCAACTTCATTCTGCTGAGCACAGATTGAATAGAATATGGACACTTAAAAATATATATATTTTATTTTCTGTAGTTTTACTGATATGACTTGTTTACCATCTTTGTCCTGAAAGTACCATATAAGGGTTTTGGCCAAATTCCTGCCATATTTGCGAGCTGCGTATTAGTCGTTAGTATGACTTTTATTTATATCAAAATTGGTTATTATTGACTAGTACAGGGAAAAACTTTGGATTGTTACATTCTTGGATGTTAAATTAGCAAATACTAAAGGACCCTATACAATAAAATATACACAAATAAAATTTTTAGCATTCATGCTGGCAATAGTTTTTACATGCATACTAAAACATCACACACACACACACAAACATATACACACACAAACACAAACACACAAACTTTCAGGCTTCTTTGAAAGAAAGATGTCTTCAAATGTAATCCAGAGAGGAGGTGAATTTCATTTCCTTTTCTCCCCATCCCATCAAAATTATCCTTGTCTCATAAAGACACCTGACCACATGCAAGTGAACTCCTCCCCCCCATCAAGGTGACCCAAGCCTTCCTTCCCACCCAAATAGAATCATAGAGGTCTTAGCTTCCATAGTATATCTTAGTGCATAGACTCCTAATCAATCATTTTGGGGGGAGGGGGAGGGTCTGAAGAAAGCTATAATGCCAATATAAGATAAATTATTTGAAATTACCCTCCCATCAATTTTTGATAACTCATTTTGAAATTACTTTTAAAAACCAATTTTCTTGTGTCTACAGCTCTGCATGCATCTGATAGTGCTCTAAAAATAATAGTAGCTGTAGTAGTATACGAGGTCTGACAATTAAGTTTGTGAACTTGGCTCAGTACACTTACGTTGAAAGCACTGTACAAACAACTTGGTAAGGTTTCATAACCTTGGTATATCAGTGTCTCACAGCTGTGTTCATGTCGACATCTTGCAGTGTCTTGCTGAGTGGCGTTCATTATTGTTGCGTGTGTGCGGAGCTTAAATTAGAGCAACAAACAAACATTAAAATTCTTTTTTGGGCAAGAGTGGAAGTGAAATCAGGGACATGTTGGTCCACATTTATGGGGATAATGCCATGAAGAAAACGGCAGTGTACAAATGGATGAAATGTTTTTCTGAGAGAAGAGATAGCGTCACTAATGAAAGGTCAGGGCGGCCAGTAACGAGCAGTACTGATGAAAACATTGCAAAAATTAATTGAATTGTGCATCAAAATTGTCAGCTGACTGAGAAGCATAGCAGACCAAGTAAAAACATTGATAGAGAAACAGAAAAATCTTAACTGAAAATCTTGGCATGAGATAGATGTGTGCAAAAATAGTCCTGAAGGAGCTCACCAACGAACAAATGCAAAGGAGAGTCAAAATTTTCCAAGACCTTTTGGAGAAGCAAGACAATGTTTTGTGCCATGTCAACTGATCAATATGACCCTGAAACAAAGCATCAAAGTGCACAATTGAAGTCAGCCAATTCTCCATGACCAAAAAAGTTCCGCCAGTCTAAATCAGAGTCAAAACGATGTTGCTAACCTTTCTTGATATCAGAGGGGATTGTTCATTTATGAATTTGTATCAACTGGACATACAGTTAGCCAAGATTATTATTTGGAAGTGCTGAAAAGGTTGCGTGAAGAGACAAAAATGACCTGTACTTTTCACCAACAGCTCATGGCTCTTCATCATGACAATGCGCCAGTGAGGAAGTTTTTAGCCAGAAAACAAATAACTGTATTGGAACACCCACTGTACTCACCCATTCTGCCCCCAATTACATTTTTCTTTACCTGAAGATAAAGGAAATATTGAAAGGAAGACGCTTTGATGACATTCAAGATATTAAGGGTAATACACTGATAGCTCTGATGGGCATTCTAGAAAAGAGTTCCAAAATTGCTTTGAAAGGTGGACTAGGAGCTGGCATCGGTGCATAGATTCCTAAGGGGAAGTACTTCAAAGGTGACTGTAGTGATATTCAGCAATGAGGTATGTATCACTTTTTCCAGGATGAGTTTGCAAACTTAATTGTCAGATCTTGTATGTTAGCCTTGTATCGGTTCACATTTTTTGGCTAGGATCACAAAAATATATGTGAGTAGAACAATCTAGCAAATCAGGATCAATTGTATAACAACAAAGAGGACCTCAAACACCCAAACATGGGAACACACCCCGCGTCTTGCTGGGGTCATGAAGACGCCTCGCTACTATTTAATGTGAATTTTTATATATTTAATTTTTGTGCTCAATCTACACCAATAAATGGTGGATAGTTGATACAATTGAAAATTTTGGAAAAAAAAAAAACCCCATTTAGCTTTACACTCCCGATGGCTTGAAACAAAATGGTGAAAATTGGAAAGTTTTTGTGAAAAGGATAAAGAAATACTATAGTCAACTAGATAGTACCTGTGATTCAGATTCAGAAACATTAATCCCTGATGAAGCAATAAGTGAAACGGCAGACTCTCCGTCAGGAGTATAAACTAAGTGTTTCTTTACAAAATTTTCAACTGTATCAATTAGTTGCTCCAGGCCATAGGAGGGGCTGCTGAAAAGTTCTCAACCCAACCAAGAGGAGAATGATGTGGAGCCATGAAACTTACAAGTTATTCCACGTTTTTCATTTTATATAATTGAAATGAAAAGTGTCAAGAAAAATGTAGAATAACTTGTAAGTTTCATGGCTCTACATTGTTCTCTTCTTGGTTGGACTGAGAACTTTTCAGCAGCCCCTTGCATTTGTAGGGCAGCAACATGGTCATTGCAGTACTCATTGTTAAAACTAAAGTCCTGTCTGTAATAATTCAAAACCAAAGGAGAAAGTGGCTATAAGATATGAACTGCAGAGCACTATGAAGGTGCCTCGGTGCTAAACATCCCCACAAGGAACTCGAGTCTACAGACAAGCTAATCATAGGCAACCTTCAAATAGTCCTGCTGTGGAATGAAAAGCTGCGAGGCATAAGAAAACTCTATTTGGCTTAACAGTAATTTCCTGCCTTCACTCTAGGTTTCAAGTAAATAGTCCAAAAGGCACTCAGGCCCTGATTCTGCAAACTGCGTCCCGATTGTAGGCAGCTGTAGGCGAACTACAGTAAGTCTAACCACAATCGGGACGCACGTTTATAAAAAATAAAAATAAATATGCTCCTCAGGCAGGCCACTTATATTGAAGGCACCTCAGGGAGCCTAGGGGGAGGCCCACAAGCTCGCCTAAGCTCCCCTTAGACTAAGCGTAGCCTTAGGTCAGTGGTCTCAAACTCAAACCCTTTGCAGGGCCACATTTTGGGTTTGTAGGTACTTGGAGGGCCTCAGAAAAAATAGTTAATGTCTTATTAAAGAAATGACAATTTTGCATGAGGTAAAAACTCTTTATAGTTTATAAATCTTTCCTTTTGGCTAAGTCTTAATAATAATATTGTAATTTATATCTAAAGAGACATGATCAAGAAACTGTTTTATTTTACATTTGTGATTATGATAAACATACCGAGGGCCTCAAAATAGTACCTGGAGGGCCGCGAGTTTGAGACCACTGCCTTAGGAGAACCTAGGCGGCCGTATGCATCTCCCTAGGCCAGTGGGCAATATACAATGTAGGCCAGCAAAATGCTGGCCTACATTGTAAGTAGACGCAGCCACTATACTTATCGCGGCAAAGGATCTCCCTGCCCCAATAAGTATAGTGGATGCAGCTGCGGCTGCCAATCTCCCCCCCCCCCCAAATGATCGCAGAAGGAGGGAGCCCAACCCCACCTGCCTGAAGACCCCCATGAAAATCACAGAAGGAGGGAGCCCAATCCCTCCTGCCAAAGACCAACAATCCCCCTATGAAGATTGCGGCAGGAGGGAGCCCAACCCCTCCTGCCCAAAGACCCCACACACACGGCTACCCCCTCCCCCCCCCACTCACCTGAAAAGTTGGCCGATGGACGGGTCTGCCTACCAGCTGGCAGGCCCACCTCCGTTGCAATGAGGCGGGCCTGCCCCTTCCTGGTGCATTGTGGGATGCACTGGGGAGGGGCTTAAGGCCTGATTGGCCCAGGTGCCAGGCCCCTCCTGTGGGCAGGGCCTTAGGCACATGGGCCAACCGAAGATTCCTATATGGAATCCGGGCTTCAGTGTTCAGCATCACAGACTGGATATCCAAGATGCGTCTTGAGAAGGCAGTATTTAGGGGGGTTTCTCTTTTTCCCTTCTGGTTCTATAAAGCTTGGGTATGTCCCAACAGTCTTGGACTAGTCTAGTACGACAGTAAATAAAAGTGAATTTGCTCTTACCTGGTAATTTCATTCCTCAAATCCCAATAGACTAGACCAGGGGTGTCAAAGTCCCTCCTCGAGGGCCGCAATCCAGTCAGGTTTTCAGGATTTCCCCAATGAATATGCATGAGATCTATTAGCAAACAATTAAAGCAGTGCATGCAAACAGATCTCATGCATATTCATTGGGGAAATCCTGAAAACCTGACTGGATTGCAGAGATTTTGACACTCCTGGACTAGACCAAACCTGAATCCACCCAGGAAAACTAAACACCCTCGGAGGAAGTCTTTTCAACATCTGTATTCTTAAAAGTTGAAGCATGGATTCAGCTTTGGCCTTGCAAAAGTATACAGCATTGTATTGCAAACTGTGTACCTCATAATATTTCAGGTGTGCCACGACACACTGGGGAGGAGGAGAGTTGCCTGCACTGGCTGACTGCCTACAGGTGGCAAGAGGCACATCCTGTAGGCAGTTAGCTGGTGCCAGTGCCTCTCCTTCACTCCAGCCCTTTTCCTTGGTAGCACCCCACACTGCCGGCACAGGGCCTTTACACATGCGCGGCCATCGACATGATAATGTCACACGTGTGTGATGTCATCACGGCAATGTCACGCATTTCCGGGTGTCTCGAGCTGCGTACAATAGGTTTAGTGTGCCGCATCTCGAAAAAGATTGCAAGACATCGGTATACAGAATCCTTTCTTCCTTACCCCAGTTGGCGTTTGTTGGATTGTTTACAGTTGTTTTGCAGCATCAGCTTTTTCAGTAGTCTACTGACAATTCCAAGTTTGTACCACTCAATGCTGTCACTGAAAATCAGTGTTTTCTGCCTCCATCTATCTGTTGGTCTTGCAGGATTAAAGGAAAGGAAATTATCAAGGAAGAATAAATTTCACCTTTTTAGGCCTGCCCTAAATTTCTTAAGAGAAAATTAAAATAAAATGGGAAGGAGGTCCAGAGTGATATGGCCAAATAAACAGTTAGTATGGCAATTAATTTTGAGATGGATAACGCATGTGTGAAGGAATAGCAGGCAGATTCTCATATTGATAGTAAAGAGATGACAACTTGTAAGGTTATAATGGACTAGTCTTTAAGCCCATTACATTAACGGGTGCTAGAATAGATGTGTGTCTTTGTGTTTCTTTTTTTCTCCTTGGCTGCTTTCTGTCTGTCTTTCTTTCTTTCTGTCTCTCTCCCTCCTGCTGTCTGTCTTTCTTTCTGCCTCTCTCTTTCCTTGGCTGTCCAGCCCTTCTCCCTTCGTTTTACCTCCCCCTGTCCAGCAGCACCTGTTCCCTGCTCCCCATGTCCAGAAGCAGCCCTTCTCCCTTCGTTTTACCTTCCCCCTGCCCAGCAGCACCTTTTCCCTGCTCCCCCTGTCCAGTAGTAGGGCTCCCTTCCTGTTACCCCCCCCCTCATGATAATCAGCACCTGTTCCCTGCTCCCCCTGTCCAGCAGCACCCCTTACCTGATTCCCCTGTCCAGCATTTGGCTGTTTAGAAGAGGAGGGCAGACAGAAGATCAACAGGAGGGCCTTACAGTACTCCCTGGCTGTGGATAGGTGTGCTGCTGCCTGGAGGAGCTGAAGAGCAGGGTGGCCCACGCTTAGAGGTTGCTTGTGTGAGGAGCGTCTGGGATCGCGAGCAATGTCCAATGTTGTTTTGGCGACCGTTTAATTCTGTGCCGGAGGTATTTTTAAGTTGAAAGCTGCCGCGGCGGATCAAGCAGCATTCCCTTTCCCCATCCCAGTTCTCTGTGCAACAGAAGTGGTATTTCCCTCCCCTTCCACGTCCCTGTGCATCAGCAGCAGCATTTTCCCCTACCCCCCTTCCCTTCCCAAGGTCTGGCCTCTGGCCAGTTCCCGGCGGCTCCTCTCACAACCGCCACCTACGTCGGAAGCCTTCTCTGACGCAGGTGCGGCTCGCCCTTACCGCGCCATCTGCCTGGCCCGGAAGTGTTATTTTTGCTTGCTTCCTTCCACCTCTGGCTGCCCAAAGATTTTAAAATACCCGGACTCTTCCCTTCATGCTGGGGTGGAGTTTGTTTCCGCAGCAGATCATTCAGGTGCTGCAGTGGAGGCACGCTGGCCTGCTCTGGTGTCGGCCGGCCGGTACAATTGCTGATGGAGTCTTCTGCTCATCCCTGGGTCCTTGATCTGGCAGCAGTAGCGGCATGACGTAGTAAGCGCGCATGCGCACTCTTGCCGGCACAGCGCGACGGATCAGGGAAGCATGGGGTGAGAGTGCGCATGCGCACTTAGCATTTTATTATATTAGATTGGTTAAGTATATAAGGGTGACAGAATAAAGGGTTCTGTATATTGACATAAGAATCTTAAATTTGAATTTGAAGTATACCGGAAACTTTTCTCAATATATAAAATCTGATTTACATTCCTTATGATGATGTGACATTTCTACAGAATCTATTAGAATGCATGAATATTCAACTCTGAAATGCTACTTACCCTGTAGCTGGTTAGGCATAGAAGATACAAACTAATGACTAAAGCAGTTCTCAGCTCTCTACTGGTCAGGTTTTTAGGATTATCATACTGAATAAGCATGAAATAACTTTTCAAATATTGGAGACCCATTGTATTCAAATCTGTACCATGCATATCCATTATAAAGTAGTAATCCAGAAAACCCAATTGGCTAGGTATGCCTCCAGGAGAAGGTTGAGAAGAACTGGTAAAAGTATTATGCTGAAAACATGAGAGACTGTAAATTACTATTACCCTGATTGTTGTCTGTTGACTTGATTCTTTCAGTGATCAATGCTATGATTGATCCAGATGGAACATTGGATGCCTTCAACAGCTTGGGATTCAGCAGTTCTGTATTACCAGTTCAGCCCAAATTGAAGTCCACTCCTCCTTCCCAGACTACCTGCATACAAGTAGCAGAGCATGCTCAACCAGAAACCAGGGCTGTCTGCTCTGCCATCATCTCAGTTTCATCTGAACTTGACAGTGTTGAATCTGAGCCTGACTTCAGTATACATTTTAATAGGTTCAACCCCGATGGAGAAGAAGAAGACACTACCATACATGAATGATATTTTATGCTGCTGAATACCTTTTCATATAGAATAAATAGGAATAAAGTTAAATTAATTTATCTTTATTAATGTCATCTTGACTATTTTATCAATTTAATCAAGTAATTAGAGAGTTAGTAACACTTCAGGAAATTATTCTTTTCTATTTCTATTCAATTTGATAACTTACTTTTTTTTCTACAGCTTTCCAGGTTTGCATTGACTGGTTTTATACCAAATAAATGACTAGTCTGGAATTTATTTTGCATAGTATTCTGTAGAATATTCAGAAATATTCTTAGATTCTGAGGTCCGATGATGGAAACCATTTGTTATCCAGTCTAATTACTCTGATGCTTTTTTAACCTCAGCTGGAATTCTAATACTTTGTGATATCACAAACATATTAGAATTCTGGTACAAGAAATGAGCTCAACGGGGTTTTAAGAAACAAAAGTTCTTTGTGTGTTCTTATTCATCATTGTGAAAATAGGAATTCAATAAAAAGTAAAAAAAATTGTTCTTCCAAGATTTCCTGAGGGTTTGTTAATTCTTTAAAAAGTAAAATATAATTACAGCAAAGAAACTTTCACAAGTTTGTGGTTGCATATTCTGGAAACAAAACTGAACTATTTTTTCTTATTTACAAGCTTTTTTTAAAGCCATTCTATGGCATGCAAGAAACCAACATTCAACATTAATGAAATCCCAAGTCTCCTGTGCCAATGTGCTGTGAAATGGACTTCTTAAACATTATTTATATTGGACAGTTAATGGTTTCTATATAAAAGCATTTATATTTAGGAATACATTGACATATTTCACCGAATATTCATTCTTGTGTATTGAAGATTTCAAATTATTATGTGATTTATATATCTTTGTTGCTATATAAATTGGCTTGGAGGTTTTCCAAGTAAAGCTATTATGTTTGCACTAAAAAATTGCCGGGAATGAAATAGTAGGTGAATATATCAATATATAAATAATGAGCTACTGGTCTTTCTGTACATAGAAAACTGCTAATAGAGTTAACCTGTTGTAATATGACTGCTTTCATCATTTTTTGGAAAGATATAGTTGATGCTTTTGAACTTTGTTCAAAGGTTTGTCATGAACAGACAAAAACAAGTAGAGAGAGATTGTATTTCTGTCCAAATGTTAGAACTATAAAATAGATCTAAACATACAGGATAAAATTTTTTTTAAAAAGTACAGTATATGACTCTGAACCTGTTCATATAAGGGATCTTTTACTAAGGCGCGCTAGCTGATTTAGAGCGCACTAAATGCTAACGCTTCCATAGAATAAAATGGGTGTGTTAGCATTTAGCACATGCTAATCTTTAGCGCACGCTAAATCGGCTAGTACGCCTTAGTAAAAGACCCCTATAGCTTGTTGCCAATTTAAAATATGAAATTTGCTTGCATAATTGATGGGTTACTATTCCTTGAGGTGATCATGATTTTTGTTTTCCCTATAAGAGACTTTGATAAGTTGCCTGAGAGAGTTGGGTATAAAAATGCAGTACTTTTTCCTTGATTTCCAGATAGCCATATTTTATTTCCTTACAAAATTCATTCTGTAAGCTTTCCTTTAAAACTGTACAGCAAATCTTTCTCTTCTGTCTTATGCCTGTAATATAAAGACTATAGAAGGTCATATGTAATATAGCTCTTTTGATAATCCCTTCACTTTGCAAGTCTAAAATAAATCCCTCTCTAAACCTACGTTCCTTAATTATCCTAGGAGCTTAATATGTGAAAGAGCAACAGTGAATAACCTCATGTTTCCAGAACACTGTAATTTGGAGAAAAAATTCTACTAAGTGTAACATTTCATAGACTGGAATTTTCAATGGTCTGTATCTTAAGGGTGAAAATTAGTTTGCTGCATTTTATTTCAATAGATTTTTAACAGTTCAGCAATAATCCTATGCTACCTATGTTTAGGAAAATAAATTTGTCTCTGTACGTTTTTAAATTGTACAGAATTTCAGAAGTCAAAAAAGTATTTAATCTGTAACTTGGACCAGTTATTGAAAAAAGAAAACTTTTTTGTCAATGTATAAAATACTGTTGTATAATGGATCTTGTATTTTTGTTTAAAATGAAAAAAAAAATACAGAATATGCTTGGTAGAAAGCTGGATTTTCCACTCCAACATAGAAGAGAAGCTTGAAGCAATCCATTTTACAGAAGCTGTTGAAACATGTATTTTTTAAAACTGGAGGCCTTCTTAAGTGTTTTCTTCCATTTTGTGCCTATGGAATTTATACTGCCCTATCTAAACCGTTGAAGGTACTTTGCATGAATATAAAATTTCCTCCAGCAGCTGAGATTTCTGGATGTCTGGTTTGGCCTTTCTTGAAAGGATCATAAATATATATATATATACTCACACATATATATTTTAAAAATGTTAAACTAAAAACACAAAAAATAATATTCTCTTCTGTTGAATGTTTTGAATCTCAATTTCTCTGTGAATAGGAGTGGAAAATAGAAGGCTGTTTAAATATAAATATGTATGCTCTGAACAAAATTATTTGTGTTCTTCAAGTGTTTACATATTTGTGTTCTGTAATGAATGTTTTGCATTTACTATGTGTTGTTCTTTTTGTATGAACACATTATTTCCCTTATTTATTTTTGTTATATTTTATTATGTTTAAATATATGATTCAATTTCAAAATAAAAGTATTTCTGGAACTTTAAAAATATGTACTTTTATCATAAGAAATGAAGTTGTTTGAGTGGTGTCATCAAAAGTCCATCTAGAATTAGTATTAAAGCTTTTTTTTTTCATATCTGCTATAGAGTTAGTACCCATCATGTTTTTTAGAATATGGAGCCAAATGATATGCAAGCTGTTAGATCTAAAATGGCATATTTCCTTTGATTTGCTTAAAAAAAAAAAAAAAGTGTTTCAACCACACAAAATTATTGCTTCCAAATGAATAGGCAAACTATGGTTCTTTGTTGTGAACAGCCAAAATCAGTTGGTCCCAGTGCAGTCTTTTCATTCCTAACAAGTGCTCTTATATGTGGCCTTTTAAAGTAAGTATTCCCTGAAAATTCATTCTAGCAATGAGTGACTGAAAAATATTTACTTTGTTTTTGTCAGTGTGATCTGAACAATGCTGAACATTTTAATATTTTTGTTACTCTTCTAATTCCCATTTGTTTTAATTTTATTAAGACGAGGTCTGACAAGTTCATGAACTCATCCTAGAAAAAGTGCTACATACTTCATTGCTGAATATCACTGCAGTCACCTTCAAAGTACTCCCCTTGGGAAGCTATACACAGACACCAGCACCTAGTCCACCCTTCAAAGCAATTTTGGAATGGCCATCAGAGCTGCTGTCATTGTATTACCCTTGATGTCTTGAATGTCATCAAAATGTCTTCCTTTTCATTATTTCCTTTATCTTTGGGTAAAGAAAAAAAGTCACTGGGGGCTAAATAGGTGAGTAGTGAGCGTGTTCTAATACAATTATTTGTTTACTAGCTAAAAACTTCTTCAGACAATGCTGTGTGAGCTGGTGCATCGTCGTGATGCAAGAACCATGAGGAACCATTTTTGCGCACACCTTTCTCATGCCAAGATTTTCAGTTAAGGTTTTCCTGTTTCTCTATCAATGTTTACTTGGTCTGCTATGCTTCTCGCAATTGGCAAACGATTTTGTTGCACAATTCAACAAATTTTTGCAAAGTTTTTGTCAATTCTGCTTGTTACTGGCCACCCTGACCTCTCTTCATCAATGATGCTTTCTCTACCTTCAGAAAAATGTTTAATCCATTTGTACACTGTCGTTTTCTTCATGGTATTATCCCTATAAACTTGGACTAATGTCCCTGATTTCACTTCCACTCTTGCCAAGTTTAAGAAGACATGTAATGTTTGTTCGTTGCTCTGATATGCTCACGATGGCCACCAAAAACATGCATAAATACAAGCTGAATATCTTAAATAAATATGACCACATAAAAATATTCATATACAGATCAACGTCAGATTATATATGCCACATTTCCTCAAACGGAGAAAAGACCTTAGTGTTTCCCAGGAACACACCCGGGAAACTTTCTGTGGCAAGTACTTAGTTGCCACAGAGAAATACATACTTGGTCTAAGAAAAACTCCATTATATGTAGTACAATATGTAACTATCAAAACTTTTGGAGTAGATTTTCAAAAGATATAAATTTTCAAAAATAATAGGAAACAAGCACTTATCTTAAGTGAACACTTTATCCTCTGATATTGAAAAAATCACCGCAGTTCGCAGTTAAAGCCAAGTGCTGATTTGCCACACTCAATAATTCAAATTTGTAATTTTATATCTCACAGGCCTGGGATTTCAAATCGGTCAGATTGAGACGATCTTAGAGCTCTATTAGGTTGATATCTGGCCAGTTTCTTGTACAAATATTCTGGAAGATGATGCCAGGCATTGAAGACTAGACAAAGCAGCTTAAATTCAATTCATTTGGTTAACGGTAGTCAGTGTAATTTGAATAGTACTGGCATAATGTGGTCAGTACTGAGTGCGCCTGTTAGAAGTCTGGCTGCAGTGTTTTGGATTAATTGTAGGCAGGAGAGGTTGGCTATGCTTTTTTTTTTTAAAAAAAACTTTATTCATTTTTAAAACTTTCAACATGTGTAACATAAGATACAATCATTTTATACTTTAACATCACTTGATATACCATCAAATTCTAACTTACATCAAATATCCCCCCTCCCTTATAAACAACAATTGTTCTTAAGCATAAGAAATCTTAAAGTATCCCCTCCCCCACTCTGGACGGTTCATAGACAGTAACGCGGAAGACAAAGGCGCGCGCCGACAACTAAGCGCAAGACGGAGGCGTGCGCTGAAGAAAAAGACAGTTTTTAGGGGCTGCCACGGGGGGGTTTTGTTGGGGATCCCCCCCCCACTTTACTTAATACAGATCGCGGCGGGGGGTTTGGGGGGTTGTAACCCCCCACATTTTAGTGAAAACGTAACTTTTTCCCTAAAAACAGGGAAAAAGTTAAGTTTTCACTAAAATGTGGGGGGTTACAACCCCCCAAACCCCCCACAATGCGTCGCGATCTGTATAAAGTAAAGTGGGGGGGGGGGTTCCCCACACACACACCCCGTCGTAGCCCCTAAAAACAGTCTTTTTCTTTGATGCGCGCCTCCGCGCTGCGCTCAGTTGTCTGCTCGCGCCTTTGTCCCAGCGCGCTTTTGACCTGACACCATGGCACTCTACAGTACGTTTTAGATATTAAGGCCTGTTTCAAAAAAAATTCACATCCTAATGACTGGCTTGTGGATACTTCATTAATCTTGTCTTATCCTGAGGCTGGCTTCTAACAACTAGCCATTAATTACAGATAATGACTAATTTCCTCGTGGGATGGGGGAGGGGGTTCAGAGGAAATAAAATGGCAATTAGTGTGTGATAACTGCAAAACCTTAGCACAGCTTTTAAATAAGGTCATAAATGTGTAGTATAAAACTTTTGCTTGCACTGTCAGTATTACTATCAGTAATTTGTAAACTCCAATCTCACTTTCCAGTTTCTGGGAAAAACTTTAGCTGTGTTGGCAAATCAGCACATTTTGTATGTGCATTTTAAAAATATATTTGTTTGTTTATAATTTTCAGAATTTTAACAAACAAGCCCAGTCCCAACTATTGTGTAAAAACTCCTCCCCATGCTTATTTTCCCTCGCACACAAAACCTGAAAACAATAAACTTCTGCGGGATTTCCAAATTAACTACAGCAGCCACACCACACTCAACTAAAACAAACCTCACAGAATTTCCTTTAAGGTTTACTCAGATGCTCACAAACCATAAAACATGTCCTTCTACTCAGAAACCCACCCAACTTGACAGCTTAGAACTCTCCCTGAGAGTTCTGTCAGTTCAGTGCTGCATGTGTTGCAAAAAGAACCCAATAAGCTACTCTCTTGACCTCTTCCTTTACATAACCCCTGACGAAAAGCCCAGATACAAAAAAAACAACCTCTCTCATTCCCCTACCTGCCAGGGTCTTCTTCATCATCTGCTTGAAGCCCAAATCTTCATGTACCAGCTCTAGTTACTGATACACAGCTCTATCCACGAGCCAGCAGCCACATGCACCTTTAAAAGTCACAAGCTGGCATCAGTTCTAGCCCTTCTGACCTTCAGGGAGCTCTCTGGAGCCTTCCTTATTCTGTCCTGATGTTGACTGGTATTCTCCTCTTCCTCCCAGGATTCAGGAAGGACGGACTTCACCTCAGCAGAGACGGAACTAGGCTACTTGCAAGTAACATCAAGAGAGAAGTTGAGAAGTTTTTAAACTAGGAAGAAGGGGAAAGCCGACAGTCGACCAAGAGAGAGTCAATGATTCGGGTACCAGTATACCCGGAGGATACCGTGCAGGACGATGGAAGGGAGGACTCACCAGATCGCGGACAGGACAGATCGAAAGAGACACAAGAGGGAAGGACATGCAAGAAGGGAACAGGCTGCAAACTCAAGTGTATGTACACAAACGCAAGGAGCCTTAGAAATAAGATGGGTGAACTAGAAACTGTGGCACAAAAGGATGATATCGACATCACGGAAACATGGTGGACTGATGAAAGTGTCTGGGACACGGTGCTACCAGGATACAAACTATACCGCAGAGACAAAGTGGCTCAAAAGGGAGGAGGCATTGCCATATACGTCAAAGAGGGAATTGAATCTACTGGAGAGAACATGCCACAACGGACAGATAAGTTAGAGTCTCTAAGGATCAAACTTCCAGGAACAAATGGACCAGAAACGAAGATAGGCATCTACTACCGACCCCCAGGGCAGTCAGAAGAAATTGATGAAGAAATGACGGATGAGATTGAGCGCAACTGCAAGGGAGGCAATGCATTTGTCATGGGCAACTTCAACTATCCGGGCATAGAATGGAACCTAGGCACCCTCCGGCTGTGCTAGAGAGACCAAGTTCCTAGAAACTGTAGGCGATTGCTTCCTGGAACAACTTGTCAAGGAAAACACAAGAGGAAACGCATTTCTGGACTTAGTTCTAAATGGGCTGCGAGAACCAGCACAGGATGTAGAAGTAGAAGGGACGCTGGGAAACAGCGATCACAATATTATCCGCTTCAACCTGGAAATAGGAGCGAAACGTCAGCCCAGAACGAAAAGGAAACTACGAAGGGATGAGACACATAGTGGGGAAGAAAATTAAGAAGAGGATAAACAATATAAGAACACTGGAGCAAGCTTGGTCTCTTTTTAAGAATACAGTCACCGAGGCACAAAATCTATATATACCACGTATCAGCAAGTGGTCAAAGAGGAAAAAGAATAAAGAACCAGTGTGGCTTACTGTAGAGGTTAAGGAACAATCAAAGACAAAAAAACCTCATTTAAGGAATGGAAAAGATCGAAAACGGATGAAAACTGGAATAAGCACAAACAACACCAACGCAGGTGCCATAAGGCGATAAAAGTGGCAAAATGTGACTATGAGGAAAAAATAGCCAAGGAGGCGAAAACCTTCAAGCCGTTCTTTCGATATATTAAAGGAAAACGACCTGCGAAGGAAGCGGTGGGACCGTTGGATGACCAAGGAATAAAGGGAGCGCTAAAGGAGGACAAAGAAATCGCCGATAGACTGAACACATTTTTTGCATCTGTATTTACCAAAGAGGATATACACAGCATACTGGAACCCATCAGGTTATATGCTGGGAGTGAAAACGGGAAACTGACAGGGTTGACGGTCAACCTAGAAGAGGTATACAGGCAGATTGATAGGCTTAAGAGCGATAAATCCCCGGGACCATAGCTGAACTACTTCAACTAATAGCCAATCTGTCGATCAAAACGGGAAAGATTCCGGAGGACAGGAAGGTGGCGAATGTTACGCTGATCTTCAAAAAAGGTTCAAGGGGAGATCCGGGAAACTACAGACCGGTGAGTCTGACCTCAGTACCAGGAAAGATGATAAAGGAGCTGATAAAGGACCGCATCATTGATCACCTTAATAGGCATGGTCTGATGAGGACCAGCCAGCATGGTTTCAGCAAAGGCAGATCTTGTTTGACGAACTTGCTGCACTTCTTTGAGGGAGTAAACAGTCAGATAGATGAGGGTGACTCGGTTGACATTGTATATCTGGACTTTCAGAAGGTGTTCAACAAGGTTCTGCATGAACGACTACTTTGGAAAATTGCGAGCCATGGAATCAAGGGAGAAATACTCACGTGCATTAAAAACTGGCTGGAGCATAGGAAACAGAGAGTGGGGGTGAATGGACGAGCATCACCAGTGGGGTGCCGCAGGGCTCGGTGCTTGGACCCATACTCTTCAACATCTTTATAAATGAACTGGACAAAGGTACGACGAGCGAGGTGATTAAATTTGCGGACAACACAAAGTTATTCAGAGTAGTGAAGACGCAGGGGGATTGCGAAGATCTACAACGTGACATAACCAGGCTCGAGGAATGAGCATCGACATGGCAGATGAGATTCAACGTGGATAAATGTAAAGTAATGCATGTCGGTAAGAAAAATCTCAAGAGTACAGGATGTCCGGGACAGTACTTGGAGAGACCTCCCAGGAAAGGGACTTGGGAGTTCTGATCGACAAGTCGATGAAGCCGTCCACGCAATGTGCGGCGGCGGTGAAAAGGGTGAACAGAATGCTAGGAATGATTAAGAAGGGGATCACGAACAGGTCGGAGAAAGTTATCATGCCGCTGTACCGGGCCATGGGGCACCCTCACCTGGAGTACTGCTTCCAGCACTGGTCGCCGTACATGAAGAAGGACACAGTAATACTCGAAAGAATCCAAAGAGCGACTAAGATGGTTAAGGGGTTGGAGTTGCTGCCGTACAGTGACAGATTAGAGAAACTGGGCCTCTTCTCCCTCAAACAGAGGAGATTGAGAGGGGACATGATCGAAACATTCAAGATACTGAAGGGGATAGACTTAGTAGATAAGGACAGGTTGTTCACCCTCTCCAAGATAGGGAGAACGAGAGGGCACTCTTTAAAGTTGAAAGGGGATAGATTCCGTACAAACATAAGGAAGTTCTTCTTCACTCAGAGAGTGGTGGAAAACTGGAACGCTCTGCCAGAGGCTATCATACGGGAAAACACCCTCCAGGGATTCAAGACAAAGTTAGACAAGTTCCTACTGAACAAGGTTGTATGCTGGTAAGGCTAGTCTCAGGGCACTGGTCTTTGACCAAAAGGGCTTCCGCGTGAGCGGACTGCTGGGCACGATGAACCACTGGTCTGACCCAGCAGCGGCATCTCTTATGTTCAAAACACCCCCCCCCCCCCCCATATGCTCTGCCTGACAAGGCCAAGGGATCCAGGCAGGCCCTGTCCCAAGCATTCACACGTCACATGATATCACCAATATGTATGCACGAAGATGTCATCGCATATGCATGGTGAGAACCTGACACTGCCACAGCCTGCTTCCAAACCCCTCTATTGTGGCACTACCGCATAGTCCTGCTTTCAGCCTGGGCACTTCCTTCTCCTCCACCCTGCAGCCACTGTGGCCCAACATGGCTTCACTTCCTGCCACAGCCTGCATCTGACACGGTCCTTCTTGCAGTCCAGAGCCCCTTCTCTAGCCAGGTACTTTAAAAAAAAAAATAGTATGAATTCTGTGGGGTTATATTAAAATTGTCTTTCTTTGACCATTTACACCATAGAAGTCCACCTGGTAATGTCCTTAAGTTCCAACAACTGGAGTTGCTCTCGATGCCTACTCCAGCCTATTTAAATCATCTTGTTATTTGCACGAAACAAATTGTAAAAGTCTGCCTGGCATTGTCATCACGTTCCAAATGACTGGAGTTTTCATTGAAGCCCTCTCCAGCTCATCCTAAACCAAATTGCTATATACAGGACACCTACCGTGTAAGTCTGCTAGGTACTGGCCTTAGTTCTTCACAGCCAGAGTCACCAGAGATACCATTCATTTTCTAATTAGAGATTCTCTGTGTTCATCTTATGCCTTTTTTAAATTCCATCACTGTTTTCAACTCCACCACCTCTCTCAGGAGGTCATTCCAGGCATCAACCACCATTTCTTGACATTACTCCTAAGTCTACCACCCCATAACCTCAATTAATGCGTTCTAGTTTTACCATTTTCCCTTTTCTGGAAAAGATTTGTTTCTGTATTTAAATATCTGTGTCATATCTCCTTTGTCCCTACTTTACTCTCAAGTGTGCATATTCAGATCTTCCAGTCTCCTCTTGTATGTCTGTTGGCACAAATCACATACCATTTTCATTGTTTCCTTCTGGTTGGCTTCAAGTTTTTTTTTTACATCCATAGCCAGATACAGCCTCCAAAACTGAACACAATATTCCAAGTGGGGCCTCATCAACAACAGGGGCATCATACCTCTTTCTTTACATCCAAGCCATCATCTTGTCACTGTTTCATCGCCTTCAGATCCTCAGCCAGTCAGTTTACAGTTTATTAAAACTTGATATACCGCCAAGCTGAAGTGGATTAAGGCGATTTACATTAAAATATAATGATTCGACAGAAAAGAGCTCCAAAATATTAGACAGGATAGACTTAAATCATTCAAACCAATACTCACAAGATAACATCCAAAAGATATGTTTATCCTCAAGTAGACTAATATACTTTTCACTCCCCGCCCCTCCCTCCCCCACCCAGCCACAGATCTGAATACCAAATTAAAACCAAATATGTTTTCAGTAATATCTTGAATTTTTTTAATGCTCATTTCTGCATGAATGATTTTGAGGGTAGGGATAATTCATGCAAAGGCAGTGGTACATTTTCATCTTTGTTCTTCATTCCTTTCCTGATAATTCCTAACATCCTATTTGCTTTCTTAGCTACCACACATTGAGCTGAGGGTTTCAACATATGCTCAACAATGAAACCTAGATCCTTTTCCTGGGTAGTGACTCCTAACACAGGGCTAGATTCACAAAGCAAACCGATCGTTTATCGATTGGTTTGCGACCCCTTTAATATCAAATTTCTATTCGGCCTGATTCACTTACCTCTCCTACAATCCGCTTCGAATCCATGCATGCAAATGAGGTGCAACGCATGCAAATTGGACAGCGACCCGATTCACTACACCAAATTTCTGATCCGACTGGGCTGGCCGATCACCTGAAGAAGCGACTGCTGGGGACCAGTCGAAAACATCTTTCTGACTTGAAGCCCTGCTCTCTGCCTTGCAATCTCTCCCCGAATGCTGCCCTACTCAGCCCTGCTTATCTCCTGCTGCTCGTCTTTCCGATGCTCTTCTCTCCTGCCTGCCCAAACTGCTGCCTGCCTGGACTCTCCCACCCTTCCCTGCAGTGCAAGCCTGTGGTTTTAACCCGTGGGCTCTAAGTGGGTTAAAACCATGGGCTCCATTTATCTTTTTATTATTAGTGAGGGCGGCAGCTGGCAAGAGCAGGACCAGCTTTCTGGGAGCCATGCAGGTTGGGGTCAGTGGAGGTGGCGGCATTTGGTTCAGTCTCCCCAAAGTCCTGCCGCCCAAGTAAAAAAAAGTTAAAAAAAAAAGATCGCTGCTCCTATGGTCTGTGCATGCGCGATCCATGCAGGCAGATAGGGGCGTTCCTCTGAGCGCCACCATCTGCATATTTTTGTTTTTTGAATTGGTCGGACAGGCCCGGATCGGGCCTGATCTGGCAGGTTAGTGAATCCTGGCCATAGAACCCAGCATCATGTAGCTATAGTTCAGGTTCCTCTTATCCACATGTATCACTTTGCACTTGCTTACATGGAATGTCATCTGCCATTTTGATGCCCAGTCTTCCAGTCTCACGAAGTCCTCTTGCTATTTTTTCCAATCCTCTTACGATTTAACAACTTTGAACAACTTTTCTTGTTTTAACTAATTTTATTGTTTTGTAAGCCACATTAATCTGTTGTAAATTGTGGGCTATCAAATTTTAATAAACATAAACAAACCCCACCCACATGGTAGCTTTGATGGTGAGGATACTAAACCCTGCCAGTGAAATTACTACAGGTCTGCCTCTCCCTGTTGCTTCTATTCTGCTTTAACATGTATCTGAGGTAGCTTGTTCTTGTGCATTAACCATTCGTTAAGGGCCCCAACTTGCGTTAACAGTTTTAGCACACTTTAGTAGATCTAGAATCTCATTGAATATCTTGCAGCTATGATTAACACATCACCCCAAAAAATGTGTGAAATTTTTAAAAAACCCATTGGTAATGTCTTGGTTTATACACAGCAGGGATTTATCAAAAGCACAGAACTGTGGAAACTTGGTATCATCTTGTACTGTTATTTGTTAAAGAATAGTACATTGGGAAACTGCCCTCACTTATGTATGTTGTCACAAGCTGCATTTTATTTTCTAGTAAAACAATCTTGATGTTGTTAAGTTTACTGAACTGTGAATTCTTATTGCAAACATCGAACCACAATAACTCTATAATTCTGCTTTCTGTGCTTTTCTTGTGCCAGTAAGAATGCTAGCATCACTGTTACAGCATATTTATGCTGTAATAAAATCCTGCTTTAATAAGTATCATTAAAAATCCTTTTTTAAAAAAACAATCATTGGACACTTTTTAGGGGTTTTTTTTATATTAATTTTCATGGAGCTTTTTTGAGGAGAATTCTATAAGGGAATGTGTGCTTTAAATGGTAAATTACATACCCAATTTAGGGAATTTTAATAATTTGTGTATAGATATGATAACATATATGCGTAAATGATCTCTTCAATCTACTGACTAATTGAAAAATCTGCACTATGACAGGATGGCATATACTTTGCCAGTAGGCATGTGTAAGGCTGGAATATGGTTGAAATGTTTAAGTACGCAAGTAGATTATAGAATAGTATAATTTACACACATATCTGACAAATATGCTCTTACTGACCTACAAATGTATTCACTCGGCTGCCCCTCACTATCTCAATTCACTTATCAGCTGAGCAAAGTTTGCTGGGAGGGGGGAGCATGGGGGGAGATAAGTCCCTCCTATCTATGCCCTTCTCCTCTTCTGCCAACTCCAGACTCTGTCCATTCCATCTTGCTGCACCATATGCTTGGAACAGACTACCCACATCCATACGGTGTGCTCCATCGCTGGCAGTGTTCAAGTCCAAGTTAAAAGCCCACCTCTTCGAGAATGCTTTCAACTCCTAACTCCTCTCAACTTGGGTTCTGCATCCCCAAACCTCTATGTCATGTCTGTCCAAGTTAGATTGTTAGCTCTTCCGAGCAAGGACTATCTATTAACATAGTAAATGATGGCAAATAATAGACCTGAATGGTCCATCCAGTCTGCCCAACCAAACATGCTCCATAAATTAATCATTTAATTTAAATGGTCCTTTTTCTTAGATATTTCTGGGCCAGAAACCCAGAACCCTGCCCGGTAGTGTGCTTAGGTTCTATCTAATGGAATCTCTGTCAAAATGTACAGCGCTGTGTATGCCTTTCAGTGCTATATAAGTGATAAATAGTAGTAGTAGACGGTTAAGACTGATTTAACGCTAGTATTTTGTAAGCAACAATAAGCACCTACTGCTCTTTATAAAATACAAGGGGTTGCTGATAAGTCTTTGGCTTTTCCTATTTTACCTACCTTTAGACTTTTATCATATCAAAGTTTATTGTTTCGTGTATGTGTCTAACCTCCTTCTTCCCTTCTATTTCCTAGGCACCATATTATAAAATCGCCCTCCACATGCAAATAAATCAACCTTCATGTGTGTTGATTTGTAGTGTAATATATTTTTAATGGAGAATTTTTGCTGCTGTTCAGATCCAGTTCATAGAAGTATAATATCATCCAAGAATCTATGCCTTAAAAGGATATTTTTGAAAAACTGAGAAAAGTAAACATACAGTTCCTCAAATCTTGCCACATATAAGGTGGCGACTGAAGGGGCCAATGTCTCCCCATCGCCACCCCTTGTGTCTGTTGATAATACTCCCCCTGGTATGTTTACTCTTGTCAGTTTTTCAAAAATATCCTGTTCTTATGTAGATAACTCTTGAAACTGACATCTCAGAATGCCTGCTGTAATTACTGGACAAATTAATCACAACTATCAACAAACAGATTTCATGTTAACTGATAACACCATATATCGTATCGACTTGTATTCCTGTCCCTTCCAAAAGACCCTTGCTATGCATGATATGCAAGTCAAACCATGTGAAATGGCCCAGAACCAGAAGGACATCCATAGTTTTGGGAAGAAGCCACTACATATTTCCTGTGTAAGGCTTCCTTTGAAGGATGTACCACTTACTTGCTGGTGCTTTATCTCTTCTGTAACATCTCTCTTCCATTCCAGGACTGAGAACTGAGAAAATGAAAGAATAGATGCAGTGAAATGTTTCTGCACAATTACTATGATAGATTATTCAGGAATTTGGAATGAAGGTTCATTGCTATTCAGATGGCATAGTAATCGTAGCAAGACTAAATCCTTTAAAACTAGACTTGACAGTAAAACAAAATTGTTTAACTGCATTTGTTCAATGGTTGAAAGAACATCATCTGGTTTTGAATACAGATAAAACCTTGGATTACCAGTCAGGGATTCTAGCCAACTTTGATGTCAATCTTGACAATAGGGCTGTTCCTTCAGTAACTAGATTTAGATATCTGAGGATATTAGTAGACTCACAATTAACTTTTAATGATCACATATTAGAAGTTATTAAAAAGGTTTTATACAGTGAGACTATTGTGCTCATTGAAACATTATTTCCATGAAAAAGCTTTACATACATTGTTTTCATGCACTATTTATCTCTACTATGGATTATACTACATTATATACTGCAGTAATATAGTATACGCTGGCCGCCTGGTGTCGCATTAGGGTGGTTCACGGTAGTATGCAAAACAATCAACCTAGTTAGATCTTGTCTCCACAAGGCTTATTTTTGTCTACTTGGTATGTCTTACTCATGTGTCAAATATCAGTTTGATTAGACAATATTTAGAGGTCACCCCAGCATGCACTGTTTGTTTGTGTGTTGTGTATATAGGTGATTGTGCATAATTAGTTGGTAAGGTGTCATCTATTTTGCAATCTGCACCTGAAAACTGGCTCCTTGGAAAGTCAGTCTATCGGCTGTAAATTGCTAGACTGCCACGTAGACTGGATATACTTCAATTGGTCAATTTTCATCACTATGACAAAGGAAAATCTTTACTGGAAAACCTTTGCTGGCATGTGAGTCAGCAATGGTGGTATGGGATCGAGCCAGGATACCAATAACACATAGACTTTTGCGTTGGGAAGTTGAAGAAACTACACAAAGAGTATTTGTCCCTAAAGAAATACAGATCTCATCAACGAAAAGGTGATAGAATGAAGAAATCTTTAAAAGTTAATTCATTTGTTTGATATTTAAAAAAAAAATAAAAAAGTTATGACTGAACTTAAAAAATGAATAAGATTGAGAATTCCTTCAGAAGCAAAGGCAGAACATATTTTCATGCTGTTTGAGTGGAGCTGACCTTCAAACAACTGCAAAAGGAGGCAGCGTGAGGAAAAAAAATCATGACAAAAGTGAGGTTTTTGATGACAGAATTGCACCAGAAACAATGCTATAAATGGTGCAAAATTTAGTGTCCACCATTACTAGACATATCATGACATCTCATGTGTACAGATGAAACGGAACCTATGACATTTGAAAATCTTGAAACACAGAAAATACAGTTCAAATTTTCCTGTATTTGTTATAAATCAGTTTCAGGTTTGTTACCAGGTTATCTTGTGTCTCATTATTCTTTGAATCACGCCAAAAAGACCACACATAGTGTTCACTTGTTTTCATATCCCTCATTAAAATCCTGTCATTATAAGAAGTTCCTTGAGAGAACCCTCTCATTTCAAGCCGCTAAATTGAATGTATGGCTTGGAAAAATTGTTAGAGGTCTCTTCCTATCTTGATTTTAGAAAATTGTTAGACTCAACTCTTTATTTTTTTTTTTGTTATCTTTATTGACATGTCAAACTTTATAATGTATACAATTGAAGAATCAGAAAAAAACTATGAAAATACATTGTAATCATCACAATTATTACATTAAACAATTTTTATCCCCTTCTTATCCTAATTATAAACAATAAAATTATATATTATACTATCAACTAGTCTTTAAGCCCGTTACATTAACAGGTGCTAGAATAGATGTGTCTGTCTGTCTGTGTTTCTTTATCTCTCTCTTTTTGGCCGCTGTCTGTGTCCTTCTGTCTCCCCCCCCCCAAGCAAAGCTGTCTGCCCCCAGCACACATCTTCCCCCCAAAGCAGCCCCCTTTCCCTCTCCCTAACTGTCTCTCCATGGCCCTCTTCTGTCTTCCCCCCCAGAGCAAAGCTGTTTGCCCCAAGCACACCCCTCCCCCCAAAGCAGCCCCCTTTCCCTCTCCCTGTCTCTCCATGGCCCCTTCTGTCTTCCCCCCAGAGCAAAGCTGTCTGTCCCAAGCACATTTCCCCCCAAAAGCAGCCCCCTTTCCCTCTCCCTCTCTCTCCATGGCCCCTTCTGTCTTCCCCCTCCCCCCCCCCGAGCACAGCTGTCTGTCCCAAGCACACCCCTCCCCCCAAAGCAGCCCCCTTTCCCCCTGCCCCCCCTGTATTGGCCCCATTCTTACCCTCCCTCCATCCCGGCGTCTTCTGGCCTGCTCCTCTTCAAAGCAGCCTGCGATCGTGGCCGGCTTTAACGAACCTCGCAGGCCGCTCTCCAACTCTGTAGCATATTCTCTCTGACGCGATCCCATGCATCAGAGGGAACTGCTACTGAGTTTGGAGAGCAGCCTGCGTGGTTCGCTAAAGCTGGCCACGATCGCAGGCTGCTTTGGAAGAGGAGGAGCGGCGACAGCGGCAGTTGGTGAGTTGAAGCTCCATTGTGTTCACGGATGCGGGCAGGGAGAGAGCTTGCCTGCGCTTCAGGCTGCTGAGTGAGGGCAGAAAGAGGGGGAGTGGCCAGAGTGATCCCTGCAGCCGGGTTCTAAAATGGAACACGGCCAGGGATCACACACCACAGCGGCAGGGATCACGCTTTTTTAAAAGTGCATGTGCCACTTAACCTTTTATTATATAGGATATGATAGAAAATAATTAATTTTACTCTTCCAAATAAATATTCCACCCCCCACCCTCCCTGGATGTGTAAAGGAATCTAACCGAAAGAAAAAAAAAAAAAAGAGAATCAATTTTAATTATAACATAATAAGATTAGTCAATGGAATCCATACCTCATTAAAGGACTTGCTAGTACCTAAACGTTCTGCCATTATCCTTTCATATTTATACGTTGTACACACAGTTGCCCAACATAAATTGAAATTAATCCTAACATGATTTTTCCAATTGTATGTAATCATTTGAACCCCTATTCCTGTCAAAATCATTAAAAGGCAACTTTTATTTTTATCTAAAGTGGGTTTAACATGGAGAATCAACTCTTTGATAGGATAGTATCTTAATGCATTCTGCTTCATTTTTTCAATCAAGTTCTTTATATTCAGTTTAATGTATTTTATCTGTTCTATGTATTACTTCTTTCCCTGCCATACCGGTATTTTCTGCATTATATTGTAAATGCTTTCTGTCTTTATCTCTTTTTAAGTCCATTATTCTAATTTGTATTTTATCTGTATCCCATATATTAGCTTACCTTGTTGTGAACTGCCTAGAACTTTTTTGGTATGGCGGTATATAAGAATAAAATTATTATTATTATTTTTGATCTTTGGATTGAAGGAAGATCAACAAAAGTGAAAATATTCCTGAAGAAACATCCCACAGAATGGACTGACAATCCAGTTTTCAATGAATTTTGGAATCGGACATCCAAACTGACTGTTGTTAATGATGCAGCAGATAAGCCTCATTTAAAAAATGCAATGATACATTGACAAAAGATGAACAGAAGCAATTTGTTCTTTGGCTAGTGGCCAGCCACCAAAATAAGTTTCGTTCTGCATCAAAGGCGGCTCTTATTTCATAGACTGTTGATTATTTGTCAAGTACACAAGAATTACAATATACTGTAAAGCTTAGCAGTGGTTTTAAAAAACAGCGAGGTGGGGCGACTTCTAAAATTTTGTGTGTTTTTCATTTTTACATAAAGGAATAAAATTAGCCTTGTGGACAAACAAAATGTGTTAATCAATTTTTCTTGACCACCCTAATGTCGCATGTCATAGCTGGTCAGTGCCAATATTCATTGACTGACTAGCTAAGTCTAGTGGCCAGATAGACCCACTTAAAGAGCAGGTCTAGCTTTGGCTACTATGACTCAGCCGTTCCGCTGTTCAATATCGGCTTGGCTGGCTATGTCTACCGTGGTTGAACTTAGATCATAAATTCAATGCCAGTTGGCAATTACAACCCTAGCATTGAATTTCCGGATTCACCGCTGACCGCGGGAGTTAGGAGGGCTGCCTCCCGCAGTCTATTGGCTCTTGGATGTTTAAAATCTAATCAAAAACTTTTGCAAATGGTGCAAAATGTTGCACTTAGATTATTAGGTAACCATAGAAAGTATGATCATACTATTCCATTTTATTTGAAATATCATTGGATACCAATAAAATATAGAGTTGATTTTAAGAGTCCATTAGGTATGTTATGCACAGAGACCAAGTTACTTACACTCAGTGACTATTCTGCGTACTCCAGCTAGAGTCTTGAGACACTTACAGGAATAGCCTTCTTCATTATATACATGCAGAGGCAAATTTTACTAAGGATACCATTGAAGACCTTGTTTTCTAAACAAGCTTTTAATGTGGATCTAGGGAATGATGATAAAATATATTAGCAGTTCTACAGGACACAATCAGCATGAAAAACTGAAGAATGAAAAGTGAAATATCTGTTTTTGTATGGTTCATTCTTGAGAAAATGTTTTAAGCTTTTGTTATTTGTTTTATCTAACAAAGCAGTTTATAATATACATATAAATATATATTACATTACATTACATTAAGGATTTCTATTCCGCCATTACCTTGCAGTTCAAGGCGGATTACAAATGGATTGTCAGGACATTAGAAGTTTTTAGGGAGTAGTTTGTACATTTCTTTGAGTTGCTAAGGATTACATCTGAATTGTCATGACATTAGAAGTACATATGGAGTAGTTGCAGGTAATGCTTGGGACAGTTCTTTTTTTAAAAAAAATTCTTTATTCATTTTTAAACTTATAATAAGTGTGATAATATATCCAAACAAATATAACACTTAATCATTAACAATGATACATATGATATTCTTTTATCTCCCCCCCTCCCCACCCTTATCTATCATATAATCAATATTTATACAACATGTAACAGTAAAAATACCCTCTCTCCCTCCCCATAATTGAACTTGTAAATTTAAGGGAAACAAGATTTTTCTAATCATTACATTACTTTGTTAATGGCTCCCAAATATCTTGAAATTTCCTGAAACATCCCTGTTGTATTGCAATAAGTCTCTCCATTTTATAAATATTACATAAGGAGTTCCACCAAAAATTATAATTTAATCTACTCCAATTTTTCCAATTATATGTAATTTGTTGAATGGCAACCCCAGTCATTTTAAGTAATAATTTGTTATTATTTGTAGATATCTTACTTTTTGCTCTCATTGCCATACCAAACAGCACAGTATCATATGATAATGCCAAAGGGTTATCTAATAAACAGTTAATTTGGTCCCAAATTGATTTCCAAAAATTCATAATGAATGGACAATAGAATAATAAATGATCTAAAGTCCCTGCTTCAAGATGACAGTGCCAACATTCATTAGACTTAGAGCTATCCAATTTTTGTAAACGAACAGGGGTCCATAAAACTCTATGTAACAGAAAAAAACAAGTGGCTAAGCTTGGGACAGTTCTGATTGTGTTAGTTCGGTTTTATGTATTTTTTGAAAAGGTTTTTTATTTCTTTTTTGAAGGTTTTGTAGTCTGTGGTGAGGTCAATAGGTTGTAGAGTTGGAGGTCAAGTGTTGCAGCTAGAGTGGCTAGAAGGTCGAATGTTTTTTTCTTTTGATGTTTTTGGTTGGAGGGTGTGTGAATGGTGCGTGGGTTCTCCTATGTCTGGTTGAGGTGGATTGAATTATTCGATTGTTCCAATAGGCTGGGCTGTCTCCATTTATTGCTTTAAATAGTGGGCAGTAAAATTTGAAGTGTACTTTTGCTTGTATTGGGAGCCAATGTGAGTCATGGTATGCCTCTGTGATGTGGTCAAATTTCTTCAGTGAGTAGACCAGGCTGTGTTTTGTATTGTTTGTAGTTGTTTTATCATGGTTGCTGTGCAGGGGAGAAATAGTATGTTGCAGTAGTCCATTAAACCTAGGATTAGGGATTGTACCAAGAGTAGGAATTGTTTTCTGTTGAAGAATTTTCGGACTTGTCTTAGGTTTCTTGTGACTGCGAATGATTTTTTTATTGTTTTGCTGATTTGTGGCTGCATTGTACAGCCTCTGTCTATTAGCACTCCCAGGAGTTTTAAAATTGGTTGGATGTGGTATGTTATAGAGTTTATGACAAGGTTTGTTACAGATGGGGTTTTGTTATTTTTGAGTAAGATGAAGTTTGATTTGTCCGCATTTGGTTTTAGTTTGTGGTCTTTCATCCATGTTGCTACTGTTTCAAGTGTTCTGTGTATTGTCTGCCATGGATGGTTTTGGTTGATCGAAAAGAAGGAGAATGGTGATGTTGTTTGCAAAGCTGTAGAAGGTTAGACCTTGTTTGTCTAGGTAGGAACCGAGGGAGGCAATGTATAAGTTGAAGAGAAGAGTATGGGAGAAAGAGGTGATCCTTGGGGTACTCCGCAGTTGTTGGACCATGGCTCGGATTTTTCTTTGTTTGTTTTAACTCTGTATGTTCTGGATTGTAGGAATCCTTTGAACCATGATAATACCTTACCACTGATTCCTATTGAGTCCAGTATCTGTAGAAGGATGTTATGGTCTACCAGGTCAAAGGCTGCGGAGAGAACTAGTTGGATAATTAGCATTTTTTTTGCCTGTGCTGAGGTGTTGTCTAGCGGTGTCCATGAGTGAGCCTAGTAGGGTCTCAGTGCTGTGGTTGGTTCTGAAGCCTGATTGTGTTGGGTGGAGTAGGTTGTGGTTTTCTAGGTATGAGTTTAGGACTTTGGCTATGAGGCCTTCCATTAGCTTGACATGAAGTGGTATTGAGGCTATGAGTCTATAGTTATATTTCTTGTAAACCGCTTTGTTAGATTAATAATTCAGAACATGATCTTACATCTAATCTATCTACTCTTTGAAAACGTCTGATAGAATATCTTCCTTTTACATTAAGATTCATTAGCTCCCAATATGATCTAGAGTTTTATTCAAATGTACCTGTTTATCTTACAAAGTATTGAATGGAATGACTCCATTTTATTTTGTTAATTTTTTGTTTTTAACCTCCATTATATCTTCTAGGAGCATTAATTCATTTGCCTTCCCATTGCTCAAGGATAGAAAGAGATGTTAACAGGTGGATATAAATTGTTCGCTTTTCAGATTGGTAAGACTAGGCCAGGAAATTTCTATTATGTTATTGTATGCTAAAAGTCATGGGGATTTTAGGCATCAGATTAAAATGTTTTTGCTTCAGAAATTTTTATTGGATCAGACTTATATTCCATTTGCGATATAAGATGGTATTTATAAACTCTGATGTATTGTACTTGATATTATCATGTATTTTCATATGTGTTATGTTTCCTTTCAATGCTATATGTGATTAGTAGTAGTAGCAGTAGTAGTTAATAATTAATAAAACTGCAACTGGTTGTGCTACAAGTAGAGTCTGGATATCTGTTTGGGTTGTTATGTTTGTGAGGGAGCTGTAAGGGTATGCAAATGCTAATGTTAGGCTTTATAGCAGTGTTTCGTAAACCTTTTTAGCTCGGCACACTAAACGGAGCAAATATTTTTTACGGCACATTATAACTGAAATTATACCTCTGTAAATGTTTGCAGGCATGAGCAGCATCTTCCACCTGCTGCTCGTGCTGCCTTCAGTGCCCTTCTGATGTCGTGTCCTGTGACAGGAAAAGATGTCAGAAGGCAGCCGATGCTGGTGTGAGCAGCAGGTGAAAGATACTGCTCGTGCTGGTGAACATTTACAGAGGTACATTTACAGAGGGTGGAGGGTGGGAGAGGAGGAAAGGCGCTGGCGATGACAGACTTTTGCATACACGTCATCTATTCTAGTGTATATATATTTTATGCTTGTTAAAACACCAGTTATTGGCACTAAGCTTGTCATCCAATTACATTGTATACACAGATCGAGTAAGCACCCACATTTGTGCATGCAATTTTCAGCACTTTTTATAGAATTAGGTGATTATTTATTGAATTCATTCACTTTATATCCCGTCCTCTCCAACGATCTCAGAAGAGGTTACAGGTTAGCATACATAAAATAGTATCATTTATGCAACATTGCCTGTCATTTCAGAGGCTCTTTTTTTAAATCTAGATTTTATCCAGGCTACAATGTACAAGGTTGTAAGAAGAATGTCTTTGGAAAAATTCAAGGTTTATTTCAACAAAATCAATTTTAAGTGGCATATACTGTTGTTTTTATTCAAGTTTCTTTTCTCTATTTTAGTACACCACCACTTTTGCTTAATAGAATACAATCTAATTTCATAGATAAATGCATTATATTTGATCTACTGCGTGATCTCAGCATGGTAGTAGCAGCAGAGAAAGTCAGTGCTCATTTTAAGCTTTTTAAGCAAATATTTTGTGCACAGTATCCACTTATGTTATCAAGCCATAATTGCACGGCTTTTACAAAATCGATTTATTTTATGAAACCTTAACACAGTCCTTTTAGCCTGTAGCCCAAGAGGCTACAATTACCTTCTAAATGTTTTAGTCTTTAGTAGAGATGACTGATTAGCCAGACATGATTTTAATGAATAAACTAAACTCCACTGCCTACTTTATTACCCAAAAGTCTCAAATCTTTCTTACTATAATCGCCATACCATGCCTACCATGCTAAAAATTCACATGCTATGTCCACTACATAATATTTATATGGGAAGATATTAACAATTAGACTAGGATATGGCTTTTTGCTGTAATCTATGTTTTTGTGTTTTATGGAATAATCATTGGGTGGGTGGGTGGATGGATGGGGGAAATGGTTGATTAAGAACAAGTTGAATGTGCTTTTATTGTATTATTATAGGTTACATTTGTTGTATTGCACTATTTAAGTTTTGAAAATCAATAAAGAATTAAAATATATGTGTATATATATATATATTAATATATATATATATATTTATTTATATATGAAAACACTTTAACTGTAAATGATGCAAAATATCAAGTGGTACACTATCAGAACAGCACAGGCTTTACAGCAATTTGAAAAGGAAGGAAAAAGCCTCAGACAAGGGCCCTCCCACCTCCACAAATGTGGTTGAGCGATCACCTCATTAGCATAAAACCTTCATTAAGTTTGAAAAAAGCTCTGTGCTGTGATTGTAGAAGACGTAAAAAGATAGGAGAAAAATCTTTTCAACTTATCTTCAACTGATTGGCACACCAACGGTGACCAGCGTTTCACAAGTCTGCTGCCTCAGGGTGTAACGCGTCCGATCAGACTTTTAAATGGAACGCTAAATGCATCTCCTTTGGATGCAGGATCCCTGATGAAGCTATTGCGAAACATGTCGGGTCCAACCGCATGAACTGCTATAATCTATTATAAGATCTGCAATCATTCAGATAAGTTAAATGATTTCAAAATTTAAAAAAAAAAATGTTTCAAATTATTTAAATTAAGTTAAATGCTCAAACCTATGAGGATTCAACACCAAAATTTCCCCGCTAAGGAAAATGCACATTGGGCGGTAGAGTGGTGCATCTGAGGTTTTGATGCATGATGTCAGTAAATGAATTAAGTGAATGAATGGAACGGAATAGCATGGAATTGAATGAAATGATATAACATCTTAGAGTTTAATATCACACAAATTAATATTTTATAAGTGTGCTCATAAATTGCTATTCTTCTGCTCCAAATCTGCTTGCCATTGTGCATACGTTTTCCTGGGAATAATTTTTTTAAAATAATTTTTCTCACATCAAATATAATAAAAGCCTTAGCTGACATGCGCAGTGGGAAATTTGTGCGTCCTTAATCCGTGGCACCGCATGCGCAGTAGGAGCGGCTGTTTCCGACATGTGCAGCACATTTCCATAGCAATGTAGGAGAAGCGCAGTGGTTTCCTTCAGCTGAGTGGTTTCCAATGCTTCCCCTATCGCTAGCGTATGGCGGTCTTAGTTGTGGTGGCCGGTAGCAGTGGCTGACCGCTGGCACAGACAGTAGGTAGGCAGCAATTGTGGGGGCCGGTAAGGGGGGGGGCAGGCATCTGCTTTTGGTGCTGGAGGGAAGGAGTCATGCAGGCAGGCTGGCTTTAGCGTGGCAGAGGGAGGGAGGTAGACTATCTAGCTTTGGGGGAGGGGGGTGGGATAAAGGCTGGAAGGCAGTAAGGGGGGACATAGGAAGGAGCACTGGGGGCACTAAGGACATAGGAAAGAGGCACTGGGGCACTAAAGACATGGGAAGGAGGCACTGGGGGCACTAAGGACATGGGAAGGAGGCACTGGGGCACTAAGGACATAGGAAGAAGGCACTGGGGACACTAAGGACATGGGAAGGGGTACTAAGGACATGGGAAGAAGGCACTGAGACACTAAGGACATGGGAAGGGGCACTGGGGACACTAAGGACATGGGAAGGAGGCACTGGGGCACTAAGGACATGGGAAGGAGGCACTGGGGACATGGGAAGGAGTCACTGGGGACACTAAGGACATGGGATGGAGGCACTGGGGCACTAAGGACATGGGAAGAAGGCACTAAGGAAATGGGAAGGAGGCACTGGGGACACTAAGGACATGGGATGGAGGCACTGGGACACTAAGGACAAGGGAAGGAGGCACTGGGGGCACTAAGGAAATGGGAAGTAGGCACTGGGGCACTAAGGACATGGGAAGGAGGCACGGGGGCATTAAGGACATAGGAAGGGCCACTAAGGACATAGGAAGGAGGCACTGGGGGCAGTAAAGACATAGGAAAGAAGGAGGGAGGGAATAGAAAGGGACAATTGTTGGGCCTGAGTGCAGAAAGAAAGAAATACAGCGGCCAAGGAGAGAGACAGACAGAAAGAAAGAAAGACAGACAGCGTAAAAAGAGAAAGAAAGACAGACAGACACATCTATTCTAGCACCCGTTAATGTAACGGGCTTAAAGACTAGTATGTACTATTATATGCATGTAAAATTACTCCCTTTATTTCATCTGAGCAATCCTCAGCATGTGAACTATAGCTTCACAGAAATATGAAACTTATGATCTTTCTTGCTTATAGCTTAACTAAAATGTGTAACCCTGGTCTCACTCACACACAGTCTTGGGCACCAACTAGCTCCTCAGGTCAGGGACCCTGATCAGGATTCACAAAAAGAAAAGTTTATTGTTTCTGAGCTGGGAGTAGGCTGGGACCAGATTTAATCCAGTAGGCCAAAAGATCATTTTCCTAATTTCAGTCACCACACTCAGCCAATACCTTATCTCTTATCAGTGAATCAGCAGAAACCAAGGTCCAATTGGTAACTAGAACTTGAAACTTCATTGCAGATTTAATTCATTCTAATCTGAACACTTGACACTGTTTTCATAGCTCTTTGTTAAGGTTACCAGATTTTCTGTTCAGAAAATTTGGACCCCTTAGACCCACCCCCAGGCCCGCTCAGTTCCATCCATCCCTGTCCCATCACGCCCTAGCCACGCCCCAATCAAGCCCCCTGCTGTCTGCTCTGGTCGCGTTACCCTCCTGCCCGACAGAGATTTTGAGGGAGGCTTTTCAAAACCCGGACAAAGTGCCAGGTTTTGAAAAGCCATCCGGACCCCGGGACATGTCCTCAAAAGAACATGTCCGGGGAAATCTGGACGTCTGATAACCCTACTCTTTGTGATAAAGAACTTTCAAGAATACTTCTATTATGTTCCACAATCTCTTCATACAATTTCTTTAGTACTTGTGATGAGCCACTCTGGGTTTCACCCGGGACCACACTATCTTTCCTACAAAGCTGAAACACTCCACATAGGCTCTGCTGTAAGCAGGGTCATTCACTCACCTCAGTTACCCCTTTAAGAATGGTCTTCATACAATCTTTGCTCTGTCCTCTCCTGGCAACACCCTTGGAAAACAAAATCCCACTGATTCTCTAGGTGAGCTTCTTCGGATCCCACCCGTGCTCCTCAGCCCAGGAAGCAGGGTATCTTCCCAGTATACTGGACCACTCTGAGGTCTGCTCTTCTGAAAAACCCTCACAGACGTTCCCTCTACAAGTTGTCAGCACTTTCAGGAGTTGTTTTCATTACTAGGGCTCTGGCGAGGGAATCAGGATGACAAAAAGCCCTGATCTTACTCCTTTTCTCCATTTTATATTAGTCCCACCACCACCACAACCACTCAGGCAAAGGGTCCTCCAAATCCTCCCAAGAGGTTTGAACAAAAAAAAAGTATGAGAAGAGACTGGAAGACCTAAATATGTATACTCTGGAGGAGAGTAGGGACAGGGGAGATATGATACAGATGTTTAAATACTTGATAGGCATTAATATAGAACCAAATCTTTTCCAGAGAAGAAAACATGGTAAAACTAGAGGGCATAATTTGAGGTTACAGGGAGAAAGACTTAGGAGCAATGTTAGGAAATTCTTCTTCACGGAGAGGGTGGTAGATGCCTGGAATGCCCTCCTGAGGGAAGTGGTAGAGAGGAAAACGGTGATGGAATTCAAAAAAGCATGGGATAAAAATAGAGGATCCCTAATTAGAAAATGAAGGATGTAAATTAAAGAACTAAGGCCGGTATTGGTCTGTGTTCCATATATGGTGATTCGGTTTAGGATGGGCTGGGGTGGGCATCAGTATGAACTACACTAATATGGAACATGAGGATGTTACTGATCAGACTTTACAGTAGATATCCTGCAAACAACAGGATGGTTGGATATGCTAGGCAGGGATCTCAAAGTCCCTCCTTGAGGGCCACAATCCAGTCGGGTTTTCAGGATTTCCCCAATGAATATGCATTGAAAGCAGTGCATGCACATAGATCTCATGCATATTCATTGGGGGAAATCCTGAAAACCCAACTGGATTACAGCCCTCAAGGAGGGACTTTGAGACCCCTGTGCTAGAGTGAGCTTGGACGGCAACTTCAGCATTTGGAACCTAGGACAACACCAGACTTTACAGTCTACGGCCCAGAATTATCAAAGAAGAGACAAGTTAATCTAATCATGTATTTTTTTAATGGATATAACTTTTGGGCAGACTGGTGTTTATTTGCCGTCATTTACTATGTTACTAAGAATCCTGTGCTTCCAGCGCCATTCTTCGGGGAGGGGGTGGGTGTGTTTTGCAAATGACAGTAACTCAGAATAAGCAGACAATTCTATGAAAATATGCTGGTTCAGGACTTACACTGAATTTCAATGCACAGCTTTATGCTGTAACTTTTCAGAAAGGACACAGTTTAGACCTTCTCATGAAGGCATAGCTGTTCTTTATTATGCTGGAGACCAAGCCTTTCTGTACTTATGATTGTTTGAGGGAAGGCTTGCAAGTACTCGGTGTTGCTGTGGCTGACTCATTTGGCAGATACTGCCATGTTCCAGTGCTTATCTTTACAGCCAGACCGGGCTGCATCGTTCTTTACAATCCAGCCTTGACTTTCATAGTACTGAAGCAATTGATCTCTATCAAATTAAAAAAAAGGACTTACATAAATACAATGCACAAAAAAGGGAAAGTGCTGGTATAATCCAGACTAATGTAAAACTTTCTCTAAAAGTCAGACATCCAATAGAAATAGAGGGGAAAAGTCTCGGTGTAGGTCACAAGCTGTGCTGCAAACAATTGTGGCTCAAAAATATCAATGGTTATAAGAAACCTCTATATCATGAATATATATAGGGTTACCTATGTCCGGGAAAACCCAGACATGTCCCGGTGTCTGAACATTATTTTTTTTAATGTGGGAGTCTATCAAGGTTTAGCTGGCTCTCCCAACTCCCCCACCTATCTTCTCCCCAGCTGCTGTAATTCAATCTTCGGACAGCCGTCAGCGGCAGTGAGGCGAGTCTGCTGTCGCCAGCCTGCACTGGAAGCTGCCTCTCTGAAGGTCCCACCCACACAGGAACAGGAAGTAGCTGCAGAGAAGTGACTTCTGGGGCATGCTGCTGCCGGCTGCCTGAAGATACAATGCAGCTGGCCAGGGAGGAAGTAGATAGGGGAGTCGGGAGCTGGAAAGAGAGGTTGTGCGGATCCCATGGGGGGGGGGGGGGGGGGGAGGGAGAGATTGGAAGGAGAGAGAAAGATACAGCCAGAGAAGCATCTGGGGGAGGGGAGGAGTTGAAAAGAAAGAGAGAGAAACACCCATGGCTAGGGCATATGGAGAGATGCTACCACAGGGGGAGCTTTGGGGGAATAGATGGTGAAGAGGAAGAGAGAGGCAGATGCTGAGATGGGGGGAGATTGAGAAAGAGGTTGGGTCCAGGGATGGTGAAAGAGATGCAGGAGGGGTCAAGGGGGAGAAGAGAGAGATATTGGTTCTTGGATGGGGTACAGAGGAAAGGGTAAAGAAGGAAGAGAAGCTGGATGGAGGGAGGAATATGGGGATAGGAATAGAAGAATTACTTTGGAGATAAGGAAGGATATAGAGATAGGTTTGAAACTGGGACTGATACTGCTTTTTCTTTTTTATTATTATTATTATTTATTTACTGAATTCACAATTTTCACAAGTATAAATTTTGTTCCATGTAATACAGAGAAAGAACAATTGAAAACAAAATTTTTCAACATAAGCAATATGAATTTTACCTCTTCCTTAGACCACTATCTGGGGGAATGGTAATCACAATATAATGGAGATAAAGCATAGTTACTTACCATAACAGGTGTTATCCAGGGACAGCAGGCAGCTATTCTCACATATGGGTGACGTCATCGACGGAGCCCAGATGCGGACACCTCACAAGCAGACTTGCTTGAAGAAACCAGAAGTTTCGAGTCGACCGCACCGCGCATGTGCGAGTGCCTTCCCGCCCAGCGTAGGGTGCGTCTCCTCAGTTCAGATAGCTAGCAGAGAAGCCAACCAGGGGAGGTGGGTGGGTTGTGAGAATAGCTGCCTGCTGTCCCTGGATAACACCTGTTACGGTAAGTAACTGTGCTTTATCCCAGGACAAGTCGACCGCACCGCGCATGCGCGAGTGCTTTCCCGCCCAGTGTAGAGCGCGTCTCCTCAGTTCTCAGTTTTCCACGGAGCTGAGAAGTCCATCTTTGACTCTCTGCGTTTAACTTCGTTACTTTGTGCCTTCTCTGAACCGCGGTTTGTATTTTTTTCCTCACGAATCGCTGTTCTTATTTTATTTCTTTCATTTTTAGTTAAAAAAAAAAAAATTCATCTTCCGTCCGTTTGCCGGGACAGGCCGCTCGGTCGGAGCCCGAGGGCTTCGATCTTGTGGCGGCTATTTTTACTTCTATGTCCCGGCCTGTCATGGGCTTCAAGAAGTGTAGCAAGTGCCAGCATGCGATTTCTCTTACAGACCCACTCCGTCGCCGCCTCAAGTGCCTTGGGCCGAAACATCATCCGAAGTCATGCCTGCGGTGTGCTATGCTTCAATCTCGAGCCTTCAATCGTCGTCGTATTTTGGTGGACAAGCTCTTCGAGATGGATTCTTCTTCTGATCCCTCGACTTCAAAGGCGACCTCAGCCTCGACTCAAACCGAGGTTCCTCCTGCTTCTACTGCTTCCACCTCGAGCCTCATCAGACCTTCCTCGTTTGCAGCGGCTCTTTCTTCGACGACATCTGCTGTATCTTCCCCTGTTTCCTCAGGTCAGATAGCTCAGCAGACAGTTTCAGCGGTAGTGATTAAAGTGCCTAAGACTTCCAAGTCGAAGCACACTCACACTGCCTCGAGGGAACCTCCAGCCAAAGCAGGTGGTCCAGTTTCAGACGCAGATCCATCCTTGCCGGCTTCTTTCCAGACCATGTTGGAAAAGCAATTCATTCAGTTCCTTACTAATATGGGACCGAAGCTTCTTCCTCTTATTCAGCCTGGGCATTCAGCCGCTTCCTTTGCCTGTCTGAGATTACACACTCTTTGCAGGGAGCAGAGTCTCTGCGAGTGTCTGATCTGGCATCTAAGCACGTGAAGCAAGGAGCAGAATCTTTGCAAGTGCCTTGGCAGGAATCCTCACACGCTATACAAGGATCAGAGTCTTTGGGAGTGCATCGAGGTTCCTCCATCAAGCCTCTGGAGCTTCGATCTATAGCCTCCAGTCCTATACATTCTTTGATAGCATCGGCTGCTTCCATCTCCGAGGCGAAGTCTCCTTGATCTTCAAGATCTGCTTCCAGGCACAGTTTTCATCGACGATCGAGGCCTTCATCGAGGCATCCCTCCAGGCAAGTTCTTCTTCTAAAGAAAGACCTTCTTCAACTAAGCCTCGATCTACCCTACTTCGACTAGACCACCGACTCCTCGTTCGAGGTCTCCAATGCCGGACCTCAAGGATGTCACGGTTTTGATTGCCTCGACCAAGTCACCATATTCCTTTGATGCCTTTTTTCCTGCCGAAGCTTCATCTTCGACCCAGGCTGCCTCGACGTCCTTGAGTCCTTCTCGAGGCAAAGCATTGGCAGATCAGCTCTCTTTCTCATCTTTTCTTCGTCAGATGGCTGTGGACTTGGATCTTCAATTAGATACTGGTTCCAAATACTCTAAGGAGTATCTCTAAGTCATGCATCTTCCTCAACCTCCAGCAGAGTCACTTAAGCTTCCTCTTCATAAGCTTTTGAATCAGACTTTTGGTCGATGCATGGAGACACCTTTTTCCATGCCAGCTGTTCCAGGAAAATTGGACACTAGGTATAAAACTGTGCATCGCAAAGGGTTTGACAACTCACAGTTATCTCATCAATCCCTGCTTGTCGAGTCCTCCTTGAAGAGGTCTCATCCTTCCAAGGTTTATGCCACCGTTCCTCCTGGAAGGGAAGGGAAAACGATGGACAAATTCGGACATCGCATCTATCAAAATGCCATGATGTCCTCTAAAATCCTCAATTTTAATTTTCAGTTTATTACTTATTTTGAATTCCTCATTTCTCTATTACCAAAGTTCTTGACTTATTTGGATACTCAAAAGCACTTTGAATTTCAAGAAGTCCTTGCTTCTTTATCTCAACTCCGATTGCATCTCCTCCAGTCATCTTATGATGCCTTCGAGTTGTCTGCCCGAGCAGCTGCTTGCTCTGTAGCTATGTGTCGCCTTGTCTGGCTTCGTACCATTGACATGGACCCTAATCTTCAAGACCGCTTGGCTAATATTCCTTGTGAAGGCAATGACCTCTTCGATGAATCCATCGAGGCAGCCACCAAGAAATTGTCTGACCATGAAAAATCCTTTGCTTCTATTGTCAGACCTAAGCCAAAGCCAGCTCCTGCCAAACCTACATGCCCTGCTCCTATCTATCAACAGCGTTTTGCTCCGAGGACGGCTCCTTATAATCGCCCTCCTCTTAAGAAACAGCAGCCTCAGAATCAACAAAAACCTCAACCTTCTGCTGCACCTAAAGCTACTCAGCCTTTTTGATTGTTTAAACCAGAGCATAACCTCCACCTTTCTGACTCTGCCTTCTTTTCCCCCTAAAGGAGGTCGTCTCCATCTTTTTTACCCTCGATGGACAACAATTACATCCGACCTCTGGGTACTTACCATCATCAGGGAAGGATACTCTCTTCATTTCTCTCAGATTCCACCAGAGCTTCCTCCAAGAGAGTATCCTTCCAATCTATCCCAGACTGCCCTTCTTCTTCAGGAAGCTCAAGCTCTGCTTCATCTCCATGCCATCGAACCAGGTCCCTTGGAAAAGCAGCACAGGGGGTTTTCTCCTGTTACTTCCTTGTTCCAAAGAAGATGGGCGATCTGCGGCCCATTCTGGATCTCAGGGCTTTCAACAAATTTCTAGTCAGAGAAAAGTTTTTAATGTTGTCCCTGACATCCCTTTATCCCCTTCTCGAGCAGAATGACTGGTTATGCTCTCTGGATCTCAAGGAGGCCTACACTCATATCCCCATTCATCCTGCCTCCCATCAATATCTCAGATTTCGGGTGGGGAATCTGCATTGTCAAAACAGAGTACTACCCTTCGGCCTGGCCTCGTCTCCCAGAGTGTTCACCAAGTGCCTGGTAGTGGTAGCAGCAGCTCTAAGGAACCATGGTCTTCAGGTATTTCCCCACCTCAACGACTGGCTCATCAAAGATTCCACATCTCAAGGGGTTATTGTAGCGACCCAACGGACTACCTGGTTCCTACAAAGTTTGGGATTCGAAATCAACTTTCCCAAATCTCAACTTCAGCCCTCACAGAATCTTCAATTCATTGGAGTTGTTCTGGACACTGTTCAACTCAGAGCATTCCTTCCACAATGACTGGAAGCTCTTCTTCAACTCTGTCAAACAGTGTCTTCCCGCTCTACCATCTCAGCGAGACACATGATGGTACTTCTAGGTCACATGGCCTCCACAGTACACGTGACTCCTTTTGCCAGACTTGACCTCAGAATTCCTTAGTGGACCCTGGCATCTCAATGGATGCAAGTTTGCGACCCTCTTTCTCGACACATATAAGTCACTCCTTCATTGAAGCAGTCTCTCCGTTGGTGGATGCTCTCTTCCAATCTTTCCAGAGGCTTGCTTTTTCAAATTCCCCCCATCAGTAGGTCCTCACAATAGACTCTTCAACCTACGCTTGGGGCGCTCATCTCGATGGTCTCCGTACTGAAGGCCTCTGGACCAGTATGGATCGTCAGTGTCATATCAATCTGTTGGAACTCATAGCGATCCTCAAAGCTCTCAACGCTTTTCCACATCTGCTTCACGACCAACTAGTCCTCATTCGGACGGACAACCCAGTTGCCATGTATTATGTCAATAAACAGGGAGGGACGGGATCTGCCTCCCTTTGTCAAGAAGCTCTGAAGGTTTGGGACTGGGCAATCCACCACAACACCTTCCTCAAAGCTGTCTACATTCAAGGGGCGAAGAATTGCTTGGTGGACAACTTGAGTCATCTTTTGCAACCTCATGAATGGACACTCCATTCCTCTCCTCTTCATCACATTTTTTCACAGTGGGGAATGCCTCAGATACACCTCTTTGCAGCTCCCCACAACTACAAATTGCCTCAGTTCTGCTCCAGGATATACTCTCCTCATCGCCTCGAGGCAGATGCTTTTCTTCTGGAATGGACGAATCTCTTCCTCTATGCATTCCCTCCATTCCCTCTCATTCTCAAGACTCTGGTCAAGTTGAAGAACGATCATGCCACCATGATTCTAATTGCTCCTTGGTGGCCAAGACAGCCTTGGTACTTCCTTCTACTTCAACTCAACAGCAGGGAGCCATACCTTCTACCAGTTTTTCCTTCTCTGCTTCATCCCAACCTGCAGTCTCTACACCTGACAGCTTGGTACCTCTCAACATAACCCCTCTTCAGTTTTCTCCATCTGTAAGAGATGTTTTAGAAGCTTCTAGGAAGCCTACCACTAGACACTGCTATCACCAAAAATGGAGTAGATTTTCTAGGTGGTGTTTTTCTCATCATAAGGAGCCTCAACATTCCTCCTTATCTTCTGTTTCGGACTACCTTTTGCACTTATCCAATTCTGGCCTCAAGTCTACATCTCTCCGAGTCCATCTCAGTGCACTTGTGGCTTTCCATCAGCCTATTGCAGGGAAACCCCTCTCTGCTCACCCGGTGGTTTCCAGATTCATGAATGGACTTTTAAATGTCAAACCTCCTCTCAAATCGCGTCCTATGGTTTGGGACCTCAATGTTGTTCTTGCTCAACTGATGAAGCCTCCATTTGAACCACTGGATAAGGCTCATCTGATGAATCTCACTTGAAAAGTGGTGTTTCTCATAGCCCTCACTTCTGCTCGACGAGTCAGTGAGCTGTAAGCTTTAGTTGCTGATTCACCATTCACAGTGTTCCATCATGACAAGGTGGTTCTTCGTACTCATCCTAAATTCCTACCTAAAGTGGTCTCGGAATTTCATCTCAACCAATCCATTGTTCTTCCAGTGTTTTTTCCAAAGCCTCATTCTCATCCTGGAGAAGTTGCTCTTCATACTCTGGACTGTAAACGTGCTTTGGCCTTCTATTTGGAATGCACCAAACTACACAGAACTCCTCAACTTTTTGTCTCCTTCGATCCCAATAAGTTGGGACATCCTATTTCTAAGTGTACCATCTCCAACTGGATGGCGGCTTGTATCTCATTCTGCTATGCCCAGGCTGGATTACCCCTTCACAGTAGAGTCACAGCTCATAAAGTCAGAGCTATGGCAGCTTCAGTAGCTTTCCTCAGATCTACACCTATTGAGGAAATTTGTAAGGCTGCTACTTGGTCCTCGGTTCATACTTTCACTTCTCACTATTGTCTGGATACTTTTTCCAGACGGGATGGACAATTTGGTCAAACAGTATTACAAAATTTATTCTCCTAAATTGCCAACACTCCCACCATCCCATTATGGTTAGCTTGAAGGTCACCCATATGTGCTGTATACATTCTAAGCAGGTAAAAGGGTACAAAGGATGGGAAGGGGGACTAAGGAAATGAGTGAAATGTGAGGCTTGGTGTGGGTGGGGCCAGGATGGGGTCATGTGTCCTTTTTTTCACAAATACGGTAACCCTTTGAATATATAAACAATGGCAAACGGGGGGTAGACCACTCTGGGTGCCACCTTGGTGGGGACACCAGCACCTCTCTACCCCTGCCACACTTGTGCTCTCCCTTCCCCCCAAACCTCTTTAAATCTTCACCAGAGTGAGCAAATTCTCTAGCCTGCTGCTTGTGCTGACCTGGCTCCCCTATGAAATCACTTCTGGTCGCGAGGCCAGAAAGTGATGTCAGAGGGAAAGCCAACACCGGATGGATGGAGAAGCTGCTCATGATGGCAAAGATTTAAGAGCAGGGAGGGCGCAAGTGTGGCATGGGGACAGGGAAGGAGGGCATGGGTGGTGCCACCACCCCGGGCATCTCCTACCCTCACTACGCCACTATATATAAAGTTAAGTTCATTTAAATCCAGATAATTTTTCCTGGATATTCAGCCTCTGTCACTTATCCAATGTCCTTTTCATATAGTTCTTACATTTCCCTTAATACATACCATTTTCATCTACTGGAACACCAACCGTAGCCTTTGCCACATTGGTTATCATCACCTGAAGAACAGTGGAAACATCTAATTTGGCACACCAAGGGGATCTGTATACACTTCCAAATACTTATCACACTGCATCCAGCCAATGTAGCACATATGCAATGATATGAAGCAAGGTATTAAATTCTCATATATCTTGCTGCCTCAGTTCAGGGCTCTCTAAGCAGACATGTGCTACATTCCACAGAAAGCTACAGTTTTGGCACACCAACTCACATAGTAACATAGTAGATGACGGCAGATAAAGACCCGAATGGTCTATCCAGTCTGCCCACTGATTCAATTTAAATTTTTTCTTCTTAGCTATTTCTGGGCAAGAATACAAAGCTCTTCCCAGTTCTGTGCTTGGGTTCCAACTATCGAAGTCTCTGTCATATCTCACTCCAGCCCATCTACACCCTCCCAACCATTGAAGCCCTCCCCAGCCCATCCTCAACCAAAAGGCCATATACAGACACATACCATGCAAGTCTGCCCAGTACTAGCCTTAGTTCAATATTTACTATTATTTTCTGATTCTAGATCTTCTGTGTTCATCCCACGCTTTGAACTCCGTCACCGTTTTTCTCTCCACCACCTCTTTCGGGAGTGCATTCCAAGAATCCACCACTCTCTCCGTAAAGTAGAATTTCCTAACATTGATCTTGAATCTACCACCCCTCAAACTCAAATTATGTCCTCTGGTTTTACCATTTTCCATTACGTTCGGGGCAGGAGGGAGCCCAAGCCCTCCTGCCCCGCGATCCCCAACCCCCCTGATTACGTTCGGGGCAGGAGGGAGCCCAAGCCCTCCTGCCCCGCGGCCTCCCCCGATTACGTTTGGAGCAGAAGGGAGCCCAAGCCCTCCTGCCCCACGGCCCCTCCGATTATGCCCCCCACCCCCTACAAGATCAGGCAGGAGGGAGCCCAACCCCTCCTGCCCAGGTGGACCCCCTACCCCCCACCCCCCACTACAATATGGCAGGAGGGATCCCAGGCCCTCCTGCCCTCGACACAACCCCCCCCAATGACCGCCCCCGAACCCCTGATTGGCCCCCCGCTGACCCCACAACCTCCCACCCCCACTCCCCTTTCCCATACCTCAAAATGTTGGCCAGATGGATGGATGCCAAGCCCGCCCATCCGGCAGGCCAGCCGGCTCCAGAATGGGGCTGGATTGGCCCAGGCGGCTGAAACCCCACCTATAGCCATAGGCTCCTCCTGTGGGAGGGGCCTTAAGCACATGGGCCAGGTTGGGTCCACTTCCCGCCCTTTCCCCTCCTCTAAAAACACCTCTTTTCTCTCTGTGCGTTTAGAGGCAGGGGAAAGGCCTAAGCTGGTTTTAGATACATCTAAAACCAGCTTTGATTATGGGTACTTGGACGATCAGGCTTTTTGATCGTCCAAGTAGCCATTTAGGCCACTTTTTAGACGTTTTTTTCTTTTGATTATGAGCCCCATAGTGTAGGCTTGCCAAGGCATACATTCATGGCAGATTGAATAACATCCATGGAAATGATGCAGTCTTGGCATGCCTGGGCATGCTTGTACATGTGCTTGATGGATGCTGTCTGAAAAGGCTATATAAATGCAGTTCGCATACAGAGATAATCTTCATTACGTGTCTGTCAGTTTGAGTGTATTTTGATGCTTCAAGGCATAGTATTGTCTAGGTAAGTAACTTAATTAGTGAGCCAGTTAATTATTAATTGCTATAGGATGATTTGTGACAGCAGAAATGTCTCACCGATATCGTAACAGCTTTGATACATTCTGCTACATTTGTGGTGTGTACACACTTAAGCCTCAAAAACGCACCATGACTCAACATGTTAAGAAAGCATATGAGCTGTACTTCGGTTGCAAAATTGATGATCATGACAAACCATGGGCTCCTCACATTTGTTGTGCAAGATGTGCTGTTGATCTTAGAGCTTGGCTTCCAGGTACTCGGAAGTCAATGCCATTTGCTATCCCAATGATATGGCGAGAACAGAAGGATCACTTGACAGACTGTTATTTCTGTCTGACAAATGTATCTGGTTTCTCTGATAAAAATAAGACTACCCCAATCTTCATTCAGCCATGAGACCAGTGCCTCATGATGACAGTCTTCTGGTACCGAAGACACCAGAGAAATGGAGCTTAAATGAAACCGACGAAGAATCTGCAATGCACTAGCCAAGCACTGACAGTGACATTGATCCTGATTTTGAACCATATTATAACACAGTCAGAATTAAACGACCTGGTCAGGGACTTAGGTTTGTCAAAAGCAGAATTATTGGGTTCAAGACTTAAAGAATGGTGTTTGCTCTCACCAAGTACATAAATTTCGATCTTTTGATGCCAACAATACAATTTAACAAATTTCTTTGCACAGGTTGAAAACCTCTGTGTCTTCACTGACATTGAAGGGTTGTTCACAGCTTTGGGTGGAATGCATGATCCACAGGAGTGGCATCTTTTTATTGATCCATCAGTGTTAAGCCTCAAGACTGGCTTGTTACACAATGGCAATGACCACCTGTCAATATCTATTATATGTGCTGCA